>NC_092650.1:1250000-2500000 GCF_032118995.1 Asterias amurensis | reverse complement strand
TCGCAGTGATAGAACTTGAAAGCTTGCGAATGCGTCGCTTTCTATTTGTAAATTCTCTTGCAACGTTTTCCTTATCAAGTGATGTCTGAAACTTTGCATGGTGTGGATAATAAGAATCTCTTGTTGAGGGAGTGTTGGCTCTGTAGAGAAGAGTGTTGGCTCTGTTGGCTCTCCTGAAGACAAGCAGAGTATACTGTTTGAAACGTTGAGACCAAACCGGCTCTTTTCAGAGCCAACATTCCCTCAAAAGAGATTCGTTACATGGTTGTACCCGCAAGGGACCACATCATCTTTAAGGATCTTCCACTCCCTGAATGGCACATCACCTGATTACATCAACGACTTAATTCATGTGTACAAACCACCCAGACAGCTTTGCTTCTCAAAGAACCTGCTCCTGAACGTTTCACGTTGCCTGCACTCCTGGGTAGATCGCTGTTTCGCACATGCCGAGCCATCTCTTTGGAACAGCAACCCACTTCAACTCAGAGAAGCAGATACTTGTTCCAAATTCAAAACATCATCTCAAAACATATCTATTTCGGAAACAATAGCCTTCAAAACTTTTGGTTGTCTTGTTTCATTGTGTATTAGCAGAGTTTTTTTTTTTGCGTCAGGAGTGTCATCATTGACAAACATGGCGCACTAGAAATGTTCAACTCTATTATTATTATTTAAAGGCAATGGACACTATTGGTAATTACTCAAAATAATCATTATCATAAAAACTTTCTTGATTATGAGTAATGGGGAGAGGTTGATAGTACAAAACATTGTGAGAAACTGCTCCCATCTGAAGTGACGTAGTTTTTGAGAAAGAAGTAATTTTCCACGAATTTGATTTCAAGACCTCAGATTTAGAATTTGAGGTCTCGAAATCAAGCATCTGAAAGCACACAACTTCGTGTGACCCTGGTGGGACAAGGGTGTTTTTTTCTTTCATTAATATCTGGGCCCAATTTCATGGCTCTGCTTACTGTAAGCACAGAATCGGCGCTTACGGAAGCAGGGATTTCTGTGCTGAAGGCAAGCATATTTCATGGGTTAGCGACGAATTTTGGCTTCTGCGTGTGCGTACTCCGCGTTACTAGGCATTCTACACTTACAAGGCTAGCCCAGAAATTCGGCGTTTGCACGTAAGCGGTGAATCGTGATCGTAAGCGCAGAATTCGGCGGTAAGCAGAGCCATGAAATTGGGCCCTGGTAACTTCGACGACCAATTGAGCTCAAATTTTCACAGGTTTGTTATTTTATGCATATTGTTGAGATACACCAACTGTGAAGCCTAGTCTTTGACAATTACCAATAGTGTCCACTGTCTTTAAGTTTACTATTTATTTATAGGTTGTTTTTTCCTTATCACTTTCTGGATATCTAGATGTGACATTGATGCGACCAAACAACTGCAGAAATTTAGAGGAGGTAGGATCTACAAAGAGTACAACAAAAACCCAGAGGTGAGTAAATCAAGCTCCACAGTAGAGTAAATCATAATCTCAGAGCTGAGTAAACCAGAAATATTCCTTGTCAGACTGTCAAACTATACTTGGGCAAGTCTTTCTCACATTTGAACATTGGACCATGTTGGAACACAATTTGGTTTTGCTTCATATGGGACGCAAAAGTTCCCTAAAATGTCCAATACCAGTGGTTAAACTGCAGTACATGCAATTGGAAGGTTGTGGGTTTGAATCCCTGAAGCTAACCGTTGATTTCACAATCAATGACTAGTAGTCATCTAGAATAAATGTTGTCGTCTAGTTACTGAATCATAATTTCTTAAATTTGTGCAATAATCTTAGACGTTAAACCAATTTTTGTGTGAAGGAGATTGGCTGTTACCAGATGGTGTTCACATCCCCTCATCTTGGCCATGTTTCATGGCTCTGCTAAGTAAAGAATCGGCACTTGTTGAAGAAGGGAACTCCATTTTATGTCAAGCATATTCCACAGGTTAGCGGGTATGTACTAGGCATGCTTTGCTTATACAGTTAGCCCGGAAATTTGGCGCTTGTACAGTAGACAGCTCCCAGAAGATACACCTGCCCATGTGGCCCTCAGGCTGAGCGTCGAAGCTCTGGAAGGATCCCGCCCCTGCCCAGCCTGGAAGAGGCCAAGAGGCCGACCTCGCAGCACCTGGGTCGACCAACTGGAAGCAGACTTCGAGTCCCGGGCTGGGCAGCTGTGGCACTCGGCAGCAGAGCGCATTGGTTGGGCGGCTCTACGTCCCCTCTGATGGATCAAGAGAATGATGATGATGACAGTAAGTGGAGAATTGTGATCGTAAGCGCAGAATTCGGCGGTGAGCAGAGCCATGAAATTGGGCCCTTGTTGGCTTATTTTGAGGAGTTTCACATTATTTTGACTTCTTTTTTTAACAGACCGATCATATTGTGTCAGTAGCAGGATGGGGTGTCGAGAATGGAACTGAATATTGGATTGTCCGCAATTCATGGGGAGAACCTTGGGTGAGTTTAAAACTATCGTTGACTCGGATCAAATGGTTTAATGACCTTAGAGGCACTTGACACTATTGGTAATTTTCAGTTGATGTATCTCAACATTATGCACAAAATAACAAACCTGTGAAAATTTGATCTCAATTGGTCGTCGATAGTAATAAAAGATTGGGACCTCAAAATCTAATTCTGAGGTCTCAAAATTAAATTCAAATAATATTACTAGAAAATTACTTCTTTTTTCATAAACTATGTTACTTCAGAGGGAGCTACTTCAGAGGGAGCCGTTTCTCACAATGTTTTATACTATCAACGGCTCCCCATTACTTGTTACCAAGTAAGTTTTTATGCTAACAATTATTTTGAGTAGTTATCCATAGTGTCCAGTGCCTTTAAGTGAGAATATTGGTCTTTGACAATTACCAAAGGTGTCCAGGGGTGGATTTCACAAAGGTAGTCCTAACTTAGGACTAGTCCTAGGCAATGCTAAGAGATAGGACCAGTCCTAAGTTAGGATGAGTTACTGGTCCTAACTTAGGACTGGTCCTATCTCTTAGCATTGCATAGGACTAGTCCTAAGTTAGGACTATCTTTGTGAAATCCACCCCAGTGTTTTTTAAGTAATCAATTATTGAGATGGAAGATCTCAAACTTAAATACTGTCTTGATCATCACAGTATATTGAAATGAGTATTCTCCACAACATGCCGCTATAGGTTACAAGATTGTAGAAGGTTGAGTTTCGCAGAGTGAGTTCTTAAAGCCATTGGACACTTTCGGTTCAGAAGAAAAAAAAAAGTTCACAGATTTACACATAATTTACAGGGTTTACAGAAGGTAGTGGTGAAAGACTTCTCTTGAAATATTAGTCTATGAAATGCTTTACTTTTTGAGAAAACGGTAAAACAATTTAAATACTCGTTAGCGAGAATTACGGATTTGTTATAAACACGTGTCATGACACGGCGATACGCGCGAAGACAGGAGTGGGTTTTCCCGTTATTTTCTCCCGACTCCGATGTCCGATTGAGCCTAAATTTCCAAAGGATTGTTATTTTTTTTATAAGTTGTGATACACGAAGTGTGGGACTTGGACAATACCGTTTACCGACAGTGTATAATGGCTTTAAAGGATAACGTTGCCTTGGATCGGTCGAGTTGGTTTATGAAAAGCGTTCTGTAATCGTTTGTTATAAAATCGATATGGTTAGAAAGATGTTGTAAAAGTAGAATACAATGATCTACACAAATATGCCTTGAAATTGCGTGGTTTTCTTTTCACCTCGTCGACTAACACGGTCGCTCATTTATGGGAGTAAATTTTTGACCCCCATAAATAGCCGACCGTGTTAGTTCGCGACGTAAAATGAAACCATTCAATTTTGAGTGATACTTGTGTGGATCATTATGTTCTACTTTTAAAACATCTTTCTAACCATAAGCATTTCATAACAAACGGTTTCAAACGCTTTTAATAGACCAACTCGTCCGATCCAAGGCAACGTGTTCCTTTAATATTGGACTCAATGTTTCGACTAACTTGCTCTAGTCATCGTCAGAAGAGTGAAGCTGGCTAGAGCAGTCTCCTGAGGATGACTAGAGCAAGTTAGTTGAAACCTCAAGTTAAAGGCAGTTGACACTATTGGTAATTGTCAAAGACTAGCCTTCACAGTTGGTGTATCTCAACATACGCATAAAAAACAAACCTGTGAAAATTTGAGCTCAATCGGTCATCGAACTTGCGAGATAATATTGAAAGAAAAGAACACCCTTGTCACACCAAGCTGTGTGCGTTTAGATGGTTGATTTTGAGACCTCAAGTTCTAAATCTGAGGTCTCGAAATCAAATTCATGGAAAATTACTACTTTCTCAAAAACTATGGCACTTCAGATGGAACCGTTTCTCACAATGTTTTATACCATCAACCTCTCCCCATTACTCGTCACCAAGAAAGGTTTTATGCTAATAATTATTTTGAGTAATTACCAATAGTGTCCACTGCCTTTAAGATTCAGTGTTGATTTGAGAATTGATTTCAATGATACACAGCTTCAAGGGGTGTAGAAATCTAAGTCGAGATTCAGTGGTGACTTGAGAATTGATTTTAATACTACAGGGTGAGAAAGGCTGGTTCCGGATTGTGACGAGTGCGTATAAAGGAGGTACTGGTGACAATTACAACCTAGCCGTTGAAGACAACTGCTCCTTTGGTGATGTCATCGTTGATTAACGTCTTAGCTGTTCTTTGTGGATGTCAACCCTTAAAGGCATGGACACTATTGGTAATTACTTAAAATAATTATTAACATAAAAACTTACTTGATCATGGAGTATTGATAAACAAGGCTGGTTATAAGGCTGGAGTTTCCAACACTAAATGTCGTCCTATGAATATTTAATTACTATAAAATATGGCAACAACTGACCAATCAGACAAAATGGCTCCAGTTTGCACTTTAAATCTTCCCTGTAATGTTATGATCAAACGGCAATATGTTTGGCGTCACACAAAATCGCTATTTTATTTGAAGGCACTGGCCGCTATTGGTAAATACTTTAAAATATTTGTTAGCGTAAAACTGTACTTGGTAACGAGCAATGGAGAGCGGTTGATAGTATAAAACAATGTGAGAAACGGCTCCCTCTGAAGTAACGTCACTCAGATATTAAAATACTTTTTTTTTCTACAAGAAAACATTTCTCCCTGTACATGAGACGGATCAATGCAAAGGTTGGCAAAAACGACTAGTTTCGTGATGCTTTTTATATTACAAATAATTCTATTGAAAGAACCATCAAATTTCAAATTTAATGTTAAAACCAGTACTTGGTTTCTGCTAATTGTAATTTTAGAATTTTCCTTTTTTTTTTTACTTTTAGATTTGTGATATTGATGCAATTCAGCTTTACAGCTGCCTATTAAAACAATAGAGACCAGCAAGTAGCCAAATATTAACAATAATCAGTTTCACTTCATTGATGCAAAGTTAATGAACTTTTTTTTACTGTAATGTGCAAATTTTAAAACAGTATTTTATTTTGATACAAATGTGACTGTAAAATAACTAACAACAAAAACAAAATTCTTTGATGTGTTTCTCTTTTTATTTTTTATTATTTTGTAAAAATAAATTGTAAGCTTAGTTATTGGATGAATAGTAAAGCGACTCAATTTTCTTGATGTCATCCCATGAGTATTCATTTTATTTAAAAAGTAAATTGTTTATGTCAACATTATGTAAAGAGTAACAGTATTAAATTTGTTTATTTACTTCCTTATTTGCCATTTTAGCTCATTTAAAATGAATCCATGGCAAATGAGAAAATTCTGAACTCGTCTTATCTCATTTGAGTCTGATGAGAATGTTTAGATTGTTCTAAAAATTGTGTCTTGATTACACACAAATAACTGAAGTATTATTCAGTAAAGTATTACAAGTTTCTCCTCACTAACTTTAAATAGCGCCCTCTTTAGTCAGGAACTTGGTTTTTTGCAATAAACTGTTTTATAATGAAGATTGAGAGAAGTGTTGGCAAGTTTATTGTTTTGTGTAAGAGAGTTGCCTTACTTGGTTATTTAAGAAAATGACTTTCTCATATAAAGAAGAAATCCATTTAGCCATTTTTTGGACACTATTTGGCAGTGATGGACACTATTGGTAATTACTCAAAATAATTATTAGCATAGAAACCTACTTGGTTTCGAGTAATGGGGAGAGGTTGATAGTATAAAACATTGTGAGAAACGGCTCCCTCTGAAGTAGTAGTTTTCGAGAAAGGAGTAATTTTCCACGAATTTGATTTCGAGACCTCAGAATTAGAATTTGAGGTCTTGAAATCAAGCATTTGAAAGCACCCAACTTCGTGTGACAAGGGTGTTTTTTTCTTTCGTTATTAACGTTGACGACCAATTGAGTTCAAATTTTCACATTTTTTTTTTGTTTTTTTTATGCATATGTTGAGATACACCAAGTGAGAAGACTGGTCTTTGACAATTACCAATAGTGTCCAGTGTCTTTAAGAGGAAAGGATGAACACGTACCCCAATTAGATTATGAATGGCCCTGGTGTAATCCGTGCTGCGATGGACTATCAATAACAGTCTCTTGATTGAAGTAAATTTCCAAAATAAATATTTCCCAAAATAATTTTCCCAAATTATTTACCCTCTCTTGGGTTTGCTCGTTAGGGTTTGGGTGAGGGACAGGATTGGGGTTGGGTCAAGGGTTAGGGTTGGGGTGAGAGATGGGGAGGTGTGGGTTAGGGTAAGGGTTTTCATTTGTCCACCCTTCCCTTTTTCTAACTATAATATCCGAAATACAAACCAATGCATCTGTTCTTAAAAGACCGTCAAACTGGTTGTTTTAACCCTTCAGTTTGCTCGCTAGGGTTATGGTTAGGGTTGGGTATATAGGGCTGGGGTTAGGCCTAGCGCTTAGGGGGTTAGGGTGGGTTATCCGTTAATAGTTTTCAATTATCAATAATTCCTAATAGTTTTTCAATGTATCTGTACTTCAAGGACCCTCAAACGGGTTGATCAACCCCTTTAGTTTGCTCGTTAGGATCATAGAGTAAGGGTTAGGGTTAGAGGTTAGTTTAAGGATTAGTGATAAGGTTAGGGCGAAGGGTTATGGTTAGGGGTTAGGGTTAGGGTAAGGGTTAAGGGTAAGGGTTAAGGGTTAGGGTTAGGATAAGGGTTAGACCTTAGGTTAGAGTTAGGATAGTGTTTGGGTTAGGTTCAGCGTTAGAGTTGAACTGTAGGGTTGATTTTAAATTTGTGGCCGCCTTTTTCCTTACTAAAAATGTCCAATGTATCTGTACTTCTTGGACACTCATTAACCCCCTTAGTTTTCTCTCTTGATCTCCCATGACTAAATCTTGGCAAGTAGGGTGGTTCATAGACTTGTGGACAAGTCGTTAATGGTCCCACGCGGGGAGATAGTCGAGTTGTGGCGGTGCTTTAGCGAGATCATGGAGCGAGATCACTGCTCTCGCGGGAACTGCTGGTTGCAGACTTCTACTCCCCATTAGTAGTCGTGACAGCAGTAGTAGAGTACCGCGAATCGCGGGGAGAGTCGGAACGCTATCACCGCGACAGACATTTAACGACTTGTCCACAAGTCTAGGTGGTTCATTGTTACTCAAGATTGTTTCAAGGTGAGGAAGCACACGAAGAAGTACAGGGGATGATCATCAGCAGATGTCGCAATCTAAAAGGAGGGTTGACTTAAAAGGAGAATTAGGTTGTACATCCTCTACCTATGTTATGAACCGTGTGATGTAGCATGAAGAGTCATCGGATTACCACTGGATTATATTTCGGCTTCACTACCCCCCTTGCTCTACCCGGGCTATAGGGGTTAGATAACGGGGCTACTCTCCACCCTTCGCTTGCCTGACTCCCAATCCGAACTGATTCGCAAATTTCTACAAGTTGAAGAAAAATACTTCCATCCACAATCATCACCCGGGGCGAAAATTGGCCACATCAGCTTGACTGATCTGAACGTGTTCTCGTTACTTGCACTTTTCACCACATGTATAATTTTAGGCCACATTAGAAAAAAACATGTTTAATGCCCTGCTTTTTCGAGAAAAAAAGGAAGAAGAAGGGCCCTTTTTTTTTGTTTATTATCTTCTTTTTCTCAAAATGGCCACCTGATTGGTGGCTGGGCTTAAAAGAAAATTGGTATCGTTAAAATGTATCTTTTTTTTGTCTGAAAAAGAAAGGGGGACAAATAAATACAAAATATGAGCGGGCTCTAAAAAGGAAGCGGGCGGAGACACTAAGCATGTTTTCATTTTGTTCTGGCCTCAATGGCGGTATACAGCGGAAGAAGGCGGTATTTTTCTCTGCACATGCTTTAGTTTATGCGTTGGTGTTACTAAAGAGATTAATTTCTGCAAACCTTAAACGATGCGTTAATAAACACCAGCTCACTGGTACCTGTGCTTACCACCGATCGTTTGAAGTACTTACTATTAACCACCATGTACAAAACCCTAACATAATCTTTAAATTGCTAGGCGTTTTGACTTTATTAACTGAGAGGATTTGAGATTCTCGTAAAACCACAAACTCCCAAGCGGCGGTTTGGGGGCTCGGCTTTTTGGGATGACGCTACATCTATTAATAATATCTGCTAATTCTGCTAAAGCTTGAAAGTTTTTGCCTGGGGGTTTTAGTTTGGGTCGGTGCATGGGGGGAAAACAATTCATTGAGTTATAAGCTGGTGGGTTTACCTAGAGATTGAATTGAATCATTAACAGATCTTGAAGATTGAGAAAGGATGAGTTGCCTCTAGGAGGAGAGTACGTTGCCTTTACTTGCCTCTTCATCATCTTACCTCTTCAATCATACATGGTCCAACAACTTCAAGTTGGAAACTGTAAGACGTGAAGGACTGACCATGACCTATCTGTATATTATTTTACAACTTTCATGTCAAATAGGTATTTTGTTACTCACGATAAATTGGGGTGTGTGTTCTCCCACGGCCAGTGGTATGTTGTTGTTGTTGTTGTTGTTGTTGTTGTTGTTGTTGTTGTTGTTGTTGTTGTTGTTGTTGTTGTTGTTGTTGTTGATGTTTCATTTGAGATGTACTCAACAGTCTGCACAAACAAACAATGTTATAACATTAAACAAACCATGGAGCTATCCATGTATAGAACTACGGTGTCATAACCAAGCCCATACAAACATTATAAGAACTTTAATCAAAGTTCTTAACACAGCGCACAATGATAATTCTATAAGCAATTCACAAGCCCCCTCAATTGAGTCATCATCATCATCAATAACAATTAATGAAAATAATTTGTCCTTCTTTTTAAGGTATTTTGTTCTTCCTTCTTAAAAGTTGTTTTTGTCGTCAGAGTCTGTCTTTTGGTTCAAAATCTAAACAAGTTTATATTTTTCTAATTCAATTATATTGCGGTGAAATCTCATGAAATATGAGTTGTATTAGTCATCTGAATAAACTTTAATATATATATTAAAATTTCAATTTTTGATGTTTCAATGTGGTAAAACATAAGTCTAGCTTAAAGATACTGGACACTATTAGTAATTGTAAAAGACCAGTCTTCTCACTTGGTGTATCTCAACATATGCATAAAATAACAAACCTGTGAACATTTGAGCTCAATCGGTCATCGAAGTTGCGAGATAATAATGAAAGAAAAAACACCCTTGTCGCACGAAGTTGTGTGCTTTCAGATGCTTGATTTCGAAACCTCTAATTCTAAATCTGAGGTCTCGATATCAAATTCGTGGAACATTACTTCTTTCTCGAAAACTACTTCACTTTAGAGGGAGCCGTTTCTCACAATGTTTTATACTACCAACCTCTCCCCATTACTCATTACCAAGTAAGTTTTTATGCTAATAATTATTTTGAGTAATTACCAATAGTGTCCACTGCCTTCAAGTTCTTTCAGAAGTTATACCATTATGTAGGCTCATGTGATTTGCTTGCACAATCTGGCTTAGATTCTTTCAGAAGTTAAAACACTCTTTAAGCGTGTACAACCCCAGGCGGTTTATCTTTCCATCAACAGACAGTTGAGTAGATTTTACCTTTTCTTCCTCTAACCATGGAACCCAGAACAGATAAATTCGTCGCTTAATCTGTACAAACATCGCCACCTGTAAGCATATTAACTTGAACCATTTTCTAACCAGTTCGAGAATCAAGCGACGCAACATATTGCATAATCCCACCTCTGGCCTGCCCACGAGCAAAGAAACAAAAACTACAACCACAACGACTAAAGAAAACCTCGTATCCCTTTAGGCCAGCCACTTACCTCTCAATGGTTAACTGTTTATCTAAACAAAATGTACAACTTAAAAAAAGAAAGAAAAAAAAATGGACGCTAGAAAATGCTCCTCGGGAGAAATTACGCATAAAATTGATGATTTTAAAAGAGTAGATTGGTGTTCTTTTTTTTTTTTTTGCCCGGGGGTAGAGTGATGGAGTCTTGTGGAGGCTCTTTGAAGGGTCCCTCCCGTCCGACAGATGGTCCCGTAGCGGGCCAGTGCGCTGCGGTTGCAGGCAGGGAAACACTGCGAAAATGCCTCCAAGCAAACTCGGGGTAGGCCTACGTGTGTCTTTGGCAACGACGAAAGCAGAACAACAATTTTGTCTTTTCCCTTTTAAAGGCAATGGACTGCTTTGGTAATTGTCAAAGAGCAGTATTCTCACTTGGTGTATCCCAACACAATATGAATAAAATAACAAATCTGTGATGTTTTTTGACTCATTTGGTCACCGAACATCGAACAAATTGTCATGTGCTTTCAGATGCACAATTACAAGGCTTCGGGTCTCGGATTTTTTGCGAAATTTATAAACAAGACACCTTTTAAAATGAAATTCACTTGGTATATACTGCATGCATAATGTTTGTATACATCTACCTGTATAATGAAATAATTGAACGGTTAAAAAAAAAAAAGGATAAACTTTGCCATTAGGTCTGTTGTTATCCCCAGCCCCGCCTGTCTATGACACGGAACCATTTCTCCCGCCAAGCTCTTGGCCCGATAGTCGGTCGTTCTGAGACAGTCCGCCTGCTATTTTTTATTTGCGTTGAGTGAATAGTTCGGTCACTGTTTTCGATAGTTTTCGGTTATTCGTTTGAATTAGTCAAAATTCGATTGAGAGTGATTAATATTTGATTTCATACATTTTTTCCCAAATTTGACAATTTTGACGTTTCTCTCTAACTACAGGCTAGGCCTATGTCACAACAAAATGAGCAAGAAGCAAGTTGCTAACGCTTATAGGCATACTTTTAAAGAAGTTTATTAAATGTGTGAGCTATTCTTATCATTGTCTTCGTATTCCATATTACAACACACATAGTTGAAATAACCCCTGAATAATGTGCATTGTTTTTGGTTGGCCCCCCCCCCCCGCCCCTGCTATCACCAAACACCCGATACACAGCTACGCACAGCCCATGCACCATGGTGCACTCCTCGGCCGGCAGTGTGTGCCGTCCACGCGACCGACACGCGCCGTGCATTGTGTCCTTTTATCGGCCAATAATGACTGCGAGTGGAGAGGAGGGGAGAGGTAGTGATTTGCGAGGTGCCATTTCTGTATCTACTGAGGGAGATTAATGGTCGTGAGAGCTGGCTCTTTGACCCGCTTTGACTCCTCCGATCTAAGGGAACCATCACTTCTGTCCGTGTGCATTGTGCGATGCCTTCTGCTGTAACATTGTTCATGTTGCAATTTTCTCAACCGATACAGCAACCAAGCCTATTAGCAGGGAAAGTCCAGTCAACATAAAACATACCGATCACATGTGCGTTAAAATACCATTATCTGAGGACATAGAGTGAAAACCATCGCATACAAAGTTTTCTCAACCCGTTTGACCATAAAGAAAAAACAAGATTTAAAGACCTGGGCCCCAATTTCATACAATACTGCTTGACAGAAAAAAAAACAAAAAAAAACTGCTTGACAAAATCTTTGCCAAGCAAACATTGAGTGGGGCACCAGTCACAACAATGTTAACCTAATGTCATTTTGGCTGGTAACCTGTTTCTGTTAAGCAAACATTTCTGTGCTTAGCAAGCTTTCGTGCTTTTGTGCTTACATGCTTTATGAAATTATGCCCTGAAATGAAAAAGTGTGCACCACTTTTGAACTTGGTTCAAAAACTACTTCACATACTTCTGTCAGAAGGCTGGCTAGCCTTTTTGCTTTAGGTATCGTTAAATAACCAACGAGGGACAAGTTTCGCAGAACTGTTTAGGCAGAAAAATTGCTTAACCATATTTTCTAAGCAGAAAACCAGTCACAAATTGTACATGTGACATTATAGTAGTTTGGCTGGTAGCCTTATTCTAGTACGCACAAATGAAATTGGGCCTGGTTCTCGTAAGCTGTTATCGTTGGTTTCGTCAAGGGCATAACTTTCTTTGGGAGCGCGTATCGAAGCCAATTACTTTACCGACTTCAATTGATTTTGAGGGGGTTGCATGGAAGCCGCTTTGCCAACTCACCGACCACCAATGATTTTCCGCTATTTCAAGTAAGACTTGGGCCCAGAATGCACGAAATCTCACTGTATTCAATGAAACAGTGCTGTTGCTGCTGCTGCTGCTGCTGTTGTCGTTGTCGTTTTCGTTGTCATTGTCGTTGTCGTTGTCGCTGTCGATGTCGATGTCGATGTCGCTGCTGCTTCTGATGTTGTCGTTGTCTTTGTCGCTGTCGCTGCTGTTGTTGTCGCTTGTCGCTGTGCTTGTTATTGAGCTGTTGTTGTTGTTGTTGTTGTTGTTGTTGTTGTTGTTGTTGTTGTTGTTGTTGTTGTTGTTGTTGTTGTTGTTGTTGTTGTTGTTGTTGTTGTTGTTGTTGTTGTTGTTGTTGTTGTTGTTGTTGTTGTTGTTGTTGTTGTTGTTGTTGTTGTTGTTGTTGTTGTTGTTGTTGTTGTTGTTGTTGTTGTTGTTGTTGTTGTTGTTGTTGTTGTTGTTGTTGTTGTTGTTGTTGTTGTTGTTGTTGTTGTTGTTGTTGTTGTTGTTGTTGTTGTTGTTGTTGTTGTTGTTGTTGTTGTTGTTGTTGTTGTTGTTGTTTGTGAAAATTAGTGTGCTGAAAGGTAAAACAATTATTTTAAGATAACAAAATAAATGGATTGTTCCCTTGTTCTTCTTGACTTTGTGTTTCATTTTACCGACTGAGGCTCAAGGTTGTTGTTTGTGAAAATTAGTGTGCTGAAAGGTAAAACAATTATTTTAAGATAACAAAATAAATGGATTGTTCCCTTGTTCTTCTTGAATTTGTGTTTCATTTTACCGACTGAGGCTCAAGGTGCCAAATGAAAATATTGTTCGTGGGAACTGTGTCACACCCCTTCATCATTTATGGTCGCCACCACGGATTCAGTGAACTCCAAAGTAGATTATAAAGTGTTCAAAATGACACTGAATGAGTTGAGTCTACAACATGCCGGTATGGGGCCTACATGATTAATCTCATACCATTGTTTTCCACAACATTTTAATTGACATTGTCAAACCGAGGCTGAGAGGTAAGTAACCATGCCACCATTTGCTAAGCAGTCACCTTAACCCCAATCCTTGTCACGGCTGACAAAAGCATAGTGCTAAGAACTTTACGCACGACTTATTTCCACACTAGCTCAGAGACGCCTGAAAATTACTTACAAGAAAAAAAAGTCTCTCACGATGTATAGCAAAATTAATCACTAAGATGTTGTGAGAAGAAAAAAAAAACTAAATGACAAGAATATGTAAATCCTGTTTGGGAAGCTTTGGTTATCGTGATCACAGATAAAAGATGCGCTTCTACTCTCATTACTCACGCCTGCCAAGTCAACAGAGGGTTGTGAACTGTTGCGAGAACATTTAGCTCGAGGCAAAACATAAGAAACAGCCCCCGTACCTACGGCCTGTCATCTGGTCGTATCCCCCCTCCAGGCGGCATTTACAGATAGAGAGAAGAGGGGGTACATCACGTCTTATACCTACCCCCGGGCACCGCCAAAAGCACCCACCAACATTCCCCGTCTATGGTTTAGCAAATTGTGGGGATAAAAACCCCGCGATGGAACTTGCTTGGCGCCTCGTTAAACCAATTAGGACAGCTAATACAGTGTGTTTACACGATTTGCTATCATACCTTATGCGTCTGACACAGTAATCAGATTTAAAAATCTTAATATATAATGCATGCCATGGCACTTTATTGCGTCAAGTCTACAACAAAAATAAAGTTTATTAAAAAAAAAAAACTATGTTATGTATTTCCACCACCTCTTCCCAATCTGTTTTGGACATAGACACCTTTCCCCAAACATTTTGAACCATCGATAGAAATACTGTGTTAAAGGCACTGGGACACTATTGGGTATTACTCAAAATAATTGTCATGATCGTAAAAACTTACTTGGTAACGACCTATGGAGAGCTGTTGATTGATAGTATAAAACATTGTGAGAGACGGCTCCCTCTGAAGTTTTTTGAGAAAATGTACAACGACTCACTCAAGTATTAGGCATCTGAAAGCATACAAGTTTGAGCAACAATGGTGTTGTATCTTCTTGAAATTTCGATGAAAAAATTGCGTTCAAATGTTCACAGGTTTGTTAATTTATGCATAATGTTTGCGTACACCAAATGAGTACAATGATTGACAATAACCAAAGGTGTCGTGTGCTTTTATCATTATGACAATAACCAGTGGTTTTGACTGAGATAGACTTTAGCGCGGTAGTGGTACTGGTTGGTTTTGTCTTGAGAAGACCCGTCTCTTTCCTTTTACACATTAATCACAACTTGTTCTAGTGTGTTTGTTTTCCTCCCCACAAACTACAAATGAGCAAACAGACACAAGAAGTTTGGCTTCCCTGACCCTGCATGAGAATAAAATAAACTGCAACCTACGAAGGTCATTCTCAATGCCATCTCAGACAGATTTCTTTACCCGCCTTGTTCATGTTCCTTTCCACTTTACAACACGAATGGTCACATTTGAACGCTTGAAATGCAAAATTTATGACACATAGGGTGCGTTCGTTTAGCTTCCCTGGGTTGACCCCGGTGTGTGGCGGTTTTTATTTCCAGGACGAACGTGGGTTAATATCTGCACACGTTCGTCCTGGAAAAAAAACCTCCACACACCGGGGTCGACCCGGGGAAGCTAAACGAACGCACCCACTATTACTAACATAAAACTAGGTTTGCGCCCCCAGTTGTTGATACAAATTCAACAATATTCCCATGTGATTTCCCTCGACGTCACAATGTCTCCAGCTTCACCCCTTCCCCATAGCAAAAACACCCCGTAAGTGAGCGAAACAACCTGCCTTTATCAGGGCTACGAACTCTCACTGTCATGTCTGTCTTTCTTTTCTCGAGGAATTATTGAAGGAAAGTGGAAGAGGAGAGCGCCGGAAATCCTTGGTAATTTGTTTAAGATCTCGACGAGTAATTATTAAACAGACATGGCCTTTTGTGCGCACGTGGGAGCAATTTAATTCGACTATTGTTAGGAACTCAGTAGTAATGAACGAGTCTCGTGGAACTGTTGGAATAAGCTTTACTTCTTTCAGTTCCCAAATCAAATTTGGATGATTTCTTTGGATTTTAGAGGTAATTTTTGTGTGACTCATATTTTTTTGTCAAGGTTGGGAAATAAAAGAAAAGAACCCCATCTGTTTCTGAGCTGTTTGACTCTAACGCGCTGCACTGCGCCATAGGCGAAGACATTACACACACATTCAAAGATTTTGAATGAAAGCATTAGCTGTGAACAATTGGTCAATTAAAAAACGTTTAAAACGCCAAGTTTGTTTCCGGGCGAACCACTTAGAGAACACCCTATTTAAACGTCGTAATAACTATATCTAGGTGCATGTTTTAACGAGAATTTAACGAAATTATCATGTCTTCAACGGTTTTTAAAAAACGGTAATGCGAAGTTAATTTGAGCAATTGTGAAGCCTTTACAAAACAACGATGGAATGAATTCTAAAGAAGCTAAAATACAAAAGGAAATGTCAATAAGAAGAGGAGCTATAAATTGGCCGTATGGGTTTGTTAAGAAACTTGTCAGCTATTTAAGTCTAAAGTGCAATGTGCATTAATAATATATCATTTCAAGTTCAAGATCTTGGCGTTACATCTTGGTGGCATCTTATTTCAATTAAATATCAAGATGAACAAAACAGTATCGTTGTGAAAAGTCTCTGTTTTATTTGGTCCGGGGCCTACTTTGAATAATATTATTAGCCATCATCTTTAAAGGCAGTGGACATTATTGGTCATTACTCAAAATAATTATCAGTATAAAACATCACTTGGTAACGAGTAATGGGGAGCTGTTGATAGTACTAAACACTGTGAAAAACAGTAGTACTTCAAAAAAAGAAGTAATTTTCCACGAATTTGACTTCGAGACTTCAGAATTAGATCTTGAGGTCTCGAAGTCAAGCATCTGAATGCACACAACTTCGTTTGACAAGGGTGTTTTTTCTTTCATTATCTCGCAACTTCGACGACCAATTGAGCTCAATTATGCATATGTTGAGATACACCAAGTGAGGAGACTGGTCTTTAATAATTACCAATATAGTGTAACCATAATGTCTGTATAAGCTTTTTATTTGTAGCAACAACGATTTCATTTATACTGGGACTCACAAAAAATTTCAAAATTTGTTATCCAATCAACTTGTAGTATTTTTAAGGCTCAAATGTAGTTTCCGATGGAAGATGCTAAAGAACTATCCCGTGCATCATCTCACTGTAAAAATATGTTAGTAAAAACAACGCTAATTAGTCATATGGGACATGACTTTGATGTAAGTTAGCACAAAATCATGTATCATACGACTAATTAGCGTTGTTTTTACTAATATATTTTTAGAGTGCACCAGTCTCGATCTCCTGCTGAAACTGTGAACCTCTAGTTGCAAAGAGCGCCCTCAACATGAGTATAGTTCAACAAACTAATTTTATATTATCCGTTCAGCGTTACTGCTACGATTGCGTATAACATGCATGCAGTTTTCAATGTGATTGATGGTAAATCGTTGGCCTTTGATCGGTGATCAACTTTAGGTATCGGTGATGGTGTTTTGCGATCGGTGATCAAATTTAGTGATTATGGCATTTTGCAATCGGTGATCAACTACTGCAACCGGTGATGGTATTTTGCAATTATAAATAGCAAGTTATAAACCACAATGCAAACTGACTGGATATAAGTATGTAAAAAGAAGAAGACTTCTTCTTCTTAGTGTATGTCACCTCCAGACTATGCGTGCATCTTTGAATAGAACTTAAGACATCAACAATCAATCATGACATTCCTTATTTATCCAGGTGGCACATGGGGTGTAAAAATAACCCATACCTTGTCAAATCTTTACTGGTGACAAAACTTTCTATACAATACAGGCGACACACTGTCGACGATCACTTCCGGTGTGTCTTTTGTAGTACTTCCGGGTCACTGTGAATGTGACCTGATGCGGACTAATGTGACGTATGTTCATGGCGTGGTGTGTGGTGTAGGGGGGCCTATGTTATGTACGAGAGCTGATTGACTAATTTTTACGACAGCTTTTTTACCTCCCTGGTTTTGCTGGCGATCGATCAAGAAGTGACTTGGCATAACGGAACAGGTCTTGGTGATTAGGTCTTAAAGTACAACTGCTCTGAGCAATCAATCTCTGTCATAACAGAACGCTTGGACAGTATAGACTTACCACGGACACTCAAGTACACGGTCATTAACAAATCTTGTCGCAATAGACCTTATGCACATGACGTCATTTCAGTAGGGCGCCCTCACCTAGAGGTCAAAAGGAGGTTGTTCATTGGCCAATCCTGTGCGCCGCACGTACAAATCCGTGCGTTTCGATTGTTTCGTCACCGTTTTTCCACTAAGATGGCCGCTGGGTGACGTCAATGCATAAGGTCTGTAACGTACAACATTCAAACTACGTCCATTGCAGCCAAAAGCTGTGGCAGTACACGAACCTATAGGACACTGCTGTCTTTTTATTAGTAGACCGGGGAGTAGATGCACTCTTACTTTCCCTCTGCTCGGTTCGAATCCCCATCTGAGCTGATCATTGGCTTACAGTGCAGGATAAGGGGTTTCAATTGACTATTCACTTAATTTGTCATAATAGGGAATAGTGATATTATGTGGGCTAATGATCTGGCGTGATAATCACAAAAATTAAGGTTAGTATAGAGTGATTGATGCTTGCTATTTTACAAACTGTGCCGTTGGGACATGCTGTTTTACATCACTTGCAGCACCTCAACAATCATTACCAATGTGACATCACCTCAACTAAGACTGGTATCGATTTACTAATACTACCCACATGTAGTTTCAAACGTGTGGCTGTCAGACTTAAAGGCACAGGAGACCTTTCTTTGTTTTGTCAAAGACCACTCTTCTCACTTGGTGTTCCCAACATATGCACAAAATAACAATCCTGGGAAAATTTGAACTCAATTGGTCGTCAAAGTTGCGAGAGAAGGGAGAAAAAAGTATATACCCTTGTCACAGTTGTGTGCTTTCGGATGCTTTGAATTCGAGACACAGCTATAAGGTCATAAGTTTAATTATTTTAGTGAGAAGTTGCCTCTTTCTCAAAGACTACGTTACTCCAGAGGGAGTCGTTTATCACAATGTCTTATACTACCTCCTTCATTGCTCGTTACCAAGTAAGGTTTTATGCTAACAATTATTTGGAGTATTACCAATAGTGTCCACTGCCTTTAAGTCAATAGGTCGAGATTGGTCATTTTGTAATCAAGAGAAACACATGCCCCTTTTTCTACAGCTAGGATCCCTACAAATTGATAAAATTAAACAAATCTTAGGAGTGGTTGATTTTGCAATTGCGACACCGACCACCGGGCCAATATTGTTGGTTACGTCGAAACAGGATTTCCGTTTGCAGCGTGTTTTCCGGCTGGTGCGATGGACGGACCTCCTGTCTGGTGCGGAAACTCATTTCATTAGTGGGAAGATAGAATATTTACAATCGATGAAGGGAATCTAAGGGTAGGTCTTTCACTTTAATTTGTAGAAAATAGGAAGGGAAAAAAAATACAGAATCGAGACGGTGGTTGAAGACACTTGTTATTTTCACTTGACGATTCTTTGCATCTCTTGAAGACGAGCAGAGTATACTGTTCGAAACGTCGAGACCACACTAGAGCCAAAACTCCCTCAATAGAGATATTACACAATGGTTGTACCCGAAAAGTCACTGTTCAGTACTTCTTTGCATTATTCGATTGAATAAAATATGAATTAATTATGTTTTTAAGGGTCTATCTATGGGGTGAAAATGACAACTGTGAATTAAAAAAACATAATTATTTATACTGGGGTCGATTTCACAAAGAGTTAGGACTAGTCCTAACTTAGGACTAGTCCTAGGAGATATACAAATTGCATGGATAGTCCTAAGTTAGGACGAGTAAATGGTCCTAACTCGAGATAATACTATAGTCCTAACTCTTTGTGAAATCCACCCCTGTTAAAGTAGGCGAGGTTTGTGGTAACAAGTGAACGTCTCTTTTAAGTATTGATGGTTCTGAAAAGAGCCAGTCGTTGACAACTCATTTTGCTCCTATCGTCTTTATGCAGACGATCTTGCAGATGGTCAAAGCATACCGATCAAAGCATTAAATTGTCAGCCACCGGTTCTTCTCAGAACCAACACTACTATAAAGAGATTTGCACATGGTTAAAACAAAAAAAAATCCTGCAAGTTCGCCCCCAAACATTGCTTACAGCCACTCTAGGTAAGGGGCTACAACAAGAAAATTATTAAACATGGAAGTAACTCAGGAGAGCTGGATGCAGTGATTGATATTCCTCTTAAAACAGTCCAGATTGTAGGATGGGGGGGGGGGGGGGGACATCCACCAGGTAAGGAGTTCCAAAGAGATGCAGTACGTGGAATAAAGCTGCCAAAATGACTCTTGGTTCTATACATCTTGCAAAGTTTAAAATCATACTTAATATTTATAATAATTAATGTTGTTTTAAAGTAATTTATGTGCTACTAGAGCTTGGCCCATTCATAGTTTCAGCCTACACGAGCGACTGCATTATATTAAAACTCCCTGCTGAAAAATAATATCAAGCTAAAATTGCAATATCAACACGAGTGTAGCGAGATGCCTCATATAGTGAGATGCGCAACGCACCGTGCCTTCTCGAACTGGGGGCTCTATGGTGAACCAGCCGGATGCGATACATCCAGGGACTATTAATTAAAGGCAGTGGACACTATTGGCAATTGTCAAAGACTAGCCTTCCACAGTTAATTTATCTCAACATATGCATAAAATAACAAACCTGTGAAAATTTGAGCTCAATCGGTCATCAAAGTTGCGAGATAATAATGAAAGAAGAAAACACTTGTCACACGAAGTTGTGTGCGTGTAGATGGTTGATTTCGAGACCTCAAGTTCTAAACTTGAGGTCTCGAAATCAAATTCGTGGAAAATTACTTCTTTCTCGAAAACTATGGCACTTCAGAGGGAGCCATTTCTCACAATGTTTTATACCATCAACATCTCCCCATAACTTGTCACAAAGAAAGGTTTTATGCCAATAACTATTTTGAGTAATTACCAATAGTGTCCACTGCCTTTAAGCAAAATTATCAAGATCAGAAACAAGAAATCAGGTTTGGGATCAGTTTGGCTTAGTGGTTTCTTTCCCTAAGTTTCACCTCTGTGGACCCTGGTTTGAATCCCACTTCAGACTATAAGGCCCAATTGCACAGAGCTGCTTATGCAGTAAATGTTGCTTAAACATTTTCTGCTAAGCCTATAAATGAGCATTAGGCCTATACCAGTCACAAATTGCACATGTGGCATAGTAGTTTGGCAGATACCTTATTCTGGTAAGCACATGTGCTTATAGCTGTTGTTTTGTGCTTAAGCAGCTGAAACTGGGCCCTGGTTTGAATCCCTCCCCAGACCAGGGCCCAATTTTAAAGAGCTGCTTAAGCAAAACAGTTTGCTTAGCATGAAGTTTCTTCCTTGATAAAAACAGAATTACCAACCAAATTTACATGTGTTGCATATTGCTTGTTACTGGTATTTAGCTATCGTTTGCTTGTCCTGAAAATCACGTGCAAATTTGGTTGGTAATCCTGTTTTTATCAAGGAAGAAATGTCATGCTAAGCAAATTTTTGTGCTAAGCAGCTCTGAGCCTTGCATGTGTGTTGGGTTTTCAGTCCCTGCAAGCGTTGGTTTGACTCCAAGTTGGAGTTTTCTTCTTACATCTAAAACTGAAAATTTCTTCTCGTTTCCTGTTCATCCTTTCATTGGTGCTAATGCGCCGTAATTTTGGTCGCGTGAGGGCGCCCTCAAGAGTATTTTTATCACTTCCGGGGGTATAATGCGATTTGTCGTGCACAGTTTCAATAGGCGTTCTGTCACTTTTGTTGCACCGTAGTTTTAAGTTGCTTTAGAGTTGGGTTGTATCGGCTCATTCAAACGTCTTATTGTCAGTGATGGATTAGATGTCTGTGTTGTTAATGTGTTCCGGGTTTTCATATCGGTTTTGGGTACGAATGAATATACCCCGGAAGTGATTGAGAGCGCCCTCACGCGGTCAAAAATATGGCCCACTGTACTGTTGGATGTGTGATCAAATAAATAAATAAATAAGTAAATAAATACACACATTATTTCACTTAATTAGTAATGAAATGGGATAATTCTTGCTTTCATACTTGTTGTAATTATGGGAAATGCAGGGAGTTAACGAAAAGCGTAAAGACATTTACTGAGCATTTTCAAAGCGCCGGCTTAGTAAAACAGACTTATTACTTGTGAGTTATTGAATAAATTCATACAGAAAAAGTCTCTAGTGTCCTATTTGTATGAAGCGATATAATTTGAGCATTGTACTCCTTTAATTCTATTCAATTCAATTTAATTTAATTTATTTGTTCATCATATATGAAAACACATGAAATTTATTTTCCATTGTCCATCTGTAAGAAAAGTACATAAAACCTACACTTATAAATCACAAGATTATACGCAATGGAAAGATAAAATACGAGGCAATAAAAATTTTAAAACTGTAAAATAAAGCTACGTAACTATTAAAACTATGGATGGCAGCGGGTATGAAGGAATTTTTAAATCCGTTTGTTTTTTAAAGACAGTGGACACTATTGGTAATTGTCAAAGACCAGTCTTCTCACTTGCTGTATCTCAACATATACATAAAATAACAATCCTGTGAAAATTTAAGCTCAATCGGTCATCGAAGTTGCGAGAAAATAATAAAAGAAAAACACCCTTGTCACACAAAGTTGTGTGCTTTTAGATGCTTGATTTCGAGACCTCAAAATTCTAAACTTGAGGTCTCGAAATCAAATTCGTGGAAAATTACTCGTTTCTCGAAAACTACATTACTTCAGAGGGAGCCGTTTCTCACAATGTTTTATACTACCAACCTCTCCCCATTATTAGCTACCAAGTAAAGTTTTGTGCTAATATTATTTTGAGTAGTTACCAATAGTGTCCACTGCCTTTAAGGCCTAGTTGTCGCATCCACCTAATCTGTTAATAATACCATCAGTGAGTGCAGAGGAAATAATTGTTTATGATTTTAAACAGTTCCCTTAAAGGCACTGGGCACTATTGGTAACCACTCAAAGTAATTGTTACAATACAAACTTACTTGGTAACAGGCAATGGAGAGCTTTTGATATAAAACATTGTGAGAAACGGCTACCTCTGAGAAAAAGTAATTCTCCACGAATTTGATTTCGAAACCTCAGAATTAGATTTTGAGGTCCCGAAATCAAGCATCTGAAAGCACACAATTTCGTGTGACAATGTGTTTTTTTTCTTTCAATATTATCTTGCAACTCATCGACGACCACATGAGTTTAAGTTTTCACAGGTTTGTTATGTTGTGCATATGTTGAGATACACCAAGTGAGAAGACTGGTCTTTGACAATTACCAATAGTGTCCAGTGTCTTTAAGAAAGCTACTGATCCCAAGCGAGTTATAGATTTAATTACAAACTGAAACAAGAGAACATAATAATAGCCTGCCAATTCTAGAAAGGATTCAAGAAAATAAAGATTTATCCATCTATATGAATATATTTGTACGAATGTTTCAATTACTCGAAGGAATGTATTTTGTTTGTTAAGTCTTTAAATGCGCTGTACATCTTTGGTTATTGTCAAAGACCAGTCCTCTCACTTGATGTAGGTCTATCTCAACATATGCATACAACAGCAAACCTGTGAAAATTTGAACTCAATTGGTCGTCGCGAGAGAACAATGGAAGAAAAAAAACACCCTTGAATTCGAGACCTCAGCTGAGGTCTCTATTTCAATTCAAATATTTTAGTGAGAAAAGTCCTCTTTCTCAAAAGCTAAGGTACTTCAGAGGGAGCCGTTTTTCAAAATTTTATACTTACCAACAGATCTCCATTGCTCGTTACCAAGTAAGTTTTTATGCTAAACATTATTTTGAGTAATTACCAATAGTTTGCAGTGCCTCCAACATCTTGACAACAGAGAAACCAACATGCAGGATGTATGTTGCCGTGATGTAAAGGTGTATTTATTTACCTGGCAATATTTGTCTTATTGACATGTGGACATCTTAGGGAATCGACAGAAATAGACGCTTAGTGTATTTCCCATGAGGGTACGATTAAGGAATTATAAATTGGCGAATCGGTCATAGGCTTTTCTCTGGTTTCATTTTGTAATTAAATCTTGAATTCACTTGGGAGCTGTAGCTTTGTTAAAGGTATGGTTGAACCTCACTTAAGATTCCGATAAGCGATTTAGCATACACTAAAGAAGCTATTTATGATGATTAAATTTTAATTTGTAGCACAAACAGAAAACCAAAACAAGCTAAATAAAGTTGTTTGTTTTTGTTTGTTGTGAGTCATCGATGATGTACGGGACATGCTACATGAGGCAATTAATACTTGCAACCAGTCTCAGGCAAGAAGAACAAACCATCCACATGTTCATTTGAATATAATTTACTTGGGACAGAAGTAACTGCAGAAAAAGGTTCATTTTTGCCTCATGCAATGCAGTTGGTTCCCTCCAAGTTACCTATAAAAATTGACTCGTAAGACAAGGCCTTACCTACAGTCACTTCTTATTTAACGCACGGCACCCTCACTTTAAGCGGGAAAAATATCCTCTTCCTTTTTTTTTACGACTTCTAGTCTTTCCCCCAAGGCGTTAGCCATCATAACAGTCTGGTTCTCTAAAGGCCAAGGACAAAGGGAAGACCGTATACAAACGGGGGGGTCACCATAACAAGGGCACCAGACACAACCGTATAAAGAAAACCAAGATGGCAATCGACCTATTAAAAAGGGTCATTACTGGAGTAATTTCTCCCATTCTTCATGTTATTTGACAGGCAATTTGGCCGTCAAGTGTCACATCTCCCCCGCCTGCCATCTTAACACATACGGCCGAAAGCAGACAGAAATGTGCGTCCTATGCTACTGGTTTAAAGGCACTGGACACTATCGTAATTACTCAAAATAATTGTTGGCATAAAATCTTACTTGGTAACGAGCAACGGAGAGCAGTTGATAGTAACTGTAAGAAAAAATTCGCTCTGAAGTGATGTAGTTTTTGAGAAAGAGGTGATTTCTCACTCAAAGCAACGTAAGCTAAAGCCTTTTATTATGCATCTGAAAGCACTCACAGTAATGAACAGTGGTGTTTTCTTTCATTTTTTCCTTTGCAAATTCGATGACCAATTGAGTCAAAATGTTCACAGATTTGTTACGTCATGCATAATGTTGGGATACACAAAGTGAGAATACTGGTCTTTGACAATTACCAAACGTGTCCAGTTCCTTTAACCTCAAGCAACACATCACAACATCCTCCTCTGCTCAGCACAGTATAGTCAAATTGTACACACAGTAATCAAGGATCTTCACGAAGCATAATTCATGTAATTTTTTTTTTTTTACAAATTTGACTCACTCAGCCATGGAGAAAACAGCATGCGGCAGATCGAAACACACACTCAATGAAAAATCACATGTCAAGATAATCAGACGTGGCTCGAATGTCTGTATGCTTATCATTCTTTCTATAAATAAAGACGGAGACTTTTTTGTTCTCGACTTTTTGACACTTCCGTATTTTCCTAGATGATATCGCCGATTGTGGGCAAACCACAGGTGCAAGTAAAATTGTAATTTTCTCACATAATTACATTAGTTTTTAGCACAAGGTTGCTGGCGATGGATCGTCTTGAGACGTCAACGTAAAGCTTCGATCTTTGGGATGAAAATGATGGGAAACTAGAAATGTAATAACACCCAAGTCAGGGCCAGACTTTACCAAACAATGTCCAACTGTGACGAACAATTTAATCGCAGGAAACATGCCGTCAAGGCCGGAATTCAATCGCAGTTTTTTATGTTTATTTAAAAGCATATATATATATATATATTTGTTATTTTTTATTTTTTTTTTTTTTGGGGGGGGGGGGGGGGGCGGACTCGAAACAAAACAAGAAAACAGCTTTGAAATATAATGCAGATAGCTACCATTTCCTCGTTACCTGTTCATATTTGTTGTGTTGTCATTTGGCCTTCGCGAAAAGACTCTGCTCGGGTCCAAACGTCAGGCCACTAACTATTTTTTTGCAGCTATAATTCGACAGTTGGAAGAAAATTGAGATGTATTTTTTTCTTTCTAGATTGACTCTTGTATAGGTGAACCAATTGGAAATTATCAATGCAACAAAAGGTGCGATGGGGTGCAAAACTGATGTCCTCACTCTGCACTGATTATAATGTCTCATTTTGCTGTTGAGTTAATTGTCTGACAATTATAATACTATACGGAACATCAATATTCGTTATCTTTACACACAAGTTTTGCCTAAAGCACATGTGTCACAATGGTATTTGTCAAGTATCCCCATATTATGTGACCAAACAAACCTGAGATAACAAACCCGTGAGAGTTTAAGCTAAATCGGTCTTTGTCACGAGAGAAAAAAAATGGGCAACTCCTTTAATTCCACTGTTTTTGTAGTGTAGTCACTTTAAGTCGCGTCTGCCACTTTAAGACTTGCGCACGCGCTGTTCATTTGTTCTAACTTTTTATAAGAGTTCAGTTGTGAATCAAAGTTAGTTCCAATTTTGATCAATGGAGTTCGACAATAAATGTTAGAAACGCTTCAATGCATGCGTCTGTCATTTGGGGGTAAAACATAACAGTTTTCAAACATTGCAATATCAAATTTAAATGTTTTACTAATTTCTCAAAAGCTTATACTGTAACCAAGGTTACGCACACACCCTTTAATTGCCACGCTCTGTCTCGGTATGTTCTGTGCCCCATCATGCAGCCCTCAAACAAACAGTGATATACTTCAACTCACTTTGTACACCGTCACTATGGGCACAGATGGAGAGTGTAAGGTGGTAGACATCTATATGACAATCTTAAGATGAATCTTCAAGACATTTGTCACAACATCTTTATCTTGATGATGATACGAGTTAGAGTTTACCCCGACTCCTGGGGAGGGACTATTTCCCTTTATAGTTTCCTCTAGTGTAATGAGCTTTCGAATGATTAAGGTACAGACCCCAAAGTATACACATTTTTTAATTTAGCAGCATATTGATCCGCTGTAGGGTGGATGCTGTATAGTCCGGGACCCCCTCGTTGATGTACTACTGAATGGGGAGGCAGAGCATCAATGCAAGGGGGGCCCACCCCGGCGGGCGAGAGGATGGAGAGAGGGTCTCTATTTGAAATGCAACTTGTTTCATCTAGCAATGTTTATATCGACAAGTAGTGCACTTGTAACGCGGTATCGCATCCAGTGACAGGTGGCCATCGTGCTTCGGTATTGTGCATTGGCAAACTCTAATTCAATTAAAAAACTCTCCATTCATGCTCCGACTCGACACAACAATTTTGTGGCGGATCGTTGGGGCAGGCCGGATGCATTTTGGGAGAGTAGAGATTGCAAGGATTGACAATCTTTTTTTTCCCCCTTTCTTTATATTCTGTTAGTTCTCCTTGAAAGGTTTGAATAATGTCGGGGACAAGAAAAGAACGTGATCTCATGGGGATCTTTCACCGTAACCCTCTGCGTGATTTCTATTCTTTGCAACGCGGGGCCGAGACTTCCTTAATGTCATTATAAAAAAAAAAGTCTGCCGTTTCAGCGCTCAATCGAAAGGGTTGAGGATTTCTTTTACCAAATTGCATGTTCTTGCGTCAATAAAAAAAAATGTATTGAAAAGATAAAGTATACTGAAGCATCTTCAAGATTGCAAGATCGTTGGGGAGCTATTGTAATGCAGCTCCTAATGCACTCGGAAACGAATTTATTTATAAAATTAGGCAGTGGGTAGGGAAAAGCACGGCGGGCAATGAGCGATGATGAAGAAAAGGTGTGTTCCGGAGAGAGCTGGGACCAAAATTGACTCCACTCCTCTTTGAGGGTTTTATATTTCTCGGAGAATAATGTCCTCTTGAGAACAAAAAAAAAAGCTGTTCCTGAATGGATTCTTCACAGTTGCCTTGTTCCTTTGAAGGTGAATGCAGTGCCAGGAAATTGTCTTTCAATTTTTGTGACCGTGGATGTCTCAAGAAAAGAGAGAGAGAGGGGAACAGAGTGCGAGACGTTGATATATTTTTTTCTCTCTCCATTGTGCCGTGAACTACAAATAATCAATGAAGGAAAATATGAACATCTGAAGCTTTACTAAGACTCACCGCCATTTCAAGAAAAGTCCACGGAGCCTCAGACAATCAACATGCAAACTTAATATTTCCATACCTTCTTGTGTCTCTAAAACTCCTATTCTTTCCACATTCACGTCATTCTTTTGTTCGCTGTGCTTTTCCCTCCGCCTTGATGAATCTTTACATTTTGCCTGAGTTATCTCAAATGATTGCATTTTTTTCATTTTCGAGTTTTTCTTCATTTAGAGATTGAGGAACTTTTCTTATAGGTGCAAACGAGAAGGTCGGCAATCATATCAGTTTCTCACTTTTAAATTAGTTTGACATTTTTATGAATTCAACAAGATTTTTTAATCAAGTTTCATCTTTAAAGGGGAGTTGTGACAATGATTTATTTAGAATGCTATTTTTACCACAACTGGTTTTATGATAATCACGAAATAAAAACAGCATAATGTTTTTTGTTAAAAAATTTGTATTTGAGTAGAGACATATCTAAACATATTCAATGAAATTAAAGGCACTGGACACTATTTTAGCTCAAAATAATTTGTAGCATAACAACTTACTTGGTAACGAGCAACGGAGAGCTGTTGATAGTATAACACATTGTGAGAATCGGCTCACTCTGAAGTAACGTAGTCTTTGAGAAAGAAGTAATTTCTCACTAAAATAATAAAAAGACTTCAGTTGAAGCCTCTTCCATGCATCTGAAAGAACATGTCCAAAGTAATGCAACAAGGGTGTTTTTTCTTTCATAATTCTCTTGCAAATTCGATGACCAATCAAGTCTAAATTTTCACAGGTTTGTAATGGCATGCGTATATGCTGGGATACACCAAGTGAAAATACTGGTCTTTGACAATTAACAAAGGTGTCCAGTGTCTTTAAACAAAACAATGACACAGATAATTCAATTCTCTTGAAATCTGTACTAAGTAGTAGTTTAATTTTGTTGTTTTTATATACAGGGTAAGCTTAAACATTCCATTTGTGTCAGGTCCCTTGTTGCGCATCATGGGATTTTATTGTGGTTGTTTAAAATCACTCACATTTTGATGTAAAATCTCTTCTCCACAAAAACCAAAAGACTGCCTCCTGAAACTCCTTGAGTTCACATTAAGATACCAATAATAGGGTAAGACGTACGTGCTCGGAGCCAACCACTGATTTCAAGACTTTTTTGATTTCTCCCTCTTGATTGTCTGTTTCATTCTTCCATCTCGCGTCTAAGCATAGCGGGGGGGGGGGGTCTAATTCACATGTTATTTATCTTTGACCCATAATTCAATCAAGTTTGCCGCGATGAGATTTAAATGACATGGACTTTGATGATTTTTCTCCTTTTTTCCCCGGGTGATTGAGAATGATGCATTCCGCTCACGCTTCCGATAACAATAGAAAGCAATCCTATAACAATAGCCGATGATGGGCGCGCAAAAGAACAAAGGCTTCGTACTGTGATGTCACTATGACGACTTTACAATGGTGTCTAACTTCGATATCAGAAAACAAATCGTGTATTTTAAAGTTTTTTGTTTTTTTTTTACTTCCCGACAAGAGAACTCGGCAAACTCCCACAAAGGGGACGAAACACTAAGTTGGCAACAAGCAATCTCTCTCATACAAACATTGGTTTAACATCTATGATTATGAATTGAATAAATCAAGACATTGTGATTGAGTAACAATACAACAATACACTTATTCATGTCATTGTGAAATCAGCGGTTAGCTTCGTATACTGTGATGCCACTGTGACAAGTAGTATTCAAGAAGTACTTTAAAGACTTTTTTTTAAGGATTTTCCCGTCAAGGGAAAATCCCACAAGAGGATATAAACATGGAGCTGGCAACAGCCAATCTCTCTCATACAAACATTGGTTTAAAGTCTATGGTTATGAATCCCACAAATCAAGACAAGTGATTCTGTAACTAGACGACAATAGTTGTTATTGTGAAATTAGCGGTTAGCCCGGGGGATTCGAACCACAATTGCTGTGATTGCAGGTCATGCAGTTTAACCACTAGACCAAGGCAGTGGACACTATTGGTAATTGTCAAAGACTAGCCTTCACACTTGGTGTATCTCAACATATGCATAAAATAACAAACCTGTGAAAATTTTAGCTTAATCGGTCATCGAACTTGCGAGATAATAATGAAAGAAAAAAACACCCTTGTCACACGAAGTTGTGTGCACTCAAAAAAAAATTTGAAAAAAAGCCGGTTACTCGCAATGTTTTGACATCCCTTAAAAAGGAAAAACCAAGCGTGTTTTTTCTATACAAAAAAATGGCTGAGTATGAAATAATATCAACAGTTACTGTGACTTTAAAAAACAACATAAAATTTTCCCTTTTGATAAAATCTTGCCACTATTGTAAAATAGATCTCGCTATCCCCCTTTGAAGAAAGCTTGCAAAAATTTGGGAAAATAGTTTGCCCCTATATTTTGACATCCCTTAAAAAAGGAAAAGTCAAGCGTGGTTTTTCTATCTAGAAAAATTGGCTGGAGTATGAAATAATATCTCCACGAATCTTACCGGCAGTGGTAAGGTTTGTTGGTCATTGATAAATGCGGCGTGGGGTTTTGATTTATTGCTCGGTGATTCATTTGTGTTTCTTTCATTTGAGGCATGAGCGATCATTCTTATCATACCAATTCTTATAATACTACCGTAAGCAGATTACTTCTTGGCCGTTAATTTTAGTAATTACGTTATCTTTGGGAGGATACGCTCGGCCTGAGCTTGATGAGAGAGATGAGAGAGGGGATGGAAGAAGGAGAAGCAGCTCTTGCTTCTGTCTTAAAGGCAGTGGACACTATTGGTAATTACTCAAAAATAATTGTTAGCATAAAAACTAACTTGGTAACGAGCAATGGAGATCTGTCGATATTATAAAACATGCATAAGAAACGGCTCCCTCTGAAGTAACGTAGTTTTCGAGAAAGAAGTAGATTCCTCACTCAGTTAATAAAATGCTACAGCAGAAACCTTTTATTAGACATCTGAAACCACACCAAGTAATGCAACGATGGTGTTTTCTTGCCTTTTATTACTCTCATTAAAATACCTTTTTCTAAAATGGCTCAATTGGTCATCGAGTTTGCAAGAGAACACTGAAAAGAAAAACACCCTGGATGCACAACTTTGTGTGCTTTCAGATGCCCGATAAACGGCTTTAGCTGAAGTCTTTTTGTGTTATTTGAGTAAGAAATTACCTGTTTCTCAAATTCAGAAATTCACAATGTCTATGCTATCAACAGCTCTCCATTGCTCGTTACCAAGTCAGTTTTGCTAAACAATTATGTTGAGTAATTACCAATAGTGTAAAGTTCCTTTAAGGAGAGATTTAAGACACGTTAATAAGAGGATAAGAATAGATTAAATATCAGACCTCATACTCTCCACAGGTCTGGCACTTGTATTCGAGCTATATACGTAGTCAGATACCCATTGCTTTATAGCAAGTAGTTTTCAATTTAATAAGCACAACAAAGGCCCTTCCCGCCATCAAGTTTTGTGATATAATTACGAAGGTGGCACAAATTGCGCCAAAAAAATACACCACAATGTCGTCTGGACTGCGCCAAAAAAATACACCGCAATGTCGTCCGGACTAAATATAAGAATCCTACCCGCGTATTTTTTTTTTGTAATTCCTAAAAAATCAAATCATTTTTAGATGAAATAAATTTGCGACCGCGTTTAACTTGGTTATAGAAACGGATGTATGTAATAATTGTAGTGGAAAAGATTGGGATAAAAATATACAATAGTGAAGAGGGAACGTTTATTGGTGTTTACAAAAGACTACATATTTTACGTAAAGAAAAGAACAATTTCTTGATTAAAGTTTATACAAAACCGATTTCAGGAAACTGGGCATCAAAATTAGACACCAAGGAATTCAAGCCAAATGAAAAAAAAACAGCAATATAGAGAATTTCTATAAATATCAGACAAATCAAATGACAACAAGACTTTGTGTACATAACTTCCGTTGTTTTTGTATCATTAAGTTTGCATCTTCGTATGTTAAAAACTGCTGAATACATGACGTCACTTGTTAATTACATCACACCATTTTTCACAAAAGAGTGAACCAAGAAAGTGCCAGGTCACCATGTACAAGAAAACGTCAATGTGATAAGCCAGGTTCTGCCAGGAGTGCACTGTCTTGAATACATCAAAGAAACTATAAGGCTTAACATTTATCAAAGGAGTAGACTTTACACTTAACAAATAGTGCCTTACACTTAAAAAGTGTAGTGTCTTACACTTAAAAAATGTTCTCAAGACACTTGAACACTTTCTCAACCTTTATCATGTATAGACTTTTCTCTCCATTCGACACAAATGTTTCAAACCGAGGCTGAACAAGGAATTGTCAAACTGAGGCTCAAAAGCAAAACACGCAATTATCATAACGAGGCTAAAGGAAAACTCAAAGTTGTCGTTGAGGCTGAAGAAAATATACAGTTGTTAAACTGAGGCTGAAAGGAAAACACAAAGCTGTCAAACCGAGGCTGAATAAAACACAAAGCTGCAAACCGGGGCTGAATAAAACACACAGTTGTCATACCGAGGCTGTAAGGAAACACAAAGCTGTAAACCGAGGCTGAAGAAAACACACAGTTGTCATACCGAGGGTTCACGAAAAAATGTGACCCGCTCTGTGAAAATGATTTTTTTGTGTGTTTTGTTTATATGCATGGCTGGAAAGAAAACTACAGCAGCAGTTATTTGGTATATGTCTAAGCTATGGGGTGTATTGCGTTGCTGAGTTACTCCCATTTGAAATTAGCCAGTATATAATTTTTTGTAATTGTCAAAGACCAGTCTTCTCACTTTGTGTATATCTCAACACATGCATAAAATAACAAACCTGTGATAATTTGAACTCAATAGGTTGTCCAAAAAAAAACACCCTGATGCGTGAATTCGAAACCTCAGCTGAGGTCTCGAATTCAGTTCAAATGTTTAAGTGAGAAATTACTTCTTTCTCAAAAACTACGTTACTCCAGAGGGAGCCGTTTCTCACAATGTTTTACCAATGTTTTGCTCGTTACCAAGTAACTTCTTATGCTAACAATTATTTTGAATAATTTACCAATAGTGTCCAGTTCCTTTAAGCTTATAACATGATCGCAATAACAGGTGGGTACAACACTTACGCTTAGAAATGTGCTGAAGTTCTAAACACTGTTTTAGTCTAAATAAGATTCCATTTCATTCTCACCCCATTTGCTTCCAATACACCAAATTTCTGTATTTCAAAGACGGTTAATCAAGCACAACAGATGGTCTTATGGTTTTAACCGACCACCACTTGAATCATAGTGACGTAATGCATAAGACATCAATCAATACATAAGAATCGATTAATGAATGTACATCGAATCGAGCGATCCTCGGATCGATTTATCTTTCACTAATTGGTACATGAGGATTTGTAACGTTACATGTTTTATTAATGAAGTACGATGTGTTGTTGAACAGAAAATAAGTGTAGGGGAATAAATGTTGGTGATAACCAATCCAGTGACGCTGTATGGGTTGACTTGTTGTAAATTTAAAAATGTTTGTTTATGTGTTGAAGGCACTGGATTCTATAATTGGTAATTACTCAAAGTAATTGTTATCATAAAAACTGACTTGCAAGATCAATGTGGAGCTCTTGATAGTATAAAACATTGTGAAGGTATAGCATTTGAGAAAGAGGTTATTTCTCAATCAAATGCACACAAAGTTGTGCAACAAGAGTGTTTTTTCTTTCATTATCTTCTGGCAATACATCAACCTGCGAAAATAAAACTAGCTGCTGAAAAACTGCTTACCAACCAAAATGATCTGTGGTATAAATGCAAACAAAATGTGTCAAAGGCCTGACGTTTCGACCCTAGCGGAGTCTTCATCGAAGTCTAAATGAGAAAGACTGCTAGGTCGAAACGTCAGGCCATTGACTATTTTTCCCCGCAATTTATAGTAACAAACCTGAGAAGAAGAAAAATTAGCTTGTGCAAAATGCTTACCAACAAAAAGTACCCATGGAAACTAATATTTAATGGCCTGACGTGTCGACACTTATAGCAGCATTTTTCTCGAAGGCTACAATGAGAAAGACTCTGCCATGGGTGGGAACTTATGGCCGTCAATTTGTGCAATTTACCAACCTCTGAGCTTAAAGGCAGTGGACACTATTGGTAATTACTCAACATAATAATTAGCATAAAACCTTACTTGGTTACGAGTAATGGGGAGAGGTTGATAGTATAAAACATTGTGAGAAACGGCTCCCTCTGAAGTAACGTAGTTTTCGAGAAAGAAGTAATTTTCCACGAATTTGATTTCGAGACCTCAAGTTTAGAATTTGAGGTATCGAAATCAAACATCTAAAAGCACACAACTTCATGTGACAAGGGTGTTTTTTCTTTCGAGTTATCTCGCAACTCCGACGACCAATCGAGCTCAAATCTTCACAGGTTTGTTATTTTATGCATATGTTGAGATACAGCAAGTAAAAAGACTGGTCTTTGACGTTTACTAATAGTGTCCACTGGCTTTAATTAGTCTTGTAAAACTCCGTAGATTACAGCATGTAATCCTGACACACAACAATAAACAGATAAAACATCTGCCTCAAACATACTCTAATCTCTCGTAGCTTTCTTTACTCAATATTGTAATAACTCATCACGAACAACCCTCTGATGAAACAAAATTGATTTTCTTTTTTACTCATTCAATATCTGGTTGACTTCTGATGTTTTTTTTGTTTTGTTTTTTGTTAGAAGCATGTGGGAGCTTATCCTCTGATATTGATGATAGGTCGCGTGCCGCGTAGATACCAACAATGGCTATTGTTGTGATCGCCACGCGCGTGCTTCTTTCTTCGATTGGTTTATACGCATGTTACGATCGATGGTATAAAAGGCTTACATATATGGAAGATTAAGACATCTGTTAAACACAGTGTAACTTCCTGTGTATTGTGGGATACCCTGCTTTCAAAGTCATCTTTTGGTGTAGTTTGTTATTCATAGAGTAGGGTTTAGTTGTTGGCTTCTTGATGGAGATACAGCCACTGTAGGTTAGTATTTGTTTGGTAATCTTTTGACTCGGTTAAAGCCATTGGACCCTTTCGGTATATACAGAAAAAGAAAAAAAATCACACATTTACAAATAACTTACAGAAGGTAATGGTGAAATACTTCTCTTGAAATATTATTCCATGAAATGCTTTACTTTTTGAGAAAACAGTAAAACAATAGAGAATTACGGATTTATTTTAAACACATTGTCATGACACGGCAAAATGCGCGGATACAAGGGTTGGTTTTCCCGTTATTTTCTCCCGACTCCTCCGATGACCGATTAAGCCCAAATTTTCACAGGTTTGTTATTTGATAAAACCGTTGTGATACACGAAGTGTGGGCCTTGGACAATACTGTTTACCGAAAGGGTCCAATGGCTTTAAAATGAATGGGGAAAGGAAAAAATATCCGAACAAATCCAATACAGAGGAAAAGTGAAACGTGAACGTCAACTTACTGCAACTGTAAGGAACATTACAGAATTGGTTTTTTGCTAACCAAACAGTTGCTGGCAGTGTAAGCACTATACGTAATCCACCATATACATAAACTGACAAACCTCTAGAAGTTTGAGATCGACCGGACAGCTGGGTCACGAGAGAATAGTGAAAAAAACGATTACAAATTTTGCATTGCATCGATGCCAAAATAAAAATGAATAAAACGCTCACTGAGCGATAAACTCCAGGAGCGAAGTTAGATTATTTATTTCTCATCAAATATGACATTTCAGACAGAAACAATTCAAGGGATGTTTTCAACTATCATCATCATTAGACCGTGTAAGTTTTATGTAAATCTTCACGGTTTTTGTTTCTTACCAATTCGGTAACGTTCCTTTAAAGAGTTTCAGAATTCGAATTTTTTTGTTTGCCTTATTTCATGTAAAAACCATCACACGGGAGATATCTCAGCTTGAAAACGTCTACATTCTAATCAATGTAAATGTTAAACATATTTCTCCCGAATTCCCGAAATCTACTCCGCGGTAGTAGAATATAAAGCATGTAAACGGTTCTCTTATAGAACAGAATCTACCTGGCAAGTAGACGCACACCAGTTTCATAGAGCTGCTAAGCACAACAAATTGCTTAGCATGAAATTTCTTCCTTGATAAAACCAGGATTACCAACCAAATTTCCACGTGATTTTCAGGATAAGCAAACAACAGCTGAATACCAGTAACAAGCAATATGCAATAAGTGGAAATTTGGTTGGTAATCCTAAGGAAGAAATTTCATGCTAAGCACATTTTTGTGCTTAGCAGCTCTATGTTTTTGGGCCATGGTGTTACCGCAAACCAAATATATATTGACCTCACCATGCAATGCCTCAAAAGCCATTAGTGTCAATGTACTGCCAGTGCCTTGCAAACCATTACAAGAAGTAAGTGGTAGCTACTTAAAGTATAACTAATTATACAACAAAACTGCATGAGCTATCGTAGCAAGAACTACTTCATCAGAAGAAAGAAGTAAGTCATCTAGAAAGGCTGTTGCTAAGAAAGCTCAAGCAGTTTATTATGGGAGCGTTCGTTTTGCTTCCCTGGGTCGACCCCGGTGTGTGACGTTTGCTTTTCCAAGGACGAACGTGTGCAGATAATTACCCACGTTCGTCCTGGAAAACAAAAACCGCCACACACCGGGGTCGACCCAGGTAAGTTAAACGAACGCACCCTATGTCATTATTAAGTCTTTAAGTGCTATACCACAATCAGACCATGGAGGTAGAAATTTCTGATCAGACTAACATGGCTATTTTTTAGTATTTTGTCTATAAAACACGTTAGAGACATGAATGTTGGCAAGTTTGGTAGCATACTTTAATCAGTACTCAATACCTCGCGTGTAACTATGCCCCAAAAGAAAGCATACACAACATGTGGCTAATTTCATTATAAGGAAAAATCAAAGTGAATTCGATCATACAACTCGAAGCGTACCAACATGGGCACCAGACTTTCCTCATAGCATCAACCACACTGACAATAGTCTGTTCCCTTTATAAGCCATGACTGTGTTATATCAGAGGCATGCAAGACGTTCAACAAAACACACCCTCAGTCACCAAACCATCTCAAGAATAATAACCATAAGACCCATCATCACGGCTCGCCTCGATGTTTTCTCCTCGCCAGTATTCAGCCACGTTTCCGGGGAACATTTCCCAAGTGTAATCAGACAATTTATGAAGAAATTGATCCTGCTCCAGTTCGGGACTTTAACAGCCCTCCGGCTGGTAATTTGCGCTAATTGTATAGGGAAATCAAGGGCTGTATTGAGACAATACGCCCTATTACGAAGTCCAGCATTGATTACCACACAACTGTATCCTCTGTGGCTCGGTGTTGGTTGAAGACATGGCACAGGGATAATAATTGAAATTGAGTACTTAAAGGTATATATATGGTTTGGATTCAGGATCAAAGGGAATCTGTTTTCAAATTCAGGAAAGTCTGTTTATAGGATTTAAGAAAAGAGTTTTGTCAACCGTGAAGGTAATTTTGTGTTTCTGTAATTCATTGAAAAATGGAGGTAAATGCTAAAAGGATTACCTGGTTTCTATTTTGGACTAAAATGCAATTTCTATGCTTCATGTTCAGCTGAGTCAGTTTCTAAGACTGATGTCAGAATGTTATTGTGAATTGATTGTATATTCATTGTGGATATTGTGGTTGAACCGTGTTCAGTGGTTTGAACTACATAAGGAAGAAAGCTCCCCTGGAACGCGTTCTGAGTTCAATCAAGACTTGTTCACTTTGAAAATCACATTACAACAAAACCTGTGCTCGGATGGGCTGCCATTGGTGGAACAAATTATATATTTTAAAATACATTTTCCCGCCCTTTTTTTCTGGATCCTTCCTTACACTACTTTCCCCTCTTTGCTACAAATGGATATGTATTTGTTTGTACTTGTTTACGCCTCTAAAGAAGGTCCGGTTTGGATCGAGAGCTAAGGCCATCTACCATACCCATAAATATATAATAACAAAAACGTACAACAAATCCAATATTTTCGAAGTTGTTGGAACTTTCAGTGCTATTTAATGTGAAATATGAACAAATGTCTTTGGTGTGGTACAAATTCTCCCAGCCAAGGCTAGAATATACAACCACCTATAAACCCCTTCACTCTACGGTCCAATACAACACATACACCTTACACCGACCTCTAGTTTGCGTCATCTATTTTATCCACAACTCCCCTTCCACCTCCCCAGGCTTATTTTCCAGTCTCCGATAAGTCTTTCTCAATTCTCCTTCCACCCACGAACCTCCCCTGAGAAACTTTCAGGACAATCAAGACCTTAATGCCTATGATCGTATTAAACCAGCCACATTCCACGTTCAGAAACAGAGTTGGCAATTATTGGGGGCAATAGTCAGGTTTTGTTATATTGCCCCGGGCATTTAAGGTTTACAAGTCAATAGTCCCTTGATGCCCCCTTTCCCCGTCACCAGTGCACGGCCAGAATCAACAGCGAGTTTGCAATCGTGACGTCATTGGTTAAAGATCTCATTTTGCCGCCATTATGTGAAAAAGTTTGTTTTACATTATTTATTGTTTTCGACTGCTTGTGATGGATAAACATAAACTCTTTATTGATTCATGCAATATATAACCAAAACGTGTCTTATGCAAAAACAAGGCGCTCAAATAACAAATAATCCTATACAAACCAACAAAACTGACTGCAAAGGGTAAAAGCATCATGGCTGCTAAGGTAGACTCTTTCATTCTGCTCTCGGAAATTCACGCGTGATCTGCTGATAAAGAGTAACTGCAGAGTGCTGCAACAAAACGTGAGATTCCCTTCCCACCCAGGGATTACTATGTACTTAAACAGATAAAGAAACAAATTGAACTTTTGTAATTTACAATTACATGAAAAGAAAGTGTGCTGCATTGTAGTGTAGTACGACTTACTTAAGAGTTCTGACAGAATGACTGGACAGCATGCAGCTTTCTTTATTATGGACATTTTTTATAATACACAAATTGTGCTTTTTTTTAGGGATTACTGTGTGTATTTAACATAATAGAGAAACAATTTGAACTTTTGCTATTTACAGTTACATGAAAAGGAAGTGTGCTGTATGTAGGATAGTACGACTTGCATAACAATATGGCAGAATGGCTGAACAGCAGACAGCTTTCTTTATTATATTCCTTTTGTATAATGCAAAAATTGTGTAACAACTACCTCAGGCATTATAGCACACTGTTTTTTCCGTCATCGTTATAAATTACAAAAGTTCAAATTGTTTCTCAATAATTATGTTTAATCATACAATTGGTAAGAAACAAAAATCGTGAAGATCACAGATTTACATAAAACTTACACGGTCTAATGATGATGATAGTTGAAATCACCCCTTGAAATATTTCTGTCTGAAATGTCATATTTGATGAGAAATAAATCATCTAACTTCGCGTTTGGAGTTTATCGCTCAGTGAGCGTTTTATTCATTTTTGTTTTGGCATCGATGCAATGCAAAATTTGTAATCGTTTTTTTACTATTCTCTCGTGACCCAGATGGCTGATCGATCTCAAACTTCTAGAGGTTTGTCAGTTTATGTATATGGTGGATTACATAAAGTGTCTACACTGCCAGCAACTGTTTTGTTATAGCAAAAACAAATTCTGTAATGTTAATAATAATAATAATAATATTGAGTTTTTATATAGCGCTTTTTCACTCCCTACGGGTGTCTGAAAGCGCTTCAAGATATTACCCCTGGTCACTGGGTGGAGAGAAGCAATAATAGTTAAGTGTCTTGCTCAGGGACACAAGTGTCACGACCGGGATTCGAACTCACACTCTGCTGAACAGAATCAGCAGAGCTTGAATTCAGAGCTCTTAACAGCGGTCAGCTTTCTTTGTATGGACGTTTATGTATAATGCAAAACTGTTTAAACAAAGACCTTTAGTAATTTAAATAAAATCAATGTGTTTATAATTCAGAGTGACCCATTGGATACGACCTCAGCGTTGAAGCACAGAGTCATCTTTAGAATTTCGTTGACAAAGTTAGTAAACAAAACTTATACTTGGCAACGAGCAAAGAAGAGCTGTTGATAGTATAAAACATTGTGAGAAACGGCTCCCTCTGAAGTAATGTAGTTTTTTTCAAATAGGTAATTTCTCACTCGAATAATATAAAACTTCATACACAGACCTGAAACCTTTTATTATGCATCTTAAAGTACACACTTTTATTTTTGTTCATTATTCTCTTGCAACTTCGATAACCTATTGAGTCCAAATTTTCACAGATTTGTTATTGTATGCATATGTTGGGGCACAAAGTGAGAATACTTTGACAAATACCAAAGGTGTCCATGCCTTTAATATATTAAAGTCAAAGATTAAAGATTGTTTTGTTTGTCAATAGTTGTCCCCATCGTGAGTTCGTTGCCATAAGTCCAGGCATCTCGGGGTTTCTACCCTCAACGAGTGGAAACTAGCCCCGAGGTTTTCTCTTTCTTCTGGGAAATGATGGGTCTAGTGGTCGATCAAACTAGGTCTTTTGGGTCCAGTTTGGTTTATGTGCCCTATTGGTGTAGCTATAGCTTTAAAACTCACCCAGTGTATATCTGTCAATATTTCTGAACGAGACAATGGTTGAATACCTAAAATACTGATTTTTGTTAAATAACAACAGCCCACCACGACTAAATATGGAGTGTTTCTCACTGCATGGATTTTGTGAAATTAATCAGCACAATTTCAAATACTGGTTTGTGAAAAAAATTTTTAGTTTATAGGAACACAAAAATATGGGCTTTGTTGTACAATGTTTTGATTCTAAAATATTGGCAAATGACTCGCAAATGAGAGAATTTTTGGAAAATTTGCACTGCATCAAAGACAACAACTAATATTTCACATTAAATAGCACTTTCAGTTTCAAACAACAATTTGGAAACCTTTGTGTACTTTATAGAAACAACAATATGATCTTTGTTGTACAATATTAATTTTTGTTCCGTTTTTAAATCTTGGCAAATAAATCGCTCGCTGGGTAAATCGGCGATTTCTCATTAACACTATAACAAAGAAACCCTAAATATTCACAGTTTCGCATTAAATGTCACTGTAAATTTCCAACACCAGTTTGAAAAACCTTTGTTTAGTTTATAGAAACGAGAGTACTTTCTTTGTTGTAAAATATTTCTGTTTGATGTTAAATCTTGTCAAATGAATTGCTTACTGTAAGATTGACGATTTCGCTACCACTAAAAAGAAATCTTAAGAAATAAAGACAGTCTATGCGTTGTAAGTTTCCAACAAAGATTTGGAAAACCTTTGTTTATAGAAAACTTAATTAATGTGTTCTTTGTTCACAATGTTTGTTTTGATTTTTAACCTATAAGCAAATGCATCGTTTACTGGTGATTTCTCAACCACTTATAAAGGAATCTTAAAAATATGTAGGCACCCATTCTAATTCATTTTTAAAAAGAAGTTTCCAACAAGGATTTAAAAAACTTCGTTTAGTTTATACGAACGAAAGTATGTTCTTTGTTGTACAATGTTTTTGTTTTGATTTGAAATAATATTGACAAATGAATTGCGCTTAGAGTAAGACCGGCGATTGCTCTATCCCGCTGACAAAGAAATCTTAAAAGTTAAATATTGACACAGTAGGATCGTAATACAACAAGTCAATATATGCGATGAATATTATAAGCTTGACTCATTTCGTTTTCCAACTCGCTGGGTATGCTTATCTAATTTCATATTTTATTGTTGTTTAATTGACAAGGTACCCCATCTGTGATACCTGTTGTATGTTTGCAGATGATCATATGCAATGACAGTAATGGTAAAACTTAAACACACACGAGTGGACGGAATGACTGTCTGATGCCGCTATGTATATTGACATAAATATCATTTACGTGATTAGGGGATTGCTGTTGGTGAACTAAGGCCAAATAAAAAATAAAATATGTTTAGCGTCACCGCCCGCTTCCGTTTTATAGGCAGCCTCCTTTTTTTCTTTTTTCTTTTTTCTTTTTTTCGATAAACAAAAAAGGAAATATTTTTATTTACTCATTATTTTTCTTTATTTACACAGCCTGAGCCAAATCAGTGTAGAGAAAGTTAAGAACAATGATTTAACAAATTAATTTAAAAAATGATACATTTTAGCGAGTTCACATACAAGCCCAGCCAGTTAAAAATGTGTCTTGTGGTCATTTAGAAAGGAAAAAAAATGGAGAAAAAAAATCCTCAAATACCTTTTTTCAAAAAGGCAGTACGGATAACATAATTTTCTTTTTGCCTAACTGGAGATGACTGGCTAAGACAGACAGTGGTTGACTACGAGTCTCAATGTCTAGATGGGAGTATAAGTACAAGAGGTGCGCTTCATTTAACAACCAGCAGACAACACACAAGATGCAATCCAACAACCTCCCCCATTACAAATCATAACAGTCCAATTAAAGCGTCTAATTAATGAGTATTAATGAAGTCAATCAATTAGTAAGGTGTGTATAGGAGCCAAGACTGTCCCACGGTAATCAAAACCTATAGGCAGTACCAACTCATTGTCTTCATATTTTCCTCATTAAATGCCAATTAATTCATTACTTTTGCTAAAATTATATAATTATATAATAAGCCACGATTAACAAATAAAGACCGAGACAATCTTCTTCAGTTTACTTTCAAATGAAACACCTTCAAGTCACAGACGTCTTGGAAACGAAAAATAAATAATAAATGTAATTTTAGAAAAGTAGTTTTTTTCCCCACCATTGATTACTTCCTTTTTTCTTTACTTGACATCCAAGGCTGGGCAGCTGAGAAACTTTGTTCCCAGGACGCATGACTATGGTATCATCAACGTTGAGTTGGTTCAAATGGTAACCATAATTATTTCAACTGTAGGGCTTGTGACATAACCGAGAATATTCAGAACACAAACGCAAGCTCTCTTATAAAATCATGACGACGAGGAACGTCAAAGCTTTGTCATTTGAGGCAAAGTGTCCCCTTGGTTTATTTTAACTGTTTGATTGTCTTAAAGGCAGTGGACACTATTGGTAGTTACTCAAAATAATTATTAGCATAAAACCTTTCTTGGCAACGAGTAATGGGGAGAGGTTGATGGTATGAAACATTGTGAGAAACGGCTCCCTCTGAAGTGACATAGTTTCCGAGAAAGAAGTAATTTTCCACGAATTTGATTTCGAGACCTCAGATTTAGAACTTGAGGTCTCGAAATCAACCATCTTAACGCACACAACTTCGTCTGACAAGGGTGTTTTTTCTTTCATTATTATCTCCCAAGTTAGATGACCGATTGAGCTCAAATTTTCACAGGTTTGTTATTTTATGCATATGTTGAGATACACCAACCGTGAAGGCTAGTCTTTGACAATTACCAATAGTGTCCACTGCCTTTAACCAAATATAAATGTTGCATTGTGACAATTTCTTTTCAAAAGGTGGCCTCGTTTTTGAGATTTGTTTTCTCGAAAATCCGGAACGAATCATAAGTCCACGCAGGAACTAAAAACCCTAATCTGAGGTTCAAATTTCTGGGCACTAAAAACTGATAACCTTTCACATGACCACATTACTTCAAAGTAAAATGTTTTACAAAATGCTTTCTTTGGAAAGCTGCTGATGGGCTTCTAACCAAATATTTTAATTGGCACTAATTTTAAGAGTGATATATATTATTATTATTATTTTTTTTTATTTATATTTATTGGTTTATTTCATAAAAACATCACAAAGAAATGAACAGTACGACAACCGATATGGTTGAATTGCACTAGATCATGTACATTATAAAAATAAAACTTTAAAAGGAGCTAAAGGTTAAACATTTAAAACACACAATAGCTAATGAGTATGTATAACAAACAATCCAAACAACAAACAATCACCCAGCACTTAAAACAATAATGAGACTTAACAAAAATAGACGTTAACAAAGGGGCAAATTGTGGATAAAAAGCCAACATTGTTTATGGATTGCTTCGAAGGGTAAAAATATAAACTTCTTTTTTGAGTTCCAAGAGGTCGTCACTTTAACAAACGGTAGTGTATATTCTGTTTGGGACCAACTAAGATAATTAGCAATCCGTTGCTCTTGGCTCCATCAAATTAATTAAAATCAAGATAATTTACTTAGCTCTAAAATCAATTTAATTAATAAGAGACAGTACAAACAGCCTTTCAGAATTTGCTTGGGGAAAATATTATAAGCACTTTTGACAACTAAGATGGTGTGAAGAAAATGACATCCAATCATCTTTTCAATCTTGATAGGGCCTCAAAAGCTAACATCAACTTCTCATGACAATTTGAAACTGGACACTATTGGTAATTACTCAAAATAATTGTTGGCATAAAAACTTACTTGGTACCGAGCAAAGGAGAGCTGTTGATAGTATAAAACATTGTGAGGAAAATGGCTCTCTCAGAAGTAACGTATAGTTTTTGAGAAAGAGGTAATTTCTCACACAGATAATAAAATCCTTCATGCCTTGAGCCTTTTATTAGGCATCTAAAAGCCCACAAAATGGTGCAACAAGGGTGTTTTTTACTTCATTATTATCTTGCAACTTCGATGACCAATTTTTTTTATACAGATTTGTTATTTAATTCATACGTTGAGAATAAAGTGAGAATACTGGTCTTTGACAATTTCCAAAGGTATCCAGTGCCTTTAATTACTCTTTAAGTGTTCCTCACTTACATTTCAGTGTTAATTTTTGTCCATGTACCCCTTCTTCTTAAACCATCCGCCCCTTTTAATTCCCTCCTCATCTCTACACATCAGCTCTAATCACAACTGAGGGGAGGTGTACTTGTGGACAGCCGCGGTTTAATGGAGCCAACCGGACGGCCAGTCTCGCACGAGTCGAGATGAAATTGGAGGGAAATCCAAACTGAGCATGTGTTGCTACGAGGTGCTGAAATGATGCCGAGTCGTGCAGATTTTGGATCGGTTTTGATGAATCTTGGTGTAAGGTTTATGATCAACTCAATAACCACAAGTGAGAAATTATCTTAAATGGTGGCCAGTGTCATTAAGGACCTCACGGCCAACACGCACTCGAGATAAACTTTGATGATTAAACGTAAATGTCAAGTTGACTAGATTAAATAGGGCACTGTTTTATCATCAGTATTGTGTTACTGGAACAATATTGTGAAATGTAACTAGTGTGACATGGATGTGTCATGAAGTGGGCGTGGTCATTCAGGGCATGAAGGAGGATAAGATAAGTCAACCGGAAGAAAGAGGAGAGGACAGTGACCCTCATAGGATCTTGCACTTGACTTGAGGAGAGTATTAGAAGACGGTCAGAGCACTGACCGAAACGTCAAGCAAAACAAACCGGCTCTTCTTAGAGCAACCACTACTCACAGAAGAGATGTTTACATAGTATCACCGCAAACCTTACTTATCAAGCTATTGTTTTAATCATAATGATCCTCCCTTAGGATATTCATTTGGAGCTCAAGATTAATTGACAATATCGTTTTAAGATAATGACCATTCAGTAGATAAACAAGAATCACCTATAAATATTGCTACGCTCTTTAATCCCGACCAATGCCAAATTTCATTAAGCTGTTATAGGCAGAACAAAATGATTGACAAATTTCCTTGCTATAGTGCGAGACCAGTCACAGCAATGTAGACTTATGTAATTTTGGCTGGTAACCTTTTTCTGCACAAATTTCAGATGCCTAAAACAGGATTCATGCCGGAAGTGTTTTTGAATGAGAAACTACCTCTTTCTCAAAAGCCAGGGAACTTCAGAGAGAGAGCCGTTTCTCACAATTTATTATACTATCAACTGCTCTCGATTGCTTGTTACCAAGTAAGTCTTTATGCTAACAATTATTTTGAGTTATTACCAATAGTGTCCATAACCTTTAAGAGACAAAGGATGTAAAGAAACGCAACATGTCAAAAATAAGTCACATTTTTTAGATGCTAAAATGCGCTTTTACTTCACTGTCACAACCATGAGATTTAATTAAAAATGTCCCCTCAGAAAGGAATGGTCAAACTGTTGCCTTGCGGCTGTCTTTTTTCCTTTATATTTTAGTTTAATGCTGCAATGTTAGTTACTTTTCTTCCATCTTGCGATTACAGTCGTTCCCTCTGGAATCTATAATGAGATTTGTGAGATTGACTTTGGGGCCTTTTTTCTCTTTAAGGTGACGTATCTATATGACAATCATATGTTATCAGTGTCATCTATGGTTAGAACTCTGACTGAGCCTGTCAAGAAAGATGAAGACAAAAAAAATATATATGAAAATATAAAAAAGATGAAAAGGACACGATACTGTTTCGATAAACTGAAAGAGTGCATGACGCATTTATGTATGAATTGAGTATGCCTTTAGTCTAAGAGAAGTCCTTGGGATAAGTTTTTATTTCTATTTCTAGCTTTAATTAAATTATTTGTTGTCTTGCTTTTTGGAATTCTTTCCTTTTGTTCCCTTTTTATTTGGCTAAAGTGCTTTCTTGCGAGTCAGAGTCCATCGCAATCTCTTCGAAATAAAACAAACTTCCATTGACTGTACTTACACACGAGATATTAAGGACTACTTGCAGCACTTGCAAAGAGAAAATTCCTAATCTCATTTTGCTACAACAAAATCATCAATTTCATCATTTTTTACTTGATGAAGATGATTTTCATGGATGAGTGGTCCGCCTGTGTGTGAGGTACAAAAGTTCTTTTTCTTTCATCTTCATTCTGAAGGCGGTTAAAAGCAAGAGCTCTTTTGTCTGCTGCTTGCAATTAACCTTTCACAATCGCCAAAGCTCTTTCCTTGTCATGGCAAGAAACCCTCTCTCTTTCCTTAATGCAGTATCTATCCTTCTACCCCTGTCTTTGTTTGCATTCTTGACAGTTAAGTCTCCGCCAAGGTCGAATATTACCGCGTAATAGACTTGATGCTTTTGTTGAATGCGGGAGAGTGGGAGTAAAAGAAAATGGCGCGGAATCGCTCTCACAAAAAAACAGTCCTCCTTCTGACGTCACGCGGAGCAGTTGAAAGACCGCGCTCCGGACGGCACACCACAATGTTTTCAACATGTCAATTATTTTGTAAGTTGGGAATTAAAGACTTGAAACGGAGGTGCGGTAGGTTGAATTAAGTATTGTTGGATTTTTTGACTGTTTTGTTCGGACGTTCTGGGTGGAAGGTAACTGTGGATTGTGATACTGTAAAGAGACTCTCTAGCGTGGGTGTCCTTGCGTCTATAGAAATGCATCGTCTAGCTTGCCGAAGAGACAAGTCAATTTTATAAGGTGACATGTTGCATGAGAAAGAATCAATGTCATGCATTGTACCGACTGAAATGTCATTCTATACGCAGAACAAGAATATAATGACGGAAAGAACCTACGACACAACGAAATATTCTTTGCATAATTTCTTAGAAGGTTTGATTGAAATTTAGAAAGAACGAATGAATCGATATATCCTCTGACCGGCATGATTTATAAAATTGTTTGAACTTTTATTCTTAAATTGAATTGAAATTTTTGCGAAAGCTTCATCGTGGGTGCGTTTAGTGAAGATTAAGCTGAAAAGACTGCACCTATAAATATTTGTATGAGTAGACATAAAAACACAAAAATATAAGATTTAAATAAAATTTTGATTGAAGAACCGCCTTGGGTTAGCAATAAGTTTGAAGTGAGAACTGCGAGCAATTAGATTATGTATTATACAAATCAGTAGCATTTTATTCTACTGAAGACAAGCAGAAAATACTGATCGAAACGTCGAGACCACACCGGCTCTTTGCAAAGCCAAACCTCATACAAAACTTACACTTCAAAGATTCTCCATTAGTTCTAAATTTAAAGCCTATAAACAATCTGTCCTAAACTACATATTTATTTATTTCCTGCACGTGCCGTAGTTTGAAGTAGCAAGTACAAGTTCGCAGTTAACTGAACGTATGACGTAAGCTATCTACCCGGTACCTTTACGGCGTGAATCGTGAGTCTGGTCTCCGAGCCATCATTAGTATGGCGTGACCACCAAAGTGACTTGAACCACAACACCACGGCTGCATGCCATTCTGATCTAATGAGGAAACACAGCGTCAATTCGGAAAGGAGAGAGAAAAAAAAGGTGTTCATATTCTGTGCCAATTGCGTTGCCATATTCAACAGGCTCTGTTGATGGCACAACAACTGGCTATACTACCTGCTGAGCACTAGATCCCCGTCTCGTGAAATTTTAATCATGTTCTTTCTGCATGGCTTCCCGCCATAATGTAGCCGGGGAAAATGTTCCGGTATTAAATGGCACGGCTGCCTGCCTTCATATTATAGCAGCATCTTCTAAGAGCTTGGGTTATAGGATGGGGGGTTAGAAATTGAAAAGGCCAAGTCGGAGAGGACGGGTTGGAGAGATTGTCTCAACGCTCCATTGCACTCGCATGATGAAAGAGAAAAGTGAAGACGATTTTTTTTTTTTTTTTTTGAGAAACTCATCATAAATAAAAATGACAATCTTCGAAAGCCGCGATGCGTCTGGCAGGTTGGGCCTTGGACTCGGCGTACGCATGGCTTCTCACCCATTCCCCTTCTATGCTTTTGGATATTAGTTATTAACTACAAGCCCCGTATAAGAAGATTGTGATTTTACGGAGATTGCGAGAGAGCATGTCTCATCTAAGATGTACGGGGGGATGGGGGATCAGAGAGAGAGAGAGAGAGGGAGGGAAAAGGTGAAGTAGAGATGGCAGAGACTGAGTCACGTCTATCCATTGTGACTCCCCCGACATGCCTGAGTCTGGCTTTCATATCACAACAATACAGATCCCTTGGGTCCTCTTCGTATTATACAAACCCTCCGGCTATCGTAATACCCTCACCATAAATCGCGCACCCCCCAAATATTAAATAAGTAATTGCTTTTATTGAGGGAGTGTATTGAGGGTTAGTTTTGCATCGGGGACATGAGAGCCCCCAACAAACATGGTATCGACGCAACACGCACCGATTGCTCGGGGCCCACCACGATCGGTTACTCTATACTCCGAATATGCACGATTTTGCCCGCTGGTTCATTGAAATGATTCAGGTGGATCGACTCATTTCTAGAGGATGGGTTTCAATGATTGCTAGCTTTGCACTCAGGTGTGGATTTTTTTTTTCTCTTTGGAACAGATCCATTAACCCCCTTTAAAGAAACTGGACACTATCGGTAATTACTCAAAATAATATTGTTACAGCATAAACACTTCCTTAGTAATGAGCATCGGAGAGCTAGAGAGCTGCTTATAGTATATAAAACAGTGTGAGAAACAGCTCCCTCTGAAGTAACATAGTTTTTTAGAAAGAGGTAATATCTCACTCAAACAATAAAACAAACTTCAGCTGAAGCTTTTTAGTATGCATCTGAAAGCACACAACGTTATGCAACAAGGGTGTTTTTTTCTTTCATTATTCTCTTGCAAACTCGATGACCAATTTATTGAGGCCAAAATTTCACAGGTTTGTTATTTTATGCATATGAAGGGCTACACCAAGTGAGAACACTGGTCTTTGATAATTACCAAAGGTGTACAGTGCCTTTAAAGCCACTACTTTTGGGATCGGAGGGATGGTATCGACTAGCTAGATAATCGATTGGTGCTTGTACATGAAGGTTAACTGTTTGGTCATGCATCTTCACTATAATTAGCCTAACAGGTGGGCACTCAAATCCAGCTATTATTAATGACAACTCTAAATATCGAAATATCGCGTACAATTGATGTCATTAGATCCAGGAGTGTTGAGGTAACATTTAAAAACTCGTAGGGGGGGGCACTAGATTCTTTCACACCTTTTGAAAAAAAAAAAAAAACAGCTATCAAATTCCAGTTGACTCTAAAATAAGAAGACACTATTTATAAAAAATTAATAGTCGCGTCAGTATTGGACTACTGTGATCAATCCAGCGAAAAATTAGCCCCCGCTGCAACCGGGCCCTAAACAGCTCATGTGGAGGTGTGATGGAAGGCAGGGCCCCCCTAGCCGAGTCGGTGAGCTCAGGTGGCACCATTAATGGGACCAATTAACCAAATTGCCAGGAATCTATTGCAATTTACATATTGACGGTTTTTTTTTCTTCTGAAAGTGACGGGTAAAACCTGAGGAACTCTTCCGGGGGTTGGATTGGGGACGGGCCTCGGCGTCTCCACTCTTAACAACTCTCGTGCTCTCTCTGGCCATGCATGGTGACGGGTATACATTCTTTACACGGTGAACGGACGCATGGTCCCAAGGATGATGCCACTTGCATTTTCAAAATGGAGAAGTTCAAATGTGACGTCATGCAGCCGTGACTTCATGACTTCGTATAAAGTATCCATGACATTGGTGGGGTCTTTATATAACCCAACACTACAAAATGACTTACAAGATGTATATTTTTTATATCTACATTACTTTATTTTTTATAAGTAATTTTTGAAAATGGCACTGTCTTTAACTGAACACACGGTCGACAAGGTTGGGATACCAGAAACCATAAGACTGGTAAAATGAGCCGTCAGTGCAAAATTACTGCAAAATATGTGATTTTTTGAATATATCTACAGTACTTCAATATAAAATTTAACACGGCTGGACAACGTCGACAAGGTTGGGTACCAGACACTATCAGCCCATACTAACAACCAACGCAAATGAAGCCGAACATCATCACTATTTTCAAAGTTATCTATTATTGCAGTGTTCTTAATTTAACGCACGGTCGACAAGGTTGGGTACCAGACACCATCAGACTACACCAATGGTCTTAACAATCAACGCAAATAAAGTAGAACATCACCAAATGACACAATCAATCTCTTACAAGAAGCAATTCCTGTATTTTTCTTTTCCTCCATATCATCAATGCAATCATATCCAATTCGTATTGACATCACATCACAGCAACACGAGCTACAGTTGTTGATGGCCCTATATACGCGCTTGCGTATTAACCAACAGATGCGTGACTCAAAGATGCAAAATGGCGGACTTAATTGGTGTGGTCATTGGGGACTGCTACGCTAGCCATTTTGGCGGGAGTGGAGCCAACTGCGATTACTTTCGCGAATGATTTTACGATTCCCAGTGGTGGGAGGATAAGGTGACAAGGTTGCGAGACCATACCTTTCTGTTTTCATTATAATTTTTTGATGTGGGATATCTTCGATGAAAATTTGCCAAGACAGTGGTCTTTCTTTAAGGTAAAAAGATATTTATGATATATACTGTTATTAAGTTCACTTTAATATTTTTTTGTTGATCTATTAGAAAAACTAAAAATATAATCGCGTGAAAAAATTGCTACAATTATACGTTTATACGACGCTCGTTATGCAAACAGGACTGGACCAACGCCAATAGACAGCAAATGAACAAAATCCTTCCTTTGTTTTTACTTCTGCACAATTCATTACAATACTCATTTCATTATTCACCTTAAAGGCTTTTTTAAAGGTACTTTTTGTGTTCGACACAAAACAAAAAACTCCACAGACTTTATAGATAATGGTGATAGAAAGCTTCCCTTAAAATATTACCTGCTGAGGTGCTTTATAGTTTTTTGAGAAATGTTTAAAACAATTCCACGTAGCATGTACTGTACACCGCGTATTTACGCATCTCTCCTGATTCCAAATAGCTCTGTGATTTCACCTTTTTTTTCTCTCAACAACTCTCGACGACTAATGAAGCTGAAACTTCTACAGGTAAATTATATTACATACATCTTCATTCACAGTGAGTAGGGATTTATGTCATTTATAAAAACAATAATCTTCAAAAGGTATCAAAACCCTTCAAGTCCGACTTCAGCATCATATTGATAAAGCTCACAATAACAATTTCTGACGTTTTAATTAGACATTAATTTATCTCGCTGTCATACAGGTATCATGGTAATTAAAACCCTATTTTTAAAATGGCGAGTTAATCAACACACTGTTGAGTTGCTCGCAGTTCCGGTTTGAGGGGATCTTAATCTACTATTCGTGCCGTAGTGATATTGATTCATTGATATAAAGCATAGAGCAAACAGGTGTGGCTATAGACATGACCATGTTGATATCAGAGTAGATTGACATTAATATCACGACGATGAATGTTGAATAAGGATATTAAAATGTGACAATCAGGATACTGCGTTGGTTGCAAGGCAACATTGACACGATTTCCCAGTTCCGAATTCAAAGTATAAGATAACAAACCATTCTTATAAGTAGGATTTGAAATTTTACATTGAGTATAGATAGGTGAGTTATGGCAGCACCATGTGTAAATCTCTTTTGAATTGGGTGCGTTCGTTTAGCTTCCCTGGGTCGACCCCGTCGTGTGGCGTTTTTTCTTTCCAGGACGAACGTGTGCAGATAATTACCCACGTTCGTCCTGGGAAAAAAAACCGCCACACACCGGGGTAGACCCAGGGCAGCTAAACGAACGCACCCATAGTGTTGGTTCTGTGAATCACCGGTTCTTTTCAGAACCAACTGTACTCAAAGTAGATTCACACATGGTGCTACCGCATTTAACTCACCTAACTATTCATAACGGGTTTATTTTGATGTGTTCCTTTGATTTCCAACAATAATGTTACGGGTCATTTACTTCATCTTCATTCTGCAAACAACTTATCATGTGACTCACTGTGACTGTACTATCCCTGTTGAGCCTTATACAGTGAGGTAGTTCGATCAATATCTTGAAGTTGCCTGGAAGGATTTGCAAGCCTGAACCAAAGTTATTACCGAAATAAAAACAGGGTCCAAATGTCCGGCTTCGAGATTGGGCAGAAAATGATGTAGACATCTATGTCACGTATCCTGTATGCCCAATGACAATTAAGCGTCAGTTCCTGATTTATAACTGAGACCAGACTATTGTTGTACGAGTTCTTATTGACCAAAACATAACCATTCCAAATATAGGATTCGAACTGCCTCTAGCTACCGGGCAATCTCAGTGGTCTAGTTGGTAAGACACTGCTTTAGAATTGCAAAGTTCGAACCTCTGAGTAACATGCCTGTGATTTTTGTTTTCCACAGAGTTCGGTAGGGAAAGCACTGAGTATACCGTGCAACCGCACATCGGTTTATACGGGTAAAACCAAAACAAAATATAACCATTCGAGTATAGGGAAAATGCTAAACAAACCAGGGGTCAGTAACACTGAATGGGCCTCATCACACGTGTGAATTCGAATCGCATGCTTTCCAATAGCAAGGATTGCCCGAGTATTTAGCCCGGTATTAGCAGTAACCGATACGTTGATTACAGCTTCATAATTCGCTCGCCAAAACCATGCCCGGGTCCAGTAGGCAGGTATCACCCGGAGATATGAACAAATTAACGGCAAGGATAACTCCAAGGCTAGGCCTAGGAAAAGAAGTCACGATTGTTAGGTACTAAAACTTCAGTCTCATGAATTTCATGAGGTAGACATTATTATTATTGGAAAGTCGGTCGGGAGGAGGAGGGGAGGAGGAGAGTTGTGAAATTGTGGAGGAAACGGTTAGGGGAATTTCTTCTTCTGTACATCGAAACTGCCACTGTCTTAGTTTTTCAATGGGTAAATTTTGTTTTTCTAATTCAAAAAAGGGAATCCTTAAATATGTATCAGGAACATTTTGAGGATGGCAATCCTATACATGGATGAATGTCGAAAAGTCTTAAGATGCAACACCGGATCGCAATTTCTGTTGCACATTAGAATTGCCACTGTTGTATAGTGCTTTTCCATAGGGACCTTTTTCTAGAACGGATTCAATAAGAAAGAGAATCCTTAAAAACAAATTCAGGAATTTTTTTAGGATGGCAATTTCATACTTATACAGAACAAAATTGCGTTCGGGAGTACATTTCGGGGAAACAAACTGTATACAACCATCTACCAATCCTCCGTTTTTAAAACTAAATATAAGAGCAAAATGTGATAAGTACCAACAAGATCTTTGCCCTTTTCAACTTCAATTTCTTTTAAATAGAAACTTCTAGATGATACTATAAATAAATATTAAACTCGCATGTACAACCATATGAACAACTCTTTTAGGGGATTGTTGGCTCTAAGAAGAGCCGGTGTGGTCTCGAAGTTTCGAAAAGTAACTCTGTTCGTCTTGACTAGAAGGTTTCAAGGTTTTTGATATGGGGAAATGCTCGGTCGAAGAAAAACATTGAAGTCATTTTAACGAGTCTATGACAAGACATTGACCATGAGCCAAGTCCATTAATTCGCGTACTCTAGCCCCGAGTGCAGATGGTTCAAATCGTAGTCTTCAATTCGAGTTGTTGTTCTTCCATTTCCCGCCCATTGTCCCACAGTATAGCATCATACATTGTAGTACTATGAGAGACATATAACCCTCTATTCATCACTACACTCTCTTGATTAAATACACATTGTCAACCTTGGTTCTTGTTTTGCTAATACATCGTGCTCGAGTTGCTGCCATATGCTTTTTGTTGTTACTTCCTTTTGATTAAAGTCAGTCATCTTGGTTTTTTATGGGATTGTTTTCCCTTGGAGGGATTATAACGATCGGGTATAGTCTTTTATTGTAGTTATCATCTCATAATCTGTTGAATGAATCACGTATTTTGATATCCAGTGTAATGGCATGGAGCATGATTCAGTGAAACAACGTCTGCTGGTTTTCTCTATTTTGCTAGAATTTTCCTCCCTCGAACTCCCGCTTCTGGTTAAAGAATTATTTTTGTCATGCTTTGAAGTTTGGATTTAAAATGGCTTGGAGTTGCTTATTATATTAGAGGTGTGTTTTATTTGTGTGCATAATTTGCGGGTTTCCTTGTGAATGTGTCTTTTAAAGGCAAATTTACCTTAATGGTAACTACTCCAAATAATTGTAAGCATAGAATCTTACTTGGTATTTACAAACAATGGATAGCTGTTGATAGAAAGAGGTGATTTCTCACTCAAATATTAAAATTCTTCAGGCCTGAAACCTTTTGTTATGCATCTGAAAACACCAATTTGAGCAACAAGGGATTTTTCTTCTTTTATTATTCTCTTGCAGCTGCGATGACCAAAGGTTTCCAGTGCCTTTAACAATACATATCCACCATGCTAACTGTAAATATTATATTTAACAAAGTATTATCCATCTCGAGTTAAAAGCTTTTGTAATATACACGTTCAGCTTGACTTGTCCGTCGAACAAAAAAAAACGACCATAATGAGATGTCTACAAGCTGTGATTTGCACCAAAAAAAGTCTCCCTTCATCCTCACGGAGATAAGATGCTCCTCCACGATTACTGCAATCTCCTCATACTTGTATCTTCTTTCCAGCATCACATCTTGTCACATAATGCATCTTACGCCTGGGTGCAGTCTGACATTGAGATGGCAGACAAGACGAAACGAATTAGCATCTCTCCAAATAGTTTCATATCCTGCGGCACCTGATGCACCTATAGATGCGTATCATTGGGATGTCATTAGCGAATCATAGGCAACGTTTCGTCTAATGGGAGATCGGGTTGTGGTTGAATCACTGCTGATTGGTCAGTTAGGATCACTGCTGATTGGTCAGCCATATAGAAAATTTTGAATCTCGTATGATAGTTTTATATCCCGCGGCACCTGATGCACCTTATATAGATGCGTATCATTGGCATGTCATTAGCGACTCATAAGCAACGTTTCGTCTAATGGGAGACAGGGTTGTGGTTAAATCACTGCTAATTGGCCAGTTAGGATCGCTGCTGATTGGTCAGCCATTAAGGGTCACTGCTGATTGGTCAGCCATATAAAACATTTTGAGTATCTTAACTGCTAAAGTCGGACTGGATGGTAAACAAATGGTTTATATATTCATATATACAAAAAATAAGCAAATTCAATGATTGTAAACCGTTGAAGGTTTAGACTGAATGCTTCTTTTGTGTGGATCTAAAGAAACCAGTTTAGATAATGGTACACATGTGTTTCATACATCTAAACAATCAGCTAAAATGATTAGAAACGTTATGCATGCCTACTACGAGTTTGATTGTATACTGATTGTAGTTAGTGATATTAACAGTTTGTCATACTGGTACCCAGGTGACTCCACATCGCTACTCCGCCACTAAGTGGCTATTGTCCTCAACCAAAGAGTAGCCTCCTGCCGAGATAGAAAGACCGTAGAGAGTGGCTAAGGCATTCACAAAACCTTTGCCGTATGAGAGTCACCAAAGGCCCCCCAATCTTATCTCTATTGCCACGGTCAGTCTCCAGAGACGCGGGTAGTGAAGAGTGCTTACATCAAAGCATTGCGTGATTAGATTTGATTCGATCTGCTCGAGTCTTCTTCATCTCTCAAGTCAGGCAGGTCTGATGACTCTACGGGATTCAACAGGCCGCTTTAAAGGTACTATGGATACCTTTAGTAATATTGTCAATGACCAGTATTCTCAATTGGTGTATCCCAACATATGCATCACTAACAAACCTGTGAAAATTTGGACTCAATCGGTCACCGAATTCGAAAGAGAATAATGAAAGGGGCAAAAAACACCCATGTTGCATAAAGTGTGCTCTCGGATACCTGATACAAGGCTTTAGCTGAAGTCTTTTATTATTTGAGTGAGAAATTACCTCTTTCTCAAAAATTACGTTACTTCAGAGGGAGCCGTTTCTCACAATGTTTCATAATATTAACACTCTCCATTGCTCGTTTACCAAGTAAGCTTTTACGCTAACAATTGTTTAGGGTAATTACCAATAGTGTCCAGTGCCTTTAATGTATACAAGACGCTCGATACAAGTTCAATGCTAGGGAAGATTGGCTGACTGAAGGAGAGCCGTCTGTTTTCTTATGTCAATCGCACACGGTCAGTGAACAAAGGCTTTTTTAAAATTCAGCATGACCGTTACAGAGGGCGACTTAACTTCCTGTAGGGGTCAAGCGTGCATTTTATGGATGACGCAAACTGTAATTAAAAGATACTCTCTATAGTTTACCTGTTCTGCACACTAATTTGAGTTAAATCAAAAACACATGTTGTTTCAAATGATTATAGGTTTTTGTCAATGTAATCAAAATTTGAAGAAGAAAAAATGGTTTTACCCTAACATTGCTGTGTGTTAGCACTGTATACTCAGTACTTTCCTGAGTTCTGATGTGAACAAAAAACCGCAGACATACTAAAGCTGGGACTGAGTATAATCCAGTACTAACATCGGTGTAAGTGTAAAACAAAAAAGAATCTTAATCCCCGATGTAAATTTAACATACATTAAGTTAGTTAAGAGGTCGTCATGAAAATATGAAGAAGAAACAAACATTCAGGGAACAAAAAGTATCACCATCCTTTCATGTAACCCACTGTTGCAGTGTCCTTGTTATGTAATACACGCAAAGTAAAAATTGCCATGCTCTTCAGGTGATTTTTGTACAACAATCTTTAACATTCATTTCACAATGACCTAGAAATACGTCTGCCCCATCTTCTGAAATCCCCAATTTAGGTCAATTTTGAAGGCAGAGATTTGAAGTTTTGTTTTTCAGTTGACTCTCATGTTGACGGGATTTCGATGACCTCTCATATTCAACCCTTCTTCAAAATCAAGGTTACGATAATCGAAGTTGGCTGTCTTGATTTAAATAATGCTACCTCCGGCTGTCCGACCCACTGGTGTCACTCAGCCACATTTTATAGGCTTTTTGCTCGTTTCCGACGTTTTAAGTGGGCCAGAAAGCCAGGAAAATGAGCTAAATTGCATGGGCATTAACTAAGCCATATTTGTATATGTTGTCTCTTTAGATTCTGTTTATCTTATCCCTTAGTCGTCATCACTCCAGATGAGTAAAATTCACTTCTTGCTCTGTACACAATTTATCCCGCTGGCTGACGATGTCATATCTACTTGCTAGAATTGATTGGAGTGGCATCCAGACACATCCTTAACTCTATCTCGGTAGATAGCAACAAATTAATGAAATCATATGAACCACTTGTTTCATCAGGGAGCTACGTATTGAAGGGTTCAAGTATGTGAGACACCTGTTTGTGAAAACTAGAACACATAAATCTTGGGCACCAATTTCATATTAAAACATGTGAGCAGCCGTTTTGTGCTTACGGAGCGTCCCTTAGAAGAGTTTCTATTTCATGTCTACCGTGAGCAAGGGTAAATGCTGACCCGCGGTAAGCACTAGAGTGACGTATAACAATGAATATCCATGGCGAACGCGCCTAGAAATTGTCTGCTTACTTGAGAAATCACAGAATGAATTTCTTTGTGGAGGATTTTGACACAAACACGAAACCAGGCCTTCGGAACTGAAAAAAGATTCGAGTTCAAACAAATAGGTTACATCTGATAGTACTACATTTAGAAACGAAAGTTCATGCCCAAATATGGAAGAGTTCCCTTTTCCACACAAACCGTGTACCAATCTTATTGGGTTCCGTCTCACACAACACGTCCACAAACCACCAATTTATGATAATGTGAGGATCCTTAATGCTTTGATCCAGATCTGCTTCTTTCTTAAGCCAGCTCCCTCCGGACTGCATTTATCACAATAAAAATGCAGGGATGGGTGCAGATCTGTCTCCACCTTGTTGCCGACAGTCTACCGACAGCCGACAAAAGACTCGGGGCCGAACAAGCAACGAGAAGGGACTGTACGGACAACATCGGCAACCACACGCAACAAATCTACATACATTTTCCCGCGTCCCCAAAGTTCTAGTTATGACGGGTTTACCCTTTGAGGTTATAAACAACAGTGACATAAATCGATTAGCCCGTAACCATCTTTTTGTTTTATTGTAACGAAATTAACGCGCCAAATCGCTTGAGAAATTTGCTTTGCTTTAGACCTAATTTGGAATGAGACGAGTTTTCTTCTGTAGTGAGCCGCTCTTTATGCCACAAGTGACAGGATTGTACGTGACCATCAAGTGTTCAAATTCTTAAAGGGACGTTTCTGTGGACGGACAATGACACAGCAAGACTTTGTCAACTGTTGAAAACTCTGGGAAAACTGCTTTAAAATGGAACGGGAATAGTTTAAAGGAATAGTTTAAAGGAATGGTTCTATGTATGGACAATTACACTGAAATATTTTGGCATCTGTTAAAAACTAAGCAAATTTTACCTCTCTTTGAGAACTACTCTAAAAGAGAGCAAGAATAGTTTAAAGGAATAGTTTAAAGGAATAGTTCTGTGTACAGACGATGACGCTGACAAACTTTGTAATTATGAGGAAAATTCTGCACACTTTGTTACTCAGGGAAAACTGCTTTTAAATGGAATAGGATTTGTTTAAAGGAATAATTCTATGACACTGAAAGATTTTGTCATGAAAACCCTGCAAGCTTTTCACTCTGTGAAAACTGATCTAAAAAAGGAAGAAGAACATTGATAAACGCGTCACCTTTTTTACCAGAAACCGTCAAGCTCAGATCACATTCTTTAATTTTTTGATGTAGCAATGGCGGATGAAATTCTTCAAAATCACCGATAATTAACAAGTATACATCTTATTTAGTCCCGCATTATATTTAAAAGTAAGAAACCTGTCTTTGACTTTCCACTCAACTGAACGAAGTTGAGGCTTTATGCTTTCTTTCTTTGTATGTATGTATGTGTGTATGTATGTATGTTTGACACAAGTCATTGAAACTTGTCACATAAAAAAAAAACCGCATGAGTTTGTTACGTTTTAAAGAATGAACCAGCTTTTAAGAAAGAGCAAATGTGTACTTATTTGATTTCAAAAGAGTTCTCAATAAAAAGGTGTGGGTTCACTGCTTTAACCGCACCGCTATATACAGTGGTATCCATGTTTTGTTTTTAACCCAGCTGCCTTAATCACTCAATTGTTGTCTAATCATGTGGACTGTTTTGCTGATTCTTAAAATCACTCCCTAAAATCCTCATCTTTTTCACCATTCTCGGTGTCAAATTCTTGCAGTTCTTTCGCTACGACGCTTCAGGAAATAATGCCGCTGGTTGAAGGGAAATGTGACAGTGATGAAAATGTTGCTACTGATATTCCTGATATGAACTGATGGAGTGAAAGAAAGTCGAGCAAAACGATTACCAGAACGGATGCAGATGAAGGTTGTATTGACGTAGGACTGTTAGCTAAGTACGCATGCTCAAATGAAAAACATTGAGTGATGAGTATGTCTCACACAGACGGCGGTGAGTTCGTTGGTACTTCTAGCAAAATGAAAAAATTAATATTGAATAATTGAAAGCTATCGGTACAGCTTTTTCAGATAGGCCTCTCTCATTAAATATTTAACAATGAAAATAAAAATTTACGGATAATATTGAATTGTGTACATAGGATGTGAATGTAGTTAAAGCCACTGGACACGTTTTGTAATTGTCAACGACCACTATCCTCACTTGGCGAATCTCAACATGCATAAAATAACAACCTGTGACTCATACTGGTCATCGTGCTTTTATGTGCCTAAAGAAAGACTTCAGGCCAGAAGTTGTATTGGGTGAGAAAATACCTCTTTCTCAAAAACTATGTCACTTCAGAGGGAGCCGTTTCTCATAATGTTTTTTTTTAACCATTGTAAAAGCTTTCAATAATTGCTCATTACCGAGTTAGTTTTCATGCTAACAATAATGTTGGTGTAATTACCAACAAAAGTGTCTAGTCCCTTTAACTGAGGTGAGAGAAGATGATCACTAACTGTTGAACTCTAAGTCTGAACTTAAGACCGTTATGTGTATCTTTAAGTGTTTCATTAAAAAATGTCCTCACTTGTAAAAAATTTCAACGGTGTTGCAGGAATGAGAGCAGTTATATTATATTCAATTTCTATGCTACTAAACTATTCACAAAAGTTATCCTTAGTTAATGAGTAATTATTGTTTTCAACTCCACTCCACTTTTGGAATTGTGTCAAGTTGATGGCCCTCTACGATGCTCAAAGTATTGATTAATACGAGCCGTATGCTGCGGCCCAGCCATCAAACCATCAATTACAACGTGGTACAACACTTTACCGTTTCATCCTCTAACGGCACAAGTGGTTTGGTGTGTGGGGTAATTAATTAAACTGTATGGATTTATATTCTACACATAGTGAGTCGCTGGCTGGCCTCATTTCAAGTCGTAACATCTTAATGGTGAAGGGAGGTGGGGTTATCAGAGTGTGTATTCGGTATTGGTTGAGGTGTGTGCACTTTGAAGCATAAGGTTGATTAATTAACTATTGTGTTTAATCAAACCGTTTTTGAAAAGTGATTTTATAATTTCAGTTTTCAGGCTTTTCTGTTTTAAGTTTAATTTTTTCAAATTTGCATTTGAAAAGAATATTATTTTGTTGTTTACCAATACACCGATGTGTGTTAGCACTGTATACTCAGTACTTTCCCGAATCCTGTGTACTTTCCCGAATCTAGAGTAGTGTCTTACCAATTAGACTACCGAGGTTGCCCGGTAGACATTTGAAAAGAGTTTATTTGTGAACTATGCCTGTTCACAATAAAGCCTTATAGTTTCAGTTTAGCTTTTCTGTTTTAAATCAACAATTTGAAAAATGTTTATTTGATGGTATTTGTAAACTGTTCACAACAAAATCTTTGATCTAATAGTTACAGTTAAGCCTTTCTGTGTTAAGATTAATTTATTCAACTGGTCTTTGAAAAGTGTTTATGTTATGGTATTCATGAACCATAATCAAACATCGATTTATTCTTTTCAGTTTACATTTTCTGCTTTATTTCAGATACAAGTTTAATTTAGTCGAATCTGCATTTGAAAAGTGTTTATTTTGATGGTATTTACAATCGAACAAAACAAAAATGGTTGCCCTTTGCCACACTCAAACCGAAACAAACCATGCATGGTGTCAACCAATTTGAAAATGTCCTGCTGTCCCAAAATTTAAAAAAAAGATGGATTTGTTGCCGGACAGGATCCGAGACTGGACTGTAGTTACTCAACATAATTGTTAGCATAAAAACTTACTTAGTAACAAGCAATGGAGAGCTGTTGATAGTATAAAACATTGTGAAAAACGACTCCCTCTGAAGTAACGTAGTTTTCGAGAAAGAGGTAATTTCTCACTCAAATAATAAAAGACTTCAGCTGAAGCCTGCATCTAAAAGCACACACATTTTTGTGCAACAAGGTTGTTTCTTTTCTTTTTTTCATTATTTTCTTGCATTTCGTGTACCAATTGAGCCAAAATGTTCACAGGTTTGTGATTTTATGCATATGTTTAGATACACCAATTGAGAGTACTGGTCTTTGACAATTACCAAAGGTGTCCAGTTCCTTTAAATTGGCCAAACACTCCCGCAATTTCAACAAGAGATGAAGTTAACTTGAAAATAGCCGTCGATTTGTTCCCGATGACCTTCTATCCTTTAATATAAAAGATTTATATCTAATCTAGATGCAGGCCCTGACATGGTTTATAGTTTAATCTCACAGAAGTAACGAAGGTTATTGGATAAAAACAAATTATTAACAAAACAGAAAAATAAATAAATCCAACTTGGATATATGTGGAATATACTGGGACATAGTGTGTAGTTACTCGTGTTGAAACTGTAGATTAAACGGACTTTGTGTTCTACGGTTTGATTATCATGTAACCACAGATCAAAACCATTAATGCACGTCGACCGTTCTACAAAATGAAACATTAACTAACAGCTTTGGAAAGTACAATATTCGTCATTAGTCTGTTGCCCTGTTTTAGTGTGTTGTATTCTGTGGCCTACATCGAATCCTGTGCATTTGAAAGAACTTTGGATAGTACTGAGTTTTACAGCGGTTCACACACAAGCTTATACGCCTGCAACCGTGGACCTCATTATCCCTCTTTTGTTTATACTTTTTGCAACAGCTCCCATCGGTTTTGTACACGTTTTCCAACTGTGGACCTTTCCTGAACCGAGGACCTTATTGTCCTCTTTTGTTATAGGTTCCCGGTTTGAATGTGTATACCTACATACATGTGTAAGGGTAAAACATCATTATATTCTTAATCCGCGCTCCAAAGCTAACACATAAATAAATATAATCAAACAAACAACAACTAGATGGGTGATTGCCCTGAAATTTAATCTGCATTCACGACAGTGGCCCAAGTCAATTACACAAAATCAAAGATGACCCATAAAATTCTAAACGGTTCAACAAGTGTGTCTCCACACTGTATAGTGTACTGTACCATCTTACCATGTATAATGACAGAGCCTTTATCCCCCCGTACATCTATGGAATGGGTTTTTACTTCACATGATGGCCGCATGCCAGCGTGTGGTTTTTACGCTTCAGAGCTTACCCTAGTCACTCTTAGGTAATTGCGCCGCGTTCAAATCTCTTACGTTCACCCGACTGATATGACAAGTTTCATTCTGTATTAATGGGTCCATCTGTCCCCTGTATACTGTATAGCTCATAGCACCAACACGTATGCAATTTTTCCCCTGCCGGTCGAAGTAGCAATTTATCCGCGCTAGATTGTTGGTTTCAACCCCTTTTCTTTCTATCAGGGAAAACGAGCCACGTGATCTTGATGCCAAACAAGTCTTTCCAGAACTAGTTTGGTATTCGTTTAAGGCAAGTGGTTTTGGGAACCGTTGGATTGTCTTGCTCATAATATATACATGTAGATCCATATAACATAATGTATGTGAACATTTCATTATAAAAGTGCTCGCGCTTAGGAAAACACAACCTGAGAAACGTTAGCGCGGTAACGCTTCTTAGATTCAAATTTTGGGGTATAAAAACTTTGTTTTTCATAACCACATTACTTTTAAGTGAAATGTTTCTCCAAGCGCTTTATATCGAAAGCTGCTGTTAGGCTTCTAACCAAAAGTTTGTATCGCTATTAATTTTAAGAGTGCTTGCCAAACGTATACTTCCCATAAAAGTCTGTTATTTATCTTTTAACATTTTCACTTTTTCTTTCCCTTCGTGGAAACTTCCAGGATGCTTAACTGACTCCTGTTAAATTGCAAAGGTCGTGGGTTCGAATCCCACCGAGTAATATGCCTGTGATCTTTTTTTTTCGCAGAACTCGGGAAAGTACTGAGTATACAGTGCTAACACACATCGGCGTAAGGGTTAAAACCAAAATCAATATATGACTTTTGTTCTTCCTTTTCCATGTTTCACAAACATAGGACCCTTTTACTATCATTCTATCATCACGTCCTCTCTCCGAGTCTACCCCAAACTGTCTTCCTGTTTCATCCCACCCTACCCAGCCCGTCTTTAGCGTCGCAGCGACCCATTGATATCCCCTTCATCAACTACCTACTCTTTCAAGCCACACCGTAATGTCTATACGATGAAGGAAGGAATATGCACATGGCTTTGTATGTACATCACTTATGTTAAGCAACGTATGCCATGTATAAATGCCTCCTGTGTCACTATTATTATATTTGGAGATACGCATAGGCCCCTATATAATGTTAAAGGCATACCTTTTATTTATTTTTTATTTATTTCTTGTTTATCCTGGGAAATCCATTCAGTAAGAAAAACTCACTGATCTCCCATGGATCCCAGCTAATAACAATCTACAGAAGTGAACTTAATATAAAATATTAAAAATTTACACAGAAAAAAACATTGCTTCTCACAGGTTTGTTTATTTATGCATGTCGGGATACGCCAAGTAAGAATGCTGGGCTTTGACACTTACCAAACGTGTCCAGTGTCTTTAAAACATGTATAATGCAAACTCATATTTTCTGATTATCGTTCTAAGAAACAATGTCAACTTCACATTCATGATGAAATTAATCCATGACATACGAGCTTCAGTAAATTCGTTCTAAGGTTCTTGGTAACTGTTCACTTTCACCGTACGTGTTATAACAGCTACTTATTGAACCATCTTTTTTCGGGGCAAGTAGTGCACTGTTGATGAAACAATATCTGCCTTTCCGATTGTTGTCATAATTTTGGACTTTGTAACTGAATGCAAAATTCTGACTATAAAAGTGCTATTCACACGACAGAAATTTAACTGGGGTCCCTTGCTTTATTTTCGCATGGTTGTAAAATGTAGCAATGTTTGACAAGATTTTGCAAGAGGTTTCAGACAGTAGAAACAATTACAGTTGTCCTTTCACGTGAGGAACATTATTTTGTCAAATTTTACAACCATGCTACAAAGTGCTCGTGTGGGAGGGGTTAGTCTACATGCAACTAGATATACGTGATGTTTGTGTGTGTTAGATTCTCTAGAAGATCAATTAGGATTGGGGTACATCATAGTTAAACTGAAGAAGAAGAAAAAATAATTGTTATCTCCTGACGATGACTAGAGCAAGCTAGTCGAACAGTTAAGACGAGTTAGGAACTCACTCCTAGGTAGTGAAGTTAGTAGTCCCAGCCGATTTTCTACCTTCCGCCCAGGTAGTAGTTAAAAAGCAGGACAGTTCTTTTCAGAACTGAGAAGTCTCCAGAAAATCCGACAATCTATACTCCGCGGTAATAGAATATAAAGCAAGACAAGTTCTCAAAAAACATAATCTACCTAGCAAGTAGATACACACATGGTGTTACCGCAAACCAAATATATATTGATATCTCACCATGCAATGCCTCGAATCCTATATCATTGTTAGCTTATTGAGTTTGCTACATTGTTCACACCAATGTTGACAAAGATCTATTTCATGGTTTAAATACGCGACCCATTTCTCGTATTTTATGGCGAATTAAAACAAACTAGATATACGTGATTTTTGTATTCTAGTTGTATAGACTGGCTTTTTAAAGTTCATGTTTTGCTCGTTTGCCTTTTTGTTCCTTGTTTTGTTTCATGTTCTATGCTTTTTAGTTATTTGTATAATTGTTCAAATTTTTCCACCCCCTGCAGTTTTGCTCTTACATAGAGTTACTTGCCTGTTTACAACGTCATTTCATTTGTGTCCCCTCATCGGAATTTTGTTGTTTTGCTCTTAAACCATTCTGATGTATAGACTTGCCATTTTTACGTATATCATTTTTGGTGTGTTTTTCTGTGTATGTCTTTGCTTGTTTGCCTTTTTAAATTGTTTTGTGATTTGTATTATCTTCTGTGCTTTTTTATATGCCCCCTCTTGCCTTAATGTATTTTTAGGGTTTTAGGAGACATACGCCTTTTGGCGACAGTTATTTTTTTAACTTTTATGCTCTCCTGGGCACCCCACTGTTGTTTTTCTTTGTTTTCTTAAATATTTGTAATGTATGTATATGTGCTTGTAAATTTGATTGCCCGAATATTATTATATTATTATTATTATTAAACAGCAACACTCATCATAAACATAAATGCTCACACATTCTCAGAAATGCATCCTTTAACGGGCATTCTTTTGTTCTTTCCTTTGTCCCTGCACTTTTACAGTTTCCCGTAGACTTTTCACACACATTTCCTGTGGATTGCCAGTCTTTAGAATTCATTTATTATGAGGTCCTTTTGTTTATCCCCTTTTAGTTTTGTCATTGGTCTCAATAGGTAATGACATTGAGCACAACCTTTACGCATAATGTTTTGTTGTATTTCTTCACGGTACGTTGAACACATTTTGGACGGACTGGGAGATACCTCAATCCTGCGACCTGACATAAACTCACACAACTTTTGCGATGTAGAAAATGGCGCCATGGAGTCAAACATGTCACAAGACAGAATACAATATTGGGCACACCAAGTTGCCGAAACTGAATTCCTTTTGGCAACTGAGTTGGTTCACAGGGTTCATTATAATGATTACAATATAATGAATTTATATTGCGCTCTCTCCGGGACCTGTTCGAGGGTGCATTACAGTATAAAAAAATAAATAAATAAATAAAAATAAAAATACCCAAGAAAATGACACAGAAAAGATTAAGGGAAAAGTACACCAGTAAAAAGAAGCAAAATTTAAATTTAAGCCTTACATGACAAAAAGGTGCATGAACACTATGCACCTGAGTCGCCATGTATTTTACTTCTATCAACAAAGTCTTATAAACCGTACAAATCCACCAAAAACAGTGTAACAAAGGAAGAAGAAAAAAGGGAAAGGGACCAACTGAAAGTTCAGCTGTGACGCAATAAATGCTTTTGACATGAGGTGTTTTGTGGAAAAACTGTTTGAATTAAAATTTGCAAAGTTCCGCACCCGAGTCACTAGGTATTATACGTCTATGCAATAACGTGACCTTCACCTCAAACTGGTCAGAAAACGAGCGGGCCTGATTAAGGTGTAGCTAAGTTATAATGATATTAAAAAACAGTCATTGTAAGCTCTCTTAAAACCTAGTAACACTGTCAGAGCCGTGACAACCGATACACCTAAAAGACTTCTCTTTTTGGTTAGTCTTGTAACCGAATTCTAAACAGGAAAGAAAAGACGGTGCAGGGAAACACACGGATGAGGAAGAGAGAGAGAGTAGAGACGGGAAAAAAATCTGAGAGTATAAACATCAATAGCTAAACACAAGCTGTCCCGTTAAGGGGACACTTAAGGCTTATATGAACGACTGAAACACACTCTAGGAGTCATTACACGCTCGTTGTGGCCACTGTAAGGCGAAACAGTGGTAAGCGAGATGATGCTTGTGCTGACTAGCCGGAGGGAATGGGGCCGAATAACCGGCTAAGATTACACTTGCTGCTCGTAGGCTTCAAGGGAGAGACTTGTGGAGGTCTTGTATAATATGTTCTTTTTTGTATGTTTTGTGGCGGGTTTGGCAGCATGCATGCAACACTGATAAAGTCAGACTCAAGTGTATTTTTCTCCATAAAGGTAATATTCTTGATACATGTGAAGGAGAGATAGAGAAAAAGGCAAACTCTACACAGGAACAGTGTTTTATGACACTAGAACCATATTTATGCCGAAAGTCAATCGTGGTTTGGTGAACTTCTTGGTCTAGTACCAAGACCGCAACCATATTTAATCATTAATGTTCACACCATGATACCAGAATGAGACAAAAACGAGCGCTTGATGATGTCATCAGGTGTGGAATGCCATCAGCATGCAACACGATTAAAGTCCGAATCACTGGTGCATATCTGCCATAAAGGTAACATTATTGGTGAGAAAAAAAGAGAGTTTATAGAGGCAATCCTTTCTCAATTGCTGGTCCCCGATGCTGGAACTCTCTACAAAATCACATTCGCAACATCAAATCACTCCAGACTTTCAAGTGTAAATTAAAAATTGTGCATCTGTTCTCTTCTTGCTCATAAACTGACAGTTTACTCTGGAAAATGCGCTCTACAAGTCTGTTTTATTATAATTTTTATAAACTCTACTCAGGAACAGTGTTTAATGACATTAACACCTTCTTCATGTCGAAAAATAACAAACACAAACTCAACTCAAGTAATTTTTTTAAGCTCTAGTAAAACCTAGTAACACTGGCAGAGCCGCGACAACTGACAAACCTGATAGATTCTCATGAACAGTGTTTAATGACGCAGACACCTTCTTAATGCCGAAAAATGGCAAAACACAAACTCAATTCGTGGTTTTGATGTAGTTCGTTAGTCACAGTCTAGTACCGAGACGAAAACAATACCCCCCCCCCTTGATGTGTACACCATGGTTCCAGCTTGAGCCAATGTTTTATGACGTCATCAGAAGTGACAGTTGCTTACTAAAATGTCTGAAACCATGCTTCAAATTTTAGGAGGTATGCTGAAATTTCGGAAAACAGTATCTCACCACCAAAAAAAAGTAGATAAAAAAAGTAGGACATTTTTTACATGAAGAAAACAAACCAGCTACTTTTTTTTACGAGGCAGACTTTTAAACAAATACAAATTTAGATAAGAATCTGAAAATTTCTTATCCCTTTGTTATTTAACAGAGCATCATGCATATAATACAGTGTTTTGAGTTAACAATAACAATAACTAATATGAAATTATTATCCAGCTCTATTTCTGGGACGTACCAAGATGACTAATTTCCTGAAGACGTTTCTGTATATAGAAACTAAAATGAAGACGTGAAGGTTAGAATAAAGTCTGCATCTTCAGACTGCATAAAATTATGTTCTTCTTTCTTACACTGAATAACAAAACTCCGCGTCTTAATAGTGGAATTGTCTTCTCTGATGTCCTACATTGCCATGGCAACCAGTCTCTCGAAGGTTGCGCTAAATTTCCATCCCGGCAATTGATAAGAAAATAATGATCAAATTTATGTTTACAAAATCTGTAATTGTTGCCAAACGCGGTGTGGTACCAATATGCACCCTACGGAGAATACGTGCGTCGGTCCCTGTGCGTTAAAGGCACTGGACATCTTTGGTAATTTTCAAAGACCAGTATTCTCACTTGGCGTATCTCAACATATGCATAAAATAACAAACCTGTGAAAATTTGAGCTCGATTGGTCGTTGAAGTTGCAAGAAATAATGAAATTTTAAAAAACACCAGTGTTGCACAAATTTGTGTGCTTTCAAATGGCTACAAATCACAATTGGCTTCAGACCTGAAGTATTTTAATTTTGTTTGAGTGGAAAATTACTCCTTTCTCGAAAACTACGTCACTTCAGAGGGAGCCGTTTTTCACAATGTTTTATACTGGCAACAGCGCTACGTTGTTATGACATCACGATTTCTTTGTCGTGTTTGACCTCACGTTTTTCAGAAATTTGGCTAGGAGTGTTTCGGGAAAAAAAAACATTTTTACCATGTTTTAACGTGAGGTAAGAAACTCGTTATATGTTTTTTCTGTTTCCTATTGACTGCATCTATTACAAAAATGTAACAACTATATATTTCTGAGCATTCTGTAGCCGCTGTTTAAAGTTATTTTAAGTAATTACCAAAAGTGTCCAGTGCCTTTAAAGGCAATGGACACTATTGGTGATTACTCAAAATAATGATTAGCATAAAACCTTTCTCGGTGACGAGTAATTGGGAGAGGCTGATTGTGTAAAACATTGTGAGAAACGGCTCCCTCTGAAGTAGAACTCAGATTTAGAAATCAACCATCTAAACGTACACAACTTCGTGTGACAAGGGTGTTTTTTCCATTATTATCTCACAAGTTCGATGACCGATTGAGCTGAAATTTTCACAGGTTAGTTATTTTATGCATATGTTGAGATACACCAACTGTGAAGGCTAGTCTTTGACAATTACCAATAGTGTCCACTGCCTTTAAATGGATGTGCATACATTGGTAAGAGAATATCTAACAATAAAAATGTTCACAGATTTGCACACAACTTACATAAAGATGGTCAGGGTGGGAAACTCCCTCTAAAATATTTAGCTTGAAAAGCAAAGTGGTTTCTGAGAAATATAGCAAATCATTTAAATATTTGATTAACTACCAATAGTGTCCAGTGCCGTTAAAGGGTGTGTAAATGCTCACAAATTTGCACACAACTTACATAAAACATTTGAGTTAATTACCAATAGTGTCCAGTACCTTTAAGCTAGTTTCCATCAGGGTCAACATAAGCTCATGTCTTGAGTCAATATAGCATCTTGGGAAGAACGTGTACAAAGGAAAACAGGCACGGTCAAATTGATTTGCCAATGTCTACATGAACAGGGGGAACTAAGTAACAGGTCGTTTGAGTCAGGGCGTTTGTTGTTTGTAAAAAAATATTGGACTCATCAGTTTTTAGTTTGTGTAGCTATTGAACATTTCAAACTGTTGAGATGACTTTATGTCTGATGCTTGGGTAAATTATAATGATCATCAGTAACCATTATAAATCCCAATTCATTTCAAATCAATTAAATAAAACATTTATTGATATATTGCCCTCGCATGGAACGAATACACACTTGGCGTTTCATAATATTAACAGTGACAACAGTAGCTAACTTTATTAGAAGATCAGAAGGGTAAAACTTAGGATTGGGTGAGGTCTTAGCTTTTGTAACCCTAACCTATTGACAGACTATGGCCCCTTTCACACGAGAGCAGTTTAGCAAGGGTCCCTTGCTAAATTGTAGCATGGTTGTACAATTTTACAAAATGTACCTCGTGTGAAAGAACAAGAATTTGTGTCTACTGTCCAAGTTCTCTTGCAAAATCTTGTCTAACATCGTTACATTTTACAACCGTGCTAAAATTAAACAAGGGATCCCAGTTAAATTTCTGTCGTGTGAATAGGACTTTACACTGCATCTCCTTGGGGAAAAAACCTTAGATCTATTATTATGAAACTAGTAGGGGAGTTGGCCTTAGCTTTATATCAACGCGGACCTTCGTCAGAGGCATCGAGTACAAACGTTAAAATAAATCCATTTAGAGCAAAAAAATAGAAGCAAATGGTTTAAGGAAGGTATCAAGAAAAAAAACGGGGAAATTATACAGCCAGTCAAGGTTATTAATTTACAAACAATGGGGTGGCTAAGAACCAATGAGGCCTATTTATATCATAATTATATGTTAATTGCATTCTGACTCTCATTCCGGAAAGGTGCAAGACTAGTCTACCCTTCCAGCCTCGCTTTGGTTTAGATTCATTTGAGTGGTTGGGAAAAACAAAATGGTGGCACCGCGACAAGGGTATATACTTCTAGGTTAACGTCTTCGCGAATTTTGTTTGTATATGACACAACAGCAACAACAATATTATAAATGAATACTATAGTATTTCTTTTAAATTTTAAATGCAACATGCACATTTCTCAATGCACCCTTTAACTTTTTTTTAACCCACAATGAAAAAAATCGCAAAAAAGAAAAATTACAAGAGGAAAAAACTCACAATTTCTCGATGCCGTCTTTTATTTAAAAAGAAAACTCACAAGGAGTTACTGTAACTTACGTGTCAGTATGATCAATTGTAGATGGATGTTTGCATACGAGTTTTGCGACGTCTCCACATATTCAAGCTCCTTTCAAAACATAGGCACCAGTCTATTGGAAAAGCAAAACGAAATATTACAATTTACTTCTATTTAATTGTCTGATGGTCATCTATTATATTTATTTAAAGTGATTTAAGACCGTTCAATACTGTCTAACCCTGTACGTAATCACTTTTCTTGTAATGCTACCAAATACAATAAAGAAATATAAAAATTCAGTTTGTTGAAGAATATCCTCATACTACAAAGTGACTCACACGGTTTTAAAGAAATCACATTCCAGAATTCCCAAACCGAACCTTAAAATTCTCGATTGCTACATTATACTCAAAGCATGAAACAGGAAAGTAATGTAGAAGATTTCTTTCGTCAGTTCGAAGAAATAGAGAGAAAGCCAGCCTTTCAAACCGATACACCGAAACTAAATTAATTTTAAAATGAATTTTGTATCATATCCAGGGTTTTTTGTTGCTGCGTGTTTGCAGAGTCCTTTGTCCCTCTTCTCCATGTTCTGTTTCATTTTCACCAGCCTTTAATAACCCGGGGCCATTACTGAAAATCTTCAACAGGCGAGCAGTCATCGTACCCGCAGTTCATACCAGAAGTACCCTTCAGTCTCAGTCAGCGGCCCGCTTGCTACGTCATGTAAACCCGAATACAACACTTGACCAATTGGTGTTTATTTCGCCAAGCACTACGAGTATGCGTATTATTGCATCGGTCCAGCTCTAAGATACGTTAGAATGCACGCGCCCTGAGCATCTTTGCTATTACCGAAATTAAACTCCACAGTGTATCTTAAGGACGAAAGATAGAAGACAATATTTAAGATGGGAAAAACTACTACTACTCAGTCGGCGTACAAAAAGCCCCCGAAGAAAATATACGCTACATGATTTATATCGGGTACATTAGATTAATTTTACTGTGGAAGCTTTCGGTCGTGAATTCTATTTACTCTATTCCAATCGGTGGGTTTACTACTTGCCTAAATTATCCACGAGCAATTTGCTCTGTTGCTAGTGTGGTTTATTTTTGCGAGTAATAGAAAATGTACACAATATAGATGTGACATCCAAGTAGTATATAGACAACGCGCCATTTTGTGCCATTTGTTTGTAATTTTGCATTGTTCACGACTCGTGACGCAGCGACTGCGTGCCATAAGCATCACACTGTCACTTAAAACACAGTAGGCCTACATAGAAACTAGGATTAAAATGTCGCAACAGAAGAAGAAAAAAGCCATGCGAGATAATTATTTTGCTTTTGTACAATTGATTCGCCTTTGGTGCTGATCATATCTTAGATGAACCACAACCGTACTTAATTTACCTCTGAGTAATTACAGTTCAGAGTCTGCACTTGCACCTCAACAAATTATTTTATCTTTTTTTTTTCTCTTTTCTTTTTCCTCGAGGGAACGTACTCGGGCAGTAGGGAGTGATTACGCTACGTATTTTGTCACATCTGCCGCTCTTACTAAATAAAAACCCAATGTAAAATGAAGAGTCAATATTGGAATTAAAAACATGGTTTTAAACATTAAACTCATTTTAAAGGGTTTTGATACCTTTTGTATATCACGTTTTTTGGCCATGGCATGAATCCCTACTCCCTGTGATGAAGATGTCTGTAATATAATTTACCTGTAGAAGTTTTTTCAGCTTCATTAGTCGTCAAGTTTTTGAGGAAAAAAACAAAGCAATGTTTTCAGGAGAGTCGCGTAAACACGTAATACACGCTAACATTGTGTTACTCATTTCTCAAAAACTACAGCACCTCAGAAAATAATATATTATTTAAGGAAAGCTTTCCACCGTCATCTTCAAACCGTTTAAAGTTTAAAGGAACGTTACAGAATTGGTAAGAAACAAAAATCGTGAAGATCACAGATTTACATAAAACCTACATGGTCTATTGATGATGACAGTAGAAAACATCCATTGAAATATTTCTGTCTGGAATGTCATTTTTTTTTTTTGATGAGAAATAAATAATATAATTTCGCGTTTGTAGTTTATCGCTCAGGGAGCGTTTTGTTCATTTTTGTTTTGGCATCGATGCGATGCCAAGTTTATAATCGTTTTTTCACTATTCTCTCGTGACCCAGATGGCCGATCGATCTCAAACTTCTACGGGTTTGTCAGTTTATGTATATGGTGGATTACATAAAGTGCTCACACTACCAGCGACTGTTTTTCTAGCAAAAACTAATTCTGTAATGTTCCTTTAATGTTAAACGGTAATTCTGAGGTCTCGAAATCAAATTCGTAGAAACTTAATTCTTTCTCAAAAACTACATTACTTCAGAGGTAGCCGTTTCTCACAATGTTTTATAATATCAACAGCGCACCATTACTCTTTACCAAGTAAGTTTTTATGCTAATAATTATTTTGTGTAATTACCAATAGTGCCCACTGCCTTTAACTTCTACGGACGCTAAAATCCAATTTGAAGTAGGGCAGATTTGGGTTATAGAGTCAAGTGGTAAAGAACCAACGCTGGTTTACTATCTCTCAAGATTTTTCGTTTCATTTGTAGTTCACTATTGTCTTAATTTTCAGGGAGTACATGTAATTGTACAACCACATTTGCATATAATTATAATTTGTTTGTTGTTGACAGGGGTCAGGGGCTAATTTCATAGAGCTGCTTAAGCAAAACAAAAATGCTTAAGCACGAAAATAGTTCGCTTGTTTTACACATGTTACTGGCCAAAGTTTCACGCCATATACATTGCTTGTTACTGGTATTTAGCTGTTATTTACTAAGCATAACAATTGAGTGGAGTCTTGGCCGGTAATCTGATTTTACTAAGCAAGGATTTGTTTGCTTAAGCAAAATTTTGTGCTTAAGCAGCTCTATGAAATTGGGCCCTGGTTGTACTTCTCTTTCAATTCTCTTTCAATTTCCTTGACATCCCCTAATCAATACGATGTCTAAATATAAAAAATAAAAAAAATATAAAAAAATAATAATTGGGACAAGATTTTTGTGAACATTGAGAGGTTTATTCGCTACAACCAAAGCACACTAGAAGTAGTAAAACAGCTACAGTTTATTGAACTAATAAAGTTCAAACTGAAAATGACACAGCATGTCATATCCAAATATGCGCAATAATAAATCCAAAAGGACATTTCCTGTGCCAAAACATGCCCTCTGATATAGGTCAATAAAACATGATGTTCTTAAAAATGAAAAATTGAAAGATTTTGCCTGCCTCCCGCAAAAAAAAAAAAAAAACTCAAATTAAATAATCCTCTCAGAGCAAGAAAATTAATATGATTCCGTTGCAATCTGGGGGCATCCATTTGGAATTAGACAGCGGTTTTCCTCATACTAAATTAAGCAAACTGCCCCTTCGGGTTATATGGCGCGAGATTATTCGCTTTAATTAATTATATTTCCCCTTGTCGACTCCACTTATTACCTGCAGGCAACATGGACAAGTATAAACCCGAATCAGCGGTTTGGATATTAGGAAGCACACACCAGTTATATGCCGCCCCAAGAGTAACAGGTATGCTTATTAATTTAACAGGTTTAAAGGAAAACTCAATTAACGATGGCCACAGAGTTATAAGAAACAAAAGAAAGTAGGAAAAACGGATTTTGCCTGAGAGCAGGGCCCAATTTCAAATAGAGCTGCTTAAGCAGAAAAAATATTGCTAAACGATTGCCTGCTAAGCAGAAATGAGCAGGATACCAGTCATACATTGTACATAGCTGGTATTCTGATTCTGGTAGGCACTTTGTTGTGCTTAGCTACGTTGTGTGCTTAAGCATATTTATGAGCTGCTTGACGGTTGTCGTGCTTACTGTAAACGTATTTCACAGGTTAACAAGAAAATTTGGCAGTCATCTTGCACGTTCACCATGGGTTTGTAATTTTTTGTCGTTAATTCCAGTGCAGTAAGTGCTGGGCCCAATTTCATAGAGCTACTGAGCACAAAAAATTGATTATCATGAAATTTCTTCCATGATAAAAACAGGATTATCAAACAAATTTCCATTTGTTGTATGTTGCTTCTTGCTGGTATTCAGCTGGTGTTTGCTTGTCCTGAAAGTCACGTGGACATTTGGTTGGCATTCCTGTTTTTATCAAGGGAGAAATTTCATGCTAAGCAAATTTGTGTGCTTAGCAGCGCTATGAAATTGATGCCTGGAAGGTTATCATGCCTTTTCATGTGCTTACGGTTAGCATCGCTATGAAATGGAAATCGCGCAGTAAGCACAAAATTAGCCGCTAAGCAGCTCTTTGAAATTAGCCCCAGACTTGTTGTCACCCTTGTTTTGTTATAACCCCTTGAGATCCAAGTTGATAATTCTGATATAAAGTCAGGACCTCATCTGAAGAGGAAGTTAACAATAAAACACAGCAACAGGGAAAAGATTGACACACAAATATTGATTAAAAAACACAGAGAGGTGAGTGTATGTCGAAACGGCATCCATGCCTAGCAACGGACGGTCTTGAGAACCACCTCATTAAAAAAGGCGGGAAAGTCATTTATAATAAAATCACAGACGGCAACGTGTGCGCGCCACATACCAAAATACTCACACATTGTACACAGAAAATCATTAACATGGGACCTAATTAACGGATGGACTGAACTCGCTGGTTGGGCAAGTACGTGCGTGAATTAAATCAACAGATGATGAAATTCATAGTCGACAATAATATTTGCAGTAGAGCCTATACATTTCTATGCATTATACAAAATTATTTCTAATTAACTCTTGTGATTTTTAATGAAATATGAGTGAGAGAAGTGACTGACAATGGTCATTCAATATTAAATGAATTTCAAAGTTAGAATGTAAGTCAGATACTATACAACAACATTTTAAGTTTGAAGTTTGATGGTTTTTTGGTTTTGATACCGGCATGGTTAAAGTGGCAAGCTTATTTCATAACTTCAACACTCAAAGGATTTGAGAGCTGTAATTGTCAGTAAAGTAGAAGAAATAGAATCACTCTAAAATCACAGAAGAGACACGATTATTCCACTCTCAAAGTATGCTTCCGAGACGATTTGTTTAGAGACATTTTGAGTGTTATCCTAACAACTCTTTGGTCATTCTGACAAAAAATTCAATATGAAAAGAAGAAACTGCTTAAAGACAGTGGACACTATTGGTAATTGTCAAAGACCAGTCTCCTCACTTGCTGTATCTCAACATATGCATAAAATAACAAACCTGTGAAAATTTGAGCTCGATTGGTCGTCGAAGTTGCGAGATAACTTAGAAAGAAAAAAAACGCCCTTGTCACACGAAGTTGTGTGCTTTCAGATGCTTGATTTCGAGACCTCAAATTCTAAACTTGAGGTCTCGAAATCAAATTCGTGGAAAAGTACTTCTTTCTCGAAAACTACTCCACTTCAGAGGGAGCCGTTTCTCACAATGTTTTATACTAACAATCTCTCCCCATTACTAGTTACCAACTAAGGTTTTATGCTAATAATTATTTTGAGTAATTACCAATAGTGTCCACTGCCTTTAAGTGTAACAAATTATGTTTGTGATCACAATACGTCCACCAATCATTGTATGGATCCGAGACATTAATTTTGAGTGTTGTCTCAAAAGTCTTATCTTTGCCAAACTTACAGGAAAATATTGAACTAGTTCGTCTGACCAAGAAAATAGAATACGAAAAGCAGAAACTACTTAAGTGGAATAATTCATGTTTGTAAATTTTGAATGACGCATCCAAGCAATCATTATTATGCGAAAGACCTCTGGTAAAGTGTACCGACCTATGTGGGTATCCAGAGCAAACCCAAATGCCCTATCCAGGTGAAATATGGACTCGGTCATACTTTGTGGTCGTCCTCGCATATTATGAGCTTTCCTTTTCCCCGCCAAAAAAAAAAAACAGGCTTCCATATTTATCGATTGTAAATCAATGTTGAAAAATTAATGAACGTTGGGAGCCAGTGCGAGGATGCGAGCAACACGTTGCAATACACGGGAGACCTCTGCGAACGGGTCGTGACGCCGATCACGCTGTGCCCGTAACTAACTCGCTAAGACCGGCGCGAGAGTTTGAGGCCTCCTGGCTCGAGGCTCCTCTGAGGGGACTCTAAACCCTGATGCAGCATTCACGCCACAATTAAAGAGACTGTAGGTGAGAAATCTAGAGATATTTGATAGTCTACTGAGATGGTGGTTGTATCAGGTGCGGACACACCCCCATTATGAAAATGCGCAAATGCATAACACTTTATGCAGATTCATAATTGGCAAAATGTGTTTTGGATTCCTTGAGACAACCAACCAATTCGGATGTGCAACACCGCACTTTTTTATCATTATAATAATTTAAAAAGAACCTATAAAAAACAGCAATTATACATGCGTATTCTGGGTCACAGACCCCCGATTCACTTAACAAGACTTTCACATTAAATTTATATGTTTTTTGTTGTTGTTTTTTAATGAGGAAATAGAATTAGACCTTGCAAGTTGCTTACCAATCCAAAGGACCTAGGCTACATAATTGCTAACAGTATTTATTGGCATCCTACATAATTGAACAGTAGTTATTAGCATAACCTTTCAACCCTAGCAGAGTCTTTCTCGAAAGCTAAATGTTTTTGAACAGGCAAAAGAATTTTATTAATTCTTACATGACTTTTGAGAACAACATGGTGAAATAAAACATTGTTTCTTAAAGTTGTCCGTGTGAGTGTCTTCAGACAAACAACATGAGACAACTCAGAGTGTAGTCGATCACGGCCACACCACTGTAAATGCATGGTAAATGAATCAAAGATAAGACACAACAGCAAAACAAAAGATTTCTTGTCCTATTTTGTATTGCCCCTCAAATATTGGACCCCAGCAGGGCCCAATTTCATAGAGCTGCTTAAGCAGAACATATTGCTTAAAAATTGCCTGCTTATAGCAATGAGCAGGATACCAGTGACAAATTGTACATACAAGGTATTTTTGCTGGTAACCCTGTTCTGGTAAGCAGAATTATGTTGTGCTTAGCTGCTTTTGTGCTTAAGCAGCTCTATGAAAATAGGTCATGATCACATTTTTTTACATCACAATTTTTGAATAAACGTTTGGTTACCAGACACTGACTAGTCAATAACTGGACTCCTAACAGTCTATCTCCATCACTGTGGCAATGATACATGATCGATTGATTCAAAATTAAGGCAATTCATTTCACTTGGAACTTAGTCAGATAATAATAACAAATTCAAATTAATTAGTGCTTGTTTGTATGACTGTCAAGCTCATAGATTCAAATTCAACCACCGGTTCTTTTCACATTATCGCAAACAAAGAACCTAAAGCGAATGAAAATAAATGTGTTTGGACAACATTCATTAAAACATTGGGAATCTTCTGTAATCGCTCACAATAATTGTGCATAAAAACCTACTCGGTAACGAGAAATGGAGAGCTGTTGATAGTATACAACAGTGTGGGAAACGGCTCCCTCTGAAGTAACGCATTTTTTAAGAAAAAGGCAATATCTCACTCAAATATTAAACGACTTAAGGCCTGAAGCCCTTTTTAGACATCTGAAAGCACACAAAGTAATGCAACAAGGGTGTTTTCTTTCATTATTCTCTTGCAACTTCGATGACCAATTGAGTCAAAATGTTCACAGATTTGTTATTTTATATGCGTATGTTGGCATACACCAAGTGAGAAGACTGGTCTTTGACAATATTACAAAAGAGTGTCCAGTGCATTTAACAACAAGTTGTCTTAAACCCATCAAAATAAGACATAAATGTTGTTTCTATCTTCTGGATACAACAGAGTCTTCCAGCAAATGAAAAGAAATGTGTTTGGACCACATAAATTCACAAAAAAAATTGTCTTAAACTCAACTAAAGAGTGTTGTTTCGATCTTAGAACCCTACTTTCTCTCACCATTTGTCTCTCACAAATAGCAAACAAAGGACCTAAAACCAACTGAAAGTGTTTGCGGTCTTAAACACAACAAAGGAATAAGCTAACGTTGTTTCAACCTTAGAACCCCCTTTTTGTTCACCATTTGTCTTCACATATATAACAAACAAAGAACCCACATTAATTAACCCGGAACAACAAGTTGCCTTAAAACCCAACAACAGAATAGACAGAAATGTTGTTTCTATCTTTAGGATGCAACAGAGTCTTCCAGTCAGAGCCGACCAAAGCACCTAGACGACCCTCTATCCCCCTGTTAGTTTAGCTGGACAGGTGCTTGCATTTTAATTTCCCGTGGTAGTTTAGTAGAGACGCTCTGCCCTGGCAGCGCAGACGAGGCCCTGTGTGCTCAGTTGTGTTGCCCCTCTAAAACCCCTACTTGGACACGGTGCTAGGGTCGATATTACGGAATCAGCGCTCCCTCGAAGGCAACTGCTGGGAGGATAATGCATTTTTTTTTTTCACTGATTTTCCCTCTTTTTTTTTCTTTTTTTTTTTAAGAGACGTAACTTAAATCTCTGTATGAATATAAATTCGTCTTATTTGTCGGTTATGATGTTGGAGCCTAATGCATTTTGTGTTGGTGACGCACGCAATGTTGATCGCTAAGTTCTCTTGATTTGAGCCGACGACGGTGTGGTGAAATTTTACTGGACTTTCAGTCAGGCGTGTATAATAGAGGAAATGAAACGAAGGTTTCTTAATTTTAAACAGTCAAGAGCTGATGCAATGATGTCTGAGAAATTACATTTGATAAAGACATGAACCTGATGTTTCGGACTTGGTGTTTGCTCAATTCTAATCGTTTGCCAGAAGTTATATTTTCAAATATCCTCATCAGAATCTTCTAATTCCTATATCTCAGCGTTTCTGGCAAGCATGCTCATTCATTCACACAAACCATTTTCATTTCTTACATTCTTCAAGAATATATAATAAGCTGTTGCAAACTGTTTACCAACCAAAAGGACCTATGGCATAATTGCCCCAAAAAGGGTTAATAATGGCCTGACGTTTCGACCCTAGCAGATTCTTTCTCGAAGGCTAAAAGAAAACACATGAAAAGATATTTGGTTTGCGATAACACCGTGTGTGTATCTTCTTGCTATCAAGATTATGTCACCTTTTTAGAACTTGTCCTGCAGCTGATGATGAACAGTTTTCTTATATTTTTCTCCCCTGAATTGTTTGTCTGTCTGTCTCTCTGTCTGTCCCTCTGTCTTGCCCCAACCAGCACCCTTACTCATTGTTCCAACTCCCAATCGGTATGATCAAAACATTACCTTACATCCTCCCCGATCCTCATCCATTCACAAAAACATTTTTCATATCTTACATCGTCCTCCCCTGAATAAGTCAGATAGCCTGTTTGTTCGTCTGTATCTGTCTGTCTCTCTGCACCGCTCCCTCATTGTTCCACCTCCCAATCGGTCTGATAAAAACCTTAAACCAACATCATTCCCATCCTCATCCAACCACACAAACCATTTTCATTTCTTACATCGTCCCTGAATAAGTCATATAGCCTGTTTGTTCGTCTGTATCTGTCTGTCTCTCTGTCTTGCCCCAGCACCGCTCCCTCAATATTTCAGCTCCCTCTCAGTCCAATCGAAGCCTTAACCAACATCACCCGGTTCTTAACACACACACACAAATCATTTCTTATCTTTTCTGATAAGTCATATAGCCTGTTTGTTCGTCTGTATCTGTGTGTGTCTGTCTCTCTCTCTTGCCTCAGCACCCCTCCCTCAATGTTTCACCTCCATCTCAGTCCGATCGAAGCCTTAACCAACATCATCTCCAATCCTCGGCGGCTCCCATATCCCCCAGACCGTCGCCTACAACAAACAAGGTCACTTTTGACCAAGATCAAAAAAAAAAAGAGCAACCAACAATGTACTTTAAGACGAGCGTGAAGAAGGCCTGAAGATCGAAGACGCAACAGGAAGGGAGGCATGGGGCATAAAGGACATGTCGATTTCGGGGCCTGCATCGTCGGACCGGCTGGGTATGGATTTTGCCGATAAGCGTGTACTTGCAAGAGATTGTTTTCGATTGGGGCAGTTGATATATCATCAGCAGTAATACATGATGGGTGTATGAGTGTACTAGTACATGCAAGAAATAGAACTTGGCGATATTAAAGGTACCGCACTGTATTGGTATTTACTCAAATAAATTGTTAGCATAAAAACTTACTTGGTTACGAGCAATGGAGAGCTGCTGATAGTATACAACATTGTGAGAAATGGCTCCCTCTGAAGTGACGTATAGTTTTTAAGAAAGAGAGTTTCTCACTCACATACAGAAATACTTCAGGCCTGAAGCATTTTATTAGACATCTGAAAGCACACAAATTTATGTAACAAAGGCGTTTTTTCTTTCATTACATCTGCCACTTCGATTACAAATTGAGTCAAGATTTGATGCATATGTTGGGATACACTAAGTGAGACTACTGGTCTTTGATAACTACCAATTTATGTGTCCAGTGCCTTTAAAGATATGTTTATTGGCAATTACTCAAAATAATTATTAGCATAAAACCTTACTTGGTAACGAGCAAAGGGGATTTGTTGATAGTATATAAAACATTGTGAGAAACGGCTCCCTCTGAAGAAACGTTGTGTTCGAGAAAGAAGTAATTTTCCACGAATATGATTTCGAGACCTCAGAATTGATTTGGAGGTCTCGAAATCAAGCATCTGAAAGCACACTATACTCCGTGAGACAAGGGTGTTTTTTTCTTTCGTTATTATCTCGCAACTTCGACAACCAATGAGCTCAAATTTTCACAGGGTTGTTATTTTATGTTTATGTTGAGATACATCAACTAAGAAGACTGGTCTTCGACACTTATGTCCAGTGTCTTCAAGGGCCTTGTCACACGAGGCAACTTGTACAGGCAACTTGAAGGCAACCCAACAGTCCATAACACAGGAAACATTTGGTAGCATAACGAGTATTTTTTCAAACAATGTCTTACGATCCTTAAAGCCATTGGACACTTTCGGTAAACAGTATTGTCCAAAGGCCCACACTTCGTGCATCACAACTTATATATAAAATAACAAACCTGTACAAATGTTTGCTCAATCGGTCATCAGAGTCGGGAGAAAAATAACGGTAAAACCCACTCTTGTTTCCGCACGTTTCGCCTTTTCATGACGTGTGTTTTAAACAAATCCGTTTTTCTCGCTATCGAGAATTGATAATTGTTTTAATATTTTCTCAAAAAGTAAAGCATGGAATAATATTTCAAGAGAAGTCTTTCACCATTACCTTCTATAAACCCTGTAAGTTATTTGTAAATATGTGAACTTTTTTTTCTGTTCCAAAAGTGCGTAATGGCTTTTTAGAATAATTATGTGAACATTAAAATGTGGAGTAAGATAATCTTTACATCTATTGCACTTTTAGAGATAGCGCAAATGCCATTTACAATCCAAGCGATTTTAAGAAGAAAATGCCTTGCATATAAGTTTGTACCAGGGAGAACAGTATAGTTTAGCGACAATGTTGAATGAAATCTTACTGAACACAGTTTGAATACATTTCATTCACAATGTCCCTTTCATATTCCAAGATGCTTGACGAGTATGTATGCACTTTCTATTAAACCTACATTGTTTGGGAAGGTACTGTGCAGAATTATAGATCTACCCAAACAGAATACACAATTTAAATTTCTTAACGAATTACACTTTGCTGTACTATTTTCCAGAAGCTGAGATTGTCTTTATAATTGTTTGCACTTCAACGCTCACCTCAAATTACACAAATCCCTTCACAATTAAAAAAAAAAAAAACCTTCTCAAAGAAAAATCGAAGAAGAATACTCAATGAAATTCAGAAAATGTAAATTTGTTTCTGAAGGTGAGTGTGGGATTGTATAATGACATGTATCTACACAATATTCAGCACTTTTACGCTCCTCTTAAAAACCTAGGGTTTCCGATTAAAAAACACAATCAGTTTGGACACAAAACCCCTTTCAGGGAACGAAGAATGCAAAGCAATCGATAATTTCGACGATGACAAGAGTCTATGGGCTAACTACTCGTCACCAATTGCATTTGCTGATGGCGTAGTTCGAAGTGTTCAAATTATTTGCAAGCCTCGTGAACTATGATGATTTTTTTTTTTTTTGAATCTGACTCAGAAATCCAAACGTTTACACAAAATCAGCAGATCCCTTTTGAATAAAGACGCTGCAACTCGCGCTACTGCACAGAACAAACACGTTTCATAAATTATATTAGCGAGGCACACTCGCGGAAAGATGGTATGAATGCAGTTTGCAATGCTCTTTAGAATCCAACAACAATAGCGAAAGTGTGATGGAACTTTTCCTTTAGAAATCCAAATAAAAATCATCACGTGAACCACCGGTTTGAGCGGGAAAAAATTGGCGCGGAGTAAAGGGCTATTGGTCTTTATTGTGCTGCACAAGTTGTGATGAAACAAGTGCTTTTCGTTTGACTAGTTTTGCTCCGGGGGAAAAATACTTGACAATCTTAGACTAAACAAGATGGTGAAGAGATATGCCCAACCGTGGAGGAAGCTCTATTAAACAGCATCTCAACTCAAATTAATTTGCTTCATTCAGAGAGAGAGAGAATAAGAAAGAAAGAAAAGGAGAGGGGGGAAAGAAGAAATTCCTGAAGCAGAAACGGAAAGTATACAATGGGAAAACGGGAAGGTGGTTTGATGATAGGGTGAGACACAGAGTTCCGGGTCGCGTGTATCTTAAAAATTTCATTTTTTTATATTAATATTTTGCTTGAGTGATAACCTAGCCTGGGGATAAGAAAAATATCCACTGAGTCTCAAACCAAACGGTAGACGAGAAGTCATCATGCTTTATGCGGTTTTCAATTAAAATTTCCTGAGGGACCTGAGGTTATTTTAATATCATCTGAATGGAGACTTCTTGATGTTGTCACTTACAAACCCCCGCAAACTAGAAACAATGGAGGACCAAGTTGTGTAGGCATAAGAAATATCTATATTGTGTCTACAGTATCGACACCATGTAAAGATCTCTAAATGAGTTGCGGTAGTTCTGAAAAGAACCGTTGGTTTCAACTCGACGTTTCGATCAGTATGTTCTGATTGTCTTCTGGAGAAAGCTGGACTCTGATGTTACATGATACTTGTTATACTGTATCGTATTTCCACCATGAAAAGTTTCAAGTTCCTATTTAAAATAAGGTTCATCAGTTCTCATAATATTTGTGTGTTTTTTAACAAATAATTCCTATGGATGCCATTTATGTTCATTCGTGTCTGGCTGTTTTTTACATTTTGGGTGGTATAGGGTTAGCGTACATGGTATCTCACCTCGCCTTCAACCTCGGGACCCAGTTCGAATCCCACTGGGGACATTTTGTGGATGTGGTTCACAGCCTACTGGACTGCGTGTGTTTTCCCCTGGAAAAAGTCTCTGGGGTTTGCCTCTCAAATTTAAAACAGAAACCTCCTTTTTTGTATTCGCTTCATATGGGTAATTGACTAATACAGTGGTTAAAGGCACTGGACACTATTGGTAGTTACTCAAAATAAAAGTTAGGATAAAAAATTACTTGATAGTGAGCAATGGAGAGCTGTTGGTAGTATAAAACATTGTGAAAAACGGCTCCCTCTGAAGTAACATAGTTTTTGAGAAAGAGGTAAACTCTCAATCAAATATTCAAGGCCTGAATTGAAGGCTGAATTGAAGCACACAAGTTTATGCAAGAAGGATGCTTTTTCTTTCTTTGTTTTCTTGCAACTTTGATGACCAATTGAGTTCAAATTTTCACAGGTTTGTTATTTTGTGCATTATGCTGGGATACACCAAGTGAGAAGACTGGTCTTGGACAATTACAAAAAGTGTCCAGTGCATTTAAGTTTGCTTTTATGGGAGTCCTTAGCTTCACAACCAGAATTAATTAAATGAAATTGAAATAAACAATCTTGTTTGAATCTAATTATTAACCTGCCGAAATACTTTCTGAACAAAAGCCCTCACTCTAAAAGATGATGGGTTTACTGTTTGAATCATTTATAAGATAGTCCACTCAATAATTTAAAAGATGGATGAACTCATGTTAAAAACAATGGAGGGAAAGATCCACGGCAGATGGCGAACTCGTTTTATCTAACAAGTACAGAAGCATGCTTCATTTACCTCCAAAAAAGAAACACCAAATTGGTAGATTCATTCTTTCCGTTCCGTTTCTCTTTGACCATTCTGAGCACACACACACCTCTCGCTTTGCGTCAAGGGGGAAAAGAAGCGGGGGGAAAAAGGAGCGGGAAATCCTGGCGGGAGAACTCATGCAGGATGTATCTCACCCAATCACCGATGTATCCTATTCTAACGGTGACCATTAAAAAATCATAAATGCCGAGGAAGATGATGCTCGTCGACTTGGCTATGTGATACTCATCGGTGTTCGAGCGTGCTGTGTTCTGAATATCGCATCTCACGTGTTGAGTTTGGGCTCGAGGTTTTCCCGTTAGGCGGATGCCCATTTTGGCTTCGGGACGCTCAGTCCGAAGTGACACCTAGCGGCGGGCTCGTTCACCATGTAAGTGCCCAGGCGACACCTGCGACCTAGGTAAAGGTAATGACGGTACTTGGTTATCATTCTCTCTCCTGACTGAGCAGAGAAAGTGTTTTTAATGTATGGTTTAAAGCTTGACTGGACGGATGGGCGTGTGTATTAAAGGATGCCGGCCTTGTGGCTGTGAGTCCGGAATGAACAAAATAGAGCCGAGTGTGAACTTGGGAAAATGGTTCATTAAATTATATCAAGCATGCAGAAATGCTCACCAATAGAAATACATAAAGTACATATACCTGTCACTAAAGGACATTTCAAAGGACATGACAAACCATGGAGCATGAAGAAACTTATACTGGCACATCTTAAAGTCAAGGACTGTTTTATGTCCCATTCTAGACTTGACTCAAGTCTCAATCCCGTGCCATCGCTAGAAACCTATTGTTTTGTAATGCTCTGCTTTCCTCAACCTGTTCGGCACATTCTCGGGACCACATTGACGGCGAGCGCGCACTGGCACGATACGCTTACGGACCTCTCACACGAGAACGGGACTTGAATCAAGTCTAGTCCCATCCGGGAAAAGATGCCTTTTGTTTTTGGATTCGTTCACCTATTACTTTCTTGTATTTATACTTGGCTTGTCCCCTTTGCAATGGATGAAGTAGTTATTGCTACGAAAGCTCATACAGATTGTTAGTTATTAAAAAGTCTTAAAGTGCTACCACTACCTTCATTGTTTGATTTTGTTCCCAGCCTAACACAGCTATGTTTAGTACATATCATTTTAAAGGCAGTGGACACTATTGGTAATTACTTAAAATAATTATTAGCATAAAACCTTACTTGGTAACGAGTAATGGGGAGAGGTTGATAGTATAAAACATTGTGAGAAACAGTTCCCTCTGAAGTGACGTAGTTTTCGAGAAAGAAGTAATTTTCCACGAATTTGATTTCTAGACCTCAGAATTAGATTTTGAGGTCTCGCAATCAAGCATCTAAAAGCACACAATTTCGTGTGACAGGTGTGTTTTTTCTTTCATTATTATATGGCAACTTCGACGACCAAATTGAGCTCAAATTTTCACAGGTTTATTATTTTATGCATATGTTGAGATACACCAAGTGGGAAGACTGGTCTTTGACATATACCAATAGTGTCCAGCGTCTTTAAGTCGTGGTTCCATCGCTACAACATGGATTACAAATAAGGAAAAGGATAACCCCGTAAACATTGTACAAATAAAGAACTGCAAATTGACTATGAACAGACGGGATCTTTATTGACAAACACGGCAGCATAGATGCCACACAAATTTGGCCTGAAGACTTTTGTAGGCATCTGAAAGCACACAAATTTGTGAAACAACGGTGGGTTTTTTTCTAGGTTTTTTTTTCTTTTCATTATTCTCTTGCAACTTCGATGACCAATTGAATCCAAATCTTTACAGAATTGTTACTTTATGCATATGTTGGGAGTAAAACATACTGGTCTTTAACTCCAGAGCCTTTAACCCTTTAAATTATTATCCATCATTGTCCCAAAGCAAATACTCATTTCTTATAACTTGTTACCGACCTCACGTATATACGTTTCTAGTTTGAGAGCAAAGCCAGCTAGCTACTGTCAGCTCGATTTAAGTGTCCGATGTCGTCTAATTGCTAATCAGCGACCGTGTCGGCCAACATCAGCCTACCGTCAATCTGTGTCTTTTCACGGTCAACCGAGACACGAGACACGCTCAGAATCTGAGTAATCTCAAATGCGATATACAGGAGACTGTTATCTCTCATACTAAATCAAGGCTCGTTTGGGATCTTCGCTTATAATAATTAGAGTAGATTTCACAAGTATCATACACATGGGTATTGTAATCTACTGTGATTATGGAACCCACAATTTTGAGTATTTAAAGGTACTGGACACGTTTAGTAATTGTCATAGACCAGTATTCTCACTTGGTGTATCTCAACATGCAAATACAACAAATCTGTGAACATTTGAACTCATTTAGTCATCAAAGTTGCAAGAAAATAACGGGGGGAAAAAGCACCCTTGTTGCATAAATTTGTGTGCTTTTGAGATGCCTGAGAAAGGCTTTAGTCATGAAGTCTTTCTCAGATTCAAATATTTTAGTGAGAATTGTCATCTTTTTTAAAACTGTTACTTTAGAGGGAGTCGTTTCTCACAATGTTTAACACTATCAACAGCTCTCCGTTGCTCGTTACTATAAGTAAGTTGTTATACCAACAATTATTTTAAATAATCAAAAATAGTGTCCAGTGCCTTTAAGGTGGATCATCTTTTCGATACGCACAATTATGTAGTACTCCAAATATGATGCAGACAACATGGAATGAAACGCGTATACCCACAACATACTGATAACGTGCGGTATCATTTCACACATTGTCGGTGTATGTCAACTGCAGACAGATCTTCTATTGCATCCAACCATTGCAAATTCCTCAACAGTAAAAAAAAGAAATACATAACCAAGATGTCTCTCTCTCTGGAAGGTAGATGCCCGTCTCTCACCTTAGATGTACTCCACAAACTCACGTAGAATCATATTAAAAGGTCACTCACAATTAGCATATCATTTCCATATAATTTCCATATAATTTCCATAACTGACTTCATTCAGTGCATAGTGCGTGCGCATTGTGCTCATTCAAGCTACGTCGTGCGTTGATTATCAAAGAGGAGGTGTTTACGCGCGGCGGTAAACGAACTGTGGCTTAGAAAGATGCGAGTGTAAAAGTGTAAAAGAAGAATTTCCAAACGGCAGGGGGGCTGCAACTTCACAAAAAATGGCACAGTGTTAAAAGGGCTAGTGACCCCGTATTGACAACTACTTGGTTAAAGCCATTGGATACTTTCGGTAAACAGTATTGTCCAAGTCCCACACTTCGTGTATCACAACTTCTATATACAATAACAAACCTGTGAAAATTTAGGCTCAATCGGTCATCGGAGTCGGGAGAAAATAGCGGGAAAACCCACCCTTGTTTCCGCACGTTTCGCCGTGTCTTGACATGTGTTTAAAATAAATCCGTAATTCTCGATATCGAGAATTGATATTGTTTTAATGTTTTCTCAAAAAGTAAAGCATTTCATGGAATAATGTTTCAAGAGAAGTCTTTCACCAATACCTTCTGTAAACCCTGTAAGTTATTTGTAAATCTGTGAACTTTTTTTTTCTGTACCGAAAGTGTCCAATGGCTTTAACTCAACCAATTGTAAATATCAGTTTTATACCAATTCGTTCACATATACAACCTTACCATATTATTCTGTATCCCCGATGCAAATTTAACATATATTAAACCTAAAACAAAGATTCTTGTGAGTGTTTGAATGCTACAAACCATTGTCTCAAAATCATGATAAGGGCATGTTTATCCTTTAAACAAGTTTAAAGAGACTCTGCAGGGGTCGAAGCGTCAGGCCATTAACTATTTGTTGCATGTCCTAAAAAGTGGTTTCAACATTTGTGTTTAAACTCTTAACAGAGTTTTTACAGTGTACCAATCGGCAGCCATTTTGTGTGGGTTTATTGTGGGTGCGTTCGTTTAGCTCCCCTGGGTCGACCCCGGTGTGTGGCAGTTTTTTTTTTCCAGGACAAACGTGGGTAATTATCTGCACACTTTCGTCCTGGGAAAAAAAATACGCCACACGACGGGGTCGACCCAGGGAAGCTTAACGAACGCACCCTTTTACAGTCTTATGCGACAAGAACGAGCCTTTGGGAAAAGGGTCTGGGGTAAATTTCAAAACAGATATTTCTAACTTAGAACTAGTCATGTGAGTTATCAAAAACTTAAGGCAAGTCCTAAGTTAGAACGAGACACTCATCCTAACTCGAGATAAAACTAGTCTGAACTCTTTGTGAATTCCACCTCTGATCACCCTTTTTGTTTGTACATTAGAATCAATAATCCATACAAGAATTATTCGCAACAGGGAGTGCGACACAAAACGCCGCCAGCATAAAAAAAGAAGTTCCGCAGCTTTTTCCTGTCTATAAGACCCTTTTCGAAACCACGGCTTCGACTTTGGATTAGGCTCGGGCTAGCTTGGCCCCGCCGGTTGCTTTGACAATTTGCGCGTGCTTTGCCTAAACGCGCCCAGAGTTTCAGACGAGATGACGGAGCCTGAAGCCGAATCCAAAGCCGAAACCGTGGTTTCGAAAAAGGCCTATAAGAAGAGGCAGGTTATCATAGTACACCTCCTACACTAGAGATCGGGTGACTTCTCTCTAAAATAAGGGTCCGATTCTCCATGCGGAAACCCAATGTAAAAGCTCGTCTTGCTTAATGCATCTCAAATGTCATTCTCACTTGTCAAGAATTTCCCTTCAAGATTGCCTTCTGTGGTTAACAAGTGTGCCCAATATCTCAGGAGTGTGAGACAGGTGGATTCACAAGACACTTGAAGGGCCTATCGTGATCGGTAGACAGCCGACATCAAAACGCCTTGCAATTATAAGTATCCGTGCGGTATCATTTTCAAATATCAAACAAATATTTATATCTGAAGTCTTTTTTTCTTAATTTTTTTCTTACTTTGATCTTTAAGTTCTTTTCAGTGACGTTTGATGGGTTAAGACTTAGAAGTCTTAAGAGTAGAATATTGTAATTTTTGTAATCGCAACATTATCTTAATCTATCTTGGAATTGACAGTAAATCTCTTTTCTTCTTGCAAGTATGTTGTTATTGCCAGCGGTTCGCTATAAAATGCCTTTGTTATTGTCAAGGACCAGTATATTATGCATAAAATATAAAATCTTTGAAAATTTGGACTCTATTGGTCATCGAAGTTGCAAGAGAAAAATGAAAGAAGGGTAATTTATTAGCTACAAAGGCTTCTTGAGTGAGAAATAACCTTTCTCAAAAACTACGTTACTTCAGAGGGAGTCATTTCCCACAATGTGGTATATTACCATTAGCTCTCCATTGCTCGTTACCAAGTTAGTTTTTATGCTAACAATTACTTTGAGTAAGTAATCACCAATAGTATCCAGTGCTTTAAGTCATATTGATTTTTGTATTCTATAATAGTTTTAAAACTGTAGAATAAAATCCGAGTTCTCAGCGCGCGGTATTCGTTTTGAAGTATCAATTATTGGATAAGCTAAATCAACTTGTTGATAACTCACGTATTAAAAAACGCCTACGTATCAAGAATTCTATCCTACAGACTGATCTTAGATTCTCCGTCTCCTGTCATCAAACATTTTTGTTAAAATGGAACTAGATCCTCAACAGTACCTTTGGCTCAGTTATTAATGCACTCTATACAGCACCGTAAAGTAAAGGCTGGGTAAGATGATACAGAGGGAGCCCATACAAATCACAAGCCTACGCTATATCGTCGGTCAATAGCAAATCGTGCCAGATTGTAAGATGTCTTTATATCCACAAACCCTACATCCTGGTTTAGCATCAACTAAGGTTAAAAGAGTCTCCTTTTCGGTTTCCGTTTATGCTTCTATATGCACTCCCACGCTCACACTCTGCCTATTGGGGTTTTCCCGCCTTTATTTCCCGCCTTTTTTTCTACTTTTTGTTGAAAGCCTAAACTCGCCCACTAGGTCCATTGTTATCATTCAACAGGCTTCCGTCGTTAGGCTACGCACTGAGCAGCTAGTCTTCCTTACTAGATCTTTCCCTCTAACCACTCTGTTCGATTATATAAGATCTTTCATCGCCAGGTATCCGGTTACCAGCCTGCGTGACTTGTGGGTTATTCTACGAAGAGAAGGGGTTTACACAAGATGCAGACTGTGATGTGAAGACTAGAGGAGGAGGCAGGAGGAGGGAGGACGGGAGAATTGTCAATTTGATAGGCATCCCTGAAGATTTCTCCCCTAAGGGACTAAAACATCATGCAATGCTTGACATAAGATTACTCTAAAACACTGCGTCCACTGCAGCTCAAAAGAATCCAGGAATATTACATAATTGGTACGGGGAAAAAACTCGTCTAAGATCACAGATTTACATAACACTTACACAGTCTAATGGTGGTGATAGTATAGAAAGATCCCTTGAAATATTTCTGTCTGAAATGTCATGAGAAATAAATAAAACTAATTTCCTGTTTGGAGTTTATCGCTCAGTGATCGTTTTATTCATTTTTTTTTCCAATCGATGTCATGTGTCATGTTTAATCGGTTTTTCACTATTTTCTCGTGACCCAGAGGGCCGATCGATCTCTACCTTCTACAGGTTTGTCAGTTTATGTATATGGTGGATTACATAAAGTGCTTGCACTGCCAGCAACTCTTTTTTTTTTTTAGCAAACAAAATTATGTAATGTTCCTTTAAACACTGCGTCCACGGACGACTCCATAGGTTCCACATCCATTTTCTTAATTATAGAGCGAGAGATGTACACAAACAGTCTTTGGCTACAAACGTATCGCGTGTCAACCTCGCATTACATTCTATACTTGTTGTCAGGTCTGGGAAATTCTAGACGCAGTTTCAATAATTCAGAGCTCCATTTTGGATTTTCATAAAACGTTTTCGCAGACGCTCTCGCTGCTATGTTGATATCTGTGATTTATTTTAACACAACATTGTGTTTTTGAGTGCCAGTGTATCAGGTGATAACCACAGCTTTACTCATATTTTTTAAAGGCACGTGACACCTTTGGTATTTTTCAAAGGCCAGTCTTCTCACTTGGTGTATCCCAAAATTATGCATAAAATAACAAATATGTGAAAATTTTTACTCAATAGGTCATCTAAGTTGCAAGAGAATAATTAAAGAAAACACCCTTGTTGCACAAAACGTGTGCTTCCAGACGCCTTAAAGACAACCTCGTCCCCAGGGTGTGTCGAGTGGTTACAAGGTTGACCGCTCTCACACCCTGGTATTGGATCGTTTGCATTTCCAAAATTGTTGGATACGTATGCAAATTAAAATAGTCTGGCTACTTTTCGAAATTCCCATCTTCGTCATAGTATCGTAGTACGGTACCAGATTTAATAGCTTGTTTACATCGTTGGTTGCCGGCGGCTGGCTGTACCTATGAATATGGAACATATTCTAATATTGTAAAGTCATTGTCCAATCAGGGTCCAAGTAAGGAGTTTCCATCCCAGGGTTTACTATTGTAAACATGGTTGAAAATAAAGTAAACCATGGGGACGAGGTTGCCTTAAAAGGGCTTCAGGCCTGAAGTATTTTAATATTTGAGCGAGAAATGCACTCTTTCTCAACAACTACGTTACTTCAGAGGGAGCCGTTTCTCACAATGTTTTACACTATCAACAGCTCTCCATTGCTCGTTACCAAGTGCTTTGTAATGCTAACAATTATTTTGAGTAAAAATACCAATGTGTTCAACCATGGTTCAAAAAAACATATTCGTGAAAATAATTGATTGTTAAAAGAAGTTGTTTACTCAAACAAAAGCATGACGTCACGGAGTTCATCACACTCTATACCACCATATTTGGACACTTTGCTAGTATAGAAAAAAAAACAGAAAAAAAAATGGCTTTCTTTGTATAAAGCGACGGAACAATCAGAGCGTTTCTAATTCAAAATCCGATTTGAAATTTTCAGCATTTCTTTTCTTCACGGTGGAGAGTGAGTGGGAAAGAGTGAGAGTAGTTGCATTACTTATTGAATTTCCATTTGGTCGAGGACTGAAGACAGCTGTGTGCATCGGTCACTTGTGGTATAAATACATAATGATCAACAGATTTGCCAAAGAAGAAGAAGAAAAAAGAGAGGATACCAAATAATAAGACAGCCGGTATCTCTAGTCAAGTCCATTTACAGACCTCTCTCACGAAGAACAACAGCTGCTCTGCCAGTGTTTCATCAGTCAAGAAATTGAAAATCTCAATAAATTATGAAGATGCACCAGAGCTACACGTATAGGAGTGCGTGTGTGTATGAAGCATTGAAGGCTATAGCGACACTGCGATGCTGAAATTTGCTATCGCGTTACTGTTCACATGCCATAGCCATCTGTAGGTAGGAAATGCTCCGTCATTCATGATGAGAAAGTGCTAATGCTGAAGCAGAGAGGCCGCATGAATAATGTAAATTGTTGAGAAGGCAGGACTCTATCCCCACGTCTGTTCCAAAAACTACCTGTTAAGCTACTAACCTGTAGCTATTCACACGAGCCCGGGCTGTGCCGGTTTGCTGTTTCAATTTAAATTTGTCAAGCGGGAGCAGCTGGCTCTCCCGCGCTATATGAGAGAGAGAGGCCGTCCAGTGTCGATTAGGGATGGCAATTTTCCCAGCGCGGGTAAAATAAAATCGGGGCTGCCAAGCGAACACAGAACCGCAAATTAGATTGGAAGTATTTATTTAAGGAGAACGCGAGGGGAAAGAAGGGAGATGTGATTTTTTTTTTTTTTTGCTTTTTTTTTTTGCTGGATGGACGGATGGCGTATAATTCAAAATCATTCCTTAGTTGCTATGTGGAATGGATTGGGTTTGAAGATGAGTTGATTGCCAGTGACTATACACGAGTGATATTGACATTGGAAACCTGTAGGGGTTATATATGGCCATAGGCGCTGTTAGCAGCTACTCAACCTATCACCACTGTTGAGTCTATTGCACAGATTGAAATCACAGTTTATAAGAAATGTCAATATTTCCAATTCCTAGCCGTTTAAATTGAAAGGGTTCAAAGTTTAGTATGCACCACGTGTTGGTCCATAAAGTAGTGGTTCATTACAGCCTGCATAAACCACTGAATGATCACATTAGTTTAAATTCCTACTTTTATAGCTCAATTATTTAAAATATCACAGACGACAACCTTAATGATTGAAATAACAGTTTACAGGAAATGCAAATATTTCAATTTCTATCCGTTTAAAATTGAAAGGTCAATAAAAACAGTGCCTCATTGCACTCTGCGTAATGATCACATGGGTTGCTCGCTCCTTTTTTGTTATAGCTCAGTGGTTAAATATATCACATCACAGACAAACACCTTAATGCGGTAATTGGTAATATTTTTATAGTGTACATATTGAGCAAGAAAATTAAGTCAAAAAGGAAAAATAATCGCGCCTGAAATAACGAAATACATCAACACACTTTGATATATTGATGAACCATTGGTTTCCTAGTGTCGCTCATTCAATCGAACAGTAATTTTATTTTCTAATCAGATTCACAATTTTTTGTACAGTTTTTAAATTGTCAATTTCTAACGTTTATATTTTTTAACTTTTCTTAAAGATTTAAAAATAAAACTCAGTTCAGCCTCCTTAAAGCTATGCAGCTTTTATTTCTGAAATAAACCAAGCAATGATATAACAATTATAAAGATTACGCAAAATTGAACAATTCGTATCTCACTAAAATCTGTCAGTTCCATTTAGTTTAGTCAAGATACACATCTTAAAACAACCTAGTAATTCTCAAATTTGGATCTGAAATCTAAAACACAAGTTCTCATTTGTCAGTTTATAACATCAAGTCAACTTTGTCTTCCGGCGTTCGGGTTTTAAAACAACAACTTCATCTCTGGCAACTGGCAGTGTTGTATTGATTGAATAACCCTTCCAGGGTAGCTGCTTTAAGACAGGCCCAATGGATGCAATGTGAGAATGGTGTTATTATGGGTGATCAAGATAGGGTAAACCCAAGCCGTAAGTCTTAAGGAGTCGGGTAACTTGACCCATGAAGACGGTCTACGTGTTGGATAAGATAGATGATTGTAGTGACCTCTATAAACTGATGGGTCGATGATGCAAGCAACATGGCTACGGGGATGGGGAACTTAGCAGTGTTTTTGTTAAAAGTGTCTCGAGTCTTGGCCCATAGGAAGATGGTATTACGGGATGGAGAAAGGTGTCATCAGTGACCAAATTTTGTTTGTATATTGACCTATATTATGATGGGTCGATGATGCAAGCAACATGGCTACCGGGATGGAAACTAAGCAGTGTTTGGTAAAGTGGCTTGAGTCTTGGCCTATGTGATGATGGTATTACGGAACTGGAGAAGAAGTCATCAGTGACCAAATTTTATTTGTATATTGACCTCTATTATGATGGGTCGATGATGCGGGCAACATGGCTACCGGGATGGGGAAGCAGTGTTTTAGTAAAGTTACTTGAGTCTTGGACAAGGAAGGTGGTATTACGTGACGGGACAAAAAGGTGTCATCGGTGACTAACGGTGGATCGATTCAACCATATGACCCCTGGATAGCATGACAAGCAAGCAAGCAAGCAGTTCAGTGATATAATGACTTGGAACAGGCACTTTATTTGTAAAGATGTAGTGATAATTGTTATTAGTGACATCGAACTTTGACCCGAGATGGGCAACTCAGCATGTAACATCCAGTGGTTAAACTGAAGGATCTTAAAATCACAAGATTGTGGTTTCGAATCCTACTAAGCTAACCGCTTATTTCACAATGACTATTGTCATCTAGTTACTGAATCACAGATGCTTGGGTTTGTGCAACTCATGATCATAAACGTTAAGCCAATGTTTTATATTACCCTGTGAGAGTTTGCCGAGTTCCTTTGACGGATCGATCTTCTAAAAAAAAATAATAATAATAATAATAAATAAAATAAACCAACAAGCAGCATGACATCTTCAAACCACCCATAGCTTTCTTACATCTTTTTATAAAAAGAGTTTTGCTCCAACAATGAATGCTTTGTGATAGATGACTCAACTCGAAACACTAATGACCATTTCATTTATGTCCGCCATAACCGAAGTCCTTACCTAAAATTTGTGTCTATTATTAACTGTCCTTCTAAAAGTGGTTTGATTTTTACAAAACGTATAGTGGGCAATATGTCATTGTGCTCAGCTTGAGTTCGATCTCAACAAAATATAAATACATTATTTCAAATGACCTTAGAAATAATTACTAATTTGATAAATATGAATGCATAGAGTTAGAGAGTGAGAGAGTCTGGTTTTGTAGATTTTTATAGACGGATAGGAACTGGCCACGTTGGGTAATTGTCAAAGACCAGTATTCTCACTTGGTGTGTCAAAACATATTGCACAAATAAAACAAATCTGTAAAAATTTGGGCTCAACTGGTCGTCGAAGTTGCAAGAAAATAATGGAAGAAAAAACACCTTGTTGCACGAAGTGTGTGCTTTCAGATGCCTACGAAAGGCTTCCGGCCTGAAATTTTAGTTCTAATAGAGGGAGCCGTTTCTCATAATGGTCTATATATTTCAGAGCTCTCCATTGCTTGTTACCAAGTAAGTTTTATGCTGACAACCTTTAAAAAGCGACTACAGAAAAAGAGACTCAAAAATTATAAACACTTTGAAAAACAAAATTAAAGAAAACTGCAAATGTTGTTTCAATTTTCCAAAGGCTGTCTTATCCAGCTAAGGTTTTATTTAATACCACAACGGGATAACATTCAAATTATTTTGGTCATTAGTGAATTAAATTTGGTCAACTAAATAATAATGTGCATAATTAGTATTGTTTGGTCAATAACAAATATTTTGAAATTACAATGAAATAAGACTTTACAAATCCAACCACTATAGTTATACAGCTGATGAAAACAAATATTTACATCTCGTTATAGTTTGGTTATTATAAAAGCCATGGTCCATAAAGCATTTCAAAAAACTCTGGAGTATTTACAGTTGTACAATGATATCTACTTTAATATTTTACACTCATTATTGCAGGTGTTTTTTATTCAAGAATTATTCGAAAAAAAGAAATGTCTGAAAGTATATGAAAGGCTATACTGACCAATTGGATAATTAATTATTACACCATTTAGTACAGTAGTAGTACATCCCGAATGAATTCCTTCCATAAAAATATGTTTCCTTGGAAATATTGCAATTGTTGTTATATCTATTAAAAGCTCGCTTCTTTATCTGACCAATAACTATGTAACAAGGTCACACATTGGTTGGTTTTAGATAAGGGTGGACTACGTCGTCCAATCAGTGACATTGTTCTTGGGTTAAGGCGAAACAAACACCTTGTCCTCAACTTATGAGAAAGCTTCATCATGTTTTCTTCAAAACTGTCTATACTATAGCCATCATTAACATCAACACATTGTTGCAGCTTAAAAACATGGACACTATTGGTAATTGTCAAAGACCAGTATTCTCACTTGGTGTATCCCAACATAGGCATAAAATTAAAAAATCTGTGAACACTTTGACTCAATTGGTCATCGAAGTTACGAGAGCATAACGGCAGGAAACACACCCTTGTTGCATAAATTTTGTATGCCTAAAAGGGGGCTTCAGGGTTTGAGTGAGAAATAACCTCTTTCTCAAAAACTATGTTCTTCAGAGGGAGCCGTTTCTCACAATGTTTTACACTATCAATAGCTCTCTATTGCTTGTTACCAAGTAAGTTTTTATGCTAACAATTATTTTGAGGAATTACCAATAGTGTCCAGCGCATTTAAATACCATCATCATAGCAGTGCTCATAATGCAAATTTTCACTGTGCATGTTTTTGTACAGAGTCGGGGCAAATACATCAAGACATTGTTGAAAATAAAGGATACCAACACGGACAAAGCATGCAGTACTCAAAATGCAAATTTGGCCTTGCATATTTTTTATACATCAGGGCAAATTTCACGGTCTTGAAGACGCGCCCTCGATTTGTCTTCCCAAAAGAAATTGTTCTTTTCTTGTGTAGGAGTCATTTGAGACGGAAATGGGGCGAGACTTGATGGAAAGGTCTCGGATGCGTGGCAACCTTCACGCAACAAATCCGCGTTTATCAACTGATTGTGAAACCATATTTTTGACCCAGGCAAGGTGAAGGCGAACACAAAATCTGTCGATGGATTTTGGGCGGGAAAAAAAATGACAAGGGTATCGTTAATCTGTCGCAGGGAAGTCGAGAGTTCGTCCGTGCTGATATTGTTTGATCAAGGTCTGAACTTCAATTAGGTAATGAAGGTTTTTGAGTTCCAGACCCCCCCCCCCCCCTCTCTCTCCATAAATACATCTGTGATCAGTGAAAAATAACTGTTGTGCATAATCAACAACTAAATGTTATAACAGACTTTGATTTTGAGCTAAAAATGCTTAATCCATTGCACATTTAGTCTACTGTTTTCAAAATTAGAAATTCTGGGATGTATATTACAAATATGTTTTTGATCTTTTGGTAATGAATATCTACTGTTGTTCGTATTGCACATTGTTTAAATTACAGTTCGGAAAAATAACACATCAAAACTACATGGTGAAACTAAGTATAGAATGTAACAATTGCTGTCGTGAAATAAGAAAATATTTTGACAGGAAAAATTGTTCTCGTCAAATTTAAGGATCATGCAAGTCTGAGGAATGACCAAAACAACAACAACAACAGAAGTAAATATTAACGCAACAACTGTGCACAAATAATTTGTTTTGTCGTTCAGATACAGAACCCACCAACTGTAGAATAATTAAAGTTCCAAAAGTTCAATTACGCCAACCTCCTCAAATAAAGCAAATAAATAATTTACCATATGAATTATTTCTACAGTGATGAAATACAAGGTCTGTCACTGCCGAAGTGTGGCCACAAGATCTATTGTAAAATAATCTTCATCCATACTGCATATTCCCTCATTAACATATTCATTTTCTTGCAAGAGGTTATTCTAAATTGAGCTCTGGTTTATTGTTAGAGAAAAAACATCAATCATTGTTGTTTAAGAACAAAACAAATATTGCACAGTGTACGACTGCATGTTTGTGTATGCAAATTGACTCCGGAAAATATGGAATGTTCAAACAATACATGACATAATGTAATAAATAAAATACATACATCCGTAAGACATTTCAGTAAAATAAAAATAAGGACTTGAATGGATACCATCTGAAAGATATTCTAGGTATATTGGTCACATTTATAACAAATAATTTTTGTTAATTGACGATTGCACTGTCATTTGTAATCATACACATCAACGATTTCAAGAATACCACTTATATCTTAATGAGTACAAACAAACAAAAATAAATCTTCACATTTTATAATATCATGAACTGATTTATCACAATTTGGTTGAATCAAGAATCCCCAATGAATCAATAAGTATTTTAGGATGTTAACCATTTGTTTCTATCGCATAGCCCCGTTTCATATAGCTGCGTAAGCACAAAAGTAGCTAAGCCCAAACAAAGACATTCTTACCAGAATAAGGTTGACATACAAAATCCCATGTCACATGCACAACTTGTGACTAGTATCCTGCTAGTTTATGCTAAGCACAACATTTGTAAGCAAACTACTCGTCTTATAAGCAGCTCTATGAAATTTGGCCCAGTGCTGGTTTTTCATCACTTTTCACTCATGATAACTAAAGAGCAGATGTTGATTATACTTGGCACTTGCCAATCAGTGCATAATATATCATTCTGGCTTGTCGAACCTGTAGCACTGATGCTCTATTAAAAAACAATTTATCATCCGTAAGTTGCATCCATTCCACTAAGACTACAGGGGGTTGCTAATAGTATTTTGATTTCCTGAAATATTCTGTTCGAGAAATAATAATTAGATGTTTTCGTTTTTTATTGGACTCAAATTGACATGAACTTGTTTTCTTTGGGCTAAACGAAACAGATGGATTATTATTTTGATGTTATGAATATGCAGTGGTGGGTTAACGCATACCAATAATACTAATACTAGTCTTTCCTTCTTTTGTCTTCTGAATTTCCTTTTAAATTAGTAAGATTTTTTTTACCCTGATTGCAGTATTTGTCATGTCTCAGTTTTAGTCTCCAAGTGAGGTATCAAGGATCCTCAGAGCAAAAACTGATATACCCCCAGCCGAAGCTTGATCTCCCAGCTAGCCGCAAAAATCCCTCCAAGTCAAATTCAACACATCTCACTCATTTCCGATTCGACGTAAAGCTATCCCTATCACCTAACCCCGCCAGCCTGTGTTAATCACACCGGCTTGCGCGTTGGGTACGAAGCAGATATGGTTCCAACTTGACATCAGCAAAATCCCAAGCGATACTCCTTTTTCCCAGTCTCATTTTACCCCTTAAGTTTTATTTAATTACCCTCTTAATACCCCAGTGGGGTTCTAGATTTGTAAAGTGCTATTCACACGACAGAAATGTAACTGGGGTATCTTGCTTAATATTTAGCATGGTTGTAAAATACAATGTTTGACAAGAACTTGTACAGTAGAAAAAAATTGTTGTCCTGTCACACGAGGTACATTTTGTAACATTTTACAACCATGCTACAATTTAGCATGGGACCGTTGCTAAATTGCTCTTGTGTGAAACGGGCTTTATAAACTAAGATTCGAGAGAGCACTCTTGATGTGCATTAACCGAATGTGGAAATATGATGCAATTAATGTAAATAAAGCCCCTTTCACACGAGAGTAAATTAGCAAGGGTCCCTTGCTAAATTGTTGGTTGTAAAATTGTACTTTGTGTGAAAAAGGACGAAAAACAAATTTCCTGTCCAAGTGCCCTTGTAAAGTATCGTCATTCTTGTAACATTTTAGAACCGTAGCAAGGGACCCCAGTTAAAGTGCTGTCGTAGAGCGTGTTCACATGTTGACTTGACACACACACTGCAAGTCTTACTCGGTGACGCTTGTGTTTGCCGTGTGTGATGAGTAGAAATGATTAGAAATAATTGTCAATAATATCACAGGATAATACTGATGTACTTAGTGACCGTCCTTGTCAAGTGTTTATAATTATATTTCGAGTTGTTTGGTGGTGAGAGTGTGATTTTGTGGCAGGCACCAGTGAGTGTGTTTAGATATTCTGTGTTTATTTGTGAACAATGATCTCTACATGGTATAGTAATTGCCCGAGAGAAACCCTCCAGCAATTAACATAATATCAGTTTCAGTGTGGAAACAAAATTGTCATCTTCATGAGTTAAGAACTTTGCAGTAATTAAAGTCAACTTAAAAAAAAAAAAAAAGATAATACGTTGAAATGATTGTCAAGACAAGATAAAAAACGGGAGTGGGAATTTAGCCTGCCTTTAAGGAGACCAGAAGAAGGCAGACCAGAGTGTCTTACACATCCCATCCTGAAACTCTTTTAAAAATGGCTCAAAAATAAACAGTACTTTTAAGAATCACAGAAGGTTAAAAAATAAATCTGTGAAAAGTTAAGTCCGTCTTCTGACATCGATAAGCCAGTAGTGCATTCAAATACTGATAAAAATTGTGTCTTTACGATAAGTTCATTTATATTGTTGATAATTTCTTTGAATGGAAGGCATCTAAGATGTATCAATACGTCAATCGTCCTAAATCCAAGACAACTTTCAGAAAAAAGAAAAAAAAAAACATAAATTCTTATACTGGCCATTATCGGGAGTGAAAACAAAATTAATCAAAATGAGACATTTCATTTCGTACATGTTGTGCAATTTTGTAATTTTCATCTGTTTTTTAAATGATGCCTATGGCGAATATCCACTGTTGGATTTCGAATAAAATAAATAAATAAATAAATGAAACATGAGGTGGTGACCTATCTGCTGTTGAGAGCTCCATGATCCCACAACCTCCTTCTAAATCAGTGCATAATTATCCTGAATACAATTTATCATGACACATTGAACTGTATTTACTTCCATGAGCGTTATTGTTGCCTTGGTTATAATCGTTTGCCATCTGCCGACAGAAATTCCTCAAACGTACACAGTTACTCTCCAACTTGTGTTATTCTAACTTGGGCACCGGATAGGAATGGGCTACACAATCATCAATTGGGTAGACATGAACTATTACTGCATCAATTCAATAGTGGGTTTTACATGACATCGTGTGTGCTCGGGCCCTGGTTATTAATGGGCTACATAATCCTTAAATGGGAATTATTACTGCCTCGGTTCAATGGGGGGGGGGGGTTACATTTTAAACTGAACTATTGCACTTTCAACAAAATAACATTTTTTTAAATAAAATATTTTGTATGTATAAGTGACATGTGTTATCGTGATTTTTGTATCCTTTCTATTGTTGGCAGACGCATAAATGATAAAGATACATCATTTTCTCATATGGCGCGAATCCAATTTCAAACCTGCCATTTCCAATTAGCCATATGCTCATTTGTTAGTGAAGTGGTGTAAAGAAAAATCTAATACACTTGTGGAATGTTAAGGATATTCATATAACCCTGATAGTACAAATCTCTATTATATTACAGTAATTCTACACTGTACTATTTTCAGCTCGAATGAATTTTCGAATCTCATGGTTTTTCTGAAAATGATTGCGACGGTTTTGTAATAAGAAGACATACTGGAAACGAGACTACGGTACTGTTTCTTCCGTCTGACTACCCCCGTGCAATCGTGAATTGAGATCTTCACGTCCAATGAGACGTAATAGAACAATTTGGCTGGGCAATGAAGCGACTTGAAATGCAGTCTAGATCACTTCTTGACGTCCAACCCTTACAAAAAATGTCTAATTTACTTCCGATTATTTCTACATGGCTCAACCGACTGATGATGACAAAATAAATGAACACCGACTTGAAAAAAGAATAATGAAAACATGCTGTTTGAGACTAACAGGTCATTGCTTTTTAGTAGACGTGATACTAGTGTACACTTTGGAAGACTACTCTTTAAACCCCAAATATAACTCTCCCCCCTACAGTTTTATAAAACATGTAGTTTTAGGAAAATACGGTTACTGGAAAACTATTTGTGCATGCAGGTGTTTTATAATAATTTATAAAAATTGAAGAACATGACTTTGTGAAGTGGCAAGATTCCGTCAAAAAAGTGGACTTGGCTTGACGAAGAGTTCAGTAATACTTGTTCGATGTTTCAGTTTTCAATGTTTGTTGATGCCGACTCGTTAATGTTCGGCAAGTTCCGCCCTCATTCGGCATTTTGCTCTTCACACAGTGTCAATACCTATGCCAATGAATCGGGACTCTTCGGGAAATCTTCGCAGTCATCCGAACACTGCAACAATCCCATCTCGTCTGTCTTGAAACAGGCAGACTCGTAATGTTTATTCAGGTACGATTTGAGCGCGAAAGTCTTGTCACATCTCTTACATCTGTAGTTCTTAAACGCCGAATGTGTTTGCATGTGAGCCCTCAGGTTTGATCGGTCGGCGAACGCTTTACCACAATGAGCGCACCCAAATGGTTTCTCCCCTGTGTGTGATCGCATGTGACCCTGCAATAGCCAGGGGCGACTGAAGGATTTGTTGCACATCGTGCACTTGTGTTTGAGGTTGTGGGTCAGCACATGCATGGCCAGAGCGGGCATGCTGACGTAAACTTTATTACACAGGTCGCACTTCTTGGCCAGGTTGCTCTCCAGACTTCGGTGTGTTTGTTTGTGTCGTGACAGATTGCTGGATGTGGCGTACTCCTTACCGCACTCGTTGCATCTGTACTTGGGTCTATTCGGATCGATGGTACCCACTGGTGTGGTCCCATTACGTCGTCTCGATCGGCCATCTGTTACGAGGAAAGCATCATACGACAGAAATACCTGATTGGGACTGGTTGGTGGACTCAGGAAACGGCCCGGTTGCTGTTGCACTTGCTCGAGTAGGTCCACAGATATGGGCGAATCGCATAGGGATGAGGATTCGCAAACGGACGCTGATTCGCAAACGGATGACGTTTCGTCGAGGATGGTTGTACGTGTGGGCGTTTCTGGTGGTGATGCTGTGGGTGATGGGATAATGTCATGGATGTAACCTGTTGGGTAAAAAATAGAGGATACAAAGTCATTACAATGCCAAGTTGCAAGAGAACAAAACAAAAATTATATTAATATTTGGTTTGCGTTAACACCATGTGTGTATCGACTAGCTAGGTAAATTGTGTTATTTTACCAAGTATTTATTGATACCTCACCATGCAAGGCCTCAATCCCATATAAATTATATTCACAAGATTTAAGTTGCAAAATAAAAGGTCTTGTTTGGGTGAAAATCATCAGCAGTCGAAAACATATATTCGAGAACTGTCTTCAGCCTTGATATTTCTTGCAAATCTTATTTGAACTTGTTTGGAAGGAGTATTTTATAGTGCCACATTCTGCGTGTTTCTGCGTACTGCGACTGGACTTAGGATGTTTCAAGTTGAAAACAAAATGTCACTAGATTTCAAAATAAAGACCGCATATGAAAATTTAATTTGAGAAAATAGTGAGGCACTGTCGGTAACGCGTTATTGCGTTCGCTTTCAAATTTAAAACACAAGTCTTTCATTTGCCATTTGTATGGGAAGAAAACAAATTAGCGGTAAAAAATGTTCACAGAAAATAATTTGCATGTATTTTCTGTGTTCCCTCATACATTAAAATAAAGCATTCTTTGCATGTATTTTCTGTGTTCCCTCAGACATTAAAATAAAGCATTCTTTGTTTCTATTAATGCTTACAAATAACATACATTTTACAATCTTGGAATGCATTTGGTTTTGGAGTATTTCTACAGATCGTGAATCCATTCTAAATGACTTAACCGCTCGTGATCAAGTAAGTTACCGCTATCGGTTAGTACATAGATGCAATTCTTGACTTGTCATTAAAATCAACGGCCATCTGCACAACTTCTTGTCAGGGTCCCGCGGTTTTTTTCCTTGGGAATTACAATTTTGTTCCGGGTCATTGTGTTTGATTAAAATGTGACATTATTTCTCTGACAGTTTGTGTGACGGGGGGAAAAAAACGTGTTGCTGCGTCAGTATTCCTTATAGTATGACTCTTCATCTTAGAACTCATTTTGTCAAGATGTGGGTGGGGTCACTTTGCAAAAAAAAAAGTATTTTTTTAATAATCCATAAAATCTAAAAACTGATAACAGCAATTGTATTTTTTCGTATATTTAGGGTCAATTTGTTTTCAACAAACGAAGGGAATACGACTACGCTGCAAAGTATTTGTGCTCAATTATTTGTCTCGTTAAAATTGATAAAAATAAATTCCCTCTTATAAAGAAATTGAAGAGAAAAATTTGAGATCGGCTCAAACAGGATGACATGTTTCTAATTTGTCTCTAAAGATGAATGCTGATAAAGTTTAGAAACAACTACCTTTAAGGTATTTGTGGTTTGTCATGTGAAGTTTCTTTAAGACTTTCTTTCAAGACAAATTAATATACTAGAAAACATGCCTTATGTTTTCGTCAATGAAATATTATACCAAAAACGCATACAGCAAAATGAAACAAGCCCAACCGTTACCACTGAAACAAGAAGTGGTCATGATTGATGTTTTGTCCACTTTAATTTTAGACTTTCTTTCAAAACAATAAGCTCTAACACATGTAAAACAAACTATTCTTATTTTTTTGTCAATGAAATACTATTAACGAATACATCAAAATGCAACCAGCCAAATCGTTATCATGAAAACAAGAAGTGGTCAGGATTGACCATTGTATTAATATTTTATACTTTCTTTGAAGACAAATAATCTCAACAGATGTAAGAAAAAATGTCTTGTGTTTTCGTCAATAACAATTTACCAAAAATGAATACATCAAAATGCAACAGGCCAAATCGTTACCACATACACAAGAAATGATCATGGTTGATAATTTCTCACTAAAATTGTTTATGAATTCATAAATATATAACTCCTCGCCCATCTGTCTCGAGCTGGAATTCAACCTTCTCAGAATCACAAAACACTCTCCAGTGCTACTGAGCCGATATTCCTTTCTCCTTTTAAACCCGAGTGATTTCTCGTCTTCCATAGACCCCTTTTGTTCAATTAAAAATTATCCCCGAATAAAATGGAACGAAGAGAAAAAGGCATTGAAGGCTGGGTGTTTAAAAAAAAAAAAATAGGGCGACATCTGCCATATAAATTGACAATTCACGGTAGAATAATCAAGTCTTTCTAAAGTCTCAATTCGTCACTGTATCAGACACTGGCTTTTATCTGACACGACTACCGACCAATGTCAACACCCTAATGGATGCTAGGCCAAATCTCTACAAGTGGAAAAGGAGAAGAGGAAAACCATCAGACATATCATGAGAAACTTATCTCAGGTCGGAGTTACAAACATTGGATTCGAGTATGAGGACATTCTTTTGCTTGGAAAAGATTTTAAAAACCCATCACGTTTACTATATATTTAGTTTCATTCAACTCATTGCATTAGCGTGTTAGGTGGTTTTCGGAGTTACAATATTAGCCATTGAATACGACCACCCTTTTGCTTGGAAATGACTTGCAATGCCCAGTCTAATACTTTCAAGTCATTGCATAGTGTATAAGATGTTAGTTTCGGAGTTACAAACATCACCATTGAAAATTATCACCTTTTTCTTGTGAATGACTTAAGATGCCCCTTCTACACGTTTGTACACTTAGTTTCAAGTCATTACATAGCGTATGTTATTGTTGGGGTTACAAACGGTGCCGTTGAATAAGAGGATCACCATTTGCCAAGGAATGATTTGAGAAAACCCATTCTACACGTTTGTTTACTTAGTTTGAAGTCATTGCATAGCGTGTGTTATTTTCCGAGTTTCAAACATAACAATTGAATATGATCACATTTTACAAGGGAATGACTTGAAATATTCCTTCTACACAATTACATACTTATAGTTCCAAGTCATTGCATAACGTATGTTATTTTTGAAATATCAAACAGTGTCATTGAATAAGATCACATTTTGTTTGGGTATGACTTGAGATACCCATTCTACAAGTATTTACTTCCCGTAGAGCAATTTAGCGAGGTTCCCTTACTAAATTGTAGCATGCTTATGAAATTTTACCAAATGTATACCTCATGTGAAAGGACAACAATTTGTTCTACTGTCCAAGTTCTCTTGCTAAATATTGTCAAACATTGCTACATGTTTACAACCATGCTAAAATCTAGCACGGGACCACAGTTTAACTGCTGTCGTGTGAATAGGACTTTGGTTTCAAGTCATAGCGTATGCGTTGTTTACCCGCTGGGCCGCCCTATACACAACGCGCATTCTGCCTTATTGCAAATGAGCCAAAATTACATCCGAAGATGCCCCATCGTCTTATTTATATGCCATCGTCTTTATCTGTCATCGTCTCTCTGCTCTCTACTCTTAAATGTACGGGATGCATAGTCACAAAAACACTGCGCTTGAAGGTTGCGCTTGGCATGCAAAGCAAGTGTATATACATGTACATACACACATCTTGTACAAAACTGTAGTGCTCTTACGTGCTGTGCATAATTGGGTTGACTACTTGTTGAATGCATTTATGGTAACCCTAGGCAGATTTTCATCGTCTTATATATATATATATATAAATATAACATCCCCTCTTCCCCCCACCGTCCACCGACAAATCTTTATTGGTCTTCATTTCTGTCGCCAGTGAGGAGAGGTTTTTTTTCTCTTCGGGGCAATAGGAAGCAATTCAATATTGGGGAAGAGAAGGGGGAGATGTGAGAACTAAGAAAAGCATCTTTAAAAGGTTGGAGCGTCATGTTGTTTGCTCGCGGGTGGGATTGAGTTGGTTCACCTGCTAGGAGAAGCGACAACTGGTAGGAGCATAGGAGTGAGATGGACTGAGGTGAAATCACATAGAAAACTCCTGATCAGAAATTTACATAACGGTGCCAAACAAACTGGCACTTAATACCCTCTAGGCCTGGTTAAGTTTTCTGCGAACGGATTGAGTCATAGATTTCTATGATGGAAGATGTTTATATACGCATCTAAGATATAAAACAACCATGGACGCTAGCTCCACGTATGACAGTGCTCTAGAATTGCAAAGGTTGTGGATTCGAATCCCACCCGAGTAGTATGCCTGTGATTTGTTTTCACAGAACTCGGGTAAGTACTGAGTATACAGTGCTATTAACATACTTCGGTGTAGGGGTAAAACCAAGACGAATATTCTTTTACCCCGATGCAAATTTGTCATATATTAAGCTTCACATTACATTAAGATGGTGTGATGTGTCTTTAGACATATTTTGTTTTTGCCGGCTCAAGATACAGATACAGAGATACAGATACTACGCTACACAAACTGAAAGTTTTTCTGTTTCAAGATAAGATGACTCCAGACTTACCATTATTAAGACGCACACTAACTCCTCCAAAGTGAGACGGTGAGATCGGAGTCGACGCCTCGATAGAAATGTTCCTTGCAATCACTGAGGTGGTGTGCTTAGTTTTCTTGACGAGGAATGAACGAGGCATGGTGGTGGTAGTATCCGGACTGCACCCAGTCCCACAATGATAAGTATGGGAGATGAATCTATAAGACGTCGCGTCTCTCTACTCCACACGTTCAAGAAGTGAGTGATGCTGTCCTGTGATGATGCACACACACAGAAATTGGATGGTGTGTCGTAGCTCTCTGCACACCGTACTCTGAGCAGGTGCCGAGTCGTGAGATCCAACCTCTACTCCGGTCTAATCTATCAACGAGCTCACGGGCCCCTTGAGAAACGTGCGCTCAAATTAGCGACCGCTTCAAAATAATGACAGCAGTGTTGCGGATCGGTACATACTAAATAATATTGCGCATAGAGCGAGTGTATCTCATATGCAATTCCGTAGAGCTTGGATTTTTTTTACTACGCGACTTGTTACTCGTGTCTCTGGTTATTATAGTTTAAAGGGCCCAACCAGTTGACTTGAGAAGGGATTGTGTCCCCATTAGGGACAATTCAGTTTTGAAACGGAACACTCTTCTGAGTAAATAGAGTCACTGGCAACTTTGCTGACCGTCTGATAACTATAGTGCAGCAACGTGTGTCACCCCTCTGTCCACCTACAGATCCTATGTCATGAACCAACAAATGGCACAGGCTGATTTCGCATTTCACTGAAAGTATGTGTCGCTCGTACTAGCGATACTTATATAGCACTTGAAGGGAACAATGACGGTAGAAATCGCTGGCTGCTCGGGCCGTCATATCGGCACGTGCCAGCCACCCCGTCGATAATGAGATGCTATCTGTTAGAGCGCGCGCCGTAACGTGCACTGTCAATCAACCACGAGCGTAGTCCCTTATTGGATGGTTTAAAGACCATTTAAATAAATGGGAGGAGTCTGCCACCCCGTCGATACTGAGTTGCTACTGTTAGAGAGCACGCTGTCACTTGCACTGTCAAAACCCAAAGCGCAGTCTACAATGGATAGTTTAAAGGTCATTTAAATAAATGGGAGGAGTATATTTAGGAGTAGCCACCATAAAGAGGGACGGAGCGGACTAATCGTGCACCGTCACTTGCACTGTCAACCCAAAGAACATTCTCTTATTGGATGGTTTAGGATCATTTAAATAAATGGGAGGAGTCTATTTTAGGAGTAGCCACCACGAAGAGGGATGGAACGACTTAATGCGATTATCCTTACGCAGTGAATTAATTGAGGGACGCTACATCACACGCCAAATAATGACGAAGTGTAATCACACATAGATTTCTTTCTTGCAGTGAAAAAAAAAATGTCAAGTCAGTTCACACAGTACAGATGGTACCAACCACAAGAAGTAATCATTAATAATCCAGTCCTTGGCTGGAAAAAAATGTGTTTAATATTCTAATCTTCAGATCTCTACTGGTTTTGGGTGGCGATAATTATGATATGAACTTGGGGATGGAGTTGTGAAGAGCAGTAGAGACTTGGATGGGAAGATTGGATCGTTCACGGGGGTATGTGTAAGCCGTAGATGTACGGCGGCAGATCGGTGGAAAAGGCTCTGACAAGAAACACCTGCCTGGGTAAATAAATGCGTATTGGCCGATCGATTAGGTAATTGACAGCACACGGTCCACGGTGTGCATTAATATTGTTGTTTCTATGTTCTGAATGTCCACTATGCAGTCTGTGTTGTAGTGTACTTGGTTTTTGTGTGCAGTTAATTACAATCAGGTTTTTTTTTTTTCAACTTGGATCGTTGGGATAATTACTAGGTTGAATGATGAAACGGGAACTGGGGATTGTTCCTTGGAGAGGAATTGAATAATTGTGAATAATAGATGCCTTGTTGAACATGGAAACTCAATTGTTTCACAATCATATTTATTCCGTAACCTCTATATCGAGACCCAAAATGTCATGCGCATTACAAAAAAGTAAAAGTGGTCTTCCACTCTTTTAGATTGAAGTTTACATCTTTTTGAGTGATTTTTCACTCTGTCCTAGAGTGAAACCCCTCTAAAAGATTGAAATAACCACCACTCTTTTTGAAGAGCCACATGAGGGACAGCGCGAAATGTAAAGAGTGGTGTTTTTCACTATTTTACATTTAGAGAGTGGAATCAGACCAGGGAAGACCATTCAACGTTTTTAGCAGACATGAACCCTCACTGAATTTTGAATACAGGCAAAGTTTGACGAGTTAAAATAGACCTGTACACAGAACAACCTTCATACAAAATAACGGTGTCCGCTTAATGCCCTTGCCCTACGTTTAAAGACACTGGACACTATTGGTAATTGTCAAAGACCAGTCTTCTCACTTGGTGTATCTCAACATATGCACAAAATAACAAACCTGTGAAAATTTGAGCTCGATTGGTCGTCGGAGCTGCGAGATAACTAGGAAAGAAAAAACACCCTTGTCACACGAAGTTGTGTGCTTTCAGATGCTTGATTTCGAGACCGCAAATTCTAAACTTGAGGTCTTGAAATCAAATTCGTGGAAAATTACTTCTTTCTCGGAAACTATTTCACTTCAGATGGAGCCGTTTCTCACAATGTTTTATTCTACCAACCTCTCCCCATTACCCGTTACCAAGTGAGGTTTTATGCTGATAATTATTTTGAGTAATTACCAATAGTGTCAACTGTCTTTAAAGAGGAGGTTTACGTTTGGTAATCACTTTAAAATGAAAGGCAATCAAAACTATTTAGAAGTACAGCAGGTTTCGATAGATAAAGCATTTTGAGAAATATTTCACTTTGAAGTAACATGGTTCTGGAAAACGAGATCAGTTTTTATCCCCATACTAAAGAAGCGTTACTGACTGACGACTCTCAGATTGTGTGTTCCAATTATGGATTCATCTTCCTGCGCGGACATTAGTTTAAAACAATAAACAAATTATAAAAACAGAGTGGACTTTGCCTTGAATGACCTTGCACTATTTAACAGACAGGCTAGACTATTAACGTTTGTAATCGGTTTAAATTATATTCTAGAAGACAGTTTGAGGCTACGGAAGCATCTAACGCCACAAGAGGGCGCTGGTTACATTGGACGTAACTCAAGACGGTCAGTTTACATGTTTTCATCACCTTAGCAATTTATTGCTCCTTGTTAGCCATTTGAAAGGCTTCTCGGGGCTCAGTTTACAGTTTTTGTGGAATATAATCGACTAAAATCCTGCTACCTTGGAAGGATTCATAATGCTGTGCCAACTACACCGTTATTAATGATGATGATGATGAGAATAAGCAACCAGTAGCACGAGTCAATTAATCCAACGTGTAGTTGATGGCTACCTATCACTGTAATTAGCATGCATGCGGTCAGAGGTTTAATATTTTTTAGAAGTTTTCAATTTGTATTATGCCTTTGTCCTTTTTAAACGATCCCCTTTTTTCGATTGGTTTGTTGTTTTGGGTTTCTTTTCTTTAAGACTATGTGTTCTCTAATACTTATGTTTGACTGTAATTTGAGGCATTCCGTTGTGAAGCTATAACCGACCACGTTTTGTGTTTTAAAACTGAAATAAATTAAAGTAAGACGGCTGTTTTTATAGTGAGTTCGGCCTACTATATAAACCTTCAAAGTAGATCCTACCCTACAATCCTGGTATGTCTGTTTCTAACAATCAATGAGCATTATAGACCTTTATCATGCTGCCTCCATCTCGGTCATGTTCCTCGTATCGAATAACAATAATGAATGCTAATAATCATTTTGAAAATTGGAACCAGACTATTTACTTCCAGCCTCGGTTTGGTAACATTGATATGAAGTCAAGATGGCTGCACCATGATAAAGGTCTATTTCATTCCGGGTGCACATTCTTAACCCAATAAAATAAGCAATCTTAGATAGGGCCTAATAGACAGTGTCTTATTTCTCATCAAAACATTAAACCTTGTTCGTGAAGCCTCTTGAATTATTCTCTTCTTAACAAACGGCAGTGTGTATAAATTAGGAGGAAGAAAACAGTTTTTATCATTGCCTTTAAGTCAGGTTTTATTATTTTGTACAAACTTTTTTGCTGTCAGACTCTGTCCTTCCTCAATGTAAGAAAATATAACAAAAATTTGAACATTAAAACATTTAATTGTATACTGTATTTTGTTTTTAAACACGGTGCTTTTATCAGAAATCTTCACATTTTCGTGGATGGGGTACTGTTGCTTGCCAGCCTTGCTCCACAATGTAAGGAAAAAACACTGAACAATCGCAGGCAAACTTATTACACTTTCTTTTTTTCTACGGATGGGTGTTTTAACACACGGTGCGTTTATCGGGATAGCTGCACACATCGCTGACGCGAGCGCTTGCCAACCGTGCTCCTCAATGTATACGAAAGACACCTAAATTTAAAGGAACACGTTGCCTTGGATCGGTCGAGTTGGTCTTTGAAAATCGTTCTGTAACCGTTTGTTGTAAAATGTATATGGTTAGAAAGATATTGTAAAAGTAGAATACAATGATCTACATAAATATGCCTCGAAATTGCGTGGTTTTCTTTTTAGTCTATCGACTAACACGGTCGGCCATTTATGGGAGTCAAAATTTTGACTCCCATAAATGGCCGACCGTGATAGTTCGCGACGTAAAAGGAAAACCGTGCAATTTCGAGTGATACTTGTGTGGATCTTTATATTATACTTTTAAAACATCTTTCTAACCATATGCATTTCATAACAAACGGTTTTAAACGCTTTTAATAGACCAACTCGTCCGATCCAAGGCAACGTGTTCCTTTAATTAGCAGGCAACTTTATTAAACGGTCTTTTTTTCACGGGCGAGTTCTTGCTCTTTGGTAGGAAGTGGACACTTTCAGTAAATACTCAAAATAATTATAATCGCAAAACCTTACTTGGTAACGAACAATGGAGAGCTGTTGATGGTATAAAACATTGTGAGAAACGGCTCCCTCTAAAGTAACGTAGTTTTCGAGAAATGTTCAACGAATTTCATTTCGAGACCTCAGAATTAGATTTTGAGGTCCCGAAATCAAGCATCTGAAAGCATGCACACAACTTCGGGTGACAATGGTGTTTTTTCTTTTTTTATTATCTCGCAACTTCGAAGACCAATTGAGCTCAAATTTTCACAGGTTGGTTATTTTAAGCATATATATTGAGATACACCAAGTGAGAAGACTGGTCTTTGACAATTACCATCAGTGTCCAGTGTCTTATTAACATAACCACATCACCCGTATGATGTATGCTTTACAGACATGAACTACACTGTAGTAAAGTCCGTGTAGAACCAACAGGTGTTCCAAACACTGGCCTCCTTCCCGAAGAGCCTGAATAACCTTTTGGGCAAAGCGTCTCTACGGAAACACAACGTTTGAACAAGGACGAAATGCCTTAACAAACATCATAAAAACACATCAAGTGCTTTCCATATACCGCTCTCAATTACCCTCCGTCGTCATTAGAGGATGCCATCCCCCCCCCCCTTAGTGTACACAGGCATTGTTTTGTAGTTAAATAAATGGCCGCGAGCAGTTTATTAAATTATTATAGTGTTGACCTTTATTGCATAATCAATCGAGACTTATGGTTTAATATCTCCTTACGCAACCGCCTTGGTGTCTTTGTGTCTCTCTTTGTTCTTTTTCTTCATAATTCTCTTGCAAATTCGATGTCCAAATGAGCCCAAATACTCACAGATTTGTTATTCTATGCATGATGTTGGGATACTGAGAATACTGGTCTTTGACAATTACCAAAGGTGCACAGTGGGCTTAAATAAATAGCCGCGAGCAGTTTATAAAATTATTATAGTGTTGACCTTTATTGCATAATCAATCGATGCGCTGTACACCTTTGGTTATTAAATTGTCAAAGACAAAAGGGGCACTTCTATGAGGAAAATATAAATTTGTATTAAACTTTGCAAAGGCGCAGTGCACCTCTGCAATATATGTAGGTGTCATGGGTTATTTGAAGGCCTGTATTAAATTATTGTTTCTTGCACTCTCACAGTTTTAACACCTTTGGTCATATTGTCAAAGACGAGTTTTCTCACTTGGTGTAGCCTATCCCAACATGCACAAAATACCAAATCTGTGAATATTATGACTCAATTGGTCATCGAAGTTGCAAGTGAAAAACTCCCTTGTTGCACACATGTGCTTTCAAATACCATAAAAAGAGCCTCGACCTATGTCTGTTAATATTTGAGTGAGAAATTACCTCTTTCTCAAAAACAACATTAACTTCAGAGGGAGCCGTTTCCCACAATGTTTTATACTATATTAACATCTCTCCATTGCTCATTACCAAGTCAGTTTTTATGCTAACCATTTTCTTGAGTAATTACCAATAGTGTCTATGGTGCCTTTAATATCTCTTTACACAACCGCCTCTATGTCTGAGTGTTGCTCTTTGTTCTTTGTCTTTGTACCTAAGAAAATGATGTCGATGAAAAGATGGCGAATTAAAAGTTGCTAAGGGCAACGAACGATCGTTGTTTGTTCTCTTTAACGTAGGATGCGCTCAGCAGAGGCAAGGGAGCTTAAGATGGAGAATGGGGAAATAGAATTAGCTGTTGCAAACTGCTTACCAACCAAAAAATATAATGCAAAAAGAAAAATTAAGGCCAAGCAAACGAATATCATTTGATCGTCCAGGTTTTTCAAAAAAGAGGAGGTCGAGGGCCTGTTAATTTTGTCTTTCTTTCAAATGTGGCCGTCAAGCATTTTAATTTTAATTCAAACTGGCCACCCAAAATTCTTCATTTTAAAATCACCATTAACTTTATGTATTACAAGTTCTTTAAAGATTAATAAGTTTAATAAGAAACACAAACAAAATGTATTTTTGTGGTTTTGGTTTTGTTTTGTTTTTTTTTTTTTTTTGGGGGGGGGGTAAATTTTAAAAAAATATGAAAGGATGTGGCCTCAAAAAGGGTGAGGAAGGAGACGATCAACTGGTATTTTTTTCATTTGGCCGAATGGCCTAACGTTTCGACCCTAGCAGAGTCTTTCTCAAAGGCTATTATGACAACACTGTCAAGACTATCCGCTATTGACGAACAATCAAGATGGGGAAAGGGAACACTTTGGCTTTTACTTTTTACAGCCTTTCCCCAACAATGTTTAGCTCTGTCACCCTCAACACTCCCTGGTTTAAAATATCACCATAATTACAAAATGGTGTTGCACACAGCAAATACCTTCTAATGCCACACAGGCAAAACACACATGTTTCTCAGACCTTACTGGCCATATTAAAGACACTGGACACTATTGGTAATTGTCAAAGACTAGCCTTCACAGTTGGTGTATCTCAACATATGCATAAAATAACAAACCTGTGAAAATTTGAGCTCAATCGGTCATCGAAGTTGCGAGAAAATAACGAAAGAAAAAACACCCTTGTCACACGAAGTTGTTCGTTTAGATGGTTGATTTCGAGACCTCAAGTTCTAAATCTGAGGTCTCGAAATCAAACTCAGGGAAAATTACATCTTTCTCGAAAGCTATGGCACTTCAGCGGGAGCCGTTTCTCACAGTGTTTTATACCATCAACCTCTCCCCATTACTCGTCACCAAGAAAGGTTTTATGCTAATAATTATTTTGAGTAATTACCAATAGTGTCCACTGCCTTTAAAGAGAAACACAAAGTCTTTCTTTCAAATTGTTTTCAGATTAACCAGGAAAAAACTCTAAAACTCTATTACTCCATCACTGACTATCACAGACGGGTAAAGGTAATCTGAAAGGCCCATTGCTTCAAGATTCCATATAATACAAAAGGGTCCAATATACTCAGACTTAAAATTCAAATGCAGTAGAATCTTAAAAAGCGATGGACAAATTGTGAAGCTCCCCGAGATAAGATCCATCGATACAATGACGATGTCCTTGTTACTTACAAGACAGTCTACCTGTAAAGCCTCGTCTAAGATACTGGGCATCCAACCCTCTCAATGTATTAAAGTCGGCTTCGTATCGTAAGACTAAGAAGTATTCATTCCAAGCAACAGACACTTAAAGATGTTTCGCTGTCAGACCTAGTTGTCATCAATAAGAAACACAACATTCAGTACAAATCGGACATGACAGGTTTTAGTTATGTGTTTGAGTCGAGAAAGTAGGTAGGAGAAAAATGGACGCAATGAATAAATGTTCAACTAAAATTAGCATGCGCATGTCCATGGTTATAAAAATAAAAGACTATAAAAGATTATCATTAAAACTACTTTATCGACGGAAACTGCCTTGGTACAAACATTACATGTAGCAGTCTGTAGTCATGAACCAACCGACAGTCAATAATCAAATATTCAAAGGGATAGCGTGAGAAACAGTCCAGTTGCAAAGCCTGTTGCTATCCACAATGTACCATTGCGGTAGAACAAAAAAGCGCGGGAAATCCATAGCTGTCATCGATTTTGCGCGCCATTTTTACAAAATGCACCTTGGCAACGACCGTTGCGAGTAGCTTTTTGCAGACGTTTTGCCGAAGGTGTTTTTGTAAGAAGAAAATATTGAGAAGGCAGTAAATCAATCTCACTGCACCGTGTTGCACTGGCTGATGGGAGGAGAGAACTATCATAATAAACCTAACAGGTGGTTTTTATTGTGCTGACTGAAACTGGGTTATTCTTTCTAGATGTAATGTCTCTAACTAACTCTATGTCTCTGAGACTTTATGTGGCTGTTTGAGAAAACTTCGCAAGGAATATAGAACATGTAAAAACTTTTTCTAACAAGAAGCTCATTTTGTAATATTTTACAAACAATGAGATAAATTTCGCCAGGAATGTTAGGGTTTTTTTACGTCGTGTGAAAAGGGCTTATAGTGTACTTCTTTTTCTTCTCCTGTCTTTATATTTTTTTATTTTTTTTTTTAAATAAATATTATTCTGTACCACTTAAAGGTAAGGTATACGTGTAGTAATCATTCTTATGGCAATACAAACGTTTAATTAGAAGCATATACAACAGCTTCCGATGTAGTAGATAATTATTATAAGCCTTTTTTATGAAAATTTGCTTCGAAGTAATGCGGTTATGTAAAAAGATGTCAGTTATGTCCCCAAAATTTGAATCTGAGAAGCGTAACTGACAATAACGCTTCTCATGTTGTGTATTCCAATAGCGGATTATTCTTCCTGCTTGGACACATAGTCGCTCCAGATTTTCGGCATTATCTCAAAATAAATGCGACCACCATTTGAAATGATAGTGATTTTGATTGTGTATCATTCTGAATCGGATGAAAACAATCGAACGATTCAAACAATAAAAGCTGGTGTAATTTCCCTTTAAATAGGTCGTTCAAACCTTTTAAGACTTCTCCATTAAATCGTTCTCCGCCATTGTAGGCCGAGGCCACTCAACTACAAAATTAGCTTTACATATAAAAAATGATAAATGAAGGAAAATAAAGTCAGCACAGTTTCCATTCGGTCCAATAAAAAAAACAGGCCGGGACAAATCAAAGAATAATCATAGTTTGCAGATGAAGTACTCATTCACATTAATATACGATCGCAGGAACTAACATACTAGGCTAAGTGCAGAGAAAATACTCCCCCAGTCAACATCCAGTTTTTCTAGAGCATTGAAACATATTTTCAATTTATCACCAGGGTCCCATTGAAATCACCGCGCGTGTCTGGCGGCTTTATACAGGCTGCTCTCACGGCGTTCTGCAGCAAGTGGTTGCCAGATGGGGGAAGACAAAACTATACAATAATAGCCTTTGAGAGTACAATATTCTAGTCGTATGGCAAGTGTGTAAGGGGTTTGCTCTGAGGGGTTATTGCTCAGTCTATACCGTGAAGGACCGAGTGGCAACCCCTTATTAAAACACCAGTGACTGACATAGGACACAGCACTGTCAATGTTTCACCAAGCTCTCTCTCTCTCTCTCTCCCCCCCCCCCCCCCCCCCCAAGCAGGAGAAGAGTCCACTAGTTCCCTTTTGTTCGTTTTTTGTTTGTATCATTACAGACTGCAGCCAGTGTCAAACGGTTGCTGTATCCTCCCGCCCAGTGGATGCAGTGATCACTTACACTATAGACAATTAATTAGTTCGGAGGCACTCAGCCTGATGCATTGGGCACACTGCTGCCCTTTAAGCACTCAATCCATTGGAGAGCCTGGTGCTTTTGTTGCCTACCGTAGCTAGACTTGATTCAAGTCCCATTCTCGTGCGAGAGGTCCCTAGGCATTATCGCGCCAACTAAGTAGAAGTAACGATCATTTTACCACAGGTTTGTGGGGACACCGGTGTGGCAGGAGATTCTGTCCCCCATTTGGCCAACTGTGTACAAACTACTTATGATAGCGCCCTCTCTTGAATCATCCTCTTACCACCCAACTTTAACTTCCCATGAGGCGTCTCCGCCGGGCGGACAGAATTCCCTGGGACACCGGTGTGTCCCCCCAAAGATTCGGTGCCCCCCCCCCCCCAATTTATAATTTATGGCGAACAATGGGTGCGTTCGTTAAGCTTCTCTGGGAGTATACCGGCGGTGCTCACTCGGGTGAGCCCCTGACAAGAGCTAATCGAACGATCACACTCGCCCTCTCGTGGTGACGGCATGCACCTCAGGTCACCCCCAAGTGACCCACTCCACAAGCAGGGCACTGGGGGCTGACCCAGGTGAGCCCCCGTCAAAGCTATTCGAACGGTCCGTACGCAGACCGGGGTCGACCCAGGGAAGCTAAACGAACGCACCCTATGTACAAACTACTTCTGATAGCGCCCTCTATTTGATCGTCATCCTATACAGCCCACGTGACTTCCCATGAGGGGGACAGAATCCCCAGTGGGCAGAATTCCCTGAGATACCGCGGCCATGCAAACGTTTTCTTACGTTAGGCGATGGGACTAAACATAAAGGGACTCTCACGGGAAAGGGACTTGAGTCAAGTCTACTAAACAGCGGACCCGGTAGCATCAAACCATCTATTGATGCCCTCAGCTCCACTTTGAGCTTTTCTCAACTGATTTCCGCTCGTCCCAGTTCCATCCTCCGTACTTCATTTCAGGGCCTAGGCGCTCTAATTATGTCCGACGGGCGGCCGTGATATAACTGTATAGAGGATGATAGCACTTGTTGTGTGAAGAGATCGGGATATAATGAATAAAGTGTTAGTGAACATGGAGGGGGATACATCATGGGTGAGAACTCAAAGTGGTCGAGTATTATTGGGAGATATGTTCGAGTTTGTGTTTTCATTAAGATCACACTTCGTTTGGCTTGAGAGAGATTCGAGTGTAATTTTACAAAATGCCTCACTAAATCTAAATCAGAAAACTATTATTGACGACTGGAGAGGGCGCACAACAGACGTAGTAAATATTTTGCATCTTCTTCAATTCCAACAATGAGTAGCAAGGTCGAGTCTCCTTAAAAGTTGAAGCACAGAGCCCCTGGGTTGTGATAACTTGTCACACACAACCTATCAGTTGCATGACCCCAAAACGTTCGTGTTCCATTTTTTTTTCAGAGCCTACACAAATATTAGCTCATGAATTTTTGCCTTTTAATTAGTGTGTATGGTGCACCCTCGGGTCTCAAAATCATAACAGTGGACAGCCAGTAAGAATGGCAGAAGGTATCCGTTCCAGAGCACATGTATGATCAGAACATGATCAGAAGAAGGGTGGATGTTATGTAGCCCTGAAACTAATCCCTACCGCTTTGACCGACTATCAATTGACCGACTATCAAGACATCTTGGAAGGAAGATTTTCATAGGCAACACAAAACGCAAGAGGGCTCACTCTACTCAGACCGTTAAATCAAAATGCAATGGATCGTTTGCAACCCCCCCCCCCCCCCCGACAACTAACAACCACCACGAGAGGGCTCACTTGCCATAACAGCAAAAACCAGTGGATGGATTTTCAGGTCATTATCTGCAAAAACAAGGGACATCACCGCCGGACCTTTTTTTTTTTAGGGGGGGGGAGGGTGGCTTGGGGCTGGGGGGGCTTTTCGATCTGAGTGGGGTGGGGGAAGAGGAGTATGCCCCCCACCCCCAGGTTACCCCACTGACAATAATTTATGACCAACACTTGTTTTATTACAATAAGTGAAATATGGAAGTGACATCTTATTGCATTTGTCATTCAGAGCTATTATATAATTTAATTCAGTGCAAGGCAGTAACAAGCCAATGTATAAATTACACTCCCATCCTTCCGTCATCCTAGGCCCAATTTCATAGAGCTGCTATGCACACATTTGCTTAGCATGAAATTTCTTCCTCGATAAAAACAGGATTACCAACCAAATTTTCACGTGGTTTTCAGGATAAGCAAACAACAGCTGAATACCAGTAACGAGCAATATGCGACAAATGGGAATTATGATGGTAATCCTGTTTTTATCAAGGAAGAAATTTCACGCTAAGCAATTTCTTTGCTTAGCAGCTCTATGAAGCTGGGCACAGTGGTGCCCCCCCCCCCCTTATCAAGGCACTGGACACTATTGGCAATAACTCAAAATAATTGTTGTCATAAAAAACTTATTCGGTAACGAGCAATGGAGAGCGGTTGTTCTCACAATGTTTTATACTATCAACAGCTCTCAAATACTCGTTACCAAGTAAGCTTTTATGATTTTAAGCAAATAAATTGCTTAAGCACGAAAATAGTTTGCTTATTTAACACAAGTTACTGGCCAAAATTCCATGACATATCTGTTACTTGTGACGGGTATTTACCTGCTGCTTACTTAGCATAACAATTGAGTGGAGTCTTGGCCGGTAATCTGAGTTTACTAAGCAACATTTTGTGCTATAAGCAGCTCTATTAAATTGGGCCAAGATAACTTTGGGAGGAAATGTAATGCCCCTCAACAATTCCATTTTGAACTGTTCTTGAAAACAGGTTGATTTTGAAACTTAACTTTACTCCCTGAAAATAAATCGAGTTGAAAACAGATATTTGTAATAGTGTACACTACAAACAGTACAACATATTGAATTTATTTTTAATTTTATAAGCAATGAAAAAAATAATTCTCCTGATAACAATTGTTATCAACTTTGGACGGAAGAAGTCAGAAGTGATCAAACACTTCTTGTGTTGTTAAAGCAAATGCAACTTCTTACAATCAGCCTTTACATCTCAGAACTATTTACAATAACGAGCAACATTCGTCTGACTCCCTGTATTGGTATACAAAATGAATGCCAATATTGGTTATCCAACAAGCACCAGTCTTTTGTCTTCCAAGCCTCAGTTTGGTTGCATAGATTTGAATTCGAAAAAAAATTAAGACCTGCTTTTGACACCATGATGCAGTTCCACAGGCCTGGAATTACACAAAGGTCACAAAGGTCACGGCCTCTGTTGCCCATGGTCTTGGGCTTGGTGCCCCTTCAAAAGTTCCCATAGACTTCCAGATTTTCAAAAATGAGAATGGCCTTGCCCTCTCAAAGATGAAATTCAAGGCATAGTTTCAACACCGAGGAAGTTGAATACCAATGCCAACACGATTGAATCCTCGTGATAACACTTCCTAAAACTTGCTTAGATTTTTCAGCTCAACTAACACAAAATATGAATAGGCAATCAATTATGAAGACAAGTTATTCTTACAGTATCTACTACAGATGAAAACTGATTTTGAGCTTTTGAATTGGAGTAAGAACAGTATTTCTAAAATGTTAATTTTGGACAGTGTTTTCATAACATATACATCACATTAAAACAACAGCATTATCGCAAAGTAAAGAGACGGGACCCAATTTCGTAGAGATGCTTTAAAAGCACTCGAAGTTGCTAAGCACAACAAAATTATGCTTACCAGAAAAGGGTAACCAGCCAAATTACCACCGGCGTCACATGTACAATTAATAACTGGTATCCTGCTCACTTTCAAGCAATATTTTCTGCTTAAGCAGCTCTATGAAATTGGTCAAGTTTACAAAGAGAAATCAACATTAAGAACTGCTGGAGCTTGCCACTGATATGGCTACTCTTCTGGAATTATGAACTAGTCATAATATATCTTGGTAGGAAAATCTCATTCCATTTGGTGAATTATTTTGAATACAAGATATGAAACTGGATTTCCAGTATCTCAGATGAAAAAAGGTTTCTAAGCATGGAAGTTGGTAGTTAATCTTTGATGTAAACAATGCAATTGTCTTCCCTGTTTTCAATAAGAAACATTCATTCATTCAAACTAATATGTTTTCCTATACTTCATGAAAATAGAGTACAAAACAATGTAGTGTCTTGGAAATGTTCAAGATTTCATTGATTTCTTCAGACACCAACGCAAATATCAAAAACCAATACAAATTTCAGTCAAAATCTGGATCAATGAGTTTGGAATTCAGTGGTGGGATAAAACTCTTGAATTTTAGATACAAGTCTTGGTATTGCTTCAAATGTGATTTTGATTAACATTAAACTAACACTTGATCAAGTCACTAAATCACGCAAACTTTCTTATAACTAGTAACATTTTAAACTATAACTAATTGATAAGGGTTTTATCTTCAAACTATTGCTTTTAAAGGGTCTATGTAACTTTTGTAGGACAAAAAAACACAATGTCCACAGATTTACACTAAACTTACATAGTTTGAAGATAATGAAAGTAGAAAGATTCCCTGAAAATATTACGTGCTGAGGTGCTGTAGTTTTGGGGAAATGAGTAAAACAATGTCATGAAAATAATTTTCGTCTCATGAGACGAAAATTATTTTAATCATTTACAAACGTATTTTCATGACATTGTTTTACTCATTTCTCAAAAACTACAGCACCTCAGTAAGTAATATTTGAAGGGAAGCTTTCCACTATCATTATCTTCAAACCCTGTAAGTTTAATGTAAATCTATGGACATTTTGAAAAGGTACCCAAATCCTTAAGGATGTTGGTACTTTTTATAACACAATACACAATGTCCACAGATTTACATTAAACTTACACTGTTTGAAGATAATGATAGTGGACATTATGTTTTTGTCCTACAAAAAGTACATAGACCCTTTAAATTATGTTGGCGATTGGCATGGAGGCAACAGAGGTGATTGCCTCCATGTCCCCTGGTCATTGCCTTGGTGCCCTTGAAATGCTCCAGTAGGAACTAACTATTTCCCCATGGGGTGCCCTGTATCAAGTAGCAAAATGCCTTGGTGCCCTCCTTGCCCTTTCAAAAACAAAGCACACAGGCCTGAGATAAGTTTTTCTCTTCAAACAAAGTGTATCTTGCTGATTTTGGTTGCCTTGGAACATCTCAAAATTAAAAGTACTTCTATTTAGAGTGATAATGCCTTGTCATGTATATTGTGGGCCGTACATGTACGATTGATGGCCCTTTTTGAGAACATAAAAATAGATTGTCTATACGACGTTGGCACTGAAACAGTTTGTCAAATAGGTTTGACAACAGCACATGGCTATAACCGATTTTTGAACAATTGTTTATGTAAATTATAAAAACAATATTTTACCGGATTTTAACTCTGCCATTTAAAGTTTATAAAACATTCTTATTCACTGAAAAGTCACCTTGGAGAGATATTTTTAAAGGGTCATGAAAAAAAGTACAAAATGCAATACAAAAATAAACCCGTATCTCCAAACTGTAGGACTACACAATAACTTCATGGATTTTGTGTGACCTTTTGGCAATTGTTAAAGGTCTTAAAAATGAACCTCCATACTTCAATATTAAAACATAAATGTATCAACTAGTCAAGTTCAAAATATCACACCATTAGATTTCTCGGATGTGAGCAAGGTATGTTGTAACTTCATCACTATTTACAAAATGCAGCAATCTGTGTGAAGTATGTACACATCTTAAGTATACCAAAAACAACTTTGAAAACTAAACTAAAGCATGCAATACATGCAGTTATCTGTTGCATGTCGATAAGAAGTAGAATATTAACCAAAAAAAAAAAAGTTTTATTTCGTGGTTATCACAAAATTGATCATTTGAATTGAAATCAAAATCACTCACACACAATGTGTATGAACGAAACCATACGTGATTATAAATGGATGTTGCATAGGACTGCTTGAAAGACCAAAGGTTGAAAGCATAATGCAAACAATTGCAGGGCCCCAAATTTTACACTGGACCACAGGCTTGTGATGTTGGTGTCTGGCCAGAAAACTCACTGGACACATCACACTGTCTTGGGTTTTTTTCCTTCAAATTTGATAACCAAAAACAAGTGATGTGTAAGTGTTGAATTTTAATCTAATAAACCTCTATTGAGTAAAGACAAATGATATAATTTTCTTTAAAAGGCACTGGACACTATTGGTAATTACTCCAAAAAAAAAAATGTTTAGCATAAAAGCTTATTTGGTTACAAGCAATGGAGAGCTGTTGATGGTATAACACATTGTGAGAAACAGCTCCCTATGAAGTAACCTAGTTTTTGAGGAGGTAATTTCTCTCGCAAATAATAAAATACTTCAGCTGAAGCCTTTTATTAGGCAGATGAAAGCACACAGATTTGTGCAACAAGGGTGTTTTTTTCTTTCATTATTCTCTTGCAACTTCAATGACCAATTTGAATCCAAATGTTCACAGGTTTGTTATTTTATGCATATGTTGAGATACACCAAGTGAGAAGATGTGTCTTTGACAATTACCAAAGGTGTCCAGTGCATCGGTGCTTGTTCAAGTAAAAACAGCTTGCATGTTTAACTGTTCTGGTCCAGTATACAATTTTGAGCACTGAGCCCTTGGTTTTTTGGACTTAAATTTCAGCCCTGGTTTGTTTCACAATGAAACACTTAACACCCAGGGGTCGATTTCACAAATAGTTACATGTAGGACTCGTCTTATCTCGAGTTAGGACTTGTCTTATCTCGAGTTAGGACTTGTCTTATCTCGAGTTAGGACGAGTAACTCGTCCTAACTTAGGACTAATCTTAAGGTCTGCATGCTACAGTGCAGGGTTGGGACTCGTCCTAAGTCCTAAGATTAGTCTTAAGTTAGGAAGAGTTTTATGAAATCGACGGCAGGGGTTTGAGGGTGATGGTTGCACTTCAGATTTTAACAAGAGACATTATTACACCAAATTCAATCAAAACGAACTGGTGCAACATGACAAAAGAATTCACTGGAAACCGACTTGGCATACAAGTTTGCACCTTCAAATTTCCAGAAGTACAATCACCAACCATTACAATATACTCTGGACTACCCCCCATACAAAGAGTTCTAAAACACGACGGGATCACATTACGGACAGTGTGTGCACACTCTTTATCGTTTCTAAATCGCTGGGAAATCCCACAACTGATTGCAATTCAGTGGGAGTTCCCCCATCACATGTAACTTTCTTTAAAAGTATTTGTTCAAATCGTCTGGGCCCAATTACAAAGAGCTGCGGACGGCTGAATTTGAGCAGTTTCCATTTCATAGGGCTGCTAATCGTAGGCACAAAAAAGCCACGCTAACCTTCCAATGCTTACTGTATGAATGATATAACAATGTGAAGTCATTCATGGTGAACACACCTGGGCCCAATTTCATAGCGCTGCTTAACAGTCGTGACTTGACTAATGTTTAATAGTCGCGACTACGACACTAGTTGCAAGTGTCGCTAAGGCCAAATTGCAAGGGCTGTAAGGACAATGCACTGACCAATAACCTTTGACCGATTCCTCCTGGCATTATGAATCTACATAAATCTACATAAATCTACATAAATATATAATCAGGGTGTAAGGATAGCACACTGACAATCTGTGGCATAGACTGATCAGTGGCTCCAGATCCAGGCGAAATCATTGGCTGGCTGTTCCTTTGCACACACTCCCTCTGATCTGTGTCTCTGGGTGAAACCATTGGCTGGCAAACCCTGGGCACACACTCCCTCTGATCTGTGTCTCTGGGCGAAATCATTGGCTGGCTGTTCCTTTGCACATACTCCCTCTGATCCATGTCTCCAGGCGAAACCATTGGCTGGCTGTTCCTTTGCACATACTTCCTCTGATCCATGTCTCCAGGCGAAACTATTGGCTGGCTGTTCCTTTGCACATACTCCCTCTGATCCATGTCTCCAGGCGAAACCATTGACTGGCTGTTCCTTTGAACATACTCCCTCCGATCTGCCTCTCTTGGGAAAACCATTGGCTGGCTGTTTCTTGGCACATACTCCCTCTGATCCATGTCTCTGGGGGAAACCATTGGCCGGCTGTTCCTGTGCACATACTCCCTCTGGTCTGCCTCTCTTGGGGAAACCATTGACTGGCTGTTTCTGTGCAATGGTTGAGGATACGAGGGGGGATGTACAGAAGATGGAATATCCCAGGCAACACTTTCTACAGGTTGGGCACAAGTTGCTACTGGTCTTAAATAGTCACTAATAGTCAAGTTGGGAATGGCATTTGGTGCTAACTCAGATTGTAAGACGTTTCCCCTGTACATATCGGAGTACGTTTGTTCATTCCTGCTTACATTGTTGGAGCTTAAGTTTCTCCCGTACGCATCTAAATATGACTGCTCATTCCTGTAAACGTTGTTGGAGCATAAATCTCTAGGTCCAGAGTAGTTGTTGAAAGAACCGCTATGACTATTCGTGTGGTAGTTTGACTGATCAGGCAATCTATCGGCCGATGAACGGGGGTTATTTCCATTTACCGGATAGTTCGAACTTTTCAGAGTTTTAAGCAACTCTCTTAAAGTCGCAGAGCCTGAGTCAGGTTGCCTAAGAGGTGGCGCTGCGAACTGTCCACGTACCTGCGACTCATTCTGAGATGTTTGCGTTTGGATCTCAAAATATCTGGACGAGTTTTGCTGGTAAGTGTTCTGACTATGGTGACTATGCTGATAGCAATAACTGTCCATTTGAACTTGCGAACGTTGCTGAGGTAATGCAACATTAGACGGATTGCTTGTGTGCTGGGATTCCATAACATTAACACTTGCAGAGTATAACGTTTCAGAATAGGTTGGAATATCTTGGGATTGTCGCCGCATCACTGTCATGTTGGAGTTGTGGTCGATTGATTGATTAGAATGTCTAGGAGGGTATCCTGAAGATGGTCGGCCGACCTGATGGTATCTGTAGGAAGGCGGTCCATCTGAACAATGTCTACATCTCTTGGACGTCTGTTTGTTGGCCGGCCAATCATTTCCAGCTGTGTTAAGTTGCTGCTCTGACTGTTGACGTTTATAAACTGGAGCGTTTGAGGCTGGTTGGTAGTTCTTTTTGCTCATCCTCGCAGCTTCCTGATTGGAGGTGCAACTTTGATGATTTGATTGATGTGTTGACCCTCTTGACTCGGATCTGGCCACACCTCGGCGTGAATTTTTGGGAGCAGGTACAGATGCTAGAGACTGATGGTTCGTAACATTCTGTTGGCTCGTGTTGGAATCCTTGGCTCCAATCTTATTGAAGTCATCGATGCTAGAAACAATTTCACTTGCATCTTCTAGTGCTACTTCATATCTGTTGGTTCTACCTCGAACTTGACTACTATCTTCAGCTTCAGCAGCTTGCAGGTTCTCTGGATTGTCATCAGATGCTCTCAGTTGTTTCCCATATCTTCGCCGTGGGATGTTTAAAGACTCAAGTTGCCTTTTGGTACCCAAAGCAGTCGGAGCTCTGTTGCTTCTCTCGCCGGAAGCAGGACCTGAGGTCCTTGAATCTTCCTGAAGGCTTGCAAGGATTCTGGATGTGAAACTGTTCTTGGCAATGTCCTGGAGGATATCTGAAATAGTCTCATTCTGATGGAAAGGGTTCAGATTGATGGTATCTAATGGATTCTTCAGGTCTAAAGGTGTTTCTGCACGCTTGGGATATGGCGAGGCAAGTTCTCTACATCCATCTGGAAGTAGCCGCTTATAATTCTCTTGCACCAACTTTCCAGATGATGGTCGGCTCTGAGGTCTAACAATCTGCTCTGATCCTGAAGTCTCAGACTGATTTATCATTCTGTTGGAGCCTGTAACATCTCCTGGGTTGATCTTCTGACAACACGTTGAATGAAGTTCAGGTAAAGACTCTGTGAGTGTAATTCCAACTTCATTAATAATCTGAAGTATATCTTCCACCTCGGTCAGTTTGTCACCGACGTCTGTCGTAGTTTCAGATCTTAAAGAAGAACTCAATCCAGCATCATTAGAATCAGATTTGTTGGCATCGGACAATTCTACTTCTTTACAAACTTCCTTTTGCAGGCCCCATTGGCTGGCTTCAGCGACGTCTTTCTCAACTTTGCCTTTTACCTGGGGAATCTGCAACTCAGATTGAGAGACTCTTGCACGGCTCAACAAACAAGATGCAGCTGCATTTGGGGTGTCACACTCTTCCTTGGGAACAATCCTGGTTGGGTCACCATTCTCAAAGTCTATTTCTCCATGTTGTTCAATTTCTGATTGATGCCGAATTCCACCACCAATTTCAGACTCTTGCATACACTCAGTGGTTGAATAGCCGTCGTCAAGCTTTTCAGTTTTAATTTTGATTCCACCTTTAAGATGATTATGCAGGTTGCGATAAGTATGCTCATCAATGACATCATCACCAAGTTTCTCCAGTTTTACTACAACTTTTTTAAGGGAAGCATCTTGTATGGACTCCTGCAGTTCCTGAGTTTGTATTCTTTCATCATCTCCTGAATTAGTGTTTGCTTTAGCGTTTGTTTCCATGTGGGCTTGTGTGGACTCTTGAAGTTCTTGAGTTCTTACTCTTTCAGCGTCTCCTGAATTAGCGTGTGCATTATCAGTGTTTATCTCTGTGTGAGTGTGTTGTGTGGAAGCTGGACTAGGATCAACACCCCTACAACAGTCAGTGTTGGATTCATCACAGCTTTTCTGTTTCCTGCAACCATCAGTGTGGCATGAGTCTGCGTCGTCAACACTCGGGAAGTTTGGTTGCATCGTAGTAGTCTCTCTCTCCAGTTGTAAACTATGGCACGAGTCTGCGCCATCAACACTCGGGAAGTTTGGGTGCATCGAAGTAGTCTCTCTCTCCAGTTGTAAACTATGGCATGAGTCTGCGTCGTCAACACTCGGGAAATTTGGTTGCATCGTAGTAGTCTCTCTCTCCAGATGTAAACTCTGGCATGAGCCTGCGCCATCAACACTCAGGAAGTTTGGTTGCATCGTAGTAGTCTCTCTCTCCTGTTGTAAACTATGGCATGAGTCTGCGTCGTCAACACTCGGGAAGTTTGGTTGCATCGTAGTAGTCTCTCTCTCCAGTTGTAAACTCTGGCATGAGCCTGCGCCGTCAACACTCAGGAAGTTTGGTTGCATCGTAGTAGTCTCTCTCTCCAGTTGTAAACTCTGGCATGAGCCTGCGACGTCAACACTCGGGAAGTTTGGTTGCATTGTAGAAGTCTCTCTCTCCAGTTGTAAACTCTGGCATGAGCCTGCGCCGTCAACACTCAGGAAGTTTGGTTGCATCGTAGTAGTCTCTCTCTCCTGTTGTAAACTCTGGCATGAGCCTGCGCCGTCAACAGTCGGGAAGTTTGGTTGCATCGTAGTAGTCTCTCTCTCCAATTGTAAACTCTGGCATGAGCCTGCGTCCTCAACACTTGGGATGTTTGGTTGCATCGTAGTAGTCTCTCTCTCCAATTGTAAACTCTGTCCACCAAGTGTTGGGTTCTCGCTCTCTGAATCATGGTCTTCCTGAGTGACCTGCAGATAATGATTCTTAAAGAAGTGTGCTTGAACGTCGGGATAGAAGTGGAGCTTCTCAGGGCAGTGTTTACAGATGTATGGCTGTCCGTTATGATACATGCGTATGTGATAGATCACATCGGCTCTGTCCAAATACTGAAACTGACATAAAGGACACTTGTATTGGCCAGTATTCTCATCAAGTGCGATATTATTCTCGTGTTCCTTTGGTTTAAAGACGAAATCATACCTGGGTCTTGGATACGTACAATGTTTATTGGGGATCTGACTTGTTTGTGGTGATGGGCTAGTGCTTGGTTTGCCAGCCGCTGTGTTATCGACATCGCTGGTACTAGTCAGGGACGACGTGTTGACCGTTTCTGTAGCGTTACCTTCTGGATCTTGAGGTACACGTACGTTGTCTTCACGATGTGTAAGGACAACATGGTTGAGCACCGAGAAGATATCCATACTCTGTTGGCCACAGAAGACGCAGATATACTGATCAGACTCGCAGTGAGATAAGATATGGCTTGTGTATAGCGGTATATCTTCCAGAATGTCTCCACATACACTGCAGTGATAAGCATTGGTGCTGCAGTTTCTCGTTAAGCTTCTCAGAATACGTTTGACTTCCCTGAAGGGAAGCTTTGTAACGGTCCCGTCAAACTCGTAATGATCAGATGGACGGGAGACATTGTCCTCAATGTTCAGAGTAGACTGTAATGTTACAATAGAGCTCATCAGAAATTTAAACTCGTCTAGGATTGCTTGTTGTTGTGCATAAACTGTGGCAGCGCTCTCTGATGGCTTGCAATACTGTTGGTTGTTGGATGAACTGTGCGGAGGCAAATCTGGGGCAGTTATTTCATTCGGCTGGGTGCTTTCCTGTATCTGTGACTCGTGCTGTGTTCGAACTTGGTTATTTGACGACGATTCATCAAACAATGGCTCCATTGTTCTATCAGTGTTGTGCTGGGGATTATCCTTCTCTACTGAAGCACAATTTACTGAATTCCAAAGATTACTTGGTTCACCTGGTTTCAAGGACACAACTTGCGTTATCTGAAGATCTTCAACAGTTCGTCTAGTACCTTCCACAACATATTCTTTCCTGCTTGGCTGACTCTGGGTTTGGTCGCAGGTCATGTATTCTTGTCTGCACGGTACATCCTCATTTTGCACGCTTATAAGGTTGTCGTCAGCGACTGATGTTCGGTTGCTGTTGTGATTATCTTGTCTGCTTAGGATTTTCTCATTCTGCACATCTGTAAAATTGTTCTTGTCGAGGCAGTAAGCAGCAAGTGTCTGTGTGGGGGACGTTATCTGGGTTGATTCACACCCGATTTCAATTGTCGATGAAGAAGTATTCTCATCAACGATGGAATCATTAACCTCCAAACTGGGCTCGTCAATAAGCATGCCTTTATCTTTGCTTGTCGGCTGCCTTGAAGAAAGCATTGCACAGTTAACATGTACACCATGCTTCAACTTCCGGTGAAAGACTAACCTGTTCCAGTACTTAAACACCCTCTCGCACACCTCACACGTGTTGAACAAATTCACTTTGACGACATCGATTTTGGTGTCGTCACTTGACTCCATGGAGCAGTCTTGACTTTGTCCTGGATAAAGATGTTTGTTCAATTGTTCGGCATGATGACTTCGACGATGAGAATCCAGACTCTTCCAACTACTCAGAGTAATCTTGCAGATCTTGCACTGACTGGGGTAGATCTGTGTTCGTTTGCTTGTCTCAGTATCCTCGTCTTCTTCAGTATCGTTCTGAATGACGGCATGATTTGCCAAATTGATGCTCTCACAAACACCTTTCGCACTCTTAACTGTTGGTGGACTTTGATCTTGAATACCAGAGGCCTTGAGAGCAGACACGAGATATGACTTAAGTGTGCAACTATGCGATAAATCATCACTAGCATTCACTTTACTTTGCTGATCCAGAAACACCCGAGTTCCTTGGTATTTGTTTCTGTCGTTGGAGTCTCCATCAGTCTCGCTGTTGGATGAATTGAAAGAGGACATGTGATCAGTCCAAAGTGTTTGACTTTCATTTCTGGATTTCGATTTACTTTTCCGTTTCGGAATAACTGGATCAGGAGTTCCTTGGTCTTTGTTTTTGGTTAAGTCTCTATCAGCGTCACCGTCGGATGAATTTGATGTAGCCGATTCTTCCATTTGAAGCAACAGCGGATGAGAACTGTGAATGTGAATGTCCAGTATGTCCCTAGACCAAAAGTTGAGGCTACAGAATTGGCATTGATGCATACCGCTCAAGTGTGGTCGCTCTTCTTGGCGAGTAGAAGAGTTACTTCTCGTTGCCATGGCACATTCCATCTTGCCTCGAGCTTCCTCGTCGCTAACTTCAATCGCACTTGATTGACTCGTATCGTCGGTGGTAGTCGAACTGCAGTCGTTTCGGCGAACGTGCAAAAAGAACCGCACACAATTGTCAAAATGCTCGTTACAGAGACAGCACTCCAACGGGCGACTGTAGCTTTCAAAGACTTGATTCCAGTGACTCCTGACGTGCTTTTTAAGGTACGTAGAGCTCTCACATAAGATGCCGCAGAAGCCGCATCGATGCCTTCGCTTCGGGAAATGTTTCTCATTGGGGAGACTGCTGGATGAGTCTTCAGACATGGTGTTTACAGCTGCAGCCTTTGACCCAAGGCAAGTGTTCGGTTCACGAACATGTAGGCCTGTGACTTCATTCCCAGAAGACGAGCTCTTATCCTGTTCATCATGTTTTGCATCTTTCTTAATTTGAATGCACATCTTCCCAGAATGTACCTTGAGTGTGGAACTATCGTGAAATCGTGACTTACAAAGCCTACAGACAAACGGGCGTTTGCTTCTTTTGAACTGCTCAGATCCCATGTGTAAAGCAATGTGCTTTTTCAAGAAAGCGACTCGTTTGTATTTCATGCTGCACAAGCCACATTTGAAGGGATGTTCAAATCTGTGTTTTTGAGTCTCTGTGTGTCCTTCGGCAGAGAACTGGTTACTTGATGATCCAAACTTTTTCTTCTTCGTTTTGTTCTGGGAAGTGGTTTCCTTTGCTTTATTTCCTGCTATCCGATGTGCACGGTCCCCATGTTTCCTCACACAGTGTGCTTGCATTTTGGACTCCTTCAATGAACGTTTTTTGCAAATATTGCACTGGAACGAACCCCTCGACGTTTGACACCACATTTTGGCAGCTTTTTGCAATGACTTTTTTCCATCAACGGACGAGGCTTGGTGGCTGTTCTTTGTCTTAGCCTGGTGCACCTGGGACGAACAAGCATGACTTTTCTTTTTTTCCACATCGGAGAATTCCTCCAAACATTCCAGGCACTTATACAGCTTTACTGAACGGAGTTTATGAAGAGAACCGATAGAAGATGTCTTGGGGTTGCACTTGTGTTCTAACTGAGACAAGATACGATGAAATCTCTTCAGGCATTTTGGGCACTGATACTGCGGGGAAGTGTCATTCTTCTCAGGTGTGTTCCTCAATGAAAACACTCCGATTATTTGCGGCTGTACAAAGACATTAGAGTTTTCCTCGGGCTGTGTGCTTGAGACCGTCTCATCAGTGTTTCTCTCTGTTGCAATCTTGGCTGGTTCTGAAAGATTCACACGAGCCTCCTCAGATTGGGTGATTTTAAACGATTCGTCATTGGCACTATTTTGCAGAAGTGGAAGATCTGAAACCCGCACTGCTTTGAGTTTCAACATTGATGAACCAGTTGTTTCTGGTTGATGTTCATCAGCGGTGCTGAAAGGTTGAAGTGTTGGAGGTACATCTGATATCGGAATATCAACATCGATATTTCTAATGTTGAAATCACATTCACCGTCTTTAGTTTGTTTGACGTTCAAATAAAACTGCGGTTGTACGATGTGAAAGACTGGCATACTGTGGCTAATCTCAGTTGATGTCACCTCGGGCGAACTCAACACGCCGTCGTTAGAGTGAAGTCCAGGTAATGTAGTCACAGACTCTGGGGCGGTAGTAGAAGGGCAGGATGCTCTCCGCTGAATATCCTCCTTCATAAAAAAACGAGCAGCGAATTTGTCTCTCACCGACAGTCCTCTGTCTGTTTGTACATGTAAGCAAGTCGGCAGCGCCGCATCCATAGGATTCTTACCGCTCGTTGCAGTATCAGAAATCGATCTCTGAGAAGAAATCTCAATCGAAGGTTGAGAGTTTGTTGCGTCCCGTTCACAAGAATGAGGAGAGTTACTCTTAGCAGGTCTTTCATGATGTGAAGATGATTCCTCTTGTCTTCTAAAGTTTAAGGCAGTCGATGAGGAGCGACGGCGGAGAATGGTCGGTGGAAGGCGGCGATGTTTGCCGGTGCTATTCATCTGAAATTTTGAAAAATGTAAGGAAAATTAACTTTTTTGAAGTCGTTGAGAATTGAGATCCTTGCAACGCTCCATGTTGCGACAGTGTCTCCTGCCTGTGTGTTTTATTTAAAAATCATCCACTGTTGGATCAGTCCATTGATCACTCACTCATGACAACTTCCCTGGAATTTGAGCTATAGCTATCCAGTCCTATGTTAGTGGTCTCAATGGCTATATTAACAGTAAGGAGATAATTCATTTTCAATCCTGGGCTAATCCTGGGCTAAGCCTGGGCTGAACCTTGCTCTATGGCTGAACAGAGAACATGTAGAGACACAGACATAGACGAACAGCATACAAGGAGTTGAAAAAGCCAGCCATCGATTTCACCAAACTCTTCCTAACGACACGTAGGATTAACAGGCCTCTATGCTTCGTTTTTAAAAGGCAAGGGCACCAAGGCATTTTCTCCTTGGTAAAGGGCACCCTATGAAGAAATTGTAAATTTATACGGGAGCATTCCAAGGGCTCCAAGGAAATGACCAGGCCGCACGGAGGCCTTTGTTGTCTCCATGAAGTTTCAAGCCTGGATTAATCAAATTAAGTTCTGTAATCAAAGACGTTTGGGTGCATTTATTGTTATTCATGGTTTATAAAAACTTTACAAAACAGCCGCTAAAAAGCCGAAATGTACAGTTTACAAAAATAGTCATTACAAATATTATACAAACCAATACTGCCTAACTCAATTCTTCATGAAATCCACTACTGGTCAATGACCTTGGCAGTCAGTGCATGGTCCATGGGAGTTTTGGCAGGCTATTAACAGGGGTGATTTAAGGGCCTGGGTGCATGGGAAAGGATGTGGGACAGAAGCTTGATAATTGAAGATTAATTGGGTTAAGGTTGGAAGGAGGCTGTGTTTACCGGGAACTATAATTAATAGCATAAATACTGGTTATTTGTTGTGAACATTCAGGGCTTAACACTAGCCTAAAGCATGAGAAAGGACACCACTGCCTTTTCACAGGACAAGACACAGTGACAACAATCAAATTGATGTTTAACAAAGTTCCAGTCATGTGGCAGCTATCTTGTTAAATAATAACCATGAAGCTATAGCTCCATGTAATAACAAAGGAACCTTGCTATTTTCAACCGAGAGCCCAGACCTCCTCCAAAACGTACCAACCAATAATAAAAAAAGACCTGTAGTCTCAATTGCCTCAATGCCCCGTGGTCACTGCCTTGGTGCCCTTCAAATGCTCCAGTAGAAATTTAAAATGTCCTCATACACTTGGGAGAAAATACCTTGGTGCCCTCGTCCTTTCAAAAAACGAAGCATACAGGCCTGCAAGCTGATAACATGGCACAGGGACCCATGCTTTAGTGATGTCATTATTATAGAAGCTATGACCATAATAAGCCCGCCCCTCCCCCCCCCCCCTTCATAAAAAACAGGGGACACCCTTGGTAAATTTGTGTTTTGAAGTCATGTGAAACCTTGTTTAACAGTTGCAACCTGCAAAGGCACAAAGTGACCAAAAAACAGCATCCATTACAAAGGACCTTTGTTACTGGTGCTTTGTGAAAGGGCCTTTACAATTTCCAAGTGCACTTTTTATTTCATTGTTTCTCCAAAGTGCAATGTCCAAGGGGAATCAAAGTCCTTGATGTCCAATACTGGACCATTCCACATACCTTAGAGGGGGACTCAGGTCAGTTCACAGAGTATTTGATTTATGGGCTGAGGAAAAAAAACCAGTACCTGCCATACACTTGATGTACAACATCTGCTACATAAGTGTTTAACCAGCGCCAAAGTTCCCACACAGATTCTCCCTCCTATCTGATAATTCTACCTCCATGGTTGAGCTTGGTTGAGCAATGACCCAAGCCGAATAATTTCAGCCATCTGTTTATTGTATCAGGCTATGCCTTTGATGTCTGGGGCCAATTTCATAGAGCTGCTTAAGCAAAATAAATTACACATGTTACTGGCCCAAATGTCATGCCATATACATTGCTTGTGACTGGTATTTAGCTGTTGTTTACTTAGCATAACAATTGAGTGGAGCCTTGGCCGGTAATCTGATTTTACTAAGCAAGTATTTTTTTGCTTAAGCAAAATTTTGTGCTTAAGCAGCTCTATGAAATTGGGCCCTGGTTACAGCCTATGGGCTATTATATAGGGTGTACTTTACTAAAATAAGGGTGCACCTACCATAAAAACCACTAAAAAGGGGGTGCACCCCACTAAAAAGAGAGAAAACAGAGCTTCAGCAACGAGAATATTTTGTAGGCCCTCAAACTATTCTACCAGAAAGATTTGAAAGCCCAAGAAAAAGGGACACAGGGGGTCAAGATTGTGCCCAATTGTGCCCTAGGGGTAACTTGTTCATTTGCTAATTTTTGAAAGGGCAAGGGCACCAAGGCATTTTCTCCTTGGTAAAGGAAACCCTATGAGGAAATCGTTTATTTCTACTGGAGAATTTTTAAGGGCACCAAGGCAATGACCAGGGGGCAAGGAGGCAATCACCTTCATTGTTGCCTTCCAATTTGAGGTATTTTGCATGCTATAGGCCCTGCAACAAATGGTCCTATTTACCGAGAGGTGTAACACATTTTTCAAGACTGATTCACAAACGTTTTTTGGGGAAAATTACATCGGTGTAGGGGTGTTTTTTCTTATTTGAAGGGAGAATAAATTTACGGGTCCTGTGACATCAAATTGAGCAGATTGTAAAAATTCACAAGTCACAACTTTTGGTCTATATCAACTTTAGATAAGAAGAAAAAGAGGCGCATTTCAAAACTTGTGTACCAGGAAACTTTTATAACTCTGGAATTTTAAATTATAAAGAAATTATACAAAACTGAAAATTTCCAAAAGAACCAGTGCCTCATCTCATTAGCCATGGAATGATGCTTTATACATCGTTTGACCATGGTTTGACATTCTGAAGTTTGGACAACATGCTTTACAGCATCCATCCAAGTTATAGCTTTCAATTCAAGACAAGGATCCAATAGTTTCATATTCATAGTTTCAAATTGAGCAGAGTGTAAAAGTTCACGAGTCAATGAATAATGCCTTTTCCGGTCCACTATCGAAGTTGCCAGATTTTTTATCAGTTGCTCTTTGGTCTGTAGCATAGTCCTTTCTCTATAGTATCCAGTTTAGGCCAAACCAAAAAAGAAACTTGTTAAGTGTCCTGCCTTTTTTTAAAACGAAGGAGGAAACTCTTTTTTCAAAATGATCGGTTGACACAATTTGAAAGACAACTGGCTGGACTATTTTAAAAACAAAAATGTTCAATGAGATTGTTAAAATATTTAACTTTGTTCATAAAAAAAAAAGGAGGCAGCCTCTAAAAAGAAAGTGGGCGATTACGCTTAACATTTTAAGTTTTGTATTGGCCTTAAGAAACGTATTGGGCAATCAATTACGTTTTGACTGTAGGTTCCTACATGTACAAGGAGGAAGACATTTATTTTCCTTCCTCCATGGTTCCCTCATGTATTTATGTAGGCCTAAAAATTATATGCTTAGGGGTCTACATTTTGATGTGCTTTTTTAAAAAGGTAACGTGTCTTATTTTTGTTTGTTTTTTGTTGTGTACTGGCTCATTAGTTTTAGTCAAAGGTCGAGAGCATGGTGTAAAGAGCAAAACAAATGTCTTTATTGAGCGACGGCAGCAAAGGCAATATGAAAAGGAGGGTTACTAGTTGGGGAGTCATGTTATGAGCTTCTGATGGTGGATAAGGCTTTAATTAATTCAGAGATGACGAAACAAAGCAAACATGCTTCATCCATGGTACATGAGACCATCGAGACTGAGAGCTCCAACTTAAAGGAACACGTTGCCTTGGATCGGTCGAGTTGGTCTTTGAAAAGCGTTTGTTATGATATGCATATGGGTAGAAAGATGCTGTAAAAGTAGAATACAATGATCAACACAAACATGCCTCGAAATTGCACGGTTTTTCAAATGTTTGACTCCCATAAATGGCCGACCGTGTTTGTTCGCACAGTAAAAGGAAAACCACGCAATTTCGAGGCAAACTTGTGTGGATCATTGTATTCTGCTTTTAAATTATCTTTCTAACCATATGCATTATATAACAAACGGTTACAAACGCTTTTTTATAGACCAACTCGTCCGATCCAAGGCAACGTGTTCCTTTAACAGTAAACCACGCCTGAGGCCAGTGATTTAAGCCAGCCCAGTTAACTCAAGATGCATTAAAGGCAGTGGACAATTACTCAAATAATTATCAACATAAAACCTTACTTGGTAACCAGTAATGGGGAGAGGTTGATAGTAAAACACTGTGAGAAGCGGCTACCTCTGAAGTGACATAGTTTTCGAGAAAGAAGTAATTTTCCACGAATTTGATTTCAAGACCTCAGATTTAGAATTTGAGGTATCAAAATCAATCATCTTAACGCACACAATTCTGTGTGACAAGGGTGTTTTTTCTTGCATAATAATAGTAATAATAATGGACACTTTTAAAGCGCCGGTATTCGCTGCAAGCGGCGCTCATGGCGCTGCTCTACAAAAGAACAACTATTAAGCAATGAAAGTTATCTCGCAACGCTGACGACCAATCAAGCTCAAATTTTCACAGGTTTGTTATTTTATGCATACGTGTATGTTGAGATACACCAAGTGAGAAGACTGGTCTTTGACAATAACCAATAGTGTCCAAGCCCTACCTTATTATGTACTATCATTGTAAAGAAAGTTGACTCTCTGAATACATCTATCACTTCAGTTGAGTATTAAAATACACACATTATAACACAGTCAAATTAAACGGACATTATCTAGGTGCTTGTTCAACTCTTTGTGAGTCTAGTCTTGTAAATTTAAATTTGGTCCAGTAAAAAAACTGCGGTCTTGTGACATTTTCACAGAAATTCATTGAACCAACTACATTTAACGACATCATTTCCAAGAACAAGACATTTCCATGATGTCTAGTGATGTAATGGTCAGTGCTGGAAGACCTTGTGGTCATAGCCTAAGAATGTATGGTGGGTGGTTGGTTTTACCAAGAAAATGGGGGTCAGCCTTGAAGTGCCAGATGAAGTGGACCACCTGGTTTAGTAGGGTCTACTAAAAGATAAAAGAGTCAAGCTCCAATTTCTACCTCCATGCTCCAATCATGGAGTGCTCCAATCCTATCTCTGTGCCCCAATACCAATCTTATCTCCATGCTCAAATACTGCACCTCCAATGACCACTATTCTTTTTGCAATTTAACCCAGAAGGACAACATCTCCAATAAATCCCACAGAAGACATTTCAGTTCGCAAAAAACATCATTCAAAAATGATTTTTCTTCGACTGACGATAGACCCGGGGTCAAATTTACAATCCTCTTATTCACAATTTAAAAAACATCACAATCATAAACAGGTCACCTTGAGACAATGATGTCATTCTTTACTGTGTGTTCATGTGTGTATTTAGAGGCTTTGAATTTATGTATTGTTTGTGTTTTGTTACACTGACATGTGATAAACAGCGCACAATTATGAACAAAATAACAACGAAAATCTCAGCAAAAACAAAAGCGGTTTGGGCTGTGGCTGAAACTCCTTAAATTAATCTGGAAGATAATTGAAGTCTCTGAAAATGGGCTTTTGGAAAGAAGACCAGAGGTACTAATAGTGATGCGACAGTAGTGTGCTCTCTATAATAACATACTGACGTAGTAGACTTGTGGACAAGTCGTTAATCGTCCCATGCGGTGAGATAGTCAAGTTGTTGCAGTGCTATGGCGAGAGTGTGAACTGCTGGTTGCAGACTTCTATTAGTAGTCGTGACAGCAGTAGTAGAATATCTCAGGAATCGCAGGGAGAGTCGGAATTTTATCAACATTTAACGACTTGTCACATGTCTAATACTGACTTGAAGTTTGCTGGTTTAAGGGGCATTTCTATGAGGACTGGATTATGTGAGTTTGTAATAGATAGAAACCTTGCTAAGGGCACCAAAGCAAAAGAACAAGGCTCCACTGCAATTGCTGTAAGCGTCCTGGGTTATTTCAATGCAGGGCATACATCATACCAGTCACAATGGTTTCTAGCACTCTCAGACGTTTTCAGACATTGACAAGAACGAAGTCAGAATGTCATCTTCCAGATTCCCCTGAAGAAAATGTAAGACAGGAGCACCATTGTTTTATAACTTGCCAGACTGATGATGATGCAATATGAATGGAATTTGTGTGTACACCCAACACTTGATGCAGCAGGCCTTGAGTTTACCCAGAGCAATTGCTGTGATGCCTTCTCTAGCGAGTGCCAAATACAATTTAAAATTTTCCTCATATAAGTTCCCCTCATCAAGAGCGAAGTTCAAGGCCAGGGATGTTGGCCTACAGTAATTGAAGGCTGGCTACATGATAGTACACATACTCTATTGGTCTGGCTGGTACGTACTAGAGAGGTTTCGCAAGCGTACAGATACAGATACAGGGATCTGTCTACTGATTTGATAACCGTATCCGTTCACGGCAGCCGCATGTTGGATTTTGTTTTGCAAACTATAGACGATGTGACCTATGTTTACATTCAAACCGCCCTCTGTTGACAAAACACTGTATACGTCATGTTTCGCCGGGCAAAAAGACGCGTAGTCATGGTAACATTGCTTACACTTTCTAGCTGGCTGCCAAAACACAAAGGTTTTGCCCGGCGGTATGCGCGCGAATCTGTTATGGTTTTCGAGTGACGTCAGAGGTCACATCGTCTATAGGTATGTTTCACTTGAGTGCGCTGGCTTTCACTTGAGTGCGCTGGCTATCATCATGAGTGTTTTTCTGACAAACATGACCGACAGAGACCCCGTGTTTTATACGCTGCATTTTCTCACCGCTTTGCTTGCAAATGACTAACAATTTTCTATCTATATCAAGCACAATACCAGTGAAAGCAATTCCGTGGGAAATGTTTTTGACTGGGACAACAAAAGTCTGCAAAACAGTATCCGTTTTTCGACGATGTGTATGAGCTCCTGTATCCGTTGATAACGTGTATGAAAAATACGATAGTCGCAGATACGCGTCACGTGAACACACAAAGTGTCAACGTATCTGTATCTGTATCCGTACGCTTGCGAAACCTCTCAATTATTATACATTGTACCAGGACTAGTAGTAGTACTACACACATTCAACAGACCCTTCCCATGAAATATGTAAATTGCACATAGCGCTTGCAAAATGAGGGAACATCGCGCTGTTTTGAACATGGCTAATGGGTGCGTGACGCAGACGCGATTGCGCGTCTGCTTAGTGCACAACTATATGGTGTTTGCCAACCAACAGGGTATCTACGCAATGAGTCGCATGCGTGAATGTAATTAGCATATTTCATGGGAAGGGTCCGTCATAAATCCCATGTGCAATTGGAAGTCAACCAGGGTATATGAAGCAGGATGGAATCACTAAATTTTACTTTGAAACCACTTTTAACCTTGTTATTGCCCACAACTCAAGGCAACATAGTGTTAGCCAGAGGGGTGTCTGGGTGTCTTTTGGACACCCTGTTTTTAATTTGGACACCCTGTTTCATCTGTCATTTACATGTAAATTTATTGTAGGTGAACAATTTGGACACCCAGTTTTAAAATTTCCAGCAAATTTGGACACCCTTTTACCAAATCCTGGCTAAAACCTTGCAAGGCAATAACATGAGAATTAACGGTTACTGCTACATGTTGAACTTGCTCGAACTTGCAATATCACAGATCAATTGCAAGATCAACTGATCAGTAGTGTGGAGGATAGGTATCAGAAGCGGAAGTGAGCAGTCTAGTTTGCTCGAGCACCTTGAGACAAAGTACTTCAAAAGGGTCAACATTGATAACCCACTTTGATGATGTCACCCTTATCACAAAAAGTAGTAGTCAAGGCCAAAGTCCTACCTTCCCAGGTAGATAAGCAGAACTAAAGCCGCGATTCAAAATTATTATTATTTTTTAAGAAAGTACCGCAACTTTTCTGTTGATTGACAAAATTAAATCCAATGGGGACACATGGTAAACTGAGTTCCGCACAGCCACGGTAATCTAACAGGACCAATCCATGTTGTAAACTAATCATTACCCCGACCACGCTGTAAAACGCTATGCATCGTGCGGAACACACGGTAGAGTTACACCAAAGCCAGTCACGACAACATTTCACGTGGCAGCGGTAGAAAAGTCCAATGAGAACACCGGAAGTAGCCCCAATTCCCCAAATCTAAATACATAGCAGAATATACACAGAAATAGGTAATACTGCACCTTCCTTCATTGCCCCACATTTGAACCCTAAGGGAGTTTACGATGTAAAGGAAGCATTTGAGAAAGGTGAACGCTGGTTTACAGTAATTGAAAACACGACTGTAAAAAAAAATCACTTTCCATCTTTCACTCAGGCAACTACTGAAAGTTCAAAGAATAACCCAAATTAAAATAGCAGAAGTACCCCCTATGCTCATGGGAAGGGCAAAATTATTACCATAAATGTTTTGACCGCTCCTAAAGTCCTCGGGAACAAATAGAGCTTTTTATGACCTTATAATAAATGATTCATTTATTTATTTATTTATTTATGTATTTAGACAGGGTATTCATCAGTATGCTAACCCTAAGGGACAAGTGTACAAATACAGAGCAACAAGAAAATCCATAAATAGTCTGGAAACACCTTTACAACAAGATAGAATAAACATATTAAGCCATGCCAACACCCCTCAAAACTGCAAAATGCAAGCCACCAATATAGATTTAAGCAGTTGTTCCTCTATGCCAATAAAACACTTAACAAAATCTCATTAAAATAACATAATCAGACTCAAAACCCTAGACGTGGACCGACCTAAAATGGAAGTACAGAACTGTCACTACCAGTTTTCTACTTTCCATGCATTGTGATGTTCCATATCTAGAGCTGTAAATCTTTGACCGAGTTAAAGGAACACGTTGCCTTGGATCGGTCGAGTTGGTTTTTGAAAAGCGTTTGTAACCGTTTTTTATAAAATGCATATGGGTAGAAAGATGTTGTAAAAGTAGAATACAATGATCCACACAAACATGCCTCGAAATTGCGTGGTTTTCCTTTTACCTTGTCGACTAACACGTCGGCCATTTATGGGGGTCAAAATTTTGACTCCCATAAATGGCCGACCATGTTAGTTCGCACAGTAGAAGGAAAACCACGCAATTTCGCGGCAAACTTGTGTGGATCATTGTATTCTACTTTTAAAACATCTTTCCAACCATATGCATTTTATAAAAAACGGTTACAAACGCTTTTGTTTTGACCAACTCGTCCGATCCAAGGCAACGTGTTCCTTTAATTCCCTTGCCAATGTCAACCATTTCTTTTTCGTTATTTCTTCAGCAGAAAACATCTGTTTTGAAGGTTATTTTGACAACAAGCAGACTGTTGATGTGTGCCTATGGGTTTAATATGATCATGGGCTTACCATGGCCAGCATATCCCTTATAGTGACTTGATTACTAAGGGCAGAAATAATTCATATATGAATTCCTCCAAACTTCCTCTAGCTCACTGCTTTCCAAAACTTGTCTTAAAAAAAAACCAGGAACTTAGAACAGTATGACTGATGACTGTAACAATGAATGTTTAACCCGGGGATAAAAATAATGGAATGATGGTTAAGAACTTAAAAACAAGATTGATGATTTTGAACTCTGAACTTCCTCCAAATCACTGCTTTCCAAAACTTATCTTTAAAACAAACCAGGAACTTAGAACAGTATGACTGTAACCATGAATGCTATACCCGCGGATAAAAATGAAATGATGGATTATGAATTCATAAATAAGATTGATGGTTTTTGAAATGTTGTTTGGACTAAACTAAAACAAAATGATAGTGATACTAATACTTAACCCTGTTATGGTTAAACCAAACCACAACTTCTTCATAAAAATCATCGCAACTACCTGCAGGCATGATTTTTACAAACAAATAAGCAAAAGAAGACATTGGGGGTATCGCTCTTATAGTTTTTAAAGGAGATTGCACTATTTGGTCTGTATCAACTTTAGATTTATAAAAAGAAAAAGGGCGCATTTCAAAACCGGGAAACTTTTATTAACTCTGGAATTTTAAATTATAAAGAAATTTTACAAACTGAAAATTTCCAAAAGAACCAGTGCCTCATCTCATTAGCCATGGAATGATGCTTTACATCGTTTGACCATGGTTTGACATTCTGAAGTTTGGACAACGCATGCTTTACAGCATCCATCCTTATAGCTTTCAATTCAAATTCAAGACAAGCATCCAATAGTTTCATATGATGCGAATTTGAAATGATTGTTTTTACATCAATGCGATTTCGTTGCCACACTTAGAGACCTCCTGTGAAACGGGCTTTATTGAGATAACACAACCTGGGAGCCACATGAATACAGCATGTAATAAACTTGCACCTTCCGTTCTAATGGATGAAAACACAACATGAAGGCATTAGGCCAAGTAAAAAAAAGAAACATGATAGCATCTGTGTTTCTCAAAAAAAGGAAGGAGGAGGGGCTTTTTAATTTTTATTTTTTGGCCGCCATTGTTTTTCCTACTGCTCAAACACACAATACATAAGTGAAAAATTTTGGACAATACATTCGGACAAGACATTCAGATTGGTTTAGCTGAGATCGTTTGAAATAACCCTTTTTTCATAAAAATTAAAATAAAAAATAATTTAAAAAATAATTAAAATGTGCAATAAAGCCATTGGACCCTTTCAGTTTAGAAAAAAAAATAAAAATTCACAGATTTACAAATAACTTACAGGGTTTACAGAAGGCAATGGTGAAAGACTTCTCTTGAAATATTATTCCATGAAATGCTTTACTTTTTGAGAAAACAGCAAAACAATATAAGTTCTCGTTAACGAGAATTACGGATTTATTTTAAACACATGTCATGACACGGTGAAACGCGCGGAAACAAGGGTGGGTTTTTCCGTTGTTTTCTCCCGACTCCGATGACCGATTGAGCCTAAATTTTCACAGGTTTGTTATTTGATTTAGAAGTTGTGGTACACAAAGTGTGGGCCTTGAACAATACTGTTTACCGAAAGGGTCCAATGGCTTTAAAACAAATATTTAAAAAAGGTGGCGGCCTCTAAAAAGGAAGCGGGCGGGGACGATAAACAAGTTTCTTTTTTACTAGGCCTTACTTTACAATTACTGAGTAAACTCCCTTATGATTTCAAAGTTTGTTTATTGACAGAACAGGCTTCCCAGTCAAATTAAGTGTGAGGAGCTTTTAAAATCACAATGTTTATTGAATAGTCTCAAAAGAGTATAACTTTCAGAGCAGCTAGGGGTCGGAAGAGAGCTAGGGGGTGGTAAGAATGGGGGTGGGAAGAAGGGGGCTGGGGTGGGGGTTAGTAAAAGAAAAGCCATGGAGCTATAACAAGAATAGACTCAAAAGGGATAAACATTGGGGGTCCGAAGAGAGGTAGGGGGAAGAAAACATTGTGTGACTATCCTGACAGCTGGAGCTATCGAATTTGTTACATCAACCATGGAGATCACAGAATACACAGCCGATCAGTACATAGACTAAACTGGAGACAATTTCATAAAGCCGATAAGCAGAAAATACTGCTTGGCAATTTTCTTTGCTAATGTGGGACACCAGTCACAAACAACTGAGGTAAGAATATTGGCAAGGAAAAAGTGGAGCTGTGCAAAAAAAGGGTACAGCATGGACCGGCTAAGAGGTACAGCAAGTACGTCATGCATGTTGCTTTCCACAACTCTGTTGGGTGTGGTGTGAATGCATTCAGTCATGCATTCACATTTGAATGAAATCAGTTGAAGAGTTCTCAATTCAAGTCGTAAAAATAAATACAATAATATACAGTATTGTTGGCAGTAATAATAGTTGACAAACGAAGCGGACAAACACTCATGAATATACCGGTAACTATTAATAAAATTATAACAACTTAACAGGTGTTCAAGTACTGAAAAGGTGGTGGCAGGAAATGGGAAATGTTTCCCAAAGGTTACCAGCCAAGGGAACTCCCAGCCAACAGTAAACATGATGAATGTATCAATGACACACGTGACTAGTATTGTATCGTATTATGGTATATAAACACCGCCCTTTTTCCACAAACCAGACAAACAGAAGGTTGTTAGTCAGAAATTCTCAACAACTATATTATTGCCAAAACCAGGACCTCCAGATATAAACAGTCATTCATTCCTTACATGATTTGCCTTTTAAATGCAGCCCTCACTAATAATTGTTTATAATTGCGTTGGCTCATCCTGTTTATACCTTGTCTTTAATGTTTTATCTCTGATTCATTCTAACTCACATATTTTTAAGTCACTTTATGTAAACTGCTTTGTAATATCATGGAGGTAGCCATACGTAGGTTGTGATAAATCGTAACCTTGTCCCCCTGAACGATTACCACTATCATCAGACCATGGAGGTTGATTATAGATAAAGCCATATCAAGGGTGACAGGTGAATTCTGGTATTGCACCTGTCCCAAGATTAAAAGTGACTTTGGACACTTTGTATCTAAATACAAGCTACTCACTTTGTAATTCCTAAATTGTACCTTCTTTCAAAACGAATGAGTTTTCACCTATTAAAGGCACTGTACACGTTTGGTAATTGTCAAGGACCAGTGTTCTCACTTGGTGTATCCCATCATAAGCATAAAAACAACGAGCCTGTGAAAATTTGTGGTCATGTGGTCATCAAAGTTGCGAGAAAATGATCAAAGAAAAACACCCTTATTGGACGAATTTGTGTGCTTTCAGATAAGAATAAAAGACTTCTACATGTAGCTAGAAGTCTTTTATTATTTTAGTGAGAAATTACCTCTTTCTCAACAACTACGTTACTTCAGCGGGATTCAACAGCTCTCTCCAATGCTCGTTACCAAGTCAGTTTTTAAGTTAATATTTGTTTTGATTAATTACCAAACGTGTACCTTCCCTTTAAAAAAGCAAATTAACTTTATTTAAAAAAAAAAAATGTTAATTTTTAATAAAAAAGTTTGATGATCAACAGTATAAAAATAAAAACTGTAGGCCTACTCCCCACCCTGTATTAAATTGCTTTAACTTAAAAAATTAAAAAATTATTGGGGGGAAATAATATTTTTATTTAAAAAAAAACATTAGGCCCTAAAAAAAATTATATTTATACCAACAAAATTGACAAAATACTGAATTTTTATTTGGAAGGAGCGGTAAATAATAATGAAATTCAGCAGTAAAACAGTACAAGGCATCATTACAAAGGAAGGTACGAAGTGACTCGGCTGACTGTACAAAAGTGACACATTTTGCCGAGAAACGAAGTGACTCGGCTGACTGTACAAAAGTGACACATTTTGCCGAGAAACGAAGTGACTCGTCGAGTGTACCGAGTGCTGGGGGATGGTTGCATCAGCAGGGTAGGGGCCGTGTAAGGAAAGAACGGTTTCAGGCAATACCAATGGCCAAAGACGTCCCCAAAAAAGTCAGCAAAACTTTGGGCTGCTGGCTATTTGGGGAGGTGAAGAAAAATACAATACAAAACCACCACCAAACTGCAATGAATGTCACAAAATACGTACCATGAAAATTGGAGTTTACTGAACGTTGTGTTTATCTGGCTGTTCATCTTTGGTTGGGCTTGTTTGGGTGTTGTTTTCCTCTGCTTTGGTCCGCCGGTCGGCATGTGCATGGTGACGGTCGGTCATGAATAAATAACTCCATCCATGGTCCATGAAAGACTTGTTGGTTGAATACCGAACACCGTGAACTCAAATAGAGCACAGCTTGCTCTCTCAACTGTGAACTTGCTATATAGTTTTACGGCTCACAGAGAAACACATGTGACACTATTTCTATCTGCACTCTAAACATTTCCTTGACCTTGACTCCTTGAGTATTTTGGGGCAGCAACTTCCGCGCTTAACAAAAGAGTCCTAGTTTTACGTTTCAAGTACCCGCGCAGAGTCAACGTCCGTCAATATCATTAGTCTGTTCTCGTTGCTCATCAATGAGTGTAATGTTGTGTAATGCTGCGTGCATAAAGTTACAGAAGAGTGCAACCCTGACCCTGAGCAATGCAACTGTCGGTGTCACTTCACAACAACAACCCATACACCACGGCTTAGCTGGGTAACAGAAACAAGCGCTGAATGGCCGGCTTTTAATCTTATTGTTTGTCCTATAAATTTTAATCCTCTATTTGGTTTATACACGTGGTTTTAACGTGCGTGAATTACTGTACAAACCATTATGCAGTGCATGTGCGCTTGCGCGTCAACATATTGTTGCTCAACTTCATTTCCTGCACTCTGAATGGCCAATCGATTTCATTGAGCTGCGTGCTTTGTATTGTTTATGAATGGGATGATAGTACCGCCCAAAAGAATTTGTCAACGTGTGAATTTGATGCTAGGTTCAGGCAAAAACTAGCATATAAATACAAACTACATCACCATGTCACACTGAATCGAGAAGTGGTCAAATCTCAAAACAATTCGTAAAATATAACAAATAAAGTAAACAAAACAAATCCCAATTAAATAATTATGAGAAAAACAAGAAACTTGTATTTTTAAAACAATTAAAAGATATGTAAATCAATTTTACAACAGATCAAATGAAACAAATAGATAATCAATTAAATAAAATTAAATTGATGAAGTGATGAAATTCCATCTAGTCATTGTGTTCACTGAAGTGAAAGTTGTTTATAAGTATAATTCAGTGTTCAAAGTGTTCTTTAGTACGGTAATATTGTATCTTGTACTGTTTGTTGAAATCTTGGCCGAATAAATAATAATAATAATAATAAAATTTCGGCAATTTGTCTGTTTGAAAATAATGTAACAGTGTGGTCAGAGGCTTGTATTTCAATTTGTCTCATTTGTTACAGCAGAGCACAGACGACGTTCAATTACGTACATATACCACGCCATAGACCAATGACTTCAAGTCCAATATCCAGTGTGTTGCCCGCGCAAATGAATGACTGGTGGTATTGCCAAAAAAAGATGCAAAAGTCAGTAATTTTAGTTTTTTTTTTTTTTTTGAGAAACCATCCAAGGTCTGACCAAAACTGTTAATAATTCGTCTAGGTTTGTTTCCCTAAAATCGCAGTTCGGATATTTCAAATCCCGGAATTACCCTATCTTTTATTCGATTCACTTGTTTCCAGTCAACAAAACAAAGAACAGCAAACAAATTATAAAAACAATTAGGGCCTAACCAACACTAAAATAGTTTCAAAAACTCAGCTAAGCAGCAAGCCCCCCCCCCCCCCAAAAAAAAAAAAAAAAAAACATTAGTACATCCGGGATATTTACAGGAACAACGTCATGATCCGTCCGTGCAAAAAAAGCAGCAGCCGTTTGACTACCGCCATTATTTGTGAGAGTGTTTGCTTTTGAAAAAAACACTTCGAAATGCCTCGTCCTAGGGGTCCTAAACCTAGAGTCCGTCAAGAAACGCAGGAGGGTAAGTCAATTAAATATCAAAGCTGAAACAGTACGGATAAAATAGCGATAAACGAGTGTTTAAAATGGGATAGTTTTGACAAATCTAGGCCCTTGCAGCGATGTAGTTCCTTATTTTTGTTTGAGGACAACATGTACAGCGTGTCTACTTCATATTGTGCATGTACATCCATTAGAATTTTTTTATTATACATTACGGAATTTACAGCAAACGACGAGTATCTTTGCGGAACGATACGCACTCTTTACGTTCAATCACGATTTTTTGAGATATTCTTGCGACGGTGAGATGTCCAAAAGTTGATGTTGGATGCTTCGCCGATTGCAGTCGACATTTCATTTCTCAATTTCGTTATAAATTGTGCGGTTTCAAGTCGAAAATAAACCTTGTTAAATTGAGATTTTGTGAAATCTTGGAATGAAGTTGTCGTTGTTCAAGATGGCGGTTATTGCTGGTTTGCATAGAGTATGTATGCAGTTTATTAAGAAGTTTTTTATTTTCTGCTGCAGCCGCCGCCGTATGATGATGATGATGCGGTGTGTTTGGCAACATTGAAATGCGTTGAATCACTCTGTTTTATTACCCATGTATCTCCTCATGTGCGTGGTAATGACATGTACTGTTTATTAAAATTAAAAATTTCAAACTTTTTCTTTTGTCTGAAAAATCTGACTGCTGCATGCAGTGGATGTTCAATGTTAAACAAAACCATAGCCTTACATTAACAGTTGACATGAATAGTCACTACAGTGTGATCTCATGATGAGGATGAGTCATTAATTTTTTATTTTAATATAAAAACAGAAGCTAAAGTCCTACCTAAACTAATTGTAATTAATATAATAATAAGTTAAGCAAAATGTTCTGATTTTAATAGTAACTAGTACGTAGGCCCTAGTATTTGTTTATCATTTTTTATGTATGTTTTATTGTTATTGTTAATTTTGTTTTTTAATTGCATTCCTAACTCACAGTTTGTGATTGAGTGCATGTTTTGTTTTTGCATGTTCTTTTTTTAACCACATGTTTTTAATTTTAGTTTTTTAACTCAAATTAAAGTATAATAAAAAATAAAATAAAAAAATAAAAAAAATGCAACTGTTGTTTAAAGGAAATGGTCTTTAAAAATTGGCTTTTGAAAAACCATGACAAAGTGAACAACTTTCGGATCAGAATCAATGTTTTTTGTCAGTCAAGTAAACAATACATGTGGTCTAATTTTCACCAATAATCAAATCAAACTTATTTTCAATTTTAGGAGGAGAGGTCGATGAGAACATTGCACCTAAAAGTCCCAGTGCTGGTCCCTACCAGTGCGGGGTACCAACTTGCTCCCAGGAATTCAACAGATGGAATCAACTCAAGCGACATGAGCGTAACCATGAAAGCGACAAACCACATCGTTGTGATAAATGCACAGCATCGTTCAACTTGGAGTATAACTTGATGTTGCATAAATCGACGCATACTACAGAGAAACCACAGTGTCCCGACTGCCATAAAACCTTCTCGCGTATAGCGAGTCTTAAAGCGCATATTATGCTCCACGAGAAAGAAGAGAATCTAATGTGTGCAGAGTGTGGGGACGAGTTTAGCCTTCAGGTAAGACTATAGCTTTAAACTGAAAGAAAAAGTTAATGATCAGAGAGTGCTTGCATTTATAAAAAGCAAACTTAAATTTACATTTCATGCCAAAAATTACACTGAAGCCACCCAGGTCAAAATTCCAGTTGAACCTAGTTAACTGGGGTCAACTTGTTCAACTGGATAGTGATCAAACTCGTCCATTTTCCATATTAACCAACTGGTTTGGACTAGGTTTAACTGTGTTCAACTAGGTTGAAATTATAAACCAGTTGGTCTCTGTCCATTTTCCATATTAGACCAACTGGTTTTAACTGTGTTTAACTAGTTTATCAACTGGTTTCAACTAGTTCCAGTTAAACCCAGTTTAACTAGGTTCAACTGGAATTTCGACCTGGGCACGGAGGCCATGGCCTTCTTTGCCCCTTCAAATTTCCCCATAGGCTACTTTAAAGTCTTCAATGGAAGTGCCCTCTTGCAAAATGAAAGTCGCCTTGCCCTTTTAAGTTTGAAATTCCAGGCCTGCATTTTCCTCATAGAAATGCTCTGAGGAAAATTGTTTTTCCCCTTTAAGAGCAAAGTTCAAGGCCTACAAGTGAAAAAGCTGACAATCTAGTGAACGAACTGACAAAACTACCAACCAGGCCTACCAGTGAAAAAGCTGACAATCTAGTGAATGAACTGACAAAACTACCTACTCCCGCTGGCCAGTGATAAAAACATTTGAGCAAACCCTGTATTGATTATTGTGTTCTTTAACTTGATTTTATTTTGACTTGGTTTGACAGAGCCAGCTTGATAAACATCTATCTGAGCATAGGGAAGAAGCCGCTGGATCCGCTGTCTACCCCTGTAAGTTATGCACAAGGGAGTTCAACATGGGCTACCTCCTTAAAGAACATATGAAGACACACCAGAAGACAAGGTATGGAAATAAAGAATCTTGACATTTAACAGGGATGTGATTTCTCTTTTTTTTTTTCTTTTTTTTTTACATTTCTCTCTTTTTTTTAACACTTAAAGCCATCCTGTTTTCGCGCGTTTCGCAGTAGTCTGCACTACATGGTAAGGACCATTTTAAATGGACCGAGCTGAAGGTGGGGGTCTTCTACAGTGGCCAGCCACAAACCAAGGCCATTTACCAGGCAGTGAAGACCAGGGCCCAATTTCATAGAAATGCTTTTAATTAAGCAGAACATATTGCTTAATAGCAACTGTCTGCTAAGCAGAAAGGAGAAGGATGCCTGTCGGAAATTGTACACGTGACATGGTAGTCAATGACAATTTTCCTTTTCCTTGTTTGTTGATTAAACAGGACCAAGGTTACTGGTGATCAGTTGCCAGTGAAACGTAGTTTGGATCGTAGTCTGTTCAGGCAAGAATGTGAATTCTGTTTCAAGACGTTCAAGAAACCGAGCCAGCTAGTCCGTCATATGCGCATCCATACAGGTATTAAATCTAAAACAATTTTCTCTTTAATCAGGAAAGCATACCTGCTAAAGTTTTATAAAAGATCTTTATTTACTATCTAAAAGGTTAAATTCTGTATTGCATGATACTGGAAATAGTACATTTGTTTTGTAAAAATGACAAAATAAGAAACAAGTAGATGAATGCAGTCCTTATAGAGAGCTATCGTCTGTTACAACTATGTCATTGAGTCACAATGAATAAAGAAAAGTCTATGTAAAAAGTGTAACCCAGATTAAGAGTGAAAGGTGACTTCTACAAATGAGGGGGTTTCCTTACTTATGGCTACATATTGTTGTTAGATTAGATTAATTCCTCATTTGGCAGATCCAAGTTCATACAAATGGAGAGCCACATGCTCTTGTTGACCATACCTCTGAACTTCACAAAAGAATAGTGTATGAATGTGATGAAGCAAAATGTAGGACAAAAATATAAAGATTTTTAAATAAAAATGAAGATCTTACTGGTTCTTAAGTGGTATGAGAAAGGTCTTTAAGCTCACAGATTATTGACTGATCAAGGTCAATATTTTGTGTTAAGGCTCATAAAATAAGGTGTAGTCTTAAATGTCTTTCTTGTTAAAATCAGAGTTGAAATTTTCTTTTGAATGTTTGATTTTCCCCCTTCAGGAGAGCGGCCCTTCCAGTGTGACGTTTGCAATAAGGCATTCAACCAGAAAGGCTCCTTGCAAATCCACATGACGAAACACACCGGCGATAAACCGCATAAATGCGACTTCTGTCCGTCTGTTTTCTCTCAAAAGGGCAATCTACGTGCGCATATAGCTCGCGTCCACGAAGTCAATAAGGAGGTTGCTATGTATCCCTGTGAGTCATGCACCTGTTCGTATCGTAAACTCGGAAGTCTCAACGCTCATATAACTCGCGTACATGGAGGATTAGTTAGCAGTGAGGATAAAGAAGAAGAGGCACCTACGACAACCTTGGGGACGGGAACAGCAACTCTACAGCTTGACGGCACTATGTTGTCATCGAGTATGGTCAGTGACGTCATCCAGCAGCTGCTTGAAATCTCTGAGCATTCGGAGGAGCACTCCTACGCCCATCAACAGATCCAACAGCTGGCTATGGGAGCAACTTGTAACATCAATTCTGATATCTTACAGCAAGCTCTTGAGAATTCTGGACTTTCAAACGATAAACAGCCCGGTCAGGAGGGAACGACGGATTCACCCGCGATAGCCAACCGTGCAGCAGTAGCGGAACTACTTCAAAAGCAGAAGAGTCTGCGCTTAAGATGTGGGAGGCTCCATTCGTGTAAATATTGTAGTAAGACCTTTAAGAAACCCAGCGATCTTGCGAGGCATATAAGGATCCATACAAGAGAGAGACCTTTCAAGTGTACTCAGTGTTTCCGTAGTTTCACAGTCAAGAGCACAATGACGGCGCATCTAAAAACACACACAGGCGTGAAAGAGTACAAATGCCACGTCTGCAACAAATTGTTCTCCACGCACGGAAGTTTAAAAGTTCATCTTCGTTTGCATACCGGAGCCAAACCGTTTGAATGCCCTCACTGCGATAAGAAGTTCCGTACGACCGGACATCGCAAGACGCACATATCCTCCCATTTCAAAGAGAATTCTCTTCGGAGATTAAAACCAAACCGACAGCGACCTACTAAACCTCCCAGACCAGAGATAGAGCTGCCCGATGTTCAGCTTCAGGAACCCATACTGATTACAGACACTGGTCTTATTCAACAGCTCCCAAGAAACAGTGCAATGTATAACAACGAATACATTGGTAATACTATCCACCATGGAGTCAGTAGTATTGATCGACCATACAAATGCGGCTACTGCGCTAAGAGCTTCAAGAAGTCTAGTCATTTAAAACAGCATGTCCGCTCGCACACCGGAGAGAAACCATTTAGATGTCTTCAATGCGGCAAGTCGTTTGTGTCAACTGGCGTCTTGAAGTCACACAGTCGCACCCATTCTGGGATTAAATCATACAAGTGTTTGATTTGTACCACTACCTTCACGACCAACGGCAGCCTGAAGCGTCATATGTCTACTCACAGCGAGGTCCGGCCATTTATGTGTCCTTATTGTCAGAAGACATTCAAGACGTCTGTTAATTGTAAGAAGCACATGAAGACACATCGACGTGAGTTAGGTCTGCAAGCTCTTGAGCAGGTGTCGTCAGCTGAAGGTTCGGGACAGAGTGGGGATAATCAACAGGCACAGATACAACCTCAACCTACGTCTCAGCAGAGTATTGTAGACCAACTGGCTGCTGTTAGCGCCGCCCAGAACCAAGCATCATTACTGGGCCAGCTGAACAACCAGACTCACGAGGTTCTGAGACAAGCTAATCTGGAATCCGGAGAGGCTAACCTAGCCTCGCAAGCCCTTGCACAGAATACACTCACCCAGTCCAATCTGGATGCCCTAGCAGCGCATGATACTCTCACTCATGCAACGATTAATGGTCAGACGTTCATGCTTACACAACAACTGGCCACCTTGGCCAATAGTCACCACTCAGGATTGACCCAAGAACAACAGATAAGTCTACAGACTCAGCAGATTCAGCAGCAGTTGGAGGCCATTACTGGCCAATCAGGAATATTCCAGCCGACTGTTATAAATGTAAGTCAACCGGAACAACCGCCTCCACAGACGGTGAACCAACGGATGCGAATGCTGCGTGCAGGAATGGAGGATGTGAAGCGGACATACAGATGTGGTTATTGTAATAAAGCATTCAAGAAATCTAGCCATTTGAAGCAGCATATACGATCCCACACGGGTGAGAAACCTTACGCCTGTATTCAGTGCGGGCGGTCGTTTGTATCATCTGGGGTGCTGAAGTCTCATCAGAGGACACACACTGGAATCAAAGCCTACAACTGTGACGTTTGTAACACGACTTTCACAACGAATGGATCTCTCACCAGACATATGACCATCCACAGTGATGTCCGTCCGTACGACTGCTCAAACTGCGGGGAATCCTTCCGAACAGCTATTCACCTGAAACGCCATGTCAGGTCTGTCCATGAGGAAGCTGAGCGCGGGCAGGGTGTCGACGGGCGCCGACCGAGGAATGTGGTGGTCTTCACTGAGGAACAGACCAAGGAACTGAGCAAGAGTTTACCTCCTCGTAACGCCAGTGTTTCTGAGAAGGTCCTCATTCAAGAAGTCTTGGAGAAAGATCGCATCAGTGAGATTCAGGACAAGAACGAGCTCTTGGAGAAGGGACCGAAGTTTGCGCATAAATGTGAGCATTGTCCTAAGAGTTTCAAGAAGCCCAGTGATCTGGTGAGACACATTCGTACTCACACTGGCGAGAGACCTTTCAAATGCGACGAATGCTGCAAAACCTTCACTGTCAAATCGACCCTTGATTGCCACATGCGAACGCATCGGGGAGGAAAGAGTGTAACGTGTCATATCTGTAACACCGTCTTCGCTACAAAGGGGAGTCTTAAAGTCCACATGCGTCTTCATACAGGCTCAAGACCGTTCAAGTGCCCACACTGTGACGAACGTTTCAGGACATCGGGATCGAGGAAGATGCATATTATGGCCCACTTCAAACCTATCCAGACCAAGAGAGTAAGCAAGACTGTTCAAAGATCTGCAACAACGAACGCCATTCAGCAATACAATATAGCCGACAGCAGTAACGCAGTCGTTAATACCGGTATAGAAGAGACTGAACCAATGATACAACAGCAGCAACAGGCGTTTGTGAGCCAGCCTCAAGTGCTGCCAATAACAGTAGCCGGCAATGAAGCTCTGTCATTTGGAGATAACGCAATCGGAGCTACGGTCCTACAGGGGTTAGAAGGTCTGCAACTGCAGCTCACCGCCACGAATCTCGGTCAGAGTCTACAACTTCATGGAATCGATCAGAGCATCACTGTTCAGATCGATCCGAGTCTACTCCAACAACTCCAACACGGAAGCTTGAACCCCATCATGCTACAGACCGGAGACTTGAATCTGGGGCAGATAGGATTGCAGTTGCCCCAGGGCGATCAGGTAATGGGAACAGCTGCCCCTGAACAAACTCTCCCTCAGTCCGTCTTCTCACAAGGAACTGATCCACAGCAGTCTAACCTTCTCGTGCGTATAGACTCTAATCTCCTACAGCAGGTTGATAACCCACCCATAGTGAGTGATACAAATGAAGCTACATCAGTAACCCTGGACCCTGCATTGATTACTCCTACCCAACCACAGGATCTGCCCATCCTAACCACGGCTCTCAGTTCAAACTCAATGCAACCTTCAACGTCCAGTATCCTGATGACCCCAACTATGTCAAGTGTATCGATACCTCAAGCTCTAAATCTCAGCACTGTGACCAGCGTAGCGGGAGCTTTACCTGAAGACCTGTCGCAACCTGTCCAACAGATGACAACTCAGAAGCAACCTCAGACTAGTCTAGCGACATTGGATCACACGTCAGCCCCGATCACCTCAATGGTAACTACTCAACAACCCTCGGTCATCAACTCTCAGACCGATCCGATTATTAATGAGATGTTGCAGAGTGTACAGGACAAGAGAACGATCAACCTCGGCGATTCAACTCTCGCCAATAACCCAGCTGTGGATCAACAAACATTTCAACTAACCCTCGGCGGGGAGACGCTGAATCTCTCACAGAACCTAGTGTTACAGTCCGGAATGGGAGGCATGACAGGTGCGTCCAATCAAACGTTGAACCAAGCTTTAGAGGCAACGGCAACAGCTCTGAATCAAGCATTAGGAGTAACGGCAACCTCAAACCCAAATACTGTCGATGTCTTAAAAGTCAACATTTATCAAGAGCCGGATCAGGATGCAGCCGGTAAAGCGATGACATCGGACGGTGGTGTAGGACTTTCTGCCCAGTCCAAACAAGCTACTCTATCCGTTGCCGAGGCAGCTGCATCTATTGGTTCCCTCTACACATGCTCAGCTGAAAATTGCACACAGGTGAGAAACAGTCTTTGGAATTGATCACTTTTGCAAGTTTTAAACATTTTGCATAGACCCCTTGCATATGATGTCCCACAGGCCTGTATGCTTCGTTTTTGAAAGGGCAAGGGCACCAAGGTATTTGACAAGAGGCATGGAGGCAATTGCCTCCGTTGCCTCCGTGAAGTATCAGCCCTGGAGTGGATTTCACAAAGGTAGTCCTAACTTAGGACTAGTCCTAGGCAATGCTAAGAGATAGGACTGGTTCTAAGTTAGGACCAGTAACTCATCCTAACTTAGGACTGGTCCTATCTCTTTGCATTGCCTAGGACTAGTCCCAAGTTAGGACTACCTTTGTGAAATCCACCCCTGGTCACACTCTCAAAAAGTGCCCTCACTGAGGCCAAAGGAGACAAATCTTTGGTCGATAGATGTTCTTTGTAAATACAAATGTGCGCGTGAGTGACCTCGGGTCCCTTTTTGCAAGAGGTCTATTCCTGTGATTTCTTGGTTTTTTTTTAGGTGTATAATTTTGGGGGTTTGTTTTGGAAAAGGTGTTGAGCACAGATAAACAGACTTAAACACTGGCGTAAGAAAAGCGTGAAAATTGACTGAGTTAAATCCCGATTGTTTTTTTTTTTCAGACACTTTTGGTTTCATATTAACTAAGAGGAGAGTAACTTTTTTGGTTTTTGCAGTAATCTTTTCGTTTCGAAAAAAAATTGATAGGCTGACAGTTATAACCCTAGCAGAGTCTTTCTCGAACGCTAAACAACCAAATTCTTCTTATGATTATTATTGTTGATCAACATTTATATAGCACCTCTCCCATCCCAAGGATTCACATTACATTTAAAAAATAAATATTTTTTAGAAAATTAAATTTTACTTCTAAACTGTTTCTTTGTTCAGGTGTTCACCTCCATGAACCATCTCCGCACACATCAGAGTGATGCCCATGGTGACCTTCGACCCTTTGTCTGCTCCATCTGCAACAAGGCCTTCAAACGCCAGAGCCACCTTAAGGAACATGAAGCAACCCACCTGCCTAAAGCTTCAGCACAAAGAGGGTCTCGGGTTCACGCTCTCAAATGCGACACATGTGGGAAGGCATTCAATAAACAGAGTCAGCTGGATCGGCATGTTAGAATACACACAGGTAATTAATAATAATAATATCAAAGTCTTATATATAGAGCACGCATCTACCAAACAAGGTACTCAAGGCGCTGAGTATATTATACAAACTTTCAGAAAGATTGCTGTGGTGAGTTCTGAGACCCATTTATGTAGCACCTTAGAAGGACATATCAGATTATAATAAAGTACATTCAATATCATCATGATGTCGGGCCTGGAATTTCATCTTTGAACATGTTGAAAGGGCAAGGCCATTTTCATTTTGCTAAGGGCACTTCCATTGAATGAAAGATCTTCATCTTTGGACATGTTGAAAGGGCAATTCCATTGAAAGATCTTAAAGTCGATGGGAAACTTTGTACATGTGTACATGTAGGTCAGCCCCCGTGTACTCCATACAAATCTTTCTACTTTGTCTTGCATCATCCATATAATTCCAAAGTAAAATAAAATTTAAAGGCAGTGGACACTATTGGTAAGACCTTTCTTGGTAACGAGTAATGGGGAGAGGTTGATAGTATACAACTTTGTGAGAAACGGCTCCCTCTGAAGTGATGTAGTTTTTGAGAAAGAAATAATTTTCCACGAATTTGATTTTGAGACCTCAGAATTAGATTTTGAGGTCTCAAAATCAAGCATCTGAAAGCACACAACTTTGTGTGACAAGGGTGTTTTTTTCTTTCATAGTTATCTTGCAACTTCGACGACCAATAATTGAGCGGTCGATATACACCAAACGAGAAGACTGGTCTTTGACAAATACCAATAGTGTCCAGTGTCTCTAAGGAAAGGCCCAATTAGTAACAAACAAAAAGATTGAAACCAGGCCTTGAATAATTTCGTTCTTGAAGGGGCACAGCATTTTTCCCTCTGGTAAGGGACACTTCAATGAGGAAATCCTAAATTTGTATTGGAACCTTGCACAGGACATCAGCAAAATCACAGGGCACCACGGCAATTGCTGTGGGCGCCGTTGGCTATTTCGAGGCATGGCATGTAAAACGGATTAAGAATGCTGTGGGTGCCGTTGGCTGTTTCGAGGCCTGTAAAACAGATTAAGAATTTAAAACGAGAGTAATCTAATGAATTTTTGTTTTGATGTAGGCGAGAGACCATTCCAATGTCCTCAATGTGGCAAAGGTTTCAATCAGAAGAACAGTCTGCAGATGCACATGATGAGACACACTGGAGAGAAACCACATCATTGTCCATTCTGTAATATGGCATTCACACAGAAAGGTACGTACAATCTCTCAATGCTACTCTAAGCCTAGCCCTGGCAGCCTTTCTCTTTAATTTTTTCTTTTCTGCGTACACAAAAGAGGAAGAATATAATAAATAGCGCACGTATCAACCAACAAGGTACTCAAGGCGCTTAGTATATATACATTTATATAGAAAGATAAGTTATTGAAGTGATGAATTCTAAAACCCAATAAGTTAGCACCTTATAAGGGTTTACAAGGTGCTACGGGGCATACAGCAGCCACAGCCAGGAACACTGAGGCAAACCCAGGTTTTGATAAGTGCACTGGGTTCTTTCGCATGCGATACACAGCACATGGGACCAGCGGCTTGAGGTCCAATCCGAAGGACGAAGCAATGTTTAAGTGTCTTGCTTAAGGACACAGGTGTCACGCCTGGGGGATTCGAACCCACACTCTGCTGATCAGAAACACAAAGCCTAGCCCTGACGTCCTTTCTCCTTTTTTTCTGTTTGGTGTACATCACAGAGGAAGAGTTCTGTGTAGGGCTACCCTAAGCCATGTCCACCTCACATATCCTCATAGCACTTGCAATGAGCTGGTCTTGTTTGAGGATTAATGTGTTAAAAATAGTATGCATTTGGCATGAGCAAATGCAAATACTATTTTAAACACAAATCTTCACCAGATCAGAAAGGACGCACTATCTTTCTTGTTTTTTATAACACATTGTTTCTGATGTTCTTGTTTCAGGTAATTTACGAGTACACATGATCCGCACTCACAACGCCAGCGCTCAGGATACTGTACTTGAAGATCCATCTGAGATGACAGAAGTCATAGGGAATGTTTCATCGGGAGATACGAGCAACCAAGAACCTATGGATCTAGTTAATATGGTTCCAAACTTCTTCAGCTAGTAATGGACTGAATAAGGAATAAGTAACCAATGAATTCATTTTTGGTTTTTTAAACTTTTTTAGTGAATAACCGACTAAATAAGGCATGAGCAACCAAGAAACCATGGATCTAGTTAGTATGGTTCCAAACTTCTTCGTTGAATAAGGGACTGAATAAGGAATAAGTAACAAATGGATCTAGCTAATTATGGTTTTAAACTTTTTCAATGAGCAATGGACTGAATAAGGAATAAGTAACCAAGAACCAATGGATCTAGTTGGTTCCAAACTTTTTCAATGAGTGACAGACTGAATAAGGAATAGGTAGCACACAACCAATGGATCTATGGTCCCAAACTTCTTCACTCAGCAATGGACTAAAAAAAGGAATAAGTAGCCATAAACCAATGGATCTATGATTCCAAACTTCACTAGGCTTCACAGGCTTTTGTGATAACTAATAAAAGCAGTTGTATTATAATTTGGTGGTAATTATGAATGAACAAGACTATCATATTACATGTTGATGTGAAACTTGCAACACAGTTGAAATGGTTTAAAGTCACCTGGAAGTGGTATTTTTTCAAAATAAAGCTTTTGTCACTAATATGTGTTTTGATGAGTGGACTGGAATAAACAGTTAACTAAGGTTTTAAAAAATCAGTTCTTATGTTATTTACAAATTTAAGAGTAGACCCCGACCCGAGAGGGCGCTGTTCGTGACGTCAATCGAGGCAGACTTTGCCTGTAATGCGTAGAGTAAACACAATTGCAAAGTACATGTACGGACCAAGTCGTGAGTTTGTACGTTTCAAAAAAAAAAAAAAACACTTTTTGAAATGTACCAACTCATGACTTGGACGTACATGTACTTTGCACGTGTGTTTACTATACGCATTGCAGGCAAAGTCTGCCTCGATTGACGTCACAAAAGGGGTAGGCGGAGTCAGCCCCCCCAAACAACTTTATATATGTTTTAAACATATAAATTGTGACAAACAATTACTAAAAAAATTGTTTTATTGTTCGTAAGCATATACTCTTATGTTTGAAAGAAAAAAATTCTATTTCCAGGTGACTTAAAATGTTTCTTAGTGATTTTTAATTTATGTTTTGGTTTTAAAGGAGTTCTCCCCACTAATATCACAGTTTGCCATTTATTGTAAATTTGTGTAACAATATGGTTAGTTCTGACATCTTTTAAATTTATTATGGCCATATTTCCCCACTCTGTTCATCTTTTGTTTCATTTCTATTATGCATGTTGCATGAGTTTGTTGGGGAAATTACAGTTTTCTATGCATTTTTTGTGACATTAAAGAAAATTTTGTATGCTTCAATTATAACATTAATTGGGCTGAATCTGTAATATACATGCATCAAGTTTTTAGGCTTTGAATGGTGTTTGGATATTTATGATAATAAATTCGGGTAAACCAATATTTAAAAGAAAAATTAACTAAAAAACTAAATGAATTGGGCTAGTGTCCTCATCAAAACCAACATCAGTCTGAAGCTTTGTCATGCATGGTTTGCTTGGTATTGATAAATGTAGCTGGCAACTTTTAAACAAAAGTTTTTTAAATGCCATTGTTAATTTCCATATGCAACAAATCATGAGCCAATGTTGAAGAGCAGTTGAGCTCACAAAAGCTGAGAAAAATACAGCAAACAAGCAAAAAAACCAAGCATTGTTTCAAACTACACTGTCTCCAGTAAAATTCTTAAGAAGGAAATGTTGTCTTTTTTTAAGTTTTCTTCGTTTTGTAAGAATCAAAAGCTGTTAAAAGTTAAGGAGGTTAAGGAATTTTTTATTTCCAATTTTCAGGTTAATAATTGTTTCCTATTTAACCCAAAAGATTGTATTTATTGTTTATAAAAGCAGGCATGTTTAAAATTAAAAATAATTTTAATATCAAAGGCAACTTCTTCTTTATTTTTAATTCTTGTTTGTTTTAGGTCTCCACTACTGCACCACTCTGCCCTACAATGAAAAAGCATGGAGCGATTATCTAGTTAACCTCAACGTATTAAAATCAAACATTAGCATGGTTAAATTGTTCATTTATTGTTATGAAATCAATGGGTATAAAATGATGAACTTCATTACAATAATACGTCTGATATTAAACAAGTACATGTGTTTGAACCACAACGGTGCATGAACATGTTATTACATTATAATTAGTTTGAGAAAATATATTTACATTGTATAATCCCTCAAATAGTTACAACAGAAAACCATTTTCCCTTGTATAGCAGACCAAAATGCAAAACAAAATGTATCAATTGCTACGCAAAAATCACCATTTGTTTCTCAATATGGTATAACAAAACAATTACAGCACTCTGTGATTGGGATCCATGGGTCCCCTTCACAGCGAGCAACAATTGTGTAATGGGGACCAATGAGTCGCTTTGACTGATGTCTTCGGCATCAACAATCAGAGTAAATCTACAACAACAGATGACACACAGCATGCCATTATACCAATGATACGTTTGTATACAAACAAACAATTTCGGACAAAATAATACATGGTGTGCTGTAAATATCAATCTAAGAAAATTCAACCCAGACGATCTATTAGTGGCAGTGGACACTATTGGTAATTACTCAAAGTAACTATCAGCATAAAACCTCACTTGGTAACAAGTAATGGAGAGCTGTTGATAGTATAAAACATTGTGAGAAACGGCTCCCTCTGAAGTAATGTAGTTTTCAACAAAGAGGTAATTTTCCAAGAATTTGATTTAGAGACCTCAGATTTAGAATTTGAGGTCTCGAAATCAAGCATCTGAAAGCACACAACTTAGTGTGACAAGGGTGCTTTTTTCTTTCATTATTATCTCGCAACTTCAACAACCAATTGTGCTCAATTTTCACAGGTTTGTTGTTTATGCATATGTTGAGATACACCAAGTGAGAAGACTGGTCTTTGACAATTACCAATAGTGTCCAGCGTCTTTAAACAGAGACAGAACCACTAAAAATCACCTTTTAAAAAGGGAACAAGACAAAAACAACCTGTATGACAACAATCCTCTGCATTAAAACAAAATGTATTTACATTTCAACAAAAATTCAACCCCTAGCTTCTCCAAGTACATGTAGTTGGAGATAAGTGGCAATAAAGAAAAAGACTCTAAATTAATTTAAATCTCTGGCATATAATTTTGTTTTGGTTTTGCTGCAAAGAACAAACAGACCAAGTAATGAAACGACAGTGCATTAGAAAATAGATTAATAAATATTAATAGGAAATACATATTTCCATTAGGAGCTTTAAAGACACTGGACACTGTTGGTAATTGTCAAAGACCAGTTTTCTCACTATGTGTATCCCAACATACGCACAAAATAACAAATCTGTGAAAGTTTGGACTCAATTGGTCATCAAAGTCGCAAGAAATTAATGGGGAAAATACTATTGTTTCACAAATATTACTTGTGATTTCAGATGCCTGGGAAAGGTATCCCAGGCCTAAAGTCTTTCTCAGATTCAAAATTTTTAGTGAGAATCAACTTCTTTCTAAAAAACTACGTTACTTCAGATGGAGTCGTTTCTCAAAAGGTGTTTTATACTATTAACAGCTCTCCGTTGCTCATTACCAAGTAAGTTTTTATGCTGATATATATATCAGCATAAAAACTTTGAATAATTACCAAACGTGCCCAGTGCCTTTATAAGCCCAGCTCATTGTACGTGCAATTTGTTTTGTTTCTCGGTGCAAGGCCTCCTATGGCTTCAATAACAATGTACTTTTTCTTGACCTTTAAACTTCATATATATCTCACATAGGTGACAGTCAGTCAGGTCAAAATATAAACTCTATGAAAGTTAGTTATTTTAAATGAATATACATATTATTCTCCTTTGCTAACTTTTAATATTTAAACTTATTACATTTTTATATAGAAAACTTTAAATGTACTGCACCAACTTTACACACACAAAAAAAACGAGAAAAAAAAACACATCAATTTTGAAAAGTTCAGCAATGCATACAATGTATTTCACTATAAAACAAGTCATGTTATCAATTGATAAGACCAAGACTTTGATAGAACAAATAGTTCATATTTTTTTATTTACCCATATCTTCAATAATATCCTCAAATCACACTTCCATACAATCATGATTCTAACAATCCTTATATTAGTAAAAATTAATTAACTCAACCAAAAAGTTTATTCACACGAACTTTGTACATGTTTGTATGGATTAACCTGACTTTAACTTATCTCCTTTTTTTTTCTTTTCTCCAAGATCAAGCGCCGTGTGATCCGATTGATTTAAGTAGTACCAAATAACAACTTTTAACTTTCAATATCCACTATTATAAAATATTAAACAAAGAAGATCCTCGGAGGTCACGTTGTGTTCATTCTTTTACAACATTTAATGACATAATGCTATTATGCTTGCATTTTTGTGTTATTTAGCATTCATTTCTGTTCCATTCTTTTTGCACTTTTGCACGCTAGACCACCACCAGTGTGCAGTAGGCCAGTCGCTCGCACAATTGTTGCACAGATGAAAACCTGACGTACGATCATCACTAAAATCAGTTTATAGTTATCTTCACTAAAGACACTGGTGCCCTTCACCTGTCAACGATTATCAACGCACGACAGCGTACAAACTGACCTTTCAAAGCTGCACTAAACGCCCTCGTGTTCATGGAATAGACCCTTCCCATGAAATATGTAAATTGCACATAGCGCGTGCGCACTAACATTTTGGTTGGCAAAATGAGGGAACATCTTGCTGTTTAGTACACGGATAATGGCTGCGTGACGCAGACATGATTACACGTCTGCTTAGTGCACAACTCTATGGCGTTTGCCAACCAACAGGGTCTGTACGCATGCGTGAATGTAATCAGCATATTTCATGGGAAGGGTCCATTGTGAGAACATTGTTAAGGTTGAAGGATGGAATGTTTCGCTAAACGTGGCTTCACCTCATCATATGGAACGTTCCATCTTTTAAGGGAAGGTACACGTTTGGTAATTACTCAAAACATATATTAACTTAAAAACTGACTTGGTAATGAGCATTGGAGAGCTGTTGATAGTATAAAACATTGTGGAAAACGAATCCCTCTGAAGTAATGTAGTTTTTGAAAAAGGGGTAATTTATACCTAAAATAATTAAAGACTTCTAGCTAGATGTCTTTTTTATTCCTATCTGATACCACACAAATTCGTCCAACAAGGTGTTTTTTTCTTTCATCATTTTCACGCAACTCTGATGACCAATTGGGCCCAAATTTTCACAGGCTTGTTGTTTTATTATTATGATGGCATACACCAAGTGAGGACACTGGTCTTTGACAATTACCAAACATGTACCTTCCCTTTAAAGTGACTGATTGGGACAACGTGAATTTAAAGCTTGCATTAATGGATTTAAATTTAGAATTGTGGCGCCTTCTCAAAATGTCATTTAGAGCAGTGGACACTATTGGTAACTACTCAAAACAATTATCATCATAAAACCTTACTTGGTGACAAGTAATGGGGAGAGGTTGATGGTACAAAACATTGTGAGTAACGGCTCCCTCTGCAGTGACATAGTTTTCGAGAGAGAAGTTATTTTCTTCGAATTTGATTTTGAGACCTCAAGTTTAGAATTTAAGGTCTCGAAATCAACCATCTAAACGCACACAACTTCGTGCGACGAGGGTGTTTTTTCTTTCATTATTAACTCGCAACTTTGACGACCAATTGAGCTCAAATTTTCACAGGTTTGTTATTTTATGCATATGTTGATATACACCAAGTGAGGAGACTGGTCTTTGACAATTACCAATAGTGTCCACTGCCTTTAAGGATTTAGGAATCACTCAAAAACTGGGAGAAACAAAGAAATCTAAATATATATATTCCTAAAGAAAAATACTGTTTAATGTCCACAGACATATTTATATCTTTGGAAATGGATTTCCTTGCCCTTTGAGCATAAAATTCTAAGTTACAATAAATTTACATACCTTTAACTTTTAGCAAATCTATTCCAAATAAGAAATATGTTGATTTATCTTAATCAAAATGCTTCAACATGATTTCGGAGCACACCAATAAATTGTATCTAGTAAATAATCAGAAACAAACCTGAACAGTTTAAAGGCAGTGGACACTATTGGTAATTACTCAAAATCATTGTTAGCATAAAACCTTACTTGGTAACAAGCAATGGGGAGCTGTTGATAGTATAAAACATTGTGAGAAACGGCTCCATCTGAAGTAACGTAGTTTACAAAAAAAGAAGTATTTGTCAAACAATTTAATTTTGTGACCTAAGATTTAGGATTTGAGGTCTCGAAATCAAGCATCTGAAAGCACACAACATCAGGTGACAAGGGTGTTTTTTCTTTCATAGTTATCTCGCAACTTTGATGACCGATTGAGCTCAAATTTTCACTGGTTTGTTATTTCATGCCTATGTTGAGATACATATAGTGAGAAGACTTGTCTTTGACAATTACCACGAGTGTCCAGTGTCTTTACATGCCAACGTTGTACATATACAAAAGTTTCATAAGTTACCTGTACATCCCATCATATACATAATAATAATGATAATTTGGGAGGCTAATCATCCTTAGTCGCAGCTAAGAGCTGAATTGCGAAGGACACGGCTTCAACATGTTCGAGAAGCAGGCATGCAAGGGTGCCTTTGGCCGCCAGCCACATCAACCCGTTATGACCACGGAGCACAGCCAGAGATCAAAAGTGTTTGATTTTTCCGGAGGGAGGAAAACCGGATGGTCTGGGAAACCCTCGTGGCACAGTAGAGAACCAATGCACAACTCAACTCACATATGGCCCTGGCCGGGAATCGAACCAGGGTCACCTTGGTGGGAGGCAAGTGCTTTACTAACAAGCTGACCATGCCCCCCGCATACATACATTTATCACGAGAGGGTATTATCACTCAGGAAATACTATTAACTTGTGTCGAAGAATTTTGTATGTGACAACGCATTTTGGTCACTTTGCCAGATTGCATTAGGAGATTCCCGTCAACCAAAATTGTCTTCGGGGCCAAGTCCCAACCCAAATCAGCAGGATACATTTAGTATCGTGAATTATTTACTTTTCCTATTCCAGAAAAGCTAAAAAGCTCAGCATTTTAGGCTCAAAATGCAAACAAAAAAGCGGGAACTGACAGAGTTATCTAGGGAAATTTGTTTAATGTAGTGTGATTACATTTAATTCAAAATGGTTTTTATTTGTCTTGCCTTAATGTTGCTGGTTCATTCTCCTCATAGCGGCTTCGTACGCAGCGAAACGCTTCTGCGCACGATCCTCTTCACCACTAGAGGGCGCTGTAGCACCCGCTGCTAAGCTTGTTGATGATTCTCTAGAGGAAGGATTCTGATTGGCTGACTGGTTTCTTAAGGTGTTTGAAGCTGATTGGTTGTTTTTATTGGAGGAAGCAGTGGTTTTGGTGGAATGTGCCTGCTTGTCTTGGAATCGCCTTGTGGAGAAAAAATACAATATAGAGTTAGTTGATTTTTATTTAGGGTTTTTTTTTTCCAGGGGATAACATTTGTTTGCTCTTTGGTAAAAAATACGTTATTAAAAAGAAAAAAATTATTAACAAATTTCTCGTTTCAAAATTAGGAAAAATAATACTTCTGAAAAAGGGTAGTGAGATCGTTTAAATATTTCCTTTTTTTTTAAACAATTTTTTTTTTTAAGAAGGTGGCCCCTAAAAAGGAAGTGGGTGGGGTCGTTAACATATATTTATTTTTTTGCCTAAAACATCAAATGCATAGATTATCATCCAACACAAATTTAGTCACCAGAATATATACTTTGGTGTTACTGATAAAATTCAACTTTGAAACTAGCCCTCAAAGTTTGTGCCCAAGTCCCCCCCCCCCTCCCCTCCAAACCTGAAATCCTGGATCTTTCCCGCTCTGTTTACTAACCTTCTTGCGAGTTTCATTAATAATTCTTTACGTTGTCTAAGAATGGTTTCTCTCTCTGCTGAGGATTTTGAGAATCTACCGGGGAGGGCTTGAGGACCGTCGGTGAAGGGTACATTCCCATCATCACCAACACTGTCAATAAGTAAATAAGGAATCAGGTATCACAACATGCACTAACACTGTCAATAAGTAAATAAGGATACAGGTATCCAGACTAACACTGTCAATAAGTAAATAAGGATACAGGTATACAGACTAACACTGTCAATAAGTAAATAAGGATACAGGTATCATGCACTAACACTCTCAATTAGTAAATAATGATACAGGTATCACGCACTAACACTGTCAATAAGTAAATAATGATACAGGTATCACGCACTAACACTCTCAATAAGTAAATAAAGAAACAGGTATCAGAACATGCACCAACACTGTCAATAAGTAAATAAGAAAGAAGGTTTAGGAACATGCACCCTCAGACATAAGATAATTAGAAAGACACAAGGATGGAAACACGTCTTTTATACTTGGCTATATAATAAACAGCATTTATAAAGCACATTATGAATAAGGTTAATTATGAATCACAGGTTCCTCAATGCGCCTAACAACAGAAATAAAAGCTAAAAATGTAATCAAATTAAAATATAGGCCTACTTAACTACGTTATAAAATATCCTAAAGAAAAGATTCTACAATATACACATATACAAATAGATATAAATTTAAAAACCTTCGAAAAAAAAATTGATATACACATTTAAACACATACAAATATATTAACAGGAATTTTATAGTAATCCTGGGTATTCACAAAGAGATAGGACTAGTCTTATCTCGAGTTAGGACGAGTAAGTCCTAACTCTTCTAGGACTAGTCCTAAGTTAGGACTAGTCCTAAGTTAGGACTAGTCCTAACTCTTTGTGAAATCGACCCCAGGACTGATGTTACAAAAGAAGGAGTTCAAAAACCGAAGTAGAAGAAAACTGGATCGAACCACAGCGTACAAATAACATGTAAAAAGGAATTGTTCTCATAATTCATACATTGCAGGAAAACAAATCCTGAATGTTGAAGCACCTTGTGTGTCACTGAGTGATGGATATGAGCGATTCAAAAGAAGCCACTATTATCATTATTAATATTGAAAGAGAAATTAACACTTTCGTGAGTCGTTTCTCACAATGTGAAACATTGTAGTTATTGAGGGATGGGTTGAGTGAAGGGGTTTGGATAGCGTCGACTGGAGTGGCAGCATTTGCTTCAGTAGTCTCCTGTTTGAGAAGTTGCGATATCATGAATAATTTTTATGGATGATGAGCAACTGCTTAGTCCACAATTACTTTTTTTGTTTTAGCATACTATAACCAAATCATTAGCCACCATTTATAATACTATATCGAAGTTTTGAAGTTTACCTTGAGGTAGAGACTGAAGCCATCTCAGCGGATCGATCGCCACGTTCATCAACTCCTTGATGTCTATCATTCTGAACCATCTCTTCCATCTCACCAAATCGTCTCACCATATCAGCGGCTACCGACCTCTGTCTCACCACGTCGGCCGCTGCCGATCTCTGCCTCACCACGTCGGCCTCTACCGACCTCCCTGGTGTGTCGTATAAAGATGGGCTTTCTCCTGTCCGTCTTGAGTTGGCGTTGGCGTTTAGGGATGGGTTGGATGAAGGGGTTTGGATAGCGTCGGCTGGAGTGGTAGCATTTGCTTCAGTGGTTTCCTGTTTGGGAAGATACCATATCAATAATGATTTCTATGACTGATGGGCCTTTTCTGAATCATTCAATAAAACACTAATAATATTTTGTTCATTCATTGTTGCAGAAATCACAGTAATTCAAAATGAATAATACAAGATGCTATAATATAGTCAACATGATGGTAAATCTACATTCTATAAAAGTGATACAAAAGTTATCTATCGATATATGGTCTATATTGATATCTGAAACAGTCGCATCCCCTTAAGATGATCCCCTGGCTGCCGCTTCCCAGGTTGTATCGTAGTTTGGGTGTGAGCCCCGGCTACACGGCAGTTAACGCTTGTATGACTTCTGACTGGCACCCCCGAACAAAGATATTGACAAAATAGGGACACCGCCAACATAGGGCTAGATAGCTCAGTTGGTAGAGCGCCGGCACGTTAATCCGGAGGTCATTGGTTCGAATACCACTCTAGTCAATTCTTTGTTCAACCCCCAAAATCATTACAAAAGTTATCTTTAAACAAATGGCAACATCTAGGTCCGGGAAGCAACGGCTGATGTTCCTACAGCCTATGGACGGACAGACAAAATGACAGACATACATGAAAGACAGGACATAAACTGCTGCAAGACAAAAAATACAGCAAGTTAAAAAAAATAGTTAATGGCCTGATGTTTTGACCCTAGCAGAGTCTTTCTCAAAGGCTAAATGAGAACACAACAAACGAGAACAGGTTTATTAGTATAACAAAATCAGTCAAGTGAAAAGAAATGAATAAAGAGAGAGAGAGAGAGAGTCAGAAGCACACAGCAAAAAGCAAGGGGTAAACACTGAATACAACAAGCGGTCTTCTATGGCATTAGGGCTTGGTTTAACGAAGCACTAAGATGCATCTTCAGGGCCCAATTTCATGGCTCTGCTTACCGCCGAATTCTGCGCTTACGGTCGCGATTCCCTGCTTACGTGCAAGCGCCGAACTTCTGCGCTAGCCTTGTAAGCGTAGAATGCCTAGTAACGTGAAGTACGCACGCGCAGAAGCCCAAATTCGCTGCTAACCCGTGAAATACGCTTGCCATAAGCACAGAATTCCCTGCTTCCGTAAGCGCCGATTCTGTGCTTACGGTAAGCAGAGCCATGAAATTGGGCCCAGATGAGTTGCAGCATTATTACCACAGTGATTTGTATTGTGTCTACACACTTAGCTAAAAAATTAAGTTAGATACACAATTCTGATCATATTGAGCTCTTTGTGAGGCTAAATAATACCCAACACCTCATGAACAAGAGTCTATATCACAAAATATTCAATCGCCTAATCAAGAAGCTACTCTAACTTACAGGCGGCAGCACTAATCTTCCTTCTAAGATGTTATCAATAGTAACTTCAACAGCCTGTGTGACTCGCAGATCTTCAAGGAGTACATGCACTGGATAATTTGGAAACATCTGCTGGACCTGGGTGGCCTGATAGAGAAACAATACAATTATTTATTTATTTACCTTACACCGATGTGTGTTAGCACTGTAAATTCAGTAATTTGACAAGTTATGTGAACAAAAAACCTTTGCAATTCTTAGAGCAGTGTCTTACCAACTAGACCACCGAGATTGCCCGGTAGCTAGAGGCCGTTCGAGTCCTATATTTTGGCAGCGGGTACTGCAACAATCAAATAAATAAATCCAACATCTGAGTTTACAACTTGAAATACCCGTATTAAACCATCCTACTGCGTAGTAGGCCTGGGCGACTAGTGAAATTAACTACTCGACTAGTCACGCCTCAAATAGTCGCAACTTATGACACTAGTCACCCAGGCTTACTGTTGTGTTAGACTCACCATGTTAGTGAGTTGTGAAGTATGTACAGCTCTCTGCTGCAGTAAATGACGATGTGAAACCTCGACGGAGAAACTTGGTATCCAGCTGGCAATTTGGGAACCTGTGAAAATTCATCACGGATTTTAACACAAATATTATACTCTAGATGATACAGTCAAGCTGTCAACGATTCTTTATAATTCAAGTTTACAAAATTAGCCAAGTACAGAAGAAAAGTAATGTGTTGTTCTCAGCAGCATAAAAGGTTGTTGTAACTTTGAGTTAGAAGTAGCTAAATTTGTACACAATGTCCACAACATAGTTTGAAGATTATGATAGTAGAAAGCTTCCCTTGAAATTGTACTTACTGAGGTGCTGTAGTTTTTGAGAAATGAGTAAAATCAATAATTTTCGTCTCAGTTTTAGCATGTAAAAACATAAGCAGTTATGCTATGGTTTTGGTATAATATCAGGGGATTTGACATGCTAAAATAATTTTAGTCTCATGAGACCAAAATTATTTTGTGACTTGTTTTACTCATTTCTCAAAAACTACACAACCTCAGTTAGTATAATTTGAAGGGAAGCTTTTCACTATCATTATCTTCAAACCCTGTAAGTTTAATGTAAATCTGTGGACATTTTGAAAAAGTACCCAAGTCCTTAACAACTTATTCATTGGGTGAGGTTTGCAGTAGCACCATGTGTTAACGTCTTTTGAATTGTGTTGATTCTGAAAAGAACCAGTGGTTGACAACCAAACGCTTTGAATAGTATGCTCTGATCGACTTAAGTAAAGATCACCCTGCGAACCAACACTACTCAAAGAAGTTTAGAGATAGTGCAACAGCAAATATGTCACCATGCAGAAAAACTTATTTCTATCTAAAAGTCCCTTTCAATGCAACCAAATTGGTACAAATCTCACTATTTTTCCACATAAAACACAACAAAGATCATTATTCTCACCGTCGAAATGAAAGAAGTGATTTCTGCCTCTCCTTGGTCGCACCGGTTGTGCCTGACCATCTCGCATCATCGGATCCATCATAGCGCCACCGACGCCATGAGCATGAGGAGTAGCTGTAGGTACTGTCGGCTGGTCTGTAGGTCGGATATTCAGGGTGTGTCGACACGTCGGACAGGATGTCTCATGCTCTAACCAGGATCGCAGACAGTTACTGTGGAGTTAAACAATTCACCATTCATTTATTTAATAATAATAATAATAATAAGCATGATACAGCGCCCAACATCAAACCAGTCACTGAGCGCTTTACAATATTAAAGAGAGTAAAAAGCATCAGTACTAAACCAACAATATAGCAATGATAAAAATACAAGACGTTTAAAACAAAGAGCACATCAAAATTATCTTCAAAAGCACAGAACGCTCGACCATCAGTATAAAAATAACACAAAGGTAGCAACACATCCAACAACACAATTAGGGCAGATAACAGGATGAATAGGAAACAAGAAGTTTTCGGTTTTAGATGTGAGAGGAAAACCCAAAAGGGGAACACCCACGCAGTCAGGTAGGGACTGAAGACCCAATCCACACAGTTCCGCAAGCAAACCCTAGAGGTGGAAGGCAAGAAGGATACCACTACTACATCAACCCTTGCACCCAAAGTTGTCGAAGCTCCTTTAGAGATACTTTAGCAAGGGTAAGTGAATACAAAATACTTCAAGATTGACGGCAGAAATGTTACCGACATCTCAAATCATCTGAATCAAGCAGTAGAAAATGCCAACATGAAAAACTTACTTATGAAAGAGATGATTACAGGGCAGCTTCCGAGCATTCTTCATCTCTTCCCAGCAGATCGCACAATCGTCATTATTCTCTCTTAATTCTTCATCTGTCGCTAAGGGGAAGTTTGCCTCCATATTGCTCACAACCTGACGCACAAACAAGAAAGTCATCTTCAGAATAATTCAGTTGTTACTGATATCTCAGCAGGGATTACCCTTAACACCAGCCCGGCAAACATTGTCAAGTAAAAACTGATATGGACTAGTAAATGACACTTAAAACAAAACGCCTGGCAGTCTCAAATCTCCATGGATTATTACTCAATCTGTCTCACACTTGTGTTTCAGAACGGCACTTCAGTGCGTGCCAAACCAAATTCTGAAATTAAGTTCATAAACATGTTGATGTCTAAAACAGTTAGGAGCGACTGGAAGCACTAGAAAGATCGACAGTTGCAGTTGTTTGGAACAACTCTGGAGCGCCTTGGTTTCAGACGTCAATCTTATCACGAGCCGAACCAATGTAAAAGTTATGTTAAGTTTGCCTGTCTGAACCCAACATTTATTTGGGTTGACCTAGAGTTGCTCCTTATCTATTTGGTTCGGCATGACTCTGGAGAGCCACTCTGAAACAGGTTTAATATACATCAGCAAATGTCTCAAGGAAACTTGACTCCTTAAACTTTAAGATATTATTGAAACCAACCTGTCTGAAGTTGCGATGACGTTTGATTCGTCGTTGGATTTCACTGTACAGGAAACGTAGCTCCATGCAGATCACCAAACTTGCCATACTCAAAAACACATTGCCCCAAAGCTGGAAAAAACCCAAAACAGTGAATTCTAAGAAGTCTTGAGTCAACAGTTTTGAAAGAACTACAAGGATTAGAGCATCACATTCAAGTTCTGGTGGAGTCATTGGAGTGTGGGTTTGAATCCCGGTCATGGCACTTGTGTCTTTGAGCAAGATGCTTTACTTTAATTGTTTCTCTTCACCCAGGGGTAAATGGGTACCTGTAAGGGCAGATATGGTTCTTTGTGATTGTTTAAGCTTAGAAGCGCCCATTTGTTGCACAGGCTGTATGCTCCCCAGGGAGCTGAGACAGTTTAAGGAATGAATTAAATGGCCCAGTGACCAGGGATAATAATGGAAGAGCTTTAAAATGCCAATCGGGTGTGAAAAGCGCTATATAACATCTGGTGATTATTATTATTATTATTAGAAGACTAATACTAACCAGCATATGGAAATGATGCACAAAGTCCACACACAGTGCAGAAAGCTCCATAATAAGATCTGAGTAGTACATGATGGTACCTCGTTTCTCCCAAACGCCCTCATAGTGAAGATCGTAGAAATGGATTCCATATCTAAGAAAAAAAAAACATTTTACTAAAATTTACTAAAACCTGACACATGTAGCGCACAATAAAACAAACTCTAAACCACAAAACAATAGAACAATTCATGTTTCCGTTTACAGTTGTTTTATATTTAGCACCATTTTAATTGCCTTCATCTTTAATCTGTAAAGCGCCTTAAGCGTGTTTTTGAAGGCAGATTTTGGTGCTATATAAATACTGTTTATTATTCTTATTATTAGGTGGTCTGCTGAACAAGTAACTGAACCATGAAGGGTTGCAACAAAATTAGAGATCAGCCGTAAGTAGGGGAAAAATCATGCCTTTAAAGACACTGGACACTATTGGTAATTGTCAAAGACCAGTCTTCTCACTTGGTGTATCCCAACATATGCATAAAATAACAAACCTGTGAAAATTTGTGCTCAATTTGTCGTCAAAGTTGCGAGATAATAATGAAAGATAAAAAACACCCTTGTCACACGAAGTTGTGTGCTTTCAGATGCTTGATTTGGAGACCTCAAAATCTAATTCTGAGGTCTCAAAATCAAATTCGTGGAAAACTACTTCTTTCTCAAAAACTATGTCACTTCAGAGGTAGCTGTTTCTCACAATGTTTTATACTATCAACCTCTCCCCATTACTGGTTACCAAGTAAGGTTTTATGCTAACAATTACTTTGAGTAATTACCAACAGATGGTTCAAGAGAAAGGATCTTTGATACTTTCTCTTAAAAAGTGGAATTCATAAATCAAATTGTTGATGTTGTTTATACCTGATTAGAACGTACACTGTCCTGATCTCCAGCAGAATGACCTGACAACAAAAAATCATACAATGAAAAAATAGTCAACAGATCACAGAGAATTTTTTTTAAAAAAATAAAAAAATAAAAAAATCGTCACACTAAATAAGTGATCAGAAATCGGTATGAGACTTTAAATATTTGTGTCATAATTTAGCAGCACAAGCAAAAAGTTATTTATCTTTTACTGATTCAATTTGTGATCATGTTTTCTGGCCTCATCTAAAGTGCGTCTCTTAACTCTTTCAGTGGCCGCTTCGTTTGCCTATTGAACCTAAAATACCCAGCTTTTTTCAGGTTTTTCAAAATTATGTATATATAAAAATCACTCTCGCCGAACAAAATTCATCTTGCTGATTTGAGTTGCCTTGGTACATCCCAAAGTAAATAGTATTTCTTGAGTGACACTTTTTGAGTACATAGATTCGATCTTACATGTACGATAATGCTGCTTTCAAAATACATAACATAGATCGTGGCACTAGAAGAGTTAAAATTTGTTTTGTTGAAGTGCCTAAAGTACCTTAGATATGTATGCTATATAAGACAATATTCTTCTTCAGCCAGTCTTACCTCCGAGATGGTAAAGAGAAAGACATTCCAGTCTTGCAGTGCACCCATGTAACAGCAGATGAAAATCAGACCTTTGCACATACACAAAATGGTAGCTAGCAGAAACAATACCTTGCCGTGAGCCCAACCCATGGGGGAAGGTGAGAAACACAGCTACAAATAACAATAAATAACACAAATTAACGATGACTAGAGCAAGCTAGTCGAAAACATTGAGATCAATTTAAGAACTGACACCGCGGTAGTGCAGTTAATTATGATCCTATAAGCTAAAGTAGTAGTCCCGCCAGTTTTCTATATCTTCCTCCCAGGTAGTAGTCAGAAAGCAGGACAGTTTTTTTTCAGAACTGAGAAGTCTGCCGAGCAATTCGAAAAATTTACTCCGCGGTCGTAGAATATATAGCAAGACAGTTGTCTAAAGAACAAACTCTACCTGGCAAGTAGATACACACATGGTATATGTAACAAGAATTGCCACTTTTAGGTGAGGTTTGTGGTAGCCCCATATGTAAACCTCTTTTGAGTCGTGTTGGTTTGGGAAAAGAACCCGTGGTTGACAACTGGATTCCTCAATCAGTATGTTCTTATCACCTTCAAGAGGATGCTGGACTCTGTTGTAATGGAGATAAACTTTGTTCTCTTTTCCCCCTTAAAGTTCCCCGTCCTAACCTCCGTTACCCTGTCCTGTTCATTGTCCCTAAAAACAGGGTCAATGCCACTACAAAGGGCTTCATACACCGTCTCACCTCCCTGTTTAATTCAATCGCCCAAACCAATCCTTCCATCGACATCTTCCACCAATCCATCACTGCCTTCAAAGTCCAAGTCAAGCAAGTGCTCCAGCCCTCCCCCTCACTCATCTTTCCTCCCTAGTGTTTAATCACCTGATTATACTTCCATCATGCAAAGTTCTAACTTATTAAATTTGTAATTTGATCAATCCACTGGAAAAAGTAGAAGGATGATTAAATTCTCTTTTTGAACGATACTCACATATTCAAATCGATCTTTACAGAGTCCGGACAGAGTATGGAGGAAAGCGAGGGCAGCAAACCATACCATCCACATCACCATCTCCTCTAAAGTTTGGACGTTCAGAACACCAAAGATGATGATGAATTTGTAGAAGATAAACTTCCATAATTTGTCTCGGAGATGCTGTAGTAAAACAGAAACACATTTACAGTTTGACTCCATTGACTCTTAACGTTTAAAACTTTCTAAAATAATGAACAGTTGTGTGTGGTAAACAAAAACCCAGCAGGCCACTCCTCTAAACTACTCATAACAAATTACTCCAAATGACAAAGTAAAATGCCACTGTCAACTGTTAAATTGCTTTTGGTTTGGGTGGTTTGCTTTTGGTTTGGGTTTGACATATGACATCTAGTGAAGTATGAATTACAGAGTTTTTAAATGAACGACACAAACCAAGTTTTGGCTAAGTACTAGTACCTGTCTCTCACTGGCACGGAGTTCTCCAAACACAATATGCTGCAACAAACGTCCCACTAAGACCAGAAGACAGAAGGCCAGGTTGATCAACGACTGTAAACATAAATACAAAATCAATGAGTGGAAGGTTTCTCCAAATATGATAAATATCAAGAAGAGTGGTTTAGAGCTAAATGACTGACAGGCCTTGAACTTCGTTCTTGAAGGGGCACAGCAAATTTCCTCTTGTAAGGGAGCACTTCTATGAGGACAAAATAAAAATTAATATTTGGAATTTGTAAAGGGCACCAGCAAAAACACAGAGCACCACAGCAATTATGGTGGGTGCCATGGGTTATTTCGAGGCCTGGGGTCTATTTTCACAAAGAGTTAGGACTAGTTCTAACTTAGGACTAGTCCTAAGGGGATATTAAAACTGTATGGCTAGTCCTAAGACTAGTCTTAACTCTTTGTGTAACCCACCACTTGACTTGACTTGACTTGGACTTACCAACACCGACCAGACATCTGCCATCATAATTCGGCACAGTTTAATAATCTCTCCATCGTCCGCTTGTATTCCAAACAAATACCGTGACGTCTCGCTCTCATTTGCCCCGTTAGACCATCCTCCTGGAGCACCTCTACCATCGTCACCAAGAGTCTCTGTGCTCGAGTCTGGTGCCTGGTGGGTCAACCCAGCGTTCTCTACTGTCTCGAGGGTCTCTCTGGCATACAAGAAGCACCAAGCTAGACTGAGACAGCTCAGAGCTATGTAGGTCTGGAGAGCAGGAAGGGATGGAGGTTGGAGTACTAACACAGGCATGATGAACACTGGGTACCTGAAAACAATACATCGATGGATGATGATAGGTAAGCAATTTACTTTATTCATTCATAAATGGTTTCTTAAAAACAAATTTACAATTCGCGGCTTCAGCCGATTTGCAACTATTAGCCATAATAAGCTATTGAAGTATTGCCATAGACCTACTAGCTTCTGAATATATTCATTTAAATGCCAACCAATAAAGTATCAGAAACATGCCGTTACTCCAATGTCGTGCATGCATTAAGCCCGGTTACTACTTCCTGCGACTGCTTCGTGCGATGAGAATTTAATTGCGTCACAAAGGGAAATGGAGCGTGTAACGAATGTTGCGTCACCAAAAATCGCTTCGCATTTGCATTCACAGGAAGTATAAACCGGGCTTCACCACTGATTGTAAAGGCGGACGATCTCTCAAAACGTAAGACCAAAAATTCTAAGATTTCAAGATCCGATGAAGTGTAACTGTAAGTGTCTAGAAAAAAGGTTGGTGCACTGGTATGGTGAGGTGATTTGGATAACTTTCCGTATAGCCACCACTTATTAACTCATTTATACAAAAAGAGATTTCTCATTGAGGCAAATTACTAAATACTATATTATATCATATCGAATGAAAAAGTGGTGGCGACACCCATACGGAAACGTTTCTGATGATTTAAAAAAAAATCATTTAGTTTTCGATTCTGAACAATTCTCTCGTTATCCAGTCGGAAACCCATGACACCATGATAGAAATAGAAAATTCACAAACAATGTATTCGTTTATTTAGCAAATAAAAAGCAAAAACCAAAGAAAGTCCGGAAATTGAAAAAGATAACATTTTAATTAAAATAATGAAAATGGAAAGTATTCGCAAGTTCACACACTAAAAATTGAATTAAAGTTTTAACAGGGTAACAGGACACTTAATTGCAAAAGTTGGTGGTGACCAGTTTTTATCCTGATGGAGAAATGTGTTTATTTACCGCGACAAAAAGGTTAGGGTATCCCGTTCTTAGATAGGTCGAGTTGACCAACTCAGGGCGTTTGTCAACTGTTCAAGAAGGACACGTAATCGTATACGTTTACGCGTCTCAGTGTTGCACTTTGTTGACAGCGCAGAGCAGGCAGCGCAACCCGACGACACGAGCAAAACTACTGCTTCAAGCATAATTTTACTATTTTAGGATAAACTTAAACGTATCACTTACCAGTAAATTGACGTGTATTATCCACTAGAAAAATACACTCATTTTATAGGAAGGATTTCACGTAATACTTGGCATATTTTGGTGGATGATTATTACGCCATCTACCTACGTACTAACAAAATAATTAGAGCACTGCCGTTGATCTGTATAGCGACCACCAGTCGGTCAAATAATGAGAATTGCCCGCTTTATACGTGTACGTATACGGACGGGCAAAGCAATGATTTTTTTTTCTGCAGGTTGGCATAGATCAAAGAGCAATCTGTTTATTAAAGCCATTGGACCCTTTCGGTACAGAAAAAAAAAAAAAGTTCACAGATTTACAAATAATTTAAATTAAACAGACACTTTCAAATAACAAATACCTTACAGGGTTTACAGAAGGTAATGGTGAAAGACTTCTCTTGAAATATTAGTCCATGAAATGCTTTACTTTTTGAGAAAACGGTAAAACAATATAAATTCTCGTTAACGAGAATTACGGATTTGTTATAAACACATGTCATGACATGGCGAAACGCGCGAAAACAGGAGTGGGTTTTCCCGTTATTTTCTCCCGACTCCGATGTCCGATTGAGCCTAAATTTCCACAGGATTGTTATTTTATATATAAGTTGTGATACACGAAGTGTGGGACTTGGACAATACTGTTTACCGAAAGTGTATAATGGCTTTAATTAGTTCCCCATATATGTATTTCACCATAATTTTTATGCACATTTTTTGAAAATCCAATTTCTGTCACACGTATATCAAGTAGGACTCCCTTAAACAAAAAATCAATTTAGGCCAATCATTATTGAATCATGGAGGAAGAAAAGACAGAATTCATGCAGAGAGGCACGCACTGAATTTGAACTTCAGCGTCAAAATAAAAAAAAATAAGCGATTTTGGGTGAGCCTACAAAACAGTGGCCTTGACAACACTGCTCTCTCGACACTCCATTTGTAGTTCTTAATTTTGGCATGAGAGTGGCTGCGAAGAGTTTCGTCCACGTGGTTGAAAAGTGCGCTTGAATTTAAATAACGGGTCAAAAAAAAATCGGTTTTATCAATTAGAAGACTGTTTTTAAAATGGCAATTTAGTCCAATATCCATAATTAAAAATAAATAAAAAGTTTTATAAAAAGTGGTGGGCTGATGCGGTAATTTTCCTCTTTAAATGAACTTATTGGCTTAGGGTCGTCTACCATCACATTCTTTGGGTGCGTTCGTGATGGGTCGACCCCGGTGTGTGGCGGTTATTTTTTCCAGGACGAACGTTGGTAATTAGCTGTACACCTTCGTCCTGGAAAAAAAAAGAAAACGCCCACACACCGGGGTCGACCCGGGGAAGCTAATCGAACGCACCCATTGAAAGTCAATGGACTACGGGGTGGAACGGTGGAATACAAACATTGAAACTGGGGTTATACAGTGACGATGACGACACCAAATTTAATGCTATTGTGGCATATTACCTCCATGGGCGTCAATCAGGGGTGGGACAGGGGGACATGTCCCCCCCACCTTTTTGGAGGGTGGGGGACACAATATCAAATGTCCCCCCCCCCCCCACCTTTTTGACCACCTTTATCATGAAGCCCAAGTTTTGCCCTGTGTAAGACGAAACCCGGTGTCCCTATATGGGCATTAATCCTGTGGGCAAAGGATGACACAATTTTTCGAAGGGTGAAGGACACTATATCAAAATTGTCCCCCCTCAAAATTGGCCCTAGATTGCATCACAGAGCATCTAAACTGCAAAATTTCCCCGGGCCCTTAATCGGGCCCGCACCTCACGACGTAAAGGCTTCCCACACGCATGGTCCATCGTTGACAGATTTGCACCTCCCCCCTGAAAGAGTGGAAGGAATGTGAACCCCCACCCCATTTTCGAAGGGTGGGGGACACAGTATCAACTGTTCCCCGTGTCTTTTGACCACCTTTATCATGAAACTCATGTTTTGCACTGTGGAACTGTGGAGCACTGGAACACAATATTCCCATTGTTCTGTTTCGTTTGCCATTTGGCCGCTAAATGGCCTAAAGATTGCACCACAGAGCATCTAAAAATTCAAAATTTTCCCGGGCCCTTGAGCGGGCCCGGACCCATGCCGTAAAGGTTTCGCATTTGCGTGCTCACTCTTTGGCAGATTTGTCCCCTAAAATTCGTGTCATAGATCAACACCTGAACATGCTGTTAACCAAAAAGGTTCTACTGCTGCTCACATTTTACAGATGTTCTGTTCCATTCTGTATGCATCTTATTGGCCTTAGATTGCACCACAGAACATGAACGCAAAATTTTCCCATGTCGTAAAGGTTTCACACTCGCGTGCTCACTCTCTCACAGATTTTCCCCCTAAAACAAGGTTCATAGATCCGCACTTGAAGATGCTGTTAACTCAAAAGGTTCTACTGCTGCTCACATTTTACAGATGTTCTGTTCCATTCTGTATGCCTCTTATTGGCCTTAGATTGCACCACAGAACATCTAGAATGCAAAATTTTCCCGGGCCCTTAAGCGGGCCCGGACCCATGCCGTAAAGGTTTCGCCCTCGTGTGCTCACTCTTCGACAGATTGCCCCCCCCCCTAAAACTTGGTTCATAGATCCGAACTTGAAGATGCTGTTAACTCAAAAGGTTCTACTGCTGCTCACATTTTACAAATGTTCTGTGCCATTCTGTATGCCTCTTATTGGCCTTAGATTGCACCTCAGAGCATCTAGAATGCAAAATTTTCCCGAGCCCTTAGGCCTGGACCCAAGGCCGTAAAAGGCTTCGCGTTCCGCTTTATAGCAGGCTCCATCTTTAATACCCACCAGGGATGAACTGCCGCCTGAGCATTATAATGCAGAAACAAAATGGATATTACTAAGCTATAATTGAGTTGTTTTTTAGGTACAATAACCATGATAGCAAAAATAACCATGATAGCAAAAATAGGCACTAAATCTGAGAGGGGAGAACATCACCCCTCACACTCCATAGATTGCACCAGAGAGCATCTACGGACTACAAAATTCCCACGCCGTAAATGTTATGTCCCCCCCCCCCCCACCTTTCAAGACGGATTGACGCCCCTGATTACCTCAATCTATGCCACACCTTCTACGATGCCAAGCCCTTGAGGAGCAGTGCTGTCTTGAAGACCTGATGACATCAAATGAGAAGGCTGTGAGATGCGCCCAATCTTGTTCAGATCATCATAATGATTCGGAAGCTCACAAATTTCTACAACATTGTTACATTCTCCTGACACCCAAGGTCATTAGTGTGAATATGCCTTTGAAAACGCAGCTAGAAGCTACACAATTTCACCACAAGCGACAATGCATGACCAAAATGACTTTTATTTTTTACTCCGATTGATTTGTCCAATAATACTATTTGACATTTAATTTGATAACCGCATCTTTAATTATTACATTTCTTTCAAACTGCATGCAGCATCAAGCAATATATATTCACACCCCTTTACTCCCCTTGTTCCGCCCATCTAAAGACGCATCCCTTGTTCAATCTGTCTTCTTTGCATCCAACATGGCCGTCTTCTTAATCTGCCTTCTTTGCATCCAATATGGCCGTCTTCTTAATATGCCTTCTTTGCATCCAACATGGCCGTCTTCTTAATCTGCCTTCTTTGCATCCAACATGGCCGTCTTCTTAATCTGCCTTCTTTGCATCCAACATGGCCGTCTTCTTAATCTGCATTCTTTGCATCCAACATGGCCGTCTTCTTAATCTGCCTTCTTTGCATCCAACATGGCCGTCTTCTTAATCTGCCTTCTTTGCATCCAATATGGCCGTCTTCTTAATCTGCCTTCTTTGCATCCAACATGGCCGGGTTCTTAATCGGTCTTCTTTGCATCCAATATGGCCGTCTTCTTTGTGAGTACATGTACAAGAGCAATAGTCGCCAAGGGCGCCACCCAGTATACCAATAGATGCTCCCCCATTGGATGGTTGTGACAGTTGAATGTCAGTGCAGATGCAAGGGCTGGGTTGAACATCATGCCTGTCCATTCAAGACCTTTAAAAAGAGCGGGAGAAAACACCCAAAGCATTAGATAAAAACAGTGTCAATCTTCGTCCGTTTTATGCTGAACTAACATCCAAACAAGTGACAGTTTGTATCGTAGCTGCATTATCACAATTTTAAGTTCGTATGTTCAAACTATAAGGTAATTTTTGCGCAATCTGTACAGGTTTCATTTATTATTTGGAGCTCCTGGTCTTTTTTGATATTGTAGTCTTGCAAAAAACCAAACATTCAGGCCTACCTAAGTTTACAATCCACAAAACTAAAATAGTACTCACCTATTGAAATTATACCAACTTGTACAAAGGAATCAAAAGCAATACTCTTTGCTTTACCCTTTGGCATCAAGTACTTCCTTGCCAAGAAGTAGATAAGAGTCGCCAGAGCCTCGGCAGCCATTCCTCCCAAGATGGAGGACCTCAAAGCTGAGTCACATTGATCTTGGATCATGTGCTTCCATTTATAACCATGGCGAGCTGATGGTGCTGCCCTCCACAGCCGTTTGGCATAAGGAAAGGCAAGTTGACCGCCAAGGACTTGGAAAACGGCTGTTGGTGCAAAGAAATTTTTTTACAGGGGGACAGAACTAGACAAAAAAAAGGGAAAAAGTTCACCAATTCCACTAAAAAGTAAAATACCAGTGTATTATAAATAATTGTCTTGGGCACAAGTTTTGTCCAATTTAAGACCAAGAATTGACTCCGCGGTAGTACAGTTAATCGCGATCCTATATATTATTAGCTTAAGTCGTGGTCCCAGCCTATTTTCTATAATATCCGCTCGGGTATAGTTTAAAAAACAGCAGGACAGTTCTTTTCAGAACTGAGAAGTCTCCCGAACCCCCGAACATCTACTCCGCGGTGTTACCGCAAACCGAGTATTGTCCTCTTATTCTTGATTTTACAAAACATGACATGTGACCGAATTTCCAGTGTGGTTCTTATCATTTAATTTCAAGGGCAATTAGAACATGCTTCCAAAAATAAAGAGAGGAAGATAAATTCCATGGAAATTTGATGATGATTGGTGAAGCTAAACAAAAACACGTAAAAATGTGAATATAGAATTCAGGCAATAAAATCGCCAGTGCATCAATCACCGTGACTTCAATATTATACGGTGAGCCTTATGAAAATGTAGTTTATAAAACCGAGAAAATAAAATTAGCTGTTCAAAACTGCTTATCAACCAAAAGGACCTATGGAAACAAATAGTTAACTGACGTTTTTCAACGTCTTTGGCCCTTTTCGATACCACGGCTTCGGCTTTTGAAGCCCTAGCCTGAGCGCGTATAACTATACGCAAAGCACGCGCAATATTGTCAAATCAATCGGCGGGGCCAAGCTAGCCTGAGCCGAATCCAAAGCCGAAGCCGTCGTTTCGAAAATGGTCTATAGTAAACGATGTTCGTTTTATAGGAGGGCGTATTTTTTATTTGACGTCAAAGTTACCGGTGGAGGATGCGTCGAGGCCGTCCGTCTCCCCCTTGATCCAAGCTTGCCAGGCGAGTCCAAGATTGGCCGTGCAGTCATCATCGAATGTGAAGCCCAGAAGTACAAAGAAAAACCATAGGTAGATCATGTAGGCTATTAAGCCATTCTCCTATAATACAGAACAAGCAATATTAAAGGCAGTGGACACTATTGGTAATTACTCAAAATAATTATTAGCATAAAACCTTACTTGGTAACAAGTAATGGGGAGAGGTTGATAGTATAAAACATTGTGAGAAACGGCTCCCTCTGAAGTGACGTAGTTTTTGAGAAAGAAGTGATTTTCCATGAATTTGATTTCGAGACCTCAGATTTAGAATATGAGGTCTCGAAATCGAGCATCTGAAAGCACACAACTTCGTGTGACTAGGTTTTTTTTCGACGACAGATTGAGCTCAAGTTTTCACAGGTTTCTTATTTTATGCATATGTTGAGATACACCAAGTAAGAAGACTGATCTTTGACAATTACCAATAGTGTCCACTGCCTTTAAAGACACTGACACCATTGGTAATAAATTAGTCTCTAATTTACTCAAATGAGATATTCTTTTTGATAAAAACTAGTAAATGAAAAGTAGTGTCAGCTATGATACGGAAATCTATCCCATGATTTGTTCATAATAATACCAATGGTATTACCAAGTTCAAGATGACACAGTGGTTTCTTTTCCTGCCCCATCAAAGCAGCATTCAAATTTACAGATGCTTCTTGTGGCGTGTGTGTCACGGGGAAAAAAAGTATGACGATACACTAAATTGAACAGAGTTCTAAAGGAATTTGACTCGACTCAAAACGATATTGAATGGCCGATCTCTGAATTTGAAACGCAGTAACAACTGGATAGGCAAAACAGCTTTAACTCGAACGCATGAAAATGAAATTGACTGCCCACTCGCCAAATTTGACCGAGAAAACCTTTATTAATTGCGTGCAGTTTTATGCGCTTCTGATTTTGTTCACTGATACTTTCTGATATTGAATTATTGGATATTATTTTCCCAAAAGAGTATGGAATAAACGTCACATTGAATTGAATTTGAATGAATTATGTTTTTAACGAAAAATCGTTGAGGGAAGAACACTCAGTAAATTATTTACCTCCATGACGACATCACCTTCCAGCATCCCTGTAACAAGCTGGAATGTGGCTATGATCTCGCCACCATATCGTCTGACATTACTCCCTGCTGGTAGAGCCTTGTTCAGTAGTCTCCGTGCTACGCCACAGATGAGGGTAGCGAGGACGACGAATAACACTGCGCCGTAACCTGCTGGTATTTCTCCCATGATATTATAGTGTCCGAGCCGTAGAGATTGAAGGTGTTGTTGAAATCATGTCCATTGGACTGTTGAATTGGAGAGAGCAGAACCCCCAAAATGCACACTTTCTCGATCTTTAGAAAGTACAATCAATCAAGGATGACACGTGCATACTCTTATTTATGGAGGTATAGATACAGACATTCCTTCCACTCATCGAAGTTTGAATACGGACTTTGAAACCTTTTATTGACCAAAGATATGACGTATTAAAGGTTACGTAAGGTTGATGCTCAGATCCAGGACCCGATTTCATCAAGCCGTTCAGTGGGCCCAATTGAATCTCTGCTAACCGCCGAATTCAGTGCTTACGATCACCATTCCAGTCTGCTTGCACGGCCAGGCTCCGAATTTCTGTGCTAGCAAAATACAAGGAACAGGGCAAATTCCTTTTCTAAGCAAGAACTTGGTGTGATACCAGTGTCACAGTAACGGTAAATGTACGGTTTAGCTGATAACTTTGTTTTGCAAAGTTGCAAGAGTTGTCGGTGTTTTTGTGGTTTTTTGGTCAATAATATATTCAAAATGGTTGAAAGCACTAAATTAGGAGTATGTTGGTCAATTAAGAAAAATAACTGTTGCCATTAACCACATATTGTTCTTGCAAAAAAAAGGTCAAATAAGTCTTACATTCAGGACCAGAAAACAAACTTAACACATCATAAAAAGGAAGTTTGATCCAAATTCAATTTATTTGATCCAACTTATACTCCTTAAATATACACAGTAACAACCAAAATCAGACATCTGGGAGTGAACAACAGTATGGAAATTAATTACTGAAAGCTTGACACAAAAAATACTCTCAGAAGACGTTTTTGTACATTTATGTTGGTCTCAGACACAAAGACATAATCTTTGCATTAACTTGAAAAAAAAAATTCAAACCTTTAAAGCCATTGGACACTTTCGGAACAGAAAAAAAATCTCACAGATTTACAAATAACTTACAGGGTTTACAGAAGGTAATGGTGAAAGACTTCTCTTGAAATATTATTCCATGAAATGCTTTTCTTTTTGAGAAAACATTAAAACGATTTATTTTAAACACATGTCATGACACGGCAAAACTTCGGGAACAAGGGTGGGTTTTCCCGTTATTTTCTCCCGACTCAGATGACAGGTTTGTTATTATATAGAAGTTGTGATAACTAGGTGTGGGTCTTGGACAAAACTGTTTCCGAAAGTGTCAAATGGCTTTAAGATAAGAAATACTCCTTTTTGTAGAGTAGTTCTTGTTTCAGAAATTCATAAACCAGCTACATTTTATCACCTAAGCCCAATTTCGTAGAGCTGCTTAAGTACAACAAGTAGCCAAGCATGACAAATATCTGCTAACCATAATAAGGTCACCAGCCAAACTAACATGACACAAGTACAGTTTGTGACTGGTATCCTGCTCATTTCTGCTTAGCAGACAATGGTTAAGCAATATTTTCTGCCTCAGCAATTCTATCAAATTGAGCCCTTTTCCTATCAGTGTCACCATGATTTATTTTGAGCATTTTCTGAGGTTGTTACAGCTTTTTAAAAATAGCTAAATAAAACTGCAAAGAATTTTCTCATTAATTTCTTCTGGTCTTAACATAACAAATAAACAGTTACACGTTGTAAAGAAGTATTTGTACAAAGGATGACAAAAAAATTTAAAAAAAGTCAACAAAAATTATTCTACATGATTCATTTCATACTTCATTGTCAATACTACTGTACAAAACAAAATTGATGTTTTACTAAAAACAGACCAAAGAATTCCTAACAAAAGACATTGTCCACTTGATCCCTGCATTGTTAAAAGCATTTGACACTATTGATAATTACACAAAATAATTGTTAGCATAAAAACATGCTTGGTAACCAGCAATGGAGAACTGGTGATAGTATAAAATATTGTGAGAAACGGCTCCCTCTGAAGTAAAGTAGTTTCTGAGAAAGAGGGAACTTCTCACTCAAATAGTAAGACTTCAGCTGAGGCCTTTCACCATGTATCTGAAAGCATACAAGGTAATGCAACATGGGTGTTTTTATTTTATTTTTATTTTGCAAATTCGATGACGACTTGAGCCAAAATATTCACAAATTTGTTATTTGATGCATATGTTGGGATAATTAAGTGAGAATACTGGTCTTTGACAATTGCCAAACACGTCCAGTGGCTTTACGTCCAGTGCCACACTTAGTTCCAGATGATTGGGCATGTCACCTCTTAGCTTGTCCCATTCGCATATCTCGTTCTTTCTCATACTGACGCTGGTCTGCCTGTGCCAAAAACTTCTGTTTCTCGACATACCTTGATAAACAAATAGACAAACAAGTAGTTAGTTTGTGATAGGCAGTTGAAGAAGAAAATAAACTATGAGCGCAAAGCATGAAAGCTTGCAAGCGCCAAGCAGGAAAGCTTGCAAGCAGCGCCAAGTGTGAAGGCGTGAAAGCTTGCAAGCGCAAAAGCTTGCGGGTACAAACAAAGCCTGCTACCATAAAAGTTGCTTGAACAATCATGAAGAGGTAACCAAGTGTAACATAAAAAGTGACGGGAAAATATATTTGATTTTTGGGGGTTGAACAACGAAATAACTGTTTGATCATAAATTTTCTGGAGCTTGTAAATGTCCACAGATTTACATCAAACTCACACAGTTTGACAGTAATGATGGTAGAAAGCTTTTACTCATTTCTCAAAAAACTACAGCACCTCAGCAAGTTATACTTTAAGGGAAGCCTTCGACCGTCATTTTCTTCAAACCATGTAATAAGTTTAATGTGTTTTGTGTTTACAAAAAGAACCCAAATCCTTTAATGAGACAGTTCAGCATTGGACATAGTCACCAGTCTGAAGAAGCTCTAAGTTTATTGACGAGTGTAATGTAACTAATTTACATTATTAACTATTTTTGGATTTGTAAAAATGCACCTTTTGCTTGAGATTAAATCAACAATCCAGATGAACATATTTAATGGTAAGAATCCATACTGCCGGTCTTAACCTTTGACCTATTTGATTAATCCTATACTCACCCATCCTTGCCCTTGTTGTGTATCTTCAAGTCATCTGCAATTCCTTCCTTTGTCTTGAAACTATTCCAGTCAATTTTAGACTTCTCTAAGACGCTAATCTTAGCTTTCTTGTTAATCAGCCCCAACACATTCCCTAAACCTCCGGCGGGTCTCTTAGCACTGTAATGAAAATGACATTAAATTAATGCTCCAACGATGAACTCATAATCAAATTTAAAATATTAACAATTTGGATGCTATCCAGTAACATAGTTACCCATCCTAGAAGGCATAAATACCCTCCTCGACAGGGCCCAGTTTTATAGAAACTGGGCCCTGTTGTCTTGTTTGGATCCAATTTTAAAGGGTTTTGATACCCTTTTTAGATCAATGAATCCCTACTCACTGTGAATGAAGATATGTATTTACCTGTAGTTTCAGCTTCATCAGTGAAGAGATAAGTGAAAGTACCGGAGCAATGTTTTCAAGAGAGTCGTGTGAATCCGTTCTCACTGAGAAGAAAGTTATTTTGGTAATTTTTTTTACACTAATTTCTCAAAAACTACAGCAACTCAGCAAGTAGTATTATAGGGAAAGCTTTTTCCACCATCGTTATTTTGAAGCCGTGTAATGTAAATGTGTGGACGTTTGTGTTTTGAGTGGACGTTTGTGTTTTGTATAATAAAAAAAGGTACCCAAACCATTATAAACTGCTGACTTACCCAAATGGCGGCATCTTTGAGGCAGAGTTAGCTCCTACAGTTGTCTTAGCAGACGCTGGTTTGGGATCCAAGAGCATCTTAGCCTCCTTCGAACCAGCAGCAACTTCTTCAGTTACTCTATTGTATTAAAGAATAAGGATAAAACATGTCCAATTTAACAGAAGTTACCCTTACACCAGTGAGTATGATGCACTATTGAGATGTTAAACTTGCATCGGGATAAAGAATGTGGGGATAAAGATTGTAAATTTTGGTTTTACCCATTACACTGATGTGTGTTAGCACTGTATACTCAGTACTTTCCCCCGAGTTCTGTGAACAAAATATAAGGCATATTACTTGGGTGGCATTCAGACCCACGACCATGAGCAGTGTCATACCAAACAAGCACCATGTAGTCGACGTTCGTTATAAAAAGCACTGTTATAAACAGGCTCTGCTAATAAAGAGTACACTCTGATGTCTAAAATCTCATTTCTGCTTTATTTTTTATATATTTTTTTTTTAACAATGTTCCTGTTTTAAAGAGGTTCTGCTTACAAAGGGTACATTCTGAATTCCCGAATCTCATTTCTGCTTTGTGTTTCTTTGTTTTGCTGTCCTCTTAAAAAACAATGTTCCTGTTATGAAGAAGCTCCTAGGCCAGTCCTCTTGAAAAGATGGATTTAAAAAATAAAATAAAAACTTTTTGTTTTCTCTTTTTTTTTTTTTTGACAAATATTTAAAAATAACAAATAGTACCAAAAAAAAGGATGCGGCCCCAAAAAAGGATGTGGCCGGGGACAATCAACTGTTTTGTTGTTATTTGGCCTTCGTTGTCTTGATCCTGGAGAGACAGGCACCAATCTGAAACCCTTGACCCTTGATCAAGTGCAAGCGATTAATATGAAACAGGTTTGTGGGTCATCACGAGGTTGACCCACTAAAGCCAGTCCGTCAGCCCCCCCCCCCCCCCCCGCCTCCAGGTGTTATCACCCATGTCAGAGTCCCCCAAATGAGATCAACAACAACAAAAACACAAATGAATGGTTCTATGTATAAGCAGCAAAAAAAAGAGTATGTACTTAAAGTGTAAATGCTGCACAAAACACAGTATAGTCTGAAATGTTTTTGCTATGTATGCTAAACTGCTGGATAAAATGGCTCCCTCCTTATTTGTTCAGTCAAACGCAAACTTGAACACTTAGATGTACATAATACAATAATACTCTATTCACTAATGCTGGTACATGGATCTCAAAATAGTCAACCACAGCACTTCATAACTGATTTGTTCGCTTAGAGACACCCAATCAGATATGATAAAACGTTGGATACACAAGAACTGCATCATTGGTTTTTATTAATTATGCCCCTAGAACATTACAAGAGGTGCTGGTATACCTGATGGCTTAACTACATGGTTAATTTCACCACTGTTTTCTATCATGACAGAGAAAACTGGTATAGGTTTCGTCTTTGAGGCATTGCATGATGAGGTATCGATGTATACTTTCGTTTGCAGTAACACCATGTGTACTTGCTGGGTAGATTATGTTCTTTTGAGAACTTGTCTTGCCATATATTCTACTTCTGCAGAGTAGATTTTCAGAATTTGGGAGACTTCTCAGTTCTAAAAAGAACTATCCTGCTTGTTAACTACTACCTGAGCGGAAGGTAGAAAATCGGGCGGGCTACTTTCACCTTGTGGATTGAGGGGAACTTCTTGTTATTAGTTCCATTACTGCGGAGTAAGTTCTTAATTGGTCTCAACTTCGCCTTCGCTAGCTTGCTCTAGTCATCGTCAGGGTCAGGAGACTGAATTGATCACAAAAAAACTGTCTTGATCACAAAGTTGTCATTAATCTCTTCAGGTTTGGTGCGGGGGAAGCTGTTACTTCGTGATTTTTTTCACAATAATTGTTCCAGTATGCTGTTGTATTTTTCCATTTGGATGATCTTGAATGTTGCTGTCATCCCCTACTGCGATGGAGGTAAATATTTATTTACTTTATTTATTTATTTATTTATTTTAGGTGGTAAATCATTCTTAATTGAGCAAATCAATATAAACAATACATCAATATAGGCAGAGGATAAAGAGAGTACACTTAAGCCCAGGGGTGGATTTCACAAAGAGTTAGGACTAGTCTTATCTCGAGTTAGGACCAGTTACTCGTCCTAACTTATGTTTTAAGATAAACCAAGTGAAAAGACTGGTCTTTGACAATTATCAATAGTGTCCAGAGTCTTTAATTCTTGGAAGGTATAACCTTACTCTCCCTTTAATGATTTGTTGTCTTCCTGTAGCGAGTAAACCTTGCCAACGCAGAGATTTTCCTGAAGCAACATCCTTTGTGTGTGAATGTTCGGCCAGTTATTGCGACACCATTGAGAGAGACGCCAAGCCTCGCTCTGGACAGTATGTGGTCTACACCTCAAGCAAAGATGGCGACCGCTTTCAACGACAACTTTTAATGCTAGAAAACGAAGGTTAGAGTAGTGACCTACAGGCCGGTACCCTTTGTTTTTGAAAGGGCAAGAGCACCAAGGCACTTTCTCCTTGGTAAAGGGCACCCTATGAGGAAATTGTAAATGTCTTCTGGAGCATTTCAAGGGCACCAAGGCAATGACACGGGGGCATGGAGGCAATCGCCTTTACACTGCACGTTTGGTTTACCAGAAACATGTTCAAATATTAACTCTTCACATATATTCAAACAATATTTAAAAAATTTACTTTTCAGAGCTTCCTGGGTAAGAATTTTTCTTTGAAAATTATGTTAGCAGAATGAAAACTTAAAAATTGAAAGACAAACAAAAATCTCATTTGTCTTTCTATGTCAAGAAAAATCAGTTGAAATCAAGGGTATCAAAAACTGTCTAAAAACATAACTTTTAAAATTTACAACAATAGCTAAGAAATTACTCTTCATTTTGTTTGTTTATTTCCAGCTAAACACGACCATCATTTGACGATAGATGACTCTGTTCATTACCAGGAGATCTTAGGCTTTGGGGGCTCCTTCACAGACTCAGCCACCATGAATATCCTTAATCTCTCAGATGGAGCGACAGAAAACCTTCTTAAATCCTACTTCTCTACAGAAGGTAAGTGTCTACTTCGTGGCAGGACTTGAAAAAACCTGTATTTCTTAATTCATCATTATCAATATGTTATTACTAAATGTAAAGGCACGAGGTGAATTTCACAAAGAGTTAGGACTAGTCTTATCTTGAGTTAGCACCAGTTACTTGTCCTAACTTAGGACTATCCATGCAATTTGTATATCTCCTAGGACTAGTCCTAAGTTAGGACTAGTCCTAACTCTTTGTGAAATCGACCCCTGGACACTGTTGCATCATTTTTTTCTAAGGGCAAGGGCACCAAGCCATTTTCTCCTTGGTTAAGGGCAACCTGTGAGGAAATTGCAAATTTTTACTGGAGCATTTCAAGGGCACCAGGGCAATGACCAGGGAGCATGGAGGCAATCGCCTTTGTTGCCTCCGTAAAATATCACGGCTGGTGTCAGCCATTCTATTGCTCCTAGACTAAGAAATAAATAAAACAAATAACTGTTGACAATTCTAAAAAAACAATTCAACGCAATGTTGTTTTTAAACTTCCTCAACTTTTTTTAAATAGACTACAGTAGAGTACAGACCATTATTTATTTTTGCACTTTCAAGAAATAAGTTTGACAATTAAGTGTTGACAATTCTGCAACCAAAAAATAGCGTATTGTTGTTTTTTTAATTACAATCTCTTGAACTCTTTTCAAAGGACTGGAGTACAGCGCTGGACGTGTACCTATCGCAAGCTGTGATTTCTCTAGTAGTACGTATTCATATGCTGACACCCCTGGAGATTATGACCTCAGTGAATTCGAATTAGCATATCAGGATATCCACTATAAGGTATGAACGTAGACTTCAGTTTGCTGGTCCTCATTTAAAGGCAGTGGACACTATTGGTAATTACTCACAATAATTATCGGCATAAAACCTCACTTGGTAACAAGTAATGAGGAGAGGTTTATAGTATAAAACATTGTAAGAAACGGCTCCCTCTGAAGTGATGTAGTTTTCGAGAAAGAAGTAGTTTTCCACGAATTTGATTTTGAGACCTCAAGTTTAGAATTTGAGGTCTCGAAATCACACAAAGCATCTGAAAGCACACAACTTCGTGTGACAAGGGTGTTTTTTCTTTCATAGTTATCTAGCAACTCCGATGACCAATCGAGCTAAAATTTTCACAGATTTGTTATTTAATGCATATGTTGAGATACACCAAGTGAGAAGACTGGATTTTGACAATTACCAATAGTGTCCAGGGTCTTTAATCATTATTATACAACTATTAAAGTGGCTTCTTATAAAGCGCTCATATCCGTCACTCAGTGACACTCGAGGCACTTCAACATTCAGTGTTTTTCCTGCCAGATCTGTGAAAATGTCCACTCAATTTGTCATCAAAGTTGCAAGGGAACAATGAAAGAAAAAATACCCTTGTCGCACAAATGTTTGTGCTTTCAGATGCCAAAAAGGCTGTAGATCTGATGAAGTCTTTTAGTATTTGAGTGAGAAACTACCTCTTCCTCAACAACTTTGTTACTTCAGAGGGACCCATTTTTCACAATGTGTTCAACAGCTCTCCATTGCTTGTTACCAAGTAATTTTTTATGCTACAATTAATTTGACTAATTACTAAAAGTACAACACTGACAAAACACATCTCACTATATTCTGATGAACCTCTTAAAAAGCAAAATGGAAGAATCATTATAACCAAAGTTCATGTTTTGACTGGGTTTCTTAAAATGCAGATTCCAGTGATACGAGCAGCTCTAGACATGAGTCCAAGAGAGCTTAAGCTGATTGCTAGTCCATGGTCCGCACCAGCTTGGATGAAAACCAACGGCAAAATGGCAGGTGGAGGATCCTTGATTGGCCAACCAGGAGGACAAGTTTATCAAACATGGGCTCTATACTTTGTCAAGTAAGTTGACTTCATGCATAATTCATGACCTAAGTGTGAGACTTTACTCTGATTGGACAGCGATTTGTTAACTGTAACTTGTAACCTGACTTCATGCATAATTCATAATGTAAATGAGAGACTTTTCTTTGATTGGACAGCCATTTGTCAACAACAGTAAGTAGACTTTATGCATAATTCATGATCTAACTGTGAGACTTTTCTCTGATTTGACAGCCATTTGTCAACAACAGTAAGTAGACTTTATGCATAATTCATGATCTAACTGTGAGACTTTTCTCTGATTGGACAGCCAACTATAAACTGTAAGTGTACTTCATGCATAATTCATAATCTAATTGTGAGACCTTTCCCTGATTGGACAGCCATTTGTCAACAACAGTAAGTTGACTTCATGCATAATTCAAATGTTTCTGATTGGACAGTAAACTGTCAATCCCACATTTTACACTGATGTTAGACAGACTCGTCTACAAACCATTGTTTTAAATCCTGAAAGTATTTAACCTTGGGCTGTAATGTTTCTTGGAGCACACAGTTGATTCTCAAAAAATACAAAAATAACTCCTAAAAAATATCAAGAAAAACCTTTTAGTAAAACTTACAAAAAGTTCTCCATGTATTTTGTTTTCAACAGGTTTCTAATTGAGTACGAGAAGCTTAGGGTGTCCATTTGGGGAATGACCATCCAGAACGAGCCGTCGGCCGGTTTGATTCCAATCTACCCATGGCAGAGTATGGCAATGCCTCCAGAAATCATGAGAGATTTCGTCAAGCTGGATCTGGGTCCCAAGTTACGTGAATACAGCTACAGTCATGTTAAGCTGATTACTCATGATGATAATGTACCATCATTACTTGTTGGTTCTCAATTGGTAAGACTTCAACTCAGGGCCTAGTCTTGGGCACTATCTCATACTCCTAATGATCATAAAGTAATGTGAAAACCCGACGGAGGGCCCACTTTTCTTATTGAACTTATTTCATCGAACGATGAATAAACTCAGGCTAGCGGGCGATACATGGGTGGGTGGTTCAAAACGATATAAGAGATGATTTTACATGGTGTTACCACAAACCTTCTCTACTATACATTGTATTTCCACCGCACAAAGGTCAAATCCTACTTAAACTATTCAATAAAATAAATAAATGTTTTCAAACCGAATTTATGTTTGCTTCCTTTATACTTCATTACCAACAGATTTACAATGACGAAGAAGCTGCCAGTTACCTGTCAGGTGCGGCAGTTCATTGGTACAAGAACCGCGGCCCTGACAGCTACAACACCCTGACAGACACCCATCTAGAATTCCCAGATAAATTCATCGTAGCTACAGAGGCCTGTGAAGGGGCAGACCTTTTCGCAGAACCGGTGATGCTAGGTTCTTGGGAACGAGGTGAACGATACAGCTATGATATCATTCAGGTACAGACTACTTCCTTCAAACTAAACCATCTTAAGCCATGTTCCCACTGGACTTTCCTTCCGCTGCCACGCGGAAAGTTACAGTGACTGGCTTTGAGGTAATGCTACTGTGCGTTCCCACCTTGAGTTATATTCCCCGATGTTTGCATAGCATTTTTCTGCTTGGTAGTGTGATAGGTTTACAGCATGGAGCTGTTCCTCATTTTGACGAGTGAAAAAGCTGACAAACTTAGTGAAATGACAAGCAAGCTGATCCTGCTGGCCAGGCACTCAAAAAGATTAGGGCAGGCCTCTAAAATAACCCATGGCACCCACAGCAATTGCCCTGTGCTTTTGCTGTGGTGCCCTGTGCAATGTTCTTGTACAAATTTAAATCTATATTGTCCTCGTAGAGGTGCCCCCTACAAGTGGAAAATTGCTGTGCCCCTTCAAGAGTGAAGGACAAGGCCTGTGAGGGCAAACCCAGTTATTGCCAAGTCTATCAAAGAATATAGATTTTATATTTTTCTCCTCATCAGGACCTGAACCACTGGGTAACGGGCTGGTTGGATTGGAACCTGGCTCTAGACATGAATGGAGGACCAAACTGGGCCAATAATCAAGTAGATAGTCCCATCATAGTGGATGCTGAGAGAGACGTCTTCTATAAACAACCCATGTTTTATCACTTGGGACACTTCAGGTAAAAGCGAGTTATGATGTGGATAGCCAATGTTTTCTCGGGTCAAGTAATTGCTGGATGCGATTGCGGTCCAAATGCAGCACAACCAAAAAAATGCAGTGTAGTCTGGCACCATGTATACTGGTAATTGCATAGAGTTATATATAAGAACTAGAGGGCGCACTGGCCTATATATGCGCTCCGGCATGCGCGCAGGCGGCCATTTTCTAAGTTGACAAAACTGGCATCCCACAGCGTGTGTTTGTGCGACCATTTTTTAAGTTGAACAAAACAGCAACGCAAAGCGTTCAATAAACACAACTCCAACGTGTGTTTCATATTCAACGCGCGTACATAATGGCGCCTGCCTGTCTCCTTGCGGTCCCGTCGCTTTTGTGCAAGAAGTATCACCCGTGCACCCTCTAGCTCTTATATATATCTCTATGAGTAATTGTCAAAAACCAATATTCTCACTTGATGTATTCCATCATATGCATAAAACAACAAAATATGTGAAAAATTTGGCTCAATTGGTTATTGAAGTTGCAAGGGAATAATGAAAGAAAAAACACAATTGTCATGATTGTTGCACAAATTTGTGTGCTTTCAGATGAATAATAATAACTTCAGCTTATGTCTTTTAATATTTGAAAGAGAGATTACCTCTTTTTCAAAAACTACATTACTTCAGAGGGAGCCGTTTCTCACATTGTTTTATATTATCAACAGCTCTCCATTGCTTGTTACCAAGTAAGTTTTTATGCTAAGAATTATTTTGAGTCATTACCAATAGTGTCCACTGCTTTCAATGAAAACTTTTAAACAATATTGTTGGATTTTGTTTTTACAGTAAGTTTGTTCCTCCAGGCTCAGTTCGTATTAGTTTAGAAGCGAGTGAGATTTCACCTTTACTGAGTATAGCATTCAAGACGCCTGACGACTCTAAAGTTGCTGTCATTTTAAACGAGTAAGTAAAACTCAAACTCAATATAGGTTTGATGTCCAATTATACCTTTGGTATAAATGTAAACACAATAAAATTAACATGTAAAAGTTTAATTCAAAAAGGTTCTTGAATATTTTGAAACAAAGGTGGAGAAATATGGTAACTCTAAAACAGAGTTGTTTGAGTTGCAACGTGAATCAAGATGGTTCCTTGTTCTTTTATTCACCTCTGAACTTTAACCTTTGAATAATAAACTTGTATGACAACTAGTCAATAGAGGGCGCTATACAGATGCTACAGGTTGGTCACGTTTTTGAGATACATGTTTCACCAAAAATCCAGAGCAAATGTGTCCACGACGGAAGAATAATACATACAAAAAAGCATGTGATAGGAATACATGATCTGAGAAATGTATCTGACAATAACACTTCTCAGATTCAAACTTATTTCGTTGTACATCACCACATTACTTCAAAGTGAAAAGTTTCGCAAAATTCTTTGTACTATTGAAACTTGAAAGCTACTGTATGTTTCTAACTATAGCAATGTTTTAATTGGCATTAATTTAAAGAGTAATCACCAAGCGTAAACCTTCACTTTCAGCTTTAGAATTCCATTGTTTTAAAGGCAGTGGACACTATTGGTAATAACTCAAAATAATTGTTAGTATAAAAACTTACTTGTTAACAAGCAATAGAGAGCTTTTGATAGACTAATACATTGTGAGAAACGGCTCCCTCTGAAGTAACATAGTTTTTGAGAAAGAAGTAATTTTTGATTTTTGAGACCTCAGAATTAGATTTTGAGGTTTCGAAACCAAGCATCTGACAAACACACAACTTCGTGTGGCAAGGGTGTTTTTTCTTCCATATTAGCTCTCAACTTCGACGACCAATTGAGTTAAAATTTTCACAGGTTTGTTATTTTATGATACACCAAGTAAGAAGACTGGTCTTTGACACTTACCAACAGTGTCCACTGTCTTTAAATGTCTAATATATTTTTGGGGAATTTTTCTAACCAAGCTTTGTTTGTGTGTGTTTTGTTTTGCAGACTGGACCAAGAAGTCAAGGTTACCCTGCAGGACACAGACCTAGGAGAGTTGTATATCAATGCCCATGTACCTCCTCGATCAATTCAAACTTATATCTGGTGAAGGGGATTAAATAATCACTTGAGTAGAAATTCCATGGAAAGGTAGTTAATACCCATTTTAGACAGGCACTCCAGAGTCGCGCCGGAGCAAATTTATAGTTAAGTCACATGAAAAAATTGATGTCTCAAACAGTTGTGAGCGACTGGACGTGCTAGAAGTCGAACACCGACTGTTGCAGTCGAAAGAGCGACTGTAGCAGTCATTCGTAACGACTCTGGAGCGCCTTGGTTTCAGGCGTCAATCTTGACATGAGCCAATGTAAAAGTTATGTTCGCCTGTCTGAAACTAAAATTTATTTGGGTCGACCTAGAGTTGCTCCTAATCAATTTGGTTCGGCGTGACTCTGGCGCGCCGGTCTGAAACGGGTGTAAGTTGTTTTTCGGTGAACTACCCAGGCCTGGAATTTCACCTTTAAAAGGGCAAGACCTTTTCCATGTTGTAAAGGGCACTTCAATTGAAAAATCTTTAAGTCAGTGGGGCACTTTTTGAAGGGGTGACAAGGCCAAGACCAGGGGCAACGGAGGCTGTGCCCTGTGCCCGTGTAATTCTAGGCATGACTTCAACTTATGTATTTTTTCCTTGATCTTAATATTCGTTTAATTCCAGGCCTGACTCTAGCTTACATGTATTGTTTTTCCTTGATTTCCTTTATTTATTCATTTATCTGTAAGTTATTGTCAGGGCCATTAATTAGGGAGTAACAGTTTGATGACCCAGTGCATGGTATGACAAGGTTGGCGGTGGCCAGCAACCTGGTCATTACAACATGGTGAAGACTGGGTCCTCACACTGTTATTCCAATTAAAAAATATATTTTAAACCTTTATTCATTTTAATGTGTGTAATAGCACATACGGGTATACTTTTACAGTGTATTTTCTTGTAAATTATATATTTTCTTGTTCAGCGCATTATATTAGAGTTTGTCCTATATAAATGAATAAATTATTAACGATGAAAACAATATATTTTAATCATGTTTAAGAACTTACGGGTTTAATGATTCTGCCAAAAATCAGTACTGTTCTTGCAAATATAATCATAATTTTGCGGATTGGATAACTACCAAAAATCAATGTTGATAATGTTTCAATACGGATTAATTGATACAGCCGGAGAGCAGTACAGTTCTTGCATTGATTTCACTGATTGGACTATTACAGGAAATCGATTTGCTAAGATTAACTTTTATTTTTGAAAACTCAGTTTGGCTAAATTTTGCATTTGTGACAAAATGCTCAGGGTTTTAGGATCATGTAATTATTTATAGTATTAAATTGGAATAAAAGGCTGCTCAAGCCACTCTGTACAAACGGAGTGTCTGTACTTGTCACTTGTGGTAATAAATAAAAGTTCGGCAAGTTTTTAGATGTTCCCCCAATTCTTAATAAAAATTGTGTATTGCAATCTCCATCACTTGACAGATGTTCAATATTATCATCCATGATGGAGTTGCTCACTTCAAGTGATGTTACAGTTTACTGGGCTTATACAAAAGAATGTTGTCAGATCTCTTGGTTGTGTGCGATGACTTTGCACAACTCATACAAATTGCTGTTTAAACAAATAGCCGTACACGTAAGTTGGTAAATGATAGCGCCAATTGGTTATTGTGTATAGAATAATACACTATTGTCTTTTGAACCCTGTTTATCCATATGACTAACGGCAGTGGATATTATTTGTAACTTCTCAAAATAATTATAAGCATAAAAACCAACTTGGTTACGAGGAATCAATGGGGAGCTGTTGATAGTGTAAAACATTGTGAGAAACGACTCCCTGGAAAAACGTCACTTTCCCCGTTGAGTTTGATTTCAAGACCTCAGATTTAGAATTTGAGGTCTCGAAATCAAGCATCTGAAAGCACACAACTTCGTGTGACAAGGGTGTTTTTCTTTCATTATTATCTCACAACTTCGACATCCAATTGAGCTAAAATTTTCACAGGTTTGTTTTTGTATGCATATGTTGAGATACACCAAGTGAGAACACTGGTCTTTGTCAATTACCAATAGTGTCCAATGTGTTTAAAGGATGGGGCACAAAACACCTAAAAATACTACCAGCTTGATTTCGCACAATGGTCGAAAGGCATTCAGGGGAGGAAAAGGGAACGCTGTTTTCCCCTTTCTTGCCAAGTTCCTTATTAGGTCATTCAGCAAAAACAGCCAGGCTATTCTCGCACAATGGTCGAAAGGCATTCAGGGGAGGAAAAGGGAACGCTGTTTTCCCCTTTCTTGCCAAGTTCCTTATTAGGTCATTCAGCAAAATCAGCCAGGCTATACAGAGGGGGCTAGATCTTATTGTACAATGCTATGACAACGAGCAAACAATGAGCCAAGCAAATTCCCATGCAGTGTGTGTGTGTTTGTATGTGTGCTCAGTCAAGGCATGTGCAGTGAGACCAAATCTTAAGTATTGTGTACAATGAGCGCAGGACATAGTGTGGTTAAGTCATTATTGAGCCTAGTTAGAGCATGCTATATTCATATAGAAATGACAAGAGCGGAATAAAAAAGATCATCAAGTGATGATTGTTCCATAGAACAACCTGTCATGGAAGACTCCGAAAGTTAATCTGAGTGATATCTTTAGCCGTCTGTTGCGATTTACGTTGATCAGTGCAAGCAGTACTGAGCATGTTGGATGACACTGCCAGTACAATACAGCTACATAGCAGAGCTCTATCTATTACATAACATTAAGACCATTCAAGTCACGCTGCTCAAAGAGCTTCATCTTTACTCAAGATGTACAAATGGATGATACTGGCTGTCTTCTGTTTGCCCTGTCTCGGAGGTATGTTATATTTTACTGTGTAGGATTAGAAACTGTACATGTACCTACAACAGTTTGTGAAGACTAAACCCTAAGTGATGTTTGGAGTTTTTATGGTGTGCAGCCCCCGATTTCTCGAAACTCATCACGAGTAGCGACGCATCGTAGGGTTTGCGATGCGTCGCAGACCTATAAGACACTACGCAGCTGCGACGAGTTCGCAACTTATGACGTGTAACCGGTCGCAACTTGCACTTGCGACGCGACGCAGCGCTTCGTGAAATCGGGGGCTGGTCTGATACTTCATGGCTGCACATGAGACAACTGCCCCAATGTCTGAGACAACTGCCCCCATGTCTGAGACAACTGCCCCCATTTCCCTGGCCTTGGTGTACAGTAACTTGGAATGGTCCACGAGAAATTTGCATTCCCTTCATGAAAAGGTGCCCTCCTTGCCCTATATGCCTTTTATTACTAAAGAAGAAAATCTGTCTTGAAGAATGAAGTATTAGGCCTCGGTGTGGATGGTTTACACACAGGTGTTCCGACACAACTTCGTTTCAAAACACCCACCTTTTTTCTAACACATCGACCCCCCCCCCCCCCCAACCCGGCCCCTAGTGTATTTTCTAACTCCTAACCCAAACCCTGTTTCAAAATTATTTTAAGAAAACTAAAAAAAATCAAGCAGGCTTATTGGTAATAATAAAACACATTTATATAGCGCCAAATCCATCAAAAACGCTCTCTTTACAACGATACAAACCACAAAAAGTAAAACAATTAAAAGGTCAAAAATAGAACCCACAAGTTTTGTTGTAACAATAAAAGTACAAGTACAACTAAACAGATATAGATGCAATCAACGTATATCAAATCAAATATGTAGACCCAGTAATTTTACCCTAAGATGCACACCGGAAAAATATATAAAATGAAAAACATACAAAACTTCAGAGAATAAACGTATCACATCTTAGGTGGTGATGGGGCAGAGTTTTCGCTTTATGCTTTGGTCAATTACTTATGTCAACCCTCAGTATGCAGACTTGGCTACATTCAAATGTCAAAAGTTTAATAGCCAATATGGCCAGATTCAAATGTCAAATCCATTCCTAAGTTAATAAATTTGAGAACTGACTCCGCGGCACTACAGTTAATTACGATCCTACAAGCTAAAGTAGTAGTCCAGTCCATTTTCTATACCATCCGCCCTGGTAATAGTTAAAAAGCAGGACAGTTCTTTTTAGAACTGAGAAATCTCCCGAACCTCCGATTATCTACTCCGCAGCAGTAGAATAAAGCAAGACAGTTCCCTAAGAACAACTCTACCTGGCAAGTAGATACATACGTACACACATGGTGTTACCGCAAACCAAATAATATACATTAAGTCAATCAAGTTTATCTTTTTCTATTTCAGAGAATAAACCTTGCCAAAGAAAGAATATCCCTCATGCAACATCCTTTGTGTGTGAATGTTCGGCCACTTATTGCGACACCATTGAGAGGAACACCAAGCCTCGCTTTGGACAGTATGTGGTCTACACCTCAAGCAAAGATGGCGACCGCTTTCAACGACAACTCTTCATGCTTGAAAACAAAGGTACACTTTGAGTCAAACTGTTGAATCCCAAGTCTTATTGTAAAGCTACACAAAATGGGTTAAGCATCCAAACAGCAACCAGTGCCCAATTTCATGGCTCTGCTTACCGCCAGCAAAGAATCGGCGCTTACGGAAGCAGGGAATTCTGTGCTTACGGCAAGCGTATTTCACGGGTTAGCGGGGAATTTTCGCTTGTGCACATGAGTACTCCACGTTACTAAGCATTCTTCGCATACACAGCTAGCCCAGAAATCGGTGCTTGCACAGTAACCTTTTTTCTAACCCAAACATTTGTCAAAACATTTATAAGCTACATCTTTAAAGGCAGTGACACACTTGGTAATTACTCAAAATAATTATTAGCATAAAACTTTTTCTGGTGACGAGTAATGGGGAGAGGTTGATGGTATAAAACATTGTGAGAAACGGCTCCCTCTGAAGTGCCATAGTTTTCGAGAAAGAGGTAATTTTGCATGAATTTGATTTTGAGACCTCAGATTTAGAACTTGAGGTCTCGAAATCAACCATCTAAACGCACACAACTTAGTGTTACAAGGGTGTTTTTTCTTTCATTATCTCACAAGTTCGTTGACCGATTGAGCTCAAATTTTCACAGGTTTGTTATTTTATGTTGAGATACACCAACTGTGAAGGCTAGTCTTTGACAGTGTCATGGCCGAGTGGTTAAGAGCATTGAATTCAAGTTATGGTGCTAATTCACCGGAGTGTGGGTTCGAATCCCGGTCGTGACACTTGTGTCCTTGAGCAGATACTTTACTATAATTGCTTCTCTTCACCCAGGGGTATAAATGGGTACCTGCGAGGGTAGAGGTTGATATTGTGAATGAAAAGCTTTCGGAGCGCCACGGCAGCTCGGGCTGTATACTCCCTAATGGGAGCTGAGAAAGATTAAAGGGATGTTTATTGGCTCAATGACCAGGGGACTAATGTAAAGCGCATTGATACGGTTTATTGTGAAATGCGCTATATAAGAACTTGTTATTATTAATAACCAATAGTGTCCACTGCCTTTAAAATAAGTTTGTATTCCATTTTGTCTTTACAGCCAAATATCGTCAGCAGTTGATTGTAGATGACTCTGTACACTACCAGGAGATCTTAGGCTTTGGGGGATCCTTCACAGACTCAGCCACCATGAATATTCTTAATCTCTCAGATGGAGCAACAGAAAACCTTCTTAAATCCTACTTCTCTACAGAAGGTAAAATTTGAATCTTGTTTCAAGTGTCACTTCTAAATATACTACTCGGTTAACAGTTAGTGACTTTAATAAAAGAGTTTGTCACAGCTACATTTTTTCATCCGTCCATATCTCTAAACTCCAAGTCATAACCCCTTCAATTGAGTCTGAAAACTCAGGACCCAATTTATACAAAAATAAAGTCCTTTAAAACTTTTTAAAGGTTTTTGAGATATTGCCAAATGCGATTGAATTTTTTTTACAACCACATTACACCGAAGTGAAATGTTTTTTTCAAAATGCTTTGCTTTATTGCCATTATAATTATTTAAAGGCAGTGGACACTAAATTTGCAATTACTCAAAATAATTATTAGCATAAAAACCTTACTTGGTAACGAGTAATGGGGAGCTGTTGATGGTATACAGCATTGTGAGAAACGGCTCCCTCTGAAGTAACATAGTTTTCGTGAAAGAAGTAATATTCCACGAGGTTGATTTTCAGACCTCAGATTTAGATTTTGAGGTCTCGAAATCAAGCATCTGAAAGCAAATGCATTTGTTGAGATACACCAAGTGAGAAGACTGACTCGCTGACAATTTGAGGTCTTTGAGGTCTCAAAATCAAGCATCTGCATGAAAGCAAGTGACAAGGTTGTTTTTTTCATTCACTAGTATCTCGCAAGTTCGATGACCGATTGAGTTCAAATTTCCACAGGTTTGTTATTTTATGCAGATGTTGAGACACACCAAGTGAGAAGACTGGTCTTTGATAATTACCAACCGTGTACAGTGGCTTTATGAGTGATTATGAACATGTGCACCTTCCCATTAACGCTACATGTATTGAGTAGTAGAGTCTGGTGCATTAGACCACTGGGCTAAGACACTTATTAAACACCTGTTAGTTTGGTAACTGTGCTTGTTTAACAAAGGGTGCGTTTGTTTAGCTTCCCTGGGTCAACCCCGGTGTGTGGTGGTTTTTTTTCCCAGGACGAACGTGGGTAATTATCTGCACACGTTCATCCTGGAAGAAAAAACTGCCACACACCGGGGTCGACCCAGGGAAGCTAATAGAACGCACCCAAAATAGTTTCATTTGATTTCTACCTTAGGGTTGGAGTATTCGCTAGGACGTGTACCGATACACAGCTGTGATTTCTCAACAAGAGAATATTCATACGATAATACACCAGGGGATTATGAGTTGAGTCGTTTCGAACTGGTTGAAGAAGATACCAAATACAAGGTAAAGATTCAGCTTTGCTTCACATTATTTTTGGGAAATATTATTTTCTTTACTGGGCACACAATTACTTGTCATTTGGATGGTGGAACATATGTCACATGTCATCCTTTACTCTGCCATGTATTTATTTGATTATGTATTTATTGGTTTATTTATTTGCCATATCAGTTTTAAAACTGCTACAGGGCCCTGTGTTCAAATAGTAACAATTAAAATAGTAAAATACAGAGCAATAAGTCAACGAAAATCTATGAAAAGTAAACTAACAGAGAGGTAACTATATAAGAGATAAGACAGTAACTGCTTTTAAACATGTATACTGCCTGGACACTCCCAAATTTAATATAGGAGTCCAATATGAAAAACTATTGGATGCTAATTCTTAAATTAATTATATTGGCCTGTTTGTCCAAATGAGGCAAGGTTGTGCCATAGTTGTGTCCTCTACTGTTATGAACTTCTTTTCACAAATGTCTCGTAAAATACAGATTCCAGTGATACGGGCAGCCCTAGACATGAGTCCAAGAGAGCTTAAGCTGATTGCTAGTCCATGGTCCGCACCAGCTTGGATGAAAACCAACGGCAAAATGGCAGGTGGAGGATCCTTGATCGGTCAACCAGGAGGACTAGTTTATCAAACGTGGGCTCTGTACTTTGTCAAGTAAGTCGACTTCATGCATAATTCATGACCTAAGTGTGAGACTTTACTCTGATTGGTCAACCAGGAGGACAAGTTTTTCAAACATGGGCTCTATACTTTGTCAAGTAAGTTGACCTCATGCATAATTCATGACCTAAGTGTGAGACTTTACTCAGATTGGTCAACCAGGAGGACAAGTTTATCAAACATGGGCTCTATACTTTGTTAGGTAGGTATGTAGAATTTGTTGTTGTCTTTAGACTGTAAAGATGGAGGCAACGAAGGCGGTTGCCTCCACGCCCCCTGGTCATTGCCTTGGTGCCCTTAAAATACAATTTCCTAAAGTAGAAAATCGGTGCCCTAGCTCCAAGCTTCATACAGGCCTGATTATAATACTAATAAGTTCTTATAGATATATAGTTGTAGTGCATTTCACAATAATGTCTCAAATCACTTTCAATACATTTGTACCCTTTTTGTAGCCCTGAGCTGCCGTGGTGCTCCGAAGACTTTTTCAAAAACAATATCAACCTCTGCCCTCGCAGTTACCCATTTATATCCCTGGTTGAAGAGAAGCAATTATAGTAAAGCATCTTGCTCAAGGATACAAGTGTCACGACTGGGATTTGAACCCACACTCCGATGACTTGACCCCCAGAACATTCGATGCTCTAAACCAATCGGCCATGACACCCAAACAAAACATATTCAAGCGGCCTATTGTTTCTCATTCTTTCTTAATCAGATTCCTAGAGGCATACAAGAAGAATGACATCTCAATATGGGGCGTAACGACTCAGAACGAACCATCCGCCGGTAGCATGCCGTTCTATCAATGGCAGAGTATGTCCATGCCAGCAGCCATCATGAGAGACTTCGTCAAGAGAGATCTTGGGCCTACTTTACATGACCATGGTTACCAAGATTTACACATCATAACGCATGATGATAATACGCCATCGTTGCTTTCTGAATCACAAGTGGTAAGTTTTTCCATTCACTACTTCAAAAATGGGTTTGAAGAAAAGTTCTAAACAGCTGCTCTTTATATATGCATGTGACGTCACACCCTAAAAAACGCCCCCATGGGGGTCAAAAAGTGCCCTCACTGGGGTCAAAGGAGGCAAATGGTTGGACCATAGCTGTTCTTTGTGCATGAAAACGTGCGCGTCAGTGTAGCGTTTTGCGTTATGCAAGGGGTCTATTGAGGAAACAAGGTGTTGCTATTGTGGGGTTTACGGCTTTGTCAAATGAGAGGAGTGAGTGTTGAATCTACCCTCAAACTCTCTGCTCATTTGTAACATTTTTCTTGACCTTTGCTTTTATTTTGCAATAGGTTTTGCTTTTTCTATTGGTAGAGCATCAGCATGAAGGTTGTTGGTTCAAATCCCACTCTAGTCAATTTTCTTTGTTTAACCCCAAATCAATTCATTAAGATTGATGTACATTTTAAGATTAATAAAAGCTCCCAGTAAAATCTAGCCCAAGAAAACCAAACTTAAATGTATGAGTAGAAAAATTGTCACTAACTACAAATAAAATGACTTTGATTAATAAAAAGTGTTTATCACAATTATTTCAGATTTACCAAGATGAAGAAGCAGCTAAATACCTGTCCGGCATGGCCGTCCATTGGTACATGAGTAAGAATGACGACACTTATGACATCCTGACTAAAACCCACCAAGAATTCCCGGATAAATTCATCATTGCAAGCGAGGCGTGTGAAGGGTACCAGTTATTCACAAAGTCTGTCAAACTTGGTGCGTGGGAACGAGGGGAACGATACAGCTATGATATCATACAGGTGAAATTTTTACGATCTCACAAATTTATTAAGATTGTTATTTAGTATTGTGATAAAATTTGTAAAAGTGTTTTTCATGATGGTCTGCCATTGTATTTCAGAAGTCAATTATTATCTGCCTGACGGTCACTTAACTTATTTGGGCTATCGATCCAAATCAGCTTTCCCCAGGGGCACAGGGTTACCTGCCTACACAGTCCGCAAGGATGTAGGTATTGGTGTCACCCACCAGAACCCTGGCTGGTAGAGTAGAATGCAATGTTTACCTTCCCAACTTTTTACGAAACAATTATGTCATTAATGCCTTGCTCAAGGGTACAAGCGTCATGACCAGGATTTGAACCCACACTCTGCCAGGCCTGGAGTTTCAACTTTGAAAGAGCAAGGCCGTTTTAATTTTGCAAATGACACTTTAAAAAGTCATTAGGGCACTTTTGAAGGGGCACCGAGGCCAAGACCAGGGGCAACAAAGGACATGGCATATGTTGCCTGCGTGTAACAGTATATTTGTTTATCCTTTTCTTTTCCCCCTCATCAGGACCTGAACCACTGGGTAACGGGCTGGTTGGATTGGAACCTGGCTCTAGACATGAATGGAGGACCAAACTGGGCCAATAATCAAGTAGATAGTCCCATCATAGTGGATGCTGAGAGAGACCTCTTCTATAAACAACCCATGTTTTATCACTTGGGACACTTCAGGTATAAACACATTTTTGGAAGATGATTTTTAAGATTTGAAAAATCAGCATATGGGCTCGACTTCATAAAGCACTAAGATTCATCTTGAGGTTGAGTTGTCAAAATATCACCTTAGTGATTTGTATGTTACATCACACGATTGATTTGGGGTTAACCAAGGACTACATGTAGAACTAACTGACTATCTAATCCTGCTATTGACCCATTTCACCTGCTTCATCATCAGAAAAATCTTGAATGCGCCATACTCGTGGGCAATTACACTGTGAGTTTTTATACACAACTCTATGCTGTGCGTTAGCAGTGAAGTGCACATTTTAGGCGACGCGGCGTTGATACACGTCAACCTAACTGCCCACCAACATGGTGAGAGTGGCATCAGTCGCCCGTGTGACGCGCGTGCAAGGGGTCAATACAGCAAGGTTAGAACCAACAGCCTCTGGATTAACGTGTCTGAGCTCTACCAAATGAGCGACCTAGCCCAGGCCTGATACATGTACTTCACAGAGGCAACGACCTCCATGCCCCCTGGTCTTTGCCTTTGTGCCAGTGTTTACAATTTCATCATCATAGGATGCCCTTTACCCAGGAGAAAATGCCTTGGTGCCCTTGCCCTTTCAAAAACGAAGCATACAGACCTGCAAGCCCTAAGATTGATACACAGTGAGTTAAGATCAATCTTAACTCTTTGTGAAAGTAACAGAACTTTCCTAGCCTGACGACAGATGCAGTATTTTCAATTGACATTTCCATTATTCATGAAGACATTACTTCTCCTTTCTCGTACTGCAGTAAGTTCGTACCACCTGGCTCTGTTCGCATTGGCCTCCAATCAAGAGACGATACTCCATTATACAGTATAGCATTCAAGCTACCTGACAACTCTAAAGTGGCTATACTACTCAATAAGTAAGTAACAAAGCCCAGTATTCCTCATTTGAATTTTATAAAAAAGATCTTGTATGATGAAAAACTTCATGATGAAAATCTAAATAGCAACAATCTCTTTTCCTAATCAAGTATTGAATCATTTGAAGATTCCTTGAAAAAGTTTCTTCCTACGTTTAACTCTTATTAAAAATACATGTAACATGATCGCTGGGACTGGCCAAATTACCTCTTTATAAGAGGAATGTTGTTACAAAGAAACACAAAGCAGAAATGAGATTCAGGACTCCAGAAAGTACTCTTTTAAGCAGAACCTCTTTATAACAGGAAAGCTATTTTAAAGTGAGATTCAGGACTTTATAAGCAGAACGTCTTTATAACACTGCTCTTATAACGAGGGTTAACTGTTTGTCTTTTTTATATCCATTTCAATTAAATTTCTTTTGTATTATTTTCTTTCAGACGAGATGTTGCATTAAAGGTAACCCTACGTGATCTGAGCCGGACCTTTTACCCGTATATAAACGCAAATATACCAGCAAGATCCATACAAACCTACATTTGGTAAAGTCACCCAACGATTACTATTCAGTCAAATCAGTCAGATTTGGGCTGTCCTCAACTTATTACAACGAACTGATGAACGTGCTAGTAAATATTTAATTTTATTTCTATTATGATTTCTCCAGAAATTTTGAGACCTGGAACTTATTGTTGTCCCTTCCTCTTAGCGCTCGGTGTTTTGTTGTGGGTGTAGTTTTTTGTTTTCAAAAGTCTGGTTTTGCTTGTGTTTTAATGATTTCTATTGTGTTATTCTTACATGTTTCAGTACAACCACCTTTTTACATTGTATTATTATATTTTTATCGTTGGCAGGGGTCTGGTTTTACACATCTTTTGGTGACAGTTTTATACTTTTGTTTTAACCTTGACAGCCCCTGTACAACTTGTAACTATTGGGTATGTCTAAAGATTTAGAATAAAAACTTAATGTAAATTTAGTGCAGTGACCTTGAAGTTCATCTTACTCATTGCCACATTTTGACAGTGACGGATCGATTATAGATTTACGCAACTTTACAAAATATGTGAATGAATAAATAAGTAAATAGATGTATTTTTTTGATAATAGCTGATGAAACTGTAGTTGTAAAGGCCCGGTCACACAGGCCCCGATAACGATAACGATAAAAATGCACGCTCGCGATTGGTTGAATTGCTCCACGCAGAATACGCCCACGCTCACTCAACCAATCGAGGGCGTGCATTTTTATCGTTATCGTTTTCGGGGCCTGTGTGACTGAGCATTAAGGCTTTTTAGAGATATGCTGACAATCAAAAGCTCAATTAGCATAATATTCAGTGTAGTCTGAGATTAACACGTACAAGTTAACCAACTCAAAAACATTTTAAATGTCTGATTTTTTAGATTTTTTAGATACATTTGCATTATAATGATGTCATGTAAGCAATGTTTTTGAATAAATGCATTGTGTACTTTGTATCATCTCTTGTGATATTTTGTTGTTGTCTTTTTATAACCACTCAGAAGCAGTGGCAACACCAGAAGCATTCAGCTCACTAATCTCATACCTCTGATAAGCAAACTTAATGAACCAGCAAAGGACCAATAGACCGATCCATTAAGCTCCGCCCTAATGTGTATTGACCAATCACAACCCATTATGCAACCAAAAGTCTGACAAATAAAGTCTGACATGCGTGCGCGTATGCTTGGCGAGCGCGGCAGAGTTGTGCAGAATGGCTTTGGAGAGGGGGGTGCCTAATGGATCGGTCTGGAGAGAATACAAGGAAGGAAGTTTCAGTTGAAGATGTTTGAGGAAACCCAAGAGAATTATTCAAGGGAAAACCCATGCAGTCAGGTAGGGAATGAAAACCAAATCCACGTAGTGCCTCTCGGCGCGGTTCGAACTGGGGTCCTAAAGGTGGATAGCAAGGAAAGATACAACTACGCCAACCTGACCAACGGAACACATACACACATATCAGCATACCATGGCATCTTTGCCTAATGTTTTCAACCAACCAGAGGGTTCGTGTAAACAAGTAAGACATGGCAAAGTAGACGAATCTAGTGAAACGATACAAAAAGGAGTGACTTACTTGACTTCTTCTCCAGCGAACTCAAAGATCTTGGTTACAGTGACTGTCTTCTTGGTCGGTGGCGTTGCATCCTCGGTTCGTTTACTCTCCTTCTTACTGGAATCTGAACATGCCTGTCATAACAATAGATACAGAATTCCACTTTCCATTATATCAGTGGGGTTTTTTTTTCAATCAGGGGTGAGGAGCCATTGCTGATAAAAAATGTCTGAGATTACAGACTAGGATTCCAATTTTACGAGGTTAGTTGAAATTATGGCATTTCCACCTTTTGGTAAACCCCTGGGGTTTACATTTCAAAGAGCTTTTAGAAACAGTGTCCTCAGCACTAGATTAGTAGATCCAAGTGAAGGATTTCTTTATGTGGAAAAAATGATGGCTGATTTTCTTCACCAGGCTGACTTAAAAAGTTTGAATTCAGATAAAAGTCTGAACAAAGTCTCATCCCTGTCAATGTACCACTTAAAGACACTGGACACTATTGGTAATTGTCAAAGACCAGTCTTCTCACTTGGAGTATCTCAATATATGCATATGCTTTCAGATGCTTGATTTTGAGACCTCAAATTCTAAATCTGAGGTCTCGAAATCAAATTCGTGGCAAATTACTTCTTTCTTGAAAACTACTCCACTTCAGAGGAAGCCGTTTCTCACAATGTTTTATACTGTCAACCCTCCCCATTACTCGTTACCAAGTAAGGTTTTATGCTAAATAATTATTTTGGGTAATTACCAATAGTGTCCACGGCCTTTAAAAAGACTGTATTTTGATAAAAGTCTGAAATTTCTCATCCCTGTCAGTGTACCTCTTGACGCTAAAAAATACAAAATAAATTTATCCTGTGAAGAATTACCTTGTTTGAGACAGTACCAGCAACTGATACCGATCCAGCTGATGATGGAAGTGGCTTGGGTTTGGGTTTTGCACCGACATCCTTCATGAAACTGCTCCAAAGATCATCGGCTTTCTGTTTCTCCTTCTCTTCTTTCTTCATCTCGGCCGCTTTTATCTCTTCCATCTTGAAGACAGATTTCATGTCTTGATCTTCATTTTCTTGGGAAGGCTCTGCGGGAATATCATCCTCTGGAAGTTGGATACCTCTTTTTCTATTTTTTTTAAGAAGGAAAATTATGGAGATAAGACACATTAACATAGAAATGGAAAACTCCAAAAGCTCATCTTTACACTACAAGTAGCTCATTTAAAAAGCTTGTTTTTCATTTTCAATTTTCTCATTTTAAAGAGCCCTGTGAACAAAAGAGTTGCTGCTTATGAATAGTACATTCCTAAGTCCCGAATCTCATCACATCCTCACACAACAATGGTTTTGCTAGAAAGAGTTTCTGCTTAAATAAAGAGTACATTCTGAAGTCCCAAATCTCATTTCTGCTTTGTGCTTCTTTGTTTTGCCGCCTCTCATAAAAACATTCCTCTTATAAAGAGGTACTTTGGCCAGTCCCCGCAACCTTGTTATAATGGGAGTTGACTGTGGTATACATACAACTACAAATACAAATAACCAAAAAGTAAGATTTCAGCAAACTAAATTGATCTTCAGCCAAATCCCTACCTTTTTAATTCCTGAGCTTTCTCATGTTTTGTTTTACTCTTTTTCTTGACCTTTGATGTCTTTTGACCTTCGACCTCTTCCTCATCTCCGTCATGATCTTCAGATTCACCTTCACTTGCTTCACCTGCAAAAATAAAATCAGATAGAGTATGTGAACTTTGCTCTCGAATGGGCACTACACTTTATATGCGTAGCGCGCATCCTTAGCCATGGTAGATGCGTTTTGTTTACCAGTGTATGTTACCTTGAATCCCTTTATCGTTCCCACCGGGCGTTAATTTGTTGATTTCCAGAGCTTTGTAGAAAACACCCGGGGGTTCAAAGGAACAGTGAAGAATCGTTTCTTATTTGAACTGTTTATTAAACTATACTACTATGCATACTCCGTAGGTAATATAACGTGACAGTAGAACAATAGAACAGAATAGTAAGATGACAATAGAACTTTGAGGAGAGGAATAATATTGTAAGGTACAGTACAACTACTACAAAACAATTGTTACACACGCTGCTGTGACTGGGGTCCATCGGTTTTGTACACCCAGGGGGCAAATGGCACCATTGACTTCCCCCTCGGGTGCCATTTTATTAGACCTTGGGGTGTGAATAAAAAACTATAGTTACTAAAAAGCCCGGCCGGTTCATACTTCCTGGCTGCGAATGCGAAAATACAATACGAATGTTGACGTCACACATGCATTCAGTGATTCACAACGAATACAAATAATTCGAAGGGGTTGAGTTGTGCTCAACTCTCTTGCGAACATCGCTGCGAAAACAGAGTTGTTACGTCAAATTCACGTCGGATAACTTTCCGTATGGCGCCACCACTTTTTCACTCATTTTTACAAAAAGGGATATATCATTCAGGTAAATTAGATACTATATTATTTTATTTCGAATGAAAAAGTGGTGGCGCCGGACCGTGGCGCCATACGGAAACTTTTCCAACCGGGCTTTACGGGACGTACGGACGGTGTTCTGAATTTAACCACAACGTGCATGACAAAATGACCTGTGTTCTGCTAGCTAGCATGGCTATATCGTTAATTCACCATCAATAAAACACCATTCAACCGGCGATCAGCTTACCTGACGGCACATAATCTTCGTCCTCGTCGGAGCTGTACTCCTCATCAGGATCACACAACATTTTAAGAGCTTAAAATTAACAACAAAGCCGACAAAATGATGACTTTATTGTGGCTGATGTTACACCAACAGCGCAGTTATATATGTTTTGTCTCCAAAAACAACACGTCCTCTTCTACGAAAGCGCGCCCTCATGTGGTAATAATGGATCATGGAGAAAAATAACAGGAGAGCCAGCTCCACCATCCTTGCGATGTTGTTTACATTTTAACAAACAGCCTGAATCTGAAGGTCAAAGTCAAGTACCTTTTGATGTTGTGTTGGATCTCATTTCAACTCACCTTTTTATGTCTGAAAACTCAAAACACCGAAATTCAACCAACGAAATACATAACCAAGACAGTTGAGTTACTGAAGTTATAACACTTTCTGTTAGTTTAGTAGAGAGCTCCAGGCCAGCGAGGGAACTCGATCATTGAGCCAGTTAAAATTTATAATTATTGCTGCAGCTTCAAAATGGTTCTTTCATTTTCAGTTTCGATAAATAACAAGCTATTGTCAAGGTTTACTTCAAATTCATTGTATGAGTCGTGTGGGCAGGTGTGTAGTAAGCGTGTGTGTTCTGTTTTTAGTTTTTTGTTCAACTATGGAGCAGCGATGAGGTTCAACCTTTGATCAGTTTTATCAGATGAGGTGCGGGCAGACCTAATGCTATTGCCAATGAGCGGACACTATTATGACACCGGTCGGTGGCATGCATTGCAGGGACTGGGAAATCCCATTTCACCAAAATAGCCGTTGTTCATCCGCGCCAAATGAGTTGTATGCTGTACGTTGGTCCTGTCGGTCTAGTGCTCTACTCTACTTCTCGCCAGCAAGAACTGTAAAAAGTAAAGTAGCCTTTTTTTGTTCAATATTTTTCCTAAATCATTGCATGGTATGGTAAATGGTTTTGTTTTCAATTCTTTCTTTTTTTTCTACCACCCTGAACTTCTGAAGTCTTTATTTAATTGTTCTTTAACTTTACTACTTATGTCTTCTTATTATTTAGTTAGAATGGGAACCAAATTGCCATTGTCCTGCCAACACTTTTTCAGTTAACTTCTTTTTTATAATATTTTTTCATTTATTTTTTATGAGTAAAATTAAATGCAATTTTATTTCATAAGGAATGGAAAAGTGATGGCAGGTATACCGACAATTTCCTGTTATCTCCTGATTTTATGTATGATTTTTGACATTTTTAAACAGTGTATTCAACTTTTTTTCTTGTGAAAAAAATAGCTACTACTATCTTTCCTCTTCTTGCAACGAGGCAGGTCATCAGTGTATAATCCCCTTGTGGGAGTTTGCCGAGTTCCCTTGATGTGAAGATCATCCATCAAACAAACAGGGATGTTTGCACTAAAGCTTGATCAAAGTCATCATAGATAAATGATCATAAATGCTATTGCAGGTCACTAACTTTACATTAATAAAGCTGGCACTATTTGAATTTTTGTACTGACAAAAGTACACGCCTGATGTCGAGCAGGATCTAATGTCACTTGCTATTTGGTGAAAGTAAGGGGGGGGTTCTTGTTTTGATTGTTTGTTTCACTGATTCTAAAGGAACGTTACAGAATTGGTGAGAAACAAAAATCGTGAAGATCACAGATTTACATAAAACTTACACGGTCTAATGATGATGATAGTTGAAAACATCCCTTGAAATATTTCTGTCTGAAATGTCATATTTGATGAGAAATAATTAATCTAACTTCGCGTTTGGAGTTTTATCGCTCAGTGAGCGTTTTATTCATTTCTATTTTGGCATCGATGCAATGCAAAATTTGTAATCGGTTTTTCACTATTCTCTCGTGACCCAGATGGCCGATCGATCTCAAATTTTACAGGTTTGTCAGTTTATGTATATGGTGGATTACATAAAGTGCTTGTAAACACTGCTAGCAACTGTTTTGTGAGCAAAAACCAATTCTGTATGTTCCTTAAAACAAAGTTGGCAAGCCTCTAGCCTAGACCCAGTAACCAGGGCGCTGTACTCCTTTCTTTCGAAATTTGTCATTATCAGTTGTACGGCTGATAATGACAATAACTGATAATGACAAATTTTGGGGAAAAAAAGGATTACAGTGCCCCAGTTACGTACCCCTAGCCCAGGTTTCACGCCTAGCCAGTGCTTAACAATTGCAGCGGCACCGACTCCCCACCAGGGCTAGAAAACCCCTTTGAACCATTTTGAGATATGGTAGACACATTCATGACACTTGGATGGGGTAAATTTTTCTGTAGACACCCAAACCAAATAGTTAACTCCTATAGCGTCCGCCATATACCTCGAAATGGCTATCTGTATATATATCAAATTTTTTCTATAATCAAACCATAATCAAATGGACACACAGACTAATTTTTGCATGACTGCATTTTTGTGTTGTATCCTGACTTTGATTATTTTGATTTTGTACGTTTTTTTTTTGCCGCAGTTGAATTTATTCAATAAACTCTGACAAGCCACGGACCACAATGGAATTCCCTCAATCAGCAGCACTGACAGCTGCGTTAGGAGTTGCAATACTTTGGATTCTGTTTTGGCGTCGAAGTGGAAGTAAACGGAAATTCAAACGACGGATTCCAGGTGTTCCTGATCAACCAGTGGAATATAACATTCAAGAAGGAAAGGTGAACAAAAATTATTCTGGTTGTTCTACACCTTCATTTACTTGTGCCTTCCTCTCCCCCCCCCCCTCTCCAAAACAAAAAAAGTTTGAGCAAAACAAAACTACACAAAAGTCTCAATGACAGTGCACCTGCTGTTTTGGTTGAATGAGTCAATGTTTCATTGTAAACTGTGTCCCCACAACATTACAAGATTCTAGACAAGGGAATAATATAGAACAACAAAAGCAAGCCGCAACAACTGAGCATGCAAAAGACTGTATGGAGGGGTAACGTTTTTGTTATCGTTTTTGTTTGAAGTCTAGCATTTTTAACCTGCCGCAGTGCCGCCTCAATTTTGTTAGTTCTGTCTGAGAAAATGATTGGGCAGAAATTGTTATTGTGGTTTTAAAAGCTAGGCTACATTGAGTGGCTCATTTAGTCTGCGCATTAATTAGGCCTATTGACAATCACAAGGGCCAGTTTTACCAAAAGTTATAAGTTATGATAAAAATAGCACCCTTCAGTTCTGATTGGGCTATGTTTATCCCCCGGGGAATTCCAACCTGGTGACCTTTTGATTGTTTGATGCCCTCTGTACTTTAGTCTTAAAATTATTATCACCATTCACTTCCATTGGGGCTATGTTACCTTTTAGCGCATAAGGACCTCACAGTGATGCACTTATAAGAATGGTTTTATTATTATTATTATTATTATTATTATTATTATTATTATTATTATTTTTATTATTATTATTGTTATTATTATTATATTATTGTGAATTATTTGATTTGCTTGAAGCCCTTTGTACTTTCATTTTAAAAACAAGTGTTGTATCACCCTTGCCATTTGGGGCTGATCAGGTTATTCCCCCCCCCCCCCACCAAAAAAGAAAGAAAAAAAAATACTAAAATATATTTTGTTATTGGTTCATTATCTAGGGCTAGTTGCGTTCCACCTTGGGGAATACAAAAAGTGTCAAGGAACTACTTTTCTATTAGCTGGAACGGTGGCCTAGTGGTCAAACATCTGCTTCAGGTTTTTTTTGTAGTGATAACTCAGGTTTGGTTTTTATGTAGGACAGTTCCAAAAACCAAAGGTATACTTTCTCTTTTACAGCTTATGACCTGCAGTCCATGATAATTTGTTTTCATACTTTTAATAATTGTTTTCTTTATCAAACTCAGGGTACGCCAGCTATTCCTGGAAGAGTTGCAAGAGCTCTTTTTAAAGTAACCCATTCGGTAAGACACTGCTCTAAGAATCGCAAGGGTTGTGGGTTCGAATCCCACGCGAGTAATATGCCTGTGATATGGTGATATCTTTTCACAAAACTCGGAACCACTGAGTATACAGCGCTAACACACATCGATGTATGGATAAAAACCAAAATTAATATTCTTTATCCCTGATGCAAATTTAACATCTATAACAGCCCACTTCTTCTTCATAATTAACAGTGATTTACATTTTAAAGTTATTTGGTAGAATCTTTTTGAGAATAAGGTTTGTCCTTGAAAGAACTGTGTAGCAACATTGAGGGAAGGGTTGGGATGCTTTGTGGTGTCGTGGAGTTTTTTATTACCACATTTATTATGTTTTTATTTATTTGTATTTTGTCTTATGTATCCTAGGTAGCCCTGTATCAGTTGTCAATAAACTCTACACCTTGGAGGCCATGGATATATACAATTGAAATTGCACAGGAATAAAACACTAAACCAGATTCAATAGATGTTAAATTTGCATCGGGGATAAAGAATATTAATTTTGGTGAACCAGAATCACTCAAGAGAACACAAAAGTTTTTGACTCCCCACAAAATGGCCGACCATTTTAGTTCACAAAAAAAGGAAAACTGTGCAATTACTAGGCATTTGTGTCAATCATTATTACTTTTAAAACCTAACCATATGTAATTCATAACAACCAGTTTCAAGCGCTTTTCATAGACTAACTTGCCCGATCCAGGGCAACATGTCCCTTATGTACCATATAAACAGAATAATAAATCCAACCGATCGATGATGAAAAAATTGAATAAAAAGTGTTATAAGATTCTCATTTAAAAAAAAACTAATATTGATAATTGTGTTTTTATTCTAGCTTCTTGGAAAACTCTTCCTAATGCCTTCAGTCATGAGGTAAGATTGAACAGGAGTTTAGTTGAGCTCCTAATATTTAAACCTTAAGTCTAAAATAGTCCTTATCAAGATTCCTGGGCTCAACTTCATAAAGCTTTAGAGCAGAAAATACTGCTGAGAACCTTTCTTAGCAAAACAAATGAGTGGGGTACAAGTCGCAACAATGTTACTTTTTTGAAATTTTGGCTGGTATTCAGTTTCTGCTAAGCAAGATATTTCTGTGCTTTAGCACATTTTTGTGTTCACAGGCTTTAAGAAATTGAGCTCTGTGCCCAATTTCATAAAACCTTTAAGCACAAAAATTGCTTTTTGCTTAGCACAAATAGGTTACCAGCCAAAATGTAATATAGTTACCATTGCTGTGACTGGTACCCTATTCATTTCTTTGCTTAGTCAAGAAATTTGCTTGTTAGCTTCATGGAGCTGCTGAAGCACAAAATATTGCTCAACAGCTCAGCCAAAATGCAATATAGTTACCATTGCTGTGACTGGTACCCTAATAATTTCTTTGCTTAGTCAAGAAATTTGCTTATTAGCTTCATGGAGCTGCTGAAGCACAAAATATTGCTCAACAGTTTTCTGCTGAGCAGAAATGAGCAGGATACCAGTCACAAATGTGACATTGTAGTTTGGCCGCTAACCTTGTTCTGGTATATATTTCATAGAGCTGTTTATAATTCATCGAACAGTAAAACATGTTTACATTTCTGCTGAGCACAATTTAGCAGGTCACATATGACACATTATGACGTGCTAACTATTTCTAGTAAGCACAATTTTTTATGCTTTGCTTATTTTGTAATGAACTCCTATTGTTTTACAGAAAAACAAATGCGTTAATCTTGCGGGATATTTTGATGAAGGACTTGCCAACCTTTGCACCCCTCATCCCATGGGAGGGGTCTAAAACACCCAAGAAGTCGAAGGATGCAGTGGACTTGATGAAGTCTTTGACAAGTAAAGCTGATGCCGACAAGAAACTGGAGTCGGACTTCCACTTTATGGGTATATCGGACTTTCACAACGCTTACAGGTAAAGTTGGTATTAAAGTTTCATGAAAGATAATTTAATAATAAAACAAAATGCTCCAGGAAAAGAATGAAATAGGCCCCAAACTTGTCTGTACACAAACTCATAGAATAGTATTATTTATTATATTTATGTATTTTAAGCACAGGAGCCAAGGCAATTGTATACTTGGTTTTAATTAGCAATAAACCAAATCTTATCGTATCTTATCTTTCCTAATTATCTCTATTCTTGATGAGGAGTACTTTGAAATTAATAATTTTTGAGAATTCGCTTTTATTGCAGTCAAGGGAAGGTGACCCCTACTGATGTAGCTATAAAAGCAATCAAAAATATCAAAGATTCCGACGCTGTAGAACCCAAACTGAGAGCGTTCGTTGAGATCAACGAAGAGCAAATCTTGGAGGTAAATATCAATCACACTGTAAGGAACAAACATTAATAAATTTAGCCATTTTTCATTCAAATGAAGCATGTGTAATAGACCTTTAATGTTTGTGCAAAGGTGTTAAGCAAGAATTGAGATCCGTCAATAAAATAGTCATCCAATGTTTTCTTGATTACAAGACTCAAGTTTCATTTATTGTTTTGTGAAAAGCACGAATGTTTCAATGTAGAAACCAGGAATATAGCTGGAGCAAATCTACTGGTCGGATGCCCTAACTGAGGAAATATTAAAGGCACTCTCGATTTAAGGCACTTGACACCTTTGGTAATTTTCAAAACCCAGTATTCTCTCTTTGTGTATCCCAACATATGCATATAACAACAATCTGTGGAAATTCAGGCTTAATTGGTCATCGAAGTTGCAAGAAAATACTGAAAGAAAAAAAACACCCTTTTTGCACAAATTTGTTTGCTTTCAGATGCCTAAAAAAGGCTCTTCTCAGATTCAAATACTTTTGCATGAAATTACCTATTTCTCGAGAACTACGACACACGTTACTTCAGCGGGAAGCCGTTTCTCACAATGTTTTATATTTTCAGTAGCTCTCTTTTGATTGTTGCGAAGTAAGTTGATATGATAATATTTATTTTGAGTAATTACTAAACGTGTCCAGTGCCCTCAAGACCTGAGTATTTAGGATGGCCAAGTTTAAGCCATCGGACACTTTTGGTAAATAAAAAATAAAAGTTCACAGATTTACAAATAACTTACAGGGTTTACAGAAGGTAATGGTGATAGACTTCTCTTGAAATATTATTCCATGAAATGCTTTACTTTTTGAGAAAACATTAAAACAATATCAATTCTCGATATCGAGAATTACGGATTTGTTTTAAACACATGTCATGACACGGTGAAACGTGCGAAAACAAGGGTGGGTTTTCCCGTTACTTTCTCCCGATTCCGTGTCCAATGACTTTGAGCATCATCTTTTACAAGTCAATGCCTGTTCTCATTATTCAGTTTCTATTCTTGTCTCCTAGGCTGCTAAAGAGTCTACGAATCGTTATCAGAAAAACAAGCCGCTGTCGGTCTTAGATGGAGTTCCGGTTGGGATCAAGGATGAAATTCAAGTGGTAACTACTCTACCTTCTTCTAGATAGTTTGTTTGTAGGCCCTTGCCACACATTTAAAGTTTACAAGCAGCTTGGATAAAACCAGCTCCACTGCATTCAACATCAACACCCAGGTTCAATTGTATCTTGCAATTTATAAGCCATTTGCGACTTAGATTTGAATTGTGACTGGTGACATTGACTCTGTGAGGGTCAAAATCTTTGGAAATTAACACAATATTTTGCATAGGTCCTTTTGGTTGCGTAAGCAGTTTGCAGCAACTAATTCTATTTTCACATCTAAAAATAATAATAGTTACAACATTTATAGACGATGTGACCTCTGACGTCACTCGAAAACCATAACATGATTCGCTCGCATACCGCCGGGCAAAACCTTTGTGTTTTGGCAGCCAGCTAGAAAGTGTATGCAATCTTACCATGACTACGTGTATTTTTGCCTGGCGAAACATGACATATACAGTGTTTTGTCAACAGAGGGCGGTTTGAATATAAACATAGGTCACATCGTCTATAGAGCGCTTTATCTGTATGTTTCTAAGTGCTATCACCTGACTAATCAGATTGACAAAACAGATGGGTTTTAAGTAATGATTTTAAATGAAGGAGCTGCTTGAATGTGGGTGGGTAGCTTGCTTCAAAATGTTGGAGCTATGACCGAGAAAAGCATGATCGCCATAGTGTGTCATGATGCGGGGTTCCAAGGAAAGCTGGAAAGAAGAAACCCAGAATATGTACTGGGGCCAAATTGTGAAGACCTTTTTACACAGGGAAACCTTTATACATAGTATCATCTCTGTAAAGTACTGCAATGTTTGTGGGGCACTCTTAAAATGCCTGTACATGTATGTATGAAATTGAAATAAAAACCTGACGATGAATTTATTTGTGACAGGCATCCCATCATCTTCGAATGGGGTCCGCCTTTATGGGTCACACCCTTGAGACGGAGGATTCCGAGGTGATACGGAGACTGAGAGCAAACGGAGCCGTCATCTTAGGAATGACCAACATGCAGGAGAATGGAATGGGAACAACTGGAATCAATATTAGCAAGTAAGGAATTAGCGGAGATGAAATATAAGGAGATGGAAAGACTGAGCTTAATTAGGTGAGGTTTGCGGTAGCACAATATGAAAATTTCTCTTTTAAGTAGTGTTGGTTCTGAAAAGAACTGGTGGTCGACAACTCAACATTTTGATCAGTATGCTCTGATCGTCTTGAGGAGGATGCTGGACTCTGTTGCTGGTTGCTGCTTAAGTACTGCCTTGATAAGTTTTTGTTAATCCCTCTAATGAAGGTTTGGTCTGGATCAAAAGTTAAGGCCATATATCCTTTGTGCATATCGGTATGATATCTTAGAACGTAACTAATAAGATGGATGACTTTCCTACAGGTACCATGGTACACCAAGGAATCCTTACAATGTCAACCATTTCACTGGTGGAAGCTCCAGTGGATCAGCTGCTGCAGTGGCTGCAGGTAAACTTTTTTGTTTTTGCGTTTATTTGAAATCAAAATCTGCAATAGATGTTTATTTTGCATCAGGAATGCAAAATTTGATTTGTTGTAACCCTAACACTGATAAGTATTAAACACTGTATACTCGGTACTTTCCTGAGTTCTGTGGAAAAAAAAAAATAATAAATCGCTCAGGTGGGGTATGAACCAACAACCTTTGCATTGCTGGAGTAGATGTCTTACCACTAGACCACGGAGCTTGCCTGGTAGCTAGAGGCAGTTGTTGCAGTACCCGCTGTCAACACATAGGATTTCAACTGCCTTCAGGGTTCAAGGATAGCTTGGTGGTCTAACGGTAAGCCATCTGCTCTATTGCAAAGTTCGTTGGTTCATATTTGTATGTATTTTTAAGCACGAGAGCCAAGGCGATTCCTATTGTATACTTGTATAATAAATACCAAATCTAATCTAATCTATTCTAATCTCTTGTTTCCCCTACCCTTAACAGGTCTATGTCCAGTTGCTCTCGGTACCGACGGTGGTGGCTCAGTGCGGATACCAGCAACATTTTGTGGCACCGTTGGATTGAAACCGACATTTGCTCGTATCCCATGTCTGGGCTCACCTGTTAATGGTTTCTCTGTATGCTCATTGGGTCCTCTGTGTAACAGTGTTAGAGATGCTGCAATAGCATATGGTAAGTTATAGACTCAATCAGGGTATAAGTATCTCCCAAACGAGATAGTAACTCCTTTGGGAGATACTCATGTCTAGGCTCACCAGTTAATGGTTTCTCTGTATGCTCATTGGGGCCACTGTGTAACAGTGTTAGAGATGCTGCAATAGCGTATAGTAAGTTATAGACTCAATCAGGGTATAAGTATCTCCCAAACGGGATCTAGGCTCACCAGTTAATGGTTTCTCTGTATGCTCATTGGGGCCTCTGTGTAACAGTGTTAGAGATGCTGCAATAGCGATGGTAAGTTAGAAACCTCAATCGGGGTATTTTATGTTTCTCCCAAGAGAACCAACCGTCAGTTTATTAATAATTTATAGTCTGAAGCCATCTTAAGTTCCACTTAGCTTCATTTACACAAAATTCCACAGGCCAATCAACTTATCAAAATAAAGTAAAACAACTCTCTGCAACACTCCTCCTGCTATATAGGTCTGCATTGTTTAACTTTCTATTTTTACTTTTACTGGGTCCGACACCCTTCGCAATATAAGTACTCAACCAGGCACTGCAGTCAACTTTTACTTTTTCCTTTTTGTGTATCATGCTTTTGTACGTTAAGGTATTGAGCAAACATCGGTCAGCTTATAATTTGTTATTGTTTTTATTTACTGAAAGCTTGCATCGCTGGTCCCTGCCCTTCTGACAGTCTCTCCAGTAATCAACCACCAGTAGAACTGACTGGATTCAACGACAAAGATTTGAAGGGAATGAAGCTTGGAATCGATAAGCAGTTCTATGAAGTAAGTTTCCTGTCACACAGCAGGATTACGGCAAAATACTACACACTTTTTTCTAACATGATAATAATTGGATCCCTTTTACAGTAAATCTTAACCCTATTCCAACAGCTTAACTCAGATTTAATTAAAAATTTACGCATTTCTTAATTTATTCTAATTCATTCTTAATTAATTTATTCTGGTTTTGTGCAGCATGCTGATCCTGAAATTGTTGGTGCTTGTAATAAAGGTTTGTTTATTTCACTCCCTCTGAATTAATGATGCAAAAAAAATGATTCATTCCATGATTGCTCTTCATCCCCCAAGTATTAAATGCACTGGACACTTTTGGTAATTACTCAAAGTAATTGTTACCATAAAAACTTACTTGGTAACGAGCATTGGAGAGCTGTTGATAGTATAAAACATTGTGGGAATCGGCTCCCTCTGAAGTAACATACTTTTTGAGAAAACGGTAATTTCTTCCCCCAAACAATAGCATACTTTGGGCCTGAAACCTTTTATAGGCATCTGAAAGCACACAAAGTAATGCAGCAAGGGTGTTCCTTCTTTCATTATTCTCTTGCAACTTCAATGACCAATTGAGTCCAAAGTTTCACAGATTTGTTATTTTATGAATATGTTGGTATACACCAAGTGAGAAGACTGGTCTTTGACAAGTTCCATAGGTGTCCAGGGCCCTTTAAACCGTTTAAGTTTGATGTAAATCTGTGGACGTTTGCGTTTTGTGTTTTGTGTTTTGTTATTATTCAACCTCTAGAAACTTGACAGAGTTTTCGTTTTGCTTCATCAGCTCTGGATGTCCTCAAGTCTTACGGAGCTGAAGTGGTCGATATTCAGATTCCAGAGTTGGAGGAGGCAAGGATTGCTCATGTCATCACCATCTTAGCTGAGATGAGGTCGAGTCTACATGAAGCTTTCTGTAACCAGTATAGTGAACAGGTATTTTGAATCAGTCAGGTTTTCATTATCAAAATCTTACATTTGCATTTGCACATTTATCTTTTAATTTATTGATTTTGGGGGTTGAACAAAGAATTGACTAGAATGGGATCCAAACTAATGACCTTCGGATTAATGCGCCGGATACCAACTGAGCTGTCTAGCCTTATGTTAGCGGTTTCCCTATTTTGTCAATATCTTTGTTCAGCGGTGCCAGTCAGAAGCCATACAACCGTTAACTGCCGTGTAGCCAGGGATCACACCCAAATTATGATACAACCTTTTCATTTGTTGCTCATTTTAATTTTTGTACTGCCATGATGCCATTGTAATGTGAATATCAATATTCTTCTGTGTGATAGTTGTTTAACTTTTAGCGTTTGCTGTTAATGCCGTTTTGTTCCATTTTAACCTCGGCCTGTATTAGTCCCTTGAGTATTTGCTTGATCGTGTTATATTTGAACATCAAGCTCTTAATTTTTGTTTTTGTACTTATATTTTGTCCAACATGTATTATAAATACTTTTTGAAATTTTCAATTATTTTGCTGTTGACAGCGCGCTGATGCCTCCGCTTTGTGTGCTATTAAAGTACTTATTATATTATTATCAAATTACTACACATTCTATACCTTTTAAGAATGCAAATTCGCTGATGTGATTGGATGGGAAGAGTTGATTTTAGGTCCTAAGATTTAAGGACTCTATCCACGAACTGCTCTTTCTTATAAAAGGAAAACAAGGAGTATTCATTTTCTAGCGTTTGTGGAACCTTTTTAAAGGCATTGGACACTATTGGTAATTACTCAAAAAAATTATGAGCATAAAACTTTACTTGGTAATGAGTAATAGGGAGAGGTTGATTGTATAAAACATTGTGAGAAACGGCTTCCTCTGAAGTGCCATAGTTTTTGAGAAAGAAGTAATTTTCCACGAATTTGATTTCGAGACCTCAGATTTAGAACTTGAGGTCTCGAAATCAACCATCTAAACGCACACACCTTCGTGTGACAAGAATGTTTTTTTCTTTCATTCATATCTCGCAAGTTCGATGAACGATTGAGCTCAAATTTTCACAGGTTTGTTAATTTATGCATATGTTGAGACCAACCACCACTGTGAAGGCTAGTCTTTGACAATTACCAATAGTGTCCACTGCCTTTAACTTTCTAAAGTTGTACTTGTCACTTGGTGCTAATATCTCTCATTGTTGTCTGCAAGGTTGTTTACATTTTTAGTACAATTTTTAAGTTACTATGTTATACATGTTATACGTTATATTATATACTAGTATTTAATATTTTTTGTCAATGCTTTGTGTTGGCTTTTTGTAGATATTTAGGGTTTGTTTTCTTCACTTTTAAATCTTCTTTAGCTTATCCATGTTTAATTGCTTGACTGCCTTCTGTACACTTACGTTTTTTAAATTTAATTTTGTGGTTTTTTTTATATTTAATTTTCAAAATGGTTTTTGGTATTTTACATAAAGGGCCAAATTAATGCTTTATTATAATAACTATTAACCAATTGTCGAGTTGTTTTAAATTACTTTCATGCCAACCTCCTGTCAATAGTGTCTTGTGGAGTCAAGCTAAATTGTTATAACATTCATGTTGTTTGTGTTGAATCCAAAGTATTTTGAGAATGCAGGTCTGATGTCTACCATAGAAATGCTGACCACTACTGATTATATCCAAGCTCAGAGGCAGAAGACTCGAACCATCACTTTCCTGAAGAGCATCTTCAAAGATGTGGATGTCATCTTGCTGCCTGGTAAATTAGACATAATCGGGGGGTTTTCCGTTACAGCACCCAGGCTCTGAAACTCACTCCCTGAGAACCTCAGGGAAATACATAACATCTCCATCTTTCAGCATCAACTTAAGACACACCTGTTCACACTTGCTTTCCCCAACACTTAAGAATTCCCTCTTTTCCATCTGGACCGGCGCCTTTGAATGGTTTTATACCGGATTTGGTGCGCCTTATAAATGCTGTGTTATTATTATTATTATCAAGTGTGTTGCTGCCTGGGCAAAATTTTAAAAAGCTATTATACAGAAAATACTGCTGGACAAAATTTCCTTGAAAAAATGGAAATTTGCATCGGGGATAAAAAATATTAATTTTGTCTTTTTACCCATATACACTTATTTGTCTTAGCACTGTCTACTCGGTACTCTCCCGAGCTCTGTAAAAAAAAATCACGGTTGTATTACTCAGGTGGGATTCAAACCCACAACCTTTGCAATTCTAGAGCAGCGTCTTTCAGCAAACTTTCTGCGCTAAGCAAAGAAAATTGAGTGGCGCACACGCCACAAAATGCAAACTTAATGACATTGTGGTTGGTAACCTGTTTATGCTAAGGGATACTACTATGTGCAGTGTACTGAGCAAGTTTTTGTGCTTACAGGCTTTGTGAAATTTGGTCCCGGTAACTGAGGAATCAATTGAATTAAGGTTCTTAAAAGATCCAGTTATGAATAAGTTCTAGATATTTGATCATTCTTTTTTTACATATAATATTAATAATCTTTCTGACATCGAAGAAACCCTTTTTTGTTGTAAACTTTAATACAATAAGTCATGTCTTTCTAAAGTAAAGATATTTCTTATATTTGTAAAGCTATTTATTTAATAAAAAATAGATTGATGTGATTTGATCAATATTGTTTTTTGTCTTGAAGGTAATGCTATATTGGCTCCTGAGATCAAACCAGGATATCTCAAACATGGCTTCAGTGATACATCCATGACGGCGGATATCATGAGGTAAAGATAATTAGTAATATATTGCGCCCCTTACATGCAAATGCTGAAAAGCGCTTAACACATGTTAAAATGCACAGAATTGGTCACCAGGCCAGTGCCCTCACCACAGTTGGGGAATACATCTGTCCCACCAACAGAGAACTACCTGGGGTAATTTTAGGATCCTGCGTCTTTTCCGCCGAGCGTCTTATCTGCAGGAAAATACGGTAATCATTTCACTATGAAGTGATGTGCTTATGGAAAAATGTATCAGTTTTTATGCCCCACAAATTTGAATCTGAGAAACAGTTTCTGTCAGTAACGTCTCTCAGATTGTCTATTGCAATTCTGGATTATTCTACCTGTGTGGACATAATTGCTCTGAAGTTTCTGCGATATGTCAAAAACTTGACCACCTTAGGAAATGAAATCTTAGTTAGATTTATTATATCTACATTTATATTGGATTAAAACAATCTAACAGTTCCAAAGGTATACTTTGCTGTTAATCTTTGTGATCTTGATGTAACTGTTTGTGTTTTTCTTGACAGGCACGTCTTCTTAGCTAATCTAACTGGAATACCAGCCATGACGGTACCGGTTGGTTACAGCATGGAGGGTCTACCGATCTCTCTTCAGATCATGGGTGCTTGGTGGAAAGAAAGCACCATCTTACAAGTCGGTCGCTTTGCCGAGAAATGTCTGGAGAAAAGGAAACCTGATGTTTATTATGAACTCTTGTAGTCAAAGACGGGTGTACTTTGGGGTATTAAAGGCACTGGAAATTTTTAGTAATTACTCAATAATTGTTAGGATAAAACCTTACTTGGTAACAAGAAATGGAGAGCTGTTAATAGTATAAAACATTGTGAGAAACGGCTCCCTCTGAAGTGCCATAGTTTTTACCTCGTTTTAACTAGTTTTTAACTTTTGAGGAAGAGGTGATTGCTCACTCAAATATGAAACGACGTTGTTAACAAAGTCTAAAAAGTATATAATATTAATAATGCTGTGTGTACGTTCAGGACAATGGACGAGAAAGTGTAGATTTGTGAATAGAATGTACGAGCTGAAGGCGAGTGCATTGCAATCACGAATCTACACTTTAGAGTCTATTCTCCGACTTAAAGGCAGTGGACACTTGGTAATTTTCGAAGACTAGCCTTCACAGTTGGCGTATCTCAACATATGCATAAAATAACAAACCTGTGAAAATTTGAGCTCAATCGGTCATCGAACTTGCGAGATAATAATGAAAGAAAAAATACCTTGTCACACGAAGTTGTGTGCGTTTAAATGGTTGATTTCGAGACCTCAAGTTTTATACATATAGTTTAAATGTAGGTAACCCCTACTTTCCTTCTTTTTGCCAAGGAACAAATATTATGCTTGACTAAGTCGGGCAAACCGTCTTCCTTTGTCCTGTATGTATATATGGGTAATGTCGCCAGGATATATCAAAGTAGCTAATTTTTAATGGTGCTTGAAATCAGAGACAAAAACTGCTGAATTGTTCGGAGTGCTTCCTTGTATATCCAGTTATTCCAAATTATGACGTAATGATTGCTTTTACTAATGTTTTATAACTAAAATCTGAAATTAATGATATGAATTATGTTAATGTAAGAGAGGTGTGAAGCAGTAATGGTGTAACCTGCTTTTAGTTTTTATGAAATCTTTATTATATGGGTTGCCAAGTGAACTGAATTAAGATTGTTGCCATTTATTTACTGCAGGGGGAATATGAGATATTAAGGACAAAATACAACATTGCCTTGTGGTCTATTCTCTCAAAAGGTTTCAACTTAATTTAAAAAAAAAAATGAATGTGTCAAGGTGGCAGGTTAATCATGATTGAGTAATAATGATAACGATTCTATGTTCATAACTGGATGACAAAGAGATTTATTTGTTATTGTAGTTTAATGACTTTTGCCACAGTCTGGAAACATATACTAACCATGTTTGTTGTGGGTATTGTTTTGCTTATTTCTTTGGCTGTAATTTTTCGCTTATACGCAATCATTGTATGGTATGAGCCTAACAAGTTTTTTGACAAAGTATTTTTGCGTTATCACGAAGACTTTAGTGGAATTATTGGAATATTGTTTTTAGTTCCCAATTGGAACCACATTTAAACAGAAATAACTAGGCCTAGTTATTCTAGATCACATTTAAACAGTTGAGTTTAATTCCCACCATGAAAACATCTTCCTGACGATCACATTTTAATATTTCTTGAAAAAGAATTTGAAAATGTTGTTTGTAATGAAATAACTTTCCAGAATGTGTTCCAAATTTTAATGCAAATTTATTATTGTCGTATACTTTCATAGCGGTAAATAAAAGAATTGTGTGGTGCAATTAAACTAGTTATTGAATGGAAATTCGAGAAATTGTTTATTGACTTATATACTTTTCGCTTCAACCCCTTTATGTATTCTTTACCGATTTTCTTGGTGGTTGACTATCTCATATATTTTTGTGTAGTAAATCGGATACTATTTTATTTCATAACGTATGAAAAAGTGGTGACAGGATACGGAAACTTTTCCAGTTTTTTCATATTTTATTGTCGAATATAAATAGGGATGTTTGTTAACACTGGGATTGCCATGCACAACTTGGGAGTGAGAGTATTACTGCTTGTCTTCGGGTGTTTTGATTTGCATGTGGCAAGCGGACCACTGTAAATGGCGGCAACTCGCTGGTACGGCCTTATTTTACTTTTTTTTTCAATCACAGTTCCCAATTGCCATGGTTGGCTTGTGCGTAAGGCGCTCGCTCCGACCAAGGTGACCCCGGTTCGATTCCCGGTCGGGGCCATATGTGAACTGAGTTGTGCGTGGTTTCTCTGCTGTGCCACGAGGGCCTTCCAGACCACCCGGTGCTCCTCCCTCGGGGAAAAATCAAACACTTTTGATCTCTGGCTGTTCTCCGTGGTCATAACGGGTTGATGTGGCTGGCGGCCAAAGGCGCCCTTCATGCGTGCTTCTCGAACACGTTGTAGCCGCGTCCTTTGCAATTCAGCTCTTAGCTGCGAGTAAGGATGATTAGCCCCCAAGTTATTATAATAACGAAATAACGAAATTACAAATTGTTCGTCACCAATAATTTACAATCCCCACTGACATGACCATCCATATTTAGCGGCTTAGCCCCATGAATCTCCATACGGTACTTTGGTGATCACGTGATATCCCCCCCCATCAAACTTCACCTGAATAGTTAGTAAGAAACCAACGTAGGCCTATCATCACAATTCTAATTTAAATATTAGGAATATACACTCGTGAACCAATTTCATGAAAACACGAAGACGGCCATTTTGTATTGGAATGATAAGAACTGTAGTCGTCAGATTTATTACACCATATCGAAGGAAATTTACAAGCTTTATTAGTTAATCACTATACAAATGTATGCTTTATCAAAACCTATTCCAATTATTTTACTAAATGTTCTGCAATTTCAGTATTTCACAATCTTGCCATATAAAAAGGTCGAAGGCCTAATCGACCGATACGTTACTACAAATTTGTCTAGTGACCTGGTAAAAATATTTTTTTTTACAGCGCATTTTAACTTAGCGATTTAATTTGCCTAATGATTAAAATGGAAATTGAATTATAATCTATTTTGATAAAAATCTAATCATTTTATAGCAATAATTTACTAGTGATGGTTTGAGACGTTTACACATAATAGGTCTATTGTTCACTTTACGAAAAGTCTCATGCAAATTGGTTTATACTGAAATGTGAAGTAATTTCCCAGCAATATAAATTATGCGCGCCGCCGCGACTTATGTTGCTTCGATCTACGATTAGCGATTAACGAAATTAGCGATAAGCAAAGGAGTAAACTTTTTAAGCAAGCAACAAAATACAATTTAAAGCTAAATTTACACATCATCACAAAAAACAATGGGAGTCGAGTATAAGTTTTGTTTTCGTCAAAAGACTTCAACTCCAAAATATTATCTGTGCGTGCAGTCCACTGGTCTCGGTAACAGACGATGACGTCACAATTTCACGGAAGAACACCAGCCGTTAGCACAATTCTGTGGATGTTATTTTGATTTTATTTAAAGATAATGGTAGATGAGCTGTGTGTTATTAACTAAAATAAAATAAAGTATTTTTTTTTACCCTGGCACGGTTGATCACTTTTGAAAACAATATGCTATGGTAATTAATTTACTTTTTTAATACGATGATATATTCATTTTAAAAACGTCACACGTAGTTCTATATCTATAAAAAATAATATGAGCAATAACTTTATGGAAAGATTGTTTATAGTTATTTATATATGACGGTTAAAGGCAAAGTAAACCTTTCTTTTTTGGATTATTTAAATCCTCTATGAGTGCGTTTTGACGACCCCAACCAAAAACTGTTTCTGACGTCACAACCAAAACGGTAACCGAGCTCACAACTCGGTTGTCGTGCAGTCTGAACAGCAGAACCAACGACCAACACCCTGGTTGGGGTCGCCAAAACGCACTCTATGTTTGCGGCAACACCATGAGTGTATACCGCAAACCAAATGGATATTGATACCTCACCATGCAATGCCTCAAATTTCATTGCAAAAAGGCGGTTGCGTTTCTAATATATAGCTGAAACTCCGGAGCGTGTATATCATGTCCAATCAGGAAGAATAACCCGTAATTGGAATACACAATCTGAGAAATGTGTTGACCGCAATGCTTCTCAGATTCAAGTTTTTTTTTTTATAAAAAGTTTTTGGATAATTTTCTTTTCCATAACCGTATCAGTTCTTCAAAGTGAAATGTTTCTCAAAATGCATTACACTATCAAAAGCTGATGTAGCCTGTACTCCATACCACGTAAGTTTTTATTGCCAATAATTTTCAGAGCGCTATAGGGATTATACAAGTTTCCTCACACAGCAAAACAAAATCTGAATAGACGAGCTTTTATTGTAACACCGATCATCTGGATAATATAGTCTAATTAACCACTTAGTTCACAGAAGGCCCCTTTTAATTCTCTCATCACACTTTTCCATCCATACATGACTAGGCAGCACCTTACTCAGATGGGATGTACAAAATGTCCGTGCCGAGTTTCACGAAGCCCTGCGAAATAAAAATGAAGCAAAAAAGCACAACATTCTTTATAAAGTTCATAACAAAGTTGTTTTAGTTTTTTATTTAAATTGAATGTATTGCCCATATACAAAGAAAAAGAACCACAAACAGTTTTTGTTCTTTTCATATTGTCATTTCAGTGTGGATTGGATGACGTTTCGTTTTCATGAGATTTTCATAAAATTGTGCATGAAACAGGCACAATTAATATTCTTTATAATTTTAGTCCGTTTTCCGCTCTGCCTCTAAAAAGAGTTATGATTAAATAGTTTGAAATGAGAGCCTACACACCAACGTGTACATTTAGGTCATTCCTTATCCTGTGATAATATCAAAATGTCATGCCCGATGAAAGATAAATAGCTAGCCTAACGAAACGAAACAATGACCACACCCGGAATGATACAACAATGCAAAGAATAGAATGTGTTTACCTGTCCCTGTTGGATGACAGGTTTCTGAAGTTTGACGTTGCCTGCGTTCGGCAGAGGCATGCCTTTCTTTCCTGCTTCTACAAAGACAAAACAAAATGCACAAACAAAAATCAACTGTCAAATAGAAGACGATCAGAGCATGGTCAAAACGTTGGGTCGTTAACCACCGGTTCTTTGATAACAGAACCAACATATTCAAGAATGGTGTTTCCGCAAACCTCTTGTTTAAAAAAAAAATTTAAAAAAATTCAGAACCACCCAAACTCATTTAAAGATTGTCATTACGTGTTACCGCAAATCATTCTATTAACCTCTTTTATTTATACTTCCATCATGCAAAGATTTACACCCTACGCATCAGATTAAAATAATTGATCGGTAATTTCAGGGCAGGTGACTTTCGGTACCTTTATTGAAGGGTCGGAAGTTATTTGTAAGACACAAACTATAGTGTCCACAGATTTACATCAAACACACATAGTTTGAAGATAATGGTGGTAGAAAGCTTCCGTGACATTGTTTTACTCATTTCTCAAAAACTACATTGCCTCAGCAAGTAATATTAAGGTAAGCTTTCTAATATCATTATCTTCAAACGGTGTAAATTTATTGTGAAGCTGTGGACATTGTGTTTTGTGTTACACAAAAAGTACCTCGACTCCAAATTGCTAAACTTCTTTAGTAACATTCCTCTCTGCTGTTTCACTTTTGTTGTATCAATGCTGCCAATAATTTTCAACATCAAAAAAACAACACAATTCATAGCAAATATAGTTGTTTGAAGCTTTGCATGGTGTGAAGAATAAGAAGTACTGAATAGTCAACTTGCGAATTCGAACAGTATACTCTTGAAGACGAGCAGAGTATACTGTTCGAAACGTCGAGACCACACTAGAGCCAACACTCGCTAAAAAGACATACTATACATGCATGGTTTTACCCGCAAGTTTACTTCAGGAGTACTCATGCGGTATCAAGTTTGACTGTGACAAGAACATTGTTTATTTTATAATAATTTGGGGGGGGGGCTAATTGTCCTTACTCGCAGCTACAGCTGACTTGCGAAGGACGCGGCTGCAACGTGTTCGAGAAGCTGGCATTCAAGGGCGCATTCAGCTGCCAGCCACATCAACCCATTATGACCACGGAGCACAGCCAAGATCTAAAGTGTTTGATTTTTTTCTCACGTTAAAAAAATCCATCACTTAAAGAAAATAAAATTTTACAGTAAAATGGAACTTGGTTTCTATACCATTAATCCAGGGAACAAGCATATTTTTGCAGGCAAACTCAATACCAATGGCCAGACCATCCGTCTGAAAAACAAAAATATAAATATTAATAACGAACCAGTCATTGAGTTGAGTTTAAAGACTCTTTACACCTTTGGTAATTGTCAAAGACCTGTCTTCTCACTTGGTGTATCTCAACATGCATAAAATAACAAACATGTGAAAATTTGAACTCATTGGTCGTTGAGAGATAAGAAGAAAAACACCCTTGTCACACGAAGTTGTGTGCTTTCAGATGCTTGATTTCGAGACTTCAAATTCTAATTCTGAGGTCTCGAAATCAAAATCAAATATTTTAGTGGAAAATTACTTCTTTCTGACAAACTATATGTTATTTCAAAGGGAGCTGTTTCTCACAATGTGTTATACTATCAACAGCTCTCCATTGATCGTTAACAAGATAAGTTTTTATGCTAACATTGATTACCAGTATAATATTATTACTGTAAGTTCATGAAACATGTGATCCTGTAATGTTGACAATAATGGTTCGCAGACTTTAATTATTCCAAAACTCATATTTTACTTGTATACAACTCACATCTATTTTTCCAATTGCTGATCGCTTCAATGTGACATCAGTCCTGCAACAAAACAAATAACTGGTAATTGTAAACTACCTTTGAAGTTTTATTATAAGATGAAAAAAGAAGAGATGTCAAATTTGCATCAGGGATAAAGAATATAATTTGATTGTACCCTTATACACCGATGTGCATAAGCATTGTACAGTCAATACTTGTTTAAAGATACTAGGCCTATTGACAAGAAATCATTACGTACTTAATCAGTTTTACTGTCCATGTCAACGAACTTCCACCAGCGGCGTTTTCAACACAGCCCAGAGAAGCAGATCCGTGCACGACCTGGAAGTTTAAATATTTAGGTAAATCGGAAATCAGAGACAAGTAAATTGGTATGCGACAAAATCCTTGGGATACCAAGGATGGATTTAACAAAGAGTTAAAACTAGTGTTAGCTTGATTTACGATGAGTTTACTTGTCCTAACTTTAGGACTAGCCTTCGAGTGCTTTCGTGCTCCACAATCCAGGCTTCTGATGGTATACCCAAGCCTACATCCTGCCTCATGGACTGTAAAGGGTAACCCTTTTTCAGCCCCAGGAGCGGGTGGGCAACGGCTCCTGGAAACAAAATAGTTGATTTGTGTATATTTATAGCCCACCCTTAAGTGGCCTTCAGGCACTGTGTGTCTGGCGACGTGCATTTAAAATAAGAGACATAGTCCTTCAAGTTAACAGAACTAACTGTGTAAAATCTACCCCTCAATCGTTTGTTCTCGAAATAAAAGAAAATAATCTCCTTTTTTTACATTTTTTTTACTTTAATAATTTGTTTAATGTTTAATTTGAATTACAGTGGAATGAGGCAAAACAATTAAAAGGATTGTGAACAACCGAAGTACTGTCTTAACGTAATTAGTTTATTAAACATACCACATCCAAGGACACCGCAAAAGTCAGCGATTTGTCCTTATTAATGACAAACACATCAATCTGTAAGTTGACAGAAGCGTTGACTTGAGGTTGGGTGAATCTGACCATGGGTGGCGCTAAAGCTTTGACATTGACTTGCATCGGCATGTTGGGAAACTTCTCATTCAGCTGCAAAAGACAACAGTTTTTTTTCCAATAAGATTGGAAGTTATTTATTTGTTCTGAGCAACTGTGGGCCCTAGTTTTATAAGAACCAGAACACTGTACTTAAACAACACATCATGCTGTAAGTCTATTGGTATTTTTAATTAAAGCAATTAAGACAGACAAATAACAAGTAACAATCAAGTCCTTGATTGTCTCCAATCTAATTTTCTCAGTACACTGTATACAGTGGCATACCATTATTTAATAGGAGACTTTGGGACGCTAGGTGGCAGCAGACTTACCAGGTAAATTTCCATTGTTTACGTAGTTCTAAGCGTGCGCACATGATTGAGAACAATGGATTTTACCTGGTAAGTCTGCTGCCACCAAGTGTCCCTAAAGTCTCCCATTGGATAAACGTGCAGTGACGTAAGCTTTCCATATCTGTGTTTTGGTTGGTCCAAGGTGATGTTGCAGCTGCACGTTCAGTCGTCATGCATGCCAAAGCAGCGTGGAACTGTTTTATTATGTATACAAGCATTAATGATTTGACTGCAAATCTTCACGTGAAACAAATGCGAGATCAAAATATAACTTTGGACGAATATTGACGTCGACTCAAGGCAGATCTCTGGCTTATATAAATTATTGTGTGGTAAGTAATCCAGGCTATAATGTGAATTTATTACAGGATGATTTTGTTACACTCTCCCACGATGTGATAAAGACAGTTTTTTTTTTTTATAACAAACTTACTTGTGGCAGGAGAACTTCCACGGCAAACGTATCCGTGTTGAGTTTGTACTTGAAATCTGGGGGTAGCTGTTATAAACAAAGGGAATGTTTTAGTTAACACTTTAAATTAATGACAACAACAACAACTTTTGGTTAGAAGCATCCATCCGTTTTTCGATAGTATAAAGTATTTTGAGAAGCATTTCACTTCGAAGTAATCTGGTTATATAGAAAGGTATCAGTTGTTCATTATGCCCTATACAATTTGAGTCTATGACGCTTCTCAGAATGTGACTGGAGATTATTCTTCCTGCATGAAAATAATTCGCTTTGGATTTTCGGCAATATCCCCCATAACGCGACCACCTTTTGAAGTTAAATTTGCACATGTTGGTTTTACTGTGTTACATCTACACTTTCATGTTTACATGATGAATAAAAAAATCTTATCTAAGCTAATCTAATTTATGATTAAACAATCGAACGGTTCCGAAGACCCAAGGTACACTTTGCTTTTAAGGAATACAAACTGCCAACCTGTAATCTTGAAAAACTACAAACTTGTTAATGCGGCACTCTTACCGTGTCCTGTGTGGCATTGTACGCCAGTACTCCTGCCTTATAATACACGTATCCCGCAGTTTCAAACATGTAGTCTGTTATCCAGAGAAACATGTGCCGTGATGCATCGGGATCTGACGGTATGACTGGTACGGTGAAAGGGGCCTCGGCGTGCGGACCAGTGCCAGCAGGAAACACCTCACCCTGTCGGTTACCAGTTCGCAAATCATTATTATTTTAGATTATTGATTTAGATTGTTAATATTAATGTCATTTCATTTTCATTTAATATTTTCTTGACCTGTTCCTGACTGTCTTTGACTTAAATAATTGTAATTATTAGTTAAACATTCTCATTGTTTCACCAATATGGAAATAATTGAATTGAATTCTGGGCAAAATGGGCGCCATTTTGAATAGCATTCTAACGCAGTTCGGATTTCTGTGTTACAGCCGTTGGCAACTTTTCAGATCAAGTATAAAGCGCTATAAAAAATAACTGATTTTTTTTTAAATTATATCAACTTATTATGATTTTCTTGAGAGAGAGTTAACAAAAATGGATTTTCCAAATTACCTTATGGGCGGTATCGATGTGACCGTTGAACGTAGGAGGCGCTACCAGAGAATAATTAATCCATGCGGTCTTGTCAAAATGTGCCTCAACTGTGAACAATAAATCAAAACAGTTTGAAGAAGTAAGTTTTGTTTCTGTCTTTTGGCAAAGTTTGTATTCGTCAAGAACACTTATGTGGGCTTATATTTGGTGATATAAATTTCGTACTTTAAAGGCAATTGTAATATGGGTTCTTCATAGGGTTCAAATGCAACTTGGAGTTTCCGGCCCAACAAAAGGTTCAAAATGTGACATACAAAATGTTGAATGAGGTGGAGTGGACGAAACTTTCATACGGCAAAGAATAATATTACTCGATTATAACTTACCTTTAATCTTAGCCAGTTGCATCTCAAGATCATCATTAACCTCCTTCATAACCAAAGAGCAAGTCTAAACAGTTAATAATATAAAACGATGTTAGTTTTAATCTTTTTTTTATGCTGAATGTGTTTGGATTCTGAGCATGCTCATAATTTCCCAAAACAACGAATTCAAGTCTGCTGCCACCTCGAGTTAAAAAAAAAGTCCCGTTATAAGAAGTTACTGATCAATATAGACCTTTAGCACCCTGCCTCCATCTTGGTCATCCTCGTATCGAACAATGAAAATGAATGCCAATAATTATTTTGCAAAAATAGAAACCAGGCTATTTTGTTCTTCCAGCCTCGGTTTTGTAAAATTGATATCAATGGGAAGAAATTCAAGATGGCTGCACCGTGATAAAGGTCTATAAGGCCTACCTGTTGGTTGATAGAGGATTTCAGAACTCCAGCAATATCTTTCGAAAACAGATTGTACAGCCAGCTGAATTTAAGAAGTAAACAGTAAAATATATCACAAAGGGGCAAGTGCGAGTTGTCAGTTAAAGATATCTTGATAGCTATGTACAAAATAAATCGCACTCTTCGTAAACTTTTTTAATATTGAGGTTTTAGAAAAAAAAATGAACAAACTGATACCTCGCGCCGCCGTGAAGTTTGATTCTAACATAACCCGCGTTAAATGAGCAGTCTTGGGTAGTCATGGAGATAGTAGGGCGCCCACTGTTGTCCACACCTGTAGATGAGAAAATGTGTATAAAGTTGATGTAAAGATTAGATAACTCAAGCAGGGAGGAAGGATATAGGAACGAAAGCGGATAAACATAGTAAAATAAATAAGGAAGACTCACCAATCCTCAAAGTGAGCATGAGTGATGTACTTGACACAGATGCATCAAATGAACCGCTATCACTGATGTGAATGCTGGTTGGAGTAATAAGACGCTCAATATTAACATTTTACAAAATTAGATACATAACTTAAAGTACAACAGGGCTTTGTGGTGTTTGTTTTGCCCATGGTCTCATTCGAATAATTGAAATCAATGAGAAAGTGTGGCTGAGCGGTTAGAGCACCGATTTCAAACACTGGTGTTTCTGATCAGCAGAGTGTGGGTTCGCATCCCCAGCCATGACCAAGTGTCCTTAAGCAAGACACTTAACCATTGCTTCGTCCTTCGGATGGGACGTAAAGCCGTTGGTCCCCCTGTGTTGTGTAACCCGTGTAAAAGAACTCAGTGCACTTATCGGAAAGAGAAGGGGTTCGCCACGGTGTTCCTGGCGGTGGTTGTATGCGCCATAGCCCCTTGTAACTTGTAAGGTGTTAAATAGTTGGGTCTCAGAATTCATTACTGCAATAACCTCTCTATTCTGTAAGTTTGTATAAACTCAACGCCTTGAGTACCTTGTTTGGCATAGACACGTGTGCCATATAAGAATGCGATATTATTATACTTTTGTTGTCTTATTCATTAAAAATGTCAATTAATTAAGTCTTACAATCCATGGTTACTGTAGTGCCAGTTTCCCCACGCAGACAAACTTATCCCAGTTGATGCCAGGGTCAGACCTACTCCAGTCTTTGTCGTCAGCGAGGTCGAGGTTGGGGGGATCGAGAAACTTGTGATGCGAATGCTTTACGAAAAGAAACGTCAATAATTATTATTAGTTCAGGAAACAATTCAAATATTTGAAAAGCGAAACTGGATTGTATGCAAATTAAATTGGAGATTATGTAAACAAGATATTGTATAAACCTGAGCCATGTCGGTTTCAATTTCATAAACTCATTTGCTGCTATGAGTATTATTGTGTTGAACGTCTTCGTTTGTAAGGCAAAGTAAACCTTTGGGTTTTTGGAACTGTTCGAGTTTGAGAGATATCGCCGAAAATAAGAATACTGGGGTAGATTTCACAAAGGTAGTCCTAACTTAGGACTAGTCCTAAGCAATGCTAAGAGATAGGACTGGTCCTAAGTTAGGACCAGTGACTCATCCTAACTTAGGACTGGTCCTATCTCTTAGCATTGCCTAGGACTAGTCCTAAGTTAGGACTACCTTTGTGAAATCCACCCCTGGTACACAATCTCAGAAGCGTTACCGCGGTGTAACGCTTCTCAGATTCAATTTGTTTTGGCATAAAAACTGATATCTTTTGACACAACCGCATTACTTCAGAATCAAGGTGAAAATGTTCTCAAAATGCGTTTCACTATCGAAAGCTGCTGTCACTGATGTAGGCTAACCAACAGTTGGTATTGCTATAAGATCAGAGTGATTACTAAATGTATCAATTCCCTCTTGTGGTATTTTCTTTAAAAATGATTTTGTCTTTTACTTGATTTGGTGTGTATACATTCCCTTAAGTTGAAGTAATAATATGCCATGTGTATAATAACATTCCATCGCCATTCCAACACACAAAACTTCCAACACACAAAACACATCTTGTGTGCTCATGTGAGCCTAGGCCTAGGCTATATAGACATAAAATGTTGAATTACTTTGACACTGTGTAGGTGATGTGACCGACCACAGGTACATGCGCATCGCCGGATATATCTGGGATTTTCAGTTTTTGCACTTCCTCTTTCAGAACCTGCAGTCCAACATCACGCACTAATAAAAAAAATACAAACCAACAAACAAAGACAATCAGCCACAATGTCCCCCATAAACGTTATTGTGTGTTTATATAGATCTTTCTTTTGCAACCGAGTTTTTGCCAACCGAGGATGTACAAACAACTCGGGAAAGCCATACATGCAAAAATACAGTTCGTAAATATTACACACATAATTATTTTAAAATGTTGTCGAAATAGTTGGAAACAAAGTAACCAATCATAGGAGGTATTTTATTTAATTGGACAGTTTGCAGAAAATGCTGAATTTGTCCACAACATTTGTTATAGCGCAACTGAATGTTTTGCCAACATTTGGCCGTCCATCAAACCAGCGCGGTTTGTTTAACAATTGAAAGAGGTTTCCCTTTGTATCAAAGGATATATCGTCTATTAAAGGAACACGTTGCCTTGGATCGGTCGAGTTGGTCTTTGAAAAGCGTTTGAAACCGTTTGTTACGAATTGCAAATGATTAGATAGATAATTTAAAAGTAGAATATAATAATCCACACAAGTATCACCCGAAATTGCACGGTTTTCCTTTTACGTCGCGAAAAAACACGTTCGGCCATTTATGGGAGTCAACATTTTGACTCTCATAAATGGCCGACCGTGTTAGTGCGCGACGTAAAAGGAAAACCGTGCAATTTCGAGTGATACATGTGTGGATTATTATATTCTACTTTTAAAATATCTTTCTAACCATATGTATTTCATAACAAACGGTTTCAACTGCTTTTAAAAGACCAACTCGTCCGATCCAAGGCAACGTGTTCCTTTAATTGCAATTTCGTATTCGTAGGCCTAATGATCGAAATAAATTGGAAGGGGATAAATCGAAATCAACAAATTAATATTTTAAACAGAAAATTAGTGTTCTGGTTGCCATACATGTACCTTAAACCATGTTCACTATACACTTCATTTTACTGGAGCTCCAAAATCTGCAAACCATAGCTACAAACTGCACTAACTACAGTTTATTGTCTTGAGCCGATTGAACCCCATAACGCCCAAGTTTGCCTTCAATTCCTAATTATTGTTTTTTTTTTAATAAAGACGATACTCACTATAGTCGAGTCCCGATTGGGTGATCCTGCCTTTAAATCCAGGATTCACTGACTCCACAGCTGGGCTGAAATAAACCGATAGAATCACAACAAATAACAGGTTGAGTTTGTTGAGCGCCATGATTTTTTGTAATTTATGACTGTATGTGACGTGACGGTCCCTGGTGGTGCTGAACTAACCAAAGGAATTTCGCAGCCTCCTTTAAAAACAACTCTCTGCGCACCGATTTATAGACCTGATGGAGCCAGTTTTTCTTTTGTGTTGTCCGGGACTTCTTGTTTGTAAAATGATTGCGAAATATGAAAGTGGAACAAGGAAGTACAGGTGTACATTCTGTACCCAAGCCTTTTCGAAATGGGGAATTCCCTTTTGCGTTTTTGGTACACAATCACCTTTTGTTCTCTCTATATAATTGTTTGCTCATGTTTGCGCTGGTGGGGCACCAGGGTGGTATCTCTGATCACTAGACTGTGTCAGTTTGGGTAAAAACCAAAATTAATAGACTGTGTCAGTTTACCTTGAAAGCGTTCTGAGCTTTTGTGAGAATCAGGGCCCAATTTTATAAAGCCTGTTAAGCACGAACAAATCCTGCTTAGCAGAAACAGGTTACCAACCAATTTCATGAAATTTATACTGTTGCCACCGGTACCCCACTAAAACTTGCTCGCTGCAAGAAAACTTGCTGATCGAACGGCATTTTCACTCTGCTAAACACCATGAAATTGCATCGTGAGAATCTCCTGGGCTTCCGTGCACCTCGAATAGCATCTATAGCGTAATTTATTATGGCATTTGTTTTTTCGAAAACAACAATATAATGTGGTGTTCTGATACATTTGGTTTGAATAACACAAAAAGGCTAAATTTAGAAATTACAAATTATTAACTTTTGTTTGCAATTTTTGGATATTGTAAAAAAGTTGCGAAATATAAAAGTGCAACAATTCTTCGTAGTATGGAGAATTCCCTGCTGTAACAATCATGTTTTGTCCTCCATTGTTTGCTACGCTCGCTGAGGCACTGCGTCACCGTCACGGGGCACACAAGGGGGTGTAAAAAGGGGGGCACCCCTGCCCAATTAAAGCTGTTGAATATAACATTTTACTCTCTGGAAAATCGTTTTTAAAATATCAAAATTTTAAATGGAGGGCACGAACATCACTGCCTCCCTATAGTTACGCCCACTAATTGGGAGGTAACTGAACTTGTGTGCGCAATGAGCAGCATACAAGATATTATGACATTTACCACGTAAAATGAAAATTTGTTTGGTAGATCTGCTTTTACAAACAATGAACGAAGAATTGCATTTTAAAAACATCATTATAGGCCTACGCAGAAATAATTTGTGAATTGTGCACTTATCGAAAAGAAAAGGGGTTCCCATCGAAAAGAGAAGAGGTTCTCCCCGCGGTGTTCCTTCTCTCTAAATGTATAAGAGTGAAAAACACCACTTTTTACATTTTGAGTTGTCCCTCATATTATGGCTCTTCAAAAAGAGTGGAGGTTATTTCAACCTTTCAGAGGGGTTTCACTCAAGGACAGAGTGAAAAATCACTCTAAAAGATGTACACTTTAATCTAAAAGAGTGGAAGACCACTCGAGAAAGAGTTGCCCCTCTTCAAATAGTGCTTTTAGAGAGTTTGCCTTGGAGTGGCAGCTGAATGCGCCACATCACCTTTAAGTTGTAAACCCTTATAAGGTGTGCAACATAATTGGGTTTCAGAATTCAGAGCTTCAATAACTTCTTTCTGTATCATGTAGGCCTACTAAGCACCTTGAGTATCTTGAAGGTAGACACGTTCGCTATATGATACTTTTTTATTTGTTGTAAATTATTATCAAAATGGTGCTATATGTTTATAATTGATCATTAATTGGCAATCATTTTATTTCAGTTTCATTTTGTATTCAGTATTAGGCACCATGACAGTCTGCAGTCACTTTGTATTTAACGTAAGAGGATTCTCAGGTCAGCCAAAATAGTCATGTCCTAATCGAAACTCAGTAACACAAACGAACAAGAAGACAAGATCTAACGATAAGCCGAGATTTATTTAATAGATTACCATTAGCATCACAAAATTGACTTTTATTTTAAATCTTACAAAACTGACTCTTCTTTAACGGTTGATTTCAAAAGAATATTGCATTATTATTCAGAAAGTTACTTTCATTAAAAAAAGAAAACCATATACAAGTTTGTGGGATTCTTTTAAGGGCAACATACTGCAAAATATACAATGGCAAAAAATTACTGAAGGTCTGTAATGGAATATAACTTTCTCTTATAAAGAAATTAAAACAATAAAAACAAAAAATTTAATTTTAATATAAACCAACAAATTCTCTAATAAATATGCATTTTAAGCAGCCTCTCTAAAAGTGTCAACAACAGAAACAACAAAACTTTTGTTGTAAAATTTTTCCTTTTTTTCGTTTGGCGAGTACTGACATATTTCAAGTATAAAAGTTCAAAAACAATGTTATCATCTTTGACTATTACTCAACTACTTAGTAGTGAAAATTTCAGACTTTGCATGTTTGAGATGATTGGGAAATCTTGAGTTGAAGAACACTATGTTCTTCAAGCAACTGGACACTATTGATAATTACTCAAAATAATTGTTAGCAAAAAAACTTACTTGTAAACGAGCAATGGAGAGCTGTCACACAAATATTAAAAGACTTCAAGCCTGATGCCTTTCTCAGGCATCTAAAACACACAAAGTTGTGCAAAAATGGTGTTTTTTTCCTTTCATTATTCTCTTGCAACTTCGATGACCATCTGAGTCCAAATTTTCACAGGTTTGTTATTTTATGCATATGTTGGGATACACCAAGTGAGAAAACGTGTCTTTGACAATTACCAAAGGTGTCAAATGCCTTTAATCACATTTTGTTCTCATTTTCCAAAGGGGCAAAACAATCTGACATCAGAGAAAGATTTCAAAAAATGTCATGCCAACTTGTACTCCGACCAACTTGTACTTGTTGAGGTTATTTGCCGCACAAGAACACACCATAACAACGCAATGTTTACCATTCGCTCGTCCCCATCGCCTTGCTTTAACCAAAGGCACTGGGATGGGCAAACGTACCATGCACTGTCATTGGTTGAATAATGCGCAGTCCCATCATGCATCACACTCACATTGCACCACATTTCTATGCACTGCATACATGACGTACTTCCTGAACAAGAATCTGTGCAAGCGATTAGCCCATCCCAGCGGTCCTGGATAGACTAGCCACTGGGGCCGAGCGAATGTTTACCATGGAAAACTTGTTTAACATTACATTTTAGGTCACCTAAAATGTATTGTTAAACAAGTTTCCCCTTCTTTCGCTTAGCCTTTGAGAAATCTCTGCTAGGGTAGTAAACATGATGTTGCTAATTGGTTGGAGTACAAGTTGGGTAGAGTATGAGTTGATCCAATACGTTAACATAGACAACCAGTATACCAGTGCAGGAACCGTTTAAAAGCTTTGATAGCTAGCTTTAAAGGAAAGGTATACATTTAGTAGTCGCTCTTTAAATTAATTGCTACAAAAACTTCCTTGGCTAGAAGTACAGCAGCTTTCAATAGAATAAAGGATTTTGAGAATATTTCAATTTGAAGTAAACATGGTTATGGAAAAATTAACATAATTATCAGTTTTTATCCTAACAAATTTAAATCTGAGAAATGTTATCGACAGTAAGGTCTCTCAGAGTGTGTATTCAAACACAGATTATTTTTCCAGCGTGGAAACAATTGCTCTGATTTTTGGGGTTGAACAAAGAATTGACTAGAGTGGGATTCGAACTAATGACCTCCGGACGAACATGCCGGCACTCTATACTGACTGATTACACACAATGAGGTAGGGGACTAATAATGTTTCTACATGATGTCTTGAAGGTATATCGTTTTCATCCTTATTCCTTAATTCTCAACTGCCAGTCAAGAGACATGGATATCATTTTCTCTGCATAACAAAATAAATAATTACATAATGAACATCAACCACACGTTATAATGTTTTGTTCAAAATAGTTTTTGGATGATTATACAAATCAAGCTTTTTTTTTTACTAAATCTTATTTACTTATTTACATTTCCAAGGAATGTTCGGCGGCTATGATGGACTTCATGATGAGCCGAATGTGTTCTCTCCGCTGTAAGAAACATACAGGAAACCGTCAACGTCTTTGTGTAACTCGTAGATTTGACTCATAGTTGCACTGTATTAATTGAAATGAGAAAAAAAAGAACAAAATTAGCAAACAAAATGACAACAAATCTTCTTTGTAGAGGCCTACCTTCTTACTGAATCCAGATTATATAGTCAGCAAAGCATTGGAAACATCACACTAACTTTTTGTAGAGAAGACAATGAAGAATGTTACACTTGTGGTAGGTTCCTTTTCCTATTATACGAGGGGTCGATTTCACAAAGAGATGGGACTAGTCCTAACTTAGGGCTAGTCCTAGGAGATAATAAAACCTTGAGGCTAGTTCTAAGATTACTCGTCCTAACTACTCATCCTAACTCGAGATAAGACTAGTCTTAACTCTTTGTGAAATCCACCCCTGCGGGTTCTTGGAAAGTTAAAGGGAAGTGGAGATAAAAAGTTTACATTTGTGGTAGGTTCCTTTTCCTCTGATACCAGGGCTCGATTTCGACTAGTCCTAAAATAGGACCAGTAACTCGTCCTAACTGGTGACTCGACCTAACTTGAGATATAAGACTAGTCTTAACTCTTTGTGAAATCCACCCCTGATGGTTCTTAAAAATTTAAAGGGAGGGGGAGACAGTGAGGATTATCATTTGCAAATTCCTCTTGGTTGAGCCCTAATCAACTAGGTACTAGGGGGACGTAGCTTTCTCTGTCGCAGCTCCCCAAGTGATGGAACTCACTTCCCCATACACATTCAGACTTCTTCATAATTTGAGACATTTAAACACAGGCTAAAAACACATCTCATGCAAAGCGCTTACGGCCAGAATCATTTGTATATGCTTTTCTGGGTTTTTTTCAATTGGTAAATCATCTGATGAGCACCATGATCGTTTTTTACGGATTGTGTGCATTATAAATGTTCTTGCTGGTCACTGCCTATGGCGCCCAGAGCTACCAGCCAATAAAGTCATCGTGTGGGAGCCCACCCACAGCAGGCACGGTTCCGGAAGACCCACCAAGACCATGCTGACCCTGATCGAGGATGCATGAGTAAACAACAAGGAGGAGCTTATCAGCTGTATGCAGGATAGAGTTGTGTGGCGTGTCAGACATCAAGCCTGACTCAAACATGCGGCAATGTGACAACTCGGGTCGACTCAGTGAGTGAGTGAGTTAGTGAGTGGGGGAGTGAGTTAGTGAGTGAGTGAGTGTATAATGACTCACCTTGTCTGTGGCAGAACTTTCCCAACGAAAAGAAACACAGCCTTCTCTGGTGGTAGTTGAATTCTTTTACGTATGATCCACATAAACTGAGCCACAGTTATATCCGCTGGCACAAGGAATTTTCTCTTGTCTATTTCCGGTATCTGTGACCTCGCAGCCTTCTGTACAATCACTGGAATCCGGTCTGAATACTTTGAACGAATCTTGGACGATTCTGCTAATCGTTGCTCTGTGTATTAAAAATGATGAAAAATACAAATTAAGAAGCTTTTGAAAAATATTTTGCAAAAAGAGACAACTTACAAATGGCCAAAACAAGTCGACAGTTGAACGGTCGACCTCTGTTACTGACATGTTTACACAAATTTCCTGTAAATCCTAGCCCTAACACCAACCCTAACCCTAAGCCTAACCCTAAAGGCCCGGTCACACAGGCCTTGATAACGAGACTAAAAGTGATAACATTAACAATGCAAACCCTCGATTGGTTGAATAAGTGTGGGCGTATTCTGCGTAGACTGTTGAGCAATTCAACCAATAGAACGCGTTCTCTTTGCATCGTTATCTTTATCTTTTACGTTATCGCTGCAGTGTGACTTGGCCTGAAACCTACCCTAACCCCCCCCCCCTCTTCCCAGCCCTGCGTGCGCTCCATGCTGAGGCCCCCGTCACGGCCGGCCATCCGTTGACTTGTCTTGGTCCAAAGTCCAGTTGTCTGCAGTTGAAGAAAAATGTTCGTCGAGTTGTCCAAACGGTTGAGCTGTCTCAACTGTTGAGTTGTCCGAATGGTTGAGTTGTCTGAAGGACAAGTTGTCTGAACACCATATATGATAACCTTGATAACGGCACCCTCTATTTTTTGTGGTACTATTGTAGTATTATTTTTTATTTATTAATTTTATTAATAAATATAATTTAAATAGATTAACTTTAATTTAAGCGTGATTTCAGTTTGTCTGTTTTTATTGTATTTCTTCCTCCATGTTCATAAAATCATACGAACCGCTGTGTTATAAAGCAATGCAAGTCAAGTTGTTTGATTCCAAGTGAATTATATTTGTTTTGAAATAAAAGTAATCACAACTCTAGTCTGTGAACACAGCAAATTACAATTGTAGTCGTATAATATACACGGTCTGTTCCCCGACTCGAATCCTCACCTTCCGGCGTTTCCTCCTTAAATTGCCACTTCATGGTTTCTTTCTGTTGTCAAATGTCAATTGTAAACGCAGTATTTCTGACTTTGAATGTTCTATAAAACCTCGTTTGCAATCCCTTCAATTGTCAGTCAAATTCGTTCACACTTATTTTACACAATTTTATGGTGTCACATGACAAACAATCCTACTTCCGCTGGCAGTCCATGGTCGTCTAGCTTTATACGTCTCTGGTTTTTTTTTAATGATGTTTTGTTGTTTTGATTTTGTGATATAAATAGCTACTGCGTAATGGCAAATGTTGTTCAGCTGTTGTTGACTGGTCCCAAATCTTTCTCTTATCTCTTATCGTGGTCTTTGACAGGGACCAGTGATTTGTGGATATTGTGTATGGAGCGCCACTTAAACTGTAAACATTCCACTGCACCACTCTATTGTTTATGATATTTTGTAAGGATGTTGGGAGGGGGGTCCTTGTTGTTCTATTATTATTATTATTATTATTATTATTATTATTATTATTATTATTATTATTATTATTATTATTATTATTATTATTACATTTTCAGAGGAAATTCTCTGTGGGTTTACCAAAACAAAGAAAACCTTATATGGTAGCATTGTTCCATTGTTAAATGTACCCCTCTGAAGAATTCCTGGGTGGACATGCTCGAAATGGTACCCTTCCATGAAATATGCTACTAACTACAATCATTGGTTGGCAAACGCCATAGAGTTGTGCACTAAGCAGACACGCAATCGCGTCTGCGTCACGCTGCCATTATTTCATATTTCATGGGAAAGGTCTGTTGTGGCGAATTGGTGCAACATTTGTGCATGCTCGTAATACTCATGTAATAGTTAGTGGCTGATTTTAGGTCAAATCTTGTGACTTCTTTGGTGGTGCCCGGCAGCCGAAAAATAAAACCAATGCTGGGCAATCTCAGGACATTCAAAAGCATTTCACAAACAATGTTTACCCATTTTGTCGTCAGTAATTTCATTAGTTGGAATAGTTGCAAACAGATTGTTCTGTGGCAAACATTTAATTGGCCCATCGCATTTTGCATCATCATAACGCATTATTTGTAACAAAAAGCGCTGGAGACAAAAAGCATATTGCGTACAATTTCGCTTGAAAGTCACACAATTGCCTCCAATCTAATTTACACCTCATTTTGTCCCAAAAATCTATCCGCCCAAAAAATTAAACAAAGTATTACACAAGCTGGCTTCTTTTCCCGTGACCCTCGACTAAGTTGAAGATGGTCATTGATCGTGGTATTTTATTAATGATCTCATTAAAGCTGCATGTGGCTTTCCGTACATTTCGTTTTTTTCACGATTTTTTTCGTTTTTCTGTAAAATAAAATCCATAATTTTGCATTGATATCTTCCTTTACTACATACATTTTCGTAAGTTTTCATAAAATCAGAGATTTATACAGATATTTCATACATTGTTTCTTTTTAATAATATCTAAAAACGTTTTACTTTGAATTGAACGAGCCTAAATAGTTTTTAGAGAGAAAAATCGAAAAAATGGCGGTCCTTGAAGTTTACGCTCATCCGATTTATCAGCGATATAAAGCCAGTTTATGGACGACCCCAACATTATTCGTCATTTTAATATTTGTCTTGACGTTTGTTGGGCCATTTCTGATAGTCTTCTGGAGTGAAGGTATTAAAATGCGTTTTAATTGAATACTTTTTTAAGTGAAGCACAGGTCCCGTTTGTAAATTTGTACATGTTTTGTGCTTAACCTGTTACGATATGGTATGTTGTATTGTTGATTGTCTGCTCTCACTGTCATGGAGATTCACTGTCATGTCTGTCCTCTGACTCTTGTCTGAGTGTTAATGATCTTCTCGTCAAAGAAACTCGGCAAACGGATGCAAACTCCCACTGCACAGAGGGAGGGATTATAAATGGCCAGTCTGTCTCATTCTCAATCTCATTCTCAATACAACAAACATTACATCATACATCCTATAGTCTATTGCTATTTTGTGATGATTATGATTTTATTGCACAAAACAAACAAATCAATAATAGAAATTGCATTCACTCAACTCAACAATCTCATCATCATCATCATGCATGGAGTCCATCCATGATGACTCCATGGAGGTAGAAATATATCATAGACATAGATGCACCTCGCTACCACTGCAGTCATTATTTTGATTGTTCTCTACCCCTACGCAATTTGTCATGTTCTTTTTTATTTTATGTTATACTTCTATATACATATTACATGTAGGTATAATTAAGGTAATTGTATATACTATTATATACATTCATCTCTCGATTAATTCATTGCTATAGTGTATTTATTTAATATATATACTTAATGTTTGGTGGTTTTTCTTTTTGTAAACTAGATTTGTTTTGCCGCAACTTTTTCATTTGATTACACCACCTAGTTATAATAGAATCGCTTACATTGCTTTCTTATCATTGCTGATAATATATTGAGTAGCAAACACGATTTTTAAGTAGTTAATGTAGTCCACAATGTATGATTATGAATGCATTTTTGACCACTGCAGGTTTGTGGTTGAATGATGCCTTTTTCCGAGAGCAGCCTACTGTCCGGTTTAAGCATGAGATGCTTCTTCTCATTGATACCCAAGATTCTGCCTCGTACTTAGCTTGGAGCACTTATCAGAACTTTAACCAACTCCAACAACAACACCTAAGAATTCCCCTAGTCAAGGTAACTGTCTAATTCATTATACATTCATCTTTATTCTTTACATTTTTTTATTCCCCTTTTTAAGTAATAACAATTTTTTGGGGGAAGGGGTATTCAAACACTTAGATCATTTGGTGAGGAACACAGAATTAGAATAAAACATTGTGAGAAAACAGCTCCCTCTGAAGTAGCATTGTTTTTTGAGAAACAAATTTTTGAATTTGATTTCGAGACCTCAGAATTAGGCCTGGGCGAATTATTTGAATATCCGGTTAATGGCGAATAGGTTTTCCTATCCGTAACCGCGAATGCCTTTTTTTTCTTAACCGGATATCCGCATAGGGCGCGAATAGCTATTTATAAACCGGATAGTTCTGTAATTATAACCGAGTAACCGGATATTCATTAATATCCGAATATCCCCGGACGTCGGGCGACAACTGATATGAATGATTTGTCTGAATCCTTATGAAACTTCTATTAAGACAGCATAAAACAGCATAAATTAAGTATTAAACTATGCTCACCTCCATGAAGAGTTAAAACAATGACATTTCTGACGTAATTTGTTCAAAGATTACAAAAGTTTTCCTTCACGTAGAGTCAATCACGATCAAAAAAAAAAAGCAAATCCCCATCTTTAAATTAGATCCGGTCATTTTTATGAATGAACCGAGTGACACTGTCTAAAACTAATATCAATCCGCCCATGAGATCTCATTCACAAACGAACAGCGCCCTCTAGCGAAAAAAAAAAAATCATTTTTTTTTTTTTTTTTAAAGCGCCCTCTAGCGGTGAAAAAACTATTCGAATATCCGGTTAATTTCGGATAGTTGGCCAGCGGTATCCGAATAACAAAATTTCACTATTCGCCCAGCACTACTCAGAATTAGATTTTGAGTTCTCAAAATCAAGCATCTAAAAGCACACAACTTGTGTGACAAGGGCATTTTTTCTTCCACTGTTTTCTCGCAACCTCGTCTACCAACTAAGCTCAAATTTTCACAGGTTTAATATTTTATGCATATGTTTAGATACACCAAGTGAGAATATTGGTCTTTGACAATATCCAAAAGTGTCCAGTGTCTTTAACCTTATTAACTCTTTTATTTTCAATCCACATAGACCAGAGAAGAAGATACTAATCGTGACGGTAAATCAGATATGCTTCACTTCTCCGTCTCGGTACCAGTCTTAGCAACAGAAGAAGTCTTAGGGATGAAACTCATCTTGATCTTTGACTACAGATTGTATGTGAGTAATCACTTTCTTTATAAAATATTTAAATATTTATTTCGACCAGTTACGAGTATGACCCTTCCATGGCAAAACAGACTACTGGCCAGCTTATAGTCGATCGCGAGATGGTTGTGCGATGGAAATCTTGATGAGTGATCTTAAAAAACAAAGTTTATAGTCATCGCTGAGGCATATACACTGTGCTTTTTATGATCGCCGCGTCAAGATTTCCATCGCGCGACCATCGTGCGACCGACTATAACCCGGCCTGAACTCATAAATGTTTGTTCCTTAAATGATATAATTTATGGGTAAATTGAGGCTGTTTTGTTTTTCCAATTGAGCTCAAATGTTCACATGCTTGTTATTTCATGCATATGTTGAGATACACCAAGTGAGAAGACTGGTCTTTGACAATTACCAAAGGTGTCCAGTAAGTGTCTTCAATGTCTGTGGAATATATTGTTATGTTTTTTGGGTGTTTTTTACGTTGACAGAGATTTTCCAAACTGCAAATGGAGACAATGGCTTACGTTGAGCATGCATCACCTTTTCATGGGTCAGAGGTCACAATGGATGGAGAGTTGAGGTTAAGACTGAAGATGCCTCTTTCCCACAGCGCAGTCGACACAAGATATAATGTATGTCTTATTTGTTTACATATATCGAAACTAAATATTTCCTAGAGTTATTGGCTTTATTTTTTCTGAAGCTTTTTTTAATTACAAACTTAGCAGTTTATGTTCTTTTTTACTGCTTAATTTTGAGTGTATCTTGGTACACGCTGGGACACGTGGAAGACCAGTGGTTACCTACTACTGAATTGAAATATATCTGAGAATATTATTATCAATAACAGGCCACATGAAGCATGACTGTGCACATTCAAAATGATTGCAAATTTGCAACACAACTTTACAACTTCTCCCTGCAGACACACAAACAAGAATATTGTTCAAAAGTAATACTAACATCCTGCAATTTCATCAATCTGTGAAAATGTTTAAAAACTCTTCCATGAGGTTGTAGTTGGTTTAATGATGTCAATTTCAAAATTTCAGCTTCGAAAAAATATGATAATTTTGTTTTTCTTTTCATAGACTCCAGTCATTGACGGTAATAGCATTTTTGCGTCTGATTACCAACTCTCCAAAATATTCAGCAACTACATTTCAAGAAATGGTGAGCACTGTTTTATTGATTTTACATAACCTGAAAATACAAAAACACTAAAAGTTCCATTTTTGGTAATTTTAATTTCTCTGTTTGGAATTCTCAATTCCTCATTAAAACGGAAATGCTTCATTTGATTTGAACAGATAAACAAAAAGTCACCATTAGTTTTCTTTTCTAGTTTTACAATTTCTTAAAATTTCTAGATAACATTCATGGACCCCCTCTTAAATATCTCCCCCCCCCCCGAGAACTTTCATATTTTCATATTTCATCGAGTTGGTTATTTTCCTTTTCCATCAGTGAGTACATATTTTGACTGTCAGTATCCTGTCTGGCAGAGGGGTCCAAGTTCATCTGAATCGTTCCTGATCAAAGGAACGGTGCGCTACCCTGAAGAGATCATTATATATCCTTTTTACTTGCATGGTTTTTCAAGTGTGTATTTTATGTCTTTTATAAAAAAATAGTTGATTTATATGTGTGCGTTTTTGCAGAATATCATCACGGGTGAAATCTGGACTTTTTATGGTTACAGGGGAAACTAAGAAATAGGTCTGAAACTGGGATCCCGATCTTAGGATGTATAATGCAATAATAGCATTTCCACCTTTTGGTAACCCCTAGAGTTATAGATTCATTCATTCATTTAAACTTATATTTATTTCCATACTTCATGAAAACAGAGTACAAACAATTTCTTTTAAAGGAATAACCATTAAACAAAGCTATTTAAATGAACCAGAGAAAATAAAGAGCTTTTGGAACCAGCATCCTCATTGTTAGAAAAGTAGATAAAAGAACTCATTTACTTTGGAGAAAAGCACAGTATTTTCTGATACCAGGCAGACGGGAAGGTACACGTTTGGTAATTACTGAAAACAGATATTAACTTAAAAACTCACTTGGTAACGAGCATTGGAGAGCTGTAGATAGTATAAAACATTGCGGGAAACGACTCCCTCTGAAGTAACGTAGTTTTTGAGAAAGAGGTAATTGCTCACTAAAATAATAGGAGACTTCTAGCTAGAAGTCTTTTATTCCTATCTGAAAGCAAACAAATTCGTCCAAAAAGGGTGGGTTTTTTTCCTCAGAATTTTGTCGCAACTTCGATGACCAATTGAGCCCAAATTTTCACAGGCTTGTTATGTTATGCTTATGATGGCATACACCAAGTGAAATTTCTCATCCCTGGTGTGGTATTTATTAAGTATCACTTGTTCTCCATCATTGACCATATCCTTGTGCATTCATAACAATTTGTAATTACATTTCCTTAACCGAAGCACACATTCATCCCAGGTTTCTTACAGGTACTCAAGTTTGCGTGGGTTCAGTATCTATCCGTCTTGCTCATCTTCTTCTATCTGGGCAGCAAAATTAAGACTTTCTTCTTTCAGAATCAGGTGATGAGAACTATTGTAGAGAGACCTTACATGGGAAATAAGAACCACCTGATGTGATCTTCAGAAAGAAGAGCGTCCTCCCTTATTTCTGGATGTGGATAATGTATTCGCAGCGCTGTAATTAGAGCCAAACGAGAAGAGAAGAAGATGATTTCAGTTTTTGATGTGGGAGGAAAACCCAGAGACTTATTTCAGGGAAACCCCACGCCGTGAAGTAGGGACTGAAAACCCAATCCACGTAGTGCCCCCGGTGGGATTCGAACCAGGGTCGAGGCAAGACACCACTACCCAACTTGACCACCTCTTAACAGTGGTCCGCTCTGGCCAATGCCGGTTAAAACACCTCAGGACCAGTCAGAATTCTCTCCAAAGTGGTCCGGCTGGCTCGTTCAGTGTTGAGAAGTGCATCCCTATTTCATTTGATTAATTGGCTAGCGGAAAAGCTGATGGAGTAGCAAACCCTGAAAACTATTGTGGCGAGATCGGTTATCCTTCTTCTGTCATCTAGGAATTATTTTTCAAATGCGTGTGATGGATGTACTTTCATGTACTTGAGAGATCTTCTTCAAAAAATGAGAACCTGGCCTTGAGATTTGTAACTTCATAGTGTGGTGTCCGTCAGTAGGTGGGTTGTACTGGAGTTGAGGCTGCAAACTTGGATTTTCAGAATTGAGAGGGCATTTTTTTGCAAAGGGCACTTCCATTGGCAAATCATAAAGTCTATTGAAACTTTTGAAGGGGCACTAAGACCAGTGGCAACAGAGGCAATTGCCTCCAAGTTATTCCAGATCTTAATAGAAACAACTTCCATCAAACCCCATTTTCTTCTCAAAGATCTGTTTTTCTACTTGAAGAACATTCTCTCAACGTATTTGAAAGTTTTCATAGATGTTAATTTTGCATCAGGCTTAAAGAAAATAATTTGTTTTTACCCTTACGCCGATGTGTACTCAGTACTTTCCCAATTTTTGTGGGGAAAAAAATAATTCAAACATTGTTTGTTTGGAAAGTTAGAGTGGATAGGGCCCTACCCAACCTAATCCCTATGGGGGTTAGACCAAGTGTGTGTGTGTGTGATATAAAAATAGAGACAGATCTAATATGTTACCGACATGGGGAAATTAGACAATGTCAAAGACATTTCATGATTTTTCTTTATTTCAAAATTCCTTACAGGATCAAGAAGTAATCTCAACGAAAAAACTAAAAACTGTAATTTTTGTTTGAAAACTTAATAACTGTTGCGGATCTCAATTTTATTAAATTTATAAAAGTACTTTTATAAACTTGATTTATGAAAAGGTTTTCAGACAACAAGTTTACAATAATTAATGTTTGAAGCTTTATAACGTGGTGTGGATAATAGAAGTAACTATAACCATCTTCCTTGCTCTATGCTAAAACTAGGAAGCTCGTGTGAATAAATCTCTCTAGAATTTTGGTAGGAGTGTTGGTTCGAAAAAGAGCCCTTGTGGCGTTTCGAAAAATATACTTTGCTATTTTTCAGGAGAATGCTGAGCTGCTTTTAATATGATGCAGAGGCTTTAGTTACGCCCAAAAATTAATGTGCATCCCTCCGGCCCTACTTGATCATCAGCAGTCCAGCGTTCTCCCTCAACATCAGCGGAGCATACTGTTTGAAATGTCAAGACCACAACGGCTCTTTTCAGAGCAATCATCCCTCCAAAAAAGGGTTTTACAATTTATACAGTACTCTTTAATGAACCAGTTCTCATTCACATCACATTTTGGTGGTGTGGGGGAATCAAAATGTAAATTACAAACTCACACTTAGATTTTAATTTGTACATAATGTGTATATTGTAAAAAAAGAGTTGTAAATGATAGTTTATTTTAGAATTGAAGATTTGTAATTTTACACTTGAAATCAGTCTTGAAGGTGCCCAAAGAAAGATTGTAAAGAAATAAAGAATTCTGTGTTTTTGTTTTTGAAATAAAAAATGTGCAAGTTTGCTTTTCTTCTTATTCATTATTTACTGTAATTATGGGCTTTTTATGTTCTGAAAAACAGGGTGTTATTCTGCGGTGTTGAACATATACAATTTATTTCATCCAACTTTACTTATATAGGTAAACAGGTCTGGAATTTTAACTCTGAGAAAGCAAGGCCATTCTCATTTTGCAAAGTGCACTTCCATTTGAACATTTTGGAGGCTATTGGAGACTTATGAAGGGGCACAAAGGCCAAAACTAGGGGCAAGAGAAACAATGGCCTGCGTGTAATTCCAGCCCTGGATAAAGAACTTAAACATTCTATAAAATTATTCTGTTGGCAGTATTTTTGTGAAAAGTCCAAACTCACAAACAATTATCTGGATTATTCATGCATCAGTATTGAGATTCTTTGCTTTTCCATCCTTATGAAATTCTAGGGAGATTATTCTCCAACAATTCATGCAGCCTTCATTGTTATTCTCTTGATGATCTTTACTCTACATCCAGGAAAAAAAACACTCCAGCAATATTTTCGCCACAATGTTCATCTATTGTCTTCTAGTACTATAGTCCTATGTGGATAGCCGTCCATTTCAACAAACAAATAACGATAGTCATATCTGCCGGTCTTTCCCTGCAAGAAATCAAACATAACAATTATTAAGACATCTTTATAGGTGTTAGTTTGCATCGAAGATGAAGAATATAATTTTCATTTTACCCTTAGTACTTTCCCAGAATTCTGTGGAAAAAAAAACCCTACAGGTAAATCACTCGGTTGGGATTCAAACCCACAACCTTTGCTTTGCTGGAACATATGAATTACCACTGGACCACCAAAATAGCCTAGCCAAGTGTCTATAGGCAATCCAAATCCTATGTATTAAAAGCAGGTACCGCAACTATCTCCTTGATTTGTACACCAATGCTACCTTGACACTTCATCAGTTGGAGAAATAATCATGGGTTTATTGTCATCGTGTTTAGATTTGGGATCTTTCTTAATAAGCAAATCTATAGATACACAGTGGAAGTGAAAGCTGAGTTGACCAAAATGACATTGAAATATTTACCTGTTGGACTTCTAGTTGTACAGTGCCCTTTCTCTTTGGGCCTTGAATGTAAAACTTCATGCGCATATGTTTCACTCCATCTTGTTCAAATTCCAAATGGCTATAGATATAAAATTAAAAAAAACTTTTAAAGAACAAGTTAGAAGAGTGTAGAAATATTATCTTAGACAAGAAGCAATATAACAGGAATATTTTGTAAACAAAGCATCCACTGTTTTGTGTGAGTTGAAGTAAAGGAATGTAATAGCATTGAATACGTTTAACCTCTGACCTGACATGTCTCCTTCTGCCTCTCCTAGTTGTTTCTCCAAAGCCTTTGATTGGTTGTCCAAGCTCTTCAATGATCTGCATACCATGAATAATGTATGAAACCTTAAAACTGTCTGCCAATTGCTATGAAGTGTAATCTGCATTCCAGAATGACTCACTGACTGTGTTTTTTTATCCCTAGGTTCCACAATACTATTTATAAGAGATAATAATAATAACTATTGGTAGTTCTTACAGTGCATTTCACAATAACCGTCTCAATGCGCTTTACAATTACATTAGTGCCCTGGTCACTGGGCCAATAACATTCCTTTAATCTTTCTCAGCTCCCATGGGAGTTTACAACCTGGGCCCAATTTCATAGAGCTGCTTAAGCCAAAAATTTGGCTTCAGCAAAAAATTCATTGCTTAGTAAAATCAGATTACCGGACAAGACTCCACTCAATTGTTATGCTAAGTAAACAACAGCTTAATACTAGTGATAAGCAATGTATATGGCATGAAACTTTGGCCAGTAACATGTGTAAAATAAGCGAGCTATTTTCGTGATTAAGCAATTTTTTTGCTTAAGCAGCTCTATGAAATTGGCCCCTGGGCAACAAGCGCTTCAAAGGTTTTTTTTCATACACAATATCAATCTCTACCCTCAGTTGAAGAGAGGCAATTATAAGTATCTTGCACAAGGACACAGAACCAGGACCCACACTACGATGAGATAACAACCAGAACTTGAATTCGATGCTCATAAACCACTCGGCCATGACACTCAATAAGATAATATCATTCTCATTCTTACCTCATCATCTTTTGAACAAAGTTTATAAGCTTTGGTGTAAACTGCATTGGGACTGCTTGAAGCGAACAACTCACGACCAATGGCATAAAACATAATAGCTGTAACACCAATGCCTACGATAACAATACCCATGTAGCTGGCATCCTTTCCTGCTTGAACCACTGCCCAAAAAAAAAGACAAAACAATTTTAACAATAATTCTTCTGCTGCTCGATTGTTGATGCAGCGAATGTTTGTAATCTTGGGCAGAAAGCTGGCTTTACAAGTTAATAGTTTTGTTTGTTTAGATGATCTTCCCATCAAGGGAACTCGGCAAACTCACACAAGGGGATATAAACACCAAGCTGGCAACACTCAATCTCTCTCGTACAAAGATTAGGATTAGGAACTGTACAAATCGAGAATTTGTGATTAAGTAACTAGATGAAAATACTCATTGTGAAATCAGCAGTTAGCTTGGTAGGATTTGAACCCACAACCTTGTAATTGCAAGTCCTGCAGTTGACATCTTCATATTGACCCCTTGCAATACCAACCTTTTCGACCGAGTGTAATCTCTCCTTGACTGGTGCCCTGTACTCTCTCGGCAACCTGCTTACTCCTCTGTTTCTCTGTTGCCATAAACCGCTTCAAAACAAAAGTTTGTTCCGTTGTTATCTGTTTGTTCGGTGTCAACCTGACGGCAGCCACACATGATTGGTGACTGGGTACTGTACTGATGAACTTGTAGTTGTAGCATTGTCCTGGAAAGGACTTGGTTGCGAGTTGGTAGACGGTCTGCGTCCAGCAAGACGCGCGGATTGGAATGAAGATTGACATATTTCCTTCAAAAGAAAGCAAAACATGTCACATTAGATTACATCAACGACGAGTGTGAATAAAAGTTTACATACTGAACAATTTCATGTATAATCAAAGTAGCACTTCTTGTTGTAGAGTTGTGCTGTAAGTTACTTTCTAAATTCTAGGCCTCCTTGTTCTGGTTCTGGTTCTGGTGGATTACTGCACAATCTCTACATATCGGGATGTACACGTGCAGGTGACTGAGCAGCAATGATTTACATGAAGTGAGCCCCCTGTAGGTAGATGCGGGCCTATATTAATTTATTACCTTATACCTAGACCCAGTAACTGGGGCGCTGAAGTTTTGACATTACTAGCTAGTACGACCAATAATGAATAATGTCAAAATTTCAAAAAAAAGGAGTACAGTAACACTGTTAGTGTTACTGTAGGCCTACTCCTTTTTTTCGAAATTTTACTAACAGTGACCCAGTTACTGGGTCTACCTTATTATACCTTATAATAGTGTATACTTTTAATTGTGATAGCCTAGACCTATTTTTAAAAAAAAGCTAATTTATGTAATAAGGCCTATGCCTGTTGACAGTAGGCCAATATTAATTTAATTATCAATTCAATAATGACGAATTCAATCATTTAATAATAAATTAAAAAATCAGGAGAAAACTTCATAATGAAAAATTATAGATTTCTTTGTTTTATTTCCTCACCCTCAGCTTCTGACCCTCAGCTCAGTTTCAGCATGCACTCCTCCTTCTTCTGAGTTGGTTGTCAAACCCCAATAAAACTCTCAAACAACAGTCCCCAGCATTTGGTCAGCATTGTTGTTGTTCCTGCACAAAAATAAAGTAATGATGTGAAAATAGGGCGCCCTCCATTGTTCGCTCGTGTTCGCAAGAAAACATACAGAACAGAAAGTCGTCGACACAACAAAAGCAAACGGACTCTCAAGCAAACAAAACAAAAAAACAAGAAAGAGGTATGTGGTAGTTATTTCCTAAAGATTCTTTGATTTTGAACTCTTCGAAACATATTTAGCCCTAACATTTTCATGGTAATTCATTGTTTCAGGTTTTGTACAGTTGTCAGTTTGTTTTTAATTTGTGAAAAGCGTATGTCACTCGAGATGTCGAGATGTCCACGTACTCAAGAAAAGTACGTAGCCTACCCGCATAGCCTGCTGACGGCGCCGCGATGGCCCCCATTTGCACGGGGTGGCGTCGACGCGTGCGGCGAATGGGATAACTTTCGGATGCTATATTATTTCATAAACCATATCGAAATCAAATTCAATGAAAAAGTGGTGGCGCCATACGGAAATTTTTCTCTAATAAGTCTAAGGTAAGTACTCAAATGAGATATTTCTTTTGGTAAAAGTTTACAAAAAAAGTGGTGGCACAGGATCGTAAAGTGGATACCCGGAAAGTTGTTCGGATGACTTTCCGTATGGTGCCACCACTTTTGCACTCATTTTTACAAAGGAAAAAGGGATAATTCATTGAGGTAAAGTAGATAAGTACTATTATTTCATACTGAATGAAAAAGTGGTGGCGCCATATACGGAAACTTTTACGGAAACATTTACTTAGTCCATAAAGGTAAAAATCAGAATTTTTGCCCTTTCGGTAATCGGTACCACTTATCATTTTTATATGGCCGCTTCCACTGGGCTGGGTAGCGAATCAATCAATCAATCAATACAGTGGCCCTGGTATACTCTTGACTACTATGACGTTCGTCCGCTATCGTCTCCACAAAGAGATGATAGCAGATCGAACCTCATAGTTCTAGACTAGCTAGATGTACATGTATCAAGCAAAGTCATTTAAAAAAAATATTTTAGGCTCTACAGTCGCAGACATGACAGAAAGAGTTCACATTACACTCTTAATGTTTCTGACAACAAGAATCCTCATCAGAAGTGATTTTACACCCTACCCTTTTCTTCTTGTTTCACAGAACACTACAGGACAGCAGTATTTGACATCACCTGACAACCCACCTGGTAGATTCTCAACAGACCGTGACAGTATGGCCTCGATCTTTAAGGTCTTTGATGGTCTACAAATGAAGAAAGACATCAGATAGTGATATTGAGAAGTTAGAATCACCCAGAAAACATCTCTATAGATAACCAGTGCCCATCTCCTTTGAAACAGAGGTCTGCGCTATATAGACTTCAATATTATTATTATTGATATTGATGTCTTAGTATTTCAAACAGAAAGAGGAGTTGCTTGACGGAGTCCTAACTACATTATGGATAACAACGTATTAGACGAAGTGGCCAATTTTGGCATGCATATACCGCAGATACATTTTACTTTGAATAATCTAGTATCATGGGTTGCGTCAGGCTGTATGATCTTCGGAGGTATAGTGCCTTTTGTTCCTCAGTATATGGACATCAGAAGAACTGAGAATGTGGACGGTTTCTCAACCTATGTTTGTCTCACCCTGATGTTGGCTAACATTCTGAGAATATTATTCTGGTAAGAAACACAGACGGTTGTAAACGTAAATATTTGTAAAAGTAAATTTATGTAGTTTTAAGTTTGAGTGACTACAATGTTAGGAAATCCCTGGCCAATATTATTAAATAATAATACTAATGGATGTATAGATCGCCTTATCAGGGGTCAATTTCATAGAGCTGCTTAAAACCATTGGACCCTTTCGGTGCAGAATTTTATTTTTTAAACAAATTGAGAAAACAGTAGGGGGGGGGGTAGTGTACATGTAGGAGGGAAGGGGCTGGTTTGGCCACAAGAAGATATAAACACACAGGACAAAACCAAAGCTGGGAAGAGGGCCACAAAATAATGAAAACTTTAATAAAAGATGTGTTTCTTTCCTCACCAGGTTTGGTCACCCATTTGAAATTCCTTTACTTGCACAGAGCGTCATCATGTTAGTCACAATGATGACGATGTTACATCTATGCACCAGAGTCAAACGTATACAAGAAATCTCCATTGGTAAACGGCGCTTCATAGGTATGTGCTTTGAGTCAAATTCAGTTTTGTTGTGTTTTTTATTTTTTTATTTTTGGGGTTGAACAAATAATTGACTAGAGTGGGCTTTGAACCAACGACCTCCAGATTAACGTGCCGGCGCTCTACCAACTGAGCTATCTAGCCCTATATTGGCGGTGTCCCTATTTTGTCAATATCTTTGTTCGGGTGTGCCAGTCAGAAGCCATACAACCGTTAACTGCCGTGTAGCCAGCGATCACACCCAAATTACGATACAACCTGGGAAGCAGAAGCTAGGGGATGCGACTTTTTGTTTCAGATATCAATATAAACCACAAGGGAAACTGACTGGGTAAATTTGTAAATTATTTTGGGGGTTGAACAAAGAATTGACTTTGTTCTTTTGTATATTTTTTGAAAGCTTCTTCATTAGCACATTCTATCAAGAAAACTAAAACATCTCTGCACATTTCTTTATTCTTTGCTGCTGGATATTTCTCCACGATGAATTTTTTCCCACTTCTGGATCTATCTTCTTTTTTTCCTCCTCTCTCTTCCACATTCATGTCTGTCTGAAATAGAAATGAAATGCACTGAAACAGCACACCACAAGCACCAAATAACTGACATGCACAACTATTGCGACAAGGCAACCTTGTCTCAGATGAAACCATTTTTATTGAAGAAGACTCTTTTTGGTAGGTTGCACATCTTCGTCTGCCATTTTACTGCAAGACATTTCCCTCTTCATAACTCCAACACTACTCCTGCTAACAGCTCATTCTATCTCATTGGCTTGCCTGCGTTATTTTATTTTTTTTGGTATGAGAAATCGCCTAAAATCAGAAGGCCACAGACCGCCCAAATCAACTGTCATCAGGGGTCGTTGCCACCTACTGCTTGACCTGACACAGGGTTACCCCCTTCACAGTCTGTAAGGGTGTAGGCATGGGTATCATCCACTAGGAACCTGGACCAAGCAAAAATTGAGTGGAGCACCAGCCATAAAAATGCAAATTTGGCGGGTAACCTGTTTCCTGTTACTGCTAAGCAATACAATTCTGTGCTAAGCAAGTTTTGGTGCTTACAGGCTTTATGAAATTGGGCCTCAGCTGGTAGAACAGATCCTATGCACTACCTTCCCTAGTCTTGGTTCCAAGACTCTCACAGTTGTGTAGTCACGAAAACCTAACCGCTGTCTATCACCCCAATAACCACTCGCCACTAGAGGGCGCTTTCATTCCCGTAACCGCTATCACACCAGGAACAGCTCTCAAAGGAGCGGTTCGTGGTGATAGCGGTTATGGGAATAATAGCGCCCTCTAGTGGCAAGTTGTTTGTGGGGGCGGTGAGAGCAGTTTGGAGAGCGGTTGGGTTTTCATGACTACATGTACATGGTTCGTTACTACACAACTGGAGCAGCTTGGAACCGAGACTATACCTTCCCATTTTTGTACGAAAGGAATTATGGTTATGGTACGAAAGGAATTATGGTTAAGTGACTTTCTCACAGGCACAAGTGTCACGACTGGGATTCGAACCCACACTCTGCTGCTGACAACCCTAAAGACTGGGTCTGGTAAACTACATGCACATTGTAGACAGCTTGGCCCTGACAAGCCGAAAAGTCTCAAGATTGGAAATTGATTTGGGTTGATGCTGAATCAACAGGCATTTGTGCATGATGGCTGAATCAACGGGCATTTGTGCATGATGGCTGAAAAGCAAATGGAAAAATTTAAGTGAGAAATGCCAGACAGACAGCTTAATAATTATGGCCTGGCTTTTTTTCTCCAAGCTGCAGTCCCTTTCATTGCATTCCTTACTGGCTTGCTTGGAATTCTTGTTTAAAACTACGAAATATTATAATAGATAATAAATTTGCATCGGGGGATAAAGAATATTAATTTTGGTTTTTACCCATCCACCGATGTGTGTAAGCACTGTACACACATCGTGTATGGGTAAAAACCAAAATTAATACAAATTATTATTTACATGGAGTTATTGAATTCATAACAATACAAAGTTCTTCAGAAGTAGGATTTGAAACTTAAGTGCATGGAAGTATTTATTTAGATGAGGTTTGCAGTAGCACCGTGTTTAAATCTCTTTTGAGTAGTGGTGTGGTTTTCAGAAGAACCGGTCGTTGTCAAAAACAGAGTTGCACCAAGAGAATTGATTGCTAAAATGTATCCTTGTGTGCCCAGATGAAAGACGCAACCCCAAGATGTCAATGGTGAAAGGGTGTATGGAAAATGTGCAAAATTGTGTTTCAAGAAAAACCAAGCATAAACGCTTGATCAGTTTTTTTTCCACTAACTAATGAGCACACGGGACACTATTGGTATTACTCAAAATAATTATTAGCACAAAACCTTAGTTGATAACGAGTAATGGGGAGAGGTTGGTAGTATAAAACACTGTGAGAAACGACTCCGTATGAAGAGGAGTAGTATTTGAGAAAGAAGTAATTTGTCACGAATTTGATTTCAAGACCCTCAGATTTAGAATTTAAGGTCTCGAAATCAAGCATCTGAAAGCGCACAACTTTGTGTGACAAGGGTTCTTTCATTATTATCTCGCAACTTCAACGACCGATTGGGCTCAAATTTTCACAGGTTTGTTATTTTATGCATGTGAGATACACCAAGTGAGAAGACTGGTCTTAGACAATTACCAATAGTGTCCAATGTCTTTAAGCAGCGCTATATGAAATTCGGTCCTGGTTGCAAGATACTACTTTTGCAATGTAATTTTTTTGTTTTGTAGATTAATGAACTCTTTATGCTCTTATTTTTCACTGAGCAATTTTTCAATCACAGTTAAGTAATATTGACCACGTTTATGCTTTGGACAGTTCCGATACTGGTATCCACTGCTTCATTTTTAGCATCATATTTTTCATTACATAACATACTCCCAAGCCTTTTTGAGGTATGGCGGACACAATGCTACAACACTGTAAAGTTGTGGTAAATTTGTGCGTACTGACCATAGAAATAGAACGTATGTTATTCAGTGAAGTGCGCATTTTAGCCGATGCGGCGTTTACACGTAAACCTAATGACCACCAACATGGTGAGCGTGGCATCAGTCGCGGCGTGTGACGCGCGCGTATCTCGTCCGCCATACCTCAAAAAGGCTTGTTGTATGCTCCCCTCTTGTTCTGATAAGCCATAACACTTGTACAAAAGAATCTGATAAGCTGTCCTTCAGTTGTTTTCAATAATATGAATTATTTGTCCTGCTATATGTATGGTTTCAATGGACCCTTTCTCTTGTTGTATGCATTTTGTTTTTGATTTCAACTATTTATGACGAATAACCTTGACGTTACCAGTGTTACCAGACTTGTATTACAATAATGTATAACCTTCAATTGGTAGTGAGGGTATTTTGTTACTGTAAATTTATTAGTACCACAATTATTCTGCAAATTAAAACATCTCAATTTTTACAGACATGTTTTTTTTTAGAAAATCGGATTACATGTAGCTGTTGCAAACTGATTACCAGCCAAAATGACCTGTAATGGTATAAATGCAAAATAATACTAAATGACTTAGTGTAATGACACAACACACATAAACAGGTATTCAAGGGGACAAAATTATTGAAAGTTCCTTTCTATTAATGATTTGTGTGACATTGAAAAGTGTAATCTAGGCTGAAATATATTATTTTTGTATGATAATTTGTTAAATTAGTTATACAGTGTAGTAGGACAGATGTTGTTCAAGAAGTCAGAAATTTGATTGAAACAAATGTAGAAAATTCAGCTTTTAAAAAGCATAATCAAAATAATTTAAGTGATAATTGAGACTGGAGATAAAGGGGTTTAATTAGGATATCTATTCTAAACTACAATCTGTATTATCAAAATGAAGTTTATGACTTCCTTTTTTTAAATGCCATATTAAAGGGAAGGTACACATTTGGTAATTACTCAAAACAAATATTAACTTTGAAACTTACTTAGTAACGAGCATTGGAGAGCTGTTGATAAGATACAACATTGTGAGAAACGGCTCCCTCCGAAGTAGCATAGATTTTGAGAAAAAGGTAATTTCTCACTAAAATATTAAAAGACTTCTAACTAGAAGTCTTTTATTCCCATCTGAAAGCACACATCTTAAGGGTGTTTTTTCTCTCGTCATTTTGTTGCAACTTCGATGACTGCTCAATACTGGTCTTTGACAATTTCCATAAGTGTTAAGGGGTCGATTTCACAAAGAGTTAGGACTAGTCCTAACTTAGGACTAGGACTTAGGACTAGTCCTAACTTAGGACTAGTCCTAACTTAGGACTAGTCCTAGGAGATATACAAATTGCATGGATAGTCCTAAGTTAGGACGAGTAACTGGTCCTAACTCGAGATAAGACTAGTCCTAACTCTTTGTGAAATCCACCCCAGTGCCTTTAAATGCCGTTGTAATCAATCTTTTTGCGTGTTTTTCTTTTTTGCAGATTTTGAAACCAAACATTTTTGGAACTGGACGTACTTTGTGGATTACGTTTTGTTTATTTCTGCTTTCTCCATCTTGGGTGGAGTGATAACGTATCTACTCGCTGGTCAGTCCATCTTCGTGGAAACCTTGGGCTTTCTTGCTGTATTTGTGGAAGCGATGTTGGGAATGCCGCAGTTTTATAGAAACTACCAGAACAAATCAACCGTAGGAATGAGGTATGCTTTGTCTCTAGTGATAATGTAAATTATAATATTAAAAAATGAACTTATGAAGCGCACGGTATCTGACACAAAATTGCCATTCAAGGGTGCCGGCTCGCAAAGTAAAAAATCCATAATTTAAGATGCCTGTTTGAAGCGAGAAGTCTTTGTTTTATCTTTTCATTGACGGTGAAAGTTACAGGCATGTTTTTAAATTAAATAATAGACCACAAGGGAAGCTGACTTGGTAAACTTCCCAGGTTATATCTTAAACTTGGGTGTGATCCCTGGTAACTTAATCCCTGGCTACCTGGCAGCTTACTGTTGCATGGCGTCTGACTGGCAACCCGAACAAAGATATTCACAAAATAGGGAGACCGTCAACTTGGGGATAGATAGCTCAGTTGTTACAAAAGGACAGCAAAACAAAGAAACGCAATGCAGAAATGAGATTCGGGACTTTAGAATGTACTCTTTGTAAGCAGAACCTCTTTATAAAAGGAAAGTTTTTAAACAGGAACATTGTTATAAAGAGGACAGCAAAACAAAGAAACGCAAAGCAGAAATGAGATTCATAACGTATACTTTATAAACATGGTAACTATTTTTAGCAGTGCTCTTTTTAACAAGAACTTGCTATCCTGTCAAAGACCAGTCTTATTTTTAGTTGCATACCATCGTGTACCTTGTGAAATTTGTTAGTACGAAAAACGCATTTTTGATACTGTGACGTCATCACATGTTAAAGGAACACGTTGCCTTGGATCGGACGAGTTGGTCTATTAAAAGCGTTTGAAACCGTTTGTTATGAAATGCACATGGTTAGAAAGATGTTTTAAAAGTACATATACATTTTACAATAAACGGTTACAGAACGCTTTTCAAAGACCAACTCGACCGATCCAAGACAACGTGTTCCTTTAATTTATGATAATTAGAAGTTTTAATGAGTTTTTCTTTGCAGCACTATATCTCAAGAAGTGTACGGCCGATTTATTTTTTTTTTTTCAGTAATAGACTCCTTAGGCATGATAGATTTGCATTGGCTAACAAGGTCAATTCAAACGACCCGGATTCCGGGTCAATTCAAATGACCCGGATTCCGGTCTACAAAACACAAACTACTCCAGGAAAAAACAACTAAACATCTATGGGGGAGCGAAGTTTTCAGACCGGGTCATCCGGGTCATTTCAAGTGACCCGGATTCCGGGTCAATTCAAGTGACCTGGATTCCGGGTCAATTCAAGTGACCTGGATTCCGGGTCAATTCAAATGACCCGGAATCCGGGTCATTTCAAGTGACCCGGAATCCGGGTCAATTCAAGTGACCCGGATTCCGGGTCAATTCAAGTGACCCGGAATCTGGGTCAATTCAAATGACCCGTATTCCGGGTCAATTCAAATGACCCGGATTCCGGGTCACTTGATTTGACCCGGATTCCGGGTCACTTGAAATGACCCGGATTCCGGGTCACTTGAATTGACTCGGAATCCGGGCCATCTCAATGACCCAGATTCCAGGTCAATTCAAGTGACCTGGAATCCGGGTCATTTGAATTGACCCGGAATCCGGGTCAAAATGGTCTAAAAAACACAAACTACTCCAGGAAAAAACAACTAAACATCTATGGGGGGGAGAGAAGTTTTCAGAGCGCAGCACCAAAGCTTTGGTACTCCCTCCTTAGCTGTTCCGACAGTTCAGTTGGAACAGCTATTGAAAATTGTCCGGATTCTGGGTCAATTCAAATGACCGACCCCAGAATCCATGTCATTTCAAGTGACCCAGAATCCGGGTCATTTCAAATGACCCGGGTTCAAAAAAACAACACAACCGATTTTCAAACTTTTTTTCAGTTATGGACGCCTTTGACATTGTACACTCGAATGGGGTAGGTGTGACCCCCTGTTGTCCTTTATTTTATTTTGGTGTATCCAAACATAAGCATAAAATAACAAAGCTGTGAAAATTTGAGCTTAATTGGTCATCGAAGTTGCAAGAAAATTATGAGAGAAAACAAACCCTTGTTGACGATTTTGTGTGCTTTCAGATAGGAATAAAAGACTTCTAGCTAGATTTTTTTTTATTATTTTAGGGAGAAATTACCCCTTTCTCAAAAAACTAGGTTACTTCAGAGGGAGCTGATTCTCACAATGTTTTATACTATCAACAGCTCTCCAATGCTCGTTACCAAGTCAGTTTTTAAGTTATAATTTGTTTTGAGTAATTACCAAAAAAACTGATGAAGCTAAAGTTCTAATTTTGTTTTTCCCACAGTGTGAAGATGGTTTGTTGCTGGTTCTCAGGAGACGTCTTCAAGACTGGTTACTTTGTCGTTAACAGCGCGCCGGCTCAGTTCTGGCTCTGTGGAATCCTTCAAGTCACTATAGATATCGCTATCCTCGGACAAGTCTTCTACTACTCTAAAAATAGATCTCCACAAAAGGTCATCAAAATTGCAGCAACGGAGAATGTTCATATTTCGTGATGGATGTATTATATGAAGCTATCAGATAAATCCAAATATGTATGTAAATATGGTTAGAATGTCAGGGTGCTTCTGCTTTTTGCCAATAAGCCAGATGCGAGTTAGATTTGAATGATGTCTGGTACAATGACTTGCTTAGTTACGATGCACTGCTTACATTTGAATTCCTCAGACTATAGAGACAGTTGCTATGTCAAATGGTTCGGGCAAGTTTTTGCGTAGCAACCTCCTGATCAGCAAACCCTGGTACCATTGTGCCATACACATCCATTCAGAATTGTGTATGGGTGTTCACCGTCTCTTACATAACTACGCAAAAACTGTCTCGATAGTCTGAGGTATTCTAATTTAAGTGGTAACTTGTGATCAAGCACGACACTGCACCAGACTGTATTCAAATCTAATGTGCAAATGGCTTATTAAGTTTGGTTGGACTGTCTGTGGTAGGGATTGGATACCAGACTATTATGGGTCATAGTTCACTGGTTATTTGAATGGTAGAGAGAATACTTCAGTGTATGGAAACGGACTCAAGGAACTTCGTGCAAATGAGATTGGTGTTTGAGCATAATAGGAGACTAGGCCCAAAATCATAGAGCTGCACAAAAAGCGGATAAGCACCAAATATTAGCTTACCAGAATACAGTTACCAGCCAAAATAAAATGTCACATGTACAGTTTGTGACTGGTATCCTGTTCATTTCTGTTAAGCAAAAGTTGTTGAGCAATAATTTTCTCTGCTCAAGCAGCGCTAAGAATTTGGGTCTTGATGTGCTTCCAGTGCCATACATCCTTCAGGTATGTGGTTTCTCCGTTTTAACGGACAATCCTGGGTTTAAACATGAACATAAACCCATATAAAACACCCCGATTGCGGAGAAAGGCTTTTGAAACCAAAGATGCGTCTATGATGGTTGGATTCGTGCTCGCAAGCTGTTTCTCAGTTCTTGGTTATCAGGGATTTTTAACTTAAGTTTTGCTTTTCAGAGAAAATTTGCTATAAAATTATGTATGTTGCTTTTATCCGTAGACTACAAAATACTTATCCACTGTGTTACTTAAAATCTACATTAACACATTTCAGTTCTACATTAGTCTCCTAATTACTTATCCTTGTCCTTGTCATTTGATTGGAGGAACATGCATCACATGTCATCCATTACCTGTCTTTACCACCATGACGCCCAAAAATGGTCTAATGCACAGACACCCGGGTGTCCCCGTCCGATATGGATAAATATTGGATGTTTCGCAGCATTGTTTTCAACCTAATCGTCTCGCCCGTTTGTCCAAACAAGTTGGACAAAGTGTTTACATGGTGTCATCCACGTTGTTTGGAAGGGGTTTTTCGGATCGTTAAGAGTGTGGGAATGACTAAGTTTCAATGTGGGTTTATTGTGAACAAACTTCAAATCAAAAGGATCTATGTGTGTAGAGTTTTATAAAACAAACATTAAATGCATTTCATTTGTGCATTTTTCGCAGAAAATAATTACTTGGTGAAATCTTGCTCTTATTTGACTTGACTTTGTGACATGAAATAGTCCAAGATTTCTCCTCATGATTATATTCTGTGACAATGCACTCGAATCCAACATTTATGTTTTGTGTGGCCCAGTGTAGTCCAGTGGATGGTAATTGTGCAATATGCATTTCTTGGAGGCTTTTAAAGGCATTGAACACGTTTGGTAACTGTCTAAGACCACTTATTCTCACTTGGTGTATCCCAACATATGCATAAAATATCAAGCCTGTGAAAATTTGGACTCAATTGGTCATTGAAGTTGCGAGGAAATTATGAAAGAAATATCACCCTTGTTGTACACAATTGTGTGCTTTCAGATAGGAATTAAAGGCTTCTGGCCAGAAGTCTTTGATTATTTTAGTGAGACATTAACTCTTTCTCAAAAACTACATTTTTTTTCAGAGGGAGTTGTTTCTCACAATGGTTTATACTATCAACAGCTCTCCTTTGCTTGTTACCAAGTAAGGTTTTATTCCAGTTTATATTTTGAGTAATTACCAAAGGTGTACATGCCTTTAACGTTTGGCCACCAACTGCTGGCTGTGCTATACGCTTAAAATAAGTAACTGACTTCATTTTACTATTGTAAAATATTTACGTTTAAAATTTTGAAATTATGGTTTTTATTTAGTTTCTTTTACAAATGTTTGTAGTGAATATTCTTACAATACTTGCCTTTGTCAAGACTGGAGTTGTGGATTTTCCCTTTAGGTGACTTGCTAGTTCTTTCGGGATTAGTTCCAGACAAGTTTTTGACTTCTCTAAACTGGTCTATTAAAACAAATTTGAAGTAATAACAATAATAAAAGACACTTACTTAGTGCTTTAAGCAGAACCTCCAAGCCCTTTACAAAAAGTTAAGCATACAAACCACAACAAAATAAGATCAAGTTAAAAAGTCCATAAAAGAAAAATCACCATTTTTTTTTTATAGAAAAAGAATTTTTTAAAGGGGAGAGGTTACCAGCCAAGATCCTCGCCATCTAGCCACAAAAACAACACAGGAATTTAAAGGCACTGTACAGGTTTGGTAATTATCAAAGACCAGTTTTTACACCTGGTGAATCCCATCATAAGCATCAAATAATGAGCCTGTGAAAATTTGGGATCAATTGGTTGGCGAAGTTGCGAGAAAATGATGAAAGAAAAAAACACCCTTGTTGGATGTGTTTGTGTGCTTTCAGATAGGAATAAAAGACTTCTAGCTAGAAGTCTTTTAATATGAATGGAGAAATTACCTCTTTCTCAAAAACTACCTTTCCAAAAACTACCTTACTTAAATGTTCTATACTATCAACAGCTCTCCAATTCTCCTTACCAAGTCAGTTTTTAAGTTAATGTTTGTTTTGAGTAATTACCAAACGTGTACCTTCCCTTTAACGCACAAAAAATGCATTATTATTTTGAAAATAGATGAGTTTTCAGGCAACTCTTGAGTGAAGTGACTGAAGAAGCTTGGCAAACAATAAGATGGGGAAATTTTTAGGGGAGTTATTGCATAACAATATAAATGTACAACACTTGACAAAACAAGGTTGTACTGTAATACATACCCATTAAAACTTTATTTATTATTACTTTATGATTACTGTTTGTTTTATTAGTTAGCCTATTATTGATTGATTATTATTTGTGTTTATGCTGCAAGTGGTTATAGTTCTCTTTATAGAATAATGATAAGTGTATATATTTTTATCCATAATTTGGTCCTTCATATGAATTCAACAATTGGGCAGTTTCACAGTAACCATAATGACCTTTTCACAAATACCATTGCGCAAGCGCAGACTGTTGAATGAGGTGCATTGTGGGATAGGTATGGATCAAATTCGATAAAATTTGATCACCAGCTAGACCACAATGTACCTAATTCCAAGCTTTACGCACGCGCCCCAGGTGCGAAAAGGTCTATGTACTAAATGTCAACTTCTCAAAATTTCTGATACCTTTCTGATACCTGTCTGATACCTTTATGATTAGTGTCAAATTACTCATTATTAATAAAACTTCTGGCGGGAATGTCATTGATATAAATAATCTGAATTTATGGTAAGTGTATAGTATATAACGATACAATATTTTATGATTCATTCCTTCACGTGTATATTCTTTAATTTTGGGCTGATCAAGTATTTTAAATAAAATGGCTTTTTAATTAAAACAGTGCATTTTAATGTGGTTTTATTTATACATTTGTAACGCTGTCAGATAAACCCTTTCAATGCATTTCTCCTAAAGAAAACAGTCAACAAATTAAAAATAAAATCCCAATATCCAAGGCTCTCACTTTTAAAATAAATTTAAATTAAATATAAATTGTCAAATGCTCTGAAAAAAAATGTACAAAATGATTTTTAAGATTTATCTCAACATTTAAAAAATTGGTTTATTTTTATGCTAAACAGTTACTCTACTTTATAAAAACATACAAGTCAAAGAGAAACACCCACAGCACAAAACTAACATTTCTTTTTTTAATCATCTTAATTTTTATTCATAATTCTTTGATATGACACAGCAGCTTCACATAGTTAACTCATTCAGAAAAGATATCATTATTTATGTATAAAAGTAACACAACTTCAGAAAAACAATTTACCAAATGAAAGCTTAAATTACTATTTTAAAAGAGAAAATAGAATTAGCTGTTGCAAACAACTTACCAACCAAATGGACCGAGAGTATAAATGCAAAAAATAGTTAATGGCCTGACGTTTCGACCCTAGCAGAGTCTTTCTCGAAGGCTAAGTGACAACACAACAAACATGTTTGTTGTGTTGTCACTTGTCACTTAGCCTTCGAGAAAGACTCTGCTAGGGTCGAAACGTCAGGCCATTAACTATTTTAAAAGAGCCGTGTTAGCCAGATAGAAATAACAGGAAGGTGGTGGTAGCACTTGAATACTAATTATAAAAAACTGCATAAAGCCTGGTTCATACTTCCTGCAAATGCGATATGAATGTTGAAATTGATATGAAGTTCACATTGAATAGGTCGCAGCAGTTAAGTTGTGCTCAACTCTTTTGCGAATATTGCTGCGAAAACAGACGACGTCAAATTCGCTTTGCACTCGCAGGAGGTATGAACCGGGCTTAAGCCTTTGAAAGCTATGAAAGCTAAATGCAGGTTTCTGTATGTAATTGGTTGGTCTTTAAGTACTACCACTACCTTTCTAATTTTGAAGTGGTTTACTCGGAACAAGCTAGATCAACAAATCTGACTGATTGGCTGATAAATGAAGACTACAAGGAAGTCAAAGACTTCTGTCCTAATTTAAAAAAACAAATGCATTTTAAAGCATGATTAATTTAAAGCATTTTGTGGGTAAAAAATAAGCACCTTCAGTCAATTTATGGAATAAAAAATAACATTTCAAATTTCATAAAGGGAAAGTTCAGACTGAAAGAGTAAGTAACATGCACATTGAACTAACAGACCGTGTGTGCTGTAAAGGCACTGGACACTATTGGTAATTACTCAAAATAAATGTTGGCATAAAAAATTACTTGGTAACAAGCAATGTTGAACTGTTGATAGTAAAACATTGTGAGAAACGGCTCCCTCTGAAGCAATTTTAGTTTTCGAGAAAGAAGTAACTTTCCACTAAAATATTTGAATTTGATTTCGAAACCTAAGCAGTTGATTTTGAGGTCTCGGTATCAAGCATCTGAAAGCACACAACTTCGTGTGACTAGGGTGTTTTTTATTTTTTATCTCGCAACTTCTACGACCAATTGAGCTAAAATTGTTACAGGTTTGTTATTTTGTGCAAATGTTGATATACACCAAGTGAGAAGACTGGTCTTTGACTACTACCAAAGGTGTCTAGTGTCTTCAAACTTTTGTGAAATTTATATAATAATATTAGAAAAGGAATATCATCATATGACCTGAATAGTATTGACATTGCACCATGAAATGCAAACAAAGTTTATCTGAAAAGGAATGTACCAAACTGGAATGTTTTAACAATATCTACCTTGCATTTATTCATTGAAATAGAACTCTGAGAATGCATGCTTTGAGGCAATTAATGTGTTGTGCATTTTAGCTGTTAGGCAAATGTTTGGCATTCCCGTTGGTTGATTTGGTTCATTTTTCCACAAAGGAGTGTAACATGGTTACACTCAAATATTAACAGATGACATAACAGACACAGGCAACATTTGATCTTAGCATTCTCATAATTAAAACTATTACCAAACTCTTAAAGATTATTTTAAAAAATGTGATTTAATAGCGCTTGATGTAGCAATGAGGTAAGAAAAGGCTTTGAGCTTTGAAGATAGAGTCAAGTTTATAATTCACCAAAGTTCTCTTTTAAACAGACACATGGTAAATACACACAGTCCATAAAATATCATTTTCATTAATAACTTACATTTGACTGGTTATCTATTCTAAAAACAAATCGTTTTTATTTACATTTATATCTTTATTTAATTTCATTTACCCTGGGCGATCGGTATGTTTACACAATTTAATTTATTAAAGCAATTTGTATATACAATTTTTCACAAGATTATAAGAAAAATTTAAATAGATCTTTTCATTATCAGTTGCTCATATCATTTTCAAAAACTATGAATGAGTGAAAAAATATCAGTTAACAATTTGACCTTTAAACCTGTTTTTAGCTACAATTGTTCGCGTTATCTTGTAATTGTTGAGATAACACTTGTTTTTATAGCTATGTACTGATAACAATCCTTTCATTACAAAGTGACTCATATAATGTTTTGCTTTGTTTTTAATTCAGTTTTATACTTTTTTTCTGTTCTTAGGTAATTCTATCAAGGTAAAAAACATTAAAAAAAAAACCTTCCTAAATTTAATTAACAGACTGTTAAACAAAGAAATGCCCTGAATAAACCAAATATTTTAGATCAGAGGTCTCAATCATCAGTCATTTTCAATGGCGTTTCCTTGCTTTAAAACAAACAACTTTGTATTTGAATAAGGAATGAAATTCATGAGCTCGGCCAGCTAGGTAATTTTCTTCTTTTGTTAGTAAATACATTTATATTTGTTTTAATATAAATAACATCTGAATTTCGATTTTCAGTTATTTCTTTTGACCCACTCAACCTCATTTTTGAGAAACAATTGTTTAAAACATTAAAATTAGCTTAATTTCCTTTTTGCTTGATGTGTGAATGTCAACAACTACAGAAAAAGAAAAAAAAACACCCCAACAAACATGTTTCAGGATATAAAAAATTTCTTTTCTTTACACAATGCAGCAAGAAAGTGGGAAAACATTAAGCTTTTTTACAAAAAAAATATTAAATAAAATATCAATTAAGTTTTAGCTGCATTTAAAAAACTTAAAATCTTTGGTGGAAAAAGTTTCAAGGAAAAAAAGGTTGTGAAAAGATATGTTTTTCAATATAAAGTATTGGTTATTCACAGCCAAAGTGTTGATGGTGGACGCCATGTTTCCATTTTTTAAATAAACCAATAATATGATAACTAAAACAGTTATGCCAGAAATCATAATGACAGGATTCCGAACACTAGTCATCTGATGACAAAAGATTAAAATAATTAGAATCACTAATTAAATCCGGATTGATTTACAAATTGAAAGCTTTATCCAGAAAAAAAATCCTGCATTTTATAAATCCATGCTGTCACCATCTTAGTCAAGTTGCGTGAATTCCAATAAAAATAACGAATGCTAAAATCCATAAATAAAAAAGGACACCCTGATTTTCCTTCTTCGATTCTCGGTTCCGTTACAATGATTTGGATTTGAGAAAAATCAAGTTGGCCGCTCCAGGATATATTTCTAGTATGAAAATAACCATGCACTCATTTCACACAATGAATAAATAATAAATGTAATAATTCTTGTCACTGGCATTGTTTTTGATGGAAGGCCGTTTTGTGCAACTACTGCTACCCCAATTGTCTGGGACTATTTTCATAAAGCCTGTAAGCAAAGTAACTTGCTAAGCACAGAAAAAAACTGCTTAACAAAAAATGGTTACCAGCCAAAATTCCATACACTTTACATTTACAACTGGTGGCCCACTCATTTTGTTGCTTAGCAAAAACCAATTGCTTAGCAGCTTTATGAAACTGGTTCTTGAACTTGCTCGCCTTTATACAATATACTTAGCACACTATTGTACAATAAACTGTATTCTTAAATATAAATCTTAATTCAATTGCAGTTTAATTCATAAATACTTTTGATTGTCATAAATACAAAATACAAATTTAGGTCCAGTTTTGGGACTTCAACGCCCGTTTTTTTAAAAATAATTTTTGGGAGAAATCTGTGTTTTATTCATTATCATGTTATTTGACCAAGCAATTTGAATTAGAAGAAACAAGCTCCTATCATCGCTGTATAAACTTCAGGTTTTATCAAATTCGATGAAATGTTGTCCCCAAAACACTTTTAAGTGTTTTAAAAGTTTTTTTTGGATTCTTTAAACACCACAATCACGAATAATTTTTAAGACCACAAAAAACAATTTATGCTCGACTGGAAACCAACTAATCCATAACATCACGTGACCCACTTCTCAAAAGCATTTTGATTATTGTCGTTTTCATTTGTTAATTCTTTCCCTTTAACCATCTCATTCTCAATCATAACTGAAAGTTTATCTTCCCAGTTGACGACGCTACTGACCTTACCATAATCCTGACCTTTCACCTTTGACCCAGGGTTCACTCTCGGAAGTGCAGTTGGGATGACCTGAATCGTAGTGTTCTCTTCTAGCTTGTTGACTTTATGATCATGGATTTTGATAAGTAGATGTCTCTGTGCTTTGGCTATTACATAACAGGACAGTGTAATGGTAAGGCACACCTGGAAAGAAAAAAAAACACCTTGGTGAATATTCAGTAGTTCAATCTTCCAGATATTCAAATAATACTGGTAACCCTTCTCAGCTTCCTGGGGAGTATACAGCCTTGTGCAACAAATGCGCTATCCGGCTAAATCAATCTCAAGAAACATCTTTGCCCTCACAGGTACCCATTTACCCCTGGGGGGGGGGGGTCTTTACTGGGTCCAAAGTTGGTTGACCTTATGGTGATTAGGTACTTCAATGGTAGAAGCATGCACACCCAGTTTTTTATTCTTATCAACAACAATTTATCCTGGGTAATTCATTTTCATTTATTTCATTTCATTTATTCTGGTTGTGAAGCCAAGGACTCTCTCTTAATCACTGTACTAAGAGAGAATACAAGGAAGGAAGTTTCAGTTTTAGATGTAGGAGGAAAACCACAGAGAATTATTCCTGGGAAAACCCACGTAGTCCGTAGAGACTGAAAATGCAATCCACATAGGGTTAGGGGTTAGGGTTAGTGCCACAGGGTGATTTTAACCAGGGTCCTAGAGGTGAAAGGTGAGGAAAGATACCACTATGCGAACCCAGCTGTCCAGTCTTTACTGGGTCCAAAGTTGGTTGACCTTTTGATAAACAGGTGCTACTAGTTGTGTGTCCATTGTATTGAACTTTACACCCCTACCTGTTGGTTCTTGTAACAACTTCTATTTCTAATCTTAGTAACTTCATAACAGAAGCATACACATCCCAGTTTTTATTTCATTCTTGTTTATTATCCTGGGTTTTCATTCAGTGAGAAAGCAAATCACCAATCTCCCATGCATTGATTGAGCTCACATAAAAAAACTACAAAAAATGCAACTCAACCCATCGGTTGTCATACTGTTCATTCCTTTTTTTAATGATATAAACCAATAAATATAAAGTAAAAAAATTAATACTACCTGCAACTCCACAACTCACATCAATGAACTGCATGCAACCCTTGTGGTGAAATTGTTACCAACCCATAACAAAGTTCTGTATTCTGGTTGGCTGAAACACGGTCACGTGGGATGAACTAATATAGTCTAGTGGTCGTGCGCGCGTGTTTTGCGGGAACTAGTTCCCCAGCGGGCACTAGTCTTTGAAAATAGTGCCCGGTCACAGCGCCCTCTCTTGACTTGAACCGTGAACAGCAAATACAAAACTTCCTTTCTTTTCTAGATTTCTGTTCTTATTTCACATTAAGACCGAGCTGTGTTATAAAACACATATTGACTGGCATAATTCGGTAACTAGTGTACATCCATTCCCCCGAGGGACTTTGAGTGACCAGAAGAGCGCCTATTTCCCGAGGCCGAAGGGAATAATATTCTTACCTGAATGATAACAACTTGACTATTCCATTGATGGTGGGTTAAATCCTTCACAGAGCGCAATGTGGAGCCCAAGTAGGAACTAAGAAGTTGATTCGGAAATAATCCAACAGCCGTCGCCGATACAAAGGTACAGACAGAAACATTCGTCATCTGTTAAGAATAATACATTAATGTCAATGACAACTCTGCTTTCGTATGATCTAATCAATGATATTTTTAAAACAAGGGCTCGAAACTAACACTGGACCTGAGGACCGCTGGCCCAAGTCGGCCTGTGATTCCTTACGAATATTCACTAACATTTAAAACCAGGGCTCGAAATTACCACTGGCCAATGATGTTAGCGTCGGGCCAGTAACTTACAATTGTACCAGTCTGGTGGTCTTGTGCTTTTGAACAGTAACACCTCACTGCATTTTTCATTTACTGATGAATACAGATGTCTTTCAATGCCATTAACTATAGAAGTGTTACCCATACACAAAATTTGATAAATCTTCTTTTTGTGCTTGTTCCAAAAACAGCTAAAATGTCAAACTGTGTAGAGTGTTTTTCTTGCTTTTATTGCGGTCTTGTAACAATTTCAAAGTCTCTGGTCCAGTAACAGTTTTGAGCTGCAATTCCTTCAGCCTTGATGAGGGCTTTCTCCCAATTTCAAGCCCTGAAAACTACCATAAAACCTAAGTTTGCATATTCCACTCCCAATATCAATCTCAAGTAGCTCCAAAATACCTTGCAGGAAAACACTGAATGTTGAAGTGCCTTGAGTCACTGAGTAATGGATTTGAGTGCTTTATCATAAACCACTATTGTTATTTAGGAAAAGTTTCTGTATGGCGCCACCACTTTTTCATTTGATATGAAATAATATAGTTTACCTCAATGAGATATCCACTTCTTTTTGTAAAAATGAGTGAAAAAGTGGTTCCGCCATACAGAAAGTTAAACGTTATTTATTACAATATTTTTAGGAAATTGTTATTTTGAATGCAATGACTTACTGCAAATAAACCATTCTGCAGACCAAAAGGAATCGGAGTCAATCTCGTCAGCGCTATGACTTTAAAAGAATGTTCACCTTCAACCAAGTTTACAATAGCCTGCAGATAATCATTCTGTAGCTTGGCCAGTAGAAACGCTGTACACGGCAATCTACAGAATACAAAGGCACAGTATGCACCTCCCAGTGCGCAGAATATCACAGTCATGGTACCTAACGCTATTCCATAACGGTAACCCGCGGCTACGTTTAAAACTAAATATCCCGGGATCGAGGACGGAAGCGAGATGATTACGAAGAGAATGAAGAAGACGATAAATCCGATGTAAGGGTCGGTGCTGACGAGCCATGGCAGAAGGAGTAACAACTGTTCTTGGAAGATCCAGAATAAAACGGCACCGCAGACCACGATGGTGAGTAGCGTCGAGAGCCTGTTACACATACGAGTCTCTATGCAGGCTAGATGAGTGAGGTGCGGTCGACATCCGAGACAGTCGGTGAGACAACTACTCGATGGGAAGGATGTAGAAGAAAAGGTTGAAGACTTTGGGGTTGAGGGAGGAGATGCTGCCATGGTTAGAGACGACTGCCAACCCCAACAGATGGCACTACTGCAGGAAAAGAAAACAAAACAAAAACGATGTACATTAAACATGTTTGAGTTTTGTTTGAGTTTTTTTTCTGCCATACTAAAGTAAAGCAGTTGCAGGAATGTTTAAACTTGAAGCAAGCTTCGATCGAACATTCAATCAAACATGAACTGAAAATCAGCTTTACATCCTTTCTGTTTGACTCACATTCTCAAGCCTCGAAACAACCCACGGCACCCACAGCAATTGCCGTGGTGCCCTGTGCTTTTGCCGTAGTGCACTTTCCAAAGTTCTAACATGAATAAATTTGCATTTTCCTCATAGAAGTGCCTCTTACCACCAGAGGAAAATTGCTGTGCCCCTTTAATAGCGAAGTTCAAGGCCTGCATTCAGAAAAATTTGTTCATCAACTGCCGATTCTACTTTTTAAACCTTGTTTTAAACTAACATTTGTAGAAGAAGACAGGTAGTGGTACACAGTTTGTTTGCTCGCTTGCTGCTAACAAGCTACATTGGTAAATCAATCACTATTAGAGTTACCGTTATCCCACTTGTTATGCAATGCAATGAGTTGCCATTGTGTCTGTCAATTATTCATCATGTTTGTTTAGGACCCCCCCCCCCACCCCTTCTAGGACTGTATAACCATGGAGGTAGATGGTATAACCTGGTCCTTGCTCTTTGGCATAACTGTATACTATGTACACATTGTAGGCTGATGTATCAACATGATTACTGAAATCTCATTTACATAATCCTAACCCAAGGTCATTCTATTGTCTGGTGATGCTCTACATCAACAGTGTATGCCGATACTAGCCCTGGCATAAAACAATGGAAGGAAGGACATACAGCAAAGTTTACAGGACAATCTACCATTGTCGGTGAAAACCTAAGAAAACAAAACAAAAGACAAACACATATTTGTAATCTTGCTGCTATCACTCAAAAGATAGAAACTTCAACAAATACATAATACAAGAGAACTGTGTCCTACATTGGACTTTGTTAGTTGAGATGATGGTTCAATGGTCGCACTGTGGAAGTATACATAGTACATGCTGGGGCCGTTGTGTACAGTTGCTACTCTAGAATCAACAATGAATCTATTTTCAGCAGAACGGATATATCCAAGTAAATATCTTGTAGGTAAAAACTGGTTTTAAAGGCAGTGGACACTATCGGTAATTACCCAAAATTATTGTTAGCATAAAAACTAACTTGGTAACAAGCAATGGAGAGCTGTTGATAGTATAAAACATTGTAAGAAACGGCTCCCTCTAAAGTAACGTAGTTTTTGAGAAAGAAGTAATTTTCCACAAATTTAATTTCGAGACCTCAGAATTAAATTTTGAGGTCCCAAAATCAAGCATCTGAAAGCACACAACTTTGTGTGACAAGGGTGTTTTTTCTTTCATTATTATCTCGCAATTTCAACGACCAGAAGACTTGTCTTTGACAATTACAAAGGTGACCAGTGTCTTTTAAATTAACAAACATTAATAATAAACTTTGAGTGTCTTCCTTACACAGTTTTAATGTGATGATGTACATTTTAGAGTTTTAGACAGTAATTAATTTTGTTGTAAAAGCAGTCATGAAATTTTACCACCGAGACTATGGCCTACATTGCCCTGCCTTGTCTTTGTGTTCTTTGGTGCCCCTCATCATAAACTTATTTGAGGTCTTCCAATGAAAGCGCCCTTTACAAAAAGAAAATTCCCTTGCCCTCTCACATAAAAGATGAAATTCAAGTCGTGATAAAGAAAAATTTACAAAATTTCAATTTCAGAGAACAATAAATAAAATACAAACAGGCCTGGAATTTCATATTTGACAGGGCAATGCCATTTTCATTTTGCAAAGGGCACTTCCATAAAGTTCCATTGTAAAATCTGAATTACTATATTAGCCTACGGGGAACCTTTAAAGGGGCACCACAAGGCCAAGACTATAGGGCAACACAGGCCATTGGCCTCCATGTAATTCCAGGCCTGAAGAAACAATGAGTGCTTTATTACCTGACATGTCTTGCTCCAGAGACCCAGCACCCAACAACAGTTCTCATCAGCCACCTCATGATCATGTTGACAATGGTTTACAACCACCAGTCACCTGTCATTCCCAGCCAGTCCCTCTCTGCTGAGAACAATAGTGCGTTCTCAACTTTGCCTGTTGTATTGGAAAGTAAAAATAAGTGGTTTCTGTGTTATTTTATATTTGCCAGGTTATTGCAGAGAGGAAATAAAATGTTGCACTTTCATGACTAACTAACATAAATAGTTTCATTTAAGCTTTTGTAGCTACTTCACCATTCGAAAGAAAAACAACTTAACCACGCAAGGTTTACACTTGCACTTATTGTTTACTTATAAGTTACACAGTCCGCTAGCAAACTCTGCAAATGTCAGTCTATTATTAAAAAAGACTCTACGCTACCTAAAAAAACAAGAAAAGTGAAAGTCAAACAAGGAAGAGTCTTGATCAATTCATGGAGGTTTAAAAATTTAAAAGACCACACAACAGTCATGATAAATTAAGTCCGTTTCCTTCCTCTATTCTCCATAAGTCAGTGCCAGCATGCAGGGGACAGCAGCATTACCGTCAGACTCAGTCATAGGTCATGACAGTACTGTCACATACATCAGCAACAAGTTTAATTATTTACTTTCAGATGAACAATTTATCCAGTGGAACTTACTTGGTGAAGAAACACTAAGTTAGGGCTTCATCGATGAAATCAAATCCACCATTGTAGGGGACTACTACCTATTAAATTATCTACCCGCATAAAATGAGAAGTGATTGTTATTCAAAATGATCCTTGGTCTCTATAAAAAGTCTGAAGTCCCATCCAGAGCAGAGAAAAAAATGACATTCTTTATTTTGGATCTGAGTTGACAACTGTTATTTTGTTATACCGCCCTCAATATGTCAATTATGTCCAGCCAGCCGCGCATTTAACTACACACGTGTGTTTCACGCACAACATAATAACGTCATGGGGGAGTTCCGTCATATTTTAAAATGTGAAACTTTCTGATAGACGAGCGTTTAAAGTGAGTTATCATGGTAATAATGGTGAATTTTGTGAGCTTTTTAAGGGCGGATAAATTGGTGGTGAGGTGCGGAAAATTTGCACATTTAACAATGAATGATGATGATTTTGAAGTTGTTGCCTCTTCTCTTTTAGATAGCAAAAGTACTTTTAAACCGAAGTTGTCCGGAAACTGGGCAGGCAGAAAAGTGTATTTCCTGTTTATTAGTATAATGCCAATTTAGGAGTAAGTGTCACTCACTGTACTATATAGTTGCTGAACTGAGTGTAACCTAACACAGCGCCCCAGTTACTGGGTCTTAGTGTAACCCATGATTCTGGATCATAATCAAGACCGAAGAGTGACAAGTAATTTTGTATCGTAGCGTCATACGTTATCGACCCTCATATGTTTTCGGTCCCCAACTTTGATTCCCGTTTACCGCGAAATTGTGTAAGCTGCACCGGTGACAGAAGCTATGCAGTTTACTCACGGTCTGTATTTTCATCAGGCTTAATCATGCTGAGAATAAAGTTTCCTGTCGTTGGTTATGCTCAAACATTTATAAAATGATTGATTTTTGGTACTAATCACTAGTGCATTATTATGCCAACATTCAAGTGAGTCAAAGAAACATCATCCAACCTCGAAAGTTCAAAACAAAATTACTATCTGCTAGATTGAGTTTTATTCTGCTTTAGTCACTAGATGGATCACGTGAGGTTACTATTTGGGATTCTATGGTGCGCAAATGTGGGGAAAATATTAAAATATTTTAAGTGAAAATGACAACAATTTTTTTTTATATATTTACTTCATAACTGTTATAAATTCCGATAAGCGTAATAAATATTAAGTCTACATTTAAGAGAAAATATCATAGATTGGTTTCTTATCTCCTGAAACCAAACATTACTGGTCTGAAATGGGGGAAAACGGATTGTTATGAAGTGTGAGTGCGTCAAGGGGGGGTGGGGTGTTTTACTTTCATGCCTTATGATATCTCTGGATTCTAATATAGTAGCCATAATGCCTTAGGACAAAAATGTAATTAAATTTGTTCAGTAGTAATTGAATAATATTTTTAATTTACTTTGCCCGCCATACTAGCTTCTGAATATTCAATAAAATACCAACCAATGAAAGGTGTGAAAACATATGACGTTGCTCCAATGTCGTCCATGCACAAGCACTGTTAATGGCGGACTGTCTCTCGCAACGTAAAACCAAAACTTTAAAAATTTTAACACACCATGAAGTGAAAGTGTTATTGTTAAAAAATTGGATAGATGATTTGAAAAAAAAAATTAGTTTTTGATTGTGAACAATTTTCCTGTTATCCTACTGAAAACACATGACATCAGGATATATTAAAGGCAGTGGACACTATTGGTAATTGTCAAAGACTAGCCTTCAGAGTTGGGTGTATCTCCACATACGCATAAAATAACAAACCTGTGAAAATTTGAGCTCAATCGGTCATCGAACTTGCGAGATAATAATGAAAGGAAAAAACACCCTTGTCACACGAAGTTGTGTGCATTTAGATGGTTGATTTCGAGACCTCAAGTTCTAAATCTGAGGTCTCGAAATCAAATTCCTGGAAAATTACTTCTTTCTTGAATACTATGACACTTCAGAGGGAGCCGTTTCTCATAATGTTTTATACCATCAACCTCTCCCCATAACTCGTCACCAAGAAAGGTTTTATGCTAATAATTATTTTGAGTAATTACCAATAGTGTCCACTGCCTTCAATATTATTAATTTGATTTTAATAATTTGATTTTTTAGAATAATTTAATTTTTTAATTCTCAAGAATAGATGCCTAGTCTTGGCAATGTAGTTGCAACACTGTTACCCTCCTCTTACGGCCGTCGGGAGGAAGGTTACATTATCGCAACTAATGAACTATGGCGGGTACTTCATTCAAGTTCAATTTCAAGTTTAACTTCCAAATCCAAGAATCCAAGCAAGCAGTTTCTGTAAAAAATTTTGGACCAACATTCCGTGAAAAGGAGTGCCCATGACGCTGGTTTTATTAAACGCGCAACGGTTGTTGTGCACCCTTGCTGCTTCATACATAGCGGTGCACAGAGGAGGCTGTTCTCGTATAGTGTGCACACATAAAAACATCGTGGTGTGCACAAACACCCCTGTTCAAAGAATGGTTGGTCCGACCATTTGTGTTTCACGAGTTGAGTGTTCTTTGCCAACAAAAAAATAGATTCCATTGTGTAATAAATGGGCTTACAACATCATATCTACATGTAGTTGCAATAACGTAAACCTCCTCCTGTTGGGATGAGTGTTTCGATATCGCAACTAAACATCAATGAAATATTTTGCTCAACAAATCGCAAAGTTCTTCCAAAATATGAGACAAAAACATTGAGATCCACGTGTCAATTTTTGTTTGTTAATGTTAGTATAGTGGAAAAATTCAATAAGCCTAAACGGTTTCAGATTTTGTTTAAAATGTGAATATCATCAGCTGAACATTGTTTTTATCTAGATATTCCTTGAGTGTGCTGCATAACGGTTCTCAACATGGCTCCGATTGACGTTACAATATTGAAGGTAAGTCTTTTACTCTCTGTTACTGTTGACATTTTGGACAGACATTAAATGGAAGCGTCGAAGTGTTGTGGCCGAGCGGTTAAGAGCACCAGATTCAAACTCTGGTGTTCTGAGTGTGGTTTTGAGTCCCACTTGTGACACTTGTTTCCTTAAAGGGAAGGTACACATTTGGTAGTTACTCAAAACAAATATTAACTTAAATAGGCCTTACTGACTTGGTAACGAGCATTGGAGAGCTGTTGATAGTATAAAACATTGTGGGAAACGACTCCCTCTGAAGTAACGTAGTTTTTGAGAAAGGGGTAATTTCTCACTAAAATAATAAAAGACTTATCTGAAAGCACACAAATTTGTCCAATAAGGGTGTTTTTTTCTTTCACAATTTTCTCGCAACTTCGATAACTGATTGAGCCCAAATTTCTCAGGCTTGTTATTTTATGGTTATGATGGGAAACACCAAGTGAGAAGACTGGTCTTTGACAATAACCAAACGTGTACCTTCCCTTTAAGCAAGACACTTGACCATTGCATCGTCCCTCAGTTTGACATTTAAAGTTCAGTGTTGTTTGTAAATGGCAAGAACAGTAAGGATGTACTTGGCTCCAATTTCACGGAAATCCAGAAGACTGCAGTGTTTGTACCGCAATGTTTTCTACAAAATTTATTTTGCAATATCATGTTGAATAAACACTATAATTATTAAGATATATCACATTGTCAAAATTTAGAGATAATAGACAATGAGGTGTAACTGTTTATTAGTCAATTGAAAAACACAAAAACACAAGACCACCTGACTTGTCCGGTTGTGGTTTCACTTGCCCAATGCTAAAAGTATCGGCCTTAGGCCCTGCAGTCCATTGTTAAAGGCAGTGGACACTATTGATAATTGTCAAAGACTAGCCTTCACAGTTGGTGTATCTCAACATATGCATAAAATAACAAACCTGTGAAAATTTGAGCTCAATCGGTCATCGAACTTGCGAGATAATAATGAAAGACAACAACACCCTTGTCACACGAAGTTGTGTGCGTTTAGATGGTTGATTTCGAGACCTCAAGTTCTAAATCTGAGGTCTCGAAATCAAATTTGTGGAAAATTACTTCTTTCTCAAAAACTATGGCACTTCAGAGGGAGCCGTTTCTAACAATGTTTTATACCATCAACCTCTCCCCATTACTCGTTACCAAGTAAGGTTTTATGCTATTTATTATTTTGAGTAATTACCAATAGTGTCCACTGCCTTTAACTTTGAGCCCTGATGTTATGTAAGACTCGTCAAATGAATTCTTACTCGTCAAATGAATTCTTAATAAACTGTTGAGTGTTCTAGTAAGCGATTTGCAACTGCTAAATATATTTTTCCCAAAATGCCAACTTGCCAAATATTTGTCATTTTGATGAACAGGTGACTGATCCAAGTCATTTCTGGGCGAAGGAGGTTCCTGGACCCAGCATGACGCCCCAGGCCAGGCAGTTTCTGCTTTTATGCCAAGACATTGATGAGTACTGCAGCTCTGAACAGTTTCAGAGCATGCATGTTTTCCAAGCTAAGAAAGGAATGGTAGGTAGGGGAACGGCAAGGGTAAGGGGTTGGCAAGGGTTAGGGGGTGGCAAGGGTAAGGGGTGGCAACCTTTTTGGGTAAGGGGTGGCATGGATGTACCAGGACCGAGCATGACGCCCCAGGCCAGGCAGTTTCTTCTCTTATGTCAAGATATTGATGAATACTGTAGCTCAGATCAGTTTCAGAGCATGCATGTTTATCCAACCTAAGAAAGGAATGGTAGGTAGGGGAACGGCAAGGGTAAGGGGTTGGCAAGGGTTAGGGGGTGGCAAGGGTAAGGGGTGGCATGGATGTACCAGGACCGAGCATGACGCCCCAGGCCAGGCCGTTTCTTCTTTTATGTCAAGATGTTGATGAATACTGTAGCTCAGATCAGTTTCAGAGTATGCATGTTAACCAGGCTAAGAAAGGAATGGTAGGTAGGGGGTGGCAAGCGTATAGGGGGTGGCAGGGGGGGGGAGATATCCGTTTAAATATATTTTGACAGCCTTTTTTAGAAGCACTTATCACTATTGGCAATTTCTCAAAATAATTGTTGGCATAAACACCAACTTGGAAACGAGCAATGGAGAACTGTTGGTAGTATAAGTCATTGTGAGAAACAATTAATTTCATACTCAAATATTAAAAGGCTTCAGTCCTGAAGACTTTTTAGACATCTGAATGCACACAAATTTGTCTTTCATTATTCACTTGCAACTGCCATGACCAATTGAGTAAAAAATTCCACAGATTTGTTATTTTATGCATGTTGGGAATAAATACACAAAGTGAGAATACACGTCTTTGAATTCATTTGAATGTCTTAGGTATGTCTTGCGAGGAAGATGCAAACTGATCATTGGTATCGAGCTCGAGTCACTAGCATCATACATCGCAAGTACTTGGAAGAGGCTAGGTGAGTTTTAGTCATAAGTTTCTGGTTTATGTTTATATAATATTTGAGAAGTGGTGATTTTTAGGGCATGATAGATCGAGTGTAGATTTTGAAATAATAATAATAATACAAATTATTGCGCAGTGACCTATAAAAAGACATTTTACTGTGCATTACAAGGAACACCAAAACAAAAATGCAGGAAAGTAAAAAAAATACTACTATTCAATTTGATTAAATTTAGCATTTATTTCCATAGTGCTAACAAAGATTTTCAAAGAACTTCTATAACAATAATTATACAAGACACAATGAAATAGATAAGAGGGAAATATGGAGGCATATTCAAAAGATTAGATATAATCGGAAAAATGAACAACTTGGGAACTAATTTGGGGTTGAACAAAGAAAAGTTTACAAGAGCATGATTTAAAGCAAAGACCTCCTAATCAATGTGCCAACGCTCTACCAACTGAGCTGTGTAGCCCGATTTAAAAATTTACCCTTGTGGTTTATTATTTGATAATTTGTAAGTTTATTACTTTCTTGCAGTTGCGTCTTATTGGATTATGGAGAATCGATCCGAGTTCCTACTAGCAGGTAAATTTTTTTATCTCAAAATGTAATTTTGTTTTTTATATTCTGCAAATGTCATAAAGCTGCACAGTAGCCAATATCATAAAAGGCTAGGATTGACTTTAAGCTGTGTTTAATTCTTAATTGTCCTCATCATGTCTGTCTTTGTTCTTATTGTCTGCCCGTCGTTCTTGTCTCCGTTTATTGTCTGTCCCCGGGCATCCCTACATAAGCCTCGGCTTCCAGATGATGCCTCCATACTCTATTTATTTATTTTTCTCACCCTCATTAAATAGCTTTGTTTATTGGTCCTTTAACAAAAATTGTTTGTTCTGTTTTCATGACGTATTTAAATAAATGTACGTTTGAATGAATGAATGAATAATTATTGCTATGCAAATTGTGATGTCACAATACAAATTACTATGGTAATACAGACAGAGAAAACTCATCTCTTTTCTTTCCGTACCTGTTTTCTTTTGCCTATTAACCAAAATGCCCAGGTTAAGCTTCAAAATTGTGTATAAATGTTTTTAAACTGGTCTTTCTCACCAAACTAAATAAACATACATCCCAAAGTCAAAAGTGTTTCTTGAGTATTAATGCCCTACTGTGATAACATGTACATCATGGGTCGTACATGTACGATTGATGACAGTTTTTGAGTACATAAAATAAATCGTAAGGATAACTAGATGGCATAAATCGTTGGGACAACTAGATGGCCAAATGACCAGAACAAGAGCTTTAGTTTTACTGTATTTCCTTCCCCGTAGAATTTAAACAAAAACTGATTTTGTTGATCTCCTTAGAATGCGTGACATTCCAGCCTCGTTTCTTGGTGTACCATTTCAAGCAAGGGAGTACGCCCTCTATGACCTCCTTCCACTCACTCTTAAAGTGTCATTTGAAGAAGATCAGGCAACTATGCAGTAAGTCGCTACTTTCTTTGTATGAATTGGACCCACCGTTTGGGGATTTTGATTCAATTTAATGGTTTACTACCAAGACTAGAATATATAGACCATGTGAACTTTGTTTACAATAAGTGTTACCTTGTACATTCTTTGGGTATTCTGGCAGGCACAGTACTACACAGGTCATATGGGAAAGTTTACATTTTGTGTCATAATTTCCTCATAAATCCAAGAATTATGAAAGTAAAAGCTGGACAAGTTTTGAGATGTGCCCCCTTTCATCATATCAAAAGTTGATAAGAATTAGAGAGTGCAATCTCCATAAAAAATAAGATTTTATGATTTCTTTCATTAGGCTGTTTACAAATCTTACCTGCAGGAAGTCCAGTCTCTGTGGCTCTTTTGTAAACATGTGATGTCACAGGTCACATCGTCTATAGAAAGACAAGTTCTCAAAAGAGCATAATCTACCCAGAAAGTAGATCCACACATGATATTACTTTTCCTTTTTGTTATTGTACGACAGGTGGAGCCAATGAGCGTGCTGTACGTAACACTGTTGCACAATAGTGAACATTCCATCAATTCATATAAATTTGGGTTCTAACGCGCTTGAAGATATCCCATTTTTCACAAAGAGATCCTTTATCAATTGTTTGTTTATTTTGTGGGTTTTGTTTGTTCTTTCCTTTTGTACTACATTGCGTTAATACATGAGGAAGACATAGAAAAGGAAAATATTTTTTAACGAAAGAATGAAGTGAGAAAGTTACTGAAAACCAAATATACATTGATACCTCACTAGGTCCTATGCAATGCCTCAAATCCCATATGCAAATTAATATTTCTTATTTGTTTTGATTTCTTTCCAGACCAACCACAAAATGGGACACGGCAGCAGTGGAGTACTTTGAAGAAATGTTAGCAGGTTAGAAAAAAAAAGATAACTTTTAGGAAGAAATATTGGTTCGGAGAAGAGCTAGGGCTGACAGGGTTTGCTTGTAACTTTTAATTTGAATAACAAGTGGGACACTTAGCTCATCAAGAGGGGACTTTAAGGACACTTGGTGGCAGCAGACTAACCAGATAAAATCCATTGTTCTCGGTAATGCGCGCACGCTCAAAACTACATAAGCAATGGGAATTTACCTGGTAAGTCTGCTGCCACCTAGTGTTTCAAAGTCTCCTATTAGTAGATCTGTCTGTTTTTTACTAATGTCCTGTTTTTTAATCTTTAGGTAAACCAGCCAAGATTGATATCCACCATACAAGACAGGATGGCATATCTCTAGTCACACTGTACGTCAGTGTGGATCTGAACCAGGTACACTTTGTTTCTTAATGTCTCATTTTTGTTTACATTGTTGTCACTGAATAGATTTGTTTTGTTTCTTGCACCAATTGTGAAGGTAGTTGCAAAATGAATACAATTATGGTTTCAGGGAAGTCACATTCTACCACACAAAGGGGGTGTACTCCTTCGGAGATTTCTCAGATTTTGTGTACCAGTCACATTTTGATTTGACTGGTTTTGATTTGACTGATTTTGATTTGACTGATTTTGATTTGACTGAATTTGATTTGGCTGATTTTGAGTTGACTGATTTTGATTTGACTGATTTTGATTTGACTGATTTTGATTTGACTACTTTTGATTTGACTACTTTTGATTTGACTGATTTGACTGATTGATTTGACCTGGAATGATTTTAATCTTCAGGTGAATGTGAATAAGGAACTGTTAAAGCTAGACTATGCAACGAAAGGAGATGTGTCGTCACTTCTGGATGGTGAGTAATAAATGATCGAACCACTGCACGAATTTGTTAAAGCTGTTAAACATGGAGAGGCTTTGCTGATAGCAGGAACGGGCTAAACAGCTAAAACACTGTGTAATATGCCATGTGTGTGACTGGTTCCCTGCATACATTTGCAGCTTAAAGGAACATTACAGAATTGGTTTTGCTAACAAAACAGTTGCTGACAGTGTAAGCACTTTATGTATTCCACCATATACATAAACTGACAAACCTGTAGATGTTTGAGATCGATCGGCCATCTGGGTCACGAGAAAATAGTGAAAAACGGATTACACATTTTGCATGACATCGATGGAAGAAAAAAATGAATAAAACGCTCACTGAGCGGTTAACTCCAAACACGAAGTTAGATTATTTATTTCTCATCAAATATGACAGTTCAGACAAAAATGTTTCAAGGGATGTTTTCAACTATCATCATCATCATTAGACCGTGTAAGTTTTGTGTAAATCTGTGATCTTCACGATTTTGTTTCTTACCAATTCTGTAACGTTCCTTTAAATTGTTGTGTGTTCTTTTTGCCATTAGGTTCAATATCAGTTACACCAAAGAAAACAAAATCACAGAGAGAGTCAAGACGATCTCTGTCTCCAAGCAGTGAATCTGACGTCCAATCCACTACAAGCAGAAGAAGTATTTCTAGTCCACCTACGCCTCCGATGGCTTCAGGCTCTGATGGACTAAGGCTGAAATCAAACAAACGGAGTGTGCCCAGTCCATTAACATCTCCACTGGCTTCAGATTCTGAGAGACAAGGGTTGGACTCAGAAACAACTTTGGGAGGAGTTTTAGGGCTGTCTTCACAACAACACTCGCAGCATGGTCAGCCCGTAACCAAATCCCCGAAGCAACTGTTATCTCAGATGATGGCACTTATGGAGAACACTAAGAAGACGGTTGACGTGCCTCCATCAGCCAGAAACCTGTCAACACAAACGCTTACTCAACCATCTTCCAAAAGTCTGCCATCAGCAAGAAACCAGTCTCCACAACCACTCACTAAGACATCGTCCCAAAGTCTTCTAGAAACACCTGTTGCTCAAACCTCACCTGACATTAAACAACAACAACAACCAAGAGGAGCATCAAGTCTGAGATTAAAAACACCGTCACCGATCAAAGTTGTACAGACTAACAAGTCAGGTGCTACGAGGCTCCCGTTTGCCGTTGGAGGTAAATTCTCTCTCATGCCGGAGGAGATGGATTCCTTAAAGCCTGGACAAACGATCTGCCTACCTGCCGTTTTATCGAGTGTCGGACAAAAACAGGAAAGGTAATTATTTTTCTGTGTCTGCATGATCAAGTGTCACTAATTATTAGTGTCTTGTTAGCCCTCCCTTCTCACTGACGTCACATTTCTATAGCAACTTGGGAGGTTTGTCTATCTGTCTTAGTGATCTTCCCATCAAGGGAACTCGGCAAACTCCCACAAGGGGTTTATAAACACCAAGCTGGCAACAGTCAATCTCTCTCGTACAAACATTTGTTTAACGTCTATGAATGCGAATTGCACAAATCAAGAAATTGTAAGGACAATACATGTACTTATTCTACTCATTGTGAAATCAGTTAAAAACCGATGTTTGATCCAACAGGAGAAGTGGCTTTTCATCCGATCCAGATTATTACAACTCGTCCTCCGATGAACCCACTCAGTATATGACCCCAGTGATACCACAATTCAAGGTCATAGGTCAAAGGTCAGAGTCTTTTTATTGATTGCAAATGTGAATGTAAGATGTGCTAGTAGCATTTTTAAAAATTGTGCAAAGACAATTTTGTAATGTACTTCCCTTGATTGTCAACCATTGGAAAATGTAACACTTCTGCCACTGTTAAAGCTACAATCCTGGCAAAAATGCTTGGGGCATGCAAGGGTCACATGACATTGACAAAAAAACATACCCTCCCCCTTTTTTTCACTCAATGTTTTTAATCGCAGTTGGAGTGTAGACCAGGCAATGAGAGCCAACATTGCAAAGGGGCGTGCGGCCCAGACAAGATAACGGGCCGGGATTGTCTAAAATATTTGATCATGAAAAAAAAGGAACTTATTTTATTTATTTCAAATGATAATCGATGTGATTTATTCACTAAAGTATCTGTAGTTTACTTTATAATATTCAATCTAAGACATGAGAATTTGCAAAGTGAAGGAAGGTCTATGTTGTATTGTTAATATTTGAATTAGTAGATGTTAATTGTTGTAATAATTTCCTTTCTTTGTCAAAATTTGCATTATTTCTTTCAAATAATAGATGAAATTCACTCCTTTCATTGTTGTTTTTCTCTTGGGTGTGTTTATTTCAACAGACTTCTGAATCAGATTTCTTCCGGAAGTAAATCTGTGTCCTCCTCTATGGAGAAGAAACAGGTGCATCATCAATTAGTGCAGCAGAATTCCGGCATACTGATCCACGGAGACAGGCCACCTGCACCGATGCTTACCATTGAAGATTCGTTCTTCCCTCAGGCTATACTTCAGGTAATGATGTGTAAAAACTACCTTCTGTCATAACAAATCACCATATTTGTAGAATCAGTGTCGAACCTCACTTGAATGGCACTGGACACTATTGGTAATTGTCAAAGACCAATATTTTCACTTGGTGTATCCTAACATATGCATAAAATAACAAAACTGTGAAATTTTGACTCAATTGGTTACGAAGTTGCAGGCCAAAAATGAAAGAAAAAAAACATCCTTGTTACACAAATTTGTGTGCTTTCAGATGCCTGAGAAAGGCTTCAGTCATAAAGTCTTTTTCGGATTTAAATATTTTAGCGAGAAATTACCTCTTTCTCAAAAACTACATTACTCCAGAGGGAGTTGTTTTTCACAATGGTTTATACTTTCAACAGTTTCCGTTGTTACCAAGTAGATTTTTGTGATAATATGTATTTTGAGTGGTGTATTTTTTAGTAATGACCAAAACATGTCCAGGGGTGGATTTCACAAAGGTAGTCCTAACTTAGGACTAGTCCTAGGCAATGCTAAGAGATAGGACCAGTCCTAAGTTAGGACCAGTAACTCATCCTAACTTAGCACTGGTCCTAACTCATCCTAACTTAGCACTGGTCCTATCTCTTAGCATTGCCTAGGACTAGTCCTAAGTTAGGACTACCTTTGTGAAATCCACCCCTGTGCCTTTGAACAATTCCGAAGTTAATTTTCCAAAGTGTGTCCATCCAGCTGTGAAGCCTGTGTGTGATTATTTTTTTTAAATAAAACTCTTCTATATTCGATTGTTTCCCTATTCAGAAACTCACCAAGCTTGGTTATCAGGGCCCTAGTGCCATCCAAGCCTACTCCTGGCCTTCTATTCTCAGAGGGAGGGATACGGTGGGTATATCCGCCCCCGGGACTGGGAAGAGCTTAGCGTTTCTATTGCCATTGATTGCACAGACAATGCAGCCGACGACATACTCTTCATTACCACCAGGCAATGGGGTGAGTTGAACTAATATTATTGAATCTTGCTTTTATTATGTGTGTGGTGTTGTGACTGAGCTGTTAGGGCGATGGACTCAGGTTAACTTGGGTTCAAATCCTGGCCTGGTCAGTTTTGACATTTCTGTCCTTGAGCAAGGCACTTTATCATAATTGCTTCACTCCACCGTGGAATACAAATGGATACTGGTGAGAGCTGCAGAGTAACCTGCGATGGACTGGCATCCTGTCCAGGAGAAGTAGAAATATTCTCAGTCATTTAATGTCACTGTAACTGAATTTAAAAACTGTCCAGATGAGCCATATTGGTTATCGAGTTTCAGAGGAATTACTTGTCAAATAAAGTTTTTGACGTTGGTCTTTGAAAAGTTTTGAAATTCATTTCTGGCTGTAATGACTCTAGCTCCTGTTTTATTCCACCCGATTTGTTTCCAGCCTCTGGTGATCGTTGTATGTCCAAGATGGCGTCAAGCAGCTGAGGTTTATGACCAGTGTAAGAGATTTCTTCCATCTCAACGAGGCAGTAAAGTGATCTTGATTCATGGTGGCGGGTCAGAAGAAGATCAAGAGGTATGTGATGGTAGGAGGGAGGGGTTTTTATTCTGAAGGTCTCTTGGTTATGTTGGAAAGGTTTATATAGAGTAATAAGGCTTGATGAATTCAGATAGATATGATGGTGCAGTCGGTATTGAAGGGTAGGTTAGAAGCATGAGTTTGTAAATAAGTCTAAATTTTATTGGAAGCAAGTGAAGATTGCATAAAATGAACCAAGAGGTGTGTATCATTTTGGGACACTTTATTCACTTGCCATATATTGATGTCATGTTTTCTTATCTTTGTTTAGGTCCAGTTGATGAATGGATGTAGTGTCCTTGTTGCTACTTTACCTTGCTTGCTTAGAATGATCAAAGGAGAGCATGCCAGCCTTCGCAGACTCAGCCACTTGGTAAGTACTACTAACTCCAGGGGAGGTTTTCACAAAGGTAGTCCTAACTTAGGACTAGTCCTAGGCAATGCTAAGAGATAGGACCAGTCCTAAGTTAGGACCAGTAACTCATCCTAACTTAGGACTGGTCATATCTCTTAGCATTGCCTAGGACTAGTCCTAAGTTAGGACTACCTTTGTGAAATCCACCCCAGGTCATTAAACCCCCAATTATTTTACAAAATATGGCCTGTTATGTCAGTCTAGTGGTTAGACTGCAGGACTTGCAATCACAAGATTGTGGGTTTGAATATAGCCAAGCTAAGCACTGATTCCACAATGACGAAGAATAAGTATTGTCGTCTAGTTACTGAATCACAATTTCTTGATTGGTACAATTAATAATAGACGTTAAATCAAAGTTTGTATGAGAGAGATTGGCTGTTGCCAGCTGGGCATTTATATCCCCTAGTGGGAGCTTTGCCGAGTTCCCTTGATTGGAGATCATTAAGACAGACAGAAATTGGTGCCATATGCCAAAGTTTCTTGTTCTTGTTCCTGTTCACATTCTTTTTTGTCTAACATAACAAGCCATGGCTTCTGGAAGAATCCTTTATACTAATGAATTTTCTGCATAGCCAACAATGCATTTATAGTTACTTCGTTAATTCAATTTTTTGACTGTGTATTGGGTTGAACTTTTTCTTGAAATCTTTGAATTAATGTGAGTTTGAACTGAAGTGTTTATATTTATTTTAAAACACAAATATTTGTTGTTCTTTGATGTGTTGAAGTTTCTTAAGAAATAAAAGAGTTCTTCTGCCCTTCTTATTGTCTTAACTTTCTTGAAATCTTCCTACAGGTCTTTGATGATGCAGACATTCTTTGTGAAGATTATACATCAGAGGTAAGTAGTTCTTACTTCAGTTTGACACTAAACATCAGTTTCTACGTCTTCATTTGATAATTTTGGTTGTACAGCCCAGCACTCCCAGAGAAGCGAACTTAATAACTTTCCTATCCAAAACCCTAAGGAGAAAAGAGCAGCCGTCGATTTCACCAAACTCTTCCTAACTTAGGATTAATCTTAGGACTTAGGACCAGGAAAGTTCCGTATCCCAAAGACGTAGGACGCATTGAATCCATCTGAAGTTAGGTCGAGTTAATCGTCCTCGAGATAGGATCAATCCTAGCCTTTCGGCTGCAGGCATGTGAGACTTTTTGGTTATGTTTTCCTCTTAATCTTCACTTTATGTGTACAAAAGTATAAGAATGTTATCTTTTTCTCTTGTTTTCTTGCCCGTTTTTTCTCTTTTCCTCTTTTTTCATAGATAGTTTACTCACCTGCCTGAAAGACAGATGTGTATAAGATACAGATACAGAATTGTTAAGGCAGTGTAAAAAGGAGTGCCAAATATTGCTGAATAATTTTCAACTTTTCATTTTCATTTTCAATATTTTTTTGTGAGCAGGTGAAGCAGTTGATGGGTGATTTTGGTTCAATGTTATCTATGAGCGATAGTATTCATCGTACTGCACCAAGACAGCTTGTTCTCTTTGCATCACAATGGACCATGGCTATGGGGTCATTCGTCAGGAGCTATATGTCAGATCCGATCGTTGCTTGTACATTCCCACTAGAGGCAGCAGTCTATTCTAGAGTGCGCCAGGTAAGAATAAATTATGTGGGGTGTTGTGGCCGAGCGGCCCAGGGTGGTGGACTCAAGTTCTATAATTTACAGAATGTGGGTTTGAATCCTGGCCAGGTCAGTTGTGACACTTGTGTCCTTAAGCAAGTCACTTTATAATAATTGCTTCACTCCACCGTGGAGTATAAATGGGTACCGGTGAGAGCTGGGGAGTGAGCTGTGATGGACTGGCATCCTGTCCAGCGGGAATAGAAATATTCTCAGTTGTTTAATGCCAAGGAAAAACAGATATAAACACCGACCTGATGAGTCATATTAGCTCGGAACAGACTTTACTTTTTCATAAAACAATATGTACGTAATTTGGTTTTGCCGTAAAAAATTTAGAAAACAGAATAATAAACTTCAATTCCTAATCTTGATTAAGACTAATGTTATCTTATTTGAAACTATATTTGTAGGTTGTATTAAGAGTTGAGCCAGACGGTCGCGCTGCTCTTATCAGATCACTTCTTGAATCCAGATCCGGACGAATCGTCATCTTCACTAATAAAAAGGAAGATGCACAGAAACTTCAAAAGGTAGGTTTTTTATAAAACATTGCAGTGAATTCTTCTTTAATGCCTAGTTCCTTTAAAACTCAAATTCAAATACAAATTTGTAGTTTTTCCTGAAACATCTCAAGGGGTGAGCTTCAGAAGTTTGTCTTATGGATTTATAGTCTTAAAAGAGTTATTTGTTGATTGTGCATTGAGGCAAACGATGCAATGATAAAACTTTCATTTAATTTAATTTTATTTGCAAGCAAACAAAAACATTGAAAAATTGCAAATCAAACGATCTACAAGAACAAACGATACAATATTGTTAAGAATACAAAAATGTAAAAATGCCTACGAAAGTATTGAGGAACCTGGATTGGTGGGCAGATAAATGCAGGAGTCAACCTCCAGTGGGGGTGGTACACTAAAACAATTAGAAGCAAAACAAAGAACCCTGGCAAGGAAAACCAATAGTGACAGAAAGTCACGTTTAAAGTGGCTGACCATTTGGTTGTAAAATCTCAAAAAAAGACAAAACAAACCTTCCACAGGAGGGATACGCTTTACTCACCAACAACCCAATCCAGGCAACTCAAGAAAAACCCAGGCAAAAGTCCAGTAAAACATACTTGAATACAAAATTTGGAAGTTAAATCTGGACCTGCCAGCTGATTTTCTTTAAAATGCTTTTTGGTTCCTCTGATTTGGACTGATTGATTGCTATACAGCTTCTCTTGGGCGGTTACTGCTACTACACATTACTAGCGTTCAAGGATATGCCAAGACATCATTTAGAGGCCGTCATGAAAGAATGGCATACGGAACATAAGCAAGACTCTCTGCCTATATTGGGTAAGTAGCAATCGTTGTTGTTTTTATTGAGTGATTATTTGATTGTCTTCATTATATCTTGTGCGAATGCTTCAGAAAATACAGAATTGGGCTTCTATGGCCACTTAAAGCCCATGGACCAAATTTCATAGAGCTGCTTAAGCAAAATAAGTAGCTTTAGAACATCAACAACTGTGCCCCTATTCCACTGGGCGGTAAATAGAGTAGTGTGTATAGAGCTAATGACATTCTGGTTGCACGTTTCAAGAAAACCCTAGGGTTTTACCATTTACCCCTACTCCGGAGCAGGGGTGGCTATTCCTCGGTGTATGCCCATTTGCTGGGGCAGACCGGGCAGACCGGGGCAGACCGGGGCAGAGCGGGAGTAAAGCGATGATAGTGTAAAAAGGCCTGCCGTTATTCCCTGGGGGCAACCCCTGGGAATAGAGTAGTGTGAAAAAGGCAAATTTCTTTCTAATCTTTGAGACTTGTGTAGTATTATCCTGACTCCATCTTCTCTTCGTCTCCCGTTCATCCTTTCCTTATTGCAGTTTGTACCGATGATGCATGCCAAGACTTGGGTATCACTGATGCTAGTACCGTCGTCCATTTTGACTTCCCGCCGTCCAAACAGAAGTTTGGTCAACGTCTCAGTACAATGATGGACCACTTCTCATCACAGCTTGAAAAGGTAAGAGGATCTGGGGTTGTGGTTCAGTCAAACTGGTCACCGTGATCCAGTGGTAAGACTGCAGGACTTGCAATTACAAGGTTGTGGGTTCAAATCCTACCAAGCTAACCGCTGATTTCACAATGACTAGAAAAAGTATAGTTGTCTAGTTACTGATACGCAATTTTTTTTATTTGTCCAATGCATAATCCTAGACGTTAAACCAATGTTTGTATGAGAGAGATTGGCCCATGCCAACTTGGTGTTTATATCCCCTTGTGGAAGTTTGCAGAGTTCCCTTGACGGCAAGATCATCTAAACAAGCAAACAAACGAATAAATAAACTGGGATGCACTGAAAGAATGCTATCACCATGCAGTCCAGTCAAAGATCTGGGCCCTATTTCATACAGCTGCTGAAGCACAAAAAGTAGCCAAGCAAAGGAAAAAAGAAAAAAAAAGCTTTATGCTTACCAGACTAAGGTAAACAGGCAATCTACCATGTCACATGTTTAATTTATGATGAGCATCCTTCTCATTTCAGCTAAGCAACACAAATTAAGCACCATTTTCTGGCTAAGAAGCTCTATGAAAATCGGGTAGTGAAAGCGCTTAATATTTTCTCTGTGGTTATCATTTGATTTTGTTGTAGCACTTTGCAGAGCCGATGGAAAAGGCGCTTTACTAAATGCTGTTATTATTATTGTAAATTTGTATACAGAGTAAGGTGTCAGACTGCAAGTCCATTCTTCTCATATCAAAGGAGCACACCGTGCATACCCCTGGACTTGCAAATCTACTGGGCAGGTGCAGTTTTACTATTCCTACCCTGCTGAAAGTGGAAGAGGCCATAATGGTAAGGGTGTTGTGCATTCTTAGCATATACCACTTTGTAGAAAGGGGTGTTTGAACTATGCAAATAACTGTATGAGGGGAAATGTAACTGTAATGCCTGAGGCTTGTAGATGATATACTTTTAGGAATGAAAAGCAACCTTGACTTCCTTGTTTTCATTTAAGTATTGCTTTGTTTTCTTATCGTGTTTAGGAGAAGGAAATGGGGAAGAAATCCAAGTCTCTTTGTCACCAACTCAAGGCATTTGGGAGGTGCAGGTATGTATCTTAGCACACAATGACAACAACATGGGTATATTTTATCACTTGGATCAAATTCAGAAGAAAATGAAGATAAAACCATATGGAACACCCCAGCCGTCGATTTCACCAAACTCTTCCTAACTTAAGATTAATCTTAGGACTTAGGACGAGTCCCAACCCTGCACTGTAGCATGCAGACCTTAAGATTGATCCTAAGTTAGGACGAGTTACTCGTTCTAACTCGAGATTAATTCTAGCGTTTCGTAAAATCGGCTGCAGGTCCAAAACCAAAGACGAGTGAATGTATGCAGGCTTTGACACTTGGAAGCTTTCCTGCTCGCAAACTTTCATGCTTTGCGCTCATCCCTTTGATAAGACCTTGATTTTTTGATCTTGTAGGAATGAGAAATCGTGTACAGGGCGCCATCAGGTGTTCTCAGACGTAGATACGCCGGGTAGCCAAGCTAACCATCTTCATCTACCACCATCAGGCATTGTGAAGGTGAGTTGACAAGTTGATTTTCAACTGAAATTTTAAATTGTTGATTTTATCTATTATTACATCCAAAATGAGGCAGTTCAATGTGCTTTTACTAAAGTTAAAAAGCATTTGACCAGGAGGTGGGTTAGTGTTTAACCCCGGTTCATACCTCCTGGGAGTGCAAATACAATTTTTTACGCCACAAATTCCCAAAGAACAATGCACAAGAGTTGAGCTGTGGTTTTGTGCAAAAGGCTGGCAGAATTAGGCCCTTATTCACAAATACAGACCGCTATTGGAGACATTCTTTCCAATTGCCAGTCATCTGTTCAATTCTAGGTCCAAATGCTAAATTTCATAGCAAGGTGAGTTATATTTATTGACTTAAAGCTTTATCACTTGTTTAGCTTTTCGTTTGTTTTATGTGATGCACTTTTTAGACTTATTCTTGTTTTTATTTCAAGTTCTTGTATTATAGTGATGTCTTGGTTTTAAAACACAGAAATGAAATGCTCAATAACAAATCTTGACCCAACTTTTACAGATTTTAGTCACACATGTTGTAGATGCTTCAAACTTCTACGCTCGCATACTGGAATACAGAAACACCGAAGCCAGTGATGCTGTTGCCATGCCAACTACACATCTTGACCTTGCCTTTGACCTTTCTTCGTGGTTCAGTGACCCAAACCACAAGGAATCAAGTAGTTCTCCTATGGCTGGTGACCTCTGTGTGATTGAAGATGGTCAGCACGTCTACCATAGGGTCAGGGTGCAAAGGTCAAAGAGGACACGAAGCTCAATGTTTGAAGAGGAAAAAGAGGTGGGTCAATGTTTCTTAATTTTTTTATTTTAATTAAATTGACTTTAGCTCATGAGAAGCGTGTTTTCATGAGTAGTCATAATTTTTATTTTTTCAATTTTCAAATGAATAGTCATAATAAGTTTTATGGTTCATTTATTAACATTTGCATCCCAAATCCTTCCATATCCTCTTTGCCAAAATGAGAGATTCAGAAGCAGGTTTTGCCTGTACGTTTTTCAGTGACTGGCCAGCGGGACCAGGGACCAATTTCATTGCTCTGCTTACCGGCGAATTCTGCGCTTACGATCAATCACGATTCCTCGCTTATGTGCAAGCGCCGAATTTCTGCGCTAGCCTTGTAAGTGTAGAATGCCAAGTAGCGTGGAGTATGCACGCGCAGAAGCCAAAATTCGCTGCTAACTCCGGTTTCTATTTCTATGGTCAAGGCCTATAATAAAAAAAATTTCTTCTTATCATATCCCTCGTTTATTTGCTGTGTTCAGGTACAATACGTCGACCAGGGAAGAACAGAGCGGGTACCAGTCAGTAAGCTTCTAAGACTACCTGATCATTTATCCATCATACCTCATCAGGTAAGAGACTTCACTTTCTTGTGGAATGTGTTTAAACCTTAAGAGACAATAGCGGCCGTAAGAGGGCTGGACCAAAACGCCCTTAGCGGCCATAAACTGCTGCAAGGTTTGATGAAATTTTCAAATGTAGTGTCCTAATTTTTTAAACACAAAACTAAGTTTGTTGTTTCATTTATTTCTGTTAACATTTTTATTGACAAAATATGATTGAAGAAATGAACAATATTAGCAATGTCTGGGCGTTTTGAAATGATTGTACAGAAAAATTATTGGTCTCTAGAGGGTTAATATGATAGCAATTTCTTGATAAATGGAATAAGATGGGTTTTTTTCTTGATGATTTATCTTCAGGTTGTTGAGATAGTTGTGTGTCGGATTGAGCCGCTGGATGGAGACACTGATTGGACGACTCAGGTAGGAAATAAATGACATTCATTTGTCATAAAACATAATTTGATTTTCAGGTTTGGTATGTCTTGAAAAGACACTGTGCTGAATTTGTATTGAGTTAAAATCCATATTTTGGACAAAGCCACTTCAGATTTTTTCGGGAACATCTCAAAAAAACATCTACCTCCTTTTGAAATGAAACTTTCACAGGTTAGTTTGATTGTCCATGTAAATACCTACATTTAACAGGCATGTAAAACTTCCTCTTTTCAGCTGATTTCCTCTTTTTGGGTTTTGATTTTCCTCTTTTTTCCTTAACTCTCTGTGTACAAAAGTATATGAATATTGTCTTTTCCTGTTTTTTTCTTGCTCGGTTTTCTCTTTTCCTCTTTTTTTCATGGATAGTTACTCACATGCCTGATTTAAACCAAACTTTGCCTTTAAGAACTCTCATTATTGAAAAGTGACTAAGGCCGAGTAAAAAAAGAAACATGTTTAGCGTCCCCCGCCCACTTCCTTTTTAGAGGCTGCCTCTTTTTTTTCTTCTTTTTTTATGCACATTTAAAAAAAAAAAAATTATATATGATTTTTTTTTTTTTTATGAAAAAAGTTTTAATTTTAAACGATCTCAGCTAAAACATTCTGAATGTCTTGTCTGAATGTCTTGACCAAAATGTTTCATTTATGCATTGTGTGTTTGAGCAGTAGAAAAAAACGATGGATATTTGACATTTTGAAAAGAATCGCGGCCATCTTGAAATAAAAAATAAAAAGCCCCTCCTCCTTCCTTTTTTTGAGAAACTCGGACGCTAAACATGTTTCTTTTTTTACTCGACCCAATAGCCAAAAACAAATTCCAAACTTGCCTCACTGTTTACTTGTTTTCCAGGCTTGTTTCTTTGTCCACAACAAGATCCACGATAAACAACTAGAAGGGAAGATTATTCTCAAGTAAGTATGATCTGTTACGTCTGTAGGATAGAAGTAGTTATGCTCTTTAGCAAGACACTTGATCAAGATTGCTTCGTCCTTCAGTGGAGACAACAAGTCCCACGTGTTGTAAAATGCACGTAAAACCCAGTTACAGTAATATTACTAAGAGAAGGGGTGTGCACCATTGTTTCTGGCAGTGGCAGCTGAATGCGCTGCGCAGCACTTAACACTTATAAAGTGCTAACTAAACAGGTCAAGTCATTTCAAAACTTCAAAACCCCGGGAAAAAATAACGAGCACTTAAGAGATGCCCACAATTAGAGTGTCATGGCCGAGTGGTTAAGAGCATCGAATTCAAGTTCTGGTGCGTTTTCACCGGAGTGTGGGTTCGAATCCCGGTCGTGACACTTGTGTCCTTGAGCAAGATATTTTACTATAATTGCTTCTCTTCACCCGGGGGAATAAATGGGTACCTGCGAGGGTAGAGGTTGATATTGTGAATGAAAAAGCCTTTGGAGCGATATATACTGTTGCCCAGGTTGTATACTCCCAAGGGAGCTGAGAAACATTAAAAAAAGGGATGTTATTGGCCCTATGACCAGGGCACTACTGTAAAGCGCTTAGAGAATTAAGTGTTAGTTATTCGGCGCTATATAAATCGAAAGTTATTATTATTATATATACAAACTAGCTATTATTTTTCAATCACACTCATTTCAAACACATACTATTTTAATATTTAAATAACATTTCTATTTATCATTAACTACTATTTATTTAAGTACATGTACCATTTTCAATTATAGTAGAATAACTTGGACTAATTGTTGAGCTTACACCTTGAAGTGTTGTTTTTGTTTCCTCTGATAGTCTGGACAACACCCTATGGGTAGACCCTCTAGTACAGCGTGTTCATCTACCAAGCCTCCAGACTTCTGTCAATATTCATAATATTAGACAAGAGTTACTTGAAGAAGGCTATGCTGAGGATAATCCAGAGGTTTGTTGGTCCATCTGTGTCTGCTTTCTGTCTGTCTGTCTGTTTGTCTATCTATTGCAATATTAGACAAGAGTTACTTGAAGAAGGCTATGCCGAGGATAATCCAGAGGTTTGTTGGTCTTTCTGTGTCTGCTTTCTGTCTGTCTGTCTGTTTGTCTATCGATTGCAATATTAGACAAGAGTTACTTGAAGAAGGCTATGCTGAGGATAATCCAGAGGTTTGTTAGTCCATCTGTGTTTGCTTTCTGTCTGTCTGTCTGTCTGTCTGTCTGTCTATCTATTGCAATATTAGACAAGAGTTGCTTGAAGAAGGCTATGCTGAGGATAATCCAAAGGTTTGTTAGTCCATCTGTGTCTGCTTTCTGTCTGTCTGTCTGTCTGTCTGTCTGTCTGTTTGTCTGTCTATTGCAATATTAGACAAGAGTTACTTGGTAGAGCACCGGTACGTTAATACAGAGGTTGTTGGTTCGAGTCGCACTCTAGTCTATTTTCTTTGTTCAATCCAAAATCAGTTCAAATTGCCCCAGTCATTAATATTTGATATCTGATATAAATAGTCACATCCCTTGCTACACGACAGTTTGTCATGCAACTCCATACGTCCAGCATAGTGAATGATTTTTTGATGGTGTTTTATTTTAGCACATTACCAACTTGAGGAAGAGATGTGAAGGACGCTTGACCCTCCCTGACCTGGTGACCCCGTCAGGTCAAGAGCATAGGTAAGACCGCTTACTCTAAAATAAACAGGACAATTCTTTTCAGAAATGGGAAGTCTCCCGAATTCTGAAAAATCTCCAAAATGTCAAAAAATATCTACTCTGAGGTAGTAGAATATATATAGCAAGACAGGTTCTCAAAAGAACATTATCTTCACAGCAAGTAAAGATTTAAACACATCATGCAATGCCTCAAATCCCATAGAGACATTACTGGTTGAGTGCCAGAAATAGAGACAAGTTGAGATTCTACAGTTCCTTAAGTACAATTTGTCCTTGTGCCTTGGAGCTGTTATTGTTCCTTGATGCTCCAATATCATTGTATGTTCATTCAGGCTGTTGCTTATCTCTAATTTGAAGATGGGTACTTGAGAAGAATGTAGAAATACTTCCGAAGGGTCATTGTATTTCAAACATCGTTGAGTACCGAGTCAATTATCTAGCTGTAGAAAGCATAAACGCTTGTAAGCGTTTTCCATGTTATAGGAGAGCGTCGAGTTGTAAATTAGATGAAGGAAGCTTGGTTTTTTATATTTTATGATTTTAAATGGAGAAATTTTATTTCCTATGAAATAATCTCCATCTTGGTATTTATAATATCCAGTAAAGTGGTGCCTGCCGTGCTTGTGCTGCCTTGCCATGGTCATTCCAGAGTAAATCTTCAAACCTAATGGTTTCAAATTCCCACTGAAATATTTCCTTAATTGGTAACCTTCATTTAAATGTGGTTGGTTGAGATTGTGACCTTATTAGACTCAGTTATGATTGTTTGCAATAAGTGTTTTATTAAGATAATGACTTATGTTCTTTAAGATAATGACTTATGTTCTGATAAGTCGTATGTTCTTGGAACTAAATGTTTTGTATGTGTTCACACAATGCTTTAAAACACACATGCAAATCCATTATTTTTCTTGAGTTCACTTTTTAGTTAAATTTGTATGTTATTGAAACTAAGAAAGTAAGCTGTGAGTTTGATGGTTGATGTTTTTTTATATTTTTTATTTAGGATGGAAGTTTGTAAGTGCTAGTGTGACTTTTTCTAGTCCGTTTAACAATAAAAATATTAGTTCTTACATAACAAATTTTCCGATAACCTTATTGATGCGCTATACATAGCACATAGTGCCCTGCCCCTTTTTATACAAAATTAAAATGTATCAGCGACAGTTAACAAAACCCAGCAGCTTTTCTATCAGCCGTTTTCATATGTTATTTCCTTTTTTATTTGGTTATGATATCTATCTAGAAGTCAACCTATACTATTACCCGATCCAATCTATCTCAAGATATCAGATGAGTTCTATATCAGAGCCTGTAGGTTTTCTTTCAGAAGTGTTCATCTGTTATTTTCCTTTTATTTGGTTATGTTATCTATCTAGAAGTCAACCTATACTACTACCAGATCCAATCTATCTCAAGATATCAGATGAGTTCTATATATATATCAGAGCCTGTAGGTTTTCTTTCAGCAGTTTTCATCTGTTATTTTCCTTTTATTTTGTCGTGTAATCTATCTAGAAGTCAACCTATACTACTACCAGATCCAATCTATCTCAAGATATCAGATGAGTTCTACACAGTGTATGTGTCGTCTGTACATACTCCAGGTTGTCTGTACATACAGCTAGCAAGCTATGTTAAAAGGTAGGATTACATTCATAATAAACATGGAGCGGAGATTGCCGTCTTGTTCAAACAAGTTGTAAATAATGTAAATTTGATTGCTCCTTTTTGAAAACAAAAGATTCATGATGTGGTTTTTTTCTTCCCTTAATGTTTCTTGAAAAGAATATAAAATAACACAAAATGTGTCATTGTTGTTGAATTTATGTTGCGACGTCGGCCAATTTACTAAAGACCTTTACTGATGGTATCTTACTTGTTTTTACAAAATATATTTGTTTTCTTTTGTTACAGTTGTTTCGCTTCATTTATTTTCAGTTGTAGCTAATGTTGTTGTTGACCACTTCGTTCATTTGTAGTGTTGTATTGTTTACTTGACTAGCTGTTTCAGGTCCAAGCTGTTTCCTGTTTTTTTCAAAGAATTATTTATGTTATTTTATTTTATTTTGATTTTTACTGTTTCATTTTGTGGGTCACATTAGCATCCAGTCATTGATGTACAGTGCTTCTTAATCATCTTTTCATTTATTAATATCCGACTCACAATATTCCATCTTATTTTTTAAATAAATATTACAGACTTGAGAACTTGATGGAGGAAATCAATGCTAAATGTCAGTCTGATAAGACAGCGCCCTCACAGTCCAAAGACTGGCAACCTAAAGTAGGTGAAGTGTGTCTTGCCAAGTTCCACGAAGATGAAAGGTAAGTAAAGGAGCTCAATCGGTCATCAAAGTTGCGAAATAATCATGAAAGAAGAAAACACCCTTGTCACACGAAGTTGTGTGCGTTTAGATGGTTGATTTCGAGACCTCAAACTTTCAATCCGAGGTCTCAAAATCAAATTTGTGGAAAATTACTACTTTCGCGAAAACTACATCACTTCAGAGGGAGCCGTTTCTCACAATGTTTTATACTATCAACCTCTCCCCATTACTCGTTACCAAGTAAACTTTTATGCTAATAATTATTTTGAGTAATTACCAAAAGTGTCCACTGCCTTTTAAGCCTTGAAGAAAGACTTCGCTAAGGTCAAAAATGTCTGGCCATTAATTCATTTGTTACTGTTTAATTCTAGATGGAATAGAGTCAGTATTAGAGAGATCTCAGGTGAAGGAAAGTATGAAGTCTTCTATCTGGATTTTGGCGATCAGGAAGAAGTTTCAAAGGAGTGGATACGGCCTGCATGGAATACAATTCTCCAGGTATTGTACTGATTGTGTATTTATAATAATAATAATTTGGGGGGCTAATCATCCTGACTCGCAGCTTAGAGCTGAATTGCGAAGGACACGGCTACAACGTGTTCGAGAAGCAGGCATGCAAGGGCGCATTCAGCTGCCAGCCACATCATCCCATTATGACCACGGAGCACAGCCAAGAAAAGAATTGTTTGATTAATAAACTAAACTTTTCTTTGCTGTGACTAATACAAACTTGAAGGCTTTGTGGTAAAGAGCTTTCTATGTAAACATGCGTAGTCATGGTAAGATTGCGTGTACTTTCTAGCTGGCTGCCAAAACGCAATGGTTTTGCGCGGCACTATGCGCGAATCATGTTATGGTTTTCGAGTGACGTTAGAGGTCACATCGTCTATATATTGTACACTGTTCTCTGATTTTCAGACTATCAATCTCTTATTTATTACCAGTTACCGTTCCAAGCTATCAAGTGTAGTCTTACCAACATCCGTCCTCATCAAGGTGCTGATTGGTCAGATGGTGCTGGAGATGCATTATGGGATATGTGTCTGGACGGAGACAGCAAGAAACTACTCATGGTTAAGGTAAGTCAGTGACTTGGTTTATTTTTCTTATACTATTGTATGAGATTACATTCTATACTTTTAAGGAGTTTCTTTATTAATGTATCTTTTATAAATGAAACTTTTACAAGTTAGTTGGTTGTCTAGTTGGTAAGACACTGCTCTAAAATTGCAAAGGTCGTTCATGGTTCGAATCCCACCCGAGGAATCAGTGATTTTGGTTCTACTTGAACTACTGTAACAAGAAACATTATTATATTGTGCACTTTTGAGGAGTTTCCTCATCAATGTCTTTTATTTGGATACAAACTTAACAATTTGATTTCGAGACCTCAGAATTAGAATTTGAGGTCTCGAAATTAAACATCTGAAAGCACACAACTTCGTGTGACAAGGGTGTTTTTCTTTCGTTATTATCTCGCAACTTCGACGACCAATTGAGCTCAAATTTTCACAGGGTTCTTATTTTATGCGTATGTTGAGATACACCAAGTGAGAAGACTGGTCTTTTACAATTACCAATAGTGTCTAGTGTCTTTAAGATACACCAAGTAAGAAGACAGGCCTTTTACAATTACCAAAGGTGTCCAGTGCCTTTAAATGTGTGACAGGAAAGAATGAGGAGGTAAAACATCTTTAAGATTTTGTTGTTTTTCCCTGAAGGTGGTATCCGAGAAGAAACAAGACGCGGAGTGCATCCAATATGAGATTGAACTCTTCAATACGAGCAGTGAACGAGACGTTGTGATTGGTCAGCAGCTTGTTTATGGTGGACACGCTTCTGGCAATGAGTCATTCCTAGAGGTCAGTATAGGTCATCTTCTCATTGGACTATTGATCTCATTTATTAAAGATACTGGACACCTTCGGTAATTGTCAAAGACCAGTCTTCTATCTCAACATATGCTTAAACAAAACAAAACTTGAAGTTGAACTCAATTGGTTGTCGAGGTTGCGAGATAATAATGGAACAAAAACATACTTGTCACACGAAGTTGTGGGCTTTCAGATGCTTGGTTTCGGGACCTCAAAATCTAATTCTGAGGTCTATTAATCAAACTCGTGGAAAATTACTTCTTTCTCAAAAACTATGTTATTGGGCTGTTTCTCGGAATGTTTTATACTATCAACCTCTCCCCATTAGTCGTTGCCAAGTAAGGTTTTATGCTAATAATTATTTTGAGTAATTACCAATGGTGTCCACTGCCTTTAAAGGAACACGTTGCCTTGGATCAGACGAGTTGGTCTATAAAAAGCGTCTTGTAACCGTTTTCTATAAAATGCATATGGTTGGAAAGATGTTGTAAAAGTAGAATACAATGATCCACACAAATTTGCCTCAAAATTGCGTGGTTTTCCTTTTACTGTGCGAACTAACACGGTCGGCCATTTATGGGAGTCAAAAATTTGACTCCCATAAATGGCCAACCGTGTTAGTTGACGAGGTAAAAGGAAAAACCGTGCAATTTAGAGGCATGTTTGTGTGGATCATTGTATTCTACTTTTACAACATCTTTCTACCCATGTGCATTTTATAACAAACGCTTTTCAAAAACCAACTCAACCGATCCAAGGCAACGTGTTCCTTTAAAGTCAAAGTGTACTTTTGGTTTTTGGAAACGTTCGATTATTTTAATCCTATATATATGTAGATGTATACAAGAAAAAATAACATGTGAAAATATCATATCAAAAGGTGGCTGAAATATTTAGACATCACGGAAATCGGAAGCAAATATGTTCGCGTTAGAAGAATAATACTTCAAACTAAAATGATTCTCAAAATGTTGTGTCTACTGTAGGCTTCTAACCAAAGATTTTTATTAACGTGAATTTAGAGTGACTACCAAATGTATACCTTCACTTAAACCAGAAATACCCCCCCCCCAAAAAAATTATTTTTTTTTTTAAAGAGTTTACTTTAAATTCACAAGAACACGAAGATAAAACCATATGGACCTCCCCAGATTGTAGGGTAAGACTTTTGCACATTGTGGTCGTAAGCTTTGTCGCTTTGTGGTCGCAAGCTTTGCCGCTTTGTGGTTGCAAGCTTTGCCACTTTGTGGTCGCAAGCTTTGCCGCTTTGTGGTCGCAAGCTTTGCCACTTTGTGGTCGCAAGCTTTGCCGCTTTGTGGTCGCAAGCTTTGCCGCTTTGCGCTCAAAGTTCAGTTTTTTTTCTTCACATCCCTGGTTTTAGGAGGCAAATAATAAGTGCCATTTCTGATGTTTGATTTTCTCCCTACAGACAGTGTTCCCAACTACAATTCCAGATGATGATACCGAGGTTCCCTTGACAACAGAAGCAGCCAATCAGCTGTCTCATCTCTGCTCGGAGATCTTTCAAATGAAGGTATGTCTCAAAACAGTGTAAGCGATCTTTATTTTTCATTTTATAACTATTTTTCTGAAGGGGTATTAACTGGTCACTAGTGACTGGTGAGCGCATGAAAAAGTTAAATTGCTTCCCCTAAGTTATGTATAGACTGTGCAAGTCTCGCACGTAGGGAAAACGAGAACTTAATTCGAAAAAAAGTATATTTTTGTACAAAACCAAATTGTATTGAAACTGTTATTTGTTAAAAAATTCTTAAAGATTATTATTTTTAACGTACTTTTTGTATAATTATTATTTTAATTCGTGTACATAATAATTGTTTTGTTTTAATTAACGTAAAAATTATACATTTATCGGGACGAGGATCGCTGTTCGACATCGACCTGGATGATTTTTCTAATAAACCCCATTTGTGAATCACGTCCAATTTGTGCGATCATCACATAGGTTCAGCGATAATGGGAACGTCAATTGGGTAATATTCTTAATTGTTTAGAGTAAACCGGAAACTGGAGGTCAAGTTTTTTTCTTTAGTTTTCTTCGTTAATTTGTTGAATTGATTTTACTTTTCTGTTTTTAATCACTTATTTTTACATTCCCAAGAACATATTCACTTTTTAGAGTCATAACTTATGTTAAACTAAAATTATTGACAGAACAAAATCTCCCCAACGTAAAACTCCATTAGGTTGGGACCACAATGGTCCCGGAAGTTCAATTTCTCGCGAGACTTGCACAGTCTATTGTCTGGTACCAGGTGTTTCCTATTTTTCATCATTAGGCCACATAAAAACAAAATTGTTGATCGTCCCCGCCCGACCGTTAAAAACCCCCAAACCCCATTTTTTTCTTTTTTCCCCATGTCTGGATATCTCTTTATACCTTTACTGCCCAGAATTTTCAGCTGATATTTTTTTCAAAATGTACAGGTTTGAAAAGATGTTTAAAGAAGGTTTTTATTCATGTTGGCAAAGCAAGAACAATTCTTCAAATATTTACTTGGGCTACACTGTGCTTAGTTGTTTAAAAAAGTTTACAGAAAATGTCATCTAGGAGTTAAATTTGTTTGACAAAACTGTTGAAAACATCAAAAAGCACACAAACCCTCTGTTTTATAGTGATTGTGATGATTTCTTTATTCTTGATTTCATATTTGGCATGTCAAATCAAGAAATCCTGCTCATTGGTCTACTTCTCTAGTGCTTTGGATACTGTTTCCAAAAGCTCCTTGGAATCTATAACCCCAGGGGTTACCAAACAGTAGAAATGCCGTCATTTCAACAAACCTTTGAATTTGTATCCAAGTTCCAGACTTTTTCATTAGTAATGACTCTCACCCCTTACACTATCTGATCATGGTTCAAAGTCTACCTTTATTTTGATTGTAGAATTTGGAAGACCAGCTCGAAGCAGCCAAACAGATCAAGGAATTAATGATGACAATTTGGTATGTGTACAAACATCATAAGAACTGAATAGGGTTATGTATAAAGACGGGAGCCAAATTTCATAGAACTGCTTAAGCAGTAAAAAGAAGCTAAGCACAACTCAATTATGCTCAGCAGAATAAAGTTACAGAAAAAAAGTACCATGCTGTTACTGGTATCCTGCTCGTTTTTGCTCAATCTATAATTGTGTTTCCCCTGGGCCCAATTTCACGAAGCTGCTTTAAGCACAAAATATTGCTTAATAATTGTATGCTAAGCAGAAACGAACAGGATACCAGTCACAACTTGTAAATGTGACATAGTACTTTGGCTGATAACCTTGTTCTGCTTAGCATAGATTTGTTGTGCTTAGTTAGTTTTGTTTGCGCTTAAGCAGCTTTAAGATATTAAAGTAATCTTATAAAAGGATATTAGTTTTTATCCCCCCCCCCATAAGAAAAAAAAAATCTCCCCTTATGACAAAATTTGTCCTGTTGCTCTGATGATGTTTCAACCACAGCCCCTGCATTTGTTTTGATTAGTTGACGATGTCATTTATTCTTGATCTCATTTCAGCGAGTCGGATTACGAGGTTGATGTGACTCCTTTATGTCAGCTACTAGTCTCGATGCAGGATGACCAATCACTCATTTCTTGATTAGTTGATGATGTCATTTATTCTTAATCTCATTTCAGCGAGTTGGATTACGAGGTTGATGTGACTTCGTTATGTCAGCTACTAGTCTCGATGCGGGATGACCAGTTACTCACTGATACGCTGGCTACTGGTCTGGTGTATGGATGCTTCAAAAAACCAAAGTAATAACAAATTAATAATATTCCGTTTTATTGTCTAGCTGACGAGGATATTTTTGGTAAAATGCTACACAAGCATTTGTATTAAATATTGGGGTTTGTTTTTTCAGTGTGTAGGGAACCCAAGTACACCTCATTGTTCAACTGTCTAAAGCCTGGTTCATACTTCGTGCGAATGCTAAGCGAATTTGATGTCACAACTCTCCTTTCGCATCGATATAAGTGAGTTGAGCAGAGTTGAACTGCTGCGAACTATTTGTTGCGATTTTGTGACGTCAGCATTCACTTCGCATTCGCAGGAACTATGAACCGGTCTTTATCCAACTATGTGATTACCATATGTTTTACAATTGAAAGTTCAAGACAGTGGACACTATTGGTAATTGTCAAAGAGTAGTCCTCACACTTGGTGTATGTCAACATATGCATAAAATAGCAAACCTGTGAAAATTTGAGCTCAATCGGTCGTCAAAGTTGCGAGATAATAATGAAAGGAAAAAAACACCCTTGTCACACAAAGTTGTGTGCGTTCAGATGATTGATTTCGAGACCTCAAGTTGTAAACTTGAGGTCTCGAAATCAAATTCTTGGAAAACTACTTCGCTCTTGAAAACTATGTCACTTCAGTGGGTGCAGTTTCTCACAATGTTTTATACCATCAACCTCTCTCCATTACTCATCACCAATTAAGTTTTTATGCTGATAATGATTTTGAGTAATTACCAATAGTGTCCACTGCCTTTAAGTTTGGGGTCACGACTTGTCGGCTCACTCTCTTTTTCCATTCTAGCTCTGATTAAGATCTTTCTGTGGTCATTTCTTTTTACTCATAGGGGCCAATTGTGGTGAATTGGAAAAAAAAATCATATTTGTTTTCCTGAAGTTAAACATCCAGTATCTACATTATACATTTATTTATGAAATTTCTAAACTTATTTTTTATTGATGACATAGAAACTGTGAGGTTGTTTGCAGAGTTGGAGGTTTACATCAACTATGCAGGCTGCTGCTTAAGGTGAATGGATTATATATCTTCTTATTTTTATTGTGTGTTTTTGTGTATTACTTTACATAGATTTGTTTCAGTAACTAGACGACAATATGAATATTCTAGTCATTGTGAAATCAGCAGTTAGCTTGATAAGATTCAAACCTGTAACCTTGTGATTGCAAGTCCTGCCTTATAATCATGATGACCACGGTGTTGCCGTTAGTTTAGATGTGTGTTTGTTTATAAAATGTTCTCCCTGGGTTTTTTTTTATGTTGTTGTTACAGACTGATGATGCTGGGCTTCAGGAGTTCATTCCTTATATTCTAATGATGTCATCAGGAAGTAATGCGTAAGTTTGCTGAGAATTTTAAAAACTGTTATCAAGAATGAGTAAAGCCCGGTTCATACTTCCTGCGAATGCGAATGCGATACAAATGTTGATGTCACAAACTCACAACAAATTATTCGCAGCAGTTCAACTTTGCTCAACTCACTTGCGATAATCGCTGCGTAAGGAGGGTTGTGACGTCAAATTCACGTCAAATTTGCTTCGCATTCGCATTCGCAGGAAGTATGAACTGGCCTTAAGAAAGTTAGTTTGGCTTTACTGTCCAGTTTTATAACACCTTGTAATTTCATTCTCCTTCATTAGAAGCAAGAAAAGTATTCAAGATTATGGTGGGATCCAAGCGTTGTGTAGACTTCTAGATCAGTCAGTAGCGATTGCCGTCATCAACCAAGCCAGCTCGGCACTAGCGTCACTAGTTGCTGATAACACTCAGTAAGTAGTTTGTATGAATACTGTGTAGTGACAATCTACCTCATCAGTCTCGTCCATCCTTAGCATACACCGGACTGCGTTCTAATGGGTTCATGATGCTTCATCAGCCCAGGACGTCTTTGTGGCAACAGGTCATTTTCTGTAGCATCAGCCCGAGTGTGGAACCAACTCCAACTGACTGTCAAATCATCTCCATCCATCACAACATTCAGGAAAAACTTTAAAATCTTACCTGTCCAAACAAGCATACTCACACAATCCACAGTCCTAATTTGTTTTTCCTCCTCAAGCGCTATGAGCACTTTTCTTTTTTAGAGGGATACCTGCACAATGTTAAGTTCTTTTCTTGTTATTATTATTTATTTATAGTATCACTAGTTGCCGATAGTGATTAGTAAATAATATCCTAGAATCCCTTGTTGCTGATTATTGGAATTTCATTTTGAAATTGTCCAGCAACATGAAATTTGAATACTGTTTTGTTTACGTTATTGAACCACGGTATTAACAATCAAATTTGTTTTTGACCTATGACAGGAATCAAGAAGTCGCAAGTAAGGCAGGTGGATTGAAATCACTCTGCAAGCTGCTGGGTATCGTTAAAGATAAAGATTGCCTGATGAACATGTTGAGGGCGCTATACAAGATGGCTGCTCATCTAGGGTAAGACTGAACAAGTTTACTACTATGCTACTGTACTGTACATTGTTTATGGTTTGCCAAATGGAAAATGTTGAATATTGAAAACAAGTTGAGACTTAAGGTTATGCATGGTGGAAAGTCTTTTGTAAAAAGTCTTTTGTGAGTAGTGTAGGCTCTGAAAAGAGCCGGTTTGTCTGCTCAATATTTCAATCAGTGTGCTCTGATCGTCTTCTGGAGAATAATAATATTTGAGTTTATATAGCGCTTTTTCACTCCCGATGGGTGTCTCACAGCGCTTCAAATTATTACCCCTGGTCATTGGGCCTTAATTCACTCCTTAAACCATCTCAGCTCCCTTGGGAGTATACAGGCTCGTGCAACAAATGCACTACTCGGCTAAATCAATCACAAGAACCATCTCTGCCCTCACAGGTCCCCATTTACCCTTGGGTGGAGAGAAGCAATAATAGTTAAGTGTCTTGCTCAGGGACACAAGTGTCACGACCAGGATTCGAACCCACATTCTGCTGAACAGAATCAGCAGAGCTTGAATTCGGTGCTCTTATCCGCTCGGCCACGACACCCTATTGTAGAGCAGAGCAGAGTCCAGCATTCACCAGAAGATGGTCAGAGCACACTGATCGAAACGTCAAGCAGAAACCAGCTCTTCTCAGAGCCACCACTACTCACAATAGAGATTTTTACATGATGTCATCGCACTGCAAACCCTACTTGGAAATATATGTAGATATATTAAAGGTCTAGAGAATATTTGTTAATATTCATACTTTTCTATATTTTTTATGTCCATGTACATGTATGCCATTGTTGGCGGGGTCTGGGAGGGCACATCACGTTGACAGTTCTTGTGTACTATTTCCTTACCCGTGACGGCCCCTGCCAACAAATAGTTATAGTTAAGTGTGAAGTTTTAAACAAAACAAAACGTAATTGATTTCAGGAATAGAGATTTGATTCGTGAGGAGGGTGGACTTACTGTGCTGTGTGACTATTTATGGGAGACCAGGGATAGCCCACTGGTTCACATCATTGCTCAAGCATTATCAGTGTTGAGTAGCAATAACATGGAGAATCTTCAAGCCATGGCGGAACAGCAGATGTTAGACTGTGTAGAGTGGTATGTAGGCTTTATCTTTCTCTAAAAGGAACACGTTGCCTTGGATCGTTTGAGTTGGTCTATGAAAAGCGTTTGAAACCGTTTGTCATGAAATACATATGGTAAGAAAGATATTTTAAAATAACCAGCAACACATCCGTCCATGCACTGCTTTTCAAGATTTCCCCCGTCTCTCCTTGTAATATGCTTTATACATAACTATTATTTCATTCTTAAAACTACAGGGATGAGAAATGTCAAGACTTTTATCTGAATTCAGAATTTTTGAGTCATCCTGGTGAAAAAAACAGTCTTTACTTTTTAACACATACAAAATATCACTAAAAAGTATTATATTAGAAATAGTTATGGTTATTAAAATGTATGACGTAAATTTGTTATTTTATTTCTCTGCAGTCAGTTGATGTGCATGAGTCATTCACAAAGCACACACCAATTGCTAAGCACGCTCCACGTCCGCCTCATTGACTACACAAAGAAACACATGACCACCGACGTCCAATCAGACTTCAGCTTCTTCAGCAGCCAATCAAATCCGCCAGCTGGTGGAATAGGCCAATCAACAGTTGAGTATCAGACAAAAGTCATTGATATTCGTGAGATTAAAGAGGGGGAGGAGCCTGTGATTGAGGAGGATTTGAACGATATGCCTTCATTGGAATATGTACCAGAAAGTGCTCTGCCGAGGTAAGATCATCAACTTTATAGGATTTGAGGCATTGCATGGTGAGGTATCAATGTATATTTGGTTTGCAGTAACACCATGTGTGTATCTACTTGCTAGGTAGAGTTTGTTCTTAGAGAACTGTCTTGCTTTATTCTATTGCAGCGGAGTAGATAATCAGAGATTCGGGAGACTTCTCAGTTCTGAAAAGAACTGTCCTGCTTTATAACTATTCGAAACGTTGAGACCAATTCAGAACTGACTCCGCGGCAGTACAGTTAATTATGATCCTATAAGCTAAAGAAGTAGTCCAGTCTATTTTCTATACCATCCACCCTGGTAATAGTTAAAAAGCAAGACAGTTCTCTAAGAACAAACTCTACCTGGCAAGTAGATACACACATGGTGTTACCGCAAACCAAATATACATTAACATCAACTTTGTTTTGTAGAATTTTGTACTTGTACTTGTATTTAATCCAATAACCTTGTTGAAGGTCGTAGGGGCACCACAGCCGACTTATTGTTCTACAAATTTGTATTTTAATCTTCCAGGCTCCATCCTAAGGTGCTATGGTCCCAACGTTCAAACTCGGTCGTCCTTAGTGTACAGCTCAGAGGAGTCCAGACATATGACATCAAACTGACATCAACAAGCATTAGTTTCAGGTAATGAAATACACACCAAAAGTTCAAACATGGAGCACGAGGTTTGTTTTTTACGAATACAAAAACAGAACTAGTTACTTACTTGTTATTGTAGTTTATGGCCCTTTTTGAAACCACGGCTTCGGCTTTGGATTCGGCTCAGGCTAACTTGGCCCTGCGGTTGTTTTGTGACAATATTGCGCATGCTGCGCATACACGCTCAGGGTTTCAGACGAGAGGACGGAGCCTGAAGCCGACTCCAAAGCCGAAGGCGTGGTTTCGAAAAGGGCGTATGTTTCACGCCTAAGCAAGGAGCTTCTAATCTTTAGACTGGTTACCAATTCCAATGCTCAACTGCCTTTTGTATCCTGACGTTGTGGTCATGTAAAACGCAATGATACGGTTATTGTAAATTGAGATACACGCCTTTTAAACATTAATTGTACGAGAAGTTTTGTAAGGGTCTTGTGTATATCATTTATGGATTGTAGTATTTTCTAACTTTGAAACAATTTGTTATGTTCATTTTGTGATTTTTGCTGTTGTAATCATTGTCATTTTAATGTTGTTGTTGTTTATTTCATTGTTTCCTGATTGTTTTGTTATGCGCTTTATGGAATGGGTGAAATATAAATAAATAAATTACTATGATTACTATTATTAATTTTTGTATTATTATTATTGTTATATAAGAACTATTACAGAGGGCTTTGTAGGCCAGATGAATTTTTTTTATTGTATTTTTTTTAAATGTAAATGTTTAAATAGTTATGTGCTGCAAATGAGATGTTAGTTCCATAACTAACTTCTCTCCAACAGGGAGGACATATTCCAAATCCTAACACCTTCATATGTTGTCTTTTTTAGTACTCTCGTAGATGCAACTATGTACGAGTTTACGTTGAACCTTTATGGTCGTGTGAGGGCGCCAGACCATACAGCTGTCCCCTCAGGCAGTGAAGTGTTAATCACGTTGTACAAAGAGAGCGTCGGGTCCAAATGGTCCAGATTGGCTGCCAACAAGAGCAAGGTGAGATGAGACGAGTCTCTTGTTTGAGTTGCTTCTTTAAAATATTACAGGGCCCAATTTCATAGAGCTAATATTAACCTGTGTCTTTAACAGCCAGAAGTTGAATTAAGATGTGTTTTTTTCTTTCCTAGTTGCCTTACATTGGTGTGGATTTCGAACGATGGAACGAGGAAGCTGATTCAGACGATGAGGTTGAAGCTCGTTATGGGATCAAGAAGAAGACGTCACATCGTAAGTATCTCTTTCAATACACACCACACACGTAAAAACAAAATACATAAAAAAGGAGCGTAGTAACGGTTGTGTTTTACCAACTGACTTTCTACTATGTAAGGTGTGTCGTGGCCGGGCGGATCAGAACACTTGACTCAAGCTCTGTAGTTTCTGATCAGTAGAGTGAGGGTTTCGAGTCCCGGTCGTGACTCTTGTGTCCTTAAACAAGACACTTATTGCCGAGTCCTTCGGATTGGAAGTTAATTGTTCCTGCGTGTTGTGTAATGCACGTAAAAGAACCCAGTGCACTTATCCAAAGTAAAAGCACACAGCACCTTGTAAACTATTACATGAAATAAGTCTCATACTTAAGAAAGTAGCTCCTCATGCATACCTGGCAAAGAAACAATTCTGAGCTCTTTGATATGACCATCTGGTGTGAGAAAGCGCTATATAAGAACTTATGATTTCTTGATTTATATTTTAACGCTTAATTTTACTTCTCCATCTGTTTCCTTTGCAGCCATCAAGCCAAAGATAAAGAAAACTCCAAGCAATAAAATCCCAATTGCTTCAGTTCCAGAGCTGGATACATCAGAAAGTTCCAATTCTGAGTATGAACTTTTGGATAGCTCAGAGGAAGGAGCCGAGTTTGGTTACGCTAGTGATGAGAATATTGACCCTCTGAGTCAAATTCAGTCATCATTGCAGTGAGGCATCGCAGTGAGGCATCGCAGTGAGGCATCGCAGTGAGGCATTACAATTAGCCTTTTGGTGATGTGAGCCACCTAGTTGACACCTAGTGATTCACCTAGTTGTTTGTGTGTATACAGACAAATTTACCCAAAGCTATTTCTTTTTATTTTTTGGGGTGGGATTGCCATAGTATTGCCATAGTACAATATGAATAGATTCCTTACACCTTGCAGGAAAAATACTGAGCGCTTTAAGAGGCCCATCGGGTATGATAAAGCACAATAAGAACTCAGTGTTATTAGTGTGTCTGACATACCTCAAATTGACTTGATATAGGCTTAGGGATAAGAAATGTCTGACTTTTTTTCTTGATTCAGACTTTTTTAAATCTGGTAAACAAGAAATGCTGTGATTGTCTCCAAATGAAATAAGTCAGGATTCTTTGATCTACTTCTCAAGCCCTGAGGGTACTGCGCTCAAAATCTACTAGAAATTTATTTTCAAAGTCTTTCTATTCAGCCTTGAAGAAGGACTCTGCCTTGGAGAAGGACTCTACTAGGTTTGAAATGTCGGGCTGCTACTTTTCTATCACTGAAGACACAGCATTCAAAAGGTCATTGAAAATTTGCAACTCAAGGATTATCGAAAGGTATTTGAGTGAAAAAGAAACAGTTGACTGCCATTGTTAGATCAGTCTCAATTCCAATTTGTAAATTACGAAAGTAGTTAATCATTATTCTTCATGGGTAATAGAGTCACCAATACAGTAGGGTTGAAGTAAAAACCATTTTGTTTAAAAACTTTTTACTTTATGACAAGCTGCTCAAGTTGTATGCAGTGATGAAATAGTCTCTTTGAGTTTAGGTTATCAAGTATCAAACCACAAGGGAAACTGATTTGGCTAGTTTTAAATAACTTTGGGTAGAACAAAGACAAATCGTGATCCCTGTGCTGCCGCTTGCAATGTATCGTAAATTTGGGTGTGATCCCTAGCTATATGGCAGTTACAGGTTGTATGGCGCTTGACTGGCATCCCGATCAAAGATATTGACAAACAGGGAGACTGCTAACATATGGCTAGATAGCTCAGTTGGTAGAGCACTTGAAAGTTAATCTGGAGGACACGGGTTAAAGTCCAGCTCTAGTCACTTTTCCTTTGTTTTCCGATACTACTTAATGTTTAGTTTGTTCAAACTTCTGATGCCTTGTTCTGGGTTTTTATGGATATTTTTGGTTTACATTTTAGGAGCACAAAGAAAGTGTCCTTTGAAGAAGTGCCTCTTTTTTCTCGTGAAAGAAAAAAAAGGTTTTGTTTATGCAGTTCGTTGAAATTGTGTACTATTTGAAGTTTAATTCTGTCACTAAATGAACAAGTTTTGACTTGAACAGAACTACTCGAGACTCCACCTTGGTTTGTCTGTTGATGAAATTTCCAAATCATATCTAGGAATGTTGAACATTTGTTTGTTTAGGTGACCTTTGTGCCAAGGGAATACGGCAAACTTTTGCCATCATTGTACAGCGCACAGGCGTTGCTCACTGGCTACATTGTGTTTGTTTTGTTAGATGTTCGTTTCCAGCATGTTAAGGGGCTTGGTGAAGTTGCTTTGTTCCTATACCATCTTCATCATTTAGCAGTAGCAACCGAGATTCCATGCACAACGTCACGCCAGAGGTGTTTTATATCCCTCATCAAGTTTGGAAGGTCCACGATTTCAGCCTCCCTGTCTCTACCGATCACGTCGATGTAGTTGAGTGGTCGAGGTCCTCTATAAGGGCATGGCAGTCTCCAAAATAACACGTCAGAAATGACCTGGTCTTTGGCACGAAAGCAGTGACCTGCAAAGTGGACTCTGCTTTGAGCAACAGTAGTAGAGATTGGTGGAATGTCTCCGTAGATCTGTTCTTTGGTCTTGTGCTCACGCCATGAGATGTTCTGCACCCTCATAAGAAGCCTGGTGTATGTGCTGTCAAGGCGATCTTGAAACTCTTTCTTCAATACCAACCATCCTCAGGTCCTTAGAGAGTTGCTGTTGGTAGGTTCACATAAGTGCTCCACCTTTATGATAGGGTTCTGTAGGTTGGGTGTTCTTGTCCAGGGGTATTGAGAGAGGAGTGTCATGCCTAGTTGCGTGTTTGCTCAGTTGTAATCGTTGCTTGTGGAGTGTTATTGATGCTGATGGTGTGCCATTACTTCGTTGATAAAGTTCAGTATCGTTTGATGGTGGTTTGGTTGACATTTGGAACATCTACCTTGTAACAATGACATCTTGTCTTTCATAATTCTTCAGGCATCAAATGAGCGAGAATCTTGTTACCCATTGGCTCTTGCTTGGGAAAGATTGATCGAGTCTGGTATCTCGACATTATTGGTTACACTCACTCACTCACTCAGTCGACCCAAGTTGTCACATTGCCGCATGTTTGAGTCTGGCTCGATGTCTGACACGTCACACAACTCTATCCTGCATACAGCTGAATAGCTCCTCCTTGTTCCTGCATCTTCAATCAGGGTCTTGAGCATGGTCTTGGTGGGTCTTCCGGGGCCACGCCTGTCGTGAGTGGGCTCCCACACGATGACTTTTTTGACTGGTAGCTCTGGACGCCATAGACGGTGACCAGCAAGGCGCAACCGGCGCTCCTTGATCTTCTCACTCAGTGGGGGGATGTCTTGGTTCACCTCTTGACCTAGTTGGCATCCTCCTTTCTCTCCACATGACCAAACCACATCAGCCTCCTCATTAATACGGTGCCGATCCCCTCCACTCCGTAAACATTGAAACTGGCAGTAACCCGATCCAAGGGACCCAACTATTATTCAACCTCGTTCCCTGGGGTGTTCAATCTCGCTGGCCATTTTTTCACAGCATGCATTGCTCACTCGTAACCCCTGGAATTGGTTCATTAAAGTGTGCTAGATTTAAAGTGTGCTAGATCCACTCTATGCGCCGGCTTAAGTATGGTCACACGCAAAAGAAGCATCAAGTCAAAGAGCAACTGGTCCCCTCTCATTCTTATTTGATCTTGTGATATGTCTAACTGCATGCAGTTTAGGGAGACGGTCTAAAATCATGATGCATTTGAAAGTGAATCACATCAAAATACTTGCATTTTCACATGCACATACTGAGCGTCTTACAAGCGCTTGAAAGTTTTGAACAAGCAAGCACGCAAATTAGACACTTGTGGGAGTCAAATCAGTGTTGTTGTTTTTTTAGTCCATCCCTACCAGGGGTTAGTGACCAGAGGCAACGATACGGCGCGCTGCCTATGGTAGCGAGGCTAGGTTATATTACATGTAGTTTGAATGCCAGAAATGTAAAAAGGCTTCTCCGTGATGACGCTTGATGACAGTCGAGTAAAATAACTATGAATTCTCAACTAGTAGACAATTAAGGGATGACTAGAATCTAAGATAAAAAGCCTCCAGCTTAAAGCCCTCAGCCAGCGAAATATTATTTAAATAATTACTTTGTTTAGCAATTTTTCCCACCTCTTGCAAAAAGAAAGTGCAATTAAGAAGTTATTGAAGACATTGAATTTTCTTGGCTTTGTAATTATGTAAATCCTTTGATTAAGTTTATTTTTGTAAAGTACATTTTTTCAGAAGTTTCTTCATTTGTTCAGTAGGTATTAGTTGTAGTTAAACTGTTCAGAATGTGTCTGCATTGATAAGAGTAAACGTACAATAATGTTGGAGTAACTATTATTAGATGTGGGTCTTGTTCTAAAAAAAGTAAGTCAGTGTCAGGCCTTGCACTTTGCTCTTAAAGGCAGTGGACACTATTGGTAATTACTCAAAATAATTATTAGCATAAAACCTTACTTGGTAACGAGTAATGGGGAGAGGTTGATGGTATAAAACATTGTGAGAAACGGCTCTCTCTGAAGTAACTTAGTTTTCGAGAAAGAAGTAATTTTCCATGAACTTGATTTTGAGACCTCAAGTTTAGAATTTGAGCATCTGAAATGCACACAACTTCGTGTGACAAGGGTGTTTTTTCTTTCATTATTATCTCGCAACTTCGACGACCAATTGAGCTCAAATTTTCACAGGTTTGTTATTTTATGCATATGTTGAGATACACCAATAGAAGACTGGTCTTTGACAATTACCAATAGTGTCCAGTGTCTTCAAAGGGGCACAGCAATTTTTCTCTGGTAAGGTGCACCTCTATGAGGAAAATGTCAATTTTTATTGGAACTTTACAGTGGGCACCACAGCTAATGTGTCATACACTTCAGTAAAACAAAGAATTAGGACTTGTACTTGCATGTAGATGATTAGGAAAGGACAGTCATATACATGTAGTAACTGTTTTTATTACATAGATTGATAAAAAGAACATTAAATGCCTTTAATAAAAAAAGTAACGTTAAACATTGATATTTCACATTGCCACAAGGGGATTTAAAGGCAGTGGACACTATTGGTAATTACTCAAAATAATTTTTAGCAAAAAAACTTACTTGGCTACAAGTAATGGAGAGCTGTTGTCAGTATGAAACACTGTGAGAAACGGCTCCCTCTGAAGTAACGTAGTTTTCGAGAAAGAAGTAATTTTCCACGAATTTGATTTCAAGACCTCAGTTTTAGAACTTGAGGTCTCGAAATCAAGCATCTGAAAGCACACAACTTCAAGTGACAAGGGTGTTTTTTCTTTCATTATTATCTCGCAACTTCAACGACCGATTGAGCTCAAATTTTCACAGGTTTGTTATTTATGCATATGTTGAGATACACCAACTGTGAAGACTCGTCTTTGACAATTACCAATAGTGTCCAGTGTCTTTAAATACCAAGCTGGCAACAGCAAATTTCTCTCATACAAACAATGCTTTACTGGTATGATTATGGGTTGCAAAAACCAAGAAATTGTGATTCAGTAACTAGATGACAATACTTATTCTAGTCATTGTGAAATCAGCGGTTAGTTTGTTAGGATTCGAACTTGCAACCTTTTGAGTTGTGGTGATTTTTGAGGAAAAAATGATTTACATGATGTTTGGAACAATATGATCTGGCCATCTTTTAGAGAAAGTTTCAAAGCATTGGTTATTAATAATTACTTGGTCTTTTGGTTTGTGAAGTAAAACAAACAACTTTGTTTATCAATTTCATTTTACACTTATTATATTTAACATGGAATAATTTCTTACAAGACACCAAAATGCACTGTCAAAATAATAACGCTATATTTTTGTACACCGGTTGTTAACCTAATTATTTCATTCACAGCGTTAAAAATTGCCAAACATGATTTGCTTTTCTCAAATCTAAACCTTGATTAATGTTGATTTTTTCAAATATATTATGGACACATAAGTTTATTTTTATAAACCATGTAAGCACAACAGCTTACTAAGCACAGACAAATTTTGCTTGGCAGAAACATGTTACCAGCCAACATTCCATTACGTTGACATTATTGTGACTGGTTACCCCCTTCTTTTTTCGCTAAGCAACAAAATTTGCTGAGCATTTTTTTCTCTTCTGCTTAACAGCTTTAAGATATTGGGGTCTAGTGACATGATTTTGTAGCAACATTTGTTTCAGTTGTTGTTATTACTGTTAAGAGGTGCTATTATCGAAGTAATTGAAATCAATAGTTGTAAATTCACAGGCATGAATTGTAACATGCGATTATATTTTGTATTTGTTGCATTTTTATTGTAATACTTCTTTGGAAGTAATGTTGTTGCAGAGTAAACTGTCTGGATATGTTGGGTGTTTGTCTGCAATTATTTTAGAAAAAGAGGAAGCCATTAGGTATACCACTTGCATATTCACAATCATTAGGAGACACTTTTTGTTACAAAAACACCAAATGACCAACAGATAAATATTGAGAACTCTTTTCAGATCTTCTCTTCTTTCGTTTGATGACTTAACCAAGGCGAGCAGTGTTCGTGTATTTAACAAACTCAAGCAATTTGTCTTCATTGACACAGTGATTGCTAATAGACCTTATGCATTGACGTCATCCAGCCGCCATCTTAGAGGAATAACGGTGACGAAACAATCGAGACGCACAGATTTGTACGCGCGGCGCACAGTATTTGCCAATGAACAACCTCCTTTTACCCTCTAGGTGAGGGCGCCCTACTGAAATGACGTCATGTGCATAAGGTCTGTTGAATATCGATCGACTGCTACATCAGTTGTTTTCAAACTAGTGTTTATAAAATGGACACAACAAAAATATGCACATAAATAACATTTCAAATGGTTTCTCCGTTTAGTAAAACAAGCTTTGGAAGACATTCTGTCACTCTGGCTTTGAATTCTGGAATGTCACATATAGGGTTGGAGCTCACGTCTAAACTCTGTAGTCTCGCACAGGACTGTAATGCTTGGAGATTCTGTACTGTCTTGATAGCTGATACAACAAGTTAAGGGAAATAATCGATTCATTACAAGTTATAATTAACCCTTACAATCCCATACCCTTCTATAGCAAACTGCAATATGTGTAAGACTCAAAAGTCCCCATTCGACTCGATTAAATTTGAACCCACCCATCTTAACAAAAACACTCCCCTGTTTGAGATAAATCATTAAAAAGATACAATTGTTCTTCACTGATAACGTTTCCAAGTCGGGCAAATATTGAAGGTCTGTCAGATCTTCCAGGGTGTTGTTGTCGGCCAATAAGGTGCGAGTACACTGCAATGCATGGCAACCTTTGAGAGATGAAAGCTGATTGGATGATAAGTTGACCTGGGTCATTAGCACCATTAGCTCTGTGTGGCATAAACTGGTAAGGTGCTGTAGGAAGATGAAATTAGAAGTTTGGTTATTTTGAATGAAATTACAGTAGAAAATGTTTGATCACAAGGATATGCTGTGAAGTTCTAACATGTTGCTTATGTGCTCATTTGATGTGGTGTCTGCCTCTAAATTTCATTAAATTAACACTGCCAAAGATTTCCTGAAACAATCCAAGATTAAAAAGCTGAATCTACAATTTTGTTTTAAACTTGTTAAAAAAAACTTTGGTTAAAGGCAAAGTATACCTGAGGTATTTGGAACCGTTCGATTGTTTTAATCTTACAAAAATGAATATATAATTATAGGTGGTCAGGTTTTTAAGATATCGCCCAAAATCTGGAGTAAATATGTCCAAGCAGGTAGAATAATCCCAAATGGGAATACGGGGATAAAAACTAATATTGTTTTTCATAACCACGTTACTTCAAAGTGAAATGTATCTCAAAATGCTTTATACTATCTAAAGCTGCTGTACACTTTTTTAACTGCCATTAATTTTAAGAGTAATTGCCAAACATTTACCTTCCCTTTAACTGAAGTTCCCAATCTTGAAAATAAATACCTTATCTGATAAATCCAGTTCCCTGCTACCAGTTTGCATGTTTCTAGTGATTTCATTCTCGATGACAAACTTGCTTCTAAGGTCCTTGAAGTACCCCACCCTACAGGGGTCCGTCTTGAGTAGTGTCTGGAAGTAGCGTAGAGTCTCCTCTTCATATCGCAGAGGATCTACCGCCCTCATGAGCAGAATGATGGTCAGGAGACACCCTAGAACGATGATGGAGGGGAGATAATGATGTCTCGTTAGTTTAATGAGTCAAGTCAACATCAACATGTCATCTTTAGATTGGCCTAAGATTAAGATCTTCTTAGATGGGCTGAAGCTTTCATTTCATTCTGGTTGTGAATCCAAGGACTAAGGAAAGTGAACTTAATCTTTTAACCAAGCCAAAAACTGAATGCAGAAATGACAAAGGAGAGGTTTCAGTTTTAAATGTGGGAGGAAAACCCAGAGAATTATGCAGTCAGGTAGGGACTGAAAACCCAATCCACATAGTACCCCTTGTGGGATTTAAGGTAGAAGGCAAGGAAAGATACCACTAAGCCAACCCCACTGCCCCACTTTACTCGATGAACAAAGTTCCAATTTGACATGATTAACTTCAATGCATAATCTTCAAGGGGGTTTGTATTTGTATGGGGGGGGGGTGGATCTGGAGGGTTAGAAAGGGACCTGAATTTAAGTGGTATTAATTATTTAGACCCATTTACTTCAATGAGGTGAGGTTTGCAGGTAGCGCCATGTGTAAATCTCTTTTGAGTGGTGTTGGTTATGAAATGAACCAGTGGTTGACAACTCAACATTTCAATCAGTATGCTCCGATCCTCTTAGGCAGGAAAGACGGTGCTATCGCAATCCTCACTTAATTGTACTCCCACCATGCAAAACTTCAAATCCTTACATTTATTATCAGGTTCCAACTCCTGTAGTTGTTGGCATGACTCTAGTTCCTGGGTCAGGACCCCAGACTTCTCTACACTTAGCTGTGCAGAGAAGAGGCCAATTGCATCTGTTGTGTCCCTACTCCAGGACTCAGTCTCATCTGGAAATCAACATCAAAGTCAAGATATTAGGAACCAACTTAAAAGTGAAAGGATACGTTCGTTAAACACTCCTAAAAATTAAAGACAATAAAAAACTTACTTGGTTAGTACGACAGCTTTTGACAAGAAACATTTCACTTTGAAGCAATGTGGTATGGATAAAAAAGATTAAAGCCATTGGACCCCTCCGGTACAGAAAAAAAAATAAAAAGTTCACAGATTTACAAATAACTTACAGGGTTTACAGAAGGTAGTGGTGAAAGACTTCTCTTGAAATATTATTCCATGAAATGCTTTACTTTTTGAGAAAACAGTACAACAATATAAATTCTCGTTAGCGAGAATTACGGATTTATTTTAAACACATGTCATGACACGGCGAAACGCGCGGATACAAGAGTGGGTTTTCCCGTTATTTTCTCCCGACTCCGATGACCGATTGAGCCTTAATTTTCACAGGTTTCTTATTTGATATAGAAGTTGTGATACACGAAGTGTGGGACTTGGACATTACTGTTTACCGAAAGTGTATAATGGCTTTAAAGGAGGGTATACCTTTGGTAATGACTCCAAGAAGTTAATGATCATAAAAACTGACTTGGTGAGAAGCACTTCAGTTGCTGATAATGTATAAAACTTTGAGAAACAATTCCCTCCTAAGTATTGTGGTTTAAGAGAGAGAGATTTAAAAACATTTCAATCTGAGAACTGTCTTCTGCATGATTGTGTATTCCAATTACGCATTATTTTTCCTGCAAGGACTAAACTGCTCCAAGTTTTAAGCGATATCTCAAAAACGCTTAACAACTTTTGAAGTGAAATTTTCACAGGTTAGTTTTATTGCATATATCTACATTTATATAGGATAAAAACAATTGAACGGAGAAAAAAAAAAAATTATACGCTCCCTTTAAATAATTACACATCGATACATTGAATTAAGCAACACTCTCCACTCATTGTAAGATTCTTACCTTCAGAAATCCTGCATTGTCTATCAACAGTAGTGTCTTTCATTGATAAATGCACATCATGGGAGGCTGTTAACACATCAGCATTCACTTCATGTATCTAAACAAATTATTCTAACTCAGGAAAGTATAATACTCAGCTCACATTGCCACCTTTTGCCACCAATTAATTGATAATAAATTAGAATTGATCAAAACGACATTTTATATCATTCCAATGTAATCCTCATTGCAGTGCTGTATAACCAAAAGTCTTTTTTTTTCCGAAGTCAAGTCAAGTCACAAGTAACTTTTGCTCAAGTCAAGTCACAAGTAAAGTTTTCAGGAGTCAAATCAGGAGTTGAGGTTTTGCAAGTCAAGTCAAGTCACATAAAATCCTGTTCAAAGATATCAATAGGCAGGTGCACTTGTACATCTGCATATCCCTGAGCACTCAAAAACATAGGGATAGTTGGCATCAACGCCGAAGACTAGACTTCCCAGATTTATTCTAAACAATAACTGCACTAAGTAGGATTTGAAACTTTGCATGGTGGAAATAAGATGTAGGAGAGTTTGCGGTAACACCATGTAATAACAATCTCTAAATGAGTTGGGGTGGTTCTAAAAAGAACCGTTGGATTAACTCGACGTTTCGATCAGTATGCTCTGATCGTCTTCTGGAGAAATGATCATCTTCCATTTCTCCAGAAGACGATCAGAGCATACTAATCGAAACGTCGAGTTAATCCAACGGTTCTTTTCAGAACCACCCCAACTCATTTAGAGATTGTTATTACATGGTGTTACCGCAAACTCTTCTATATAATAACTGCACTGTCGTAAAATCAAAATTATTCTTGTTGAGTGATTTTTGCACGAGTCAAGTCAAGTCACAAGTAGTTTTGCCCCAAGCCAAGTTAAGTCAAGTCGCAAGTAAATGAAATTGGTGACTCGAATCCCACTTGAGTCCAAGTCACCGACTCCCGTCAACAACACTGCCTCGTTGCTTCTTAATCCAAGGATACCCACACTAAGGCGTGTTCCTTTGTTCCTTTTGAGTTCCTCCAAGCACCGAGACTGTTCTCTCCATCAATAGTCACAGATATCTCTGAAGAATTCTCAGCAAGATTAATGGGTTGAGCAAAGACTGCGATTATCCGAGCTGGGTTTCTGGAAACGTAGAGTAGCTGGATCTCCTGAGGTTTGTCAGCTGTCAGTGAAAACAAGGAATTCATAAAAATAAAAATAAATGTATGTATTTTTATTAACTTATTAACTTCTGGATTTTTATGGAACAACACTTTGTGATGTCTATGTGACATGAAAAGCAATTTTTCAACAATCATTATAAGTATTGTTAGAACTATATTGTACAAGATTTTTGTATGTTTTTTATACAGTGTAAGTCCAAGATGCAAGTACAATTGAATGAAATAAACTCAGAAGAAATGTCATCCTTCCAAGATTTAACATCAAACACATTCCCAAAAGCAATGTTAATCAGTTTTCTCACCATTTAAAAAAAACAAATCCACAATTATTTTAAGGAAGACAATTCTCTGCTGTCTGATATATACTAAAATTATTCCATTTTACAACACAATTTGGTTTTAACACAAAATATAAAAAAAATCACCAATTCATGTTTTCAATGTTGACCTTTGACCTTGTTACTAACCTCTTCCAAGGAGCCACCTATGGTAGAACCAACCACTCTGATCGTTGGGATCGGTAAAGAAGGCATTCTGGACCAGTTCATATTCTGTAGAAACAACGGAGGCAAGAAAGAGACTGTTAAAAAGAAGAGAAGACCATTGTCTTGGTGCTGGTCATGAATTGCATAATCAATGCAGCTCTGTGGATCTAGCTTGCAAGGGTGTCAGTAGGGTTAGTGTTAGCGCTGCCTGCGACTCAAAGCACTCCTGGAGTTCTGTACTTTTCTAAGCCACTGTGTGAAATTCATTTGGCATAAATGTTTTTAAAAAAACAAGTTTGACAGTTGATGAAATTCTTTCTCGTCTTTTTCTTATCCAGCCCTGACCAGTTGGCACAACTCAAATTCACTTGACCCCCTTAATTGCCTGTTGTGCAGCAAGAACGAAAACTAATGTGAAACTGGCACCAAAAAGGAGCAGGCAGAGTTAGTAACAAGTGAAAGTAAAAATATCTGGTCTATATTTCTACACAATAAAACCTTAGGCAATTTTAAAAGTGTTGACCTATATTTTGTTTGATTTGCACTGTGATTGAGTTTTATTCAAAGTTTGTCTCGTACCTTGCAGCAGTATTTCCTCTTTGATCCGTCCTTTATTCTCAGGATCAGGATACAGTAACGGAAGAAGTTTACTCCGGTAATGCCATGAGGAGTAGTTTGAGAAGTTAGTTGATATCTTGGCTGTAGAGAACTTGAGTTCCTCGGATGGTTCAATCTTAGCTTTAGTTGTAACAAATCGGCGGTAATCCCAACAATGAACTAAAAGATCAAGAAATCAGTCAAGTTTGACAGATTACTGTATTACACACTACTTAAAAATGGCAATATTGTCTCACCAAAGTGTGGTCCTTCGGTTAGACTGCAGGACTTGCAATCACAAGGTTGTGAGTTTGATTTTACAGATTTCACAGCGGCTAGAATAAGTATTGTTGTCTAGTTGTTGAACTTCACAATTTCTTGATTTGTGCAATTCATAATCATAGACGTTAAACCAATGTTAATATGAGATTGGCCTTTGCCAATTTGGTGTTTATATACCCTTGTGGGAGTTTGCCGAATTCCCTTGACGGCAAGATCATCTAAACAAACAAACAAGCAAACAAACAGACCAGAATTGCAGACAGCTTTTTGCAAATAAGATTCAAACTGAATCAAAGTTCTATTCAGTCATCCAGAGATGACAGATTTGATTGGCAAGGTCGAAATTAAATACTGATTCATATTTTGCCATTAAAAGTTTTGGACAAATTGGCGATTGCTTTCATTTGAGAATGACAAACATGTGACTCACAATTCCTCTCGTCATATTCCAAGTACTTATTGCACAATGAGACTTCTCTACTCCAGTCTGGTTCTGGCATGTGTTCCATAACCCAGCAACGATGATGCCATGCACCATAAGACTTTGGGTTGACCATCAGGCAAGATTCAAGAAAACTCAGCTCCTTACTGTATCTGCCCTGAAGGTCTTCAGAAGGACTGGGAAAAATAGTTGGTAAACAAATTAAATAACTTTTAAATTAATGAGTTGGATTTGAAACTTTGCTTAATGGGGCGTATAATCAGGTGAGGTTTGCGACAGCACCGTGTTCTAAACTCTTTTGAGTAGAGTTGGTTTTGAAAAGGATCAATGGTTGGTAATCACTGGTCCTTTTCACAACCAACACTACTCAAAAGAGATTTATACGTAGTCCTAAATATTACTGAACGTTTTAAGTAAAGATTGGTTGTATGGTGCATCGATCACTCACGGACCAAATTTACCTTCATGTCTGATTTTTTAAAATTACAAGAATTTTTTCTCACAACCACATTTCTCAAGAATTTCTCAAGATTATTCACATGTTTTCACCAGAAATTCCTTACAGAATTGGTTTACCTAATTACTGACAAAAACTATACTTTTTTGTTTATATTTATTGGTTTATTTCATAAAAACATTACAAAGGAATGAACAGTATGACAACCGATATGGTTGAATTGCACTAGAACATGTACAGTATAAAATTTCTTTAAAAAAAGCTAAAAGGTTAAACAGCTTAAACTAAACACACAATGGGTAATAAAACGAAGGTAAGGTTGCGGCGGTGTGTGCTATGCTCTGACCTCACTCAAATTACAAAGTAGGAGAAAGTATTTGATAAACATAGACCCAGTAACTTGGGCACTGTACGCCTTTTTAAAGAAGTTCTGTTATCTGGGGTGCTAGTACGAACCACAGATGTCAACAAAATTGTTAAAGGAGAGCAGCGCCCCCAGTTACTGGGTCTATAACAAACCTAGTCTTAGTAAGCTCCAGGAATATCTCTCTTCTGTAGTTCCAGAGTGAATAGTAATCTGGATTTGCTGAGAGGAGTTGGTTGGTGAATTCTAAGGCCTCTTCATCAAACTCTCTATTCTTTCTCTGGCAATAATAAAACAAAACAAAAGTACAAATCAGATTATTGTTGCGTGTCGTGGCCAAGAATTGTAGTCCACCGGACCCAAGCTCCGGGGTTGTCAGCAGCAGAGTGTGGGTTTGAATCCCTGTCATGATACTTGTGTATAACTTAGTATACCTCCGCCCATTTGAAGCTCCATATCGAAAGTCCAAACTGCCGAACAATGGAAACGTACAATTAACAAACATATTGTAGCCAAAGAGCAACGCCTGCGCAGCACGCGCAAACGCAAGAACGTCACCATGATAACGGCCCTTTAAATGATCTCATCATCAAATATGCCAAAAAAGAATTGTCTTTTAGTATTTAATAGGTGTCATGTAGGAACAAGAAGTTATTATTGATTTTTAATTACTTTCTGAATGATTCTCTGAGTAGCTCCTGAGTACACTTTGAGTTTCTTCTCTCTTTCTTTTCTCTTGGCCTCCTGCTGTTCAGCGGTTGTCTTCACTTTGAGTCGACCATGCTGAAATGACAAATAAATGAGGTTTGATTAAAAAGAATCAAAGATTACTCTCAGAAGATTTTTTTATTATTATGATTATTCATAATCAGATGTGAAAAAAACAGTGTCCTGACTGATTTGAAACAATTTATACCAACTGTCAACTGACCAAGTCTAGTTTTTTAGACCTTATATTTGATAATTATCTGTTATTTGTTGTTTACTTTTTAGCAAGCGGTATAGTGCACCCAGTAGAGTAAATTCTGTGCAAATAAATTGGACCATATGTTTGTGTAGACTTAGTAACTGGGGGGCTGTACTCCGGTTCTTTTCTCAAACAAACGGAGTACAGCGCCCCAATTTAGCACTATTTAACAATGGGCTTTATTTTACAAGTTTGTTCTCAAAAGATTCCCTTCCTCTGTCTTGGCCTATTATTATAATTCCAGCATAAGAACTAGCTAGTTGCGATAATGTAACCCTCCTTCCGACGGCCGCGAGGAGGGTTACGCTATCGCAACTAAAGAACTAGCCTACAACATCATGTAGTCATTTAACATGCTTTATTTACCCAAACATACAAACAATCATTCAATCAGTTTGTAAATATGTGAAGAAAGAACACCACAGTAAATAAAATATTATAAATTTGTAAAAGAAAACAAACATTAAAAAAATTTTTTTTTTAAATCTTAACATGATTTACATTTCAAGACACCACGGTGTATATCTGAAACTTGATGTTAAATAAAATAGAATATATTGTGACAATTAAAAACGGCAAATACAAACCATTTTGATTCGTCTGTTTGCAGGGAGTCGCCTCTAAATTATGACTGTGCTTTTCTGATGTTGCAGTAGTGCATGTGTGTGATGGGATTTAAATGACCTTTGACCTGAATTATTTATTTACAAGTAGTTGAAGTTTCCTTGCACAATTAAATTCTTTACTTTAAAAAGATGTTTATTTCCACTCTAATTTTTGTTAAATAGTTCCATTCAACTATCTGTGTGTGATTTACTTTTGTTATATTTGAATAAGGTATGATTTCCACATAAAAACTGAGGAGTGACACCAACTACACGGTATGTATTGGTATATCAACAATGGCAGAAGACGGGAGTAGCGCTGAAGAAAGACTTCTGCTAACACATCGAAAGGAAAAGAAGGAATTACAAGGTAACACTTCTAGAATAATGATTGTTTACAACCTAAAAGCAATATGTGAAGTTATGGGAATGTAATAGTATATTTAGGAGGTATATTGATGAAAAAAGAGCACTGATCTGCAAGTGTTATGGTTGGTACATTTGGAAGGCGGAAAGACGTGTATTGCCGACACCGATTTTTGATTGTTATTTTGTTTACAAAAGTTTTACCTTTACTTTTGAGCTAGTCTTTTCCGTTCGTCCTGGTTATGTAAACTGTCCCTGATTTCTTTTAGAAATTGCTAGTGATATTGTCTTTACTCTATGTATAAAATTAATTCAAATAGATTGGTAGTGAGGATGCTGAATCTGGTCAACACACTTCCCCAAAAATTAATTTGTTTTACTGGATTGGAGTTGGATTTATTTATTCACCCTGCTTGAGTAAAAAAAGTGGTGGTCTGATAGTAATACAGCACTTCTTACATGTTTAAGAAACTTTCTTTCTGAAACATATTCATATTTTAGTTTTTAAAATGGCATTGCCACCGGTTCAAAAGCAGAACATTGAAACAACGCCAAACATGCCCAAGTGAGGTTTAAGAATGATATTTGAACTTATTGGACTTAAATAAATATGCGATTGACAATTTGATAACAACATAAGGATCCAGCAACAGTCTCCATCAACCTTTGACCTATGATTAATTTATTCTGACAGTAATGTATCTGAGACTGATGAGCTAAACTAAACTAGATTATTTTCTCTTCTGTCTTGATCAGCTCAGATACAAGCGTTGAAACGTTCCATCCCGAAAGGAGATAAGAAGAAAAAGAAAGAAGTAACGGCAGACATCGCCAAGCTAGAATCAGACCTTAGTGAGAGACAAGAAAAAGAACTAAATGCACTCCTGGATGATTTAGAAAAAGGGGATACTACACAGGTATGTGTCAAGTTAAGTCAATGTGGTCTAGTGGTTAGACTACATGACTTGCAATCACAAGTTTGTGGGTTCGAATCCTACCAAGCTAACCACTGATTTCACAATGACTAGAATAAGTATTCTCCTCTACTAACTTAATCTCAATTTCTTGATTTATGCAATTCATAATCATAGACGTTTAACCAATGTTTGTACGAGAGAGATTGGCTATTGCCAGCTTGGTGTTTATATCCCCTTGTGGGAGTTTGCCAAGTTCCCTTGACGGGAAGATCATTTAAACAAACAAACAAACAAACAAACAAACAAACAAACAAACAAACAAACAAACAAACAACAAGTTTCATTCAATACAGTGAAGCTCACAGAGTACATCACTTTGAAGGGTGTGAACACGTTCAAAACTTACCTGTTTATTCCTATAGTTTTTTTTTGTAAAGCGCTTAGAAACACTTTGTATAAAGCGCTATATAAATGTTGTATTTTGTGAATTTTTTATTAGAGCCGTACTTGTTAAGGTCCACTGTGGAGAAATTTGCTACATTTAATGAAATAACAAATCCTTTAAAAGAGGTTTGCAGGCCTGATACTTCATGGAGGCAACAGAGGCGATTGCCTCCATGCCCCTGGTCATTGCCTTGGTGCCCTTGAAATGCTCCAGTAGAAATTTACAATTTCCTCATAGGGTGCCCTTTGTGCCCTTGGTGCCCTTGCCCTCAACATGCCTAAGTTTGAATATTTAGCATTTGATTGTTGATTTTGATTCTAGGATAATGGCCTCTCTGGACAGCTAAATGACTTAACACTAGAGAATAGTGAGAACACTCAGCCTGGACGAGTCAGTAAAGCACAGAAAAGAAGAGTAAGTAGTCACTTTATATCATATTATTCGATGGCGTCTCACTATGTAGGGTGCCATTACACAGAAGGCAAAAGGTAGTTGCTCATTCGTACGCATAAATATGTGCATTTCTGTTGTATAGGCCTATTGTTCTATTTAGATGGCAGCAGTCTATTCAAAAACTCTATTCTTTTAAAAAGTCAGTAATATTATTTTAAATTTCTTAACCTTGGATCGATAACTTGTCGTAAGTGTTTGGAAGGATTCCAATTCTAAATAACCTATTAAACTGTTCTCTTAATTTTACCGTTAGGATAAGAAGGCAGCCAAGGAGAAGCAACGGGAAGAATGTGTCGCTGAAGACGCAGCTAATTTGGAGTTCAGCTCAAGAAGAATAGAAGAGAAAAAGATTGAGAGTGTCTTGGCAAGCAGAGGATTAAAAGTCAAGGAGGTAAAGGATGATGTTTCCATCACAGTCAGGGTTGAGACGGAAGGAGAGGGCAACTTCAAAAGTACAAGAAAATTATTTCTCTTGATGATGTCCGATCGGGCCAGTCTTTTGAAACCAGGGTTCATAATGTGAGTGTGAAGTGGTATCTTTCCTTGCCTTCCACCTCTAGGACTCGGGTTCGATTACTGCTGTGGGCAAAAATAAATTTGAATTTTCTTGTTATTTTTCCATTTTATTTTTATATTTATCTATCTTCAGATTTCTTCAGATGGACATTGTCTGTACAATGCAGTGCAACATCAGCTTGGTCTGCGTGGAACAGAGGTTTGTTTTATTCGTCTCCTTGTCAATCTTTATTAGGCCACATAAAACAAAATTGTTGATCAAAAATTGTTGTTTTTCAAAATGTACAGGTTTGAAAAGATGTTTAAAGAAGGTTTTTATTCATGGTGGCAAAGCGAGAACAATTCTTCAAACATTTACTTGGGCTACACTGTGCTTAGTTGTTTGAAAAAGTTTACAGAAAATGTCATCTAGGAGTTAAATTTGTTTGACGGAACTATTGAAAACATCAAAAACACACAAACCCTCTGTTTTATAGTGATTGTGATGATTTCTTTATTCTTGATTTCATATTTGGCATGTCAACAAAACTGTCAATAAATTATATAAAAAAAATTAAAAAACCTCCCTCCCTCCCCCATCCGAAAAAAAAAAAGGACGATCAACAATTTTTTTTTTTTATGTGGCCTTACATTGTGCTTCTCCATTTCCAAACACAATATTTGAAATGGGAGTAGAATTTTAATAGATGTTAAATTTGAGTTCTGTGAAAACAAATTTTAAGAAATTAATTTTGGGTTGAACAAAGAGCTGGAGCAGGATTTGAACCAACGAATTTTGGATGAATGTGCCGGTGCTCTACCAACCGAGCTATCTAGCCCTATGTTGGTGGTCTCCAAGTTAATAATTATGTCAATAACTTTTTTTCAGAAAAAATGAATTCTAAAGTATATTTGCTCCTCTGTTTTCCTGACAAGAAACTCATTTGAATGGAAGTAGAATTCTTATCAACTCTTAAAAAATTATTCTGAATTATATTTTCTTGCAGGTGACAATGCAGAAGATCAGGGAGCGTGTTGCAGACTACATGAGATCACATATCGATGATTTCTTGTATTTCTTATCAAAGGCTGATTCAGATGAACCTTACACGTTAGGTAAAAGCTCATATTATTTCTCTAATTACAGGGCATTTGGAACCGCTTGATTGTTTTAATCCTAGATAAATGTAGATATATTATATACAGTTAAACTAACCTGTATTGTGGTTGTTTTTCTTAACAGATGAATATGAGAGTTATTGCAAAGATATTGAGACCACAGCAGCCTGGGGTGGACAACCAGAGGTAGGAAAATGTAGCATACAACTGTTGTGGTGTGGCATGGCCAAGCGGTGTAGTTCACCGGACCCAAGCTCTGGTGTTGTCTGTAGCAGAGTGTGGGTTCGAATCCTGGTTATGACTCTTGTGTCCTTGAGCAAGGCACTTAATCATAAGTGCTTCAAAAAATGTTGGGGAGGTGGTGCATTCTGCTCTACCAGCCAGGCTCCTAGTGGATGATACCCATGCCTACATCCTGATGGACTGTCAATGGGGTAGCCCTGTTTCAGCCCCAGGAGTAGGTGTCAACGTGTCCCTGGTGGCAGTTGATTTGGGGTGATGCCCTCACCTTGAAGTCGCCATCCGGCCCTCTGAGTTGGGCGAGTATTCTCAACTGGTCTTCTTTACACTAAAGAAATTTAAACAACTGAGGTGCATTTTAGTAAAATATAGAAATTCATAAATTCACAGAGCAGGATTTGGCCAACAGTATGTGAAACCTAAACTGTTTCTTGTGGGAAGTTCTTGCAAGAACGTTATTTCTTTGCCTGAGGTGCTGTTCGAGTGATATTGATTTGGGTTTTTTGTCTTGTAGATGAGTGCAATGACTAGCATCTTTAAGATACCTATTCAAGTCATCCAAGCAGACAGTCCTGTCGTTAACATTGGTGAGCAGTTTCAGCAGGATCCTCTAGTTCTGATGTGAGTTATCGTTTTTATCCTTTACTCTTTTCCCACACTTTAAATCTTTTCGCTTAAAATGTAGAAGTACATTAAGAGTGGCCCAATTTCATAGAGCTGCTTAAGCACAAAATTTTGCTAAAGTAAAAAAAATACTTGCTTAGTAAAATCAGATTACTGGCCAAGACTCCACTCAATTGTTATGCTAAGTAAACAACAGCTAAAAACCAGTCACAAGCAATGTATATGGCATGAAATTGTTGCCAGTAACAATAAAATAAACAAGCTATTTTCCTGCTTAAGCAATTTTCGTGCTTAAGCAATTTGTTTGCTTAAGCAGCTCTATGAAATTGGCCCCTGATATCAGGGCTTGAATTTTACACTGGATCACTGACCCGAGGCCAGTAGTTATATTGTTGGGCCTGATTATGGAAACTTGTTCTTTGTTATGTTTAATGTAATTCTAAATACACTGTACCTCCCTGATTCTTGCACAAAATCTCCTTGATACAAATGTTGGCAGCTCTCCATAGGGGTAAACATTTTGGATTCTTTTTTTATTTATAAAAAATCAACGACACTCTGCAAAATGTATCCATCAGTAGTGATATTAATATGATATGATATTATTTCAGATACCATCGACATGCATATGGGCTCGGGGAACATTATAACTCTGTCGTTGCTGCTTCTCCGTCATCCAATCAACCAGAGAGTGAAGGTTTATAACAACCAATGGCAGGCAATGCCTGCTGCTAGGGCTCGTTTTATTGTCATCCAGTAATTTATTTGAAAGACCTTCAAGGGAAGGTACACGTTTGGTAATTACTCAAAACAAATATTAACTTAAAAACTGACTTGGTAACAAGCATTGGAGAGATGTTGATAGTATAAAACATTGTAGGAAACAACTCCCTCTGAAGTAACGTTGTTTTTGAGAAAGAGCTAATTTCTCACTCAAATAATAAAAGACTTCTAGCTAGAAGTCTTTTATTCTTATCTGAAAGCACACAATTTCGTCCAACAAGGGTGTTTTTTCTTTCATCATTTTCTCGCAGCTTTGATGACCAATTGAGCCCAAATTTTCACAGGCTTGTTATTTTGTGGTTATGGTGGGATACACCAAGTGAGAAGACTGGTCTTTGACAATTACCAAACGTGTACCTTCCCTTTAATAGAAAACAATATGTTTTTATAAAGGTACGTTCTGTGGAATCCTGCACTTAAAGGGAATTGGCGAAATATGACCTGAAACTGACCAGATAAATCGTAAATGAGTTGGGGTTGAACAAAGAATACTTGACTATAGCTGGATTTGAATATAACTAAGCTGGTCCTTTTTTGATGATGTCCCTAATTTGTCAATATCTTTGTTCGGGGTGCCAGTCAGAAGCCATTCAACTGTTAACTGCTGTGTAGCCACGGATCACAACCAAGTTTACGATACAACCTGGAATTTGTTATTTCAGATATCAAATAATGAACCACAAGGGAATTTGACTGTGATGATTTTAAAGACACTGGACACTATTGGTAATTGTCACAGACCAGTCTACTCACTTGGTGTATCTCAACATATGCATAAAATAACAAACCTGTGATAATTTGAGCTCAATTGGTCGTCGAAGTTGGGAGATAACTATGAAAGAAAAAACACCCTTGTCACACGAAGTTGTGTGCTTCCAGATGCTTGATTTTGAGACCTCAAATTCTAAATCTGAGGTCTTGAAATCAAATTTGTGGTAAATTACTTATTTCTCAAAAACTAGGTCTATACTAGAAGAATTTTTTCTGTGAAATATTTCCCTCTGAAATGAAGCATAATCAAGAAAACTGTTTCTGAAAACCTGAAGTTTTGTTAGTTGTTTTGGGACCTTATCCACACATCTGCTAGAGTAAACCTTTGAGAAACAGATTTAGATTGATCGTGATAAAATGATTGATCATAAAATCCTACCTAGAGGTACTTAATTTCATCCAATATAAAAAGCACAGAAATGTAAAAAGAAAATTGTTTTTACTTAATTTTTCTCCACAAAGGATTTAAGTTTGTGGTGACATTTTAGACAATAAAGAATGCTCTATTGAATAGGACATGCTTTGCTTTGTACTTGTGAAAATGGAAGATTTTATATTGTAACAACTCGATGGCCACTAAGTTTCGGCTTACACTATGTGTCAATGCTTGCCTGTTTAAAAACCTGTTCTGAAGGAGCCAACATGAAACATAAAACTTGGTTTAAAGCCATAGAGCCATAGAAAAAAGAGACATGTTCTCTCTCTCCCTTTAAACTGATTCCTTACCCCACCCCCCCCCCCCCCACCAAATATAGAGGTTGTTTTGAATACACAAACAATTCCTGTAGAAACAAAACCAATGTAACAGTGTATTATTTGTATGGCCTATATCGGCGACGGTATTTATAAGAGTTTGTCCCTTTTCGAGACCGTGGCGTTCTCTTCGGGTTTTTTCTCAGTCAGCCTCCGTCTGCCGGTTTGGCGCCCGTTCTGAAAGCGCATGTTTAAACATCTTCACTGAAACATTGGTTTCGAAAAGGCGGGGTCTTTTGTTAACCAGAGTGATTGCGCCCTCTTCTGACCGGATAAACTTCAAACAAACAGCTGGACAAAAAAAAGATAACAATGGAATGTGGTAGTCAATCAACAGCTACGACAATAATTTCGTAAGTTCGTATATTTTGCTTTTCCACATTACTTTTTATACTTATACATACAGTTTTGGGGGATGTGACAATATTTTTTGTTCCACCCTGGTGAAGTTTGTACACAAAAATCTTCAAACCAAAGTGGTTTAGAAACTTTTGATAATCACCCGAAAATCAGATTCAGACTCGGAGTCTTGTCACAGTCTGTGTGTTACTGCCGTACTGCTGGTAATGCACGTGGGACGTGCAGACTGACAGTGCCAGGAATGTTTAGTCTTTCAAAATATATTATTGGTTTCATTCAAAGTACGTAGTTTTAAGACGTTTTTCTTTTGTACCATATAGTGACCATAACTTTTTGATAAAATAAAATAAAATGTTCAGTGTGGATTTAAGCTTATTAAATTTACTGACTTGGCTTATTAAATTTAGGCCATTTTCAGTTCATTTTCTTTCATTCCCAAAGCTGTTTAACATCTTGAACAAAAACAACATATTATAAATTATGTTGATTTTGAGTCTGATAAAATACTCTCATTTCTTTTTAGTATTTGATAAATGAAGTATCTATCTTCTCTTTTACTCTAACTTAAAGTGCTTTGTTCAAAACTGAGCCAGGAAGATTTGTCCTCATTCTGATTGTAGCCTTGTAAGAATTGAGGTGCAGTTAAAAAATTCAGCAACATAGCCCTGTTGTCGTGTGTGTGGATTCGCTCCCACCCCCCCCCCCACCCCTCAATTCTAGCCCTTGCATATTAAATGAGGAAACCATGAATACAGTTAGCACTACACGTGTCTTAGTCCCCTGCTTGTAATCCTCCAATTCTCATAGTTCTCAATCTCAAGTTACACAATGACTAACTGCTATAACAAGTAAACCACCTTCTTAAAGACACTCCTCACTTGGTGTTTATCTCAACATATGCACAAAATTAAAAAAAACAAGAAAAATTGAACTCAATTGGTCGTCGAAGTTACGAAATAATTGAAAGGAAAAACACCCTTGTCACACGAAGTTGTGTGCTTTCAAATGCTTGATTTCGAGACCTCCAAATCTAATTCTGAGGTCCCGAAATCAAATATTTACCTTGGAAAATTACTTCTGTCTTGAAAACTACGTTACTTCAGAGGGAGCCGTTTCTCACAATGTTTTATACTATCAACCTCTCCCTATTACTCATTATCGAGTAAGGTTTATGCTTGAACAATTATTTTGAGTAATTACCAATAGTGTCCAGTGCCTTCAAGGTACATGATGACTATCTGTTATAACAAGTAGACCACCTTCTTATAAAAGCCACAGGTTCACGTGGTTTGGTTATGACACAAACATTTGGTTTGTATTTGCTGTGATGATTTACACTATACAGACGATGAATGAATCACTTGTGTATTATTGTTGCACGCTTTACCTCCATCCACGGTATTCCCACGTTGACAATCGTGAGTATCCGTGGTACAGAGTGTCCAGGCAACAAGTGACTGATTAAATTGACTGACATGCTTGGGCTTTATTGTATAGCATTATCCATACAGTGCGTCACAAAATCCCTTCAATGTGTAAGGTGGACTAAGTGGGGGATGGTTACTTAGTTTTGCAGGCCTTTTTTTTCTTGAGACCTCGGCAGAACTTAGGTCACTCACACACACCAAGTGGTCATGAGTTCCCAGCATGTTGATCAGCTCTTCGTACTCTACTGACATTCAATATTCCGTATCGAATAGTTCACTGCACTTTATTTGGGAGGTACATCGCATCCGACATCGCCCCTGGACCTTGCCTAGCTCTCTAGGGGACTACCTGACCCAGTGATTACCTCACAGTGGAGTGGACTTTTTAACAGCGGCGTTTGTGTTGTGGAGTAAGAATGAGTATACCCACTTTGCCTGCTTTGTAACTATGGATACAGGAATCTTCAAATTGGTAAGTCACTTAAATATAAATTTATTTTTGCAACAGAAAATTTGCTGTTGCAAACTGCTTACCAACCCAAAGTACCTGTGTAATAAATCCCCAAAAATAGTTAATGGCCTGACGTTTCGGCCCTAGCAGAGTCTTTCTCGAAAGGTTACAAAGGAGTCGGGCTATAATAGATTTTTAACAAGAGTCCTTCAAGGTATTCCCTTTTTTGATACAGCTTTTTATTCAGACTAAAATTTTCACTTGAATTACTGAAACCATAGGATGTGTGATGATTGCCATTGTTAAATCAATTGCATTATTTCTTCTTTATGCTAAAATTAACTTCGGAGATATTTTCTCATTAATGAGGTGCATTTTTATTCTTAAAAAGAAGTTTAAAGACGGAAGGCCGCATGTTTTGCTTAGTATGCCTTTCTTTATATTGTTAGCTTTGGGTAGATTTAGAAATAAATAACTAATTGCACCAAGTAAACAACCAAGGGCTGAATGGTCACAGTGCTCTTTAATAGGAGACATCAACCTTGTGACATACTTAACAAAACAAAACAAAACAAAACAGTTCAGGAAATGAAGGAAGCCCGTCGGATTTGCACTGAATTCAGAATGGAAAATAAGTATTTATCACTAAGAATAAAGTATTTTGGGGTTGAACAAATTATTTAAACTTTACCCGTTCAATTTCCCTTGTGGTTCATAACTTCATATAAGAGATAAGACCGATAGCCCGAAAAACTTCAATACTTTAATTTAAAAATAAATCAAAAATTTGTTTTTATAAAATTGTTAGTGGGTTTGTTAATGTCAAAATATTATGGGAAAATCCTGAAAGACTTCATGAAGTCACATTAGCCCTAACTCAATTTTTCACAATACTTTTTTTAAAAAAGTTACTAATCATTGCTGGTGAATTTGACCACTGGATTTTCCTTCTTTGACAAGCATCTTGGTTTTAAATTTGAGAAAAACTAATAACTATGATCAATCGAGATACATTAGGCAGCTTTTTTTTTTAAAGAATTATAAACAATGGAAGTGGAATTTTATGAAGGGGATTAGAGGAAATCATATAACTCAAGTACAATGAATCCGTTTAGCTTTGGGATTCTTTTGCCCAATTATTTCCCTTCCTGGCAAACCGTCTCAAGCAAAACTAATTAATAGCCCGACATTTTGACATAAAAAAATACTCTGCTAGGGTTGAAAGTCAGGTCATTAACTATTTTTTGGATTTATTCAGTAGGTCCTTTGGTTGGTTGATAAGCAGTTTGCAACAGCTAATTCTATTTTCTCCGGGTTTATGAGAGTTAAATCCTTTGAGTTTTGAGTTGAACAACAACAATTAACATTATATTGGGTTAGTGAAGGGAACTTTTAAAATCCTTTTTCCAAATGTAACCACCTTTTGAAATAAAAAGTTCACAGGTTATTTGTATCTACATTTCTATAAGATTAAAACAATCGGATTTTATTAAAATCAAAGATAGCACTGGACACTTTTGGTAATTGTCAAAGACCAGTCTTTTTACTTGGTGTAGGTGACCTCAACTTATGCATAAAATAATAAACCTGTAAAAATTTGAACGTCAAAGTTGGGAGAGAATAATGGAAGAAAAAACACCCTTGTCGCACAAATTGTGTGCTTTCAGATGCTTGAATTCAAGACCTCAAAATCTAATTCTGAGGTCTCAAAATAAAATTCAAATATTTTAGTGGAAAAATAGTTCTTTCTCGAAAACTACGTTACTTCAGAGGGAGCCGTTTCTCACATTGTTTTATACTATCAACAGCTCTCCATTGCTAGTTACCAATTACGGTTTTATGCTAACAATTATTTTGAGTAATTTCCAGTAGTGTCCACTCCACTGCCTTTAACGCAAAAGGACAAGCCACCCTGTTATGAAACAGATATTAAATGAGACATCATGACAAATAACACACATTGAATTTTAAAATCAGTCACCCAATTAAGTTGTTATTCTTTAGAGGATTGGGTGTGGGATGGTTTGGGAGTGGTCATTGGATTACCTACTCAGAATCAGGCAATATTGATTAACACTACTCAGTATAAACGAACACTCATTCTTCATCATTCTGCCTGTCATGTTTATTTATAAAAGGGATATTTGTAAAAAATCTGAGTCTCTTTAGTCATAACACAAATCAGTCATAAAAGAAATCATAATATTCCTACTTGTGTTAGACATCAAAAGAAAAATGATGGTTAGAAAGATGTTGTAAAAGTAGAATACAATGATCCACACAAACATGCCTCAAAATTGCACGGTTTTCCTTTTACCTCGTCAACTAACACGGTCGGCCATTTATGGGAGTCAAGGCCGACTGTGTTAGTTCGCAAAGTAAAAGGAAAACCACGTAATTCGAGGCAAATTTGTGTGGATCATTGTATTCTACTTTAAAAACATCTTTCCTCTTAGGCTATAACTGTAATTATTCCAAAACCAATATTCAAAGGTAACTTTTTTCTCAAATTGTAGGACGACTTTTTGACTGGCTGTAAGCATCTGTAGGTTATGCTGACTAGAACTAGGAACACCTGCTTTATATCTGAGTAATTTGACCAGATCTCCAAGATGGTGCGTTCTTGCATCTTGACTGTGGGGATGTTCCTCATTTCTTCAACTCTGCTTGTGACCTGTACTGTGGTTCATCAGAACACCAGATGCTTACAAGATATTCCTGGTAAGTGAGGAACTTTGATTCAGTGGAATTTATTCCTTTATTTAATTCTTAAAAATCAATGCCCAAAAACTAATTTTGTATTTCTTCAAATTTCGTCACAGTTAAAAGTTGTGTGAAGGCTGGCATACAAATATGTTATGTGGAAGATGAAGTTTGTGGCACTGGCAGATATAACTCTTTCTACAGGATTGTCTGATGTCAAAATTTAAAACCAGGTGTCCAAATTTAAAACAGGGTTTCAAAAGACACCCGTTTCTAAATTTAAACACCATGTTTTATCTGTCATTTGCCTGTATGTATTATGAACAATTTGAATACTTAGTTCTTAAGTTTCCAGCAAATTTGGACAGTACACCCTTTTCGAAATCCTGACTAATAAAACCTTGTACCAGACTGTAATAAATTCCAACGGCTTTATTTTATAGCCTCTACCAAGAAGTGGTCTTTACAATTCTACACTTAACTATATTTAACTTTGGTCCAATTGACATGTATAATATTGGATTTTTATCAGATAAATCAACACAATCTCTGTACTTAGGGAAGATAACCTTTGAAGTGTCAACAAAATGGAGGTGAACTTTTACGACATACCATTGATATAACACATGTTGTGTAACTTGATTCAATTGAAACTATCTCCAAAAGCTATTTTTTTTATCTGAAATCAAATCTGTCTCTTCAATAATATTTATTCAAGGACAAATGAGAAATTAGTCGTGCAGAATGAACATTATACAGTTTCTAACACAGATGGCCTTGACTCGTGTAATTAAGGTAAAGGTGATTTTTGAACCCCACCTCACACAATAAGATCAGAAAATTAAAAGAAGAAGAATGGATGAACAAAACCAATCACAAGAGAGGAAAAACACCAACCAGATAGATGAACGCAGACCTTTAAAGTCACTGGACACCTTTGGTCAAAGACCAGTATTCTTACTTGGTGTATCCAATCATATGCATCAAATTACAAATCTGTGAAAATTTTGACTCAATTGGTCACCGAGGTTGCAAGAGAATAATGAAAGAAAAAACAATCTTGTTGCAAGCATTTGAGAATGAAGTTGAAGTAGCTGACTTTTCATTTGCTGTATTCAGGATAAATTGTCATTCCTAAAAGGCGTTCAAACCAGGGCCAACTTTCATATAAATAGCTGCTTAAGCATAACAAAATTATGCTGATCAGAATATGGTTACCAGGCAAACTACCATGTCACCTGTATCATTTGCAACTGGTATCCTGCTCATTTCAACTTAGCAGAGAGTTACTAAGCAGTATTTTCTGCTTAAGTAGCTCTATGACATTGGGCCCAGTCCAGTTGAAGATAGAGTTTTCTATTTGGTAATCGATACCCACCGATCAGAGTTAGTTTGATAATAACTTGGAGACGTGCTCAATCAAAGCAACTTTCATCGGTTGTCTTGCCCTGCAAATCAGCACCACTTTTTTGTTCTTTTTGGAGAACGAAGTTGAAGTAGCTAAATTGAGATCTTGATTTTCTGTAGTTGGCTCTACTCAGAATAAGTTGTCATACCTAAGGCGTTCACAGTCCATTTGACTTTTTAGTTGGTAATCGATACTCACTGATCAAAGTTAATTTAATAAAAACTTGAAAACGTGCTCAATAAAAGCAACTTTCATCGGTTGTCTTGCCCTGCAAATCGGCACCACCTGTCCCACGGTTGCTGAGATGATTTTGCCTCAGGCCTGGGTGGAGACAGCTACCTTCTTGACAGGGCAGACACTTGCCACGTCGCCATCGACATCGGCAATAATCGCCTCTTCATTTTAGTTCTGAAGCCGAGTGACTCTGACAAATCGCTGGTGTTGATTGTTAAATTGTGGAAACAAAATTACTGAGTAGGTTTTTATGGTCATGAATTTTCAGAGTTGTTACCAAAGGTACACCCTCCCTTTAAATAATTGTTAAAAAAAAAAAAAATAAGACAACATCTTCAAAAATAGTGTTTTACGGTTATTGAAGCTTTCAGTTTACTTTGAAATGATGTTTTTGCCTAGGGACTGGGAAGGCTTTGACACACAGGCCTGATACTTCACAGAGGTAACAAAGGTGATTGCATCCATGCCCCCTGGTCATTGCCTTGGTGCCCTTGAAATGCTACAGTATAGAAATTAAAAAGTTCCTCATATAGGGTGCCCTTTATCAAGGAGAAAATGCCTTGGTGCCCTTGCCCTAGTCAAAAACGAAGCATACAGGCTGGGACACATCTTGGTCTTTTTACTCTTTCTTCCTGCTACCCCTCCCCTTTTGCTTAATCCATTCCTGCCGATCTAATTTGACAATCACCTTACATCCTGATCTGATAACCAACGGATCAACGATTTAAAGAAGACAATGTGTGTGTTCTCAGATCGAAGGAGTGATGATACACAGTCACCCATGGAAACTAATAAAAACTAGGAAAAGTTGTGAATCTATTCCGGCTTATCTCAGATAAGGGTTCTATCAAGCAAGCCTTTGTACTGCCCATCCCCTAAATAAATTCAATACTTCTAACTGAACAGCTGTTTCTACATTTATATAGGATTCAAACAATCAAGCGTTTTCAAAAACCAAAGGATATGTTTTGCCTTTAACTTTCTGAATCCTGTATAGTACCTTGAAGGACTGAAGAGAATTGCTCTTCCAGAATACTCTTAATAAACCAAGTTAAATTGACAGCATTGTTCGGTAGATTAGATTAGCCGTTCCTCTTAATAGTTTAGAGTGGTATTTTTAAATACTTAAAAGTCCATATCCTCCAGGACTTGAGCCTGATTTGGTTAAAAACTGTGTTTTTACAATTTTTTGAAGATATATTTTATGGTAGTTTTTAAACAGCTGTAGCAACTTAACTTTGTGCCTTACATTGGCTATTAAATATTATAAACACATTTTATGATGATTTTCAAACGGCTAACTTCACTTTGTGTTTTATATTGGCTACCATAGGCCTAAACATATTTTATGGTGATTTTCAAACAGCTAAAGCAACTTAACTTTGTGCCTTACATTGGCTAACATAGGCCTAAACATATTTTATGGTGATTTTCAAACAGCTTAAGCAACTTTCTTTAACAACTCATCCTCGATAAATGAATATGGAATGAGTTGGATCTTTGTTCTGAGGATGGGGGAGGGGTATAACCCTTGGCCAATTGCCAAGTTCCAGCCAGTTAGATTTCATGCTTAATACTTGGGAAATCCCCAAGGAAATGTCTAATTTCTGGCCTAGTTGACTAACGACTGAACATTGAGATGGACTTGGTGTATGACGCTGCGTTGGAAATAAGTAGCGTAAGAATGCCACCCAAGCAATCCACTTCTCAAAATGACCAGAATCAAATTGAGAAGAGATTAGAACCTAAATAAGAACACAGTTTTATCATCTAAACTGTTTTATTTGAAAAGAGAAGATGTATCTCTTCCTTCTGTTTTACTGGTGATACTCTGAAGGGTTCCAAGAAAAAATTTCGACCCAAACTCAACATTTAAACATCACTCTTTTGACACAAAGATGATGAGTAGAAGGAAAAACCAAGACACTGACCAATACATCTGGATTTGTCCTGTCTTGAGTTTACTGGCCCGACACCGAAACCACTGGCCTCGGGCGGGTGGTCCAGTGCACAATTACAAGTTATCTTTTTTCTTTCAGTCATTAGTGATTACCAATCGAAAAACTCGGGTTGGTGGAAAAAAATTTGAGATGAAAAAAATACAAACTGAACCAGTCTTTGTCTTCGAGGCAACCAGTCATTTAGCCTCGGATTTTTCTCTCGTCTAAAAACAGGGTCTGAGTATTCGGTTCCTGCCCGGTCATTATTCAATCTGTCCACAGGTAACCAAAGACGATCCACCAGTGAGAATCCACCACCAAGGGGGGCATGAAATGAAGTGATGGGCTTCACGCTTGGAAACAAATCCAAGCGTTCACTAATTAGAACGAAATGCCGGCTACGGGGAGATAAAACTAGAGTGGGGTTAGAAAATAGAAGCAGGTTAGAGAGTGACATCGTTGTGAGTAAGAGGAGGAACTTTGGCTCGTTTGAAGTGTATGGGTTTGATGACAAGTTAAACTTGGAGGCGCTCTCCGAAATCGTTATGGGCTGTTTATGATGCCTGTCGCTTATTGAGGAGGGTGACATGTATTGATCAAGTATTGAAGAAAATTCATCATTGAATTCAAACAAATTTGTTAAACAAGGCATTCAAATGTCAGTTCATTTGAGTCCAAAGCTATAAGGTTGTTTGTTGCAATTTCAACAAATAATGATCAAAAGGACCTTAAATGAAAAAGTTGTATAAATATTTATTAAAAAAACACACAAACACCCCACAACAATAGTGTTTTTATTGGAAAATAAATGGTTCTTTTTGCCAAATAATTACTTTGAAGTCCATTCACGAAAATAAATTCCTTTAAAGGCAGTGGACACTGTTGGTAATTACTCAAAATAATTATTATCATGAAAACTTTTCTTGATTACGAGTATTGGGGAGAGGTTGATATAGTATAAAACATTGTGAGATACAGCTCCCTCTGAAGTGACGTAATTTTCGAGAAGAAGTAATTATTTCACGGGTCTGATTTCGAGGCCTCAGATTTAGAACTTGAGGTCTCAAAATCAAGCATCTAAAAGTACACCACTTGGTGCGACAATTTTTTTTTCACAGTTGTCTCGCAACTTCGACCACCAATTGAGCTCAAATTTTCACATGTTTGTTATTTTATGCATATGTTGGGATACACAAACTGTGAAGACTAGTCTTTGACAATTACCATTAGTGTCCAGTGTCTTTAAACAGGAGCTCTAAAACATGCACAAGCAATTGAATGAAATCCATACAAACTGCACTTCTGAGAAGAACCGGTGGTTGTCAACATTTTGATCAGTATGCTCCGATCATCTTCTTTTATCCGATCCAAAACCCTTTCTGACACCCTTGTAAGTAATATAAAACACCTCTTTAGTGGAATTTGAATTCTTCAATTTATTTTAATTAACAACAAAACCTGTTTGCGTCTCACTATGTTGAGTCACAACATTAAACATTAAAAAAAAGTGAGTGACACTCGCAACTGTTTTTGACCCTCCTGCCGTGAACACACCTGTCCCCAGCCCTCTGCCCTGTCCCAGTCTTCGTCAGAAGGATTATGTCGTTTCTCGTCCCTGCTTTGCTTAAACGATAGCCAATTTGCATGGCTGGGTCTCACTTGCTCAACTAGGCGGGCCGCTAGCATGGCATTTGAGAAGTTAAGAGGAGAATGCTGAGAGTTTTTTGTAGGTGTTTCATCATCACTTTCAAGGCAAGTCTGATTGAAACAGGGTTAGAAGATGTGCGTTATAAGACAAGCAGAGGAACATGTTGTGGCTGATTTTTTTTCTCTTTATTCTTTTGGAAGTGTTGTTTATTTGTTTCTGCAACACCATGTGTAAATCTACTTGCTAGAGTTTGTTCTTAGAGAACTGTCTTTTGTTTCTGCTTGCTCTGTAGGATTCTTACTTGTTAACAAAAAAATCAATTCTAAATCAATTTACCCAGTCAATTTCCCTTGTGGTTGATTATTTGATGTTTTCAAAGGATATGAGCATAATTAAGTCGTATGTTGACATGTTTTGGGAGCAAAGTATTTGCTCTTATTAATGTCTAAGTCTCTCCAAAACCCCCCCCCCCCCAAAAAAAAAGAAGAAAAAAAACAGATTTTATTTATTTATAAATAAATAAAAGAAAATAGAAAGAAAAATTGTTAAACCCCAGGTGAGGTTTGCAGTTCACCATGTGTAAACCTCTGTTTGAGTAGTAGTGGTTCTGAGAAGAACCGGTGCTTGACAACTCAACATTTCGATCAGTATGCTCTGATCCACTTGTGTCATAGACTTTAACCACCCAGGTCAAAATTCCAGTTGAACCTAGTTAACTGGGGTCAACTGGTTCAACTGGATAGTGATCAAACTCGTCCATTTTCCATATTAACCAACTGGTTTGGACTAGGTTTAACTGTGTTCAACTAGGTTGAAATTGTAAACCAGTTGGTCTCTGTCCATTTTTCATATTAAACCAACTGGTTTTAACTGTGTTTAACTAGTTTATCAACTGGTTTCAAATAGTTCCAGTTAAACCCGGTTTAACTAGGTTCAACTGGAATTTCGACCTGGGCATGATTCAAACAAGAAAAGGATGCTGTGGTATTCAACACTCCTCAGGTACAACTCAGACTCGTCTGTACTTCACATAACGCCGGTATGCCTGTATGCATAATGCTTTTAGCGTCAAGCACGTACTTCGACAAATGATCGGCTTAATTACACTTGCCATACTGAACTTTATTGAGAGGCACAAGGGTTTGGGTGCAAGGGGGGGAGGTTTTTCAGGGGAGTGATCTCATCCGAGTTGTCAGAAGCCTTCTCTTTAAATTCCTGTAGAGCAAAGTATGGATTAAGTCATTGTTCATCACCAGTATGCTCAATTTCTGCCGAGGAGTCTGTTTGGGTCCACCTTATCCCTCTAAGAAACAGAACCGTAGACGCGTACCTCAGCACCTCAGGATATACTAAATTGGAAACTTTAACACAAGTATTTTGTTTCAGGGTCTGAGGACCCCCTGTTCTTGAATCATTTCTTGAGGATTTTAAGCTTACTGTGCGCTCGCTGATTGAGATGCGGATTTTCTGCCGTCTTAATATTTTTGTGATTTTATTGAATATTTTTGTTGGTAACTGATATCATGCCTCAGATCAATGTTTCAGTCACTGAAACTTTACAGCTTGAATTTTTTTTCTCCTGTCAATTGCCAGATGATTTCCACATTGTTTCTGTAAATAATTTTTAAGTTAGAGAATAGAATTAGCTTTTGCAAGCTACTTAACAACCAAAAGGACCTGTGGTATAAATGCAAAAAAATTGTTTGAATGGCCTGACGTTTCATCGCATTCTCAAGGGCTAAAAATGTTTAGTCAGTACAAACAATGGTAAAAATAAGATGATGCAGAATTTGTTCCAACAATCCATGATGATTCTAAGATTCTAATGGATCCTTAGTCAGATGCTGCAGGAATTATTGTGGTGTTATTAAGAGTTTCAAGAGGTAAGTCCCTTTCTTTGCACTGAAGCTAGTGGTAGCAAAAAACACATGCATAAGCTTTCATAGCAACAACTACTTCATCAGATGCAAGTAGTTGTTGCTGTGAAAGCTTGCAGGTTTTTTTTATGTAATAGGTAGTTTTTAAAGTGCTACCACAATTTTCCTTGAGTTATCTACCAGACTCAAGCGAGAGATTGGCTGTTTTGCCAGCTTGGTGCTCATATCGAGTCCCTTGGGGGAGTTTGCCAAGTACCCTTGACGGGAAGACCATCTTAACAAACAACAACACAGCCATTTTTATTATATTCTGCACACTGCAATCCAGATTGAACGATAAAAACAGGAACTATTAATGTGAACTTTAAGAAACCCCAAAGTCCTAAACACAAAGAAAAGTGTCCAGTCCAAGGAAACACATGTCATATGGCAAACCAGTCTTGGGTGATTAGGACTCAGTTACCATGGTTGTAATCCGATCGCCTGCTGCTCTTCCCAAGGAACTACAAACTCTCTCTCTCTCTCCTGACACACGAGGGCCCTGGATAATAACCCTCCTCAGACTTCGGGATTTTTTCCTGAGCAACGATCGATGTACACTGAGTGCAAAGTTGGACAAGCATGTTACTTGAGTCATGGTTCTTTTGGCAAGTTTTGTCGTGGAGCAGATTTTCCGACTTGATCCCCAAGACCAACAGTTGTTGGTGTTTTTTACTTCAGGTTTTAAGTTAGGGAATTAAACCACCTGCCTTGGGTATCTGCTGCACTTTCTATGCTTTTTAACCCCAATGACATAGCAGTTTGCGTTGAAAGTCGGTGAGGTCAAAATTCAGAAGATTTAACATAAGAATAGTTTGACTTTGGTGTCACTTGGGTACGAGAGAAAGAGTCTTTCTTTTTTCTTAAATTAACAAAGTTTCACATGTTAACTTTCGTAAAGTCAGAAATTAATAAAAGTATTTTATTTAAAGACACTGAACACTATTGGTAATTGTCAAAGACCAGTCTTTTCACTTGATGTATCTGAACATATGCATAAAATAACAAACCTGTGAAAATTTGAGCTCAATTGGTCGTCAAAGTTGCGAGATAATAATGAAAGAAAAAACACTCTTGTCACACGAAGTTGTGTGCTTTCAGATGCTTGATTTTGAGACCTCAAATTCTGAATCTGAGGTCTCGAAATCAAATCCGTGGAAAAATTACTTCTTTCTCGAAAACTAAGTTACTTCAGAGGGAGTCTTTTCTCACAATGTTTTATACCATCAACCTCTCCCCATTACACATTATCAAGTAAGGTTTTATGCTAATAAATATTTTGAGTTTATTCACCAATAGTGTCCACGGCCTTTAAAAAGTGGTACTTTTATATAGGCTCTACCTGCAGATTGTCTATTACTTTTACCAGCTAGTGCATGAGATTGTTTCTTGACATCTTTGTGTTATTCCATAGTTAGTTGTCGTGCCAGTATCATTTTGTTTCCATTCATTAAAAAATGGAAAATTTACACTAAATGTGTATGAGAGAGATTGGCTGTTGCCAACTTTGTGATTATATCCCCTTGTGTGAGTTTGCCGAGTTCCTTTGATGAAAAGATCATCTTATAAACTACTACATTCTTAACATAGGAAAATGTATAAAACAATTTGGTCACTAAATGTGAGAAATTTTACTTTTAAATGCAAAGATGATCAAAGTAGTGCACAATGAGTTTGAAAGAAACAAAAATAAGTGATGGAACAGAATAGAGAAACACAAATAAACGCTCTTTTAGATTTTGATTTTTGGGACAACCCTCAGGATTGCAAAGGTCTTTCTTTTAGGCTCTCTTTATGTATTTGTCTGTCATTTTTTTATGTCCTAAAAATAATAAAAATTAATGGCAAAATTATCAAACCAACAGTCGACTTCCCCTTCTAATAAGAAACAAAAACCCAAGTGGTTAAATTGTGTTTCTTGCCCTTTTTCCTCTTCAGCGGCTCTTAACAATACCTCCCAAAAATAAACCGCATCCAATAACCGTGTGATGCATGACAAAGCTAACACTCCCTGACAGTGACAAATGAATCTTAATAGTAATACATAAGTAATAAATGTCAGATTTGATAAGCTTCCCGTCTCCTGGGACTTCTTCCCCCTCTACCCTTTATGGTTTCCTTTGTACACCTGTATTACATACTACAAATGTGTATTGTTCTACATGGTCTCGTTACCGTCGTTAGGCGTACCCTTTGTGGGATACCCAAGGTATTCCATAAGACGTTCATTGAAACAGTATGTTTAGGAAATGAGTGATTTGTTTGATCGACCGCACTGGACAGTCATTTGTTGCATCTTGTGCTCTGTCCAAGATTCTACCATTGGTATTTAATAAGCAGACCTTGAACTTTGCTCATGCAAGAGCACCGAAATTCTTCTCTGGTAAGGGGCATTTCTATGAGGAAATTGTCAATTTGCAAACGGCACCACAGCAAAACACAGGGTAGGCCTACCATAACAATTGCTGGTGCCGCGGAATAATTTGAGGCCTGCATGCTGAAGTATCAATATGGAGATTGCACCTTTCAAGCTTAATTGTGTCTGATTTCCACCCAACTCAGCTTTATTTTTCCCTCTCATTCTTCAAAATTTCTTAAGTTTTAAAAAATTCCTAAATACTTTAGATGGAGTCGTTTCTCACAATGTTTTATGTTACTACCAGCTCTCCATTGCTCAATACCAAGTGAGTTTTTTTATGCTAACAAATATTTAGAATAATTACCAATAGTTTTCCAGTGCCTTTAAATTTGCATTGGTGGTACACCTATGCGTGTAAGCACTGTACAAAATCTCAGGTATTACTTGCCCTTGGATGGGACTCGAACCCACAACCTTTGCCAATCAGATGTTGAAAGTCATCTAAACAGAGTTAGAAGCAACTGCCTAAAAAAAATTAATTCCTTCTTGGAAGCAGCAAGGTTCTGAATACAGAAAGTAAATGTTTGTCTTTAGATTAAAGACATTTTGGACAGCAGCTAAAAAAAAGGCTATCTTAAAGGAACATTACAGAATTGGTTTTGCTAACAAAATAGTTGCTGGCAGTGTAAGCACTTTATGTAATCCACCATATACATAAACTGACAGACCTGTGGAAGTTTGAGATCGATCGGCCATCTGGGTCACGAGAGAATAGTGAAAACACGATTACAAATTTCGCATTGCATCGATGCCAGAAAAAATGAATAAAACGCTCACTGAGCGATAAACTCCAAACGCGAAGGTAGATTATTTATTTCTCATCAAATATGACATTTGAGACACAAATAGGCCTATTTCAAGGGATGTTTTTTACTATCATCATCATTAGACCGTGTAAGTTTTATGTAAATCTGTGATCTTCACGATTTTTGTTTCTTACCAATTCTGTAACGTTCCTGTAAGTTGTCCAATATCGATTCCCAGGAGAACATTGTTTCATCTCTTTTGAATTTGATGTTTGGGTTTTTCAAATGTTTGAGAACAGCTGGCAAACCATAATGTTCTCATTCTCTAGTCTCATTGTTCCACCGAAATTCTGCCCCCTTCCCCCCTTGGGTCTCTACCCCCATCACTAACTCGCTCTCTGTTGCTTCGCTTCTGATGTCACCCCAATCAAAAGGCAAAACAGGACCCCAAGAAATGCAAACATCATCCTGGCGTGTCCCATTTAGTCATGATCCAGATCCATAAATCAACCAGAGACCTTCTGAGTGTGGCCAACCTCTCCTATAACAGGTGTAGTAGTTAGAAAGTGGTGATGCTACTACAGTACAAGCCTAGGCCAAATAAAAAACAAACATGTTCAGCCCGTCCCACTCGCTTCCTTTTCAGAGGCCGTCTCCTTTTTTTCCCCCAATTTAAAAAAAAATACATTTAAACGATCTCCTCTCACTTCCTTGTTAGAGGCTGCCTCCTTTTTTATATATCGGAAATAAAAGGATAAATAAGGGATTTAGACAACTTCGGAAAAACAAAAAAACAGCTCAGTCAGTAGTCTTTTAAAATGTGTTGGGCGGCCATTACAAAAAAAATAAACTTTTCTCGTTCCTGTTTTCCAAAACTTAAAAGGCAGGACAGTAAACATGTTTTTTTGTTTATTGGCCCTAGATACTCATGTGTAATGCTAGGGCACGCTGTGCACCAAGGGAGCTATGGCTCCCACAGCTGACTCAGTGACAGTAATACGCACCATGTGTTAGGTGACACCCATCTTGGAATCCAAGCACATGTCATTTGTAATACATATAATGACACCTTCCGGTTTGCAAACGGGATGGTTCTACCCATTCCTCGAGCCCCCAGTGGTTGTCGTATCAATGTACCACCCACTTGTTTGTTTTGTTAATGTCCTGGTGGGTCGTGATTGGGATCTTATCTTGTATGAACAACTTGATGAGAAAGAGTTGGTTTGTAATATCTGTGGGTAGGCCTGTCTCCTTGCTCAAGATGTGAGAAGCTGTTAAGAGGAGACAAGGGGCTGAGTAGAACAATTGATGATGAAGGATGGGTGAACGAGAGACCCTCCTCCTTACACCAGAGGATTCAAGTTCAAACTAAAGTTCGTCTTCTTGTTTTTGTGGTTGTAAGGAGATAATGATTTCCTTATGTAAACTTCTTCATGACCAGACATTTAAAGTGTTTTGTCTTGGGTTGGCGAATAAGATCTGAAATGATAACTTTAAGCCACTTTCCTTGCAAGCTGGGCCCAATTTCATAAAGCTCTTAAGCAGAAAATACTGCTTAGCACATTTCATTGCCAAGCAAGAAGTGAGTGGGGCACCAGTTACAACAATGTAAACTAATGGAATTTTGGCTGGTAGCCAGTTTCTTATGAGCAAGATTTGTCTGCGCTTATAAGCATTTTTTTTTTTTGCTTACAGATTAATTTGTACAAAATGTCACACAAAACATTGTCATAAAATTAGCAATTTCTTCCACTATAGACAACACTCAAAGTTCATAGCTGGGCCCAATTTCATAAAGCTGCTAAGCACAAAAAGTAGCTAAGCACCAAATAATTATGCTTACCAAAATTTGATTACCAGCCAAAAAGCCATCTCTCGTGTACAATGTTTGACTGGTGTCCTGCTAATGTTTGCTTAGCAGAAATTAGCAATATTGTCTGCTTAGGCAGACAGCTCTGTGAAATTGATCCCTGGTGGAAAACAGGATCATGTCAAGAACCAACTGTCAGTAAACGTTTGAATGTGCCCAATCAGAGTTGTTTAGGGACCATGTGCAACATGAGATTCAATTTTTCTGTTGGGATTTGATAAGGAATTGATGCATGTGTAAATAATTGTGTACATATGTAGGCTTTGTCAGCAGTTTCTTTTTGTTAAAAAGGATTAGGAATTGATCAACCAATCAGTGGCCTTGGTGTACTTTGGGTCCAACTTGTGGCCAATCAGAGTCATTGCACTCAAATTGATAAATTGATGTGGTTTAGGACAGCCACTGTAGTTCATTCTCTTGACAATAAGACTTTAATCATGATGGCCTTCTAAAGGTTCCCTGTTTCTATTCACAATAATAGGCCTAATGATTTACTCCAATGAAAGCACCAGACTGTTTTGTCCATCCAGCCTCACTTTGGTTACATTAGGTTGAAATCAGAGAAAAATAACAAAGCTAAACTACTGTAAAAGCCTTTAACTGTCAACCAAGAAAATATCAATATATATCACTTGGTAAAACTACAGAAACTAGTGTGTATCTTTAAAGATACTTTCATGTTAAGATCTCTCAAGTGTTCTTTTAATGCAAATTATGTTCATCCTAAGTGCCATTTATTTTACATTTCAAAAATTATCTCTTTTTACGATGAAAAGTATTGCACTTCAGACTCACCCAATGTTCGTGCAGAGAAATTATGAAATTATAGCTCGCTTTTTAGACATTAAACAGACGGACTATTACCCCCGATCTGAACAATCCAGCCTCTATTCTTAAACGTTCCGGTATTTGGGGCATAAAGTCGGTTAAAATTGTCCAGTCATAGTCCAATCATCACACCCTGTAACTAAATAGCAGACCAGTTCAGTTTGTAATGAAGTCCCAAGACAGACAGTGAAGGTGAAATGTGAAGCAGATAATACATCGCCATGAGCATGTAACTTGAAACTGAAGTTGCTGTCATATTTTCCCCCCTACCCCTCCCCTTTTGTCATCCTTCTATTTGACGCTGACTTGGTTAAAGGTTGATTCATTTGCAACGTGGCAGGACTGGTACTTCAGGGATGCAATGAAGGCAATTGCCTCCATGCCCACTGGTCATTGCCTTGGTGCTATTAAAATGCTCCAGTAGAAATTTTACAATTTCCTCATAGGATGCCCTTTACAAAGCACACACTGGAATCAAATTGCTAAGCAGTATTTTCTGCTTAGCAGCTTTATAAAATTGGGCTCTGGTCTTAGCCTTGATGCCCCAAAATTTGTCCCCATTCTGATTCAATAAATTTGGTTTTTTGCTATGAAAGTTATCTTTCCGATTCTGAAAAAAAAATAAGTTGTAAATAACAATTGCTGTATGTATAGAAAGCATAAATACACTTTTGGACATTTTTAATTTTGGCCACACAGTTTCCTTAAAGATGGACTTTGTACGCAAAAGTAAAACAAGGAACCAGAAAAATAGTAATTAAATCAGCAGAGAGATGTTGACTCAAGTTAGTGACGTTGTGACTTACGTCCGACTCAAGTCACTTTTATTTACACTTATGACTTGACTTGAACTCGGAAGGAATGACTTGTGAACTGGGTTCTGACTTATAAGAAATGACTTGATCTTTGCACATTGACTTGTAAGAAATTACTTGCTTCTCGAGGTGGATTTGTAAGAACTGACTTGATACTTGGTAATGACTTGGAATAAATAGTTCACTACTGGACTCTGACACAACTACAATTAGTTGGTGACAAACTTAATTAAGGAAGTTTACGCTTCTAATTTGCAAGGTGAATTTTAGCTCTATAGAGCAACTGCTATTTTCCTATAGTTACTGACTTTCTTTCAATAAAAGGTAAATCAAAAGATCTAACATTGGCATTATAGAAGTTTCTTTTTGCTAATCTGCGAAGGTGAATTCTAGCTCCAATAAGCTGCTTTCCTATACTTTCTTCCAGATCAGTGTAATTTTTTACAAAACTGACACTGAAACAAAAAGAATTTGTTTAGCCTTTGATTTGTCGTTCGTTTGGGACTCAAAAAGCACTCAGTACACAACGCTTTTCACACATCAGGGCTATATTTCATAGAGCTGCTTAAGCACAAAAAAAACAGCTAAACACAACTTAATTATGCTTACCAGAAAAAGGTTACCAGCCCAAAAAGTCACAAATACAATTTATGACTGGTGTTCTTAGCAGAAAATTGTTAACCAATGCTTAAGCACGTCTATGAAATTGGGCCCATTGTAAATATGAAATTTAAATTATGCAATTATACTCTTTACCCCCCCCCCCCCAATGCTTTTGCATCCTCTCAGATTTCAAATTAAAAAACTTTGATTGTCAAAGTCCCAATCTTTGTTAAATTTAGCGCATTTGGTTTCATAGAAAAATGGTCAGGTCCCCCGAGGTTGTTAGTGAATTCATTTGGGGAAAACAACCTGATGAGTAACAGCTATTTAAGGTCAACATTAATCCTTAGAGTCTTGAAACCAGATCAACTCACCACATACCTCTCGCCTGAAACCACGTTTGGTCATTTCCTCCGTCAAAGGCTACTTGATTTATTCCTATCGGTCATATTTAATTTTCTGGACATAACATCCATCTTTGGCGCATTTTATTATCATTTCCTGTGTGTTTTTTCAGAAGTGAATTTGGATAATGGTTTTGGCGGTGCCAATTGAAATCTTTGACCTGGGCTGGCCTCTAATGGAAATCTAAGGGGTGACAATTAGTAAAGAAGATGGCAGAGTTCCATTTTCTTGCCAACCTCGCACCTCTACCTGGGCCCAATTTCATAAAGCCTGTAAGCACAAAAATTTGCTTAGCATGAAATTTCTTCCTTCATAAAAACAGGATTTCCAACCAAATTTTCACATGATTTTCAGAAAAAGCAAACAACAGCTAAATGCCAGTAACAAGCAATATGCAACAATCCAAAATTTGGTTGGTAATCTTGTTTTTTATCAAGGAAGAAATTTCATGCTAAGCAAATTTTTGTGCGTACAGGCTTTATGAAATTGGGCCCAGTAGTCATGGATTGGAAGCAGTCCGTTGTGTTATATCTCTATAGAGGAGCATGTTAGAAAGAAGAGTCATAGTATGTGACCTCAATCGAGGAAATTTCACTTCTTTTTCCCCCAACGATTGTTAAAATAAATGCCTGTGACAAGTTGACAGTGTTTCCTCAATGAATACATGACGGGGTGTCATGGCCGAGCGGTGTAGAGCGTCAAATTCAAATTCTGGTCGTTTTTAGTATAAGTCAGAGTGTGGGTTCGAATCCTGGTCACAACACTTTTGCGTCTTTGAGTAAGATGCCTTACTATAATTGTTTCTCTTCATCAAGAGGTCTAATTGGTAAAGTTAGATTGTGTTTGAAAAACCTTCAGAGCCCCTTGGCGGTTATGGCTGTATACTCCCCCGGAAGCTGAGAAAGATTAAAGGAATATTATTGGCCCAGTGACCAGGGGACTAATCTAAAGCACATTGATACATTATTTTCAATTGTGTTGTCTAAGACATAGTTTAAAGACTTGTAAACTAGGTTTAAAATTCCCTCTAGACATGTCTCTTGGTTTTCAGAATGGCAATTTTACAAAATATTCATTTTACAATCACACTAGCAATAAAAATGTACTTCGGTCAAGTCTGTGTAGGCCTATGTGTCATGTTTACTCACCATGAATGATGTTCAATAAATGTATGTGAATCTAGCCTCATGAGATTGGAACTGTCCCTTAAAGACAAACTATAGTTTCGAAAGACTGTCTGTGTTGTACAAACAACACAAACTATCATTTATTGAATCTTGGCAACTTAATAATCTTTAAAATATACTTTGTGGTCTCTGTTAGAGGTGTGTGCAGAACACGGCTATGAGAAACAACTGAAAAAAAGAAATTTTGTAAATTTAAGCTTAAAGGGACAGTTAAAACGATTTAAGTGAATTATATAAAAGGGAATCTATTTGTCAAACTTATTGTGAACCCTTTGTATATTTAATAATAGGAGCTTTATAATAATGCTTTAAAACATTCTGCATTCTAATAATTATTCTCTTGAAGGGAAAGTATATTATTGGTAAGTCACTCTTGAAATTAGTTGGCAATAAAAACTTTTGGTTAGACTGATTACAGCAGCTTTCAAAAGTTTAAAGTATTTTGAGAATCATTTCACTTTGAAGTAATGTGGTTTTGTTAAAAGATATCAGCTGTTATGCCCCAAAAGTTTAATCGGAGAAGCGTTACTGTCAGTAATGTTTCTCAGACTGTGTTTTTGCTGTTAGGGATTTTTTGCCTAGTACGTGGACATGTTCACTCTGGATTTTTAGCGACATCTCAAAAGCTCAACCACCTTCTGAAATGAAATCGTCACATGTTAACTTTTATTTTATACATTTACATTTATGTAGGAATAAACTATCAAACGGTTCAAAAAACCAAAGATATGTTTTGCCTTTAATGTACAAAAAGAAACCATCCAAGATGGTCTGTTGACAAGTAGTTGTTTGTTTATTTCAACATATAAAAAAATGACAAATCTTTGCCGGAGGAATATTATGACTTTCTCAATAACTCATGAATTCCCAGAGTATGGATGAATGTGTCACTTTGAACCATCGCTGGGAAAGCCTACAGTAACTCCCAAGGTTTTACACTTAAGATGTTTGATTGATTGACTGACAGATTGGTTGATCATTTCTACCTGTAAGGCAGAGAGAATAAATTGTCCTGCCATCCTACAAATGTTTGTCACTATGTTTGTATAAATTCCCTTTGGAGTGTCCAGGCATCGTAGAAATCTTGGCTTCTTTCCTTAAGGTTTTAATCTTTGCAAACCATTTTGTATTTTTTATGAACTTGCCCTGGTTTTGATGATCTGCTTCAAATAGTTTCTCATCTTTTTGGAATATAATTTGTTGAGTGATGTGTATAAAGCATTACTCAATACTTTCCCAAATTCTGTGGAAATAATTCACAGGCAAATCACTCGGGTGGGATTCGAACTGTTAACATGCTAACACATAGGATTTGAACTGTCTCTAGACATCTGTGGTAGGACATTTGCTCTAGTATGATAAGGCAAAACACCAACATGTGACAATTATGTAATTCAAAGACCAGTGTGCTCACTTGGTGTATCTCAACATACGCATAAAATAATAAACCTGTGAAAATTTGAGCTCAATTGGTCATCGGAGTTGGGAGAAAATGATGAAAGAAAAAACACCCTTGTTGGACGAATTTGTGTTCTTTCAGTAGGAATAAAATACTTCTAGCTAGAAGTCTTTTATTATTTTAGTGAGAAATAACCTCTATTTCAAAATCTATGCTACTTCAGAGGGAGCCGTTTCTCACAATGTTTTATACTATCAACAGCTCTCCAATGCTCGTTACCAAATCAGTTTTTAAATTAATATTTATTTTGAGTAATTATCAAACATGTACCTTCCCTTTAACAGAGTACAGGACTGTGTTGTTTTCAACAAAACTTACTTTTAATCAAATTCGAATACCAGAATCATTCTTTCAGAGAAACAAATCTGCCGTATTTTGATCGCCACAATAAAAACAAGTCAAATATCAACAAGACAAAGTCTGTTTAAACGTGATCACCAAATCTTTGTATTGTTTAGAGGATAGGTATTGATTTACTAACTTTAAAAATTTAAAAGTTGTCGGGTGTCAACTTTTTTTTTCTTTTTCTGTAAAAAAGTTGTTGAAGGAATCAATTCACCTGATTTAATTGTTGTACAATAACAAGCAGGATTTTTTCAAATGCAAAGTTTTAAAAAGCCTTTTTATTTCTTTGTTTGTCTCACAGACGTATTCCCCAAGAAGCAGTTCTTCATCGAAGGAGAGCCAAAACCCATTCTCCTCGACGGTAAACCCGGGGTTAACCCCTCGGCAGACTTCAACAACTACCTAGTCAAGATCCTTGCGCAGGAAGTACTTGGTTATCAAGACGTGCAAATCTTGAACTCCGATAGTGACTTTCACAACTCCACGGTGGCGCTGCAACGAATCTCCGGCTGCCAGGACACCAGGTAAGTCCAGCGTCAAGGGGTGTAGCTTTTTTTCCCAAGGGGTAAGAAAGCTCCCAGTAACATACCCCCTCACTAGCTCACAACGGAAAAGAACACCACCCCCCCCCCCCCCGACTCTCCCCCTCTTGCTCCTCTCTGCGGAATCTTGCTGAATCATCTTGAAATTAAAGTTTGGAAGTTGTTGTCCCCTGTGGGATGTCATGCCTGCACAATGTTTGATCTCACTCATGTTGAAACTCATCTATAGGCATTGATTTTAAGATAAGATAAGATTTTGATTTGATATTTTGTATGTCATGTTTTTCAGGCCTCCACATAAACATAACCGATGGCACCCACAGCCATTAGCCTTTTTGAGATATAGTGGACGCTAGAGGAATGCACTGTTTGGTTTGGGTGTCTACAGACAAATTTACCCAAATCAGATAGTGCCAAAGTATTTTGTCCACCAAACCTCAAAATGACTTACTGCTGGAGTGCCCTGTGCTTTTGCTGTGGTGCCCTTTGCAAAGTTCCAATGCATTTACCTCTTATATAAATGCCCTTACCAGAGGAAAAATTCTGTGCCTTTTAAAGAACAAAACCCAAGGCCTAAGGTTTGAAATAAAATTGATGATAGCTCATTTGCTGCTACTGCAGTGTATGGGAGCACCAGACATTGCCTCGTAGTATATCTAGTCTCAAATGTAACGGCCCAATTTATTTTTTATTTTTTTTATTTTTTTTATTTTTTTTTCTTTCTTTTTTTACAGAGCATGTCATAGAGTGACAATCTTAAATTGTTCAATTGAGAAATAACATTGTGTACAATTTGCAAACAGATGCTGAGAGACTGTTTAAACTTATTCAAAATAAATGTGAACAAGTTTTGACACATAATCCACTTTGAGGTTGTAGTACGGTAGTATGAATAAGGTGCTTGCCGGGTATGTAGGTGTCAATTAGGCCATTGCGGTGAACCACAGTCATGCTTGTCAGAGGGTGTAAATTACAAAGTGTCGTCTGCAATATCAACTTCTGATATGTGACAAGTAGGTGGATGTCTTTTGCAGTCAAACAATAACAGTTTTTGACAAGTTAGTGAATATTTTGGACAGTCCAACTAGCTTGTGGTTAAACACTGGCAATGCGCCAAGCTTCATTTCAAAAGCTGTGGCACTCTGAAGGCTTTTATGACACAATATCAACCTCCACCCTCGCAAGTACCCATTTATACCCCCCTTGGTGAAGAGAAGCAATTATAGTAAAGTATCTTGCTCAAGGACACATTGTTATATCATATAAATACTATCTATCTTTGTTTTGCTCTGTACAAGGTATCTCGGCCTACAAGCTTTTGCTTTTAATGGCTCGAGCCTCCATACAGTTTCAGTTTATGTAAAATCAATTTGTTTATTAATGTATATGTATGTATGGAAATAAATGTTGTTGATTGATTGAAGTGTCATGATGGGGATTCAAACCCACACTCCGATGACTTAACCACCAGAACTTGAATTTCATACCCTGCTCACAGAATCATTTGCCACAAATTTGCAGCATCACAATTTGCTTTGTTATGAGGGTAATCCATAGAGCTATATAATGACTAGAGCGTTAATACCCCGTTATACACGCACGAAGGTTTTGAAGCCGTGTGGGCGCATCATTGTTTATGTACAAACCAATACAAAAGCTTGAAATTTTGTACGGCAATTGTACGGCTATTTGCATGATATAGTGCGTTTGTTCTTTTCTATGTGTCATCGAACCAAAAATGCAGCAAATGTGAATGCACAATCTGCTGATGAGCGTACAAACTACGAGCACGTCAATCAAGTCGAACTTACGGATTTTGTAGCGCGATGGGCAGTCGCAACAGTGTGTGTTAAAATTAAAATCATTCCGTAGTCACGCAACACATCAAAGATGTCTGCACCCAGGGTGGCTTTAAAACGCAGAACAGGTTAGCGCTCTAGTCAATATATATAGCTCTATGGGGTAATCAGAACTACTTAATTACTAGCATTGACTGTTTCTTTCCCATTCTCTTGAAGTTGTCGAGCATGGTTGATGCCTAAAGATGTGACCAATTCTTCAGTGAACATAGAAGTTTGGCAAGATAACCTCCTGGAGGCAGCTTTATGGCTACAGACTGGGACCGTTTCAATCAATGGGTTCTTAGGATACACCGCAAGGTATGTCTTCAGCCCTTTTCGCACTGTATCTCTTAAAGGCACTGGACACTATTAGTAATTACTCAAAATAATTATTAGAATAAAACCTTTCCTGGTAAAGAGTAATGGGGAGAGGTTGGTAATATAAAACGTTGTGAGAAATGGCTCTCTCCGAAGTCGAGTAGTTTTCGAGAAAGAAGTATTTTCCACGAATTTGATTTCGAGACCTCAGATTTAGAATTTGAGGTCTCAAAATCAAGCATCTGAAAGCACACAACTTTGTGTGACAAGGGTGTTTTTTTCTTCCATTATTATCTCGCAACTTTGACGACGGATTGAGCTCAGATTTTTACAGGTTTGTTTTTTTATCCATATGTTTAGATAGACCAAGTGCGAAGACTGGTCTTTGACAATTACCAATAGTGTTCAGTGTCTTTAAAGGGCCCAATTTGATAAAGCTGTTGAAAAATTTGAAAAAATTGCTTTGCTAAGCAAAAATTGAGACTGACACCAACCACAAATATATTTATGCTAACTTAATGTAATTTTGGCCAATAATCTGTTTCTGCTAAGCAATTCTGTGCTTACATGCTCTTTGATATTGGGCCCCCGGAAACCTTTGGTAATTGTCAAAGACTTAGTATTCTCACTTGGTGTATCTCAACATGCATAAAATAACAAATCTGTGAAAATTTGGGCTCAATTGGTTACTGAAGTTGCAAGAGAATAATGAAAGAAAGAACACCCTTGCTGCACAAATATAATAACTTTTTACATAACCACATTAGGTCAAAGTGAAAAGTTTCTCAAAATGCTTTATACAATCAAACACTGCTGTCTAGGCTTCTAACCATAGGTTTTTTTTGCCATTAATTTTCCCTTTAAAGCAAATTATCTTACAATATTTTAAATTCCAACCCACTCCAAACATTACCCAATAGCGCTGTCTAAAACACGCTTCAACAGACGGGTGAGAAAAAGGAAATCTATGTTATGCTTTTTGATTAAAGTGGGAAATATCAAATCCATTATCCATTATCCGATTTCCACCTCTCCCTATCAAAGCCTTACAGTCACTTCGGTCTATCGATTGCAAACTGAGTTCCGAACGACAGATGGTACTAGAGATCAAGTCACCCATTACAGTCTTCCTCAGATCACAGTCAGTGTGTACGTGCACCCACCCTCCCTCTCCTCAAAAGTGATCCTATTGCTTTCAATAATCATTGGGCCTAAAGCGTTGGACACCTCTGGTAATTGTCAAAGACCAGTCTTCTCACTTGGTGTATCTCAACATATGCATAAAATAATAAAACTCATGAATTTTTGGGCTCAATTGGTCATTGAAGTTGCAAGATAGCATTGAAAGAAAAAACTTCCTTGTTGCATAAAGTTGTGTGCTTTCAGATGTCCGAGAAATGGCCCCAGGCCTAAATTAAACCTAACTTTGATTATTTGAATAGCCTTGAATTGTAAAATACTTTCCTTGCTATTAAATATCGGGGTTATGAGTCAGTTTTGTGGGTTATTCCATTGTAGCATCAAACCTTTTTAGGATTCGTACGTGTCAGCTGCTCGGAGACTGTATATTGTTATACTTTTTTATTTTTATTAGGTGTGGGAAACCGGAAGGCTGCGGTTGTCAGCCAATTAACTGATTTCCACGTTTCCTAACTGGAAATTCCAGCAACACCTTATGCTATAGTCTTAATCGTGTAAAGAGTGATGCAAAAGGGAGGGGTCGAATGGCAAAGACAAAACCCGCTGTGAAATTCAATTTATTGAGTGAAACAAAGCATTCAACAGTTCGGGGGATGACAACCATTCTTACAATACACTTCTGAGCTGGTATTAATAAAATAAGAAGGAAAAAACTCATTTCATGAAAAACCTTCTGTCACTCCCTATCATCTTTTTCTATTCAGGTTTTTGAGATCGACACAAAAACAGTTCACTTGAAATTGTACTTAAAAAGGCCTTACCCCTTTGCAATTTTTTCTATTCAGTTTTTTTTTTGGAGTGGCAAAAACAAGTTTATTTGAAATCTTATTTCTTTGGGAGCAATTGCTCTTGCTTTTTTACTGCTGCTGAAATTGAAAAAGGGGCAACTTGTTTCCAACTATTGATTTGTTGAAACTTTTCTTTCCTGCACAAGGGGTTCATTTTAGTTTATTAACAGTCTGCAACAGCTATTGTTTTTTTTCCTTTAACCACATTAATGAGCTCGACCTTTGACATTATGCAAACACTCTGTGTTAGCTTTGGGTCCGATGTATTAAAATTAATCTTATCTTGATTGATTGTGTGATTATAAAGTTGATTTCTGTCTTGTTGTTGTGTCACAATTTGTCCGCAAACACCAAGCTTAAATTGCACTTCCACCTTTGTGCTCGTTGGTGGGATCCATATTCTTCTTCAAAACAAACATTTGGGTTGTTATTATCAGAAAATTTTTTAGATGAGTTTTAATTTAGATGCTTACTGATTATAAAGTTCCTACTGGTACCAATCAACCAGATTACTTTCTGAAGTTCTGTTTAATCGAAGATAAAAGTATTTGAATATCGCACAAATCGCTGTTATTTTGATTTCAACCCAGAGGGCAGTTAATGACCTGTCAATGTTTGGCAGGGGACCACAGGCCTGGAATTACGCAGATGCCACCATGGCATCTGTTGCCCTGGTCTTGGCCTTGCTGCCCTTGCAAAAGTTTTTGGGGACCTTTTTCCCCATAAACTTTGGAAATTTTTAATGGAATTCCCCTTTTGTAAAATGAAAATGAATAAAAAAGTATTGATTAATTTATCTTTTAATTAATTAATTAAACAAATAAACAAACAAATAAATATATTACAAGAAAACAAATAATTTGTATTACATTTTGATGAATTGTTGCTTTTGATAGCTTACACTCCAAGGTTTTCAGATGGTCTTTGTTTCTTAATGTATGTATTCATGACCAGGCCTCAAAATAAGTCACTGGCGCCTCCGCAGCATTGCCTTGGTGTCCTGTACTTTTGCTTCGGTGCCATTTGCCAAGTTTTACATTTTTCTCCTAGAATTGCCCCTTACAAGAGGAAAATTGCTGTGCCCCTTCAAGAGTGAAACTCAAGGCCTGGAACTCAAGTGCTTAGGGGTCAAAATAAATCTTTTAATTTATTTGCTTTTTTTTCTTGACTAGATATGGATGGTTTATATCTCAACGTCTTGTCGCACAGATGTGGGATCTCTACCACATCGTCGCCGATCATTGGAAAAGTCTCCACTCCCCTAAGATGATCGACCAGCTCTCCCTACCCATGACCGATCTACAGCGACTCGTCGTCATCAGACCTCCGTTGAAGGGGGTGAAGTCTTCTTCGGAAGGGCCGAGGTTTTACTGCGAGAAGGAACCGTGTGTGAATGGAATGTTTATCCCGACGTGGTGTAAAGCCGGGGTGGCTAGAAACGCAACTATCTCTGGTTGCTCTACTCTATTAGTTGGCTTTCCAGGTTTGTAGTCTCTTATCTATTCACATTTTGTGAAAACAAATTATTGCCTGGTAGAGTCTTTTTGGAAGGCTTTCTCATGTCTTCCTTTTTACGTACATGTAGATGATATTCTTCAAACTAAAGTATATTTTAGGCAACATCGCGGCATGGTGGGAAGTCGAGGTGAGAACGCCCGGTAGAATTACACCAAAGCCATTCACTGTAACTTTCTGCGTGGCAACAGAAGTCTAATGGGAACACAGCTTACGAGAGGTTTGCAGTAACACCATGTGAAAATCTCTTTTGAATTGTGTTGGTTCTGAAAAGTACCAGTGGTTCTGCCAATCATAGGTAGTTTATATGCATGTCACTTGTCATTACAAAAAATTACAAAAATTACTCAAACAGGTAAAAATCTGAGAGAAAAAAAATAACCTTAATTTTGAATGTTTCCGCCATGAATAAGCAGTTCCTACTACAGTGATGGATGGGGAGTTGGTTGGTCATCAGTGAATAACACCGGATACCGGGCACCAAGGGAGTAATCCTGGATCCAACAACCCTTTACATTGCTAATCATTAAGCCACCTATCCCTCAGTGATGTTTAACGCATAAACCATGCTAGAGTGAATAACCACTGTATATGCTGGTATCCTGTCACTTTAAAGGCTCTGGACATTTTTGGTAATTTGTTAAGACCAGTATTCTCACTTGGTGTATCTCAACTTATGCATAAAATAATAAATCTGTGAAAATTTTTACTCAATTGGTCATCGAATTTGCAAGAGAATAATGAAAGCAAAAATACCCTCGTTTGTGTGCTTTCAAATGCCTACAAAAAGGCTTCAGGCCTGAAGCCTTTTTGAGTGAGAAGTTACCTCTTTTTTTGAAAAAATATGTTACTACAGAGGGAGAGGTTTCTCACAATGTTGTATACTTTCAACAGCTCTCCATTGCTCGTTACCAAGTAAGCTTTTATGCTAACAGTTATTTTGAGTAATTACCAATAGTGTCCAGTACTTTTAAACAGCATTGGGGAGGCCCCAGAGTTTGACCAACTTCCAGTGGTGCGTCCAAAGCCAAGTGGAACCGTTGTGCTACTTTCCTAATTTGCTATTTTGCTAATAGTGTCCAGTGCCTTTAAAGCCATTGGACCCTTTCGGTAAACAGTATTGTCCAAGGCCCACACTTCGTGTATCACAACTTCTATATCAAATAACAAACCTGTGAAAATCTGGGCTTAATCGGTCATCGGAGTCGGGAGAAAATAACAGGAAAACCCACCCTTGTATCCGCGCGTTTCGCCGTGTCATGACATGTGTTTAAAATAAATCCGTAATTCTCGTTATATTGTTTTACTATTTTCTCAAAAAGTAAAGCATTTCATGGAATAATATTTCAAGAGAAGTATTTCACCACTACCTTCTGTAAACCCTGTAAGTTATTTGTAAATCTGTGAACTTTTTTCTGTTCCGAAAGGGTCCAATGGCTTTAACCAGTTTCTTACTGTAAGATACAGAGGGCTGTCACAGGAAACCGTGTATACTAGGGGGTCTCTCATTGGTTGCAATTTATGCAGAGACCTATTTGTGTCAATGGCATTAAAGAACATTACTGTTACTCCACTGAATCATTGATGACATAGTAATGATACGGTGACAGCCTAGATTTAGCGGACAGTCCGTGATTGCTATACCTTGGAGCTGATTTCTCACATCTTGGTTATATCTCTCACACTTGGCTGGCACAGCAGTGACACAGATTAGCTGACCTTTTGCTGTGAGGAGTCAATGTGAATGGGGTTGAGAGTCGGAGGAGGAGGAGGGGTTAATCGGAGTAGTGACCTCAGATGGACGTTGATTTTTATTTTTTGGTGTTATTAAAATGATGCATGGTTTCTCATATCCCTATGGTTTTAGGTTGAGGAATGAAAAAGGAGATTCCTGTTTAAAAAATTAACCAAATATGGGGTATTGAAGCATTATTTTTCATGAATTACAAAATTCAATTCAAAGCAATGCTTCAATTTCCACATATCATTATCAAGAAGCAGAAAAGTACAGTCAATAATATTTTAATGTGGAGGCATGTTCTAAAAAGCGGGGCTGTCAAGGAACAGCCTACAAAAGCACATGAACCATCCTATTTTTGAGAGTTTTCTTAAAGATGCAAAAAGGATGAAGAATCTAGTTACCTGTGCCGTCGTTCAAACTTAGGAGGTTTTATAAAAAAAAACTTTGTTGACACTTTATGACTTTTTGTTTACTTCTTAGAAACACCATTTGGTATGCTGATGATTCGTCAAGTCTCATGAAAAAATTCTATTTTATGAGAGATTTCTCAAAGATGAAAAAAATATGAAGAATTCTCAGTGACCTATGACCTCATTCAAACTTAGGAGGTTTAATAAAAAACTTTGTTGACACTTTATAACCTTTTGTTTACTTCTTAGATACTTCATTCCGCATGCTGATTGGTCAAATTGTAAGTCTCAACCTCCCCGTCATCGTCGCTTGGATTGGTCCACACCTCGATACCTACGTCACCGCTCGTTCCCAAGGCAGCAAGCCAACCCTCTACTTCAGCTGGACTCCCAACCCCCTAACAGCGTCCGGGCTCTACCATCGGATCTCCTTCCCAACATGCGTGGAAGGATCCACGTCAGAGACGAGCTACGGCTGCGATTTCCAACCCTACCCCATCAGCAAAGTGTCATGGCTTCCGCTATCCCAGAATGCACCTGACATCAGTATGATGATCACCGAGCTCAGCTTCAGCGATTTTGAGATGTTGATGATCTTAGGCACGTTTTATCGGAGTGATGGTGATATGGAGAACTTTGCGTGTGAATGGTTGAAAGCAAACAAAGTGGTTTGGAGTACATGGGTTCCAGGTAATTGAGTTTTCTTGTCAATTTTCTTCAATCAATTTCCCAAGTTGCATTTCTGTTTTATATTTTTAAAAGGTTAGTTTTACTGAAGGCACTCGTATGTGGTTATAAACTTTGCAGCAGGTTGTTTGTAACACTAGTTAACTTTGTAGCGCTGTGTAAAATTACTCCACTTCGCAAAGTTTGTAAAGAATATTTATCTCTTGCCACTTCCGTCATTTCTTCATCCCTTGCATTTTCTGAGCGCTTTGTCCTTTGAGAAAGACTCTGCTAGGGTCAAAACCTCAGACCATCAACTATTTTTTGCATGTGTACCTTTAGGTCCTTTTGGCTCCGAAAGCAGTTTGCAACAGCTAATTTTATTTTCTCCAAATATTTATAACATATCTAAAATATTGTCCCAGGCCCTGTTCCAAAACTGTAGCTTTGATTAGGCTACAGTCACCAATGTTTTGTCATATTAGCCTTCGAGCAAGACTCTGTTATGTTCAAAATATTAGTCCATTACCTTTTTTTTTTCACTGATACCATCATTTTGGTTTGTAAGCAGTTTGAAACAGCTAGTTCTATCTTTTTTTCTAAAGATGTTTATAAAATAACTAAAATATCCATGATGCTGTCCCAAAAGTTGAAGCTTTGATTAAGCTTCAACCACCATTATTTTGTGATATTAGCCTTTGAGAAAGACTCTCCGAGGGTCATTAATTATTTTTTGCATTTATACCATAAATCGTCAGCGTTTTCACGAAGTAGCACGCTACTTTTTAAATTAGCTTTACTTTTTTAATTAAGCTAATTAGTGTTTTCAATTTTTGCACAAACGTGGCATTTTTTTATTTCACGAAACAGCACCCAAACATCTGTTTACCATTGTAATGCATGGCACGTACTCGACCCAAAGTGAGGTAAAAGCGTTTTCACGAAGTAGCACGCAACGCACGCCCTGACCTAGTTTCATAAAGTAACACAAAATGCTGTGTTGTAGTATAGGCGTGTGCTACTTTGTGAAATCACAAAAAAGACATATTTCGCACTTTTTTGGTTTCCCGAAGTAGCACGGATCTTCTCTCGTGTCTAGTTTCATAATTAATTATGCAAATGAGTCAAAATAAGATTTATTGTTAAGTTCAAGTTATCAAGTATCTACATTGAGAAGTTTAAATGGAAGTACTGTGAAGTTTTGAAGGGAGATGGGTTTCTAAAAAGTGTTCAAGTTCAGAGGCTGTTTTCTCTGATTGTTATTTTTTGCTGGTCCTGGTATAGCAGTGAGTGCTACTTCGTGAAAACGCTGACGAAATGTCCTTTTGATTGGTAAGCCGTTTGAGACAGCTAATTCTATTTTCTAAAGATATTTATAACAGCAACTAAAATATCTTCCCTAGACGCTGTTCCAAAAGTTGTAGCTTTGATTGAGCTCCAACCCAACCACTAATGAGTACCCGTCTGGTAGACTTTTGCAATTCTACTTCCCCTACCTCAGTTAAACCACAACGACCTGTGTGGTAGACTCTTGCAATTCTCAGTTTGAAACCACAAAGACCCGAGTAACACACAACAGCTTCTGTGATTTCACTTTGTGTACAATTCTGACTAATGCTACAAACCCCAGAGCAAATTTAAACCAAAGCTCGTCATGAACTCCAAAGAGACCACGAGTCATGAAAACATGATTTCCCGATGATGTCATTATGAAAACAAAAATATTGTGAAATCCCCTGATTGACGAGACATAAATTGCATGGACTTGATTTTAATTCCAAAGACCATTTATGTTTTTTTTTTAAAGGACTATAATTCTACACTGCAATCAATTTCCTTGTGTCTAACTGAAATTCCTCTGACGTTCAACGATCATGAGTTTGTGTGAGCCAAATCGTCTAGATCAATAGCAGGCAGTGTGTCTAAAATTTACTAAGAAAGTTGAAAAGTTGCTTTACTCCCTGGCCGCTAATCCTGCCTAAAAAAATTTCACAAAAATGAAAGTATAATGAAGAGTGAGTCCTTGAGATGGGCTTTCCAATGGTATAAAACTTGTGCAAATGCAGCATTATTCTGAGGGTGATTTGACTGTCCTTATTCTTAAAAAAATATTTAATGGCCTGACGCTTCAATCCCTCGCCAAGAAGGTTTACGAGCATCATCATCATTGGATATCTAAAACGAGACCCGGATCCGCTTTTTTCTGGGGTTATTTTTTTTTAAACACCTTGTTCTTTCTTACTTAACAGACAAGCTGAACCCTAAGAGAAAGATCTACCTCGGAGGTCTTTTCCCAGACAACATCGCAGAGTTTAGTAGTATAGGGATTGGTGCTCAGCTTGCCGTAGAGGCGGTCAATAAAGACGGCAATATCTTAAGCTCTCATGAGATTGAGCTGATTGTAGATGGATCTGATGGGAGTGACGCAGTAGCATCTTACTTGAGACTACAAAGTGATAAAGCAAAACCAATCATAGGTAAGAAAGTTCAGATCAAATACAATTTTTTATATTTTTTTATATATATAAAAGTACACTGAGATTTGCCAACTTTAAGACAATGTCACATGAGGCAATCTGCATGCAACCAGGGCCCAATTCCATAAAACTGTTAAGCAGAAAGGCCTACTGTTGAAAGAATTTTTATGCTGAGCAAAAATTGAGTGTGGCACAACTCATAACAATGTAAACTTAATGTAGTTTTAGCTTGTAACCTGTTTCTGTTGAGCTATTATTTTCTGCTTAGCAAGCTGTTTGTGCTTACAGGCTTTATGCACGGCCCAAATTTTTAGAGCTGCTTAAGCACATAATTCAGCTCACAAATAGTTTTGCGCTTAGCAAAAATAAGCAGAATTCCAGTCACAAGATGTACATGTGACATAGAATTTCGGCTGTTAACTATATTCTGGTAAGCATCTTGTTGTACTTTCTACATTTTTGCTTAAGCAGCTTTATGAAAATGGGCCCAGTTCCAGTCAAAGAACAAAGATAGGGAGACCACCAGTTAAGGGCTAGATAGCTCAGTTGGTAGAACACCGGCACGTTATTCTGAGGTCGGTGGTTTAATAATAATAATAATAATAATAATAATAATAATAATAATGGAAATTTATATAGCGCCTATGTAATAAATGCAGAATTTGTACACAACAATCAATGATTAAAAAACACAGAGAATAAACCCTAGTTAAAAGACTGGAATTGCTACAGAGAATACAAAAATATATGTACATGTACTTGTACTTAGTTGTTTAAAAAAAAAAAAAAAATTAAACTTGTCTTTTTTTTCGAGTTTTACTTCCTCTGAGTTTGCACTCAATGAACCTCAGCTCACCTAGTAATAATAAATTATTGAAAACGGATTTGACATTTTTTTTGAAATCAATTGAAGGAAACTAAACATTTTCTTTGTCAATCATAAACACGTTTAAATCATTCCCACTCCACCTCCCGTTTATCTCTGTTTATCCTCTCCAAGTCACCAACGTCATCCTCCGTCGCTTTCTTAGCTCTCTAATCTACTTATCTCATGTGTAGATTTCTCTTCTTTATTGGAGACAGATGTAAGACTTTATTTTCCCAATTGATTCACACTTGCTACTTATCCAGCATGGCTCCACAATCTTCCTGTGTCTGTCGTCGCTCATTCTCATCAAAGTTACCGGTCTCAATTATTAATTTAAAGGGCCTATGTACCTTTTCCTAACACAAAACACAATGTCCGCAGATTTACATTAAACTTACACAGTTTGAAGATTATGATAGTAGAAAGCTTCCCTTGAAATTTTACTTACTGAGATGCTGTAGTTTTTGAGAAATGAGTAAAACAAATAATTTTCGTCTCAGTTTTAGCATGTAAAAACGTATTAACCAGTTATGCTATGGTTTTGGTATAATATCATAACTGGTTAATAGGATTTTATATGCTAAAATAATTTTCGTCTTCCTGAGACGAAAATTATTATGTGACTTGTTTTTCTCATTTCTCAAAAACTACACAACCTTAGTTAGTATTATTTGAAGGGAAGCTTTCCACTATCATTATCTTCAAACCCTGTAAGTTAAATGTAAATCTGTGGACATTTAAAAAAGGTACCCAAATGTTTTACAGGGATTGTACATGGTTGGTAATTGGAACCCACTGTATGTTTCAGTCATATGTAGTTGTTGATATATACCGTGACCTGTGAAAATTTTATTTCAAAAGGTGTAGCAATTTGAGATATTGCCAAGAATATGAAGTAGTTATGTCCACGCAAGAGGAATAATTCTTTTGGAATAGACAATCTGAGCTAAACCTTTTTATAGCTAAACACTTCTCAAAATTCAAACTGGGAGATAAAAAGTGATACATTTTTTTTGAAATCATTGCCAAACGCATACAGACCTTTATTTCAATATGGTTTCAAACACCCAAATATTGTATGTTGTTTCTCAAGTTTTGCTGGCTATTTTATACATTCGTTGAGAAAAATTTATATTTAATCCCTGCGAGTTGTTTTAAAATGCAATTTATTGAAGCAAATAATAAATCACAAAAGAAACTGACTGGGTAAATTTGAAAATTAATTTTGGTTTGAACAAAGAATAATTTACTAGAGCTGTAAAAACAATTTTATCCTGCCACCGTTTGACCAACTTGTTGGCGCCCTACCAACTGAGCTAATAATAAATTTACTCAATACTTGCTTTTTTTTCAATTGTTAGCACAATTAAGAAGTTCTTAGTCCTAACTGTTCATGGATTGGTCAAAATAAGTTATGTCTAATGAATACCACATTAAGCTCTCCTGATTCATGATTGGTCTAGAAGTTTTTCATCATGAATATGTATGTTAGAATTAGAATTAGAATTAGAATTAGAATTAGAATTAGAATTATTTATTCATTTGTATATTATTTATTAATTATTTATTTATTATGTATGCACACTGTCAGCTAGGTGATGTTTCCCTGGTTCATGATTGGTTTAAAAGTTTTCCATCATCATGAATATGTATGTAAATATGCACACTATCAGCAACATGATGTTTTCCTGCTTCATGATTGGTCTTAAAGTTATATTTTATCATAAATATGTATGATATGCAAATTATCTATTTCTACAGGTGTGATTGGTCCAATGGAGTCAGATGACTCTAAAGTTGTTGGTTTAATTGCTGGTCTCTATAAGACTGTTGTTATAAGCTACAGTGCAGAATCGCCCATCCTATCCAGTGACGTGCAGTTTCCATACTTTGCTCGTACCATACCAAGTGCAGATGAAGATGCGTAAGTAACTTAGTCACCTTTGCATCCTTAAAGCTGACCTATGATTTTCTTATGCCCACAATAAACCGTCGTCAGCGAGCAGACAAAATATGCTCAGGTCACAATGACTGAGAAATCGTGCGCCTGCGATTGGTTCCCTACCGTCGGGATCATGTTGTACAAGTTAGTTTGTTCTACTGTTGTGACTGTTAATTTTTTCAAGCGGCGAATGTTTCAGATTGTCTTAAAATCATCGCAGTTACACTCAGGGTGTAAATAATCGCTGACTGAAAAGTTCCCGATGGTCTTAGCTCAGGCGCAGTGTGATCCTGAAAAGTCAGTCGCCGACTGTTTTTGTTTTTACTCAAGGTTGTTCTGAGGACGGCTTTAGGGTCATGTCACCAGAGGCAATTTACAAGAAATCATCTTCCTCCTCAGCATCTATTATTATATCCTTTTTGAGTGTAATTTTATTGAGCATGTGGAGAAAAATAAAGTCCCTAAAATAATAACTATTTCCAGGCAAACTCCAAGAAGAGAATCCATTCACATTTGAATGTTCACATATTATTCTTGTGGATCGTAGACTGTAAGACATTGTTTAAAAAGCTACTCAAGTGCTGCCAAAGTGCTCCTGTAGTCTCCAAAGTTGCCTCATGTGACAAAGCCCTTAGATTCAAGATAAGACAAACTCAGGCAAAATTATGAAAATTAAGGGAGAAAAAACAAATTTTCTACAACAGAATTTTCAAAATAAAACACAATGATGCATTAATATTCAACTGAAAAACACCAGACTACTTGACTTGTTCGCTCCTGAGTTTACTGGGTCGGGGCTAAAATCACTTGCCTCAAGCAGTCCATCGGATGTTCGAGCCTTGTATAATACAACCAAGAATCTAGAAGAATATAAAAGCAACCATATAAGTGAGTGAAACATCTTAATTGCACAACTCCTTGAGTAATGGTTCCTTGATGATGCAGGAAGTTAAGATGATATCGATCTTCCTCGACTCATTTATCCTCTCCACCCCCCCCCCCCCCTCCCCCCTCCCTCTCTAGTGGATTAGAAGAGCCCTGGGATTAAGACGCAGTTTCCTCCCGTAGCGAATCACGTCCTATCTTTACCCCAGTGATTCATGGTTTCTGATGGGTCTAAATTTATAACCAGTGTTATGACCGACAATGACCAGTCTACTGCTAAAGCTTCCGTCTTGGACTTCACTTTGTATGGACATACTAAGGAGGCATTTGATAACTTATCATTTCTTGTCTACTTTTTAGAAAGAGGGTTGGGGTTTTGTCTTCTCAGTGAAGGAATCAGTTTGTTTATTGAATTATATAATAATTCATAGTTTCTGATGGGGCTAAATTTCTATCAAGTGTTATGACCGACAATGACCAGTCTCCCTGATAAAACTAGTGTCTTGGACTTCAGTTTGTATGGACAATTACAAGGAAGCATGATGAGTTATCAGTTTTTCTAGACTTTCTAGAAAGATCATGTTTCTTCTCTACTTTCTAGTAGAGGGAGTTTTGTCTTTTTTGTGTGAACTGTAATAATATAAACATTTCTCACGAGGTATTTTGTAGAAACAACTTTTTAAAAATTGTTAAAAAATTGTTGTAGAAGAATAAGAAGAAACTAAAAAAAATAGTAAACTTGCGGGTACAACCATGTGTAAACCTCTTTTGTGTGAGTGTTGGCTCTGAAAAGAGCCGGTTGGCCTCTCGACATTTTGAACAGTATACTCTGCTCGTCTTCAGGACAAGAGTGTATTTATCCTGATGGGTAAAGTTTACTGCCACAAGTTGGTTGCTTTAGAGAGGACAAGTAGCATAATTTTATTTTGATCCTGAGTGAGGGTTTCGTCACATGAGGCAGCATTACAGGCAACTTTGAGGACCACTTTGGTAGCACATCAGTAGTGTTTATAATGTCTTACCATACCCAAGAAAAAAGTGTGCACATACAAGGTTAATTTCTTTGCCACAGTATCAAAAATTAAAAAGACATTATTGCTCAAGAGCAACCAGTTTAAAGGCAGTGTAACTACTCAAAATAATTATTAGCATAAAACCTTACTTGGTGGCGAGTAATGGGGAGAGGTTTATGGAATAAAACATTGTGAGAAACGGAAGTATTTTTCCACGAATTTGATTTTGAAACCTCAGATTTAGAATTTGAGGTCTCGAAATCAACCATCTAAAGGCACACAACTTTATGTGACAAGGGTGTTTTTTCTTTCAGTATTATCTCGCAACTTTGACAACCAATTGGGCTCAAATTTTCACAGGTTTGTTATTGTATGCATATGTTTAGATACACAAAGTGCAAAGACTAGTCTTTGACAATTACCAATAGTGTCCAGTGTCTTTAAAGAATACAACTTGACAGTAAAAATATGTCAAGAACCATATTCAAATGGGAATGCCTTTTCTAAGTTCTGAGAGATTGCCTGGAACTGATTGCCTGTGAATTACTTTGTTTGACATGGCCCTTAGGGTAAACTCCTCGAATATTACTTCTTGAAGATCATTCAAATAGACGTGATCGTGATAATTACACCGCGATGTGTTCGAGTTGTAAGTTTCGAGGGGTGTAGTAAACCTTTTTAATCTTGTCGCAGCACGCCTGTTTCGTGACCTTGATCATGATTTCATCAGGGAATTCAGCGTTAATCATGAGCAACCCTTCAAATCCAACGAGATAGGTTGGGGTCAAAATCGTCATCAAATCATTTTTCTTGGGTGGAGGGTGTGATATTTAGCAGGTGTCGAATCGGGCAAAGCATAGCATAGACTTGTGGACAAGTTGTTAAATGTCTGTCACCGTGATAGCGCTCTGACTCTCTCCGCGACCAACTTTCCTCGCGTTTCCCACGACACTGGCAGTATTCTCACGAGACTGCTGGCCCCCGCGAGACTACTGCTCTCACGAGTCTAGTCCCATTTAACAGGGGAGCAGAACTTGGCAACCAGCAGCTTCGCGCTTGAACAGTGATCTTGCGAGAGCAGTATTCGATCGCGGAAACCTGAATCATTACGCCACCACCACAACTCGACTATCTCACCGCGACAGACCATTCACGTCTTGTCCACAAGTCTAGGCAAAGTAGTCTTCGCTCATCAGGGAGGTTGGAGTTTCTGAGGAGACTTGACTTTCATAGTGTGTTCTCAACGACACATGGAAGGCATTAGGTCACAGCCAAGACAGCCTTGCCCCGGCTAGGATGACTTCCCATACTTCAAATGCCACAAATTAAGGAAAATACAAACTGTTCCTGCACTTAGCGAGGAGATACGCGTGACTCATGACGTCTCTAGCGGCCAACTGATGGAGGGGAGGGATTGAAAGTCGGCAAAAGTGGACGTCAACTTTTTTGTCCCTTGCCTCTCGGTGCATGTGTCAAACATTATTGGAAGTCAACATCGATAAAATATTGATCGATTTACAGATGTCAGACCTTACTGGGAATTTGCTGGTGAAGTGCTTCCCTTTTTTTATTAGACCTGAACGGATTACTAATAGGTCTTACTTTTTCTGACCACTTCATGTGTAAAATATACAATTGAGACATTTTGCATTTCTTTTTTCTTTTTTTTTCTTTTAAACATTTTGCATTAAGTTCTGTGTAAGATTTTGAGCTTGGTATTAATTTATTTAAAGTCTCTGTCATAAACATCAGTTAACTGAATAAATATGGATATGTATTTGCCTGTCCATCATGAAAGTTTGGGCTTCTTTGCAAACTATTTTTTACAAAAATGTGATTATCCTTTTTATTTTTGGCTGGAAAAAAAGAACAATTACCAAAGTGGGACTTGAACCTGCAACTTCCAGATTTTACAGGCTGGCACTCTACCAACTGAGCTATCTAGCCCTAATGTTGGCTGTATAACAATTATAGATTGACTGGCTTCTGACTGGCACAGAGATTGACACAATAAGGAGATTGCCAACAGAAGGGCTCAGTTGGTAGAGGACTGGCGTATTAATATGGACGAATATTTAGTCCCACTCTTGTAAATATGTCTTTGTTCTACCCAAAATATTAAAAAATTTACACAGTCAGTTTCCCTTGTGGTTTACTTTGATTTGATTGTTTTAATAAACAAAATGAATGAAAAAGTGACATCTATAATTTTTATTAAATTTTACAGTTATGCATTGATAGAGTTCTTCAAGACCAACAACTGGAAGCGTTATGCAGCGTTATCTGACAGTACAATCTCAAGTCTTGAGGTCATCTCAGCCGTAGAAGACATTCTTGAGTCACACGAGATAACTCTCGTCTCATCTCAGAGTTTCACCACCCCTCTTCCTCTAAACCCAGCCCTCTTCTTTCAAGACATTAAGAACCAGCGAGCGAGTATCATCATTGGAAAGTTTTCTGACGCAGCGGCACGAGTGCTGCTATGTGAAGCTTATCAACAGGTGAAGACTCAAACTAGTTGTCATATAGGGTGCGTTCGTTTAGCTTCCCTGGGTCTACCCCTCGGTGCTCACTCGGGTGAGCCCCTGACAACAGCTAAACGAACGACCACTCACCGCTCTCGTAGTGATGTTGTTTACCTGGGGCCAACCCCTAAGTGACACACTCCACAAGCAGGCGCGGGGTGAGCCCCTGGAATGACGTCAAAAGCTTTCGAACGCACCGGGGCAGACCGGGGATGACCCAGGGAAGCTAAACAAACGCACTCATAATAACTATATAACTATAATAGTAGTGGCTTAAATCACGCATATCCAGTCATCAAGGTGCCCCAATGCATTTAGTATTTTTCCTGCAGGCTACATTTTTGTGCGAACTTCATTTCAAAAAGTGCTCTCTTACCGTTATGTCTGCATTGGAAGAAACATTTTTTGCAAAAATTGTTTTTTAGATTGAAATGTTTTTGAATCCTTCTCTCTAAAACCACATATCCTATGAGGGAACTAATTTTCAAAATGTTGCACATTGTCAACAGCTGTAATTTTTTTTTTTTTATGGCCATGAATTTTTGGAGTAACTACCAACGGTATACCCTCCCTTAAAATAAATTCCCAACTAAATAAACGTTTCCAACTTTAAGACGGAATACAGCAATCACCAATTACTTTATTGTGTTTCAATATTCAGGATGTTACCGGCTACACAGGTTACCAGTGGTTCTTACCCACACATTACCCTGATGGTTGGTGGGACACCGACTACTACAATAGTGATATGCATGAACCCACTGAGTCGGTACCCTGTAGAACTCATGAGATGGCTCTAGCTGTAGCTGGTTACATGAGTCTATCGAGAATGAGCGTTGCAGAAGGGGGTCAGCGAGTGATTGGAGGACTCAGTGCTACTCAGTGGCATGAGCGATATCAACGGGAACTCATTCATCAGGTTGGTAGTTTTGGGCTAAATTTATTTTACTTTTTTTATTATTTCCAGAACTTCAATATGAATATTGATAGTAAATACAGTGTAGAAAATAGTGATTTAAATGTTAAAATAAGCAAAAAAATATAAATGAAATAACTTCAAATGGTAACTAGCCTTTGAAATTATGAAATGTGCAATTTATTTTTAATGCATATAATAGATGTTAATTTTGCATCGGGGATAACAAATATTAATTTTTAATGCAGTTTTTCAAAAGATTTCTGGGTGTTTTTTGTATAAATTGTTTGTATAATTTTTGTTTATGAATATCAATTAATTTTATTTGTGGTTTATTTAAAATGGCTGAATATTTGCCCCCCAAAAAATCAGCAGTTATATTTATTGATTTTCTCAATATTAATCATGGAATATTTGAAAAGGAGGTTCGCACATTAGGAAAAAGTACATAACAAAAAACCATACTTGAAAACAGCAATTCATTAAAGAACAGGAACATACCAATTACCAGCAGCATCTACAAAGTGCACTGCACTACAAAGCAAAGATCAAACTCGAAAACATTCTGTATACACAAAACTGAAAGGATCTTGTTAATACATAAAGAGGGACTCCAAAATAAAATTCAGGGTTGTTATCAACTCACCTTCCAATAAAATGTGGGAAAACTTAAGCGTATAAATTTTGTAAAATCCCACAAGTCTGAAGTCTGATGCTCACATTTTCAAATAATGGTTTGTACATATGAGAATCTTTTTCTATTTTTTCCTTCTTTGAGAAAATATGTTTTGCCATGCCACCAATACAATTGTTTTCATTTCTTACTTTTAGGGAAAGCAGGCAACAGATTTTGCGGCGTATGCGTATGATGCAGTCTGGACCTTTGCCTTAGCATATGAGAAACTCCTGCACGACAGCCCAGGTGCGCTGACTGTCTCAAGGCAGAATCGTGAGATGCAGTAAGTAGACAATAATAGAAGCAACCAATTAAACTATTTCACTCTTCTCACTTTGTGTATCTCAATGTATGCATAAAATAACAAACCTGTGAAAATTTGAGCTCAATTGATCGTCGAAGTTGCGAGATAACAATGAAAGAAAAAACATCTTTCTCACACAAAGTTGTGTACTTTCAGATGCTTGATTTCGAGACCTCAAAATCAAATTCGTGTAAAATCACCTCTGTCTTGAAAACTACGTTACTTCAGAGGGAGCCGTTTCTCACCAACAGCTCCCAATTACTCGTTACCCAGTGGGATTTTATGGTAATAATTATTTTGAGTAAATACTAATAGTGTCCACTGCCTTTAAGAGAAAGTTTATTTTGATTCTGTAAAGGTTTATCATGGAGACTCTGTCTCAGACTGAGTTTGAAGGGATGACAGGCAAAGTGTTTTTTGACGGGACAGATCGTCGAGGCCCTATCCGGATCTTTCAGCATGTACCCCTGGGGTCAAAGGTCATCACAGTGAGTACAAAAAATTTTTGAGATCTTTCATTTGATGCATGCAGGCCTCAAATAAACCAACGGCACCCACAGCAATTGCCGTGGTGCCCTGTGCTTTTGCTGTGGTGCGCTTTGCAAAGTTCCTATACAAATTATTATTTTCCTCATTGAAGTGCCCCTTAAGAAAACTGCTCACGTCTTGGTGTATATCCCAACATATGCATAACAAATCTGTGAAAATTTGGACTCGATTGGTTATCAATTGCAAGGAGTGAGAAGTAATACCTCTGTCTCAAAAATTGTGTTACTTCAGAGGGAGCCGTTTCTCACAACTCTCCATTGCTCGTTATACCAAGTAAGTTTTTATGCTAACTCTTATTTTGAGTAATTACCAGTTGTGTCGTTTTAAGTGAAGGTAAAGGTTTGCCTTTCACAGACTTGATTCAAGTTAAGATCTCAGACTTCTCTGAGAGCACCTTGAGATCGTGGGTTCCACTGACTCAATGATACTCACTGGGGAGCGCTGAGTTGTGTTGTGTCATTTTCATTTCCTGAATATATTAAGGTAGTTCTAAAGGACATGAGCTCTGTAGATGTAGATCAATAGACACAAGGACAAAGGGCTACTGTCTGGTGATTTGGGGAATTTAATCAATGTTTGTGTTTCTTTCGTTTTGTAAATCAAACTTGATCTAGGCTCTTCTAATTAAATTTAGCAGTTGTACCGCTTCTGACTGGCACACCTGAACAAAGATATTGACATAATATGGAGACTGCCAATAGGGCTAGAGCTCTTGGCACAATAATCCAGAGGTCGATGGTTCAAATCCTGCTCTAGTCAACTTTTTTTATTTAAAGCCCTGGACACTATTGGTAATTGTTGAAAACCAGTCTTCTCGCTTGGTGAATCTCCACATATGCATAAAATAACAAACCTGTGAAAATTTGAACTCAATTGGTCGTCAAAGTTGCGAGATATTATTGAAAGAAAAAACACCTTGTCACACGAAGTTGTGTGCTTTCAGATGGTTGTTTTCGAGACCTCAAATTCTAAATCTGAGGTCTCGAAATCAAATTCGCGGAAAATAACTTCTTCCTTGAAAACTACGCCACTTCAGAGGGAGCCGTTTCTCACAATGTTTTATACTATCAACCTCTCCCCATTACTCGTTACCAAGTAAGGTTTTATGCTAATAATTATTTTGAGTAATTACCAATACTGTCCACTGCCTTTAACCCTGAATCATCTGATTAAATTTGCATAGATCATGTATCATCTATAATGACAAATTGGGGTTTCATCATGGACTTATTGGACAAAGTTGTTTTGATTCATCTAAAAAAAAGATTATGAAAAAGTTGTGATTGTTATACTTGAATGAATGTATGAATTTTTAACAAAAAAATATTAAATTGTTTAGTTTAATACCTGTAATATTACTGGTATTGTGTATCGCTAAACCAGCTTTTACTTAAGCTTCTGTGCTTTGCAGATAAACATCATAAGTTATCACACAAGCGCGAGTGGAATACGGAAAAATATAGCGCGTCTGCGTCCCATATCCAACGAGGCCAAAGACCGAGTTGGATATGGGAACACATATAGCTATATTTTCCGTATTTCCACGAGCGTGCGTGTGATAACGTATTTATCTTCAAGCAAACTTGGCGCGTGACATAGAACACACAATACGCATGGTAGTGATATTAGCCGTGCAATATAGGTTTCTATCACCACTCCATTCTGCGAATCTTATTGGAGGATTAGCACGTACTTGAAGATAACTTTGGTTGTTTAGTTCTGTAACTATTATTTGTTTGACAAACAAAATTGTGATTTATACTTTAAAACAAAACCTTGGAGGACTATCAATGATGTACATATCCTGAAGTTAAGTTTCATCAATCCAAAATCCAAAATCAAAACAATCAAAGTCTTTAAGTTACCACCAAATTAGATTACGTTTCTAATTGGATAATGGTCAGAAATGACAGCGAGAACAAAAAAGCGAGTTGGAGTTTTTGAAATGTTGTCCCCGTTGGTTTGGGAATTCCTTCTTTATTTTGTTTGTACCCTTCAATCATTCGGATTCCTCGACTGAGTCACAGTCAAACCACAAGAGGTTAGAGTAGACATAGCGTCTCCCGTCGTTCTATCGTTGAGTGAACGCCAAAGACTTCTAGATTGACTTGAGTTTTGTTTCATGTCGAAACCCGACCGCCATACAGATCATGGAAATCATTATTGCTGTAATAAGTTACTTGCTTGACAGAAACTGTCGAGTGCTTTTTTGCCTCCTTCCCCCCTGTGGAATACCTCTTGAAGATGTTTTGTAAGGAGGTGCTCGTCATCATGCTGGGATTATCAGGGGTGAATGAGTGTGCTGTGATTGGCCGTCGTTCAGGCTTGTCCTTCATGTTGGTGATCTTGTGAACCTTGTAACTCCAGATGAGTCGGGATTATAGAACTTAAAGGCAGTGGACACTATTGGTAATTACTCAAAATAATTATTAGCATAAAACCTTTCTTGGTGACGAGTAATGGGGAGAGGTTGATGGTATAAAACATTGTGAGAAACGGCTCCCTCTGAAGTGCCATAGTTTTCGAGAAAGAAGTAATTTTCCACGAATTTGATTTCGAAACCTCAGATTTAGAAATTGATGTCTCGAAATCAACCATCGAAACGCACACAACTTCATGTGACAAGGGTGTTTTTTTCTTTCATTATTATCTCGCATATTCGATGACTAATTGAGCTCAAATTTTCACAGGTTTGTTATTTTATGCATATGTTGAGATACACCAACTGTGAAGGCTAGTCTTTGACAATTACCAATATTGTCCACTGTCTTTAAAGTTGTTTTATTTCAATAGAAATCTAACTTTTGTTTTGAAATGATCTGAAATCATTTTGGCGGCAGAGCTTTTATTTATACCATGCCCAATATGTGGAAAAACAAAAAGTAAAGAGTAATAAAGAAACATTTAATAACTAAATACATCAATCAAAAAATGTGCACATATACTTTAACAAACACTTTAAGTATCAACAGATTTTCCATGGACTTTTGTCATACTCCATTATGGTTTTCTCTTGGTTTCTTTTTATAATTTGTTGGGATTTTTTGTTAATGATTCTAGAAGCATAGTAGTTTTACAAAGTGACCTATCCCAATGCATTGGTTTGTTCTTAGCACTCTGTGTATGTGTTTATTAATTACTAATTAAAAAGTTTTCAGGAATTCAAACACATTGACAGTTCTGTACGAATAAAGTAGTCATCTTAATTTTTGTCTTAGATAAAAAAAAAATTAATAACTCAAAACATCAGTTTTAATTATAGTGCAACTTCAATCATAATTTTCTCCTAACCTTTTTTTCGTATTGATGACTAGATAGGTAATTTTGTGGTACAAGTGACAAAATTATCTTATTAACAAATGTCTGCAACTCATTAACCAAGGTTATACTTTTCACTTTTAACTTATCGCTAAACGACCGAAACACCACAGTTTAGTAAGAACTTAAGACATTGCCTCTCTGATGTGTGTCAATTAGAGTGAGTCCGTACTACTTATGAGACACGTCTCCTAGAGGTGAATAAACTCAGTTTGAAGGAAATCTACGATAAAACCCGCTACATAATTACCTGTAACAAGCAATACACGTTAGAAGGGGGAATTACAGCCAAGCGCCCGGTCACTGTCCCCGCTTTCCCAAAACACGCTCCCCCAGGAGAGGGTAGCAAGTAAGAGGGGACTCTGCCAGGATACTTCGGAAAACCCTGATGATAGACACGATTTCTTGTGTTTGGGGGGTCCGCTAATTGTTCCATCTAAACCTAAAGTGACATCTCGAGGAAATTGGATGATCCTTTATTGGCTGGAGTGTGTTCTGGCATCGGCCGTCGTGGGAGAGAAAGGGTGAAGATGTAGGGCAGTGGAACGGAGGGTTTTCGTCTGTGACTAAATGTACCGCGACTGTGAGTAATTGTTTGTTGGGATGAGTCGTGAGTCTTGCGAGGAATTATGAAAACGGTGGAAGGTGGAAGTGACGCTGATTTCAAATGATTTGTTTGATCGAACCACCTCTCAGCGGTTCGGAGGATCCTTCATGCAAGATATTCTTCCTACTTTAGTCTAAATTTTTTTGTCTTTTTTTGTCCTTGGAAAGTTCTGAAAAACTATGATTAAATAGCCTGAAAAGTCTATTAAAGCATACATCATGTTTACATGTAGGTCAGACCTAGGAGGTCAAAAAAGTTACTTTTTTTCAAAGGACCAAATATTATGCCTGGTTGAAAAAGTCTTAAAATAAGTTTAAGGCCTTAAGAAGCATAAAAAAGTATTAAATTAAATTACCAAAGATGTTAAAAATGGATAAACAAATGATTAACAAATGGAAACCTCAACTACTTTGAATTCACACAGGTGTTATTTTTAGGATTTGATTATTTTGTGAAGATGACAAGCTAACAAGTGGATTGTTTACCACAACCGTTTACCCAAAAAAAATTTGGTAGGTTTTACAGTCGATTGCTCAAAACGTTTTTATTCTGAAGAATTTTTTTATATATATATATTTTTTCTTTTCTTTTCTTTTCTATTACAGTAGGTTGCTCAAAACGTTCCTATTTTTACAGATTTTTACTTTTACAGTTTGTGCAGTTGAAAAGTTGCAAGTTTTACACATCTTTTACCCTAACTTTTCTTCTCTTTTTTGTTGTTACAGTCGATCGCTCAATACGCTCCGCATAAAATTAACAGCAGTGTCTGGACTGGGACATTTGAAGTCAATGCAAGCGATATCGTCTGGTTAAATGATGGAAAAATACCCCACGATGGAACAATAAGTGAGTAGAATTTGAAAATGTGTATGCCTGCTTAGGCGAGATTACAAAAGGGGACCACAAAAACATTGTCTGAAACTTTTGAAGATTAAATGATAAAAACAATCATCCCTTTCAGACAAGTTAGTTACCTACAAAAAAGATAAATCTTAATATCGTAATATTCAAGACAGGACTATAAGCTTCAGTTCCTATGGTCCTATTTGTGAGTTTCTTTTTCTTTTCTTTTCTTATAAAATTAGGACACTTGTATCTTCAATTTTTTATTTTTTCAACCCAAAGCAATTTTATAGTTTACCCAGTCAGTTTCACTTGTGGTTTATTATTTTGCTATCTGAAATAAACCACATCCCCTTAAGGTGACCCCGTAAGAATTTGAATTTTTATTTTATTTTTTGTTTCTCAGTTGATGGTAGGGGATGCGCTGTAGAGAGTTTCCGATCGTTTCTCAATGTTGACTGTCAATCTGCGATGGCAATCCTTAATGCTTTCCTCATCATTGTTGTCTTCGTTATACTCATCATCTTTGTTGTCCTCGTCAAGAAAGCGTAAGTCTCTCAAACTCTTGAAGATTCTTATATATAGACCTTATGCACATTTCAGTAGGGCGCCCTCACCTAGAGGTCAAAAGGAGGTTGTTCATTGGCCAAACCTCTGTACAAATCTGTGCGTCTCAATTGTTTTGTCATCGTTTTACCTCTAAGATGGTGGCTAGATGACGTCAATGCATAAGGTCTATTATCTTGAGTAAGTGTACTGTAGTTTATTCTTGCCTACACCATGCAAAACTTCAAACATCACTTATAATATTGAGTGGTTGGACAAGTTTTGAATAAAAAAATGTTGATTTGTTGGTAGACAACAGTGGGTGGTCAGGTTGGTGTAGTAGAATCGTGCCTTGCCTTCCACATCTAGGACCCTGGTTTGAATCCCACCGGGGGTACTATGTGGATTGGGTTTTTAGTCCCTACCTGACTGCGTGGGTTTTCCCTGGAATTATCTGAGGTTTTCCAGGGGTTTCATCTAAATACTGAAAAATTCCTTCTAAGTTTTCTCTCTATTGGTTTCTTGGCTAGCACAGTGACTATAAACTCACTTTTCTGAGAGTCATTTTGGCTTCACATTCAGAATTCATAAATGAAATAGATGAAATCAATCAAATCAATTACATCTTTGAAATCTATGAAATAAATGAAGTAAATGAAATAAGTGAAATAAATGAAATAAATTAAAAGATTAAAAGTTTAAAGGCAGTGGACACTAATGGTAATTGTCAAAGACTAGCCTTCACAGTTGGTGTATCTCCACATATGCATAAAATAAGAAACCTGTGAAAATTTAGCTCAATCATTCATCGAACTTGCGAGATAATAATGAAAGAAAAAAACACCCTTGTCACACGAAGTTGTGTGTGTTTAGATGGTTGATTTCAGATTTAGAACTTGAGGTCTCGAAATCAAATTCGTGGAAAATTACTTCTTCCTTGAAAACTATGGCACTACAGAGGGAGCCGTTTCTCACAATGTTTTATACTATCAACCTCTCCCCATTTTATGCTAATAATTATTTTGAGTAATTACCAATAGTGTCCACTGCCTTTAAGAGTTAAACAAAATTAAAAAGTAAAATTTGTGAAATAAATGATACAAGTGAATTTAATGAAACAGATGAAAGAAATGAAATAGATGTAATAAATAAAAAATAACTGAGAGAGTCAACACCCTATGTCTATTTCTCCCGTAGTTATGATCGTAAGATCAAGAAAGCCGAAGAGAGAGTGAAGGATCTTGGCATCATCGCTCTCGGACAGAGCACTCTACTCTCTCTGGACAAGTGGGAGATACCTCGGACTAATGTTATCCTGAATCGTAAGCTGGGCGAGGGCGCTTTTGGGACTGTGTATGGCGGGGAGGCGTTGCTGACGGGTACAAAGTGGGTCGGGGTCGCAGTCAAGACGCTGAAAGTGGAATCTACCATTGAGGAAAAGGTGGGTTGGGTGGCATTGTTTAGAGGAGGGGATGTTATATTTTAAGTAAATATTGGTCAGTTCCCGACACTAAATGATTACTGGTTATTTTTTTATTTTTTTGAAGTTTTTGATTTTTTTCAAGTTACTGTAATTTTGTTTTTATCTGCTACAAATGTTAAGCAAGCTTCTACCGATTCCTTCTGAAAGATAACATTTGATTTAATGAATTCTTTTCACTTTTAGAGACCAAGAAACCATAGATAAGTTTGACAAAATGTTTAGTTTGAAGTTGATATTGACAGAATGTCAAAGATTGTTTAACCCTTACCTCATGCAGTATGCAGTGTGTTTTGAAGACTAAAGAAATAATCAAAATATTTCCTCAAATTTCTCTGCTTGTTTTCTTGTCACAGCTCGATTTCTTGAGTGAGGCTGAGATGATGAAACGATTTGACCACAAAAATATTGTGCAGCTGTTGGGTGTGTGCACTCGTAGGGAACCCATATACGCCATCATGGATTTCATGTTACACGGTAAGTGAAGTATGAGTCGCCAGACTATTACTTAGAGACCAATAGTCAAGCATCAATGAAATAATGATTAACTCTGTTCACACAACAGAGCAAATTCACAGGAAATAAACCCTGGGAATTCCTGGGGAATTTTTACCCTGCATGTTTACTTCACCAGGCATGATATCCTTCCTACTTTAGTGTGGTTTCTGATTGTTTTGCCTTAGGAAAAATCTGATTTTGTTTTATATTGAACAGTTTATTAAAGGTAAGGTACAGCTTTGGGAATTGTCAAAGACCAGTCTTCTCACTCCGTGTATCCCATCATAAGCATAAAATAACAAACCTGTGAAAATTTGGGCTCAATCGGTCATCGAAGTTGCGAGAAAATGATGAAAGAAAAAACACCCTTGTTGGACAAATTTGTGTGCTTTCAGATAGGAATAAAAGACTTCTAGCTAGAAGTCTTTTATTATTTTAGTGAGAAATTACCTCTTTCTCAAAAACTACATTACTTCAGAGGGAGTCGTTTCCCACAATGTTTTATACTATCAGCAGCTCTCCAATGCTCGTTACCAAGTCAGTTTTTAAGTTAATATTTGTTTTGAGTAATTACCAAACATGTACCTTCCCTTTAAAGCCTATACCATGAGTACTTGTAGGTCAGCCTTGCTACTCAATCAAATGTTCCCAAGGACCAAATATTATTCAAGTTTGGAGGGGGCTATAGTCGAGACTATTTGTTTTTTTTTGCAAACTGTGTGAGCAGAAATATAAAGCTAATATGGAAAACACCTTTTCTGCAAACTGTGCACTGAAACATGAGGCTTATGGCCCTTAAGCTATTCAGACACCTGCAAATCCTGAACAAATTGTTTGACAAATAAATACAGAAATATTCCGGGAGAAAGTGGTGTGATTTCATCGAGTAGTCAACCTTGCTGATTTTACTAGCAAATGATTAAATCACTATTGTCTAAAACATACCGCTGAAAAACTTGTCTTTTTGAAAAACTATGACTGCTTCTATCTGTGTGATGTATTCCTGTATTTGACACTTCATTATTTAATTGATTTAAACAGGTGATTTAAAGACCTTCCTATTGGCGAGACGCCATCTTGTAAGCCAGAGTTCATCCAATGATATGACCGTTTCTCCAGAGCGACTCACCGCCATGGTTCTTGATGTTGCTACTGGATTGAGATACCTAGCTTCTCATAAATATGTGCATCGGTAAGTTGCTCATTTCTAGAACTTAACTTTGCTTTTTTTTTTGACAAAAGGAACAGGGGCTGTCAAAGTTATACAAAAGTACAAAAATAAAAACTGTTATCTTAATAATATGTGTACAACGTCTGGTAATTGTCAAAGACCAGTATTTCCACTTGGTGTATCCCAACATATGCATAAAATAATATGTGAAAATTTGGGCTCAATTGGTAAAGAACAAAATGAAAGAAAAAGCACTCTTGTTGCACACAATATGTGTGCTTTCAGATGCCTGAGAAAGGTTTCAGGTCTGAAGTCTTTCCCAGATTCAAATATTTATTTATTACCTCTTTCTCAAAAACTATTTTACTTCAGAGGGAGTTGTTTCTCACAATGTTTTATACTATCAACAGGTCTCCAAGTAACTTTTGTTGCTAACAATTATCTTGAGTAATTGCCAAATGTGTCCAGTGCCTTTAAACCAATTGCCATCATAATAAGCTCGATACTGGGTTTTGATTCTTGCTATTTTGTGACATCTCCTTTTGCTATTTTGTGACATCTTCTTTTACTTATTTGTGACATCTTCTTTTGCTATCTTCTTTTGCTATTTTGTGATATTGTTTGCTATTTTGTGACATCTTCTTTTGCTATTTTGTTACAACTTCTTTTGCTATCTTCTTTTGCTATTTTGTGATTTTTTATACTATTTTGTGACATCTTCTTTTGCTATGCTATCTTTTTTTACTATTTTGTGATATCTTTTGCTATTTGGTGACATCATCTTTTGCTATTTTGTGACATCTTCTTTTGCTATCTTCTTTTGCTATTTTGTGATATCTTTCGCTATTTTATGACATCTTCTTTTGCTATTTTGTGACATCTTCTTTTGCTACTTTGTGATATCTTTTGCTATTTTGTGATATCTTCTTTTGACAGAGATCTAGCATGTCGTAACTGCCTTGTGGATTGTTCTTATACTGTGAAGATTGCAGACTTTGGGATGACTAGAGCAACTTATGATTCTAACTATTACAGGCTCAGCAGGGAAGGTAAACATTGACAACAATAACAACAATAACAACAATAACAACAACAACAACAACAACAATAGCAACAACACAACAACAGTCTCCTGACAATGACTAGAGAAAGCTAGTTTTCTTAAGAACTCAATACGCGATAGTGAAGTTAACAATAAAAAGTCCCCTTGATCCACTTCAAAAACAACAGTAGTAGTTCCGGCCAATTTCCTACCTTCGATCCGGGCAGTAGTTAAAAAGGAGAATAGTTCTTTTTAGAACTGAGAAGTCTCCCGAATTCGTTAAATGTACTCCGTGGTAGTAAAATATAAATCAAGTCAGATCTCAAAAGAACGTAATCTACCCAGCAAGTAGATACCCAAATGGTGTTACGGCAAACAAGATATATATTAATAACAACAACAACTACAAAAATAGCTTTAATAGCAACAGCGACAACAAACAGGTTTTACTTTGTATGGTGTTGTGTAATCATCGTATAATTTTTGGCGTATTTGTTTTTTCAATGTCTGTTTTGTAACTGCTTGGTCTATACCCTGTGCAATAATAAATACAATGAAATTTAATTAACAATATAACCTCAAGATTCTTTCTGATTTCTTGATGCAGGTAAGATGCCAGTTCGTTGGATGGCCCCTGAGAGTGTCAATGAAGGAATCTTCACAACAAAGAGCGATATCTGGAGCCTCGGTATCATCATCTATGAGGTCGTGACCTTTGGTGGATTTCCTTATAAGGATTTGAGCAATGCGGAGGTGTTGGAGTTTATCCGTCATAACAATGCTATGAGACCACCGGACGACTGTAGCCCATCTCTGTAAGTTTGAGAAGTTCTCTTCTTTCTTAGATTTGGATGAGGATATATATTTTCAAATTTGGTCAAACTTTTGATCAATCATTGCTCTGGAATTAGGGTCATGCAGTAGTACAGGTATAGACCGATCCAGTAAACTCCACCCACGACGCACGTTTGAGCAAGAACACGTGAGCCTCTCCAATGCCTTTTTTGCACAACCCTGCCGCGCGCGCCAAGCATGTCAGACCTTATTTGTTGGACCTTCGTTGCGTTGCGATTGGTCAATACGCAATGGGGTAGAGCTTAATGGATCGGTCTATTGTGGGAACTTTCACGTACTCACAGTCAACAAAAAAATTGAAACGTACCGCATGCTCTGAATAAACAAAGTGAGTTGAAGACTATGGCTTGAATTCACACAAGAAAAATTCTTTCAAAGCTTCATTTTGGAGTCTGATCACAACAACCTTTTAGCCTCTCAGAAAGTTGTTTCCTTTTAAAAAGTTTGTTGTTCAGTCTGTCTCAATACCATCCCTCTTAGTCAAACATTTAATCAATTATCATTGAACCCTCTGCAGTGCTGGACTGATGCAGCGCTGTTGGTCCATTGAACCTGAGGAACGTCCAACAGCTTCCGACGTCGTTGAAATCCTGGGCGTTAATTTAGATCTGATCCAACCGTCCATCAACGAACCCGTGATGAACATTCTAGAAGATGACTTAGCGCATTCTCGGACTGCACCTAGAGGGAACAGGGCGGACAGCTTCCAAAGTGAGGGCACCATTATGGATTTCGATCCACCGAACATCTCGAGGACGGATCAGGTTGCAAGTCTCGGGAGGCGGCTACGAGCGTCGTTTGTCCGAACATTGTCGTGGAATAGACGCCGTTCACATACACTACATACGATCGAAATGTCGGATGCGGAAAGTAAACATAAAGACTTAGAGTCCTCAACTCAGGAACTTGTGCCGTCGACATTCTCTGTGATAACTTGTACTACAAGGAGTTCTTTGATATCTCTCAATCAATCGATGAGGACTAGCTTAAGAAGTGCGTCAGCTCCAAGAGATTCAAGCTCATCGAGTGGAGTAGACTTTAACATCACAGACAGTGTGTCGGGTGAGATGACTGTTGGCGGGGGATTTGTACTGCGTCGGTCGGCAACTGATTCAGATATTATTGATCCGACAGTAAACAATAATTCAAGGATGGTTGGTGCAAGGCAGAATAAGTTTCATGATTTGAACTTACAGCCTGGTTTTGTTATTCAAATTGGAGATGAGTCTCTTTTGTTACCGACCCGGAAGTCTCGACAACACAGAAGGTCAAGAAGTAGGTCATTAGGTAACCTCCGGTCACCCCACACTTCCAAAAAAGTAATAAATGAAAGATGTTTAAATTCAGAAGAAAGTAAGGCTTGATGAGTCTTAAATGACATCACTATTTGGCCATCAAAGGGAAAATGTTCCACAGGGATCAGTAATTGGCCCTGAAATAAAAGTACCAAATGAATAAACAGGGTTCTTTGAGAGGCACCCATGTTTTAAGACAATTTGTATTTTGTACTTTCACAAGTACAAAGAGCCAAAACTTCTGGTCTTTTTCAAAATATACCTGAGGGAAATTAGGATAATAATGGTAACAATCAAATTATACCAGATTAACATATGCACACAATGTCTTCCATTACAAGTATTATTGAATATTACATTCTCTAAAGTTAAGTCAACATGTAAACAAACACAAGCATTCTGTTTCTAGCTCAATTAAATTCTACAACATAGCAAATTGTTTTACATTCAATATTTAAAAAAAAAAGTTGGAAATAGTTTTTATAAACTGTATAGCATGTTTAATACTTCCATCACCTAAATAAATTATGCAAACTGTTTTTAAGGTATCTTATGATATCAAATGCAATAAATGAGTGCTTAGTTTAATTCTGTGAATTAAATAAGTTGAATCAATATGTCACTCCCCATGATTGACTGAGTTATTGTCCAAACTATAGACCGTATTGAATATGACGTCATCGTTCAAATATCTGCCCTACAACATGGCGTCTGTGAGCGTGTGGGTGTGTACGTGTATGCTTGTGCTGTAGAAATCAAACCGGGAACGCTGCGTGTGCCTCTTTGATGTACGTGTTTAGACGACATACAGTTTGCCCTACAAGATGGCAACTTTCATAGCAGCAAAGGGGTTATTTAATATGTCTATAGTTTGGTCAGTCACCAGTTTATAGGCATGACAAGTATACTGTATACCCACATTGGATACTGACTCTATATTTATTGGAGATAATTTATACTTATGTAAAGCCATCGTGTAAAGGTTAAAAGGAAGAAATTTTGGGGTTATGAGAAAAGATGATTGTAAGTTTTTAAGCTTGAAGCTGCTTTGCACTTATTATCCTGATTAAAAATATCAACTTGTAGCAGGTCCCTTGCCTAGTCAACAGAAATAGACCTCATATTTCTGAGTAAAGGAGTTTAAGATTAAATTACCATTGCAATAACAAATTTAATTGTTGTTTTATTTGTTTCTCAGAAGATCTGGAAGTTTCAGAGTGTTTTTGTCAGCAATGACTTAAAACGCCTGTAATCCCACCGGTGTTAATCCAATGGATCTTCAAATTGTTGTAAAAGAGAATTAAAAAACTATGCAATTACTATGAACAACTTTTCTGTAAAGTGCAATTAAAGGAGTTTCATAATTGAAAATATGTTTGTATATTCTGGAGAAGCAAAATATATGTAAGAAATATATAGATGATGAGAAAGAAATGTGTCGTTAGATTTGTTTCTTGTGGTAGGGATCCATCAGTCGCTCATGTAACCATTTGGGTTTTTGTAAACAACTGTAGAGTTTGGGCTCAAATTGTAGATAAAAATGATGGATTTACCCCTTGCAAATTTTTCAATTTTTGGCCCAAATTGGATAATAATGCTGGACTTACCCCTTGCGTTTTTTTCCATTTTTGGCCCAAATTTGATAAAAACGCTGGACTTACACCTTGTAAAATTTTCGAGTCTTTTTTTGTGAAAGTTTGATAAAAATGCTAGACCTACCCCTTGCAATTTTTCAATTTAAGGCTCAAAATGGATAAAAATGCTGGACTTGCCCCTTGCGTTGTTTTTCTCTCCAATTTAAGGCCCAAAATGGATAAAAAATGCTGGACTTACCCCTTGCAAATATTTCAATTTTGGCCAAAATTGGATAAAAATGCTGGACTTACTCCTTGTGAATTTTTTAATTTTCGGCACAAATATAATAAAAATGCTGGCCTTACCCCTTGCGTTTTTTCCAATTTTAGGCCCAAAATGGATAAAAATGCTGGACTTACCCCTTGCAAATTTCTAAATTTTTGGCCCAAAATTGATAAAAATGCTGGACTTGCCCCTTGCAATTTTTTGAATTTTAGGCCCAAAATGAATAAAACATGCTGGACTTACCCCTTGCAAATTTCTCAATTTTTGGCCCAAAATGGATAAAAATGCTGGACTTACCCCTTGCAAGTTTTTTAATTTTTGGCCCAAAATTGATCAAAATGCTGGCCTTACCCCTTGCAAGTTTTTCAATTTAAGGCCCAAAATGGACAAAAATGCTGGACTAACCCCTTGTGTTTTTTCCAATTTTAGGCCCCAAATGGAAATGCTGGACTTACCCCTTGCAAAATGTTCAATTTTAGGCCCAAAATGGATAAAAATGTTGGACTTACCCCTTGCGTTTATTTATAATTTTAGGCCCAAACTGGAAAAAAATGCTGGACTAACCCCGTGTGTTTTTTCCAACTTTAGGCCCCAAATGGAAATGCTGGACTTACCCCTTGCAAAATGTTCAATTTTAGGCCCAAAATGGATAAAAATGTTGGACTTACCCCTTGCGTTTATTTATAATTTTAGGCCCAAACTGGAAAAAAATGCCGGACTTGCCCCTTTCAAAATTTTTCAATTTTACGCCCAAAATGGATTAAAAATGCTGGCCTTACTTCTTGTGATTTTTGCAAGCAAACTGGATTAAAATTCTGGACTTGCCCTTAGCAATGTTTCATGCTTTTGCCCAAAAATTTGAAATAGGACATCCCCCCCCCCCCTGTCATCATAATAATATTTCAACTTAAATATAGCACACACTTTAAAAGATGATTAACTTTTCACCAATAATTGCAAATGGTTTTTTATTTCATATTCATGATTTAACATCTGTGTTGTTTAAATACATTCAATGCAATTTGTTTAACACTTCGTTGTATGCATTTTTACCAAAACATGATATAATTATTTTCATTAATAATGCAGAATATGGTTGTTATTATTTTCCCCGCACGACTACAAATTGAAATATGATATGATAAAAGTTAAATTAACCAAGTGAGAATTTTTAAATCAGTCTTAAATACAAGTAAAGTTTCTCAAATAAGCAAAACAAATTTTTAAATGTTCGTAAGTTTGATTAATACAGAAGTTATAATGATTTAAAGAAAACATTAAAATGAACAAATGTTGATACCAAATAAGATTCAGATAATCAAACATATACTTAATTGTAGGGGCAAGCATCTTTGATAATTTATACGGTTGAATTTTAGTGTGATTTTAAAGAAAGCACTTCACCTTTTTTATTCACATCTTACATAATGTCCAACATAAATAAAAAATAAAACATAAAATCTTTTAGGACGCTTAGCCCCATTGTCAAGCATGCTTTTAAGCTTGACTGAAGACGCTATTTTTTTGTACAAGTTGCCGAAAGAGGGCGCAACTACAACTGTTTTGGAGGCTTGCCCAAGACTGGGCAAGTCTATGAGTCTTGAGTCGGTTTCACAAACATAGTCCCAACTTAGGGCTAGTCGTAGGAGTTATTAAAAACTTAAGGCAAGTCCTAACGAATAACTCGTCCTACGATTAGGTCGTCCTAACTCGAGATAAGACTAGTCTTAACTCTTTGTGAAATCCACCCCAGGATCGTTTAGAGCCAGATGTTTGTGTGCTACTATCTCTTCTCCAGTAATTCATGTTGCAGTATTACCGACTACATTAACAAAATTAACGTCGCCAAACAAGAATAGAATGCTTGGTTCGGTGGCGCAGTTAATCATACTCAATACAAGCAAAGGGTGCGAATTTTGATCGATTTGAGTTGTGATTAATAACGCGCACAATTTTTTTCTCAGAGTCTGTCGGAAATTTTTTAAAGCCCGCTGATACTTCAATTAATAGGGAATATAAAGGGAACTTTAACATAAGACAATAAATTAGTATGCATTGTTTCCACATTATGAAACAATATGCTTCACTTTAACAATTCGCGTGAAGGATTTTCGTCAGGTATAAAGACGTGCAAAACTTACAAAAAGAAAGAAAGACGCTATAAGTTTAGAATAAACTCCCTACTTCTGACGCTGCGTGGTTTGTGTGCTCACACTACACTAACATTAAGAATGCAATAAATATCTTTAAGAGACAAGGCACTGAGTTTGATACAACACACACCTTGATTTCCAAGTAGCCCCGCCCATATTCCAAAATTAATCTGGACAATGAATTCCAAAAAAAAAAAAAAAAAAAAACAATAATGACAATAATGATGTTGAGTTGACAGGAACATTAACTGTGCTTGCCTAAACCCTGAACAGCTGGCGTCACACTTCGAGGCTCGTGAAAAGACCGATCCATTAGGCTCCGCCCACAATTGCGTGTGGAAGAGCACGTGTGTGCAAGAACACGTGTGTGCAAGAACACGTGTGTGCAAGAACACGTGTGTGCAAGAACACGTGTGTGCAAGAACACGTGTGTGCAAGAACACGTGTGTGCAAGAACACGTGTGTGCAAGAACACGTGTGTGCAAGAACACGTGTGTGCAAGAACACGTGTGTGCAAGAACACATGTGTGCAAGAACACGTGTGTGCAAGAACACGTGTGTGCAAGAACACGTGAGCCTTTTTAATGCCTTTCTGCACAACTCGGCCGCGTGCAAACCATACGTGCATGCATGTCGGACTTGATTTGTCGGACCTGATTTGTCGGACCTTCGTTGCCAGAGAGTATGCAATAACATTTCTGAAGTCAAAACATGTCTTGGTTTTTATAATATTGAAACTTTGATGCCTATTATAGAATCACAATTTAACATTAATAAGTATACACAGAGTTCATGTTAACCAATTATACTAAGTTTCAAGGAATGTTTCTTAGTCTATTGTTACATACTTGAAGCCTGACCAATCATTACAATACTATGTGTTTTTTCCAAAATATCTTTTCAACAGGTTAAATTATATACAACTCTTATATTTATAAATACAGTGACAGGGTGTAAAAATAATGGATTTATAGGGTGGCCCTGTAGTGAGATAAGAAATATGGATTTGAATTTTGTTGAATTAGTAGGAGCTTGACCAAGATGACCAGCATGCAATAATGGGGTTGCTTTATTAGGCCTTTTAAAAAATAAAGCGTGGCTATGACTTAGGACTTTCAGTTGGTTACAGTACATAGTGAACAAAATGGTACATGGACTCAAAACAAATGCAACAAATGATATGGTTCAATACACTATATAGCCAACACCCCCCCCCCCCCCCTGCGAAAAAAAAATAAAAAAATAAAAAAAATCAGTACACAAACATACAACCCCAAAAACGATTGCCCCAGCTTGGCCCCCCCTCCAGATGAAAATGTTTTGTGTTGCTTGTGCGTAGACAGAAAGCTGATCTCAGAGCATTGATGTAGATTACAAGCTACCATCAACACAAACACAGAATACACTGAATACCAGCTGCAGCAGCTAGCAAATGGTTTACTTGCTCTAAATATTTTTTATTTTTTCTTTCTCAAAAACTAAGTAACTTCAGAGGGAGCAGTTTCTCACAATGTTTTATGCTATCAACATCTCTTGATTGCTCGTTACCAAGTAAGTCCCCTGACGATGACTAGAGAAAGCTAGTCGAAACGTTGAGACCAATTCAGAACTGACTCCGCGGCAGTACAGTTAATTACGATCCTATAAGCTAAAGTAGTAGTCCAGTCTAATTTCTATACCATCCGCCCTGGTAATAGTTAAAAAGCAGGACAGTTCTTTTCAGAACTGAGAAGTCTCCCGAACCTCCGATTATCTACTCCACGGCAGTAGAATAAAGCAAGACAGTTCCCTAAGAACAACTCTACCTGGCAAGTAGATACACACATGGTGTTACCGCAAACCAAATATACATTGATACCTCACCATGCAATGCCTCAAATCCTATATGCCAAGTAAGTTTTTATTTGAGTATTTTACCAAACCTGTCCAGTGCCTTGAAGCCTACTGCATTCGGTTAGCAGCTAATCCAGTTTAGCCTTAGCTTGAGCTAGCCTTGGTTGATTCACAAACTCCATACCATAGATGTACATGAGTGCGAGGCATACAGCGGTAGCGGCCATCCAGAAAAACACATAGGATGCTTGAAGGTAGAGGTCAGCTGGAGAAGAGAGGAGAGAAAGAAAGAAATGCCAATCTTGGAAGGCAACCGATAAAGTTTTTTTATTTGTTTAAAGGCAGTGGACACTATTGGTAATTACTCAAAATAATTATTAGCATAAAACCTTACTTGGTGACGAGTAATGGGGAGAGGTTGTTGGTATAAAACATTGTGAGAAACGGCTCCCCCTGAAGTGGAGTAGTTTTCGAGAAAGAAGTAATTTTCCACGAATTTGATTTCGAGACCTCATATTTAGAACTTGAGGTCTCAAAATCAACCATCTAAACGCACACAACTTCGTGTGACAAGGGCGTTTTTTTCTTTCATTATTATCTCGCAAGTTCGATGACCGATTGAGCTCAAATTTTCACAGGTTAGTTATTGTATGCTTATGTTGAGATACATCAGCTGTGAAGGCTAGTCTTTGACAATTACCAATACTGTCCACTGCCTTAAAAGAGATCGAGATCGACTTTCATCACAGGGCCATGGACAGCAACTTCAAGGTGAGGGCTAAACTTGACTGAATTGGGCTGTCGGCCCAAATCACCAGTCACCAGGGGCTTGTTGCCACCTACTCCTGGGACTGAAACAGGGTTACCCCCTTTTCTAGGTTCCCTTCCTCTTATGAGACTTCCAAGCCATACTTAGTTTCCATGTTTTGTAACTTCATCTTCATTTTAAGTCATTTCTTACTGTCACATGGTGCACTGGGAAGGTGTTTTTTTGTTGTTAAAGTTCTGGTGACTGAGTCATCTGTAAGTTGGTTCCAATTCAGTCAATGCCACTTGATGTCAATGATTTATAGCTTGTGTTTATTTGGCTGATGGTGCTGCATATTCATAAGGAGTTAACAATGTGTCAGGAATGCTTCATAGTTTTTGGGATGGGGGGTTGAACAAAGAATTGACTAGAGTGGGATTCGAACCAACGACCTCCGGATTAACGTGCCAACGCTCTACCAACTGAGCTATCTAGCCCTATGTTTGCGGTGTCCCTATTTTTTCAATATCTTTGTTCTGGGGTGGCAGTCAGAAGCCATACAACCGTAATGCTTTATACGTCCGATAAGCCAGAGGTAAAAATACTGGGATGTTTTTTTAAATTTTTTTTAAATGGTGTCTACAAGATTGCCGCGGATCATCTTACCTGCTGGGATGAGAATGCTGATGATCATCATTGAGAAAGCTATGATACAAATCACTGGAAGCTGAAATGGTAAGATGGAAAAACAATTCAAGCAATCATTTCAATCAAAGTTTTTTGTTTTATTTTCGTCCACAGGAGAAAGCTCGAGTGAAGCAACTAGGTAAGAATCTGTACTTTGAAGAAGTAGCTGCTCTGAAATGAATTATGTTAGTTCCAAGTTATTCTAAAAAATGGCAATGAACCAAAACTATCCACTAAAATACAGTAGCGTCGTCCGAGACTAGCAGGGCACTCTTACAGAAACATCAAATTACTGTGAGGTCAGATAAAGTGAAGAAGGTTCTTACCAGAATAAATTTAGTGTCATGTTTTGGTCTGAGTGGAGACGGTGAGGAGATGCCTTCGTTTTCCTCCACGATGTAGTTACCAAGAAACAGGTCGATTGAATCCTGGAAAATAAATGAAGGATTATTCAGCTGATCAAACTAAATAGAATTCTAGTATCTAGAAATCAATAAACAGAGAGTATTTCTCAGCAGTAGGAGATGAAAACCTAAACGTGATTTGTGCCAAATGTTAGGAAACTCCACAAGGTGGCGCTCACATACTTGGCTGTGTCCTTTCGTCTCTCAAATAAAATTAACTTTCACAATTTGTCCACAAAAAGATAAAGAAGTTAACAAAATCTACTTAATCCTTTGTCGTTGATTCTTTCCACAAAATGAATCCATCCTTAGCTGTTGTCGAGAATCTGCTTAAAGACAGAAAGCAAGACCGACCAACTGACTGACAGACAAACAGACAATAAAAACAAAAACAAAACTATAAGAGCAACAACTTAACCTACTCGGCAGAACTGATAATTTTCTGAAACTTTCTTCTCTTTTTTTAAGGGTGACCTCAGTTTGACCCCAATGAAGTCTTGCCGAGTTGTACTGTCCCTTATTGCTAAAACCAAAGTTTGTTGGTAGTGAGTAGGTTTTCTTTACCTGTCTGAAGCCATCCACAAAGTTATTTTTGTAGTAGCGTAGTGCTGAGTTGTAGAGATCCTTCACCATTCCAAAGTGTGTCCGCTTCCCAGTCCTGTTGAAGAAGAAAAAAAACGTTAACTGACTACAATTAAGAATAGTTTGGATTTGAGCAAAATCAAATTGACAGGAACAGGACTTGAACCAACAACCTCCAGATTAACACCAACTGAGCTATCCAACCCTATGTTGGCGGTCTCCCTATTAGTCAATATCTTCGTCCGGGTGTCTTGTATAACTAAAAGTATTAAGAACGACACATTCTACAAAGGCTTTGTTTTATAATGTGATGTTAAAACAACTACTAAATGGAGAAGCAAGCCAACTGAATTTGTGGAACCTTTTTTTACCCCTTAAGCTTTCTAGAAACTCATATTCCAACATATGGACTCTGATAACATTTATATGCCAATCCCCAAGCTAACTATGATTGGTTTGGATGTGCAGTACTGAATCCATCACAACCAGTATGGTGTATCTCAATGTTCTAAACTGTGCACTGTGGCATGTCGTGTCCGAGCGGTCAACCACACCAGACTCAAGCTCCGGTATTTCTGATCAGCAGAGTGTGGGTCGAGTCCTGGTCATGACATTTGTGTCCTTTAGCAGAACACCAAAGTCATTGGTCCATTGTGTTGTGTAATGCATTAAAAAGAACACAGTTAAGTTTATCGATAAGAGAAGGGGTTCACCCCAGTATTTCTGGCATGGTAAAAATGGTAAGAATGGACTTAATATGGAGTATTTTAGATGGTTGATGCTTCTCTAACTGTATGTTAATATTGCATACCTAGTGAAGTCTGTCTTCAGTGCGCCTGTTCCTGCATACTGCTTGGAACAAAAGTCTGCATTATCTGCCCATGCTGAAAGAAACAAAGACAGGGATATTAGAAGATAAATACAAGTACCTTAGATGGTTAATTACGTATTACGCTATTCAATTCAATTCAATTCAATTCCTGGTCGTGACACGTGTTTCCCTGAGCAAGACACTTCACTATAATTGCTTCTCTCCACCCAGGGGTAAATGGGTACCTGTGAGGGCAGAGATGGTTCTTGTGATTGGTTTAGCTTAGTGTGCTACAATTTGGCAGCACAGGCTGTATACTCCCCAGGGAGCTGAGATGGTCTAAGGAATGAAAAGGCCCAGTGACCAGGGGTAATAATGTAGGAAGCACTTTGAGCCATAGTGTAACGAGCGCTATTTAAAAACCGATTATTATTATTATTAAACTATAGCTTGAGCGCATCACATTTGAAACAATGAGAACAACACCATCTAAGAACTCTTCTAAGAACCACCATTTCTTACCAGAGGAGATCAAAATGACATGGTTGAATAACGTCTAGATCAACTTACTGTTTTTGAAAGTGCTTTCGAATGCTGTCGTTAGATGTTCATCAATACTCTCCCCTTGTCGCAGAATATTAAATCTCTGCAATCAACAAATTATGCATTGTTAAACGGCTTTTTTTTTTTTTTAAGCAAGTCGCCAGACACACAAGGCCTGAAGGCCACTTCAAGGTGTGAGCTACAATTATATATATTTTTTTAGAGGCCGTTGCCATCTACTCCTAGGGTTGAAACGGGGTTACCCCTTTTACAGTCCATATGGATGTAGACTTGGGTATCATCAGTCCGAAGCCTGGCCGGCAGAGCAGAAAGCACTACCTCCACACTGTTAAAATATCACTAAACAAAAAATAAACACTTTATATTCCAACTGCAACCATTGACCTAAAAGCAAAAAGATTTGTTTTAACTTGCCGTGTTCTCAATTCACTTCTGAAAGTGAAACTCTCTTTTTGTAGTAACAATGAATTAGGTATTAGCTTGGATTCACAAAGGTAAAAGTTTGACCCACACAATCTGATAACTGAAAACCCTATCCACATGAAAGGCTCCAGTCAGAGGGGGTAGGAAACCACTGAGCTTCCCTGGTCCCGGGGTGCCAGTCTACGGGTAAGATTTACTCTGCATAATGATTGCAATGGATTTATAATTCATTTGGGGTTAAACAAAGAAACAGATGTCAAATGTTATTAAACACAAGGGAAACTGACTTGGTAAATTTTAAGGACTTAGGCTTGAACAAAGACAACTTGACTAGCCAATGACCTCCGGACTAACATGCTGGCACTCTACCAACTAAGCTATCAAGCCCTACCCAGTCAGTTTCCCTTGTGGTTTATAACAATGGATTTCTAATTGCTCACCTGTAACTGTTCTTGTAGCGTCCTCCTAGCCAGTAGACTCTGTACAACATTAGTCCGATCCAAACAATCCATACAGTTGGTTCGGAATACTCCAGTCTGATGCTTCAACAACTGGTTCTCAGGGGTGATCATGAAATACCTGTAGGAGGGCATTGCACGGTTGGGTTAGAGGTTGATAGGTTTAAGAGAGAAAACAAAATGATGTGTTGTCTTAAATATTTTCAACAATCATGATTGTAACAATATGTCACACCAGCAGTTTTGTGTAATAACAATTTGCGAGGCAAATCATCCTCAATAACAGCTGAGAAGCTGAATTACAAAGGACGCGGTTACATGCACGGCATCCAGCCGCATCAACCCATATATGAACACAGTGAACAGCCAGACATTGGAAGTGTATGTCACAGGGATGTTAGGCATGGATTTTAGATCTCTGCTCAAAAACAAAATAAAAGAAACTAATGGAGAAAAGACGTTTATAAAGTGTTGAGTTACACACAATACTAGTGCAATCTACTTACCCGTATTTTTCTTGGTCCGCTGCGAGTCTATCCATGAGGATTGAGAGTCGATCCCATCTCATGCGACGACACTCATGATGAAAATCAAACGACTCGTACCTTCACAAATCAAACAATCAATTCAGATTATTCCACAAAACGTCAAGAATATCTCAGTCGGGAATAGTAAAGATTATTTTGAGAAATTCCCACTATTAACTCAGGACAGGTTCATTCATAACTATGCAGTCCAACTTCTTATCATAACTTCATTCTGCTCAGCAAACGGAGATCAACAAATGGTGTTACCGCAAACTTAAACTCGGTTCATACTTCCTGCAAATGCGATGTGAACTTTGACAACATGGGGCTGTTTTCGCAGCGAATGTTTCACATGAGTTGAACACAATTCAACTGTTGCAGATTATTTGTAGCGAAATTTGTGATGTCAACATTAGTACGGCATTCGCAGGAAGTATGACCGGGCTGAAGACTACTTGATTCTCCACTATGCAATGACTCAATTATAAACTGATGATGCTGAAACTGTTCATGTAAGAATTACTTGATATTTTTGTTTCCGGCATCCATAACAGCTTTGGCAAACGTCTTCTCCAACCTGTCTTCAACTCCCTTGTGATCAATCTGTACAAGAAGAATAAGTCACAATTTTTGTTAACTCTCTGTTTAAAGGCAGTGGACACTATTGGTAATTGTCAAAGACTAGACTTCACAGTTGGTGTATCTCAACATATGCATAAAATAACAAACCTGTGAAAATTTGAGCTCAATCGGTCATCAAAGTTGCGAGATAATAATAAAAGAAGAAAACACCCTTGTCACACGAAGTTGTGTGCGTTTAGATGATTGATTTCGAGACCTCAAGTTCTAAATCTGAGGTCTCGAAATCAAATTCGTGGAAAATTACTTCTTTCTCCAAAACTATGGCACTTCAGAGGGAGCCGTTTCTCACAATGTTTTATACCATCAACCTCTCCCCATTACTTGTCACCAAGAAAGGTTTTATGCTAATAATTATTTTGAGTAATTACCAATAGTGTCCACTGCCTTTAAGGGATGTTGAATATGACAGAACAGTGAATGATAAACAAAACCAACCAATCAAAAAATAATTAATGAAGCATACCAGATTGACAAGCACTTGTTCTCCGTAGTTGACCACTTGACTGTCCAGATGTCTCATGAATCCATCCAACTGGACCAAAACAAACCAAAATTACAAATTATTATTTGTTGTACCAACTAAGAAAAAGATTGTTTTGTGCTCTCCGTTAAGGACAAGTGTTAAGTAAAATAAAAGATAAGTTTGAAATAAAAGACTGTTGAATTAGCACCTTTTAAATTTAACGATTTATTGATTGATTAATCGAGATACTTACATGGTTTTGTGCCTGACTTATTAGAATCTTTGGTTTGTATTTGATGTTTGGTCGTTGGGACCAGTACAGCGGTATTGACCCCCTCGTCTGTTGACATAAACAAACAAACAAAACAACCAAATGTTTTATTGACACATAAATACAGACATTAAAGAATGCACAATAACAGTGTTCTGGAATCCTCTTTGCTGCGAGTGTAACAAAGACAGACCAAAATAGAAAGGGAACTACACAATCATCAGAGATTCCAATTTTGTTGGCAAGTCATTACATCATACATACGCTCATCTTCTTCTAGGTTAGTCTTGATTGGTGATACTGTTTTCTGTATTAGTCACTGGTAGAGGGTGCAACATCAACTATTTGGGAGGCAGACTCGGAGGGACTGGGCAAGTCTATCTGGAACAAAACAGTTGGTTTGGGTCCAGATGTTTGTATGATACAGATATCTCATTTCCAGATATTTCTGTTGCAGCCAGTAACTCGTGTTGAAATACCGGCAACTGTGTTCACAAAATGAACGTCGCCAAATAAGACTACTTCATCTTCTTTCTTTTGAGTGCAGTCTTCAAATCATGATTGAAGATCATGATTTGAAGATACCAGGGCCCCCCGTCTCTTAAAGACAAGTATGTACTGGGGTCTTCTTGTGCATTGATAGTTGTGAAAAAACTTGAAGAGTTTCAGTCTTACCTGTACAAATGATCCTCTCCATCCATTACATTGCACAATTTGTTCTGTCTCTACGTAGTTAGCAACGTGTCCCTGGCTGTCTAGTCCTCTCATGTAGTACCTCGTCCCAGCTCGGAAACAACTCCGTCTTGAGATCACGATGTAATCAAAACGTTTCCCATGTAGGATTCCTATTCTAATTGTTACAACTGGTCAGCGACAGTTAAGGAATAACGGAATGGTTTCCAGGTCTTGAACTTCGCTCCTGAAGGGGCACAGAAATTTTCTTCCGGTATGCGGCACTTCTATTGGGGAGAACGTAAGTTTAAATTGGAACCTTGCAGAGGGCACCACAGCAAAAGCACAGGGCACCATGGCAAAGGGCACCATGGCATGTCTCATTAGTACAATGGTTTTTGAAAAGAACACTTAAGCAATTGGTGTTTTGTTTAGATGTTTAGACTTGTTGCCATGTTTTAAAGCCATTATACACTTTCGGCAAACAGTATTGTCCAAGTCCCAGACTTCGTGTATCACAACTTATACATAAAACAACAAACCTGTGAAAATTTAGGCTCAATCGGTCATCGGTGTCGGGAGAAAATAACAGGAAAACCCACTCTTGTTTCCGCGCGTTTCGCCGTGTTATGACATGTGTTTCAAATAAATCCGTAATTCTCGGTAACGAGAATTTATATTGCTTTGCTGTTTTCTCAAAAAGTAAAGCATTTCATGGAATAATATTTCAAAAGAAGTCTTTCACCATTGCCTTCTGTAAACCCTGTAAATTATTTGTAAATCTGTGAACTTTTATTTTTTTTCTGTACCGAAAGGGTCCAATGGCTTTAAGAAAACAAATTCTGAAATTTTCAGAATTTTTCAAAAAATTTACTCTGTATGATTTTTATTATTATATCATATTCAACAAGGATACAGCCACACATCACTGGCAAAATGAAACGGCTCAGCTGAAAATAAACAAACAAAGTGAAAAATAATTTTAATAAAATTGCAAAGTTCAAACTGAAGCAACTTTTCACATAAGTAAACAAAATTATATAATCAAAACAGTTAATTACAACCTTCACTCTAAATACAATTGTTTTGATCTTACCTCAGGTTGCGACGCAAGCTCTCGTAATAAATTACAGTTCCAGACAAAGCGCTGATCAGCCTAGAGAATACAAAAAATGAAAAAACAACAATTGAGAGCTTCTATCAGAGCATGGTCAACAACTTCACAACAGGGCTGATACTTCACGGAGACAGCGAAGGCGATTGCCTCCTTGCTCTCTGGTCATTGCCTTAGTGCCCTTGAAATGCTCCAATAGCAATTTACAATTTCCTCAATTATCAAGGAGAAAATGCCTTGGTGCCCTTGCACTTTCAAAAATTGAAGCACACAGGCCTGCCACACCCAACTAAATTATTGACAAACACTGTGTAGCTTTGTTGAAACTTATCGGGATGCCTCATCTTTCTCACACTCCAAGCTATGATTCCCTTATTTTCAGGGTTCCAAATTAACACTGGACCACTGGCCCAAGGCCAGTGATTTTTGCATTGGGCCAGTAAACTCAGAAACTGGGACAATTCCAGTAGTCTGGTGTTTTTCAATTGCGTGTAATACCTCACTGAAATACCTAGCCAAAGAGCGCCCTCACTGAGGCCAAAAGAGGGGCAGATCGTTGGACGATAGCTGTTCTTTGAGCGTAAAAACTTGTGGGAGAGCTCAGCGTCCCTGCAGCATTTCACAATATGCACAGGGTCAAAAAAGTTTTTTTTTAGTTGGTACTCACTCTTTCAAATAACGGCATCTGCAGAAACTCTGGGCTGGTGTTGAACAGCCTCTGCAGGGAATGTGTCAGGTCATAGGTCGTTGAAAAGTAACAGTCGTTTGAGTCCAAGACATAGTTCACCATTGACTCATAGGTGCGGTTATCCTGTTTCTGCAAGAAATACACATAAAAAATGCATACAAAATTAGAGTGGTACTAGACATTAAAGGAACAAGTTGCCTTGGATCGGTCGAGTTGGTCTTTGAAAATATTTGAAACCATCTGTTATTAAATGCATATGGTTGATAGATAATTTGAAAGTAGAATAGAATGATCCACACAAACATCCCTTGAAATTGCACGGTTTTCCTTTTACGTCGCGAACAAACACGGTCGGCCATTTTGTGTAAGCAAAATTTTGACTCCATAAAAACGCTATCAAAGACCAACTCGCCCGATCCAAGGCAACGTGTCAATGGGAAACTTTTGAACGAAGTCCATGGCTCCCATGTTGTCCAACAAAGATAAGATGTAAATAAGATGTGAATACTGCTGCTGTGTGACAGACAGACAGACAGACAGACAAACAGTACGACAAAGAAACAGACCTGTTGCTCATTGAGATGCAGGAATGTCCTCTTGTAGGGAATAATCTCATGGCCAGTGATCTTCCAGATGGTCTGTCCGTTGATTTCTCCAACCTTGGATTTCTTGGTGATCACCACCATGTACGGACCTGCACGAGAAGAACATACAAGTAAGATGTGACACTTTGCATGGTGTAAGTAAAACTAAGAGAAGTTTGCTATAACACCATGAGCAAATCTTTTTTGAGTTCAGTTGGTTCTGAAAAGAATCGATCTCTTCACATGGCCTTACCGCAAATCTCTCTTAACTAAGAGTCTTAGGTAAGAACATACAAATACTACCGAAACAAAATATGAGATTAAACACTTTTGTCGACCCAAGTATTTGAGGGTTTTTACGATAAATAAAACATGTAAGCTGGTTTTGTAAGGTGACTACATGAATCCAGTATTGAATATACAGTGCTTAATACAAAATGACTCTCAGAAAAAACAAACTTAATCACCGTAGTAGCCAAGAACGCAAGTGAGAGAAGACATTGAAGAAGTTTTAGATGTTGGAGGAAAACCCAAGAAAATTACTCCATGGAAACCCACACAGTCAGGTGGGGACTGAAAACTCAATCCACATAGTGCCCCCGGTAGGATTTGAACCAGGGTTCCAGAGGTGGAAGGCGATGCAAGATATTCTATGTCAGGGTAGTCTTGCTTTGCTTACCTGCCAGCAATCGTATGGTACCCATCAGTCCACATATTGGTTTGCTGGTTGCAAAGGGAGGGATCTGACTTCCGGAATCTGTAAAGAAAATACAAATAAATTAGAAATAAGTACGAACAATTATTATCAGAAATGAGATACACCACCTGTGAAGACTAGTCTTTGACAATTACCATAAAAAGTGTCCAGTGTCTTTAAGGGTATTATACAATTGCAACTATGACATCCACTAACATTGATTACCACTTAGGAAATAAATCTTACCACCGAGTGTAATTTCTTGACTGAGTCTGTCAATAATAAGCAACTCCTTGCTTCCGGAATCATGAGCTTCAACATAAAACTTATCATCTGTGGTGTACCTGCAAATAAAGGAAGTCTTATAGTTATAGAATTTTTATCTCAGGAGCCTCAAATCAAAAAAAAGAAGATAACGAATAGCCATTTAAATGTTGGAGTAAATTTCCGATAACGAAATAAGAATATCCTTTTTGAAATTTGGGGGGATGATAAAATAATATTTAAAAAAAAATAGTAGCACTACCACTAGCCCTCTAGCAGTAGCAGTGGGGATTTCAATTCAATCAACTAAAACTACCTAACTCTGGTCTAAAATCTGTTCATTTTATACACACAAAGTCGGCTAATTAGTAAGTACTAAGTATATACCTGGATTTTTTAAAGAATAAAAATAATACATGGCAGCATCAACATTCACATACTTGACCATCTTTCTGTTCGAATAAAGCCAGCACAGTGTGTAAAATAAAAAAAAAGGCTACCAGCAAAATTACATTCATTGATTTTTTATTATTGTACTTTTCCACTGTGACCTTTATTTTGTAAACATTTTGTAAACACATGGTTAAAACAATTATAGAATGTGTCTAATTTGAAAATATACATGAACATGATGTAGTCTTCATTGGAAACAAGCGAGAAGAAAAAACTACCACCAGTACTCAGCAAAATAGATAAAAAGCTGCAGCTGTCAATCTGCGTGTACATACAATTTACGTGCGTACATTCATACGACGAGAATTATAACGAACAGAAACTGCTGAAATTATTCACAATTTAGAGAGACTCTTCTCTTATGAGAGAAGACAAAATATCCAAGAACTTAGATTTGTCCACGAAAATGTTTTCTCTCCACGAAACCCTTTAAATCATGAAGGAAAGCTTACTTCAAATCACAGAGATACTTACAGCACCAAACTCTCGTGCACCGCCATGTTGAACCGGCGACTTCAATTCAAGGTCAAAGGTTGATGACGCGACACTCCTCCCCTCTCTTGCATGCTTTGTGTGTTTTTTGGGAGGGAGATTCAAAAAAAGTTCTAAACGAAACAAATTCTGCAAAAAAAAATTAAAAAACACCTAATCGGGTATCTAAACAGTACTGAACTCGTATCATTATTGACACTTACTGCAGTTTAAATACTTCTGGATTAGTACTATTATTTTGTGTGTAAAAACGACGTCACCCCCTAAGTTTATCAAGTTTGAATCAGGCCAAAGATGAAAGTCTTGCTGACGTGCGTCTGAGATGTAACCTGCAGACTGGATGCGCAGACTAATTTTTACACTGCAAATGTTTGTCCATGCCAATTTTGGCTGACATGGCCTTTCCGGTTCGTATGGCCATGGAGGAAGAAAATTAGAGGCTCTGGGACTTTCGGTTCTGACAAAAACTGGCCTGTCTCAATTCTACCCGATGAGTTACTGTGGGTATTGGTGATGATGGTGACTCTAACTCTAACTTGCACAATCATTCCACTACCCGGCCCTCTCATGAAATAAAAAAAATATCATTAGAGGGGCCGGCCCTCCCTATTTAAACACTGTGGTCACGGCCAGCTGTGCAGCGCCCTCTGACGTGATCGAGGTCGAAATGAAATATAATAAAAAGTTATGAAAAGCGCTGAAATCCTTCCAAATGGCGCTCGAGGCACGTTACAGAGACATGAAGCAACTACTTTTCAAACTAAACAATATTAGCAACGTAAGCCTATAGGCTTAATGAAGAAACAGCCCGATTCTCATAAAACAAAAACTATTAACCAAAGAAGTCATAAAGAAAATATAAAATTAATTCATTTCCCGCTATACATGGTTATCAATTCATTTCATCTGAATACTTTATTTACACTCAATTAATCACTAACGGATAGTTATAAAAATCAAGAACTTATGGGAAGTGCGGTAGGGGTCTCCAAAACCAGGGCTTGAGGTACAGACCCCCACGACTTTTAAAGGTATAAATTGTTGCAATTACTTTATTTTGGGAAAGATTCACGAATCATAAGTTAGTTTTGAATGATGTCAAGTTAGTTATCACGTTAATAAAAAATAAAATAAAAACAATGTTTGATGTCAGTAGTGAAATCAATTACACAATTATTACACTGTCAATTATCATGATTAGATCATGCCACCTCAAACATGACACCTGTAATTTTAATCATCTATAATACTTCCTCAATGTCACCTCATCCTCCCCCATGTATCATGTCAGCATCTTCTATCACCTGGCATAAGTTGCCTATGTCATAGGCCTATAAATGGTTTCATTATATTTTTTCTACTAGCTACCCACACAGAACTGCTTTTCTGGAGGAGATGTGCGGCAACAAAACCAAATGCTTTGTACTGTATCTCTTTGGAACTCCCGTTTCCACACTATTAGGGAGGTTTGGCTGCACGTTCCGCGTGAACGTGAACGTGAGATTGTGTCCTTAAACTCTTACGTTTTTATAGCATCGTGAAGTTACCATTTTTCACGTCAGGTACGTACGTGCGCACATACGTCATACGTGGAATACGAGCATGCAATAGGCCCAAAGTGGCGACGTCACCCAAAAACAACACAGTTTGCCGACGTTTACGTTCACTCCGTATTTGCTCTCGTAACGTGCAGCTATAACTCGCTAAATTAATGTTTAGACCAAAAAGGTGCACAGTCACTCGTAGGCCTCACACGTGTTTTTTGTGTCGTTTTATGAATAAGTTTGAACTAAACCACTCCCGTAACAGTTATCTCAATTACTATACAAAGGCTTATGTATCAATTAGCAATCACGTCAATGATGTATAAAAAGTGATTGAGTTTGTCGAATGCAAGATCTGAAAAAGAGGTACTCTGAGTGTTCAGTGGTGTCTTTGTAACAAAAAGTGTATCCATGAATGGGGATGTGCACAAAATGTCAATTCTACTTTTGCTCACGGGGCCCCTGGGTTATCATCCCATGGTTAAAATCACGAGCTCGAGTTTTCTGTGCAGAATAAAACCAGATGAGAAAATACCGATAACCATTGTCTGATGACAAAACCATGCATTCCGTATAGAGAACACAGCAGCGGTTTGAAGCTGCACTACCATATCGGGGTCGCTATGGTGACAGACTTTCAGTTGAACTATAAACTCTTGGTGTAATTTAATTTTTACACAGAATCTTTTTGAGCATCAATCAAATTGCTCTTTGGGTTATGTTAGGTTAAGTTATAAGTTGTTGTTGTAAGCTAATTTCACATTAAAATAAACAGGGTTGCATTCTTCACAGTAAATTGTTCATGATGGTGGCTTTGGTGGTTGTATTTTCGTCTTGACAGTTAAAGGTACTGGACACTACTGGTAATTACTCAAAATAATTGTTAGCATAAAAACTTTCTTGGTACCAAGCAATGGAGAGCTGTTGGTAGTATAAAACATTGTGAGAAACGGCTCCCTCTGAAGTAACGTAGTTTTTGAGAAAGAGGTAATTTCTCACTCAAATAATACAATACTTCAGCTGAAGACTTTTGTTAGGCATCTGCACACATGGTGCAACAATTTTTTTTTTCTCCATTGTTCTCTTGCAACTTTGATGGACCGAGTGAGTCAAAAATTTCACAGACTTGTAATTTTATGCAGTGAGAATACTGGTCTTTGACAATTACCACAGGTGTCCAGTGCCTTTAAGACTATTGGCACAACATACCTCGCTTAATAGGTCCTAAGACTATCTTAAGCACACATTACTCTATGTATGTGCATTGCTCTGCTGTCTGTAATGAACCCATGACACAAACCCACTCAAAAACCTCACATGAAGCAAAGTCTATCTGATTGCATTCACACCAATTATTGTAATGTAATCAAGGATGAGGCAGCAACAGATGTACCAGTGACCTAAGTCCAAAAAACACCAATTTGAATAGAATAAAACTGCACATCTCAGTCTGCCCATCAGTTTTATCACTTTGGTTAAGTAAATAAAGAGTCAGATGACTTATTGAACATTCACACTGTGATAGGAGTGTGTAGAGACCCTAGCCATGGAGTATAAGTTTGAGTATCCTGTTCAGTGGCATCATCATCCACAGCGGGTTTCCTGAGAGTATCCACTGCTGGTTCCTGTGCAATAGACCGGCGAGTCTGAATATTGAATTATGATGATGCATCTCTATTCTTTCTACGTGTACTTGCCGTGATAAAAGCTACCTACTACTACTAGCAATAGCTGAGGTGACCTTGTATTGAAATCTCCTCTCTCATGCTCAAACCTAAACTCTGTGTGGTGTTTTCTGGAGTAAGCCTACACTGGCAAGTTGTCGTCATGTGATGATGCCGGGTGTTTAGGGGGGAGGATACCCCGGGTAGTTGCGCATGCGTTTCACGTCTGTTTCCGCCTTTGATGCGTTGGCAGGCAGGTTCTCTGCTGCACACAGTACACACGGAAAGGGGTAGGGAGCTGGAGCACCACTGTCTGCAAAAGGCTTTTATCAATTCGGGATCTGGGACTACAGTAGACGGAGATGTGCCGTGTAAAAAGAATTATGCATTATTCATGAGGTTGCACATTAGAGCGTGACAAGGTGCACTAGACTGCCGTCGGGCCGCATCCCATCTCTTCTGTGGGACGACCGAGGACTGCATCATGTCTCGCCGAAAGCAAGCCGTTCCTGCAAGGAGAACAGGTAAGGAATTCTCGGTGAAATCATCCGATCATATCATGCATGGAGCATTGCTCCCTATGTGAAAACAGAAGACAGTTATTAGTGGTTGTATGATTGATTTGAACATGGCTGACATCCTGTTGAAAATGTCGAGAGTTCCTCTTGCTTTTTGGGACCAATGCATTCTTTCTCATGTTTTATACGTGTGTGGGAGTGACGGATCTAGCAATCCAACCACTGCGTGCAGCACGATCTACCCTTTGTTAAAGGATGCAGCTAATAATGTATAATTATTTGGGATCGTAGTTTTAATTTCTTCTGACACTAAATTCCATCTTCCATCTTGTTGGTGATTGGGTCTGAATCATATGTAAAGAACATGAGTGTGTTTGGTGTGGAGTTTTAAAGAGTTTGTTTCTGAAATGAGTGGTATGAAAAAGTGAAGTGAAAACTTTTGAGTATCTCATCTTTTGGGGATCGTCATAAAAGTTGAGACGGTTTATGTGTGTGTAGTTTTTTTTTCAATGCAAGAGTCGTTGTTGCCACGCGGCGGCACTGGCAGTCATTTTGTCTTTTCTGAACTTCCTACTTGATGTGTGTGTGGTGTAGTGATGGGACTTGCATTGCATGTAAGCTACATCGTATTACTGTCTGCATTCTCAACACGGCACATCCGCCCGGTCGCCGCGATACATCTGACCTCTTAAGTTGCTGGCTGTGCTTTGCCTCTGCTCAACAAGTTGTCGCCAGCAGCCATGATGCAACCAACCGCACCCGTATATGAACTGCTGTTACCAATGGCTCGGTGAAAGGGTCGCGCTTGCATTTTCACAGGTGTTCTTTTAACTTGCGGGGTGTTTAAAGAGGCAGGTTTTTTTTCATTATTGATAATCAAGGACTGTAGTGTGGTGTAGTGCTTTTGGGGACAATACCACCGCGGCCATGGAGACAGGCCTCGGGTAGAATAGAAGAAGACAAAAATCTGGCTGGGTTTCCAGACAGTGAGAAATAGTGATGGTGAAAAGACTTCGGCGTGACATGGCCGTGCGTTTGAAGAGGATGCCTGGTAAATGAGTTATATGTACATCTTTTTAGTTGTTATGGAGGGTTTTTATTTGTGTGTCTTTGGGAAAAGGGGGGGGGGGGGCAGTGAGTGAATATTGATGGTAAATGCATGGTAAATGATAATGATGATCGTCTTGTACATGTGGTGTTCTGATGTACATGTACACACTTATCTGTTTTTAGAGTTAGCCTAGTTTCAAGGAGTGTTTATGCCTTGTCATCAACTGGTTTGACCTGATGGTGCATCTAGGGGTCTTTTTGACTGGTCACTTGGGAGATATTCAAATTACTTTTGCTGATGTGGATCAAGTGTGTAAAGGACAAGGATAACTCTCTTCATAACTTTATTTATAAAGGATGCAGTAACTTGAAATCTGATTTGAAATTTGTAGTGTCATCTTTTCTTGTAATTTTTAAAGGATGCAGTAACTGGAAATCTGACCTGAAATTTGTAGTGTCATCTTTCCTTGTAAATATAAATAGAGAATGTTTTGGAAACGAGGGAACTTAGCAAGTCTATAAGACTTTATTTTGATAGTTGTTTATTGATTGGTTTAGAGCCTATTGATTTATTGATTTTTCACATCAAAAGTCAAACAATAACAAGGATGTTTTCTACGATAAGAATAATGAAAGATGATGTAATTGTTTATCTGGTGTATTTTTAATCAAAAATGTTATTTTTTTGAAAGTGCTGAAAAAGTTTTGGGAGGTTTTACTTATTCCTGCTTTTAAGAACTAACAAAATTTAAGAAACTTGTTTACAAGGTTGATCCAGTAATTACAGAAACTATGTTGTTTATAGAATTTAAAAGGAGCACGCAAAACTGTACATTCATTTTTAAAAAGGTGTTTGAAAATTCATGCAGCTTTTAGAAAAATTAGGTATCTCAGTTTTAACCAATATTTTAATTGTTTTTTTTCTTCAAAACTTCTCACAAAAAACTTATCAAAGTTCCAAATAATTTTTTTCTTCTGAATAACTAAATTCTTTCAGATATTTTCGGTGAATGTCTTAGGGCATCACCAAATAGTTTCCCCCATTCAAATTAAAATTATCAAAGCAAAGCTGTTTGGAAAAACAGTAACCATGATTGGTCTTAAAGCATTCAGGGGACGTGACAGAGATTTTGACAATGATATAAATTTCTATGGAATAAAAACACTATTTTCAAAATAAAGACTTGAAGTTGTAAAACAAATTCAGAGTAATGGATGCGACATCTTCATACTGTCCAATAAAATACTTTGAATGAAATAATGGTTCATCTCAAGGATGCCTGTGTTCTCTTCAGATGTTCATCTTTTTAGATAAACCAGCTGGATTTTTCCCCCTCAGTTTCCTGTTTTCTCTCAGTTCATGTTCCTGCTCAGGAATATTTTTGTGTTTTCATGAGGCAGTTTTCTTTCTCCTCCAACCATTGTAGTCACCTCTCAATAGAACTAACAGTACCACTTCAGCACCATCAAAACTCTAGGTCACCAAGTATGATGTTTACCGAGCAAAGAGAAAAATAAGTTTGATGTGCTTTGTCACTCGCTGAAGCGTAGTTCTCAGGCCTGAAAACAATAATAGATTTTAGATTACGGTGAGCCGCCGCCAGAGCGAGTGAGGCGGAGGGGAGGATTGCTGTAGAGAAACACGCCAGGCAAAGAGAGGCATACACCTTGACCCAAACCTATTGTTATCACACCATCAGAGCATGCAAATAGCTCTGCAGCTCAGGCTATGTAGAGTACACACACTGGATGGGGGAGTATACTTTGCTCCTAACCTTTTGGATTGTTGATTCAGACTGTCAGCATCATCCAGTGGTTGTTTGCCTCTCTGGGCTGCATCAATGGCTCCCAGGGGAAAAAAAGGGAACTAGAACATGGCTGACTGAGCAGCATGGTTGCTGGTAGTTTAAAAGGCTTGTTTGCTCTTTGGTGTGAATAAGGAGAAGACAGTTCCAATTGTAGGATGCTCTCATTATAATTAATACCTAAATGCACAAAGTTTAAAGGGGTTACTTAAAGTAGGCTATAATTATCATAGCGTAAGCAAGAGGGTGTCTGGGTGCCTTTTTGGCATTCGGTATACAATTTGGAAACCCTGTTTTAAATTCGGACAGTCTGTTTCATCTGTTACAGTACAGGCAAATGAGCTTGTTTGCTCTTTGGTGTTAAAAAAAGGAGGAGACTTGTGTGTTATGAAGTGTAGAATAGATGCTCTCATTATATGAATTCCTAAATGCACAAAGTTTAAAGGGAATAAGTACAATCACAGTATGGGTAAAAACCAAAATTAATATTCTTTATCCCGATGCAAATTTAACATCTATTATACAATCACAGTGTTGGCCCGTTTTTTAATTTGGACACTCTATTATGTTACATGTACATTACATATGTATCGCAGGTGTACAATTTGGACATTAAGTTTTTAAATTTTCAGCAAATTTGGATTACCATGGATAAAACCTTGGGTATACTATAAAGTATAATTGTTAGGATTCCAATGCTCTGGTTATTTAAGAAACACTTCATGAATCAACATGTGAACATAAGTATGTGAGTTTCTAAGAACACGAACTGGTGTTGTCATGTTGTTATTGATGGTTATTTATGTGGTATTGGAAGGCTGCTTAGGTTCCAACAAATCACCAAGACGACAGCACTTAAGATTTATTTGACTGAGGATGATTGGAATCAGTATAAATCTTTAAAAACAAAGTCACAATTTGTGCTTCAACCCTTTCATGCACCATTTTAGTGATAAACTGATGTGTTTTATTATGGGTAATAATTTATCATGGACACAGGTATTGTTTATTTATTTGTTTTGAGAAAGATGTGACATGACGAGAGAGAAATTAGTTCAAATAATTTTCAGAACTAAGTTAACAATCAACAAGTATACTGATCAAATTAAAAGATGAGTATGTATTTTAGAACAGAATCTACAAAGAACGAAGTTTTGAGAAAGATATGTGACATGACAAAAAAAATGAGCCTCAGGTACTTTGCTTTTCTTCATCAGTCACTCTGCTTTTCTTCATCAGTCACTCTTCAATAGCCCAATGTTGTAGAGAACAAGTATTGCACCGTTTGTCCTTGTCCCTTTGTGTGTTAATAATCTTCAATCAAGTTGATGTGTTTTATTATGAGTAATATTCTTACAGGAAATGCAGGTCTCGTGGATGAGATCCTTTCATATCCATCACAGGCAACCATTTTAATGTCATTTGGATGTATAATTAAAAGTTCATGGACATTTTATGCAAACGTTCGGAGGATGGTTAAGAAAGTCTTTTTGTACGTGGAGTTCACAAATTGTTCTGATGATGTTTCAAAAACTAAAGACAAAAACTTAAAACCTATCTCTTTCCTATATTAGATAAGTGATTTGTTTATAGCTAGTTTTAATTTAACATTTTCTTTGTTATGCGCTTTGATCATGTTTTGGAAAAGCGCAATATAAATACCTTTTATTATTTTTATTATTATTATCATTGTATATATATATACATTTTTCAAGCTCTAGTGCGAATGTTTTATGTACATGTACACTACGGGTCTTGTCACACGAGACAATTTACAAACCACCAATCCCAGGCAATCTCAACAAATCAGAAGACGCGGATGGATTAATATTTGAATAATGTATCCATAATTTTCTTGGGAATCAAAAGAGATTGTTTGAAAAATAACTCATGTGCTACCAAAGTGATCCTGTTGCACGCATTGCAGTTGGTTGCCTCCAAGTTGCCAATAAAAGTTGCTTCTTGTGTGACAACTGACAACGGCCCCCTAAGGATGCAACTTTGAAAATTTTAGCCCTGTAAGTTGTCCTCTTTCCTTCATACCCCTACTCAGCATGACCCTTCATGATTCAATCATGATTCATCCTAGTAAGGCGATTGTCTGATCGTAACCTGGTAGAGTCTGTGCCACTACTTGATAAGCCATCCCCCCCCCCCCCTTGACACTCCAATCACCAAAGGAGGAGTTGTCGCCACAAGCCTATGCAGCAAACACATCTAGAAACTAAAGTTCAGCGTTTAGTAAAGTTTGGTACATGGCAGGCCATGCCAAAGCATTGTGCAAACAAGATATCTTTGTGTGTGTGTGTTGCATCTACGCTTCACTTGGCCCTGAATGCTCGGGTGTCTAGTCTAGGGAAGATAGAAAGAAGAGGTTTTTTTATAGTCGTCACTGATTTGAATATAAATGGAATTTAAAATTGTGAAAAATGGAATTATTGTCTGGCCTTGGTAGGATGTGATTGAATGGAAGGACATTTTGGTATCTTGTGAGGTCAATGGACAAATTGGTCTAAAGATGTTTAGTGTATTGGTTGTATTACTGTGGTGAGAATCATTAGTCATTTTTTAAGGAATTTGTTGTTACTATTATCAGAAACAACCCGCACCCCCAAAAAAGCAAAGAGTAACAAACACAGAAACACAAAAAACTCCTAAAAAAACAACTACAATTATATTCCAAACATAAAAGCAGGTGAGATGCAAACATCTTCTCGCTATCAAAGACTAAAATGCAGGCATGAAATTATTTCTACTGAAGTCCATTTTCGTCTCTTTTTTTTCCTCAGACAAATAAAAAAAGTTGTTATTTTAATTTTATTTAAAAAATGCTTTGAATGAAATTCGGACCAGAGGAGTTAGGAATGTTGTCATTGGTGTGGCAGTGAGTTGGGATAAATACTAAGTTTGTTTGACTGGTTATATTGTAGATGATTAATAAATTCAATTAAACACCAATAATTCCTTCAGCAGAGCTCTCCATTTCTTTATCGTGAGACGCTGTTTACACACAAGGGGTAGTGCCAATGTCCGGGCCTGTTTCTTTAGTTAATGATTTATGAAGATTAACTTTTTTGATAAGAGAAAATTTGCAATTGCAAATTGATGAGGTTGGATGTGTTGATATGGGTAATGGCTTCTAAGATAAAGTACACTGCAGTAATATGACCCTTATTAAATCTACTCCAAAATCTAACCTTAAAACATTGTTAAAAGGACTTTTTTTCTGATGAATATTACGCCCTAAAGTACCACCATAATTCAATTCAGTTCAATTCAAAGCAAAGTTTATTTCCCCCATAATCATCATCAAGAAAGAAAAAAGTATCGTCAATATAGAATAAATGCGGAGTCTGGTTTTCAAAAAGGCGGGGCTTGTCAAGGAGCAGCATACAAAAACAAAACAAAGAGCAACAGCTTTACGTTAATAAAGAAAGACAAAACATGATGACATTTCACCTCAAAACTTATTGCGATTCAAGACTAGATTTCTTTCAGTTTCAAATGATGTAAGTTTACCATCAGTGATAATTTTCTGAAACATGACTATTATGAAACAATTATCCTACAAAATCGTCTGTTACCCATTCCCTCTCAAAATTCCCCCACATCTCATGATTTGTTAGGATTTGTTTGTTTGTTTTGTGCTCCCAAAAGGCCTCAGCCTGGTTGGTATGTTGAGCTACAATCAAGTGGACAATTTTAGTGAACTTGGGTGAGTTCTCACACAAGGAGTAATGCAGTCTGGTTGGTGCAGGCCTAAAAAATAACCCACGGCACCCACAGCAATTGCCGTGGTGCCCTGTGCTTTTGCTGCAATACCCTTTGCAAAGTTACAATACAAATGAACATTTTCCTCATGGAAGTGCCCCTTGTTAGAGGAGAATGGCTGTGCCCCTTCAAGAGCGAAGTTCATGGCCTGTTGGTGCGTTGAGATGCAACCAAATGGAACGTTTTGTTGATTTTGGAATAGTTCCGGATAGTATCTCACAGAAAGTCAAAAAGTAAAATAAATTATGATTTAAACAATGTTCTGTTGATGATAATACAGAAACCCAAACTCAACTCTGTTACGACTAAACGGGATATGATCTCTGCTGTATCCCTACCGAGACTCTAAACAACATAATATTATCCATGGATACATTTATCTCTACAGCGCAGATCATGTTACTAGAATGGGAGTCAGGATGTAAGGCTTCCCATGTGGAGTGCTCTCAAAAAGCTGTCACTTCCTTGATGCCGTTTATTCCTTTACCCTGGCTACCCCTTAAAATACTCTTCCCTTCTGCTCCCAGGACCTCTCAATGCACCAATTCGGAGACAATTGTCTCAAATTCAGGCTTGTTATACACCCCCGTTGGAGCTGAACAAATACATGTAAAGCAAATCATTTAATAAATCAATTAACTAATACAACAGGTTTCAAAATAACCCACGACACCCACAGGCCACAGCAATTGCCGTGGTGTCCTCTGCTCATTTTGCTGTGGTGTCCTCTTCTTTTGCTGTGATGCCCTTTGCAAAGTTCCAATACAAATTTAGACTTTTCTCACAGAAGTGCCCCCTTTGACTAGAGGAAAGATGCTGTGCCCCTTCAAGACACTGAGAAGTTCAAGGCCTGATACAAATAAATTAACCCTGAACAATGTTATTTGTGATTTTATCTTAACAAATGGAAGACAAACTGTGGCAATCTTGGTTTTAAGAAAGGGGAAAATGTCCGTATCGAAGTATCAAATTTACTCAAATGAGATATTCCGTTGGTAAAAATGAGTTTAAAAAAGCGGTGGGATACGGAAATATTTCCTAAGAAAGGATAATAATACAGCATTCATAAAGCACCATATTTTATATCCAAAACATTTATCAAAGGCAAAAGCAGGATGAAGCTTACCAATTGAAATAAATCAAGAAGTTGAGTTCAATTAAATAAGTAGCGAAAAAACTGTCTTTATGAGAGACTTTGACATATCCTATGATTGATGATTATGAGCAAACAGTTTTCCTCTTTATTCAAGCTATCAATCACAATGACTGTCTGAAGATATTAAGTCATCACTCGTCGTCGGTTCTGCATAATTTTAAGATAGATACTGGTAGGATTATTTAGCTCTGTGTAGTTTGACTTGCATCCATTGTACATCTCTCTCATGTAAACCGGGTTTATTTCGCATGGACATTGCTGGTTGGAGTTTTTTGTTAGTATAGGCAGTTTAGACTGAGCGTTTCAACAACAGTAGTTATTATGAGAAAACACTATCAGTACTTCATGTAAATGGTTTACAGAGTTGCAATATGGATGATTTTTATCACAAATATTTATCTTTAAATGGCACGGGACACCTTTGGCAATTTTGTCAAAGACCAGTATTCTCACTTGGTGTATCCCAACATGTTCATAAAATAACAAAGCTGTGAAAATTAGGACTCAATTGGTCATCGAAGTTGTGAGAAGAAGAACGAAAGAAAAGACACCCTTGTTGTGCAACTTTGTGTGCCTTCAGATTCATAAAAAAAAGGCTTTAGGCCTGAGGTATTTAAATATTTGAGTAAAAAAATTACTTCTTTCTCAAAAACTATGTTACGAGGGAGCTGTTTCTCACAATGTTTTACATGTATACTGTCAACAGCTCTCCATTGATTGTTACCAAGTAGGTTTTTATGCTAAAAAGTATTTTGAGTAATTACCAATAGTGTCCAGTGCCTTTAAGGGGATGCAGCATTATTGATGACATTCTTACAACAAATATAACATCACATTTACAGCCAAAAAGAACACTTGTATGTCAACAGCTACCATGAAGAAAATTGAATTACTCTTATATTTTAGAAATGAGGAACAAAATATGACAAATTAAAAAAGATGTCAAGAGCAATGTGTTGATCCATAAAGCCATTTTAGACGCTATTAACTGCAACACAGCCACTGAATTTAGTGACCTTTTAATGATTCTTGAAATATAGAAGATGAAAACGATTGAACCCGTATGCCAAATGGATGCTTTACAAATTAGTATTTTTTTTATTGATGTCTACATGTCGGTTTTAGTATGTATTTTGTTATCAGTGTTTATACTGCAACTTGTTGATACCTTTATCAGATACAAAAGTCTATATATAAGCAGAGATGCAAGTGTCAAGGGGTCGCTGTTGCAGACGAGTATTTTAAAAACCCATGAAAGAAAAACGTTTGGGAAATGGATACCCGATGTTATTGATTCATGACATCTTCCTCACGTTCCTGAGTTAAAGGCACAGGACACTATTGGTAATTACTCAAAATAATTGTTAGCATAAAACCTTACTTGGTAACAAGTAATGGAGAGCTGTTGATAGTATAAAACATGGTGAGAAACGGCTCCCTCTGAAGTAACTTAGTTTTTGAGGAAGAGGTATTTTCTCACTCAATACTAAAATACTTCAGGCCTGAAGCTTTTTTGTTTGGTATCTGAAAGCACACATAACTTGTGCAACTAGGATTTTTTCTTCCGTTATTCTCTTGCAATTTATTTCGATGACCAATTGAGCCCAACTTTTCACAGGTTTGGTATTTTATGCATATGTTGGGATGCACCAAGTAAGAGTAATGGTCTTTGACTTTACCCAAATGTGTCCAGTGACTTAAAGAAGTTTCATCCAATGTTTTTGATGTTTGACAGAAACGTCTCGGCTTGAAAGCCCAATCATTCAAGTTGAACCTCCGTTAGTGTATTACTTTAATTAATATACATTTGTCGTTGAATGAATTAGGTTGCGTTTATCATTCTTACCATCAATTTACAATTTAGAATCGTAACAAGTTCAACACTATACATCCATCAAAGAGTCGAAATAGATGAGCATCTAAAAGCCAGAGGGGTGTCTGTGTGTTTTGTTGTATAGCATTTACATGTGTATTAAAAATGAGCAACTTGGACAACCAGTTTTTCAATTTCCAGGAAATGTGGACACCCTTTTACCAAATCCTGGTTAAAACGTTTGCGAACAAGGATATGAGGCATGAATTAAGTCGTTCTATTTTACAAATCCAAAAATAATGTTAATGTTACTTACATAGTAATTTTAGTTAGTTACATTATTATATATGTAAGTGACATCAACATTATTTTGGGATTTGTAAAAAACAAACCCCTTAATTCATGATTATCAACAACCCAGATGAACTTATTTAATGAAGGATTTGAGGGCTTAAGTTTTTAATGAGTACATGTACGTGTATTGTTTACAGTTGTTAGAAGTGTAATGCATAATGCAAGTTCTCTTCATCATCAATTCTTGCTTTGTACATGTCTATAAGGTCTTCATCTTAAAGACTTGTCTCATTTTTACTCTAGACTTTGTGTTAATTGTTATAAAAAAAGATTAGATGAAAAAATTACCAGGAGATCTTGGCTAAAACCTTGTGACGAAGATATGAGACAGTTGAGTTTTTTAAATTATTTTGCAGTTGTTGGCAGTGAAATGAACTATAATTTCTCTTCTATGCATTGTACATGTGTGCAAATGATTAGTAAAGTTTACAAAATCTGCATCTTTAAGCTTTTTTTCATTTTACTCTAGACTTTGTGTTAATTGTTATAAAAAAGATTGGATGACAAAAATAACCGGGGATACGATTGACTTCATCTGTTTTGCTCCATGCTCATTTTTTTCTTTAATACCTGTCTCCTCCAAAATGCAGTGTGAAAAAGTCAAGGCCAGGTCATTCCGTTACCCGGGTGGTTGTGTTGGCGCAGTCTGGGTCCCTGCTAACTAAATTGTTTGCACCGATAGGGACTGACGGCCAATGGATGGTCATCCTGTAGTATGTGATTCATCACATAACCTTGTGATGTTAATGTGTTGTGAATGGGTGATAGAGTTGACATGGAGCGGTGTTTAATACAAACTCAGGCTGTATGCTTTATCCCAAGTTTTCATTGTAGTTATTGTTTAATGGCTGTACATACTTTTTTTTTGATGGTCAGTAGTTTGCCGTTTTGTTGTGAGGGATTTATTGTAGTAGTCTGTTGGTTTTGTACATTGTAACTACAGTATAAACGATAGGGATAAACAAAAAGTAAACTGGCTTACAATTTTTGTTTTTTTCTGTGGGCCAGACCCAAATGTTGGTATCCTTAATGTGGACTTGGGTATTATTGATATTTTTCAGACCAGATTTTGTTTGGGTCAGCATTTTTTACTAGCTTTCCTTTTTTATCTTATTGACTTGATATACAAAACGTTCATAATTCAGCCTGTGGCTGCCATGGAATTTTTTTATGAATAAACCATCAATGAATGAATGATACATCAAGCAATTAGTACTGGACTAATAGAAATCAACCCATGTATGCCAGGATTGTGGATACCGACTCCCAAAATAATTTTCTGTCTATTTATGTTGAATGACTTTAAAGTTCATGGGTTTTTCTTTTTGATCGTTCCTCTTGACGTAGTCTGTTGTTTCTTTTCAAACTCTTAATCTCCTCTCACGGTCTCAACACTACCTTCTGGGAATGCCTAGCCCACTTTATAGATCAGGAACAAGTAACTTAATCCCAAGCACATCTCAATGTCAGCACGTCTGAAGGTCTCCTGTTTTTATTATACTAGTCTCAATACATAGCAACATCATACAGGTGATTATAGAAGCTAACAAAGAATCTCGTGGGGGGGGGGGTGCCATCAGGGTCATCCTCTCCCCGCTGCACTCAGCTATGATGAGGTTTCCACTAAGAGGTCACCTATTCAATTCCATGGTACGTGGATGTTGCCAACACCCCTACAGCTCTGAAAAGTGGTATCTTCCAACAACAAAGTTTGGCCTCAATGATTCATTTCATTTTTTTCCCCTCGTCCTGCCGAGTTCATCCCTGTGTGTGCTGGCTGGTGCAGCTGATACTGTGGCCTATCATTCACTCCAGTCAGATGGGAAAAACCACAGACTCCGAACTTTGTGAGTTAAACTACGTAGCCTCAGTGTATGGCTTATAATTCTTGTTCATGACTCTTTGACTTTGATAGAAAAATAATTGTCATTTTTTTCTTTGGGATTTATTTTGGGGTGGTTTTTAGTTTTTTTGGAAGAGTCCACCTTGGGAGTGGATGAAGGGGTGATGAAGAGTGTTTATTGTCAGAAGACAAAAAAGACCTTGTGGCTCTAACAGGATGATTACTTTAGTATGGCACACTTCCTGTGCTCGGTTTCATGAGTTGTAGTAGAGGCAAGGAATGAAAGAGAGAGAGAGTTTAGAGTCCGGCACTGTATAGTTTATTGATGCGCTGGATGACATGATGCACAACTTCCTGGAGAGGCCAAAACCAGAGAACTAACAACTTCCTTGTTTTTGTCCGAGAATTATTAAAAGGTAACTATTTTTTTGTTGCTTGGTGTGGTTTCAACATGGTGATGTGTGATAATGGAGAGAAGATGTGATAAACTGATGGTGCCTTGAATGGAATTATTTCACTCAAGGTTTTTTTTTTATGATATTTTTGGGGGTGAAGGATGTTCTGTTTTTGGTGGCTGGCTGAGGGATGAAGTGGTGTTTTTAAAATACTTTATGAGATGATGAGAACAGACAACAGTATTAGATTTTTAAAGGGTTTTGATACCTTTTTGTTTTGGGCCATGACTTTTGATGTATGTAATTTACCTGTAGAAGTTTCAGCTTCATTATAGTCGTCAAGTTTTGGAGGAAAACAAAAAAGTGAAAATCACAGAGCAATGTTAAAATAATTTTCATCCCCGAGACAAAAGTTTTTGTGTGACATTGTTTGACACATTTCTCAAAAACTACTGCACCATAGCAAGTAATAAAGCTTAGTGTGGAATTTTGTTTTTCTTTCTTCATATTTTATTTATCACTCAAACTAATTTCAGAAATATCGGGTGTAAGATTTTACATAAATTTAATTTATCTTGAAGTGTTTCATTTCCCTTTTGATGTATTTTCTGTACAGCCATGCTGGGATTGATTCTACAGGTAGTATCGGTGTCTTTTTAATGTGAATTACTTTCGTTTCTTGTATCGGTGTATCTGTGAATATTGTGGCAATGTAAATTTTTCCCTTGGCCAAACGTCAGAGAACTGAAGTTGTTGCACAGTTCATAGCCTTGTTGCCTCATCAAAATATTCTTTTAACTTTTCTGTGCACTGTAAGGAAAGTGGCCATCTGCCCCCATAATAACAAGATTACATGCCAGCAACCTTACCTTTTACAATTAATAGACCGATCCAGTAGGCTCCGCCCACGGCGCACGTGTGAGCAAGAACATGTGGGCCTCTCCAATGCCTTTCTGCACAACTCTGCCGCGCGCGCCAAGAATACGCGCACGCAAGTCGGACCTTATTTTGTGGACCTTCGTTGCATTGTGATTGGTCAATACGCAATGGGGCGGGGCTATTATTTTACCATCTCTAAACTTGATTTTAAAGGGAAGGTATACCTTTGGTAATTACTCCAAAAATTAGTGGTCATAAAAACTTACTTGGTAAGAAGCACTTTAGATGTTGATATTGTATTTAAATTTACATTTATAGAAACTTTCTCTTTAAAGGAAATGTAGGTTTAGAGAGAAGAATTCAAACACAATTCAACTTTAGTAATAGTTCTGGATGAAACGTTTATCAGATTAGAGATTATTCTTCCTGGGCGAACATAGCCGCTCAGGATTTTCGCCAATCTAGTAATGCCAGCTTCTTTTTCAGTGACTAAAATTCTTTGTAACTAATCAGCAGAACAGTTACATGAGAAAGTAGTTTACTTTTTCTAGTCAAACAGTCTTCATTCAAATTGTCATCTTTAGCCAAAAATGTGTTTTTTAATTGACAAATAATTTTTGTTCTCAAAATGAATCTAATAAATACTTAATTTTTTTGAGATTTGTAGGGTTCACTTTATTATGAGCTATCAAATAAAAAAAACAAAAGGGAAACTGACTGGATACAGTTTTAAATGATTTTTGGAGGAACAAAGACAAATTTAGGAGTAGGATTTAAAACAACGTTGAGCAATGGCCTGCATCTTCGGCCAGATTATATAGGCAGAGAAAAAAAAGGAAGTTCAACAAATCTATTATTAACTGAATATTCATTGAGTACATGTATGCTTGTAAAAATGTAGACTTTGTTCATTTTTTTCATTTACAAACATTTTGATATTTCAATGTTTGTTGTACTTGTACATTGAGTGTGTGTAAAGTGAATTGTTGTGACCTTCTTGAGTTGTTCAATGGTTAGAGATACTCTTTTGTTCGATCTTGTAAGGATTGTGTAAATATGAGCACTTTCATTTTCAATAAGCTCCATATATTTGGGAAGTTCCCTATGAAAATGAATGTGAAATTTAGTGGAAAAAGAAAGGATATTTCCCCATTTTCATCAGAAACGTAAACATTATCTATGCAAGTGACTTTATTAAGAGATGGATGTCAGTAACTGATTGCTGTTAGCATCTTCTATGGAAGGAAATTTTCATTTGCCGTGATGCCCTGTGCTTTTGCTGATGGTGCCCTTTGCAAAGTTCAAATACAAGTTAACACTTCCCTCTTCACCAGAGGGAAATTGCTCTGCCCCTTCAGAGCGAAGTTCAAAGCCTGGAAATGTAAACATTATTTATGCAAGTGACTTTATTTCTTGATCTGGTGTCGGTAAACTGATTGCTTTTTGCATCTCATTATCTATGCAGATTTTTCTGGAGACGAAGGGGAAAAGGAAGTCCCATCCTCGACTGATGGACAAATTGCTGACATCCAGGAAGTGGACATGGCGGACGTTAAGAACAGACAAAGCAGCATGAGAGAAACTAGGGGGAGCCAATCAGGTGCTAAGAAGGATCAAAAGATCAAGAAGACCAAGCCTGTTGCTCAACTCAGATCAGAGCGTCCGGGTCTCAGACGGACCTCGCGTAAGAACGCTGCTCAGCGATATAAACTGGGAAAGATCGCTGCGGCTGAGGAAAACAGGATGATCGGTGCCGAGTTGAGAAGTGAAAGACGGCGTTCGACTGAAGGAGTAGCGAAGGTGAAAGCTCCGAGTGGGAAGAAGAGCAAGGGGGCGTCAAAGAGTTTGAATAACTCCCCAGTGAATGGAGTGACAGATGATGTTAGTTTGGAAACTGATGTAGACAAGGATGAATTGGAAAGTCAACAGGTGGACAACCTGAGGGATATAAGCGCCGTAGACAAACCCGACCTGCCTGAGAGTATCCATCAAGTACCCGATAGCCGTGGGTCCTCTGAGCTCAAGAGACCCACGGCGATGTCATCGTTACCTGCTGAGTCAGATGTACAACCCTTGAATCTGGCTGCCAGCATTGATTGCGGAGATCAACGTGAGACAGGTGATGTAGCGCCGCCGTTACCGATGGAGGAGGATGACGGTGACTCGACGAGTAATGACCAAGCAGTAGCGTTGTCGGTCGGCAATTCAGCTCATGATGATGCTGGCCTGGATCCACTCGGAGGGGAGGTGAGTGGCGACTGGGGATGTACCCCGGCCACATCAGAGGAAGTCAAGACTGAGTCAGTGCAGAGTGACAGCCCAAGTGGGGAGAGGAGAGAGATGACGACTGGCACCAAAGGAGGGACAGAGCCCAGCAAGAGGCCGGCCGGCTCACCCTCTGACACATCCGTACTGGCAGATCCAAATTGGGTAAAGGTGAGGGATGATGATAGTCTGTGTCTGTAGATGTGTATCTGCTGCGGGAGGATTCAGTGAAGGATATGAGGCATTATTCAGTTACTAAATGTCTCGCAGAATAATTGGGGAGATTGGGGGGAGAGGGAGAGAGGGGAATTACATTGCAAAAAGAAATGTCATTTACCATCCTCCTCTTCATAATTCGACTTAAGCCCAATTCATACTTCTACTTTGATACTCCTACAAATGCGAAATCAATACGAATTTTGACGTCACATGGCAGTTTTCGCAGTGAATGTTTCGCACGAGTTGAGCACAGTTCAAACTGTTGCAAATTATTTGTTTGACGAATTTGTGATGTCAAAATTCAAATGGCAGTTGCATTCGCAGGAAGTATGAACCGGGCTTTACATCGGAGCAAAATTTGCATGACTGAACATATTCTGAAATGGATTCACAGCTGTGTTGTACACAGGTATCAGCTGTGCACATCGCAGACACACAATATGGCCTCCCAAAGTTCAAAGTGATACATAAGATGATTCAGAACCGGGACTTGGAATAGTGAGCATCATGCGTAATGACACAAACTTGAAACCATTTCCTGTTTATGTATAAAAATTAACGTAAAAGAACTTCAGTTATTAATAAGCACATTTTCCCTCCTAAATTATGAATTATGTTTATCAAAGACAACTTAAAGAAGAAATTTGTAATTTAAACACGGTTTTATGTAGAGCTTTTTGCAAAGTGCTCAACAGAGAAAAGGTAGGCAAAGAAGATAAACAAATATAGAGCAAGTTAAATGAAAATCTAATTTGCTGTTGATTCATTCATAGATTTATTCATAGAGCAAAGATTAAAGGGACATGTTGCCTTGGATCGGACGAGTTGGTGTATAAAAGTTTGTTATGAAATGCATGGGTAGAAAGATGTTTTAAAAGTAGAATACAATGACCCACACTAATTTGCCTCAAAATTGCCTGGTTTTCCTTTTACTTCGTGAACTAACACGGTCGGCCATTTATGGGAGTCTTAAGTTTGACTCCCATAAATGGCCGATTGTGTTAGTCGTCGAGGTAAAAGGAAAACTACGCGATTTTGAGGCATGTTTGTGTGGATCATTGTATTCTACTTTTACAACATCTTTCTACCCATAAGCAGTTTATAACAAACGGTTATAAACGCTCTTCAAAGACCAACTCGACCGAGCCAAGGCAACGTGTTCCTTTAATAAGATGAGTTTTGAGATCTGCTTTGAAAATAAAATGTATTTGAGACGCTTGACTCAGAGTCACAATCAGATACTGGAGAAGTGGAAGTTATTGATTTTATAAACTAAAATAACAAAAATTGAAGTGGAAGTAAACCTCAAGACCGACCATCTTAAGTGATGTTGAAAGAAGCAAAATGGAAATTAATAAATTTATATATATTATTTTGTAGAAACCAATATTGCAAATGATACTCTGAATCAATCTTAATGAACATTTGAAAAAAAAAAGAAAAAAAAAATTCTCCAATGTAAACTGAATATTTTTTCAGTCAAATACCATCAAAAGTTTTCGCACCTTATTATAACTTCTTGGAGAAATTTTTAACTAAATTTAGGTTTGAAGAAAAACAAATGACTGGAGCGAGATTTGAACCAAGTGATATATCCAGCCCTTTGTTGGCGGTCTTACTATTAACTAATTATTAAAAAAATCTCCCTATTAACTAATTATTACAAAAAGATATTGACAAAAAAGGGACACCGCCAACAAAGGGCTAGATAGCTCAGTTGGTAGAACGCCGGCATGTTAATCTGGAGGTCGTTGGTTCGAATCCCACTCTAGTCAGTTCTTTGTTCAACCCCAAAAATCATTTCAAAATTTACCCAGTCAGTTTCCCTTGTGGTTTATATTATATAGGAAATGTGTTTGTATAATTTTGCTTCTGAAAAACCTGTAAAGAAAAACTGAAAAAGTGCTTTACAATTTAACGTTTTTATTTATATGATCTATTTTCTATTTATTTATTTTCTGCAGGGTATTTACAAGCGTCGTCGTCCGATGGAAGAGGGCAACACCTGCCTCACCTGCCCGGTCTGCTCCGAAGAGTTCCAGGAGAAACATCACTTGACGTTACACTTCAGAGAACACAACACCACCACCATGGACGGCATGATGCATTCCTGTAAGCTCTGCGGTAAGAAACTCAGCTCCACTAGCTCCCTGGATCGTCACATGTTGATTCATTCTGGCGAGAGACCGCACAGGTGCCCTATCTGCCCCATGGCGTTCACAACGAATGGGAATATGAGGCGGCACATCCGGACCCATGAGAAAGGCGCTGCGGCAAGCACGGAAGGAGAGTACGTTACTGAGACGGCATACAGTAAGCCGCGTAAACGAATCCCATCCAAACGTCTTCTTGACTCGGATGAACTTGACAAAGAGTCGACTTCTCCGCAAAAGCGCCTTGCCCTTGAGGATGGAGATAGTCCTCTCAAATCCAGAGTCAAGGAGGAGGAATTGACTTGCCCTATCTGCGGTAAAGCCTTCTTGTGTCACTACGGGCTCCAGACCCACATGGATCTTCACCCAAATGTCATCATAAAGTGCGATATGTGTGAGGCGACATTCAAGAATCACCGAGGCCTGCGTATGCACACCCTGATGTCTCACAAGAAACCCAGCCCTACCAAGACTCCTCCTGCCCCGGATGTACCTTTAGGCTTTCAAGATCTCGGTAGCGTTGCAGACATCTCGTGTGATAAGTTCCCTCTGATAGCTCAAGTGTGGTGCGAGCGAAATGTACGCCGTTGTAACAGCATCGTGCACCAGTTCATATGTCAGGTATGCTCTAAGGCATTCCCATGCTCTAGCGCCCTCGACCTTCATAAAAAGAAGAACCACTCCGCTATGGATATGACCATGACGAGCCAAGTGGAAGATGTCGGCCTCAAGAATGGTAAAGAAAACGTCCTGGTCCAAAAAACCAAGCCTACTGATAAAGTTAGCGCTTTTTACAGTAAACTTCCACATACATTCCCATCTCAGGTACAGTTCTTGGCCACATTGAACCTCAAACCCAGCCCGTCTCCCATCGTGAAAAATGCACCAAACAAAAACGTGGCATCGGTGCAGCAAGCAACGCCAACTAAAAGCAAATTTCCTTTCACGGATCAAGGATTTGCCTCCGATGATGAAGTCGAAGCAGATAGAGATTTTGCTGACGTGGGGAAGATATTGACGCTGACGACATCAGCGTCCAGTAACCCCCTCTTGATGCTGAAGCATCTCAGCCGAGGTGTGAAGCAGTCTCCAGTAAAAGCATCAGCCTTATCATCTACCTCAACATCCTTGGCATCCAAACCAAAGTCCAAAGTAACCTTTGCGAGTAAACCCCCACCCGCTCACTCTCACTTGCCGGACCAATACAAAACCCAAATCAGACAAGCAGATCACGAGCCCCGCTCAGGAGATCCAGCCACCGAGATGCACTTTCCCATGGAAGTTGCCAGGGACGAGACCAAGGTGGAGCATTCAGCAACAAGTACACAGGAGAAAACATCTCACGATGTTGGAAGCGAATCCGAGCCGAATGAGGTGGAGAAAACTGAAGAGGCGGCGGGAGACTCTAAGAATGGGAAGAAGACCGGTAAATACGTCTGCAAACACTGTCAGGAAAACTTCCCACAGTACAGCGCTTTGAAGATACATCTTCGCAGCCACTTGGGGCTAACACCTTTCAAGTGTCTATTGTGTGACTACTCCAGTGCTGATAAGAGCACCTTAGTGAGGCATATGAGAACCCATAGTGGGGAGCGCCCTTATTCTTGCAAGATGTGTGACTTTCCTTTCACAACGAAGGCTAACTGCGAGCGACACATCAAGAAACGACATGGAAAAGAGACGAAGATAGACATCGAGTTGAACATTACTCACAACACATCAGGTGGACCCCCGGGGGAGGCATCCCCTAATAAGTTCAGGGCTCCGGACACACTCTGCAAGCTCTGCAACCGCGAGTTCAGATTCTTCAGAGATTTACAAAATCACTTGAAGGTTCATCAACGAACTCCGAGTAAGTTCTTTTGCCTCAAATGCCAGACGGGCTTAAGTTCCAAGAACAACTGCGCCCGTCACATCACCAAATGCCACCCTGAGATCGAGAAGGACGATCTTGATAACTTCATGATGGTCAAGCAGGTCGAGACTAAGGACATATCTCAAACCATGGCCAACTCATTTGCCAGTAACGGAGAACAATTATCGCCAATTGACTTCAGCAGGAAATCTCCTATTGCAGCTTCCGATAGCGACCTGAGTGACCAATCATGGCTGAGTGCCTACACCTTGCCCAACATGACTGACGTGGATGCACCCATCGACCTGAGTCTACCCAAGGAGAAAAACTCCTCCTTTCTTCCTCCAGTTGACAGCAGTCTCGGCCGACTACGGTTCAAGCGGGTGTATCACAAGTTCTACAGCAAGGTGATCGATGCCTTAGTTTGTCCGCACTGCAGTCGAGCATTCAAGCGTGGTTCGGTTTTTAAAGAACACATCCGATCCCACATCACAGAGCGCCCTAACCGCTGCTACTATTGTAAAGCTGCATTCACCATGAAGGATAGCCTGGATAAACATATTGAACGTCGACACGGTGACGAGTCGAAGAGTGAGTCACCAGCTCAGTCATTCATCCCCAAAGTAGCCACCCCGATGCAATTTAAGCTCATGTCTCGCTCGAGTCACGGCCTTAGAGTTCGTATTGCCCATGAATCAGCCGAGGCCACTGATATGTCTGTCGAGCATTTACTTGAGAACCAAACTCTCAAGTCCCCAGGTAGTAGCTTCGGGTCGGACGCAAGCGGGGAGCTGGCTAGCGTTTCCAAGATTCTAGCCGCGAGCAGCAACAACTTCCAGGTCTGTTTCCCACCGACTGGGGCCCAGGTAAAGCCGAAAGGAGAGAAAGATGATGTAAAAGAAACCGGAGACAACGAAAACAAAAATGAGTTTGCAGTTCCGGAAAATCCCACCAATAAATCTGAAGATCAGACGGAGTGGGACACACCAGTACCATCAGATATTGAGTTATCAGAGGAGTACGATTTAGTCATCGATGAATCCATTGCGTCGTCGTCAGAATCTACAACTGGGCTTGAGACACAAAAACCCAAAGAGCGGGTCACTGAACGAGACAGATCCAACCTACCCACGAAGGAGATGTGTCCGTACTGCAACCGCAAGTTTCCCTGGATCAGCTCACTGCGCCGCCACATCCTGACGCACACCGGCCTCAAACCTTTCCAGTGCCCTCAGTGTAACAGTAGCTTCTCAACGAAGTCTAATTGCGAAAGACACATTGTACGTAGACATTGTCTCAATGTCAGCCCTGGTTCTAAGGCTCCAGAACTCCCCTTCACTTGCCTAGAGGGATGCTCCGACTGTGCTTACTCCACCAAACTAAAGCTCATCAAACACTACGAGGTCCAGCATGTTGGAGTGCCCTTTCCCGAGTGCTACAAGAACGAAGTGAAGAAACTACCCGCATCCGTCATCAGAAATGCTCTGGCGAGACGAGCATCGAAGCTCGGAGGAACTCGTCCTTTTGGGAGCTCCGAATTCCGCAGCCGAGTAGGGATGTCAGGCGTAACTCTAAAGCTGACTCGACATAAACCTCTTTTAAAGAGGAGACATTCATCCCACGATGAGAAACCACTCTCCCTCGTTAAGAAGACGGTGACCGGTGAAGAGGGAAAGTCCCTCGATGGCTTTTCCAGGAAGAAACATCTCTTTTCTCATAAGGGTAAACCTTTTCCAATCATTTTCAAAAAGAAGAAGAGGAAGTCTCTGCCGACGATGGTGAATATCAACGGCAGCAGGATCGGTGCATCCAGAGTAGGCGATCAAGTTAACAGCCAACCTGTAATGGATCTCTCAGTAACCAGTGAAGATATTAATCTCATCACAGAAAGTCTCGGATACGTCACCGGCGAGGGTAGCGGGCAACCGTCACGCCGTAAAGGTAAATCCAAGCGTAAGAATGCTCGCCACTCCTGCAGCAACTGTTGCAAACGATTCAAAAGTGCGACCACGCTGAAACGACATTACCGAGTCCACACTCTAGAGCACCCATTCCGCTGTACGGAGTGCTCTGCTAGCTTCACCACAAAGTTCAACTGTCAGCGTCACATGCTGAAACTTCACGGCAAGAGCAAAGAGGAAACTCTAAGACTCATTGCGAAACAGAAGTCAGCGATGTCATCTGAGAATGATGGTGAAGGGAATCAAGAACTTGCAGAGTCTGGTGTCAAGGAAAATGGTTTCATTGTAGATCCAGAGGTCCCTGGAGGTGTCAAGGATGCAGACGTAGGAGGAAGCTCTAAGGGGATGAGTGATGAGAGCCAAGACACAGATGAAGATGAGAATGAAGATAATAAGGAGGATCTAGAGGAGGGTGAGGTGCGGGATGGTGACGGTGACTCGGAAACTGATGACTTTGGTGAAGACGGCGAGATAGAGGTTGATGAAACAGCCTCAGACCTTGAGGAAACCAACATGGAAGGGAGTAACTTTGATTCAACCTGGGATGAAGATTCCACCGAGGGACCGTCTGATAATCCGGCCAGCGATGTTAAGATGCCAAGAGGTCGTGGGAGAGATGTCTTTGTTTCCGGGACGGCGGATAATTCAGATATTATTCAGAATCTTCTTGGAATACAGGATTCCTCCGTTATTGATCAGATGTTGGATTCTGCCGATTCTGCCGCCAAGCTCCTCGGTGTTGAATGAAGTTCCTTAACTCTTTCAGTGCCCGCTCTTTTTTGTCTTTGAACCTAAAATGCCCAGCTTTTTAAGATTTTTCGAAATTTTGAAATCAGAAAAAAGTCCTTCTCACCAAAAAATATGTATCTTGCTTGTTTGAGTTGCCTTGGTACATCCAAAAGGCAACAAAATTTCATGAGTGATACTGCCCTTTCTCGAAAGCATGTAAATTATGGGTCAGACATATACAATTGATAACACTTTCTTTGTTGGCTTAACAGAAAATAGATCATTGGCACTGGGGGAAGGCGTTAATGTATCCCAAAATAATCAAAGTCTATGTTTGATTCAAAATTCTTAAATCATTCCAAAAGCTTCAGATAGAACAAACACGATAAAAACTGAACAATTTGCCCAAAAAGCATTTGAAAAAAATAACGTTTTCAAAGAATTTTTGAAACCAAAAGAAATTTGATGGCATTTAAAAACATATTGAGATGTCAAAGAATACTGTGCAGAGATTTTATATCGATCAGAGAAGAGCGTCTCATTTTGATCCTTGCCAACTTCCTCAAGGACAAAATGTTGCAGCCAATTATGAAAATAATTACATAAAGTGTGAAGATGTCCTTTTATATTTTGCTATTTGTAACAGGTGCTAAAAAAGCAAACAACAATAATAAGTTGATTATATTTTTTAACTATCTCACCATTCCATGTTTTTTTAATTATTAACTCTATGCTTTATCTAATCTACAAAATTGATGGAAAAAGAGAGATGAGAAGTCAAAGATATTTTAACAGTCAGGGCCCAATTTCATGGCTCTGCTTACCGCAAAATTCAGCGCTTACAATTACCAATCTCTGCTTACTGTGAAAGCGCAGAGTTTGTGCCGTAGCTGTGTAAGCATAGAAATGCCTAGTAATGGCAGTACGCACGCGCACAAGCAAAAAATGCTTGATGTAAGCACGGAATTCCTTGCGTCCCTATGTGGTGCTGATTTATTGCTTATGGTAAGCAGAGCCATGATATTGGGCCAAGTTCATTTGGTATTTTATGTTCAGTTGTTAGAGACTTCCCTGCGCATGTCACAAAAGCCTGAAAAACACCCTCGCAATGATATAATTTATTTGCAAGGGTGCTGTTCGGCTGAACTCATCTTTAATTTTGGCACATCATGGACTGAAAGTCGAGTTCTGTTTGACCTTATCACCACCAAAGACTTTATCAATTAAAAATCTCCCCTGGTATGAATACCAATGATTCATGTAAGCGGTTTCAATTTTAAAACCTCTCTTTTTTTTTGGGTGAAAACCATGGATGAATAATCATGTCAAATTTCTCCCTAATGCAATATTTGTATTAGAATGCAACATGTATAAAAGTAAAATGAAAATTTGGATAAATTCAAGAGTAATTACCTGCATGATGGTGAAATGTACACAGCTAAATGTTGAGTTCCTTGAGATGATGGCAACCCGTCTTCCAAGAGCATTTGGGCATATTCCTTGTATTATAGAAAAAGAAAGTATACATCAATTTATGGATGTACTTTGTACGTCTTCCTTAAAGGCAGTGGACACAATTGGTAATTACTCAAAATAATTATTACCATAAAGTCTTACTTGGTAACGAGTAATTGGGAGCTGTTGGTAATATAACACTTGGTGAGAAACGGCTTCCTCTGAAGTAACTTAGTTTTTCGAGAAAGAGGTGATTTTCCACGAATTTGATTTCGAGACCTCATAATTAGATTTTGAGGTCTCAAAATCAAGCATCTGAAATCACACAACTTATGTGTGACAAGGGTGTTTTTTCTTTCATTAATATCTCACAACCTCGACGATCAATTGAGCTTAAACTTTCACAGGTTTGTTATTTTATGCATATGTTGAGATACACCGAATGAGAAGACCGTCTTTAATATACAATGCAAAAGAAAAGAAGAAATGCAACATAATTGTACTACATATTTAGATATAATATTAGCCACAGTAGTTTTTATATAAACAAGAAATAAGGAATCATTTGTAGTCTTAGTTTTCTAAGCTATTTTTTTGTGTAAATTCTGTTCCAAATTGAATTTAATAATACTATATGTTACTTCTACACTAAACTTCCAATGTAAATATTAATGGTCAGAAAGTGGACCAAATTATTAAGAAACACATTTTTGAAGATGTGTTTTGAACAGCATCCTTAATTTTGATTCAAATACTTTATAAACGTTTGTCCTTGCATTTTGACTTTATCACACAATAACTTGAAGAGATTATTCAAATGTTTTTCTTCATTTCGAAACCACAGTGGGGGGAAATTGCAAAGTGAGCTGTAGGTTGTATTTATATGTGTGTGTTGGGTGGCTGTAGAGTTAATGGGTGGAGATATGTTTACATGTATCATAAGGGAGATTATCTTTGGATTGATATGCAAACATTAAACCCTCGCATCCCCATCATACGCAGCCATTGTGAGATTTAACTTGTAAATATTGTTGTGTCTAAAAATGTGCACTACACTGTTTAAAACATAGGGGCAGTGACTACACAAATTTGGTAACTTGGATTATTGGGATGAAGGTTTTGGGCCCAATTTCATAAACCCAGTAAGCACCAAAAAAATTGCTAAGCACAGAAAAATCTTCCTTAGTAGAAACATGTTACCAGCCGACATTCCATAAAGTTTACACTGTTGTAACTGGTACCCCACTTGTTTTTCGCTAAGCAAAGAAATTTGCTAAGCAGCATTTTCTGCTTAACAGCTTTATGAAATTGGACCCAGATCATGACTTAATTGGCTTTAATGTTCAGCTTTTGCTATGCATGCATTGGTATATTTTGTAGGATTTAAGAAAAGACATTTGTAAACTGAATCTACACATTCCCAACAATTCCACAATGACTTCAATGATAGAGAATACTTTTCTAAAACTATATTTTTTTGTATTTTTTATATGAACTTCTCGGTGCCAATGATAAACGATTTTTTTTTGTTGGTTACGTTATGGGTCTCTATGGTTGAATTTTTGTGTGTGATAACACATCATTTCAATAATTAATAGTTGTAAAGTATATGCATATTATATAATAATAAGAATAATAGTAATAATAATGATAATTATTATAATTATATGAGTTAACATTCAAAGGTTATCTTAATGTGGAGAAGTGAGTTGCTTTTAGGGACAGTTGACTCCCCATCGCATGGCCGCCGCAAACAAGGTCGTCAGCGCTTACTGTACCCCCAAGTTCATCGGAAGAATAGTTTCTCCGGATTTTTCTGCTCTCCCCGCTTGAGATTCAGAGAACAGCACAAGACAGGAGAGAATGGGAAAAGCTTGTGTCCGCCTGCTGTGCAGCCGGCTGATGATGACCCTTGAACAGTGCCCCCCAACCTAGCCCACTTTGTTGGGCTGTTTTGGCTTTCTTTAATAACATAAGTCCAATGTTATAAGAGAGCCGTAACAGCACAACAAGGTGGGCTGCCCCTAAACTATGCCCTACCTAAGTAAAGTGTAGGTTTAGTGTGTAGTTTACTGTAGTAATAATGTTATGCTGCATTCATATACAACATTAATGTTTCATTTTAAGCACTTATTTTTGTTAATATCTGATATTAATATTTACCTCGCTTCTGAATGGGACTTTTCCATGCTGCTATAATCTACTTTGTCCATGATAGACTATACTACATGGGCTTGATTTCACGAAGAGCTAAGACTGATATTAACTGCAAATCACTCTTAATTTTGCTAAGCAAAATCACTCTTAATTTTGCTAAGCAAACTGTGATGCTACCATGCAAATCAGTATGGCAATACTGCTGACAACTCATCAGATATATCTTGGTGCTTTGTGAAACTGCCACAGCAGGTAAAATCATGCCCTGTTGAAAGTAGTCTGCTCATTGGTTTGATACAAAGTGAAATAGCATGGTAATCATTCTGTGAAGTTCAGGAGCCTGACCAAGATTGCAGCATCCTGGCTGCTAGAAGTATCACTTGAAATAAAAATGTTAAATACTTCAGAAACCAAAAGAAATGAAATGTTGTAGCAATTCAAACAAGAACACTAGGGGTTGAGATATTGTCAAGTAGGTTATTGTCTCTTATATGAGTTGATAAGATTGAGTATAAAGCCAGTTTTACCTTTCTGTTTTAAGGAAATTAATTAATGGGTTCAAAAGTGTAGCCTTCAAAGTTATAGTTTTGACTGTGGCTCCTTGAGGCACTCAAAGCATGTACACTAATCAATTGTCTTTAAAAATGGATGATAAAACCTTAGCCATAGCCAAGTGTTGTCACAGATTGTGGAAATGACAGTCATTCATCAATGTAATTTTCTAGACAAATTATACTTTGGAAAAAGTGTTTAACTGTCTTCCAAGAATAGTAAGATTTTATACGCATTGTCTTGTCCACATAAATCTTCCAGTTTAAAGTGGAGATTACTGATGACTATATGCACCATTGTTGCCTTAATAATTATTATTCTTCCATGATAAATTTTTATATATTTCTATTATTAATTTTGGGGTTACTATGCAGATGTTTCAAACTATGTGTACATTACATAATTGACTAATAATAAAATACATAAGGAAACAAGTCTCTGTACAAAAGATTTTATTTGTACTTATTTTTGGTTTTGAGTTTGAACACCTTCAAAAAATTCAAACGTTTAAAGTTAACTTTTTTTGAGGACCCTTATAATTTCAACAGAAATACAATGAAAATCTTTTCGAGTGTTTAGGCCGAGTCACACTGCAGCAATAACAAAAACGATCACAACACAAAGAGAACGCATTCTATTGGTTGAATGAGCGTGGGCGTATTCCGAGTGGAGCATTTCAACCAATAGAATGCGTTCTTTTTGCGGCGTGATCGTTTCCGTTATTGCTGCAGTGTGACTCGGGCTTTACTGTGTATCAACGATGTGGCTGAGAATCCATTTTAGCTTTACTTTCATCTATAACTAACAACATGTACAGGCCTGGGATTTCATCTTTGGAAGGGCAAGGCCAATTCATTTTGCGGGTAGGGCACTTCCATTGGAAAATCTTTAAGTCAATGGGAAACTTTTGAAGGTGCACCAAGCAAGGCCATGACCTGCGTGTAATTCCAGGCCTGTATTAATTGACTACAAGACGAGAAAATAATCAAGATGCATCCAGAAAAAAATCTTCACTTCAGTGATAATTTTATTACCATGAATTAACATATTCATTGATCAAACCATCTGAATCTTTCAACTCACAACACAACTCTTAATCTAAAACGTTGCTCTAAATATCATTCATAATATTTGACCCTTAGAAACGTAGGACAATTTTATGAGTACAAGGGTATTTAAAGGAACACGTTGCCTTGGATCGGTCGAGTTGGTCTTTGAAAAGCGTTTGTAACCGTTATTAAATGCATATGGTTAGATGTTTTAAAAGTAGAATACAATGATCCACACAAACATGCCTCGAAATTGCACGGTTTTCCTTTTACCTCGTTGACTAACACGGTCGGCCATTTATGGGAGTCAAATTTTTAAATCCCATAAATGGCCGACCGTGTTAGTTCGCAAAGTAAAAGGAAAACCACTCAATTTCGAGGCAAATTTGTGTGGATCATTGTATTCTACTTTTAAAACATCTTTCCAATCATATGCATTTTATAAAAAACTGTTACAAACTCTTTTTAAAGACCAACTCGTCCCGGATCCAAGGCAACTTGTTCCTTTAATAGCAACTAAATCAGTACCTCAAAGAATCACCCTTCATTTGCTTCAGAAATAGTTTCAATAAATTGCCTGGCGTGTGCATCCCCAGCTTTTTGCTGTAATGTTTTGAACCAAAGTGGGATAATTTTGTACTTGACGCACCACAATCTTCAGGCATTTGGTCCAATTTCATAAAGCTGTTAAGCAGAAAATACTGCTTATATCAAGTTTCTTTGCTAAGCAAAATAAAAAGTGGGCACCAGTAGTAACACGGTAAACTTCATTGAATTTGGCTGGTAACCAGTTTCTGTTAAGCAAGATTTGTCTGAGCTTTGCAAGTGTTTACGCAAAAGCTTTATGAAATTGGGTCCTGATTTAAAGGCGTGCTTTGTATGTAGGTCTGGGGGAAAAAAGGGACAAGAGATATCGAATGAGAGACTTTCGGGATGCTAGGTGGCAGCAGACATACCAGGTAAATCCATTGCAATCGAAATATGCGCAAGCTCAGAACTACATGACCAGTGGAAATTTACCTGTCTGTCTGCTGCCAACTAATGTTCCAAAGTCTCCCATTAAAAAAAATGACGCTGTCCTAAGACAACAATTGCTCTTAATCTATAAAAAAAATGGTTTTCATTTTCAACACACACAGCACTAACTTCAAGCCAAATCACAAAACATTTCATATTGTCAGTGCAATAATATACAAGTAATGACTAAATGAAGGGTTGGGATAGAATGGTTCCAACAATTATACACAACTCTTGGAACCATTAAAAAACCATCAGATGATTTCTGAACTTGGAAGTAATAATTATTGCGCCATATTATTCATTCTTTCCTGGTTTTGACTCTGTTCCACCATCTGGCCAATGTCCAGTAGAGCAATGGCCGTAGCGTTAGCTGTTGCTATCTGTTCACTAGTCACCTCATCACTATTAGAAATCGGAACGGCCACCTGGACGATGGAATGCGTCTGCTGGCTCTGTAATTGTGACGTTATTGCTTGTAGATCTCTCTCAATGTCTGCCGTTGAGCGGTTCCCGATCTTCTTTATGTGCTCGCTCTGATCAAGTGTGTCTGATTTGTCTTCAGCGTCCAACTCTTGAGAATCGTCAATGTCTGATAATTTGGTAGCGTTTACGGCGTCCTGGCACTGGGCCCACATCGGACATTGATGGAATTTCAGATAACGGGCGTAGGCAAAGCCCTTATTGCACCTGCTACAGCGAATTGGGTAATCGTTGGAATGTGTTAGCATGTGTTCGTTGAGATTAGGCCTTCGCGTGAACGCCTTGGAACACTGCGGGCATTTGAAGGGCTTCACGCCGCTGTGCGACACCATGTGGATACGTAAAGATGCAAAGTTCTTGAACTCTTTCTTGCAATCCGAGACGTTGCGGAAGGGGCACTTGAGCTTTCTCTTTGGTCCATGGACTAGCCTCTTGTGCTTTGCAAGCTTATCGGGATTCTTGAAGGACTTGTCGCACTGATCACATTTATGAGGTCGACTGGCCGTGGCGTGGCTAGCCATGTGTACCTTGAAGATGGCAGCAGTACTGAAGTTTTTGCGGCAGCGACGACACTGAAAGGTGCTTCCCTTGCGTGTCTTCTTGGTGGAGAGGTTACGTCTAAGAAAGTGCTGGCACGGGAAGGCATTCTTACAGAATGGACAGCTGTGATGATGCCTGGTGCTGGTAAGATGCTGGCCTAGCTCCTCTAGGCTTGTGAACTCAGACTTGCACTTCTGGCAAGTAAATTCCCTGTGAAGCAATAAAGTCAACATATTTTAACAAGAAATTAAAATATGTTCAATTATAAGAATAAACTATAAATAATAGTAAACTTGCAGGTAAAACCAAGAAATAACTGTCTTTTGAGAGGGTAGACCAAACCGAGCCAACACTCCCTCAAATAAGAATTATGACATGGTTGTACCCACAAGTCTACTCTTATTTTAGTTTATTCTTATCCTTCACACCATGCGATACTTCCTACCCAAGTATGCATCCCTCAAGCTCTACTTAAAGGCAGTGGACACTATTGGTAATTACTCAAAATAATTATTAGCATAAAACCTTTCTTGGTGACGAGCAATGGGGAGAGGTTGATGGTCTAAAACATTGTGAGAAACGGTTCCCTCTGAAGTGCCATAGTTTTCGAGAAAGAAGTAATTTTCCACGAATTTGATTTCGAGACCTCAGATTTAGAACTTGAGGTCTCGAAATCAACCATCTAAACGCACACAACTTCGTGTGACAGGGGTGTTTTTTCTTTCATTATTACCTTGCAAGTTGGATGACCGATTGAGCTCAAATTTTCACAGGTTTGTTATTTTATGCATATGTTGAGATACACTAACAGTGAAGGCTAGTCTTTGACAATTATCAATAGTGTCCACTGCCTTTAAGCTGCATCACAACCAGCAGTTAAGCATTCTCCAAATGACGAGCAGATTATATTGTTCAACACATCGAGACAACACCAGCTTTTTCAGAGCCAACACTCCTACTAAGAGCCGAGATGGTTTACGGAATGATTTAAGGCCCAGTGACCAGGGGTAATAATGTTGAAGCGCCATGAGTGTCACTTTGTGACGGACCTGAGCGCTATATAAGAAGCCATATTTATTTCTATTATTATTATTATTATTATTATTATTTTGTACATGTTTGTACCCGCCAGTTAACTATTTATACAGGCATGTGAGTAACTATCCATGAAAAAAAAAAAGGAAAAGAGAAAAGCGGGCAAGAAAAAAAGAGAAAAAGATAATATTCCTACACTTTATGCAAAAGGTTAAGAAAAAAAGAGAAAATCAGCAGAAAAGAGGAGGTCTCACATGCCTGTTTATAGTCGATTTTTATCTTCGAGGATCATCATATGTTATTAATTCATGTTAACTACCTAAGTACCCTTGACAGCAAAAAAAAATGAAATGGTTTAAAATGGCTCACTTTTGCTCTTCCCTTCTGCTGCGTAGTTTAATCGGTGACTTTTCTGTATGATCTTGACTTCCATCTGATGAAAAAAACATAAAATATAAAACAATGAATAAAACCTAATTTGAAGGCAGGGTACACTTTTGGTATTGTCACATACCAGTATTCTCATTTGATACATCCCAACAAATGTATAAAATAACAAATCTGTGATAATTTTGGGTCAATTAGTCATCGAAGTTGAAAGAGAATAATGAAACGAAATATCACCCTTGATGCATAAAAATGTGTGTTTTACAGACGCCTGGAAAGGCTTCATGCCTGAAGTCTTTTTCAGATTAAAATTTTTGTCTGAAAAATTACCTCTTTCTCTAGAGTTACCTCTCTCCCTAAAACTACATTACAACAAAGGGTGTCATCAACAGCTCTTAAGTGCTCAGCGGCCGATTTCACGAAATGCTAGAATTAATCCTATCTCGAGCTAGGACGAGTAACCCGTCCTAACTTTATAGGATGGGTTTAATGCGTCCTACGTCTTCAGATAGGGAACTTATCTCGTCCTAAGTCCTAAGATTAATCCTAAGTTAGGATGAGTTTGGTGAAATCGACGGCTGTACTAGGTATGCCCTCTATCACATCTGGTGTGAAAGAAGAAGTGTTCTTTCATACAACACTATTCAATGCAAAACATATTTAATGATCTGACATTTCAACCCCAGCAGAGTATTTCTCAAAGGCTAAAATAGTCTGCCTCAAATCCCAAATAATTACCTTCTTCATCTCCATCACCTTCCTTTGCAGCCTCTTCTTGCGCTTGCTATAGAGAAAACAACAATTAAGATAAAAGTATTAGAAACCAAAAACTTCACCAGCCTAGAATCGAGATACCACCTTCATACAAGATTTCTGTACCTAACTCCCCTCGGATTGTTGAGTTGGGATAGTAAATATTAAACCAGACTTTTGAGTAGTTGTAAGGGTTTTACATCGCCTGCATGGATTGCAAGGATTAATTCAAACAAATATCTCCATCTCTCACTTTCTCCCGTCCAGCTTTAAAGACACTAGTAACCTTTGGAAACTGTCAAAGTCTTCTCACCAGTCTTCTCACTTGGTGAATCTCAACATATGCACAATATATGCACAAAATAACAAACCTATGAAAACTTGATTAGTCATTCAAGTTGTGAGATAATAATGGAAGAAAAAACACCCTTGTCACACGAAGTTGTGTGCTTTCAGATGCTTGAATTCGAGACCTCAAAATCTAATTCTGAAGTCTCAAAATCAAATTCAAATATTTTAGTGAGAAATAACTTCTTTCCCGAAAATGGCGCTACTTTAGAGGGAGCCGCTTCTCACAATGTTTTATACAATCAACATCTCTTTATTGATCGCTAACAAGTAAGTTTTTATGCTAACAATTATTTTTAGCAATTACCAATAGTATCCAGTGCCTTTAACCCCAAACAAGAGTGAACCTACCTCTTCCTGCATGGCAGCTCTGATGGTAGCTAAGAAAGAGGGCACTAACCTACCCCTCACCCCAACCCTTACCCTAACCAACTTAAGAGTGAACCTACCTCTTCCTGCATGGCAGCTCTGATGGTAGCTAAGAAAGAGGGCACTAACCTACCCCTCACCCCAACCCTTACCCTAACCAACTTAAGAGTGAACCTACCTCTTCCTGCATGGCAGCTCTGATGGTAGCTAAGAAAGAGGGCACTAACCTACCCCTCACCCCAACCCTTACCCTAACCAACTTAAGAGTCAACCTACCTCTTCCTGCATGGCAGCTCTGATGGTAGAACATCTCTTATTCCTCATCATATGAGTCTTCATATTAGACTTCTGAGAGAAGCATTTATTGCAGATCTCACACTTGAAGGGTTTCTCTCCTGTGTGACTCCTCATGTGTTGGTGAAGATCGAAGGATCCAACGAACATCTTGTTGCAATGTGGACATTGCTATCAAAGTAGAAAAAGGAGAAAGAAATAACACTATGAGAGTTAGCAAGTCATATAAGTTCAGCAGGCAATAAGTGTTAAGTAAAGATTTATCTCTTCCTGATCCAAATCTGTTACTTGTTAGGCCCAACTAATTTTTGACAAATTATTATTTCTTCAGCCCAACAAATTCATATTTTATGTGCCTGATTTTAACTATAGACCCCTTGCATACCACAAAATGCTACAGGGACGCTGAGGTTATGCGCATGTTTTATGCACAAAGAACAGCTATCATCCAATTATTTGCCTCTTTTTACCTCAGAGAGGGCGCTTTTTGGCCTCAGTGATAAAGAAAGAGATGATTTTATTGAAGTTACAAAAGAGGAATGATGAAACAAGGCCACATCTTACTGTGTGACCTTGTTAAATTACAAATTAAGAGACAAAAAAATAAAAACACAGGAGGTATTAAGAAATATCTTACATGATGCTTTGGTAGATTTTCATTAAGTTTCTTCGACAGGTCCTTATGGGTCATCAAGTGCTTCCTTACAGTGCATCTCTCAGCAAATTGCCTCTTACAGAGCGGACACTCAAATGGCTTCTCTCTCGTGTGGTATCTAAGATGTCTCTGAAGCTCATGGTTCCAGGGGAATGTCTTATCACAATATTGACACTTGTGAACCTTCTTAGAGGGCGCTCTTGATATCTTTCCACCGGTCGGCGAGAGGTGAACCTGCCGCTTACGCCGAGGAGGCTTCGGAGAATCTGGAGACGGTTTGGGCTTCCGAGGCTGGCGTGGCTTCTTGGGTTTTGGCGATTGCTTCGGAGGGATGACAACTTCTTTAGGTTGATCAAGAGCGCTGGGCATGATGGTGAAAGTGGTTGGGAGGGTTTCGTTGGACGATTGCAAGAGGACTGAATGCTGTACTTGCTGCTGTTGTTGATGGTGTTGTTGTTGTTGTTGCTGCTGCTGCTGTTGAAGTTGTTGTGGATGTTGCTGTGGATGTTGCTGTTGTTGTTGGTGTTGCTGTTGTTGTTGTTGTTGCTGTTGCTGCTGATGTTGTTGTTGCTGCAAGGTGATAGTACTGGATCCCATGTGTGGTGTACTATTTGCATGGGTGTAGGTCTGGTTATTTGTAGTGGCTGAGTAGGAAATGTGAAACAACATAAATGATTTCAGTCACTACATCTCAGGCATCAAAATAACCATCGGCACCCGCAGCAATAGACCCTTCCCATAATAATTCTTATTACATTCACTCTATAGCAATCGTGTCTGCGTCACGCAGCCATTAGTTGCATACAAAAAAACGTGATGTTCCCTCATTTTGAAAACCAAAATGTTAGTGCACACACGCTATGTGCAATTTACATATAAAGGGTATATTGCCATGATGCCCTGCACTTATGCTGTGGTGCCCTTTGCAAAGTTCAAATACAAATTTACATTTTCCTCATGGCATGCCCCTCCAAGAACGAAGTTCAATGCTTGCTGCATGATAAATCACTTAAAAATCCCAAAACAACTGTGATAACCAACTCATCACATAGATTGTAAAAACAAAGACAGGACTTTGTAAAAACAAAACAAAAAAAACAACAATTTCCTTACCTATACCCATCTGAGAATGTGGAGCTAGGAAGGGTCCAGCAGGCATAGCCATCGCAGGTCTCTGCAAGACGGTATTCTGATACTGGTCCATATTGGTGTAGTTGGATATCGGAACCCCTTGATCCCCAAGTACAACCTCCGACGAAACCTGCATATGCGGAGAATGACCCAGGTTGCCATAGGAATGACCCCTGTTGTGCTGTTGCATCATGGGATGCCCGTGAGGTACATGGACGTTGGTCGGCATAACACATTGTGATTGCTTGTGACTCATGAACTGGTTGATGGTGACGAAGCGACGTTTGCATTTACCACAAAGAAACACGTCATCCTCTCCACACACTATTTGACAAAAATATAAACAGTACCTGTATTGAAAAACCTAAAATTTTACTTGTTAAAATTTGTTTTCCCGAGTTTCAGCAACGGAGAAATTTCCTTCATCGGTGATAGATTATCTTGGATTGTAAATTATATTTTCAGGTTGATTTTTAGTGACCTTGTTTAAAGGTATATATATGCTATTTTTACATTTTCTTTTCTCTTTATGAGATTTGAAAACAACAAATTTCAAACAAAAATGATATTGTGGTATATTGAATTTAACAAAAATTCTTTCCAGGATTTTGTTGGGAACTTTTTAACAAGACAGAAGACACCTGCACAGAAGACATCTGCACAGACAGACAGTCGCTCCTCAGTCTAGATGATGTATCATATTTCTTACCTGTGACCGTTGTCTGCACAACATGTTGTGGCTGTCCCTCCATCAGGCAAGTTGCCTGCTGGTTGGTGTCCATCACTGCAGGGGATATTAAAAGGGCAAAGGTTAAAGTTTCTGAACAAATCAAATTAAATATTAAAACAATAACTCTGATCATGGATGATTCCTTTTCAGGAACGTCTTTAAAACAGTTGAATCTTAGTTGCTTAATCGAGCCAAGATTAGGCCCAAGTGGTACCTATCTGTCCTTTATATTTTCAGCAAGAGCATTTTTTTTTCAGTTTTAAGTTTTCTCTCCCAGTAGTAATTTCTTTCAATCTTGTTTAAAGATTTAAAATTTAAAAAAAAGTCATGAAAAAATCCACAAATGCTGCAACGCAACAACCTTATTGATGAATTTCCATCTTAGGACAATTATTTCTCCCTTAAAAATCATGTTTGGGTCATTGGGTGTTATTTATTTATAAGCAGCCTTTAAGAATAAGTATGTATGGTATAGTTTGCGTCTCCTTAAAATAAATTTTCCTCAACAATTACTTTTTATCTCTAAAGATTTTATGGTTTGAAAGATGAATTTCACTTTCAATGTTCATAACAACAAATTCAACATTGAAGTTTTATTGAGGAGAGCATGGGGATTTATCTGTAATCATATTTCTGAATTAAATAATATATATTAAATTGTGTACACTAACTTTTAATATGTGAAGAAATTATTTCCTTCCTCCATGGTTTAATTGATCTTTGCAATTCATGGCATGAAAAGTGGAAAAGTTTCCATATCTTGCCACCACTTTTTCATTCATGATGGTTATGAATTTAGAACCGCTTCTAATTTAGCATTAACAATCTCTCCGTATGGCGCCATCACTTTTCCACTCATTTTTACAATAAGGGATATCTCTTTGAGGTATTAGAGGATAACTTTTAACTTTCCGTATGGCGCCACCACTTTATAACTCATTTTTAAAAAAAGGGATATCTCATTGAGGTAAATTATATACTAAATTATTTCATATCGAATGAAAAAGTGGTGGCGCCATGAGGAAACTTTTCCAAAATAGATACTATATAACTATATTATTTCATATCCAATGAAAAAGTGGTGGCGCCATACAGAAACTTATGTAAAAATTTGTGAAAAAGTGGTGGCAGGATAGAAACTCTTCCTAAAAAGTTCACATGTTGGAAAAATGAATGTACTTTCCTATCTCAAATGTTTTTTTGTTTTGTTTTTTCTTTGACACTGACATACATTTTGTTCTTTATTGTTTTATTTTGTTCATTTAAAATTGCCTCCAACAAAATCCCAAGCCTAATCGATTGGTTGAATGAAATCGAACAGCCGTTAACTTCAGATTACTTCACTACAACACTACTTCTCGCAACAAAACTCAACGACCCGTGCAAAACAGTACTGCAGTGGTTGCATTTGCCATACGTTACCACAGCACACATTCACGACTGTTTATTTTTCCTTATCTCAACGTGTATTTCTACAGTGTGTGCAAGGCGACTGTTTTAGGAATTCATGACTGTTGACCCTTGCGTTGCGACATAAAACAATTATTTAAGGTCATTATCAATTTACCAATTCATGAATTTACTATGAAATAGATCCCTGATGTTTTATACAACTGCCTGAGGTTTCATTTATTATTTTGTGATAAATTAAGAGTGAAATACAACGGTTTTATATCTTACCCGACAAACTGTTGAAAATGGCCTCCGCCATTTTTGCACCGTACGACGCCATTTGATAAAAATTGTAACCATACGCTCGTTCGGGCAAGGCTTAAACCCTTAAATTGACAGAGAAATCTTAATATTTTAACATCGAAGCTCAAACAATTCAAAATAATATATAAATAGGTATATTCTAACTGAATATTAATCAAAACCATAGCTTGAAACTCAAATTAAATGATTTTTGGTCCGGAAGATATGCGGGAAAACAAATAAATGATGTCCCTAAACTAATAAGCATAAAATAGCCACGATACGAACGGGCGAGCACTTCGCTGGCACTAGACGACTGTTGCTGTATTGATATTCGCGTACATGGGGACCAGCAAAGGACGAGCGGAGGAATAAGAATCAATTATCATCATGGTGTGAGCGCACCCCTTATACAAAAAACATCCGCAGTCTAGCAAAAAAAGCAAATAGGTCACTATTGACTTTGTAATAAAATCAAGCTAATTGATTCAGAATTGTGTCTACTCATGGAAAAATGATTTGAAAAAAACAAAAACCTCATCCCAGTTTAAAAATAAAACCAATTCTAAAATCAAATGTGAAGGAATTTATTTTTTTGAAGAGGATTTTTAAAAGAAACCCTCTCAGTTGAATTTCGCATTTAATGACATGAAAAATAAAATCTTGAAAAACCCAGAGATTGGGAATTCACTCTGTCGTTTCTTGGGTTAAACCTTGACAAATATGATGGCAATTTTTAAGTTGATATTATGTAAAATAAAGTGCTGACTTACGATGCAAGAACAAATCTGACAGACAATTTTTTATCTTAAATGGGCAAGGCCATTTTTTAAGAGAAGTTAAAAAACAAATTTGTAAACAGTTCAAAAAGACACATTTGATAGATAAAAGTAATTGTTCACGTTTATTTTGCAAGAGTAACCAAGCATGATTACAAAACAAAATTTGAAGTTTGATGTAAAGTTATTTGTTTAATTAAAGTCTTCATAATTGTTTTCTGAACAATGCATTGAGAAAATCTGGTTGCACCCCATTAAATAAACTGACATAGCATAGTGCAAAATGCTAAATATTCAAAATTACACAAAAAATACTTAAAAGTCTTGCAGCTTTTTCCGACAGTAAAGAGGACATTATTTATTCACTCTTGAACTATTATCCTCAATTTGATATGGAGAGTCCCACCAGGTCCCACCAGGGCACATCGAGCTATTCTCCCTAAAAATGAAAACACCCCGACATCTGTGTAATTTTCCAAACGTCCGAGCATCAATGTTGAAAAATTTCCATACCCCTACGGCAAATAGTACTATTTATTTCAGGTGCCTTAGTCTTCCAAAATACCTCAAGTTCAAAGTCAACAACCCCTGGTCACAATTGGGTGAAAGTTTTATACCTTATCCCTTTCTTGGGCTCTCAATTCTGTCTACAATAGAATATTTTGAGGGCCTACAAAATGTTAATGAGGCCGAGATTGTTTTTTCTCTGTTTATTGGGTGCACCCTGCACATTATGCAGCCATTTTGTCTGGTTCCCTATACGCCAGTAAGATTATAGCACTGTTAAGCTATACATAAATAAAACTTGCTATTCAAAACAAGACATTTCAAGAAGTACATCTACAAACTGTCTTTATTTCGGCTTATGCTAATAAAACTTCTGTGAGGTGTTGTGCGAAATAAAATATGGGTCCCATAAACGACGAGTGTCAAAAATGGAGCATGCTGGCAGCACACAAATGTCCATTATTAATATACTAACAGTCCAACATTGTGATTATTTGTTTTGCATATTCCCAATTAACTTGATGAATCAAGAGGTAAAACAGTAGTGTAAGGTTCAACACCCACCAAACATAACTTTTTATTTAAATGGGATTCATATCAAAGAGGATCAAAGGAATCTGGTAAAACAAGAAACCAATGCAAACAATAGAATGTTTAAGACGGCTGTTTGAAAATACATGAAGGAACTCTTTTTTATTTCCTTCTCTTGCTGAATTTATTCTTGGGCTTGTTTTGTTTTCCAGTTTTAGATGACATCTTCTGGGCTTGTTGCTGCTCTTTCCTCGCTTCATGAGTTCTATAAACAATAAAGAAACATAAAATGTTTTAGTACCATTTAAAGGCAAAGTATACCCTTATTTTTTGGAACCGTTCGGTTGTACTAATCCTTTATAAATGTAGATGTTCACAATAAAACTAACGAGTGAAAATTTCAAAAGGTATTCATGTTTTTGAGATATCGCTGTAAATCCGGAGTGGTTTTATATAAAAAATCCTTGCATAGTAAAATCAGATTACCGGCCAAGACTCCACTCAATTGTTATGCTAAGTGAACAACAGCTAAATACCAGTCACAAGCAATGTATATGGCATGACATTTTGGCCAGTAACATGTGTAAAACAAGCAAGCTATTTTCATGCTTAAGCAAATATTTTGCTTAAGCAGCTCTTTGAAATTGGCCCCTGGTTGTTTTTACTACTCACTTGCTGCGGAACTGTTTGACGGATCTTTTGTTTGTGCTCGTCAACTCTCGCTCAAATGATGACTTCTGTCCACCCTGCTTCTTCCCTTTATTACTGGAGGCTCTTGAGTCTCCTGCATAGTGATCGAGTTCACAAGAAAATTTAAGGAAACTACGTCTTTCAAATTTGGACAACTATGCAGATAAGTAGGATTTGAACCTTTGCACGGTGGGAGTATAATCTGGCGAGAATCTCTTTTGAGTAGTAGTGGTTTTGATAAGAATCTGGGGTTGACAACTCAATGTTTTGATTAGTATAATATTGTCCAGGCCTAAGAAATTTAATTGTATCACATCCTACAGACGATGTGACCTCTGACGTCCCTCGAAAACCATAACATGATTCGCGTGCATACCGCCGATGCAAAACCTTTGTGTTTTGGCAGCCAGCTAGAAAGTGTATGCAATCTTACCATGACTACGCGTCTTTTTGCCCGGCGAAACATGACGTTTACAGTGTTTTGTCAACAGAGGGCAGTTTGAATGTAATCATAGGTCACATCGTCTATAGATCAGATTTCTACAATCAAATTTGGACAACTATGCAGACTGATCATTGTCAATGTGCTTCATAACAGCAACAACTTTTTCAAAAATAGATCCAACAATTAATGCTGGGTACCAAAGGGGAAAGAAAGCAGCAGTGCAAGGCATACAAAAATGCATATTTAGCGCCATCCAATCAACCCCAGAATAAGACCAAATCTATTTGCCACAATCAATTCTACAAGCAAAAGAGAATGAACATTCCATACAAATATACCGGCCACTATTTAAAACCTACTATTGACCTTAATCTTTACATAGACTTATCACAAATGTGTATTTAAAACAGCAGGTGTCCAATATGCAAAAAGCATTTAGTATCAGTTTTTTTTTAAAGTTTGCGGTAGCACCATTCTTAAATCTCTTTTGAGTAGTGTTGATTCTGAAAAGAACCGATAGTTGAAAACTGAAGGTTTCAATCGGTTTGCTCTAAAGAATATCAGGTTAAAAAAAACATGACCCTTGACCTGTGATGCAAAATATACTAATGTTTAGCCCTAAAGAAAGGTTTAACTCTTAATACAAGCTTTATACCTGTGATTTTCTCTCGTGTGTTGATCCCTTTCATCAGGCTAGTCTTCCTAGACCTCTTGGCTTCCCTCGCTGCAAACAACTGAGATTTCTCAACCTCACGCTGCATTCGACGATCAACCTAAAGTTGGAAGACAAAAAATTGTTAAATAAGAAAATAGAATTAGCTGTTGCAAATTGCTTACCAATCAACAGGACCTATGCTATGGATGCAAAACATAGTTAATGGCCTCACGTTTTTTAATGTAATGCGCCCTCGAACAGGCTGGTCCTGGAGAGAGCGCAATATAAATTCAATTAAATTATTATTGACCCTAGCAGAGTCTTTCTCACAAAGTCTTTCTCGCAGAGTCTTTAGCCTTACAGAAAGAATCTGTTAGGGTCGAAACGTCAAACCATTAACTATTTAAACAAATAAATTGTCATTACAACAAGTTGATTATGGAAACTCTACAAAACTTATCTAGTAAATTTGGAGTATAATGATGAGACTCGCAACAAAATTTTCTTGAAACTAAAATGTCTACTTACTGGATCTTCATCGTTCTCCTGTTTCTTTGCCTTTTTCTTGGATTTCTTAATTTTCTCTGGATTAAGTGTCAAGTGCTCTGGAAAGATAACATAACAATGATATTAATAACAACAATAACAATACTCACTTCTTTCATAGAGCTTAATCACACCCAATGGCTATCCCAAAATACTCAGTATTTTTCCTACAAGGTATGTGCTACGTTATGAAGTATGAAACCTCTTTCTTTACATATCACCATGTAATGTTTACAGGGGGCTGTGGCGCAACCAATCAAAGCACCGGGGTGAACCCCTTCATTTTACGCTGAGTGCACTGGATTCTATTACGTGCATTATGCAAGACACGGATGGGTTCAATGCATCCTCACTTCTAGAGTACCGAACTTAACTTGTCCTAAGTCCTTAGATTAATCCTAAGTTAGGAAGAGTTTGGTAAAATCTACTTACCCCGTTCAATCGTGCGTTCCTTGTGCGTCTGGAACCATGTTCGTTTCGGTCGGCTGAAGATCTCCCTCTGATGTTCCAACATGGCGTTTGCTTTGTGCATCTGAAGCTCCGTTATTCTCATCTCTTTCTCCTCCTCTTCAAGACGCATGACTTCCTCGATGTCGTCCTCCATGCTGATGATCTTGTCTCGGTACTTCTGTATAACATCTTCAAAGAGAAACAGAATTGTTAACGTTATCAAAACATTTTGATCCTGACATTCTTACTCTCTTTGAAGAATTTGAGCCATGCATCTGCAGGGCTCGAGTTTGGAGAGAAAATTCACAAGACCCCAGGGCTTGTACCTCAAAATGTTGACTGGACCAGAATTAAGTTTACACGACCAGAATCAAAATTGGTTGAACAAGCACTAAGAAAGGATGAGCACTTCAATACTCAACAGAGTTGAAAGAACTTTTTTTCGATTCTTTTTCACATATATATTACACAAATCAATTGAAAAAAAAAAAACCAACGGGCGCTCGTCCGATTATGAGTTTACAGGCTTGATGCTAAAATCACTGGCCTGGGCCTGTGGTCAAATGTTAATTTTGAGCCCTGAGATGCCCTATATAATTTTAACTAGTAAAGCTCGGTTCATACTTCCAGCGAATGCAAATGCGAAGTGAATGTTGACGTCACAAAATTCGCAACGAATATTCGCAGCAGTTCAACTCTGCTCGACTCACTTGCAAATATCGTTGCGAAAGGAGGGTTGTGACGTCAAATTCAAGTCAAATTCGCTTCGCATTCGCATGAAGTATGAACCGGGCTTTAGGCTACAACAATGAAGATGGAAATACATCTCACCTTGGGGAACTATACGACTTTTCACCGGGTTGTTAGCCTTCTTCACAATGTCCTTCAAGAGTTTTCGCTCACGCTCTCCTACAAGACTCACAGCTCTGTAGAATAAGATATAAACAAAAACTTATAAAGACAACAAATAATCAGTCCAACAAACTCTCCATGAAAATCAGAAATTCTCATAATAACAGGTCATAACAAGTTTGTGTTTGTTTGCGTGGGTCAGTATATTCAAACCATGGCACTATAATAATAATAATAATTAACCATTCTTATATAGCGCATAACACATAGAAATCAAACATGTCCCTAAGCGCTTCACTATAAACTAAATGCAACCCGTGTGGGTAAAGGCCCCAGTTGGAAAGTGTGTGTAAAACCAATGGGAGCTGCTGCCAAAAAGTTTGAAAATACAAACGAAAGAGGGACTATAGCAAGTCAAGCTGCAGGTGTTTATAGTGGGTTAGTTGATGACTTATTCATGATCTTTTTCACTTACCGTCCGCTTTTGCCTGCTCTAGCAGTTCGTCCTACTCTGTGCACGTAGTGTTTCAGAGTATTAGGCAGAGTGAAGTTAATAATCTACAAAAACAAAACCAGAAGAAAAAAACTTTATTTGAAAAAATGGCATTTCGATTGCTCTACTGAAATGAAACTCTGTACCAACTATGTTTAAAAGACACAACAGTATTGATCTCAGCTGATCTTACCGTTTTAACTCCTTCAATATCAAGACCTCTGGCAGCAAGATCCGTAGCGACCAGAACATCAACGTTCTCTTCCTTGAATCGTCGAAGAGCTTCCAAACGCTGAAAGAGAATAGTAGCATCGGTCAGAAAATTTGCCATACAGACAAAATGGCAGTGCACACGAACAGACTTATAATATTTAAAATGAGCCTTTTACAAAAATGTTGAGCTTAGCAGCTCTATGAAATTGGGCCCTTACCTGTGCCTGAGAGAGATTGCCATGAAGCTCCCCTACATTGAGTCCAAATAGACCCAGGATGATATGAAGACGATGGGCTTGAATCTTAGTCTGTACAAACATGATGCAGTGATCATGGAATGTCCGACAACACAATGCTGCAACACAAAAAGAAATTAAACTATAAAAATTCTCTCTAATAGCAAGTATCATTGTTTTGTGTTATTTTTTTGCCATGTGGTAATCATCTAATAAAATGGTACAATATCCAGTGTTTTCTCAATAAGGATTTAAAACTTTGCATGGAGATAGAATCTAGTAAGGTTTGTGCTAACAAAAACAAACTGGCCCCAATTTTATAGGCATGTTGCCATAAAAACCTACTAAGCACAGAACAATCTTGCTTAAAACAATCTGGTTACCAGCCAAAATTCCATAAGATTTACATTGCTGCAACTGTTGCCCCACTATTTTTTTGCTTAGCAAAGAAATTTGCAAATCAGTATTTTCGGCTTTGTGAAATCGGGCCCTGGTCTTACCGGCAGCAATAGCTTCTCTATCACTATCTCTATTCGGTCTGATACGGATGAACTCCTGGCGGAGGTTGAATGCTACATCGGTATTCTCGTTAACGAAGAGCTTCACTGGGTTATTCAGGGACACAGCTGCAAGATCTTTAACCTTCAAGGATGAAGAAATAAGTTTCAAATGATTAGAAGATATATTATGACATAAGCCAAATTGATGTAGCAATACACAAACGAGATTCTTTCATGTTGTTTTTCAAATGAGATGCGACAGATGTATCACAAAACTATCAATTCAAGGTTTCATCAAGGAGCAGTTAAAGGCAGTGGACACTATTGGTAATTACTCAAAATAATTATCAGCATAAAACCTCACTCAGTAACGAGTAATGGGGAGAGGTTGATGGTATAAAACATTGTGAGAAACTGCTCCCTCTGAAGTGACATAGTTTTCGAGAAATAAGTATTTTCCAAGAATTTGATTTCGAGACCTCAAGTTTAGAATTTGAATTCTCGAAATCAGGCATAATATAAAAGCACACAACTTCGTGTGACAAGGGTGTTTTTTTCTTTCATTATTATCTCGCAACTTTGACGACCGATTGAGCTCAAATTTTCACAGGTTTGTTATTTTATGCATATGTTGATACACACCAAGTGAGAAGACTGGTCTTTGACAATAACCATTAGTGTCCAGTGTCTTTAAGATAGAAGTAGTAGGATGAATATCACTTATATGTAATATTTGGCTTGTATGTTCCTTAGAGATCAAATGCGTACTTAAAAGAGCCAGACTTTTAACATCGGTTAGTTTACAGTTTGAAATGCAAGAAAGAAACTCAAGAATGTTGAACCATGACAATGGCTCTATTGTCAGAATGAATGACTTACCTCATCTGTCATGGTAGCTGAGAATAACATGGTTTGGCGACTGCGTGAACACAACCTGATAATCTCCTTCATCTGCTCAGCAAAATACTCATCCAACATCCTGGGAAAAAAAAACACATTCATAAGCAGAGCCATGAAATTAGGCCCAGGTTGGTTAGAGAGAAGACTGTAAACATCTTATGAATGCACAATGATAAGTACACACTAAGTACTACTTTTAAAGAGGGAGGGCAATAGACCTTATGCATGTGACGTCATTTCAGTACGGGCGCCCTCGCCTTGAGGTCAAAAGGAGGTTGTTCATTGGCCAATCTATGTGCGTTTCGATTGATTCGTCACCGTTTGACCTCAAAGATGGCGGCTGGATGACGTCAATGCATAAGGTCTATACTCTCGATCCGAAATTTAAAATGTTAAAAAGATCCCTATCTACAATTTCCACCGAGCATTCTTGGGTGTTCATACCTGTCAGCTTCATCAAGGATGAGGATTTCTACATCCTTCAGGTCAAAGGTAGGAGCATTATGTAAATGATCAATTAGACGACCTGGTGTTGCTATGACGATATCAGGGCCTTTCCTCAGAGCAGATTCCTGGAGTTTCACATCCAAACCACCTGTGAAGATGAACAATAATAATATCAGTAAACTACACCTATTTATATTTGAAAAAGTTATAGAATGTTTTACTAAAATGCAGAGATCACATTTTAAGGAGCTACACCATAAACAGCTGAATAAATTAGTTGACAATTTTAACAAGGCACTCTCTTGAAACAAGGATTGTGTAACACATATAAATATTTTACATATTTTCAAGCAAATTTACTTGAATGGAAATGCTTGACAAATTTGAGATTTCAACTTACCGACAGCGAGACAGCAATCTACATTGCTAAACTGCGCCAGTTCTCTTGTCACAGTATGTACTTGTACACCCAGCTCCCTAGTGGGCACCAGAACCAAAACGCGTGTAACTGTGAGTTGTTTAGGTTTGTACAGAAGCCGCTCCAGAACAGGTAACATAAAGGCTGCCGTTTTACCTGTTTTGGGTTAGAGAAACAAACAAATCATTAACGATTGACCCAATCAGTTTCCATTGTGGTTTATTATTTGATAAACAAACAAACTGTAACTCGTTGTTTAATACAGGAAAAGATGAAGTTTCAGTGAAAGAAGTCTGCAAACAATCCATTGTAACTTGTTTAAGATTCCTTTTAATGCCCCTTGTTGACAAACAATACCCGGATTGATACCCGATACCCAGTCTGGAGCCTTGCTGACTGTGTGGGTTTTACCTGTAGGGGTTTTTCTCCCTCGTCTAAGTTTGAAATGTCCTCATCGTCTTTTCTCTACAAAAAGTTGGTGTGATGTTTCCAATAGGATGCTTTGCCAACTATATGATTCAGATTCAGAATGAGTATTTCACGCATTGTCAAATTGACTTACCAGTTCCAGTAGCAGAGCAAGCACAGATGTCTTTTCCAAGTAGAGCCATGGGGATAGTTTTGCCTTGAATCGGGGTCGGCATCACAAAGTTCATTGCACTAATTGCCTGCAGAGAGAAAAGGAGTATAGATTTGTAAAGCGCAAATTCTATGAAATAGATGTACAATTAATAGTAAACATTGTGAAAACTAATTTTTAAGAATAGACACGACACAGTATGCTTTGTAAAGAGCAGTGTCTTCAGTTCTGTTTTGAAAGTCTCAAGAGAACCAATGATCAAGATGGAACTGAGTAATTTGATTCCAGAGAACACGATCAATGTGTGAGAAGGCCCGGTCACCGTAATGAACTGTCCTGGACCTGGGAACAACTAGGACGGGCGAGGAGCCAGAACGAAGCAAGTAGTTGCCCTGCTTTATCTTGAGCAAGTGTAATGCATCTGAACTTTACGCAAGAGTTCAGCAATTCAAATTGGGGCAAGTTTATGACAGTCAACAAGTGAATATTAGTCTACTTACAACTTTGGAAACATCAGAGTTATTTGGTTAAGAGTGACATATGTTGCACCCCAGGTAATCGAAAATGATTACAACAGAGGATACATTAAATTGTGGGGGGTTCACTCCTGAAGATGAAAACACAAAGGAAACTATGAGTTCTATTCTTTAAGACATCAAATAGGAATGGTACATGACATTAACATCAGTCTCTAACGCAACAAACGTCAAGTGCATACCTTGAGTAGTGGCCTGGACAGATTCATCTCTTGGAAACTGCTGTAGCCAGTTAGCTCAGGAACATCAGCAAAGAACTTGGCCTTCTGCGTCTCAGAATCATCAGAATCAGAATCATCCCCCGCTGAAATTAACAAGATTCAAAAAACTTTCTTTAAAAATGATAAATTCAAAAAAGGAGGAATTCTAGAAAGTAAGTTGGGCATCACCCAGCTACTCATTAGTTTACACACACAAAAAACAAGATTTTTTGTGAAGTCTTTAATATAAGAGAGGTAATGTATAAATATTGCATCAGTTTAAACTTGGAGAATCTTGGATTGCACTTGTTTGATAGCTCAATATGTTATCATCGGTATCAACCTGCCTAATATGTATGCCTCTAGCCTCCAGGCTAGATCGAAAGTCTTGTATAAAGACATCTTTCTAGCGATGCAAATGTCATGGGTTCGAATCCCTCCCGAGTGATTTGCCTGTTTATTTTTTCTTTCCACACACCCTGCCACATAACTGGGGAAAGTATGAAGTATACCATGCTATATACTAGGTGCTTAATACACATCAGTGCAATGCTAAAAACAAATTGATTTTTTTTTTATCCCCGATACAAAATGTAACACCTATTAAAATATAGATAGGTAAGGAATTAGAGTGACCTAATCATCCATTATGGATGTGTAAAGAATTACAGTGGATGATCAACCATTATCTAAACTGACTGAATGAATTCTTACCTTGTTTCTGTTTCCTTTTCAGTCTTTTCTCACTGGTTGCTTTGACTCTGATCGAATCCCATTGTAAATCCTCTAACCCATTCTCAATATCGTCATTGTCATCATCATCGACAGCGTTGTCCAGGTTATCGACTACCGGTGTTGTGTTTTCTGCTCCCTCCTTCTCATCTGTTGCCTCCGCCAAAACTGCCTCAGATTCTTTCTCCTTTTAGATAAATTGTTCAGTGATTAAGTAAAATAAAGTTTAATTTCTTTCTTTATCATCTACTGACTTTGCTACAAAAAGTATAAAAACAAATTATACACGTAATTTCTTCATGAAGTATTCACAAAGACCCCCTGCATATGACGTCACACTTTTAAAGAGCGTTATCCCTGAGCCAAAAATGAGGCAGATCTATTGACGATAGCTGTTCTTTGTGCATAACAAGGACCCCTTGCATATTAAATGGGGATGCGTCTATAATTTCCATCATTTCGGAGTCAAATCTTTTGTGCATGTTTGCGCACTATTTTTACTCCCAAAATGGCAGACAAGATTGGCGCATGTGAGTACATTGGGTCTATAGTCAGGATAGTTTTGAGGCATATTGCAATTCATACTTTCTTTTGATTACATGTAAACAAACAAAACAAAAAATCATCACAAAACAAGTTTGAGCCTCACTTTTCTCCGGTCATCCCTAATCTTAGCGATCTTTTGCTCCAGGGACGTAGTTTTACCGATCAAGGTGTGGCCTCGTGGCTTCAACGTCTTCATAATATTGGGACTCCATATACTTTCTTCAATTAATGCTCGCTCGGAGAAGAAGAAATCCTGTGAGAAATCCTCTTGGCCTTTCCTCTGACGCTTCACTTTCGATAACTTCTTGGGTTTGATGGCCTGTTTGAAATGAATGAAATTTATGTAAAATGTAACAAAATTCAATTCTCTTTTAAAAATCAACAAACAGATTCTAACTAAAACCATTAGAGAGTGAAGTTTATAATCAGAGATACAGAGTTCAGTAGGGAAAAATTTCTGTATCTTGCCACCACTTTTTAACTAGTTGCGATAATGTAACCATGCTCGAATTGTAAAGGGCGAAATGGTCAAACACATACAATTTTGACAGCTAGTCAACAGATTTGCTCCATTTTTGCCACAGTCACAAATGTCCCAAGCAGTGCGGCATTATAACACCCCTTTTACAGAATGGTTTAGTCCAACTCGGCCGCAGCTCGACAGGTCGTCAATTCAATTGGCTGGTACCTGCGGATCAGCGCTTGATGACCAAAAAAAAAAACTTGTTATGAAATAATTTAGTATCTTACTCAACTCAAGTTTTACTTGAGTTGAGTAAGATACTGCGTGCTATTACTCACATGAGAAATTCCTTAGTTAAAAAAAAAAGTGACGGGACACAAATGTCCTTTCAAATTCTGTTGTTAACTACGATGTTGATTTTGAACCAAAATAGTTACCATATTCCTGTTAAAATAATAATTAATAGTAATAATTAATTAAATAATAATTTCATAATATTATCTTTAGGCATATTTATTATTTATTTTCATATTTTGTTTATACAAAAATACAAGTGGAAAAATGAAACAATTTAAAGTAATTAACATGATTAATCACATTCATAACACCTTATCTTCACCATGCAATTTGACATTCTATTAATTAAATTGTTACTTCCAATTCCAGTTCAATTCAATTTCAAGTAACACATGTGATAATTCTCGTATGTGTCGGAAATAGAACTCTTTACATGTGAAACGTGCACGTAGCCAAGCCACGTGATAAAACTTTACGCCACTCTTCAAGCGTTAGCAAATTATTGTTTACCTCTTCCAAAACAAACAGCAAAAAAACTAAAAAAACGATACCATGAACAGTATTCTTGTGGCATTGACATTACCTCCTCATCGCTACTTGAGTCTTCTGAGGCAACGGATATTTCGTCGTCATCTGCGATCGTTCCGATGAAGTCACTGGGCAGCGCCATCTTTAAAATGATTTACACAAAATGTCGCTACTGCGCATGTCCACAAAATTAGTATGCAGAGCTTAGTTTGGTACCCTTTTCATTGCAGTGCTGTAGATACAATTTCTGGTAGTTGGTTACTGTCTAAATTTTATTATTACACTTTCCCATGATGATGACGAGTGTGTACAAAAATGTCTCGACTTAGTTCTATTTTTCTGTTACTTTTATCGCTTTTAGCGATTGTCTTTTGTGACGATCCTTTTGCTGTGAATACTCCCGAATTTACTGATAACACAAATGCAGTATTTACTGACGGCGGCCCAGCAGACGGGATTATTGCGGCGTATGGAGATATTGATTCCAATAAATTGACTGATGTTTTCGTCCTTCGACAAGATGGTAAGCCACGCCCCCTCTCCCTCACACAATAAAGATAAACAAATAAAGAATTTGTTTATATTAACAAAAACTTAAGATGTTTAGGGAGATATTTAAAGGCTTCATGATTATCACAACTTTTTCACGGTAATTTGTGCTATTTATTGCGCCATCTTCATGATCTTGTTCAGGGTGGCATATTTTTTGTATATAATAATATAAATAAAAATCAGACACTCGGCTCACTCAGATGATTCAGAACACTTGGGCCCAACAATTTTCATGGCTCTGCTTACTGAAGCACAGAATTGGCGCTTATGGAAGCAGGAAATTCTGTGCTTACGGCAAGCATATTTCACGGGTAAGCAGCGAATTTTGACTTCTGCGCGTGTGCGTACTCCACGTTACTAGGCATTCTACGCTTACAAGGCTAGCGCAGAAATTCGGCGCTTGCACGTAAGCGGGGAATTGTGATGGACCCCGGCCGTAAGGGACTTCGCGCTGCGCGCTCGTGTTGCTTCGCTCACAAAAATGATGGAATATTGACATTTCCAATCAACTTAATTTTTTCCTGTTTTTTTATCATCACCCATTCTCATGCCTGGTGATCAAGCGCAGAAATTGGCGGTAAGCAGAGCCATGAAATTGGGCCTTGGTCATTTCTCATCACTTAGCTCATTGCTCAGTGAGTCAGTGTATTAACATGGCCATGACTCGCGACACTATACTGAACGCTTAAACTTTCGGCATGTGTGTGAAAGATGCAAGAATTGGAAATTTGATAGCAGAGTCGCAGAAAACAAATCTGCCCCAGGAACAAGAAAGTGCTAATTAGGAAATAATAGATGTTAAATTTGCATCGGGGATAAAGAATATTTTTTTTTAAAAATTAGTTTTTACCTATACACTGATGTGATCAATTAAATTTGGTATTTGTTCGCTATTTTAACTTTCAGTACTTTTTACAGAAAATTATTTAATATGAAAATGGAACTTCATAACATGTTACTTTTTTGGATGATTACATTTCTCCCATTTTACAGGTCATATTATGGATGTATATTACCAGTTGACAGATGGCTCCGATACAACTTTATCAAAGTCCATCCACAACTTGTCAATCAAAAGGTAAAACTTCTCTTAATATAAAAACTAAAATTTATTGATCTTTCAGTCTGTAGTATCTCAAATTATTCTTGGAAATATCGCTTTTTTGGATGACATTAGACTGTTTTCATATAAACTCTAATTCATTTTGTTTTCAGGGATAATGACACGATAACCAGCGTTGTTCCTGGGGATTTTGATGGCGATTCACAGATGGATGTCTTGCTAACGACAAAACAAAATGGAAAAGTATTTGATACAACTGCTCCTACATCAGTATTTGTTTACTGGGGACAGACCAGAAACTTCAAACTAGGTGAGAAAAAAACTCAATATTAGTTTTTTTAAATGTTTTATTCTAAATGCAGACATATTTGTTTGTTTCGTTTGTTTCTATTTTGATGAGTGCTTTTTTGCATAGACCTGAATTTTGAAACTTGTTTTGGTGCAAAGCTATTTCCATTTCTACAAATCATGCTCAATAAGGCATCATAATTCCATTAAAGGAACATTACAGAATTGGTTTTGCTAGCAAAAAAGTTGTTGGCAGTGTAACACTTTATGTAATCCGCCATATACATAAACTGACAAACCTGTAGAAGTTTGAGATCGATCGGTCATCTGGGTCACGAGAGAACAGTGAAAAATCGATTACAAATTTTGCATTGCATCGATGCCAAAACGAAAATGAATAAAACGCTCCCTGAGCGATAAACTCCAAACGCGCAATTAGATTATTTATTTCTCATCAAATATGAAATTTCAGACAGAAATATTTCAAGGGATGTTTTCTACTATCATCATCAGTAGACCGTGTAAGTTTTATGTAAATCTGTGATCTTCATGATTTTTTCTTCTTTCCAATTCTGTAATGTTCCTTTAAGTGTAGGCCTATACAAACAATAGAGCTGTGTTTCTCTACAGGCATGCACAATATTTTTATGGATGGGTTGTTTTTGAATGGTTTTACACCATTCGGCATGAGAAGTGCACAATTTAAAAATATTCTCCAGTTAAAAAATAGTATTATCTAATAACTGTCTTTTCTTAAAATTGATAATGGGTCACGGGCTGCTTTGCTCAGCTTTGTCAGATTTTCCACAAGATTCTCATATGAATTATGAAAAATGAATTTTTTTGTCGTAAATTATTGTAACACTCGTCTGTCTTCTCTTTTTCAACAGACCCAATTACAACAGTATCCACAACGTTCCAGGATCAACCATTGATGATGGAGTGAGTCATTTAGTTGTTATTAATATTATAACAATAATTTGCAACATTTTCAACGTCTTGAGACATATTTGTTTTATTTACCAAATCTAGAGATACATATTTTCTATCTAGAGATCTTTAGAGATATGGAATTCAAACACTTCTGTGTGCATTCGTCAGAGGAAATTATAGATTTAAATAGCCAACTGTGTCCAAAATAAACAATGTCAATTTTCCACAACTGAGAAGTCTCCAGAACTCAAAAAAATCTGCTCCGTGGCAATAGAATAAATAATAATAATAATAATAATAAACCGTTCTTTTAAAGTGCATTATACACGGAGTCCCAATGCGCTGTACATAGTCAGAAAATAAAAAATAAATAAAAAATAGTTAGAGTTTAACAAGTGAGTTTTGAGACGGTGTTTGAATTGATCCAGAGTTTGAGCGTCTTTGATGTTGCGGGGGAGTTCGTTCCAAAGAATAGGAGAATACGTAGAAAATGCACGTTGGCCGTAAGACTTAGTAGAAGCCCATGAACAATAGAGGCAGATGTACACATGGCGTTACAGCAAACCAAATATATAATCAATGTACATGTTGTCAATGAACATGTTGTCAATGGACTGAATTCTAAAGCATCAAAAGCAACAGCTTTTTCTAACCATCATTTTGATTCCTCTGTTCCTAGTTTTGATGCTGACATGATTCCTGATTTGTTTGGTGAGGATGTAGATGGGAAGAGGCAGTTTTGGCATTGCAAGTAAGTTGCCGTTATAGACTGTAGTGAATGACCTCTTTTCTTCTATGAAAGTCGCCATCTTGTAGGGCAAACCGTATGCGTGTCTAAACATGTACATCAAAGAAGCACGCAGCGTTCCCGGTTCGATTTCTACGGCACACGCACGCATACATACACGCACATGCTCGCAGATATTTGAACGGTGACATCATATTCAATACAGTCTATACCACTGGGAACAATTACAACAAACTATGCTTACTAGAACAAGGTTACAAGCCAAACTGCTAAGCAGACAAATTTTAAGCAATATTTTCTGCTGAAGCATCTCTTATATTAAATTTATATCCTTTATAACTCTAATAGTTTGTATAGACTTTTATGGAAGAAAAATGTGACCATCACAGTATTTTGTTTTCAAATTTTGTAGTGACACCACAAAGCGGACTTTCCAAAGCACAGAGATCAAGGGAGATCACGACCCACTACGGATTCCCAACTCAAATTCCTTTCTGGATATGACGAACAACTATGCACCTGACCTCATTGTGACCTCCATGTCAAAGGGCAGAGGTCAATTTGAACAATGGGAGCTTTTTGATAAGGGGCAGTCATGGATACAAACTGATACGTATGCAATACCAGCAGGCAACTTCAAGCATATTGGACAATCAGCGTTTGCTGATATGGGTAAGTTGGATTTTAAATAAGGGAATAAAAGGGTAGCTGCAAGTTCTTAAACTTCCATTTATTGCACGACCACGATCCTGCAAGGTCATAAGTGGCAGTTTAAGAACGAGTAACTACTCTTTTATTCCCATTTATTAATGCCTTTGTGGTTTAATAAAGTCGTAATAAAGTATGAAACTCTGTAAATCTTATCTGTTACCGACGTCCTTGAGCTTTGTATGTTTGTTGCATTTTTATGACTGGGACAGTTTTCTGATATGCATTCGTGTGCATAGTTTGCATCTAAACGTATCCGGAAACAACCGGTTGTAACAGCTCCAGCTGGTCATTATCAACCGTTTAAACTACGCCACATAACTTGCTCTCCACCAATCTGAATAGTGAAACTGTCTGAGGTATTTATGACGGAGAATATTCATAAATAAACAAATGAGCCTTTAAGAATAGAGAACGCCACTCTAAATAACTGTTGACTGTACAATATTTAATTAAAAAAACATTTTTATTTGTGAAAGTTTTATTTATTTATATGTTATTAAATATGTTTGATTCTAATTTACCTCTTAGGTTCTAAAGGTAGACTGGACCATCTTCTTCCTGTTTGCGAAGACGAGGCGTGCACAAAGAGCTACATTTACATCAGAAGAGGCGGAGAAAAGAGTGTATGTATACATCCACGTTGGTCTGGATACCTGACTCACAACCACTAATTCACTGCTAAAAATTAAACTATTGACGATTATACGTTAATAGCGGCACGATATAAAATTGAGGATGGTTTTGAAAATATTGAAATATCGTCACAAAGACTATATTTTTTGTAACTAGACGATATCATCTGTTATTTGCGGGGAGCCAGAAGCCTAAAACCACCCTCGTAAGCTTGTACAGTCTTCAGCAAAGGGTTTCTAAGGGTTTCTAAACAGCGTTAACTATTGAGTAATATGGACGGCGACCCGCCCAAACACGGCGTAAACTTTTATTTGGGTTTGGATGCTGCGAAATCTAAATACAGAGTTTGAAATTAAAATTAGACTTTGAATGGATCCCGGGTCACAGATTTAGAAGGGCACCTCCATTAGGAAGTCATAGATTTCTATTGGAATATTTTAAGGGTAACCAAGGCAATGACCAGGGAGGCAACTGCTTTGGTTGCCTCCATGAAGCATCAGGCCTTTCATTTATCCCTTTAACAAATGGGTCAAGCTCAACTTTTTTCTAAAGTTAGTTTTTTTAAAACTCTTATCCATAAATGTTATGATTTGATTTCAGTGGAGCTTGTTTTATAATCTGCACGAGGAGCTTCTGAACTTGGGGTTTGTGCCACCACAAGTTCAGGTCGCCAAGTGGGCTAATGTACCCATTACCCTTAGGATAGGAGACACTAATATGGACAGCTACCCGGATATCATGTGCGTCTTGCGTTCAGGGACTAACAGGTAGTTATGAGTATTAGAGTAGAAATAAGAGCTTTACTTGATACTACTCCTAGTCATTAAAGTAAAAATACTTTTTTTTTTTTTTTTTTTTTAATCGCTTGATTGTTTTCATCTTATGTAAATGAAGAGTACAAAATAAAACTAACATCTGAAACTTTAATTTCAACAGGTGGTTTTCGTTTTTGAGACTTCACCGAAAATCTGGAGTGAATATATCCTCGCAGAGAAATAATAAAAATACACAATCTGAGAAGCATTATGCAGTAGCATTTCTCAAATTCAAATTTGTTGGCATAAAAACTGTTATATTTTTACACAACCACATACTACTTCAAAGTGAAATGTTTCCCAGACATGTTGTCTAGCGGAAGTTTTCTATGATTTTTGAGGCCCCTTACTCTTGTGTAAAGAGAAGCAAATTACACAATGGTTTTAAAAAAGATACATTTTTTTATTTGTGCTTATTGTCATAATAGCTTTCTGCTAGGGTCAAAACTGTCAAGCCTTAATCTACAATTTTTTGCATTGATAGCATAGGTCCTTTTGGTTGGTAAGCAGTTGGCAAAGATAATTATAAAAGACATGTGCAGAAAAACCTAGAATGTTTCTGTAATACCATATCTTCCCACTTTTCTTTTATCCATCCCATTCTTTATCAGTACTGCTGTGCGTCGTGTGGTTTTACTGGAGAATAAAGAAGGAAAGACACTGTCACAAGATGGGGATATTGATGCTCTCAATGACATTAAAACACCTGTTCTTGCTACCTTCTTGGACTTAACACGATCGGTAAGGGCATTTTTAAAAAAAAAAATTTATGGCCTGAACTTCAACCCCAGCAGTCTTTCTGGGGTCGAAACTTCAGGCCATCAACTATTGTTTGCATTTATACCTTATAAGGCCTTTTAGTTGGTGAGCAGTTTGCAATTGTTTTGTTATAATTGAGAATTTACTTAATTGATGTTGTTAGAAGATTGATGTCTTGGAAAGTATGTTATTTTTAATTTATCCTCGTTGTCAGTGTAATGAATTGTTTAAACAATGCTTTGGTTAACTGTTGGAGCTTTATATGAACAGTTCATGGTTAATGTTTATCAAAACAAGTTTTGATTGTAAGACTATTGTTTGATTATTAAGTCTGCCTTAAATGAACAATCAATTGTCACATTCAGCTAGACTAAATCCAAGTGACTACCATAAACATAAACCAGTCCTTTCTTGTCTTTGTAGGGTGTGTTAGACATCATGGTTGTGAACCAGACAAAACCAGATCAACAGCCTCAGATACGTGTTATTAAGAATAACTTTGTTTTTGATGCGTACTCTGTCAAAGCTCATGGTAAGTTTTTATGTATATATCTAATCGTCTTGTTGGGTTGAATAGGAGACTAAATTGTAAACGCTTCAAACGAAGGCTTTTGTGCGTTGTGCAGGCCTCAAAAGAACCCATGGCAACCACAACAATTGGTGTGGTTCTCTGTGCTTTGGCCTTGGTGCCCTTTGCAAAGTTCCAATAGAAATTTATATTGTCCTCATAGAGTGCTTCTTAACAGAGGAAAAGTTGCTGTGCCCCTTTAAGAGCGATAGTCAAGGACTTAAAAGAACCCAGTACTTTGCTAAGAGAAGAGATTTGGGCCGAAGTTTCTGGCAAGGTTGGCTACTTTGTAAACTCTTAAAAGGTGCTTCATAAACGGGCCTATTAGTTCAAAAAGGCTCTGCCTTCCTGTCATAACAGATTTAAGGACTTGAGAGATGTGCACCAAGTTATAAAGTGCTATATAAGAACAGGGCTAGCTTGGTGGTAAGACGTCTGCTCTAGCAATGCAAAGGTCTTTGGTTCAAGTCCCACCTGAGTGGTTTGCCCTGTGGATTTTTTCTTCACAGAACTCGGGAAAGAAAATGGATCTTAATACACATCGGTGTTAGAGTATAAACACATTGTAGTCTTTATCCCCGTTGCAAATACAACACCTATTAGCTGTGTGTTTGTTGTAAAATAACTTCCCCTACTTTAGAGATGTTAAAATTGCATCGGAGATAAAGAATATTAATTTTGGAGGACTCGTGGGATAGTACTGAGTTTACAGTGCTAACACACATCGGTGTATGGGTAAAAAAATAATAATAATTATATTCCCCTACTTTGATCTCTTTCAGTATTGAGTGGTCTCTGTTATACTGACTGTCCAGAACTGGATTCAAAGGTGAGTGCAATAGTTATGGCTGAAACTTTCTTAACTCCTAGCTTTGCAGAAAATGATTATGAAAAAAGATATTGAAGTGTTTTGTCACACGACCTGGTCATAATAGAATATATTTTAAGCCACTGGACGTGTTTGGTAATTGTCAATGACCAGTATTCTCACTTGGTGTATTCCAACATATGCATGAAATAAACCTGTGGAAATTTGGGCTCAATTGGTCATTAAGGTTGAAAGAGAATAATGACTGAAAAAAACACTCTTGTAAATTTCTGATGGATTATAAAATGCTTTGGCTGAAGTTTTTAATTTTTGAGTGAGAAATTACCTCATTCTCAAAAGTCTGTTACTTCAGAGGGAGCTGTTTCTCACCATGTTTTATACTATCAACAGCTCTCCATTGCTTGTTACCAAGTAATTTTTTTGGCTCACAATTATTTTGAGTAAGTACCAAAAGTTTCTCGTGCCTTTATAATAATTGTTAGCATAAAAACTTACTTGTTAACGACTAGTGGAGAGCTGTTGATAGTATAAAACATTGTGAGAAACGGCTCCCTCTGAAGTATTGTAGTTTTTGAGAAAGAAGTTATTTCTCACTAAAATAATTGAGTTTGATTTCGAGATCTCAGAACTAGATTTTGAGGTCTCAAAATCAAGCATCTGAAAGCACACAACTTCGTGTGACGAGGGCGTTTTTTCTTCCATTATTCTCTCGCAACTTCGACGACCAACTGGGCTCAAATTTTCACAGGTTTGCTATTTATGTTGAAGACTGGTCTTTGACAATTACAAATAGTGTCCTGTGTCTTTAAGAGATGGAGATAGCTTTCAAATATTTTTGTATCATGTTCCAGACTGAACCCAAAACGACTAAAAATGTTTCTTTTTCCACTTTTCTTAAACAGCCATTTGGTGTCAATCAACCCGGTCCATTCATTTATTATAAAACAACTAGCTCCACTGGCAAGCTGCAATGTGGTGCATGTAAGTATTACACAGTGACTTGAACAAACACAATTTTTTTATTTACCAATAATAACTTTAACAACTCTGGAAACTTTTTCTGGCAATATGGTTTAAAGGCAAAATTACCTTTGGTTTTTGGGTCTGTTCCATTGTTAATTTATACAATAAATCTTACATGTCAAAAGGTGGTCCGATTTTTTAGAAAATCGCTAAAAATCGGGAGCATGCATGAAGAGTAATCCTTAATTGAAATACACAAACTGAGAAGAAAAAATTGTTGCCATAAAAACTTAGATATTTTTTACAGTTTTTACTCATGTGTCTCAAAATGCTCTATACTTTTATCAAAAGCTGATGTAGGCTTCTAACCTTCTGTTTTTGATGCCTTTAGCTTTAAGAGTGATAACCAAATGTCAACCTTCCTTTTAAAATGAATAATATTGAATTTTAATTGATGTGTATTTTATTTTTCTATCAGCAACACAGCTATCTCAGTCAGCGTATTTCTCCCTGCAACTTCCTTACATCATCCTGGGTCTTGGTCCAAATCCAAACTATGTTGATTCTTTAACAGTGAGCATTGCAGGCGCAACAAAAACAGACACACAGGTGAGAGATTTAGAGTCATTTACAGCGGTAGTATTACTAACATCATTTATCAGTTATAAATATTTCCCACATGACGTAAATCGACCATCGTTATGGGCGATTTGGAACTCACAGCCATGCGTTTTGCGCGAGAACGGCGTGCAGCACGTGCATATTTCACAAAACTCGTTGCCTGATTGGTTAGTAAACAGCGTGGCTTGACACACCTGCAAGCCAAAATGCAATTTGCCTGTAAAGATCGCGCCTATTGCAATTTATCTATTGCTTCTGGTTGTGAAGTAACAGTGAAGATAAGGACTCTTAGAAAAGTGAACTTAATCACGATTCACTGTACTAGCCAAGAACCCAAATGGAAAGAAGATTTTAAACTTAAAGGTTTTAGATGTGGGAGGAAAACCCCAATCATTATTCCAGGGAAAACCCACGCAGTCAGGTAGGGACTGAAAACCCAACCTACATAGTGCCCCCGGTAGGATTCGAACCAGGGTCTCAGAGGTGGAAGGCGAGACAAGACACCACTATGTCAACCTTACCGCCAACAGTTGGAATGTTAAAAGAGTTAGGTTAACAGAATATGTATAAGTATTGAGTAAACATTTATACAGGTTTGCTCTGAAGAGAAATTATTTTATTTGTGTTTTTAAAATGGCAGCTCATTCGAGAAACATTCATTAAAAACAAAATCGATCCATGTGGCAGCTCGTTTATGTGATGATAACACCTCAGATCCTTTTTTAAATATTGTAGCCAATTTTTGTTCGTGATTTACACAAAGCTATTTTTTGATCATATTTCTTTGTATTTCTCATCAGAACACAAGACAGCACACTTGGATGTCGATCATCCCAAACTCAGAGCTGATAGCAATTCCATATCCCCCTGACGAACCTGAGGAGTAAGTATGATTAGAGATTTCTAAAGTTACATAATAATAATAATTTGATGTCTGTAATACCTGCATCCCCTGAAGGTAATCGCCTGGCTGCCACTTCCAGGTTGTATCGCAAACTTGGGTGTGATCCCTGGCTACACAGCAGGTAACGGTTGTATGGCGTCTGACCGGCACCCTCAGTATTGAGGAAACAGGGAGACCGTCAACATAGCTCAGTTGGTGGAACACTGGCATGTTAATCAAATTGTTGGTTCAAATCACCATCAATTTTGAATATTTTTCCAAAGTAATATAACAACTTTTCAAGTGGTCAATTTGAGGTACTTCCTTGAAAATAAATTATACAAAATTACATCGATATGTAGAAATTAAAGAAGAATAGCATAATGTTTCTTTGATGCAATACTTATTATGATAACTCTACACTATTTTCCATGCCAGGTTTAGGTCTATTTGTACCAGAGAAATGTTTTTTGTTTTACCTTAACATTTAACCAATCGACAAAGGCATGGAATTGCCCATTGACTGATGTCACTTTTGTTTTACATAGGATGAAATGCTTTCAGACACTATTATGCTTTGAGGTTGCAGACAAATCAGGTTATTTTTCATTGTTTACATATTTTTTGGTCTGCACACATTTTCGATAATGGACTTTATTTGGTAAAGTTGCCGCCACCCTAGCCTCTCCATTTCCACCGTCATTTGTGTTACTGCTTTCTACAAACTGTCCTGGAAGATTACATGTATGTTTTATGACTTGGTGTTTGCCTTTAAAGCAGCCAGCAATCTTAACCCAGCCCCATTCTTTATTAAATTTGACCCTTTACCTAAAGCAATATACTATTGTCTTGTTTACTTCACTAAATACTATAAGCTAAGCAGGTTTTTATTTTATTTTTATTTTTTGGGATTTATTGACAAAAATGAAAAATAATTGTTTATAAATTGAACAAATTCAAATGACACACAGTGCAATGGTATATAAAACGTGTCTTGCCAGAGATTATCTTTTGTACACCAAAACTTTAATCAGAAATTTATTTACAAAATACAAGTTATAAAAATGATTACTGGCGGGTACAATGAATCAGATGATGAAATAAATGCCCAATTATTATTATTATTTTTTTTTTAAAGGAAACAAATAAAAGTATCAATTAAAGGATAGATTTTAAAGATCCTGAATCCAACTACCTTGACTTCTTAGACATTGGCCCGCAGGAGGGGCAATAATATTAGTTGCTCAATAAAGTGGAGCCCATGTCAAAAAATATTTGTTTTAATTGTTACAAAATCTTAAAGAAAAGGAATAAGTGTATTTAACGACAACCCTGTAGTGATCTGAAATGTCGTCTGACTGTTGTCAATTTTATACATGGAGAGTCATTACAATTTGAAGGATTAATTTATTTTAGGAAGAGCACTTAAAGAAATTAAATCAAAGTCCATTGTGCCAAGCAAGTCAATCGGTTGTTTAGGCCCTTTCGCCACGGATACGTCTTGCAAGTTGGATATCTTTGGGCATAATGGTGACTCTCTTTGCGTGAATAGCACATAGGTTAGTATCCTCGAATAGTCCGACGAGGTACGCCTCGGCGGCCTCCTGGAGAGCAAGCACCGCCGAGCTTTGGAAGCGGAGCTCGGTCTTAAAGTCCTGTGCGATCTCGCGGATGAGACGCTGGAACGGCAGCTTGCGGATTAGGAGTTCGGTGCTCTTCTGGTAACGGCGGATTTCACGTAGGGCGACTGTGCCTGGAGAAAGAGCGGGAAAATAGAGCGGGAAAATGAGGAAGGTTTTAGTAATTACAACTTCACACTCTCAAACCATTATGAAAATGTGACCAATTTACTCGACATTAAACAACATGAAGGTTTTAGATCCATTATTCACTACCTTGTGTTTTGTTGATTGGTTTGGAAATAAAGTGAAATTGAATTGAACTACCGATAGATACAGTTACAGACGTATAATAATAGTAATTCTTCATAAAACGTGATTTCATTCGTTTGCAACCGTTCTTGAATTGCATGTGTGGCTAAGTCGTGTTCCTTTGATTTTCTTGAGAATATAAACTTCGTAAATCTAGCTATAAACCAACCTGGTAATCTCTATTATATAGGCTAGTCGGCGAAGCATTCTCAATAGAAACATACAAATTTCTTGTAGATAATAGAAAATTCAGTTTCAGACGTGGAGGAAACCCCCTCTATAGAAAACCTACGCTAGGTGGTAGGGACTGAAAACCCCAATCCACCTGCAAGGCTCCGGTCCGAGAATCACACTTGGGTTCAAGGAGGTAAAAGGCGAAGACAGAAACCACTGAGCCAACCTGACCCGTAATGGTTTGTTCGACGTACCTGGTCTGTATCGATGGGGTTTCTTGACTCCTCCAGTCGCCGGGGCACTCTTCCGTGCTGCCTTGGTGGCCAGCTGCTTGCGAGGTGCCTTTCCTCCGGTAGACTTACGGGCTGTCTGTTTAGTACGAGCCATCGTTGTTATTACAGGATAATTACCCAAAGAGACAGGTTGGAGGCGAATTGGCTGACGGTAACTTGCTTGGCACAATTTAACAGTCGTTCAGCCAGCGGTGGTGTGTAGTGAAATAAGGCGGGAATTTCAACTGAATTTATATGCACGCTGAATTCGTTGGTTCGCTGCGTTCATTGGTTGTCGTTTGACACGCAACAATGGACATTCCAAAATCAGAAAGCCGTGCTTTAGAAATCACCTCAAATGTCCAGACAATAAAAGCAGCTGTTACGAGGTAATTGCTTAAAATACCTGCCTTTTGTGGTAACATGGAGGTAGGATTACAAATAAAATGCAAGTTCTTAGGTGATCGTGAATCTCCATTGGCGTTTTGTGAATACATGGACGCGTTATTGTTCGCGTTGTTCCTTTCTTGTGAAACAAAATGGGAAGTATTTCACAGACAATTTTTTTTCTCAGAACTATAATGGCGTTCGTGAATTTTGTATGGGTTTATTTAAGTGCTAAATAAAACATTTATTGGTTGATTGTGTTTTTTCTTCAAATGTTATTCATTCCATAAACGGCCCTTTGAAATAGCAATTAAAGGAACACGTTGCCTTGGATCGGTCGAGTTGGTCTTTGAAAAGCGTTTGTAACCGTTTTTTATAAAGTGCATATGGGTAGAAAGATGTTGTAAAAGTAGAATACAATGATCCACACAAACATGCCTCGAAATTGCGTGGTTTTCCTTTTACCTTGTCGACTAACACGTCGGCCATTTATGGGGGTCAAAATTTTGACTCCCATAAATGGCCGACCATGTTAGTTCGCACAGTAGAAGGAAAACCACGCAATTTCGAGGCAAACTTGTGTGGATCATTGTATTCTACTTTTAAAACATATTTCCAACCATATGCATTTTATAAAAAACGGTTACAAACGCTTTTGTTTTGACCAACTCGTCCGATCCAAGGCAACGTGTTCCTTTAATGACCTTCACCGAGTCGAAGATGGTGTTGTCAACATTAAAACTGGAAATGTGTAAAATAAAAAGATGTGTTTTATTGACGTGCCTTTGTTACAGATATCCCTGATGAGTGAGTTATCACCACCAAATCTTTTTTTTATTTCATGTAAATCTGTATGTGAACTTTTTAAGAGTTGAATCAATTTTTTTTTAGAGGTAGGCCCCACTGGACACCGGCATTAAATTACGCAAGACGATGTGAAATGTGAATTTTAAATAAGAACATAGAATTGGCTAAGTATTGTTTGAAGCTTTGCATGGTGTGGAGAGATAAGAAGAAACTATAAATTAATAGTAAACTTGCGGATACAACCATGTGTAAATCTCTTAGGGTGAGTGTTGGCTCTGAAAAGAGCTGGTTGGGTCTCGACGTTTCGAACAGTATACTCTGCTCGTCTTCTCCTGAAGAGTCTTTCGCAGAGTCTTTCTGTAAAATTCAATATATTTTTTAAAATTATTATTTGCAGGTGGAAGAGTGTCCTGTTAATTACCCCTGGTAGATCCGTTCTATTGACCGGTGGCGTTCTTATAGGAACCTGTGTATTTATGGCAATCGTAGTTGGCGTACTCCAACTTCTAGAAAAGGTAGGACAGTGACAGGAAATACCATAGAGCAAGGAATATGTTTTAAAGTAAAAGGATTTTGACAAAATGATAATTGTGTTTTGAAAAATATTGTAATATGAATCCCAACTTTATCTCTGAAATGACATAAAATAACTCAATCGTTTATTTTAATATTGGTCACATTGATCTTTGTCCCGTAGTGTGTATTACGGTTTTAAAAGACTATGACAATAATGTGGTTTACGGATATTGATTGTATTTGTATCTTTCTTTTTTTTGCAGAGGGAAGATGATCGAGAAAAGAGACAGGAGTCCCACCGATTCCATTTTGATGCGATGTAAAAACCATTCCCCAAAACCAGAAGCAATCATTCCCTTGGATTTCGATTCGTGTATCAACGTGAGACTTATTTCAGCTGCACCTTCATGTAAAGTTTACCAAAGCATGATAACTTTACAATATCGCGAGGACTTGCCATTTAGCTTTGATTTCTCCAGTTCTCTCCTTGGTATTTCCAAATATATGTCATCTTCTTTGTTCCTGCCCAGGTCTGTTTATCCCCCGTCCGTCTGTAGTCTTGTGATGTGCAATCTAGTCCGTCTGTTGGTCTGTCTCACTTGTTTCTGTTATTTTACCGGTAGTTTATACCCTGTTGTTTTATATCTTTTGTATGTTAAAGCCTACGGTTGTTGAAATGTTTTATATAATATCTGTATTATTTTGTGCATTTAAAATATGGAAAAATAACGTCTCTAAAACGAAATTAAATTAAAAATGATAACGCCACACTTCCGGTCACGTTGTCTGGGGAATAAAATCATATCAGCGGTGGCCATTTTGTTAAGTTCCTAAGGTATGAACTGATAATTCAACACTGAAAGTTAAACCAAAGAACAGACCAGACTATTCTCCCGTCGCTTTAGTTACTATTTTTCTTTATTTGTCATTTTAAGAAACAGACAAAAGTTGGTATTGTCTAAACTGTAAAAGTACGGAGTTTTTTGTTTATGTAATTTGAATATTTTGTACATGGTTGCCTGTCGCCTTTTTGTATAATTAGTAATACTTTAATATAATAGGCTTAGTAAATCAATTAACGGCATATCCATTTCAAACCCTTTTCACTTTCCTAAAAATAATAAGAGCTGTATGATAATTCTTTAACACTACTATTGTTATTTATCAAGCCTTAATATTAAGTTAAAAGCTCCTCATGAGCACACAGATAAATTATAAATTGGTTGTTAAAAGGGTTTGACCCAATTTTAACTAAGATATTTATTTAACAGTTTTGAGTAGTTAAAATTGTAACGTGAAAAGTATGGAAGTTATTTATTTATTTGAGCGACGATGCAAACTTGTAACATCGTGTCCTCGTATTGATAGGGGAAGATTTCATTTTGAATCCTCTTGTAGTATAAACCAGACTGCATCTTGTTAAAGGGTGTATGTACTTTTTGTAGGACAAAATACACAATGTTTACACTAAACTTACACATTTTGAAGATAATGATAGTAGAAAGCTTCCCTGAAAATATTACATGCTGAGGTGCTGTAGTTTTTTAGAAATGAGTGAAACAATGTCATGAAAATCATTTTCGTCTCGGTGATCAATGAGACGAAAATTATTTTAGCATGTAAAAACGTATTTTCCTGACATTGTTTTACTCATTTTTAAAAACTACAGCTCCTCAGCAGCTGATATTTTAAAGGCAGTGGACACTATTGGTAATTGCTCAAATAATTATTAGCATAAAACCTTTCTTGGTGACGAGTAATGGGAAGAGGTTGATGGTATAAAACATTTTGAGAAACGGCTCCCTCTGAAGTGCCATAGTTTTCTAGAAAGAAGTAATTTTCCACGAATTTGATTTCAAGACCTCGGGTGTAGAACTTGAGGTCTCGAAATTAACCATCTAAACGCACACAACTTCGTGTGACAAGGGTGTTTTTTCTTTCATTATTATCTCGCAAATTCGATGACCGATTTTGCTCAAATTTTCACAGGTTTGTTATTTTATGCATATGTTGAGATACACCAACTGTGAAGGCTAGTCTTTGACAATTACCAATAGTGTCCACTGCCTTTAATGTAAATCTGTGGACATTGTGTTTTGTGTTACAAAAAGTACACAAATACTTTAAATTGTAATTGTATTGATTTTGGGAACATTGTATAGTGAATATTAAAATACATGTAGTTAGTTTGAAAAGGGCCTCGGTGTTTTGATTGATTATTTATTGCTTGTTTGTGTGTTTGATTTGTTTAAATGATCTTCCCGTCAATGGTTTGGCAAACTAGCTCCCACACGGGAATAATAGATACCAAGCTGGAAAACAACAAGTCTCTCTCATACAAATATTGGTTTAATGGCCATGATAATGAATTGTAGAAATCAAGAGTGTGCTTCAGTAACTAAGACGACTATAGGCGTACTTATTTCTAGCTATTCTGAAACCAGTGGTTAGCTACGAAGAATTTCAACGACTGCACTCTGCACCCAAAACCAATGGGGCACAGTCGCATGTGCGTGTTCATAATTGAAATAAAAAGTGCGAAAATTTCGCGTGAACATTCTAGTTGATTGTTTGCCAATTCAAAGTTAATAGTAAACCCCGTTTATTGCTCTGTTCACAGTTTCACATTGCCGTATTAATTTTTACTAGTTAGATGGAATGAGGGCAGGAAACGCACACCCCCATTTATCTAATGGAACATATCCAATTTTACGTCACGGGTGGACGGGCAGGTGAAATGTTCAAAGGGCGCCCACACCCGATAACATCTGGTCGCCATTTTATGCTGTGTCTGTGCAGATTTAGGACGACTTTTTTGAGGTAAAACATATTTCAATTTCCTATGTACACCCATTTGAGTAGGTAAAAACTATATGAGATTTTTCCTCGTTGCTTGTAGACTGGTTTGCGTAAATTTATTGAGCTGAAATTAGTAAAGAAACGTGAATATTTGAGAGTTATGGTTGGCCCGTTTTGTTTGGGTAATGGTTTCCCCCTGGCGTATGTGGATGACGGGCCAACAGGGGTGCCTGGCCCGTGTTGAGACAACTCGCTTGACGAAAAGGTTTTCTCATTACTGTCCGCAGCTTCAGTAAGATTTCATGCGTTCCCCCCCCCCCCCCCAAAAAAAAAAACTCTGTGCAACGGAGACTGGTGTCTTACCGAGGTTATTTATCCACAAATTGGCCACGTTTTCTCCTAACATGGTAAAAACAAAATAGTAACTAAACATGCTAAATGGCTTGACGTTTTTACCCCAGGCCTGGAGCCAGGACGCAATTACTAGGACCATATAGCTGAGTCTTTCTTATCTTCTTTGACTTTGAGGCTAAAAATTTAAATGGTTTTATTCAAAACAAAACAAAACAACAATATAATTTATATTATAAAGTTAAATAAACACATTTTTTCCCTTTAGTTATGTCTCCTTGATTAAAACTAAAGTCATTCTTTTTCAAGCATTTCATTTTTTTTTTAGTAGTAATGTAAGGTTTCGTAAAGAAATACCGGTATGTTTTACCATAAAAAATGTTTGTTTTTTTTTACTGATGAGAAGCAAACAAATAGGCCTAGTTTTGAGTTTAAGAAAAATATTTGGGGTTAACAAAAGAAATAAATTATTAGAGAGGGAGTTGAACCAACAACCTTGTGTCATTGTGTATGCCTGTGTGTGTCATTCATCATAGGGAGATCTTTCCCACCACAAATATTTTGTCCCCCATTGATATGGGAAATTTGCATGGGCTGAAAACTGAAAAAGGAGGATTCAACAGAATCTTAAGTAGTTACCAATGAAGTGGCTTTCTTAATAAATAATCCTCTTATACAGAAACATATAAGATGAAAACAATGATTTTTAAGAACTTTTTACCACAACATTATTTAAAAATGTAATGAAAGGTTGTGATCGATATATTATTTTACATTCTTATACTAGATAATAATCATACCAAGTTACACCACACCAGACTGATTGAAAAGCTGAAACCATGGAGCATCATTCTTCAGGTAAATTAAAAACAATTTCCAAAGAAAGGTCAAAGGAAAGAGCTTTCGGGTATTTTTGTTAAAACCTTGGATTAGAAAACAAAACTTACTCTCGACGTTTTAAACTCAATCTAGTCGTTTAGGTTTGTTTTTTGATTTGTTCTTCATAGTTTATTTTATACAAAAATAACAGATGTTTGATGATTCCATAATAAATGTTTATTTAAATAAAAAAATAATAAACAACTACTCTTATGGCACTGGACACGTTGGTAATTGTCAAAGACCAGTATTCTCACTAGCTTAATTTAATAACAGACCTGTGAACATTTGTTCATCAAAGCTGCAAAAACAATTATTTTGAGTAATTACCAAAAGAGTCCAGTGCCTTTAAATGAAAAAATTATACTTAAAAACAAAAACTACTTCAAACTAAAATAAAAATTTATCACAAATTACTACTTCTTACACCAACTATTAATGACAGTATTTGAGTTCATCAATTATTTGGAATAAGTTTTTAATTGACTAATGTTATCAATGTTTATGTCACCAGATGAGGAGGATGTATTTTCCTGTGGTCGCTGCAAACATCAGTTTTCCAGCATGGACAGTTTCATGGTCCACAAGGCAAGCGGAGTGTGCCATAAGATCAAGCAGCATCATACAAACCAGCAACAATTACCTCCTGAAATCACTTCAGATTTACCAGGTAAGGTTTACATTTATTGCGGATTGTGTCCAATCTGTTGGTTGTGATTTCTTTAAAAAGTTTGGGGTTGGTATTGTATCTAATAATAATCCAAAAGAGAAACTGACTGTAAATTTGACAACTTTCAATCGATGCGGGATTGAACAATGACAAAATTACTAGAGCAGGATTCGAACCAACCAACTCTGGATTAACTTGTCAGTGCTCAACCAACTGAGCTATCTAGCCCTATCTAGCCAACGGCTTAATAGCTCAGTTAGTAGAGCGCCAACACATTAATCCAAAGGAGATTGGTTCAAATCCTGCTCTAGTCAATTTTTGGGGGCAAGAGTGATTTGAGTCCCCTTTGCAAAGTGATAACGAAGAAATGAACACTATTATAAACACATTGATTTGAACAAAATTTGAACTATTTGATTCGCTAAACAGAAAATTGTTGAGGAAGATTTTCTGCTTAGAAATTTGGCCCTGGATGCGTCAAGTGCCTTCCGCTGTACTCTGGTACTTTGCTTGTATCGTTGAATGGAAAGTTATGCCTCTCATAAAAAATGTGCTTCTTGGTCTTCCTTTTTTGTTTGTCACGTTCAATGTTTTGGTATACCACTTTGAATAGTTTGTCATATTTCCATCTAAAACAGTCTTGGAGCACATACCAGAAAGCATGCAAGGAACGTTTCAAAAAGTGCCATCATTAAGTGCCTCACCAGCCAGCCTTCAGATCTCATCCGCCACATCCGATTACAATCTTCAGTCTTCCGTCAATCGACTCCAACACGATTTTGAAGTGTTCCAAGAAGGGCAACAGGTAGATTTCTCTTCAAGCCAGTCTCAGAGTAGCATAGGGATGATTCCACTCACCTCGGACGTCTTTGAGGAACTATTGGGCTCCCCAGATGAAGAGCTACCCACCACATCGGTTGGAAAAGCGATGCTGAGTCGAGGGAGCTATATAGACAAGCTTGCTAGTCATGAGATGCAGAGGGCTTATTCGGACTGCTTGGCAACATCTAAGGCATCTCAGAATGATGAGGTGACGAGTGGAGACGAATTTCGACAAGAGGGCTCTCAAGGTGAGAGTCAGACTAGTGATGAACTCATTCAAAGACAACTGATGAAACAAAAACCGGAGACCATTGTTTTAGGCAGCGAGAATTTCTTGGAACAAGAGAATCAAAATAAAGCAGCACAGGGAAATGTGGGGACAGGTTCATCACAAACTCAGAACGTATCCAAAGTCTCAAGGAGAAAGACTAATGAAACACAAAAGGAAACAACAACTAAAACCACACAACTGAAAATTCCCGAAGCGTGCAAAAGCAGCAAGCCAGTGGTTTGTAAATTTTGCTCAGAGACCTTAAAGAATACAGAGTTTCTTTTCCGTCACTACATAGACACCCACAAGATGAAAAACACTGCTGCCCTAGAGTTTCTCCGACAAGTTGCTTTCAAGAGAGGTAGAGGTCGACCACCAAAAGGACTGACTTTGAGAACGCCAAAGAATGTCACATGTCCTCACTGTAATGAATCATTCAATAATAAAAACCTCTGCGCTACTCATATCAAAAAGCGTCACCAAAAACATCAGACTTCGGAGTTGGTAGCCCCATCTTCACCATCGCAGAGTCTTCCAACCGGCAGAATGATAAAATGCTCTCGTTGCAGCTTCCAAACAACTACAGTCAAAGATTTCACCGCTCATATTCATGATTGTCAATGCAATGACAGAGGCGATGAGGCAGTCAGTGAAAAATCTGAGGAGAATACAGATTCTTCAAGTGTACAACTCAAAGATAAACCCAAGTCGCGGAGGAGAAGAAAAAGCAGTAGAAGTATTCAAAAGGATGCAGTGAATTTGATACAAGATGATGAAGTTGAGATTGACGACGAAGAGGAGCAAGAAAAAGATGAGATTGAGGAAGGGGATGAGGAGAATAACTCAACGTCAAAAGGACTTGTTAGATGTCCGGAATGCAATAAGAAGATGAGTTCACGTGGGCTTAAACGCCACCAAATTCGCTGCACGAATAAGAACCGATTTGTATGTCCGCTATGTCAGCATAAATCGCGGGAGTCCTATGATCATACGGTTCATGTGGATAACCACAGGACATGGGTGAAGGCTCAGCCGAACTGGCTGAATGGAGCTGATTTGAGGCAGTTACAATCAGGTCCATCCTCAGTGACGCTTGTTTCATCCTCGATGTCTGCTTCTAACGGTACACCCCCTTTGATTTCCATCGACTCAAACCAAGTTGATATAGACAAGGAGTTTGCTTCTACTGTTGATCTTGACGAACTGGCGCTTATAACACAAATCCAAGGTGACAGTGACCTCCTTAGGACGTCTCATAACCTTCTTGGGGGTGGAGACGCGGGTCAAGATTTGCAAGCGGCACTCATTGATGGATCGTTGCTTCCCAAGGATTCTCATGATGAAGGCAACGCACAACTCTTGACACAGGAAGAGCAAAAAGTTATTGATGGAGGAGATAGGAAGATAAATCCACGCGATCTGAAGTGCAAGATATGTTATACATGGTTTGGACGGACGAGTCTCCCCAAACACATGCTGCAGGCCCACAATAGGGTGAAGCGCTTCCAGTGTCGTGAGTTTACCTGTCAGAATATTTTTGGCAAGTTGGAGGAATTCAAAGCTCACATTGCAACCCACGACAAGCAGGATATGTTTCATTGTGGCTGTCGTAGCTGCATGAATCGTCGGTTAGTCAATACCGAATCGCTTGACAACATGAGAAAGGAAAAGATGAGAGAATACTACAAGCATATGAGCCATAAATGCAGCAAGTGTTGGGTCAAATTTCCAAGCACGGGAAGTCTTGATAGGCACATGAAGACAGAAAGCCACCATCATCCATGCAGCAAATGTGGAAAAATCCAAGTCAGTAAGCGGCAGCTTCGCATGCACATGGTCACCCATCAAGATGAGCGCTGCTTTCTATGCGAGGTCTGCGGACGAAACTTTAAGACAAAACGAGACCTTAACAAGCATACTTATTCCCATAACAATGTCCGACCGTTCCAGTGCCCAGAGTGCACAAAGTGCTTCAGTTTCAAGAATAAAATGACCCGACACATGGTGACCGTTCATTCTGTCAAGAAGCCTTTTATGTGTGAATGGTCAGGATGTGAACGAGGTTTCTCTCGTAAAGATAAACTCCACGATCACGCCAAGACCCATCTGGTCTCACAACAACTCAAGTGCCAGCACTGTGGCAAAGGCTTCTGCCGTAAGGACAATCTCAAAGATCATGAAATACTTCACACTCGTGAGTTTCGTTTCCGTTGTGAGATCTGCAACCGGGGTTTCATGCGACCCAAAATCCTAGAGCGGCACTGTATGACGGAACACCCTACATGTACGTTGGCCCCTCAAGTCACCCTACAAGCAACCATATCCCAGGATGGGTCGCCGGACACTACGAGCCAACACATTAGTTACGTTCTCTGTGAGCCGAATTACGTTTATGCAAATATAGAACAGCTGACGTCGTTTCATGATAACGTCCAAGACGCTGATTTGATGCAGGGACAACGAGCAACCATTGAGGCGTTTCAGCATAATCCAGCTGCTGTCATTGAAAATGGAACTAACCAATTTCAAATGGCTGGGACTGATGGATTCCCAGTGAATATTACATTGGGTACGTAGCACCAGTTATTTCTTGAAAACCACTCGCAAAGATTAATACATTGTGAGAGATTATTTCTTTATCAGCATTCTTTGCCTTCATTTATAATAATAGTAATAATAATAATAATAATAATAATAATATAATCAAAATAATATAAAAAAGCTTTACATGTATATATTGCACTTGACCAAAACCAGGGTGCTGAGGCACTTTACAGAGTTAAAAAAAAAAAAACCACCAAGAACAATTTAAGATAAAACTTCAGTAAAAACTGAAAGAAGAATTACAGTGATGTGAAGAGGTCTTTTAAGAACGACATTACAAAGGCAAATGTAACTAGTCACACAAATATAACTAGTCACACAAACAGGAGTGGAATACAAAAAAATTATCCCTTTAACCTCCCATATCAAACGAAATGGAAAGCCAAGTTGGATTTACATGTATATCATATGGGACGCAGATTCGCTACATTTTTATGTATTGTTGCACGAGTTGTTTGTGATAATGAATCTATCTTCAAGCAAACTTAAAGTAGTGCAATAATCGGAATTAGAACAGTTTGTAAAAACAGGATTTGATAAGGGCAACAATTTAAGTTAATCGCACTCTTGTTGCCATAGATCGATAAACCAGAATCAAGGATTAAAGTTTGCTTTAAGATAATCATAATATATCAATCATTTACTCACATGTTGCTCCCATTGCAGAAATGTTTTGTTCAAAGTGGTATTGAAAAAAAAGACCAATTAATCAGTTAACATCATTTGAGGCTCTGCATGTTGTGGATAAATAGGAAGAAACGATAAACAAAATAGTATACTAATGGGTACAACCGTGTGTAGACCTCTTTTTCGGAGTGTTGGCTCTGAAAGGAGCTGGTGTGGTCTTGATGTTTCGAAAAGTATACTCTACTCTTCTCCTGAAGACGTGCAGAGTATACCGTTTGAAATTTCGAGACCCCCACAAAAGAGATTTACACATGGTGGTACATGCAAGTTTCCTATCTATTTACATATCTTTGAAAAAACATAGTCAGGAACAGCCTTGGTAGGTCTTATAAGACATTTCGAAAAGTATTCTTAAAAATATTATTTTTTCTGGGAAATATGAATTGAAATGAATTACAAACGCTAATTACAAACACTTCTTTGCTTCATACTCCACTTTTGTGGACAAAGTTTATTTGACTTATTCATAAAGTTTTACAAAATAATTTTTTATTATTGTTTGTACAAATGTACAGTTTATTTGCATAAAAGTAAAGAAAATCTTATTTGCCAAAGTTGTACTTAACAGAAGTGTTTGATGAAAAGAATTCATTAAAATGTTAACACAATATTTGTATTTACGTACTAGTTGTATTCATTTCCATTAAACAAAAGTTTTAACACTGAATAAGAAAGAAACGCAACACATTTAACAAAAGCAGCAATATTTAAAAACCTTTTTTTAAGGTTATTAGTTATAATAAATATACAAAATTGGGAATGCAAAAATAGAGTTGGAAATGCTAGGCTGGTTGCAAAAGGAAAAAAGGGATAAACCTACACAGGTTTTGTACACAGACATTTTGTGAAGTCTTTTATAGAAGTTTTAAGGCTAATAAATATAAATTTTGCTAATACTTCTGAGGAAAAAAAAAAAAAGAACAAAGAGGAAAAAGTAGGAAGGAAAATCGTGCCTGCTAAAGAACAAAAAAGAGGGAACATTTTTTATTTATGTATTTTAGTTTCTATATTTTAAAAGCAGTGTTTACAAAAGCTACAAGCCAACAAACAAACATTTAAGTTCATTGGACCATTCACAACTTGAAAGCACCAAAAAAAGAAAATAAATAAGATGTAAAGTCGTTGGTAAAAAGGCCACAATATTTTTTTATCACCAGCAAATAACTCTGCATAGATCCCTTTTCGGAATGCCATTATCAAACTTAATTGATTGAAGGCAGTGGACACTATTGGTAATTACTCAAAATAATTATTAGCATAAAACCTTACTTGGCAACGAGTGAAGGGGAGAGGTTGATAGTATAAAACAGTGTGAGAAAGGGCTCCCTCTGAAGTGACATAGTGTTCGAGAAAGAAGCAATTTTCCACAAATTTGATTTCGTATCCTAAGACTCAGACTTAGAATTTTAGGTCTCGAAATCAGGCATCTGAAAGCACACAACTTCGTGTGACAAGAGTGTTTTTTTTCTTTCAAAGTTTATCTCGTTTATCAAGCTCAAATTTTCACAGGTTTGTTATTTTGTGTATACGATGAGATACACCAAGTGAGAAGACTGCTCTTTGACAATTACCAATAGTGTCCATTGTCTATAAGCAGATTTGTGTTATTCATCCATTATGATTATTAGTTTTGTTGGTGTGTGCTGATATGGGAAGTACTGTGTTTCAAATGATGCCAATCTCTCAATGACCCCAATAATTTGGCACTGCCTTTCACATTATCTGCGCACAATTTCATAGAGCTGCTTAAGCACAAATTATTGCTGAAAAAAATTCTGCTTAGCAGAAATAAGTAGGATACCAGTCACAGATTGTTTGTGTGACATAGTAGTTTGGCTGGTAACCATACTCTGGTAAGCATAATTGTGTAGTGCTGAGCTTGTGCTAAAGTAGCTCTTTGAAATTGGGCCCTGACGGCAAGCAACTCCTTCAAGCATCATCAGCCACTCAAAAGCCTTATTCGTACTTCCTGTGTTTGTGAGGACGAATTTTGACGTCACAAGGCAGTTTTCGCAGCGAATGTTCCGCAGGAGTTGAGCACAAGTCAACTGATACAAGTTTTTCGTTGTCAATTTGTGACGTCAACACTCCTATTACAAAATTCCTATTACATACCCAGGAAGTAGGAACCGTGCTAATAGTTTCAAAAATAGCCGGCCACTACCCCAGGTATAATCACTATTAGGTACTACGTCCTCCGTCCTAATGACACATGTCTTGGTTCTCTATGAGTCCCCCCTTTGCTGCTGTAAGACTAACGTCGTAGCTCCTTCTAATTCCTCCATGACTGCTATTTGAATTTCTCCTGATTGGGTGATATTGATCTGGCCCTCGTGGAGTGGTACGCCATCCTGTTCAATCCTCACCTATGGTACACAGAAGTGGACAACAATGTATGAATCTTACTAAACCAAGTTCTGCTAAATTATGACTGTTCATGAGATGCATGGACATTAACATCTGCTTTTTGCAAAACAACTCAAAAGGGGCTACACCATGGCCCAGTTTCATGGCTCTGCTTACTGCCGAATTCTGCGCTTACGACTACAATTTCCCCGCTGTCGTGCAAGTGCCGAGTTTCTGCGCTACACTTGTAAGAGTAGAATGCCTAGTTACGTTGAGTATGCACGCAAAGAAAACAAAATTTGCCGCTAACCCGTGAAAATTGCTTGCCGTAAGCACAGAATTCCCTGCTTACATAAGCGCCGATTCTGTGCTTACGGTAAGCAGAGCCATGACATTGGGCTCAGAATGCTATGCCAGGTGCTTGGTGTCAAGAGGAAAAAACATATCCAGTTTTGATCTCTATCTCGGGTTCCCCAAGCTTAGTGCAAAAAAGTTTGCAGGGTACTGCTAACGCCACCCGGCGCATCCAGCCAGCAAGCTTGCCCTCATGGAGCCCGAGCAAGGTGAAGCCCTAAGAGGCCAAGGTAACCTGACTTTGTTGATTTACTATTATAAGAAGGGACACTGGGTTTGTGACAGCAGATGAGATATCTACATGCATGAGGGACAGGGAGCACTGGGGACAACTCGGTCATAACACCACTGACCGAGGTCACCACTCAAAGTAGAAGAATGGCTTTAAGTAAGACCTTACCTTCTTAATGACAGTGTTGCTGTCTTGCTGATGATGATGATGCTCAACCTCATGAGCTATATCCGATATATTAGAATCGGCGGGTAGTTGAATATGAACCCCTTGAACTTCTTCTTCTGAGCTGCGAGAATCAGTTGTATGGTCGACTCGTTCTCCAAACTGCTTAAAGAAATAAAGACAAACTTAAAGGCAGTGGACACTAATTGGTAAATACTCAAAATAATTATTAGCATAAAACCTTTCTTGGTGACGAGTAATGGGGAGAGGGCGGTGGTATAAAACATTGTGAGAAACTGCTCCCTCTGAATTAAGGTAGTTTTCGAGAAAGAAGTAATTTTCCACGAATTTCCACCCTCGTCCTATAGAATTGTGTGGTTCCACATGCATGAGAAAGGCTTCATAGCACCCGAGGAAGGCTTCATGCCTGAAGTCAAATATTCGGGTGAGAAATAACCTCTTTCTCTAAAACTACATAACTAGTTATTAAAAAGGATGGTGTTCGCAACAATGTTTTATAAAAGCAACAGCTCTTCATTGCTCTTTCCCAAATAAGTTTGTATGGTCATACATTTTTGGAGTAATTACTAAAGGTGTAGCCTCCCTTTAAAGGCAGTGGACACTATTGGTAATTGTCAAAGAACAGTCTTCTCACTTGGTGTATCTCAACATATGCATAAAAAAACAAACCTGTGAAAATTTGAATTATTTTGAGTAATTACCAATAGTGTCCACTACCTTTAAATCTGATACTTTTCGTTCTTACTTTTGCAACTCAAGAGACCCACTTATAAGAATCTGACAGAAGATGAAAATATCTGTGACCAACTCACCCTTTCATTTAGAAATTGATCGGCATCACTGTTGCCTGTCTTATACCCGAATGCTTTAACGGTCATTGGAAGGCCACGCTGCTTACGTCGGAACGCTGTGCGACATTTTGAATCAATATTCATTCTGATCCGATGCCATTCACAATCGGTGATATCAAAATGCTTGATTAGGTGACCTTTAAAAGGGAACAAAATGTAGTACATTGTATCATCTTCAATCACGAAACAACATTTTTTCTTTAAATGCTTTCTCTTAGAAAAAATGTAATGTGATCAAGCAAAAGAGAGTCATTTGTCAGAATTATTATTACGGAGAAACAAACCAACACAGGCCAACAGAGGTAAAATTTAAAACAACAAAATTTAAATCTTATTTTATATTGGCAACTTCCTCCCTGATAAACAACCAAGCATTGAAAGAAAATGTGCCAATGTACAGTATGATCGAAAAACAACTCGATTTTAAAACCTTTTTTTTTTCAGTTTCTTGCTCTCTCAGTTCTTGGTGTTTCTACTTTCACAACTGGTATTACATTATGGTTGTAAAAGTATTGAAGCCATCAAACACTTTTGGTATAAAGTATTTTCCAAAGGCCCACACTTTGTGTATCACAACTTAAATAAAATAACAAACCTGTGAAAATTAAAAGCTCAATCGGTCATCGGAGTCGGGAGAAAATAACGGGAAAACCCACCCTCGTTTACGCACGTTTCGCCGTGTCATGACATGTTTATAATAAATCCGTAATTCTCGATATCAAGAATTGATAATTGTTTTAATGTTTTCTCAAAAAGTAAAGCATTTCATTGCATAATATTTCAAGAGAAGTCTTTCACCATTTCCTTCTGTAAACCCTGTAGGTTATTTGTAAAAAAAAAAATTCTGTTCCGAAAGTGTCCTAAAGGTATAAGTTATGCTCTTTTCAAATGTATACAAAAAACCTCAAATGACCTAGGTCAACAATCAACTCATTTTGCTTGATCATCACAAATGTTGATTTTTCTTGAAAACTTACATCTTAGTCCATAAATCATGAGCGGGTTTAACTGTTTCTTGCCATGCTTTCCAGTGCCAGACAGGTTCGATGAAGCTTGCGTCTCTCTATCAAAAAGGTAGTCCAGCAACTTAAGGGCACACTTCTCTGGTGTTTTGGCAGTTTGCATTACATGCAACATGTCACTGTGTGTAATGATAGAAAGGACCATTGCATTTATTAGAGCGACAACTGCATTGAATAATGAAATAAAAACAAATTTGGTTAGAGGTGTTTTTGATTGAGAGTTTAGCACAGAACTGCATATCACCAGGGCCTAATTTCATAGAGCAGCTTAAGCAGAAAATAATGCTTAACAATTGTCTGCTAAAACAGGATACCAATCACAAACTGTACATACTTTTTGTGCTTCAGCAGCTCTATGAAATTTTGTGCAAATCTTACAGCAATTTCTCCTCAAGACGATCAGAGCAAACTGATCGAAACGTTGAGTTGTCAACTATCGGTTCTCCTCGAAACCAACACTACTCAAAAGAGATTTTCACATGGTGCTACCACAAACCTCACCCAAGCATGAAAATGATCAGATACTTACGACTGTGAGATTCCGCATCGCACTCTGCACTCCATGTTTGTTTCATCGCCAAGCCAACTACCGTTTGGAAAGTCATCTAAGTAAAAGAAAGTAAAACCATGATTTTTTAATCAAATTATTTAAATCCTATAGTTTTTAAAGGAATGGTTTACGGTTAGTAATCACTCTTAAAGGAACACGTTGCCTTGGATCGGACGAGTTGGTCAAAACAAAAGCGTTTGTAACCGTTTTGTATATAATGCATATGGTTGGAAAGATGTTTTAAAAGAAGTAGAATACAATGATCCACACAAACATGCCTCGAAATTGCGTGGTTTTCCTTCTACTGTGCGAACTAACACGGTCGGCCATTTATGGGAGTCAAAATTTTGACCCCCATAAATGGCCGACGTGTTAGTCGACGAGGTAAAAGGAAAACCGCGCAATTTCGAGGCATGTTTGTGTGGATCATTGTATTCTACTTTTACAACATCTTTCTACCCATGTGCATTTTATAAAAAACGGTTACAAACGCTTTTCAAAGACCAACTCGACCGATCCAAGGCAACGTGTTCCTTTAAATATGAATGGCAATAAAATCCTATTGGTTAGAAGCTTACAGCAGCTTTTGATAATAAAAAGCGTGTTGAGAAACATTTTACACATCGGTGTACGGGTAAAAACCAAAACTAATATTCTTTATCCCCGATGCAAATTTAACATCTATTATATCGTTGCGGTACCCGCTGCCAAAACATAGGATTCGAACTGCCTCTAGCTGCCGGGCAACCTCGGTAGTCTAGTTGGTAAGACACTGCTCTAGAATTGCAAGGGTGGTGGGTTCGAATCCCACCCGAGTAACATGCCTGTGATATTTTTTCACAGGACTCGGGAAAGTACTGAGCAAACAGTGCTAACACACATCGGTGTATGGGTAAAAACAAAAATTAATATTCTTTATCCCCAATGCAAATTTAACATCTATTAGAAGCATTTCACTTTAAAGTTAGGTGGTTATGTAATGAGATATTATTAGTTGTTATATCCCAAAATTTGAATATAGGAAGCGTTACTGTCACAATGTTTGTCAGATTGTGTATTCCTATTCGATATTATCCTTTTAGTTGATATATTAGCCTCAAATTCTAACCTCTTGAAATGAAATTTTTACAGTTTAGCATTATTGTATATTATATCTACATTTACATTACAATAAGCTTACATTACAACAATAAACCAAGGGTAAACCATGCCTTTAAGAAGTTTACCTAATATTTTGATTTCACTTACCTTCTGTGTTTAGAGTTATTAGTGTGACATTCCGACTGATGCTCTGTGAAATCGGTGACTGCGGGGTGGATGGACTCTGGTTGTGGTCTGTTAGAAATGTTAACAATCAGAAAATACTTCGACAAATTAATAACTTTATAATTAACAATTTAAGTTGAAAGCTTTTGTGGAAACAATAGTGTTAGCCAGAAGGGTGTTTAAATGTCTTTTGGACGGCAATGGTCGCCCTGCCTTAAATGTTGACACCCTATTTTATCTGTCATTCATATGTAAATGTATTGTAAGTGAAAACATTTAGACACCCAGTTTTAAGATTTTCAGCAAATTTTGACACCTTTTTACCGACTAAAACCTTGGTTGAAACTACTACTTTACATAAATTTCAGTTAAATTAGTAGGATTATTTAGGCATATTTTACCTTCTGGAGGAAAACCAATGACGACTGTATTATTAGGTGAAGCAGAACCATTTTCACTGAAAAGATAAAAAAATGCACTCGTTATAACTTCTGTAATTTTCTCCGGAAGCGATACAATTATACATTGTGACCTAAATGCTGTCAATGTGAAGATGAATTCACATTTTATCCAAATCTTTTGAAAAACTTACGTTGTTTTCTCCAGTTCTTTGATTCTTGATAGCGCTCTTATGACAGATAAGTTAAGGTTGTCCATCTTGCGTCCCATCTTATAGCAGGTGTTGTGTAGATTAGTTAACTTGCGCTCCATACTGTCCAGCCGAAACGAGATGGCTTTGTTTATGTTGAAAAGAATCGTCTAAATAGCAGAATTTTTTAAAAACAAGCAAAGTTAAATTATACACACCAAATAAGGTTGGGGGAGGTTGGGTGGCACAAGAGAGGAACCCATTTTTCCACAAACTATAAATCACTTAATTACCGGAATACCTCACAAAAGTGATAGGAATAAGTTTACTGGTGTGTTGCTATGGAAACCAACCTTAACACTGTCATCCATTGTTATTGTTTCAGCTTCTTCTGTTCTCTGTCTCTTTACCATCGGTTCTTCATCTTCATATTGCGCTTCTTCAATAAATCAAATATCAAAAAAAGTGTTTTAAAAAAAACAGATGCCTTGATTTTTAAGAATTATATTTATACAAAAATAAATTCAAGTATGTTTTAGTTCATGAATGCTATTAAACTTGTGACATATTTATAATCAAATCCAGTGGGCAAATTGTTGATATTTTGTTAATGAGAGATCTCCTAACAATATTTGTCATCTACTGCTTGTGACTTCAAACCATGTCAAGAGACTGAGCAATTTATCCTTCAAGAACTTGGTCTCTTTTACGTGCAAAGTTGTTAAAGGAGTAGACTTTTAAAGTCCTAGCATTCAGACTGCAGTTGTACATTGGTGTATGTTTGAATACAAACGAGATTTGCAAGTACTATTTCGGATAGATTGATCCTAGCCCACCTTATGGGCTACTACTTTTCTCTCTTAACATCAGTCTTATCATAGTCGCCAAGGTGGGCTAGATTTACTCCTAGAACTAAGAGGCTTGTTCTGCTATCGTCTCCACACAATAGCGGAACGAACCTCATATATAGTTCTAGGAGTCCGGCCAGATTGAGCCACAGTACTTTACCTGATTCTGTAAGGAGGGTTGGTACCGCTATCTGTTCTACATCCATTTGTAACATTGTTTCATCACTTGTTTCCTCGTCACTCTTCAGTTTTATTGTTGTCATCCTTGAGGTGCCAGATGCTTCAACACTTTATCAATACCATTGTAAATAAACAAATAGTCAAGATTTAGTATACACAAATTTGTTTAGACAAAAAAAGGTTCAACATTGTTTGTGGTGCAATTCATGACAGCTCAAGCAATATTTTGTTGTCTCCCATTTTCCCGCCTACTTCTACAATTACTGTCTTTACTTTTACTAGTATTACCCCTCCCCCTCTTTATCTTGACTTATGACAGTTCTTGAGAATCATTAAACCCCCTCCATCGTACCAGCAGTCTGCGACCATAGGAAGGATGGAGCGTTGGAGGGTTAGTTAGGGATTATAATATTAGTATGGTCTGCTTCCATACATAATAAGGTTTTTCGCGAATAGCAAAATATCAAGAGAGGGCGCTGTTGAACCAACACAAAGATAGGTGATGCGTGCGCGAGTCATGCATGACAAACATACACTGCGGTAGCAAATCTGCCCCATCTCTGTTACCTACCCATAACGCATTTGGTTCTGAATCGCGATAAACCCTTTGGTAAAATGGTCGGGAACTTCCAACTTTTTTACATGGTCATGGTACTTTTGATTGTTAGAAATGTTCCCTATAAAAATAATAATAATATTAAGCGATATGAGGTTTATTTTATGTTTAAAAAAAAACTGTTGTTTTATTTTTGTATAAATTATTAATTAAGCCTTAATTTAAGGGGTAAATAAATTCTTGTTAACAAAATTAAGAAGGGGTGTGGGGGCGTATTGCATTTAGATGTCAACATAAAGATTTACATTTTATAACAATGAATATTGAATGATCAATGAGAGTTACTGGGGCTGGGTAGTGTGTGAGCAGTGACTGATTAACTTTAATAATAAATTGTTAAATATTATTAATACACAAAATCATAGAAAATTGATTAAATCATCCATCCAGTCCCAATTTGCCAAAAACTCCCAACCTAACCATCAATGATCAACCCAAGGACGTAAGCGTAAGAAAATAAGAAAGGAAACAAACAGGATAAGAAGTTGGCAAGTTCCTGTCTAAAAAAATTAAAACACAGAGCTAGCTCGAGCACATAAATAAATTCGTTGCAAAAAACGTGGTGGTTCCAGCATTCCATTTGGTTTGTGATCAAACCAAGAGCAGGCTCTCAAGGTTATTTATATATCATCGTTTTCTGGATACTTACGCTCAATTTTGAGACACGGTGTCACGCTAGTTCACTTGGATCGTATGTAAACAAAAGTTTCAAAAGTTTTTCCTAAGTTTTCACAAAACTTCCCGTAATTTCTCGATGAAATCCCGTTTCAAGACGAAACCCCGGAAAACACGATAGACGGCGATAATGGCGCTCCTTCTCGCGAGAAATAAGGCGGTGTAACATACGGCGCATGAGCAGTACATTTGGAAACTTGCAGTTGTATTTCCAGTAGGTAATTTACTTGCCTGGTTTGGCCACAGTATAAGATGGAAACTTCCATAGATGGTTTTATAGAGTAATTTTTGAAAAAATTCTACGATTCATATCTCTGTCCTAAATAGTAGATTAATGATGTTCTAGCTAGTTTGTCTTTGTAATAATATGCGATTTGATCTTGTTTTGGAACCGCAATTACCTTTTTAAAAATTGTATTAGGCCTATGATTTAAATTAATACAAGCAGATATACCTTCATGGTTTTTCTCTGTTTTTTTGCTTTGTGGTTTATTACATTTTTTTGGGTCTTATTTTGGATTTTTTTAATGATACATACTGCCGTTTAGAACTTTATTTTCGATCACATACAGTATTCGTCCTTCATATATTATTTTGTATGTATTGGTTGTTTCATTTCCAGGTTTTGTTTGGGAATTCCGGCTATGTACGAGTCCCCCTCTGGAACTGTAACAGCAACATGTACTGTCTGAAATGTAATGGACTGTGCAGTTTTTGTACATGATCGCGTCCCCTCTGCGCACTGTGTGCTGTTTCTGCCGGTTGTTTTATGAGAGGGGAATTTTTACGTAGATTGAAATACAGACAAAATGGCGCAAGCACTTTTCGACGCGTTGACGGGTAAGTTTGCATTTTAAAACTCTCCTTATTCAAGCATTTATTATAGCCTGAAGATATAAATACTTTAATAATCCATAGGGATCTCTTTATTGATTATTTAATTTTAGGAGAGATGTGCAAGTTGTGTAATTTAGTTGATGAAGTCGGCACCCAAATTTGTCAAGAATTTTGGCTAGGAGCAAAACTGAAATTACAAATCACGAACAGCAGTGTTAAAAAAAAGCTTCGCATAAAAAAAGCTATGAATGTGTGTTTCTAAAAGATATTTCTAGCGAGGTACACTCCATCATTCTAGTTGAGGTAAATTGAAGAGTTTCATGCACATAAATAGCAAGAAAAGAAGAAAACTAAAGTTACTTTTTGAGGGTGAAAAAATGTGTGATTTATTGTTGGAAGAGCGGGCATTCCTGATCTAGCGGGTGTGGAGCCATTCTTGGAAAAGCGATAACATTTTTAGGGAATAGCCAAACGGCTCACAGGCTGTTCCATCAAAACGCATCCATCAACTTAAATTCAACAGCTTTGCATTCCTTTGATGTATTTAGTAAAACAAATTCAGAGGGGGTGTGGGTGGATAGGTTATCAACATTCATCAAACTTTGAAGACGGCGGCAAACTTAAAAGGGAATGACTGATGACAGTGATTGTCATTGTCTTGATTATGTTTTGTGTTGTTAAAAAAAACAAAAAACAGCAATTATCATCACTTATGTTATTATTATTTTGGACAGATAAACAAATCGTTCGAAACTGTTTATCAGTTCAATGGATGAATTTTTGGAATAAATAATTTGTACCTTTCAATCAACCTGTCCAATAATTAATAAACGTTTTAATAACACTAATAGGTGACTTTAAACACTTTAAATACCCCCCCCCCCCCCCAAAGAAAAGAGAGAAAAAATAAAATGAAAAAATAAAGGGGGCCTACAAGAATATTTTTCTTATAAAAATATCCTGTGAAGTTTTCGGAAAATATATTTAAAAAAAAACTACAGTTCATCGCACCTGACCAGAAAATACTGCTAAGTGCTTCTAGACAAATTTCTTTGCTAAGCGAAAGTTGAGTTGGGGCATCAGCAAAACAATGTAAACTTGTAAAACGTGTAAGCATGTATTTTTAGCTGGTAAACCTGTTTCTGTAAAAGCATCTTTTCTGTGATTTAAGAAAGGCTGTGCTTACACAGGCATATCATTGGGCCTTGGGTCCAATTTCAGCTGTTAGTGTTAAGTAGAAAAACTGCTTAGCAAATTTCCTGGCTGAGCAAGAAATGAGCGGGGTACCAGTCGCATCTATAGAAAGTATATGGTATTTTGGCTGGTAAACTATTTTTTTAAGCAAGAGATTTCTGTGCTTAGCAAGTTTTTGTGCTTAAAAGCTTTCTGAAATTGACCTGGCCTTTCTTTTTATTGAACCTTTTTATTGTTTTTATTGAGCGTTTACTTAAATTATTTGTGGGTTATAATGATTGTTTACTTTTATTTGTTGGTTAATGATTGTTTACTATTTACTTTTATTTGTAGGTATGGACAACCAGACAGCCGTTCTGGCTGTCCAGTCCCTCGGACTGCTGGAGGGACAGACTGGTGGCATGCAAGACCCAAATCCAACAGGTATAATATAAATTAGAGACGATTCGTCTACTCCTAAGAAAACCCCTTGAAATTATATGGATCAGTGAATTTATCGGAGCAGAGGAAAAATGGAATCTTGCTTACAAATATAGACGTCTCAAAATGTTAATGAGTGAAAAATTTCTTTTTTAAAAGAAAATTTAACAAAGCAATAGAAAAGAGTACATTTGAAACAAAATCACCTTGTGAAAACTGTGGATTGTTGATTTAACTTTTGTTTTAAAACTCTCTAATTTGTTTTCTTAATTAAGGAATAGAAGAGGATGAATTCAAGTGTGGAAGATGCAAGAAGAACTTCTCCTCGTTGACCAACTTCATGAATCACAAGCGAGAGCAGTGCATGCCTCCAAATCTCACCATCAACATCGCTCGCTCCCAGCCCAGCAACAGTGCCTTCACAGCAACCTTACAACCCAACCGAGGTCTTACGTTCGGCAACATGTCCTCCTCCTCCCTATCGCAAGTCTCGCCGGGTGTCGTCTTGAATGAGGAGGTCCTGATTTCCTCTTTCCACAACGTAGACCAGTTCTCTAACTCCATGTTGCAGTCCACTCCGATCCAGTCTCTGACCGGATCCTACATGTCTCCTCAATCCCAAATTCTCTCCACGAACTCCAACACTCAGCAGACCTACAGCCTGGCTAATTCAACTGTTCATAACAACAATCTGGCAGGCATCACTCTGCAATCCCATAATCAGGTAGGCAATAACATGATGCGGTCTGGTCTGGGCACCCAGTCTACTATCTCCCTCTCGGACGCCGGGCTGACGCAAGATTTGCTGAATAGCGGCGCGACATCCAATCTACATGTACAAGCCCAGGCGCAGCCGCAGACCATCAACATCATATCACCCCAAGCTACCATATCACCACAACCGCAGCAAACTCGCCGTCGTCGATCCACTGCTTCAGGAGGTGAACCCGTCAAGAAAGAACTGCAACGTAAGAAGTGCAGCTACTGCGACAAGTCATTCACCAAGAACTTTGATCTACAGCAGCACATCAGAAGTCATACTGGGGAGAAACCATTCCAGTGTATAGTTTGTGGCAGAGCCTTCGCCCAGAAGTCCAACGTTAAGAAGCACATGCAGACGCACAAAGTATGGCCTGGAGGTAGAGGTGCAACTCTTCCCAAGCAGGTAAGAAGGGGTTTATTGTAAAATGCTTACATTGGTTTTTCCCAGGTGTATTTGGCATGTCGCTGAGCAGTCTAATTCACCAGACCCAAGCTCTGGTGTTGTCAGCAGCAGAGTGGCGGTTCGAATCCCAGTTATGACACTTCTCAAAGAGTTGGGAAGGTAGTGCATTCTGCGCTACCAGCCAGGCTCCTAGTGGATGGTACTCATGTCTTCATAAGTCTTATAGCGCACGTTTCTACCAAACAAGGTACTCAAGGGGCTTTTTTGAAAGAGTGGACTGTGAAGGGACTGGATGGGTGGCAGATGGTTTTGGTCGATAGCCCAAATCAGTTAATGTGTGTCCTTGTGATGTTAGGCGGTCTCTAATGAAAGAATATATAAAAAAAGAACATAATATGAAGGACAAGCTATATAATTGCATTAGCCTATTCCCTAAAGCCAAACATTTTCCAAGACAGTTTGTTTACAAAGTTGAACCTATACCCAGTCTAGGAAAATGCTGTAAAACAAAGACAAATTACTTATACTGTTATAGGCCTGATGCAATCCTATTATTGTAACAATTGCAGCCAATTACAAAACTTCCAGGACGACAGGATGAAGATGGTGATGATCAAAGCAAGGAACAAGAACCCACATCAAATGATGACGGTACGTATAATATATCTCTCTCTCTAGTAGACATGGGCGTTTGCCCGTGGTTTTCTCAAATTGTAGCCCGCCAGAATCACTGGTACCGCTCCTAACACAGCTCGTCTTTCCAGTGCTGCTGCTTTGAGTTTGATGGTTATGTGTAAACAGTGGGTGCGTTCGTTTAGCTTCCCTTGGTCGACCCCGGTCTGCCCCGGTACATTCGAATAGCTTTGACGGGGCTCACCTGGGTCAGCCCCCAGTGCTCTGCTTGTGAAGTGGGTCACTTGGGGGTGACCTGAGGTGCATGCTGTCACCACGAGAGGGCGAGTGTGATCGTTCGATTAGCTCTTGTCAGGGGCTTACCCGGGTGAGCACCGCGAGGTAGACCCAGGGAAGCTAAACGAACGCACCCTCTATTAACAAGCAGCTTGTGCATTGAGCCTTTTTGAATACACCTGTCCTTTCAGGAAAAATTTTTCTACCTGGAGTAGTATCTTCCACAAAGCATACAAATAATTATCGGCTCAATGCACAAGCTTGCTCAGGGAACGGTAACCTTACAAGCTTTTCTTCTTTATGGATCCCTCCACAGTTGCATGTACATGCTTATTATTCATTTTAATTAGTGTTAGCAAACAACTACTTATTTCTTATCCTCCAATTTGCATTGCCTTTGATTTGATTTTGATAGTGATTTTATACTGTAGAAACAAACGGATTGATGATTGATTGACTGATTTTTAAATAACAATGGGAAAAGTGTTATAACTAGGAAATGAAATAACCAGTATGATGCCATGCAGGAACGATTTATTTGGAGGTAGATTGTGGTAGCCTTCTCTACAGCCAAACAGTTTTTTACTGTGGAAGAAAAGATCTCACGCCTTACTTGACACAGTGTATTTTTCTGTACAATACAAAACAAATTCTATGAAGCTAAAGGCAGGGTATACTTCTGGAAATTTTCAAAGACAAGTATCCTTGGTGTGCTCCAACATACATAAAACAACTGACCTGTAAAACTTTTGGCTAAATTGATCTTAGAAGTTGCAAGAAAATAATGAAAGAAAAAAGCCCACACCCTAGTTGCATAGAACACATGTAGTGTGCTTTCAGGTGCCTGAGAAAGGCCTCATGCCATAATAGTGCAATACTCTGAAGGGTGTCGTTTCTAACAACATTTTATAACATCAACAGCTCTCCAGTGCTTTTTACAAAGTAAGTTTTCATGGTCATTTATTTTTTGGAGTAACTACCATTGTATTTTATACCTTCCTTTAAAGTGTTTTTTATTGACTTTTGTTCACATCCAGAGGGAGGTAACACTCGCATTGCGACCACAGAAGATGGGCAGGAGTTGCTGATTGATAGCTCCTATGTGTGTCAGTACTGTGGGAAGAAATTGAAGACATATTACCAACTCAAGACACACATGACCATCCATAAGAATGAGCAGGTAAGAATAGGAATTTGTTTGTAAATTGTTTAGTTCAAAATATTACTTGTAACATGGAAAGTACTTCATGGATTAGTACCAGGCTATCTCAATGAACTTATTTCACGATACCTTCCCCAACGCAGCCTGAGATCATCAAACAAGTGTCTTCTTGTGACACCGAGGACACACACCTCTTATGGTAATAGGGCTTTTTCATCTGCTGCACCAGCCTTCTGGAATACTCTACCAATAGGCATTCACACAGCTTCATCCTTAGATACATTTAAATTGCAACTGAAGACCTATTTGTCATTACCACGCAGTGAAGACCGGGTACTCGCACTGTTATTCCCTAATTATTATGATCTTCCCATCAAGGGAACTCGGCAAACTCAGACAAGGGGATATACACACCAAGCTGGCAAGAGCCAATCTATCTCATACAAAGATTGGTTTAACATCTATGATTATGAATTGCACAAATCAAGAAATTGTGATTCATTAATAGGCCAAAAAGACTTATTCTAGTAATTGTGAATTGAGCGATTTGGTCTGTAGGATTCAAACCCACAACCTTGTTATTGACAAATTCGCACAGGAAGACTATTCCATGGAAGCAGACACATAGGTAACCTATTCCAGCAAAGTGGGAGGAGCGTCAGCATTTTCCTGATCTAAAGAGCTTTTTCAAATACAGTACCCCAGAGAATTGAAGTAGCCTTTTATGAATGCAAACTAAAGAGGTCTGATGCACATAGGGGCTTTGAAACCCAATTTGACCCCAAGTGTGATTATCATTGTTGCAGGTGTACAAGTGCGTTCTGAAATCCTGCAACACAACCTACAAGGATCTGGATTCTTTCTTGGAGCACACTAAAGCTCATGAGAGTGAGATGTCATACCGATGTCATCTATGCAGTAAACACTTCCCATCGTTGTATGAGCTCGGTGTTCATCAGTACTCACATAGTCTATATCCCAACCAAGGACCAAGGCAACATCAGAAGTAAGAATACTTATAATAACAGCACAATAACAATAACAACACAGCATTTGAAGAATTAGATAATGTGATTAATGTGATAATGAATTTATCTTCAAGAAAACTTGACACTCAGCTTATTGCAGCACATGGTGTTTGAATATCTGTACATTTTGTGTATAGCTTAAAATATGTATAGTTACAGTCAGCACAATCTGCATGGTGTGATATGGGTCATGCAATAAAGGTTTATATTACACCTCTTATTGCTGTGGGTCAGCCATTCAGAATCGATGGTTCGAGGATGCTTGAAGATAATGTCTGCTGTCAATACAGACACACATTTATTCAAAGAAGAAGAAGATGCAAGATGGAGTTGATACTTTCAGGGTTTTTTTCATTGCACTGTTCCAAAGAAAGTAACAAATTCGTTCTAGCCACACCAGTTGACAAAACACCATACAAATCACCATTTCAAAAACTGTCTAATATGATTGGTTTTAACCAATAACTGTCTGATTGACTGAAACAGTTATTGGTGACAGCCGCAAAAACGCACACCAAGTTGGAAATGTTCAAAGGATAATAGGCTTTGGTAACTGTATATTCATGAGTGTCACATTTTGTTTTACAGGGAGTATCGCTGCAATAAATGCATGAACCGTTATTCAACCCCGGAGGCCTTAGAACACCACTTAGCAACAACAACCCATCACTACGGCTGCCCACACTGTAAGAAGGTCTTCCCGTGTGAACGGTATCTCCGCCGCCATCTCCCAACCCACAGCGCTCATGGGCAGTTCACATGCCACGTCTGTCAGAAATCCTTCAAGACTGATCACTATCTTAAATCTCATTTGCTGATACACAGCGGGGATAAACCGTACAAGTGTGATGCTTGTGAGAAGACGTTCAACCGCCCGGATAAGCTAAAGAGACATAACCTCACTCACGATCCTGTCAAGAAACTCAAATGTCCGTTCCGCTCGTTGACTGGATGTGAGAAGATGTTCAACCGTCCCGATAAACTCAAAGCACATATCATATCACATAGCGGCATCAAGCCCTTTAAGTGTCCTCAGTGTTTCAAGTGTTTCAGCCGACGCCCCAATTTGGCGGAGCATATGCGAATTCATACCGATGACTATACCATTCGTTGTAAAGTATGTAATAAAGGATTCGCCCGTGAGAAATATAAGAATGCTCACAATTGTCCCAGATGGGCACAAACAAGGGAAGCACTGAAATCTAATATAGAATGTGACATGAATGAATCTGTCCTTGGTGATTTGTCAAACGAAGCTTTGAAACAAACTGAATCCAGTCTTGATGCAAATACCACATCCCACAATGTTTCCAAACATCATGAGAGAGCTGAAGAAGTACATCCAGTTCTCTTAACCAAGACGAGGCAAGTCAGACTAAGGCACTCTGGTTTCTCTAAGAAGGTTCATATGCTTGACGACACAGTCACGAGGGAGGCTCCGAGGAGTAGAAGAGGGCGTGGTGGAACAAGAGGCAGGCCAAGACGTATCACTCAAAAGAGAAAAATCCCAAATCGCTCTACGGAGGATATTGAGAGGGACTTGGAGGCTATCAGGTCTGGCTTGGAGGAACAGCAACGGCAGGAGATGGAGAGACAGAAAGCCAACCAGGAATCCGCAGAGCATCAACAAGATGAGGATCTGATGGCCGGAAGCTCTCGGATGATAACGATCATGGTGACCCCTGACCAGGAGGTGGTCAGTGTCACATCGGGAGAGACGGTCACTTTAAAACAGCAACAGCAGCCAACTATTAACTCTACTGCCATTGCACTTCTTAATATGGGACAGATGAGCTAACAGACCAGTAAAATGACCAGTGAAGCTAACTGGTTCTGCTGGCCAGTGCACTAAAAAAGTAAAGGATAAACCTGTGGCCCCAACTTGTCTCTCTCCAATAAAATAAAAACAAAAACGTTTTCTAAAGGTAAAAATTAAACATTAGAATAGATGTCTTTGTAGTTTCATGGCTTAGAGATTGCCCCATTTCCTAATTGGAAAGTTTCTATTTAGTTGGGTGTAATATTGACCTGGTGTAATATTGAACTTGTTGATCCATTAACCTGGGTGTAATATTGACCTTGGTGTTTTATTGACCTGGGGGTAATATTGACCTTGGCGTAATATTGACCTAGTTCAATATTATACACATATTGACTGGCAACGAGGTAACTAGTATACGTCTATTCCCCCGAGGGACTCTGAGTGACCATATAAGGGACCTATCCGAGGCAGAAGGCCGCCGGAAATAGGCCCCTCTTCTGGTCACTCACAGGCCCAAGGGGGAATAGACGTACATTAGTTACCGAATCATCCCAGTCAATATGTGTTTTAATAATATTGACCTGGGCGTAATATTGACCTTGGTGTAATGTTATCCTGGGTGCAATATCGTCCTTTGTTCATTTGATTCACTCAATTTTTCTTTACTGAAATATCAAAATAATGAACAAAATCAGTGGTTTTTTTTTTATGGATTTTGATCAGACATGCCAAATTTAGCCACTATATCATGGTTCCCTACAAATTTGTAATGCAATTAAAAATGTCTTTTAGGCAAATCTTTGTTATGTGGACTTTATTCTTGATCTATAACGGGCATCTGTGACATATGGATTTGCTAATTAACCATGAAGTTATTTAATCTTGTGAAATTTAGATTTGATTGTTAGAACTATAATAGGACAAATCTTTGCCAAAGTGATATTTATTTTTTTACAAAGTTTCAGTGGAAGACATCTTTTTATTTGTACAGCTTTATATGTTTTAAAGAGTAGACGTAAGATTGCTCAGAAGATTACATCAATTTACATCTTTTAGCTTTCAATCGTCACACACCATGCAACAAACATGTGAAAATGTTCATCAAATTCAGTGATCACAGTAAAAAAGGGGCTTTCTTGTTGTTAAGGAGTTTGAGCTTGTATACTTAAGGTTTATTTTGATTGCAACAATTGAAACAAGCAGCATTATTGAGTAAGGTTTTCAAATCTATTTGTGTTTCATATTGAAATATTTCTCTGGAGGATTGGTACTGCAGTGCTATGACTTTTTAAATCAGTCAGCTTTCATTGAAAGTAACTAATTTCCCCCTGAAAACTTTGTCTTCTAATAGGTTTGTTTTCATTTATTGAATAATGTATACATGTATGAAGTGTTTGAAAATTATATCAATCAAAATAAAAGGTCCAGAATGTTGTATTCAGAAGAAAGCTGTTGTGTTGTTTTATTTTGGTGTATAATTAAAAAGTCAATATAAAACCTGATGTTGCAACAATAATTTTAACACCTGTTTGCATCTTAGATTTTTATTTTTTGTGCCCATTATTTTATACAAATTAACTAGAATTTATAAGCAAATTATTTCCAGAAAAACACCGGAATAATTTTTGGGAAATTGGATGCATTATTTAGTAAAAATGGACAAATTTAACACAGAAAGTTACTTTAATGGAATTGATGACAAGCGCCCTCTTGGGAATGATGAACGCCATGTTATCAATTTCCAAGATGGCTGCGCCCATGGAGTTTCATGCAGCGATTCAAGTGTTGGTTTCGCCACCTTCAAAACCACCGGGTATGTAAGAAAAAACACATTATAGAAGCTGAATTATTGTTCATTAGTTCCTCTAGTGTTTATTTGAACATTTCAGCAAGTTCCTTAGTTCCTTTTTCAATATATTGCACGGTTCGCTACCCGGCCCTGACTCTATTTCTTCTGCCTGTGACCAGTGCTGACTCGGAATCTTTATTGGATCTGAACACAGGGATTTTATTATTCTGGAATCACAAATTAAATGAGAAGAGACTAGAATCAAAATGAGAACACATTTTTCTGTATCTACCTCCATGGTTTTATCATTTAACTGTTTTATTTGAGATATATCTCTCTATACAATTTAGGACATTACAATATCTCACAGTCCCACACTGTTTCAAAATGTATTTTCAAGCAATAATATAATATTGGTTTAAAAGTAAATGTAAATAAAACCTCAGCTCAGTTGTTCACACAAATTTTTCAGTTGCTGTGAGTTTATGTTTTCAAAATCTGTCATGTTTTTATTGAAATCCATCTTGTTCTTTTACATCTTTATGAAAATAAAAACCCTTTTCAATTTTACTGCAGAATGTGCGACTGAAAGCACAGCGACCCCATGTGATGATGGAACAAGGTTTGACCTTTCGCTCAAGTCAACTCTTGAAAAACTACACCAAGTGCTTGCGAGTGATAAGAGATGTTGTAACCTCTCCTTTACACTTGAGTCAGTTATCACAGACTGGAGGGGAAGACTAGTAGAATGCAAAGACATACGCTGGTTGTACACAGAGCACTGTATGGTTCTGTTACAAGGCCTAAAAGATTCTGTCGCTATTCAGATGGTGGAGTTTAAAAAGGAACAGGGAAAGACAAAACTTGAGAAACCGGGTCCTCATACGGCTCCCGCTCTTTCCCCGGACACGTTCAGTGTAGGGCAGCAGAAAAATCTCATGACGCTGTTGCAGTTTATAGTTTGTCTTGGACTGGTACCAAACCTTCAGAAGGGCATCGGAATTCCAATGGAGAAGAGGTCAGGGTTCGGGCAGATATTAATTGGCAGAGAGTCTGTGCTGAATCCGGAGAGACTGAAGCAGGTAGTGAAGGTACTCTTAGAATGTGTTGAACAGCCTTCTATTGGAGGTTTAATTCTAACAAGACATTTAGGAGATCTCCTAGCATCTCTTCTTCAGATCTCTCATTCTGAAAAACTGTCTCAAACGAAAGATAACAATACAACCGACCAGGCAAAAGATGTAGCAGAACCAACTCAAAGAAGGGAAAACAAAGATTCACTTGTTCTTTCTGAAAACTCAAAGGATGTCGAGTTCTTTCAAAATCAGTTGAAGCGCCTTCTGCAGAGAGCCTACCAACCTCTAGTGATCAGAGAGCTTCTATTCTTACAAGGAGGTCCAGGAGATGAAAGAACAGGAACGGCAAAGACAAACCCAAAGAGTGCCTCTCAGAGAAGCCAGAACCCAAAGAGTGGCTCTCAAAGAAGCCAGAACCCGCTCCCACGAGCACCGCAGTGGCTGGAGAAGGAGTGTGGAAGGCTTTTGACAGAACGTCTGATAAAGCCCAAAGGAATCCAATGGGTGCTTCGAGGACTGCTTGATGTTGGAGGTAGGATCAAATGTAGAATGTTGCTGTGATTCAAATGTGTATCTTTTAAGTCTGCTTCCCATAAAAAAAACTACCTCTTACTCCTGAAAGAACTCCAAAGCCAGAATGACGAAATACAAAATTTAAAAAAACTAATAGTTATAATAACAATAATTGTGCTTGAGGCTAATCATTCTTACTTGCAGCTAAGAAGCTAAATTGTGAAGAATGCAGCAACAACTTTCAAGAAGCAACGTATAACAAACAACTGAGTACATTTGAGATCTAAAGTGTTTGATTTTTTTGGAGAGAGGAAACCTGTGTGGTACAGAAGAGAACCAACACACAACTCTACTCGCATATAAGACTTTTGCTAGAAATGGCCTTTGTGGGGGGAGGCCAGCACTTTTCGCACAAACCAACTGTCCTACCCAAACAAAAACCAAATAACTGAAGAAAAAAAAAGGACAAACAAACCCTAAGTAACACATGACAAAATCATCTTGACTTGCTTAATCAGTAACTCCATGTATAATCAGAGGTATATTATTCTCCAGGGTTGATTTTCTGATTCTTATCTTCTGAACCTTCCTCATGTTTGTTGTTACTGTCAGGAGGAGGATCAGCAGCAGCGAATGCATCAGCTACCACAGATAACTGGAGGAAATGTGACGCAGTGTCTCATCTGATAACCAACTGTCCTCTTCAAGACATTACAGTGGATCAATACTACAAGCTTGTCTGTCCACAGGTAAGATTCAATAGCACTCAACTAATCGGTACAACTTAATTGAGTCGTGGTGGTTTGGATTTGCTGATTTCTTTAGGATCACATTCTTTAACCCTGCGACAGCAGCGATGGAATTAGTAAGTACTACAAAAAATGCCATAGGGCACAACAACACTGTTGTCCAACAGGGCCCAATTTCATAGAGCTGCTAAGCACAAAAATTTGCTTAGCATGAAATTTCTTCCTTGACAAAAACAGGATTACCAACCAAGTTTTCATTTGTTGCACATTGCTTGTTACTGGTATTCAGCTGTTGTTTGCAAATCCTAAAAATCATAAGGAAATTTGGTTGGTAATCCTGTTTTTATCAAGGGTAAAATTTCATTGTTTTCAAATTTTTGTGCTGAGCAGCTGTTTGCGATTGGGCCCAGTACTCTGGGGAATCAAAGCTAATGATCTTTATTGATATTGAAAGTTTAGTAAAAAAAGACATGTAGGCCATCAGAGGAGGAAAAGTAGTGATTTACAAAATGGATCTTGTGTTTTTTTTAACTTTTTGTTTAACAGCTGTGATTGTACTCAACAATTACATCGCCATTAAGTTACCTAGCAGCGTAGTTGTTGCAGGTTCTGTAAATTTAAACAAATGAGTGATTTCATTAATTAATAACTTACCAATAGTTCAGTTGGAACAGAGATAAGATATTTAAACTTTAATTTGATTTATTAATTTTGAATAAAAAAACTAAACTATAAATTCTGATATGATTAGATCCTGGAGCTTCTTCACTTCAAAGATAAGCTGCTTCTAAAACAGGTTCTTCGTGTTGCCCAGAGCTGCATCGTTACCATGACAACTAGGCATCCTCAGCTTGCAAACACTTTCCTGATTAGTCCAGTACTGGAGCCCCTGCTTGCCACACTGCATGAAAGAGGTTTGTTCAGAAAATCAGATTACCAAATGACACAAGGTGTGTTAAAGCATTGTATACTCTGTTGCTTTTATGAGCCACGCGAGAAAGCACTGATTATACAGTGTTCATCAAAGCCAGAATAACATTCTATATCCACAATTCGCCTGGGTAACTGACTACATGTAGTCTTGAAATTGCGGTTTACCAAAGATATCTGCTCTAAAAAAGTTGTTTTACCAAAGAAGAAAACAATTGGCCACCACATTTACAATTTGTTTGTTTTAAAATTCAACCACCAATTTGACTAACTAAACCAAATCCAATTTGTCATACTATGACCAAAATTGGATTTGGATAGATTGGAAAGATGTTTAAAAAGTAATCCTTTCGTAATCTTAGCAAGTATTGATTTTATTTTGACAAAATGCATACAAAATGTAAATATTATATGATATATCTGCATTTTGATCAATGCTTATGAAATCCTGTGTTTATTTCAGCACCAGCATCAGCAGAAGATGGCGGTCCGTTTGTTCTTGTGGACGAGCCTACACTGACTCAATGCATTGAAGACGTTCATCATATCTTCATTGGATTACCAGATCCGAGCCCCTGTCTCCTTAAGATGTTGCAACCAGTTGTTCATCCCATGTTTAAACTTCTCTGCTTTGCAAAGCAAGGGGTCTGTAATCTCAGGTACGTTGATTCAAGAAGTGTCTTAAGCGAAGAAGGGCTTGAGAAAAGTTTTGTTGTTGTGCTGAGTTTGGTAAACTTCAATGTATTAAAGGGAACATAAGGGTTTTTGGGACCATTCGATTTTTTGTCATAAATGTAGATAGATACATACATGTACAATCAAACTAACCTGTGAAAATTTCATTTCAAAAGCAGTTAGCGATTTTGAGCTATCACTGAAAATCTAGAGCGTTTATGTCCATGCAGGAAGAATAATCCGTAATCAGAGTAAAAACAGTAATCACCTCTGAAAAATAAAATGCTCCGTGGATCACTGAGGTAGGCATAGTTTTAAACCATATCGTTCAAAGCAGTCAATTTTTTTTCCATTTTTTCTTTTCATGGTCAGTTTTGTGAGTTGCTACAAGTGCTTTATGTTATCTCTTTTCTCAGGTCCAAGATTGAAGAAATTCTTCTCTACTTTTTCTGCAACTCTGAGCATCAGACCACTCTGGAATATCTTGGAAATATATCCTTCCTACAGCGTGATTCCCAGACTGAGAGTGTGCATCGTGGCATTGCATTCACGCCTGGTTCTGAAGGTGGTGCTGTTGTCATGTTCAGGCAAAATATCAGGTTTGTCCTAATCAACTTCTTCTTCCCCTCCCCCTTTTAGCCCCTTTCAGCCCTGGGATTGTTGTTTTACCCCGTGCTTATCCAGGCGCATTTTCACATTGTGTCTTTCCACTGGGTTCTGGTTGCACATGTCAGGCCATAAACAATTTTGGTTTCATTTATGCTGTAGGTTCTTTTGGTTTGGTTAGCAGTTTGCAAAAGCTAATTCAATTTTTTCATATAATATTTCCATTCACAAAAGCAATATAGGTAATAGATCCATGATAATTTCTTACACTCTGGTACACAATGTTTGATCTAATACCGTTCAAATTATTGTTTTTGTAAAAAGATTTTTTTTTTACTCCCACAAATATTGACTCAATATTTTTAATTGTCATCTGCTAAGAATCCAATGTGAATTCAAGACTATTCCTGTCACTTTAACTTCTTTTTGTTTGTGTTTTAATGTTTTCTGGGGTTTATTCTCAACTTCAGAGCTGAAGAGCAGTTTGCAGACAGTCTGATGTCTCAGGAGCTTACTGCAGCGACTGTCTTTGATCTACTCCAGAAACTGAAGATTAAGGGACTTGCTGGAGATTTCTTCATTTTAGTCTTGAAAGTAAGTATTCAACTTCAGCTAATAAGTCTTTAAGACTATATTTGACTATCCTCCCCAATCAATAATCTTCAAAGTACGTTTAATTGCCCTTCAAATGTTTGCTGATAAACACAAGTATCAGTGGTCAAATTTTTGAATGCCTGGATTAAAAGTTATAATTTTAATTAAATAATTTGGGGTAAAACAAGGACAAATTTACCAGAGCGGGATTTGAACCAACAACTCTGGATTAAAGTGGCGGCACTCCACCAACTGATCTATCTAGCCCTATGATGGTGGTCTCCCTATTTTGTCAATGTCTTTGGTAATTTGTCCATTTATTTTGTTTTGTTTATAAGGAGTTAACTTCAATCACTTCAAGACCATCATCCAAAGATACCCAAGATCCTGACCCTTCTCGCATCCTCCTCAACATAGAAGAGACTCAAGACACTCAAGTCACTCATATACAGCACTCTCTTCAAGTCCTTGCCATCTTGTCTAAGCTCTGCGAGGATCTTGGGCCCGCTGTCTTAGAGAATACTTCACAGATGTTGGAGTTTGCTCGTGCGACGTTGGATCGTGCTGCATCGTCGTTGGATTGCCAGGGGGAAACGTGCGATGTGTTTGAAACCGAGACGTTGACACTTGCCCTTGGATTGGTATCGGCAATACTGCGTGGAGATTTAGAGGTATGTAACATTTGTCTGACACTGGGTTTCTCACTGGTTTTTTTTCCCTGGTTTTAGTGCCAAGTATGCAAGCCAAAATGTATGCGACTGGTTAGAATTTTGTGTTTGAGAACAAATTCAAGAACAGCAGGCCTGAAGTACAGAGAGACCACCAAGGCTATGGCCACTGGTGCCCCTTTGAAAAGTTTTTTTTGGACTTTAAGACTTTCTAATGCAAGTGCTCTTTGCAAAGTGAAAATGACCTTGCCCTCTCGAAGAAGAAATTCCAGTCCTGTATGATTGTTAAGAAATCAGAGTCGGAGTGAACAGGTACTTAAAAGTTGTCAATTTTTCTTTTGTGAACAGAAAAAGGTTACTTCAGAAAACCGTGAATCCCTCATGAACCTTCTGCCATCACTGGAGAAAATATCACATGACCACCCAATAGAGCCTCTCCAGAGAACAGCAACTGACCTCCGCATCGCCATAGCAACCCACGGTGCTGTCTGGTCGGAATCGATGAAGGAAGCAACTGAGGATTTAAAGTCAAAGCTCACAATGGACAGAGAAAAAGTTTCTAAGATAGAAGATCGGACTAAGAAAAATGCTGGAGACAATTTGCTAAGCAAGGAAGACCCTGTTACTCCCACAGAAAAAAGGAATGTCCAGATAGATAGAAATCTTATTTACGAGGATGGTGCTTCACGTCCTGGAGTTGAAGCCAATGCAGAGTCTTCCAGAACAGCAATGAGTGAGAAAAGACCAAACTCGTCGGTTTCACAACACAGCGACGAAGAGCCAGCTATCAGTAAGAACTTTGATGAGGCTTTTCAAGAACTCTTCGATCCTCTTTTGCCGACGAGAGGCCACGCCCTGAGGGTCCTTGGGAAGCTCCTGCTGGCCAGAGACCCCAAGGCTATGCAGAAGACGGATATGCTGCTGGGAATATTTGTTGAGAATCTTAATCATGAAGATTCTTATATCTATCTCTCTGCCATTCAGGTAAAACAAAATTAACACTAATTTTTAATGTATTTCATTGGCAAATAGAATTAAAAGAATTTATTATACTCTTTTTTGAAAATCTGGGCTCAATTGGTCATTGAAGTTGCAAGAAAATAATGTAAGATAAAAACACCGTTTTTGCACAACTTTGTTTGCTTTCAGATGCATAATAAAAGGCTTCAGTATTTGAGTTGAGAAATTACCTCCTTCTCAAAAACTACGTTACTTCAGAGGGAGCTGTTTCTCTTAATGTTTTATACTATCAACAGCTCTCCTTTGCTTGTTACCAAGTCGGTTGTTATGCTAACAATTATTTTGAGTAGCTCTGTGAAATTGGGCTCTGGTTTTAAAAGCAAATCCAAAATTGTATGCAAAGTAGAAGAGTTATTGTCTAAAATGTCTTCCTTTTTATCCCAGGCCCTTTCATGTGTAGCAGATGCGTTTCCAGAAAGAGTCATTCCACATCTTTGTGAGGAGTTTGTTGGTGGCAAGAAGAAAGTGAAAAGAGAAGTAGAGACAAGAGTCAAACTCGGAGAAGCTCTAGTTAGAGCCATAAGATCACTTGGTTAGTTCCTTGAACAATTTAGTCTTCAAATTTAAAATCTTTTCCCCAAAGTTCTTAGAATTTTGTTCACTGTTGCCTTCTACTTGGATGTTATCTTTTGTTACCATTGTATAAAGTGTCACATTGGATATCGTTAAAAATTTGACTGAAATTCTGATTAGCAATTGTAGTCTAATATCACTTTTTGCCCAATTCAATCAAACACATTTGATATACAGATAAATGAATTCCCAAACTCTTCTGGAAACTCTGGGTTTACAAGAAGGTACAATTTTAGATATCGGCCTGCGATTATTAAAAAAACATTTATTGTTATTTTATTATGATAGGTGAGCTGGTACCCCGCTATGCAAACACGTTACTGGGTACATTCTTACAAGGAGCGCAGGACACCGATGCTGTGATCAGGGCGAGCAGTTTGTCCAACATGGCTGATGTCTGTAAACTGTTACGATTCTCACTTGGTCCAAATCTTCATGAGGTATGAACAAAAGTAGTATTCAAATTGAAATAAACCTGAACAGTTTACCAACACAATTGCAAGAGAGACGCAATTTTAAATATTACCCTTTTGATTGTTTTTCATCTTTTACATTTGCATATCTTGAGAAATAATTCTACATAGAGAACAAAGACATTGACTAAATAGGGAAATCACCAACAGAAGGCTAGATAGCCCAGTTGGTAGAGCGCCAGCTTGTTAAATTGGAGGTCGTTAGTCCAAGTCCTGCTCTAGTCAATCTGTTTTGTTCAAACCCAAGTCATGAGACGTAAACTTGTCAACATTTTCTTGATTAGAGTTGTGGTTTTAAGATAAACCAGAGGTGGGATTAGTATTGATTTTACGAGGTTTCAGATCTTACTTTGCAAATCATGTTTTTTACATAAGTTTTTTGCTATTTAACCAAAGGTATCAGATAGCGAAGACATTAGAACTCTTCAAGTCAAAATCGTTTTGGCTTTTGTTGTTTGTCAAAATCAGTAAAACAAATGTTAGAGATTAAGAGGGAAAAATAAAGACAAATTATGAATTGTGAAATTTTTAAATCTGCTCATTTTTGCTTTTAAAAAACAGGTTCTGAACTGCCTGATGACCATCCTGAAGAGTGACCCCCAGGTTGAGGTCAGAAGGTCATGTGTTCTTGTACTCACCCTCCTTCTCAGGGGACTTGGGAAGGATGCATTGAAGGTATGAGGCTTTTGAGCCAGGCCATCAGTTGTATGTAACAGATACATTTGTTTACCATGGGATAATACTGTTATTAAGGCCTAGTTGGTTTTTAGCAAAGGGCACTACCATCGGATATTCTGAAAGTCTATAAGAATGCTTTGAATGGGCACCAAGTCCAGGATTAGGAGAGGGGCAGGAGGCCTTAGTGTCGGGGCCTTCATGGATAATTTGGGGTGGATTCGAACCCATGGCATTTGTTTTACTAGAGAAGATAAATACTACCAGACCACCAAGCTAGAGGCGGTTCAAATCCTATGTGTTGCGGGGTAAAAACACATTTTTTGCAAAAATTCTTAACTTAATTTCTGCTAATTTTAATCCATTAGTCTCTGAAGAATCTGAAAAATGTTCTTAGAATTTAGGAAAAAGAAACATGATAATTTTCAAAAAGAAAATGTAATTTATTTTAAAAATGTACTTTGTTATGATATTGATTTCAGGTTCTTGAAAATGTTATGAGGGACATCTACCGCGGTCTGAAGTTGGCGCTAAGCATCGAGAAAGATGACGTAATCCGTTTACATTGCCAGCTAGCTCTGGAAGAAATTGATACAGTTATGAGAGACTTCATGTTCCCAAAACAAACCCTGACAAAGAAGATCACCGTGTTGCCATGACAACAACACCAACAACAACAACATAATTTAATATAAATAAGCAACCTACTTAAGTCTGAATTCTGATTGTTTTGCCCTCGGAAAATCAGACAAGTTATGATTAAGTAGCTTTAAAGATGTGCTCATTTGGTCAGCCCTCGAACTTGATAAAATGTTTCAACATTTTTCTGAGGAACAAGTATCATGCCTGTAAAGTAGTCATTGTTAGAATGTTCTTTTCCTTAAGCCCTCCACGTTTGACAGGAGCGAAATGAATAAAGTATTCTTAAATCAGCTCCTAGGTGCAGCCAGAAGCTGGCCCAATAGTGGCCCAACAGTCTGTATATGATTGTCAAAATGCCTTTAATATTCTTTTTTTTTGCAATTGGGAAACAATTTTTATAAAGGATATTTTAGCAATTTCTGTAAAATGTAAAAACTTTTGCCTTTTTTTATTTAGGGTCAATGACGTTTATGTTAGAAGCTGTTTTTCTTGGAGGCAGAATTTTTGAAGTGATTTAACAGTGTGGTTGAAGAAAACAAAACGTATATCAATGTTTTAATAAGGAACCCCAGAGTTATACATTGCATGCCCAAAACAACACATGAAATATTTGAATTATTTGTAACTGATAAACAATTGTATATTTCCGAATAAAATATTCAGGCCCGCATCAAAGCATACGTGAATTCTTTTCTTGTCCATTAATATCTAAGATTGTATGTTTAAAAAAAGCTCCTTACATAAAACAGTATAAGCTGAAAACAAAAGAAGGATCAAGTAGTTTCTTGAAAGAGATGGATGTACTGAAGGGGGGGAGTAATATTAAATGTGGACCTAGGTTGATTTTGTTGACTTTTGATAATCAATTTGTTATAGTTTCTTTTTGGAAAGTTTACCCGAAAAGTTTAACAAAAAACAAAAAAATAAATCCCTTCAAATGAGATCTAAATAGGATCAGTACATTTCACCATGAAACGCGTGCGTTTCGTCGTTTGAACCCTTTTTAAACAGCCGTTGGTTCATGGTTGTAAAAATCATCAAACAGCCGTCGTGCGTGCATTGTTACGATGATGTAACTTGAGACGGGAATGAGGAAGAAAATGTGTGATGTCTGGGCCCGACTTGACTTGTTTCAAAAATAACTTTATGAAACATCGTAAAGTTATTGTTATAAACAACAGGGAAGCTTTAAGAACATTAATTGAGCTTCTACTGACTGCGAAGAAGCTCCACACATCACCATAATGTTGGTTTTGTTGGGTAAGTGAAGAAAGAGTGTTGCATCAGTTTCGTGAAGAAAGTGTTCTCTCAATCAACGGCAGAAGCAGTGTGTAACTTATATAAGTCTGTCTGTCTTATTTAACTGTCGGTGTCAACTACCCAAGGCTGACTGTAGTGTACAGTACGTAATAAAACTAATCTCACAATTCTGTTCTGTTTGTATTCTGTAAAATAAAAAAAGTATTAACTCCAACTTTACCATGGAGGTAGAATAAGAACTGGAATTGCACCCAACATTCAACAACTGTTTTCAACATTATCGGGCAGGTAGGGCTGAGTGAACGCCCATGTGTCATTACTGACTCAAACTGTACAAGTGGCCTGCAGAGCCAAACAAGGTGTGACAACAAACTAGGTATTAAAAAAATTCAGATAACTTTTCGTAGGGCGCCACCACTTTTTCACTAATTTTTACAAAAAGGGATATCGCATATGCATTGAGGTAAATTAGATACTATGTTCTTTCATATCGTATGAAAAAGTGGTGGCACCATACGAACATTTTCCCCAAAATTCTATAATTCATAATTTCTTAATACTTTGTATATAATATGCAATTATTTTTATTTAATACAGGAGGAGGGAGTGGCTTTATAGGAACAGCCGTTAAGAGGTTACTTACCCAGAGGGGGCACAGTGTCTTACTCGTTTCTCGCACACCAGGGAAGGATAAAATCTCATGGGTAAGTGACACCGCAAGTCTTACACATTGCTTGAACATATTTGGGAACCTCAGTGTGAAAGAAGCAGAACAATGCACTGTAATAGACACACTATAACTGGGGCGCCGGACGATGTACAAGTAAAAAATAAAAAAAAGGAGTACAACTCCCCAGTTAAAGAGTCTACACCATGAAACAGAATATTTCTTTCAAATATTCCTGAGACTTGCACCATTCCAGAATATCACTTCAAACTTATTTGAAGGAACAATTGCTTTCAGATATAAATTGTAATGTCTTATAAATGCTCTCTCATGTTTTTGTTGTCAGATTTCAGTGACCTTTTTGTACATGCCTAAGAGACCTAATATGCACCATAAGGCAAATGAAATGTGACTTTTCATAAGTTTTTTTGATTTTTTTTTAAATGTGAACTTTTCTTTTCAAACCAGGATCGTTTGAAGTCCAAAGGGTTACCAGCTTGTGATGCAGTAGTCAGTCTGTCGGGAGAGAACATTCTTAACCCTCTCAAAAGGTAAATCAGTAAAATAAGAGCAAATAAGACTGAAAGTTCCTTCTGAGGTTGGTCTTGACCTGATTTTAAATACCCATACTGGTAAATATGTTGTACATGCTAAAATAATTTTTGTCTCACTGAGACAAAAGTTATTTTTGTGACATTGTTTTACTCATTTTTCAAAAACTACAGCACCTCAGTAAGTAATATTTCAAGGGAATGCTGTCCAGCATCCATATCTTCAAACTGTGTAAATTTAATTTAAATCTGTGGACATTGTGTTTTGTTTCGTATGAAAATGTCTCAAACCCTTTGAGATGATCTATTTTGGCCCTGTTTATTTGCCTAGAGGTAGTGATCAGATCGAAATGATGAAGTATTTGTCTTATTTTGATCTTCATTCAGATGGACTGAAGAGTTTCAGAAAGAGGTGAGAGATAGTCGTGTGCAGACAACTGCAACACTAGTCAAGGCCATCGCCGAGGCTAACAAACCTCCCAAGGTCTTTGTGTCCTCATCCGCTGTAGGTAGGTAAAAACCCAAGTGGGGTATACATATAAAATAATAATAATAATAATAGTCAGTTTTTATATAGCGCTTTATACACCATGTCTCAAAGCGCTTCCACATTATTACCCCTGGTCACTGGGCCTTAAATCATTCCTTAAACCATCTCAGCTCTCTGGGGAGTATACAGCCTGTGCCGCCAAATATGTAGCGCACTAAGCTAATCAATCACAAAAACCATCTCTGCCCTTACAGGTACCCATTTACCCCTTGTTTGGGAGAAGCAATTATAGTTAAGTGTATTGCTAAAGACCACAAGTGTCATGACCGGGATTCGAACCCACACTCTGCTGAACAGACACACCAGAGCTTGAGTTCGGTGCTCTTATCCGCTCGGCCTAGACACCCCACGGAGCCACTTGGTCATCGAAGTTGCAAGAGAATAATGAAATAAGAAATTCCCCTGTTGCTCAAATTTGTTTGCTTTCAGATGCCTATTTAAAGGCTTCAGTCCTGATCATTGTTTGATTGACAAATTACCTCTTTCTTAAAAACTATGTTACATCAGATGGAGTTTCCTACAATGTTTTATACTACCAATAGCTCTCCATTGCTAGTTTACAAGCAAGTTTTTATGCAAACAACTATTTTGAGTATTTTTCTATAGTGTCCAGCTCCTTTAAGCAGCTTTATGAAATTGGGCCCTGGTTTCGCTACTGTTTTGATGGGTTCATACTTCAAAGTTACTACATCGCCAAACCATGTTATTGTTTTATGAAGGTTACTACGCCCCAAGCCTGACAGATGAATACACAGAGGACAGCCATGGGGGACACGCCGATGAACTGGCTAGATTATGTGCAGCTTGGGAGGAGAGCTCCATTCTGCCTGAGACTCACGATCATGTCAGACATGTTACTGTTAGGATAGGTAAGCTTACAAAAAAATTAAAATAAAAATTCAGACAGTGTAGGACATGGCACCATGGCAGTTTCTGTTGGTGTCGTGGGTTATTTCAAGGCCTGATAGTTTAGCTGTTTTCTTTTCTAGGTTTGGTTCTCGGACGTGGAGGTGGTGCTATTGAGCAGATGATCTGGCCGTTCAGACTCGGCGTTGGTGGCGTCCTTGGTTCAGGCAATCAGTACTTCCCATGGATTCACATCGATGACATCGCTGGTATATTCGTCCATGCTATCGAGAATCCCAACACCCCTGCAATCCTTAATGGGGTAGCTCCTTCACCCATAACAAACCGGGAGTTCACTAAGGCTTTTGCTTCGGCGCTCTGGAGACCTGCAATTATCCCAGCACCGGGTTTTGCCATCAAGACGGTGTTTGGTTCAGAGAGAGCAGTCATGCTCCTCGAAGGACAGAAAGTTATTCCTAAAAGGACAATTGAGAGTGGATATGAATTTAAATACCCGGATATTGAAGGAGCGGTGAAGAACATAGTGGAATGCTGATTAGATTTTCTTTTCTCTCAGCTAACTAACCTCCAAAGGTCATGCTGGTCCAGTAGTTAGACTACAGGACTTGCAATCACAAGGTTGTGAGTTTGAATCCTACCAAGCTCACTGTGGTCCAGTGGTTAGACTGCATGACTTGCAATCACAAGGTTGTGGGTTTGAATCCTGCTAAGCCAACCTCTGATTATGTAGTTACTGAATCACAATTTCGTGATGGTTTTAATAGTAGTCTTGTGGTTAAACTGCTTGACTTGCAATCAAAAAGTTGTGAGTTCGAATCCTACCAAGCTAATTGTTTATTTTATAATGACTAGAAAAAGTATTGTCATCTAGTTACTGAATCACAATTTCCTGATTTGTTGAATTCATAATTGTGGACATTTAAACAATGTGTGTATGAGAGAGATTGACAGCTAGGTTTGTATGTCCCCTTGTGAGAGTTAAAAGAGTTCCTTTTACGGGAATATGATCTAAGACAAAGTACAGGATTGTTTGTATATTTTATATTTTAAAAAAAGTTTTGTACTTTGGAAACTTACTGGTTAGTATTTGAAGACTCCGTAGTTACTTTGGTTTTCACAATCAAATTAGTCATGATGTGAAAAATCGCAGGCATTCTAGTCGGATGGAATTTAAATCCATGACCTTTGAGCAGCAGATATCTTACCAACAAATATTCACAGTCGTATGATCTATGCATATTCATATCTATGCAATTAATGTCAGCAACAAGGAGTTTCTTTTTTTCTTTTTTTTTAAGTCGCTGGCAGTTTGTATAACACTATGCAGAATTTGGCTTTGCTTTTTATTGGAAGAGTTTTTTTCTTTCTTCAAATCATCTATTTTCATTTTAAGGTTACCAGAAAGTCTTTTTGGGTCAAAATAGTAAGTTTGAATTGGGTTTTTAACATACAGAGTGAATCCCCAAATTCAAGTCCACTTTTCTAATTCCCAGAAAGATGCAGTGAATTTTTTAATAAATTTTCAAAATGCAAAAATGATCAGGTGCAATATAGCACTGCATGAGGGTTAGTTCGTTTGTTAATTACTGCCTTTCATGTCAATGCTGGTGAACATTATAAGCCTTGAAAATAAGTTAAATTTATTAATGAAGGAAAAACGATTTGTCTAAATGTTTGTTTTGCTCGTTTTCCTTGTCTTTTTTGAACCAAGTATGTCTGAGCAATACTAAAGATGGCTGGCCGCTGTCTTTATAGATGTTATGACCCCCGCCCGTGTGACCAATATTCGACCAATCAGAATGCATACTCTCCGCGGTAATTAATAACACATTTAAAAAGACGAAAACGACACGTGTTGAAATTTACCCCTTGCACCTTACAATGCTATTCAACTCTTATGCCATTTTGGAAGTCTGTTGTTTGTAATCTTCCTCTATCAAATGCATAGTGTGACAAAAGAGTACGCACCAAAAGGCACATTTTTACAAACAAAACATAAAACACAAAATAAAGTATTGCTGATCGTAGAAATTTAGCTGAATAACTGTATCTTTATTATTCCATCATATATCTGCGTATAGAATTATGTATTGCAAAATAGTATACAACTGACTCTGTTTTGCATTCACATTATGCCTTTCTAACAATCGTTCTTGAAAAACACAATCATTATGGCCCATGGATACCCGGGCACATGCGAGTTTGATTTGATTCTATTATTTATTCGTTAAATGTATAAATAAGAAAAGACGTCAGAACAATATATAAAAAACAGTAACAACACTACAATCACGTTAAACGGTAATTAGTAATATACAAAAAGTTGTCTTGAAGGCTTGGTTTTTGGAAAAGTTTGGTCGTTTTAATCCTATATAATGTAGATTAAAAATAACCTGTGAAAAGTTTCATTTTAAAAGGTGGTCGCGTTTTGGGGACATCACCGAAAATCCGGAGCGAATGTTGTCTGCACACCATTGAAGAATAATCCATGTGCAAGAATACACGGGCGCTTCTTATTAAATTTTTGTGATATGAATATCTTTTATATAACTACTTTGAAGTGAAATATTTCTCAAAATGCTTTATACAATCGAAATATACTGTATGTGTTTCTAATCAAAAGTTTGTAGGCCGGTTTAAAAAAAAATGATTACCAAAAGTGGAAAATGGGGCTTTTTCACAAGCCTGAAGTGCGTCTATGAAAAAAACCATGAATTGGTCACGTTGTTTACTTGGTAAAAAAACCTGTAAAACAACATGTTGTCAAAACCTTTATATAGCCAACAGCAGCATAAAGAAGGCGGTTTGATATTTATTACAGATTGAGAACTTTGTTTTCATGTCGGCGATATTATGTTGTGTTCTTTTTAGTCCCCACCACGTCTGTTACTGTTAGGTCTCTTTCTCTGCTGTCTGCGGCGCTGTACACGTCTTCGGTAACTGTTCTTCTTTGGCTTTTGCGGCCGCTGTGCGTTGCCACCTGAAGGAAACAATAACAAAATGCATTTAAAACTAATGTAAGGTTGAGTGTTCTTTTCTTCGAGGGAAAAATCGAGATAAAATAACAACACTCTCGTATTTTCAACGGAATTGTAGGAATCGAGTCCAACTCAGATTTTCAACATTTTTTGTTAAAATACTTTAGTCGGTGTTTTGTCACTAGAGACCGGGTAAGAATGTGCTGTTTTAGCTTTATGTCGGTCGTTATGCATGTTTCAGGCGATTTGCTTTATGCAAACCAATAAATGTCCATCGAAAGATTTGAATCAATTACATTATAGATACCGGAAAGAATATGCAGTTTTCCCAGTTCTTTGTTACCATCGTGCCAATCGTTGTGCATGTTCAGGAAAAATAAATAAACCTACCACCATTTTGTTCCTGAGACTCGTCATCATCATCCCCACCACCACGACCACCACCAAGGGATGCACCTCCTGTTTCTTCGCTGGACTCTGAGTCGTCTGCCGCCTCAGTGGTTGCCGGGGCCTGAGTGGTTATAACCGGGGCGTTGGTCACCGGGGCAGGGGAGGAGGTGGCAGATGTGGTGGTAGGGGCAGTTGTGGTTACTGGTGGTCTTCCATCCACTGGGGGAAAAGTAGGATAAAATGATTATTTATGGTTATCGAAAACGATTGAAACAAAATATAAAACCATATTAATGTCATCTGAATTGTATTAAAAGGGATTTGGAATATATATGGGAATATGAAATGATTCATGATATTAAACTCGGCACAAGTTTCTTAATTTTGTATTTCTCGCCAACACTTCTATAAGTTTCAACAAGATTTTGCGGCAAGCTTTGGTTTTATTATACGTCGAGATGAGTTTATAGAGAGACCGACTTCATATTATGACATCACTTACCTTGGCAGGCAAATTCGTATTCCAGGTCAACGCACTTCTGTCCGGCCAAACATGGGTTACTGAGGCACTCGTCGCCATCTGGTTAAAATAATTCATTTTTAAAATTAATCTAAGAGTTTACAACATAATGTATAATATACATCAGAAATAAAGTGAAAAGGTAAATAATAATAATAATAATAAAAAAAATGAATTGTCTTATATAGCGCACGTATCTACCAATCAAGGTACTCAAGGCGCTTAGTTACACAGAAAGAATTGGTTATTAAGTTATGAATTGTGAGACCCAATTATGTAGCACCTTATAAGGGTTTACAAGGTGCTATGGCGCATACAGCAGCCACAGCCAGGAACACCGGGGCAAACCCCTTCTCTTTTCGATAAGTGCACTGGGTTATTTTACATGCGTTACACAACACATGGGACCAACGGCTTTACGTCCCATCCGAAGGACGAAGCAATGGTTGAGTGTCTTGCTTAAGGACACAAGTGTCGCGGCTGGGGATTCGAACCCACACTCTGCTGATCAGAAACACCAGAGTTTGAATTCGGTGTTCTTAACCGCTCGGCCACGACACTTCCACGAGTGTTGTTAGGTCAGTCGGTGCTTTGTTCTTAGAAACGTTTTTATTTTCACTTTTGAGGTTGCTAAATGGTAATTGAACCTTGGTCGACCCAAACCAACTGCCATTAGGGGAAAATGGCCACCCACTCTTGCCATCCCCAGTAGCACAATTGGTTAGCGCGTTGTACTTATAGACAGTAACCTAAACGCGTTGCTGTGAGGATATGCAAAGGTTGTGAGTTTGAGTTTCACCTGGGGAAATGTATGGCCATGATTTTTTTTAATGAAATATGTCTTTTGGACAATTTCACTCTCACATTGCCACTCATACTCGCCGTCCCCAGTAGCACAATTGGTTAGCGCGTTGTACTTATAGACAGTAACCAAACGCGTTGCTGTGAGGATATGCAAAGGTTGTGAGTTCGAGCCTCACCTGGGGAATTGTATGGCCATGATTTTTTTAAACTGAAATAAATTATATCTTTTTTGAAACAATTTTACTCATTTTGCTCTTACATTGCCACTTATTCTCGCCGTCCCCAGTAGCACAATCGGTTAGCGCGTTGTACTTATAGACAGTAACCAAACGCGTTGCTGCGAGGATATGCAAAGGTTGTGAGTTCGAGCCTCACCTGGGGAAATGTATGGCCATACTTTTCTTTTAATGAAATATGTGTTTTGAACAATTTTACTCATTTTATTCTTACATTGCCACTCATACTCGCCGTCCCCAGTAGCACAATTGGTTAGCGCGTTGTACTTATAGACAGTAACCAAACGCGTTGCTGTGAGGATATGCAAAGGTTGTGAGTTCGAGCCTCACCTGGGGAAATGTATGGCCATGATTTTGTTTCAATGAAATATATCTTTTTTGAAACAATTCTACTCATTTTGCTCTTACATTGCCACTTATTCTTGCCGTCCCCAGTAGCACAATTGGTTAGCGCGTTGTACTTATAGACAGTAACATAAACGCGTTGTTGTGAGGATATGCAAAGGTTGTGAGTTCGAGCCTCACCTGGGGAATTGTATGGCCATGATTTTGTTTTAGTGAAATATATCTATTTTGAAACAATTTTACTCATTTTGCTCTTACATTGCCACTTACTCTCGCCGTCCCCAGTAGCACAATCGGTTAGCGCGTTGTACTTATAGACAGTAACCAAACGCGTTGCTGTGAGGATATGCAAAGGTTGTGAGTTCGAGCCTCACCTGGGGAAATGTATGGCCATACTTTTCTTTTAATGAAATATGTGTTTTGAACAATTTTACTCATTTTGCTCTTACATTGCCACTTATTCTTGCCGTCCCCAGTAGCACAATTGGTTAGCGCGTTGTACTTATAGACAGTAACCAAACGCGTTGCTGTGAAGATATGCAAAGGTTGTGAGTTCGAGCCTCACCTGGGGAAGTATCTGGCATTTTTATTTTTTTACAATACCACTTTACAGCGTGCTCCTTTTTGCATTCCCATTTACCTAATGGGTATATCACCACAGTGCAGAAGCCTGAGGAAATTATGCGAAGATGAGTTCGAACCTCTATACGGGGGAAATGTCTGACAATCTACTGAATTTGTCTTTTTATTCTGATATGGAGCTGAAACAAGGTTACCCCTTCACAGTGCCATCAAAGGATGTAGGCGCGGCATGTGGTATCCGATCCGAAATTGCATGGCAGAGCAGAACGCACATAATATACCAGCCACGCTCTATAGTGCCTGGTTAAACGCAACATGCTTTTTGCTGTTTGAATACCCCGGCCATTTCATTTATTGACAAAAAAAAAGTATATTGTATAATAACAGGGATATCGGTTCAGACATTTAATGTCTTTTAAATTTGACCTTTAATACTTACCTATCCTATAGTTGACACTGAATCCTTGTCGTGTATTAAACACATCTGTGTACAGGTTCAACCACGCCCTGTCACCTGGTACCTCAAAGGTAACCGGCATCCCCATGGTCGCATTCAAACCCTCTGCTCCAAACGCTCGCAGATTCTCCCGATAGTCAGCGAGTGAACCATTGCCGATCGTCAATTCATCAACTCCCTCCAGACCCAATGCGTTTATGGTGATTTCGACTTTCTTGGCGTCAGGGACCCCGACGAAGTAACTGCAGTCTTGGTTGTTTGGGTAAGGGTTGGGGAAACCGGGGGAGGTTATGACACCCTGTCTCTGACCGTAGAAGTTCCGGTTTCGGTCATTGCAACTAGAAACTGAAACAGGAAAAAACCAAAATGAATCAGTCGCTGGAAAGGAATTATGATAACGTCCGGGGTGGATAGTTCAACTTCTCAACTTTTGACGTGGACCTACTTTTGTTTTAATTTGCTGTATAAGAAATAATTTAGGTTTTCCCAGCCAGTTTCAGCAAAAAACTACCCGCTTATTTCATTTTAACGCGCCGCTGAATAACCACGCATACCTGTTACCCTAATCTACTCAAACTATATCGCTATAAAAAGTGCATAATTTCGGGGTTTTTTCTCATTCAGGTTCGCTTCAGTCATGCTATTTAATTTGTACACCAACTACATTTTGACCATTCCCATAGTTTAACTTCTACTACATCTAAACAATTGATGATTGTTGAAATGCCGATTCAACAGAGCAGTTATTTCCAAACGAAATTTATTCCGGGTGCTAAAACGAATGGATTTTTGTTGAAAATGGCTGGGAAAACTTATTACCGGGATTTTTTTACCATTACTATTCCAGGATCATTTTGATGGTTTGAATGAAACACTTACCGACTTCAGTCTGGCAGTAATCGCCTTGGTAATTCACAGGACACTGGCAGTAAGGGCTTCCACTTGGTTTGGGGTCACACACTGCATTCTGCTTGCATGGATTGGGGTTACATGATACTAAGAAACGAGAGATTCAAGATAATTGGCTAATTATAATGAGCAGACATTAGCCGATTTCACGAGTACGCAACGGTGTAAGTCCACTTGCGCAGTGTTTATGAAGCAACTTGTGCCACAAACATTGCGCAAATGCCATGGTCTTTACGCAGTTGCGTAAAGTTTCGTGAAATCGGCCACTGGTGTTTTAAATGAGATTTGGGTTGAAATGTTATGAACATTCATATAGAATTGTGTATTTGTCATCATGATTGGCGTTCACAAACGAAGCCAAACTTGATGTAGGCCAACATAGATGTTTAAATTAGATTTTGGTGTGGGATTATGAAGATATTAGAAACTAAATAGAATTGTGTACAAACTAATAGACTTCATCATATTTACATTTGATTGGCTTTTCACAAGTGAAGCCAAACTCGATGTCAATGCAAGTTTCTCCTGGCAGGCAAGGTTTCGGCAAACACTCGTCTCCGTCTAAAATAGATAACAAAACACGTGTAAAATAAACCACCTGACAGCACCAACTGCTCATGTTTTGCATTGGTGATCAAGTGTGCACTTTGGTGGATGTTGAGTTTGCATCGGGAATAAAGAATATAATGTTCTGTTTACTCTTACACCGATGTGTACTAAGCACTGAATACTCAGTACTTTCCCGAGTTCTGCGAACAAACCAACAGGCATATCACTCGGGTGTGATTCCACGACCTGTAGACCACTGAGCTGTAGTCCGGTGGCTATAGGTATAGTTTGAGTCCTATGTGTTCGCTGCGGGAACCGCAATGATTTAATATAAAAATATGCTTGTTTTTCACTGGGGATAAATAATATAACTTTATTTGATTCAACATTATTATAAAGAAGTGTGAACGGAAATCAAACTGCAACATTTTTTTTGTAGATGGTAGGGGAGATCATGTAAGCTTTCCTTTTGAATACAACGTTAGTTAAACAAAATGAAACATGTAACATAATGTGTCAGGTAAAACAAATAACAACCAACCTATTCTCCATGTTACGTTAAACCCTGTGTTTTGGTCTACATCGTCCGTCACCAGATTAAGCCACGCCTTGTTCCCCATCACGGTACGGGGTCCCGGCAACGGCAAGCCAGACGGCATGCTGTACGACACCACAATCGCGGCACTGTCAACAGAGGGCCCACTCCCGATTGTGAGGTTGTCTCTCAATGACTGCAGACCCAGAGAATGGAAAGTGAACTCTATTTTCTTGGCGTCTGGGGCACCGATGAAGTAGGCACAGTCCTCGTTGTTTGGGTAGTTCATGGGGAAGTTTGGAGACGCTATCTGACCCTCTCGCTGATTGTAGAAATTCCGTGTGACGTCAGAACAGTTACCAGCTGAATAGTATAAGTAGAAGCAAAAATGAACGGTAAGTGAAAAATTTCCGATGAAAGCTCTTTAACTTACTTCGATTTTTTTGGAATCAATTCAATCGCGGAGCTCGTCCTAGGGACCAATTTCATAGAGCTGCTTTATAAATTCGATAATTTCTATAAACATAGATCGATGTGAGCCACATATCAAACACAAATCGATGTTCCTGATCATTTTTATTTGTGATTAGTTTCAAACTTTTAATTAACAACATAATATTAACATAAATAATGAATCTGGTTCTATATCACCACTTACGAGAGATAATTTGGCAGTAGTCTCCTTCGAATCCCTCCAAGCACGCGCAGTACGGCGCACCAGCAGGAGTCACACTACACACTCCGTTGTTCTGACAGGCGTTTGGGGTGCACATCCCTAATAGGGAAGAAACAGGAAATAACATACCATTGTTGTCCACCAAAGATAACTGACATGTTTGCTTATAATCTACTAATGGATATGTACTTTTGTTTTTCAACGTCACAGTTTTTGCCAACCGAGGTTGGACAACTATGGAAAGCCATAAGGCCAAAATGCAAAGCATAAAACAGAGTCTAAAGATCGTAATCAATGTTACAAAAGTATTACAAAATAGTGTTTCGAATTCTTTAGAAACAAAGCAACCAATCTTGGAATGTGTTTTTTTGTTAATTGAAAGTTTGCAAAATTTGTTCACAACATCTGTTAACACAACTTAATGTGATCGGCTGCCATGCCAACCATGCAGCGCGCATGTTTATCAACAATTATAGGGTATTTTTATCTGAATTAATGAATTAAAGATGCAGGATGAGGAAACTGGGTTGTAATGATGCTCGCTGAGGACAAGAAGCAGTGAATACAAGTTAGAAGTATGCTGTTTTAAATAGTAGGACGTTTCTACTAAGTACAGTGGCATAACACAGTAGCATGAATTACCTGTCTGGATATTTGTGCAGGTGTAGGAATATTCCAAATCAGTGCACATTTCTCCCGGTGGGCAGAGGTTCGGTGTACATTCGTCGCCGTCTGCAAATGTAACCAACATATTTTGACGTTAGTACACAAACAAGAAATAAAACAATTTTATGCCATGTTTACGGTGTTTTTCAAATAGCTGTGTTAAATTATCCCTTCTTGATTAAACCTTTATGTGGTTAAAATTTGATAATAAAAGTAGAGACACAATGAGTTTATGTACCACCCACTGATAAACTTAGTTGATGGTTTATGACAACTTTATAACTAGAGACATCGTCAGGAATTCTTTAGTTTTTGTGACGTTTTTTGAAAACTAAAGATTAGAAGAAAAAATATAATTCTTAGTCAAAAGATAAATGTTGTAATGTTATAAAACGCACAGGGTGTTATCGCGTATTGTAACAAGTTATTTGTAGAGCTTGTTTTTTAAGTAGAGACACCGTTAGTTTATATACCAGAAAATCGTTGCATTCTTTATTTTTTCGATGGTTAAGAACAAAAGAAAGAAATATTCTTAGCCGAAAAATAAATGGTGCCATTTTTATAAAAGCGTAGAGAGTGTATTTTAAGTAACCAACCTATTCTATAGCTGATGTTAAAGCCCATCCTCTGCTGATTTTGATCGGTGAAAAGATTCATCCACATTCTGTCTCCAACCATCTCAATCGGTTCTGGGAGTGGGTTATACTCAGACAAGTCAAAGGTGTAAGTAGCTATCTGGAAGTCAGCCACTGGACCCATCCCGATGGCCAGTTCATCCTTACCATCCTCCAACTGGAGAAAGTTGAAAGTTATCTCTATCTTCTTGGAGTCGGCAGCTCCGATGAAATAGGGGCAGTTTTGGGCATTTGGATATGGGCTGGGAAAGTCTTGGGAGGTGACGATTCCTTTTTTGGCACCGTAGAAGTTTCGTGTAAGGTCGCTACATGCTCCAACTAAGATAAGGACAAATAAATGACATATTTTACATTATTATGTTGTTTCCATAATTCTATGGATTAGAATTGTATCTAAGAAAAATTGCTTCCATTTTTTTTCTTTTAGACAGGTTTGCAGTTTAAATATTGGTAAAAAGGTTTTAAGAAATATTAATTTAATTTTCTGTGGTCTTTTACTTCAACAAGTTTTTAAAAGTTTCTTAAAATTTTAAAGGCTTAGAATAAATATTCATGTGTGATTCATCTCTTCGAACGAACAAAATGCAATATTTGTGTTGGATTGAATTGGACCCTGTTTTAGACGATCTTCCAGTCAACGAAACTTGGCAAACTCCCGCAAAGGGAAATAAGCTTGAAACTGGCAACTGTCAACCTTTCTCACACAACTGTGATTCAGTAAAACTATAGATGACAATACTTGCTCTATACAGACTGTGGACATTGTAAAATCAGGGGCTAGCTTGGTAGGATTCGAACAAACAACTTTGTGATTGCAAGTCCTTTCTGGAGTTGAAGAAGGGTGTGATGAGTTGATGGTGTACCTACCTGATGGGGTTTCACAAAATTCTCCTTCATTAGATTCTGTACATTCACAGAATGGAGCTCCGTTTGGTTTCACTACACAGACTCCGCTTTGCTGGCATGGGGCGCTGATACAAGTATCTGCTGAAGAAATGTTGGTGTTAAAAAGATTCTGCAATGAGTCTTCTTCAGCCAAGAATTGTTTGGTATGAATAGGATGTTAAATTTGCATTGGGGACAAAGGATAATAATTAGTTGGGGTTTTACCCTTGCACCGATGTGTCCTGACACACATCGGTGTATAAGGGTAAAACCAAAATCAATGAATATGATAAAAAATACAACAATCTATGAAATTCTCTTGAAGTTACAATGTATAACCTCTTTCCCGCGCAATGGCCATGACATTATGACCCAGGCGACACTTTGTCACTATTGGGGGAACCACAAAGGATTGACATCCGACACCGAACCAGGATGTGACATCATGTTGGTTGAAACCATATTGATAGTGACTTTTGCTTTGACTGCTGACGGTATCCTTTTGACCGATTTGCTGATTAATGTTTTTTCGACCTAGTTTTCTAAAGATCGCTGGACAAGTCCCAATTGTAGTTTTGGATATGCCCATAGCTGTGGTGTTCTGAAGCAAGATAAGGGCAAATTTGCATGTTTTGCTCTCATTGGCTAATATAGTTATTATAGCTAATTGGTGATAAAAAGAAATCTCCACATCGGTTAATGAATGCCCTTTTCGAAACCATGCCCTGCTGGACCTGGTCTTTGGCATAGGCTCCGGCTGTTTGTTGGAATAGTGAGTGTTTTCTTAACGGGGTTTCATACACAGGTGGACAGAGCCCAAATGGAAACCCGAAGCCCCAAAGCAATGGTTACGAAGGGCATAATAAAACTCAAACAGAACCGTCTCTCCATGCAGGGAGGATGGTCTCTCCTTTGAGTGTTACGCTGCGCAAGTGAAGGACTCATAAAGTAAATAATAATCATTGGCGGTAACTCGTAAGATCTCTGCATTTTTGTATTCCTTGTAATGCGCCAGTAGAGTATATCTACTGGCGCATTATACAAGGAATACAAACAATTGTGTATAGGTCACTGCGCATTATAATATCTCGTTAAAAGGAACGTGTTAAATGACCTATGGGTAAACAAAAACATACGGCATAACGAGCGTTAACAGGGCACACAACAAATAACCAGGGTAAACAACAAATAACCAGGGTGAACTCCAAAGACACATGATAAACAAACAAAGGCTGCATGCTTTAGGCCTATGTTTTGCCAGATACCATTCGGATATAGATTTAAGGGGGACTGTGTGAGAGTGCGCAATTTTGGGCTGTGTTTCCACGGGGATAAAAGATGCAGTCATTGTAAAAAGGACTTTAGATGCAGTTTTGACATACTTGTTCCTTTACTTGGGAGAGCAGTATAGTTTGACCGTTCAGATTACGTTATTTTATTTATTTGAATGGAGTAATACGACTGGTAGTGGTAGGCCCTATTGTTAAGATCTATATTCTATGATTGCAACAGATTACATAAAGAAATCTAACAAGTGGTTGCTTTGTGTACAATAACAATGCAACAAAGGAGTAATTGTTAGAGATTTTATCATAAGTTTAGTTTAGTCTACTTTCAATGATCAATGAGTCGGCTCAGAAGGAAAAATCAAGAGTCAGCAAAACAAGAATACATACAACCAAATTAAGTCCAACACCACCAACATAGCGCACATTGAGTTTTTGATTACTTGCGTAGGCCTATACCCAGTGCCTAAACGAACTGTTTTGAATGTCGTACTCTTGTGATTCAAACAAAATAGATTTTAAAATAAAACTGAGCCGTTTATTCACAAGTTGAAAACTGTTGTTAGATTTTTGTTTTACCTTGTCCATGGACGAGAGCTCCGAGGAGGACGGTCAGCAGCACGGCACCGAGGGGTTGCATGGCTGGTTGCGGGGGTTCAATTTATCTATCAGAGTACTGCTTCAGCTCAAACTTGGTTTCTTTCAAACGCTATGATCGCCACTTGTTTCTTCACTAGACAGTGAGGCTCTGAAATTGCCTTTTACGTCTGCGATTTAATGGTTCTAAACAACTATTTCCTCCTTTTATAGCTGCTGTTATGCGAGGGTTTAATATGACATTTCCGGTGGGTGACATGTGTTTTTGTGTTTTGTGTTTTGCTGCACTTTACTTCGTTTATGAGTTTGTTATGGCAACTTTTTTTTCTTGTTCTGAGGGGGGATTACGTGTTTGGCTGACTCGTACGTTGGTCGGTGATTCATGAAGGTCAACCGAGGCCAAGTTTCAAACTGATGTTATTAACATAAGTCTATCTTTAAAGGCACTGGACACTATTGGTAATTACTCAAATTAATAATTGTTAAATAAAAACTTACTTGGTGGCGAGCAATGGAAAGCTGAATTGGTCGATATAAAACATTCGGAGAAACGGCTCCCTCTGAAGTAACGTATCTTTTGAGAAAGAAGTAATTTTGCACTCAAATAATAAAAGACTTCAGCTGTAGCCTTTTTTTCATAACGCCCTGAAAGCACACACATTCTTTAATTTTGCAAATTCGTCTCGATGACCAATAATATTGAGCCCAATGTTCACAGTTTTTTTTTTTTATGCACAATGTTGGAATACACCAAGTGAGAATACCGGTCTTTGAAAATATTACCAAACGTGCAGCGCCTTTAACATCAGTCTATATTTAATGCCGTGGTCAGAAACTCAAAGGATCCTGAAACAACTTGCGTCAATGCACCATTGCGCGGGTTAATATCTTGCGTGACATTTAGCCCGGGTCCTTGATTTTAACCTTGTCAAGTTGGCCGTATTTTTATGAAACTAAATAATACTGGACAACCTTGGTCTCTAATGAGGTAATGACACCAGGTAATTAAGCCACTCACTCACTTTAGTACCACCGGGCCGCTTAGGATAAGATAATCTTATCTATGCCCAGATGTAGTTCCACGAAAATGAAGTAGGCCTATACCCGCTTAAGAGGAACAAGGAATTACTTCAAGTAAAACAAGGGAAAATTCAAGTTTCAATGCGGGGGAAACAGGAAAGTTGCATTTTGATGGATCTCACACGTTCACACTGCATCTGATTCACCGAAAACAGGCCCAGATGAACGAGATATCAGCTTTCCGGTTATCCTCTGTGGTAGAACCCTAGTGACGTCTCGATTGTTTCGAAGGTGACTCACTTTGCGAGCATGATGTGAGTTCAAAAGTGACCGTGACTTTGATCAATTTATTTGTTGTTGACGACCAGTTACTTGTTTACACTTAATTGTAGATGGCTAAAGACGTACGAATTTCTGAAAGCCTGACCGCGGATTTCGACAAAATGGATTTCAAGAATAATGAAGATGACTGAACATCCGGTGTGATGTGGCAGAGATTCTGTCCCCCGCCCGGAGATTTGGCAAACCCATAGAGCTATTAATATAGCTCTATGGGCAAACCTCTTCTGTTAGCGCCCTCTTTTGAATCATCCTCCTCCAGCCCACTGAATTTCATAGAGGGCATGCAGAATCTCCGGCAAGGTGTGATTTAATTAAAGGACTCAATTGTTTTCTGAAGAAATGTTGGTTCTGAAAATAACCAGGATTGAGACAATAAGAGTTCTCTACATTGTCTTATGAACACTTATCACAAAAATTTGGGTACACTCTCCGTGAACCTACTACTACCCCCTAAAAGCCACTGTCAGTCAGTAGGCCCCCTACTATTTTTAAAACATTCTTTTTTGTAAACAAGAATTCTACAGAAACAATAACACCAAGAACTATAAACTTCCAATCACCGTCATTTTGTTTTAAATTAATTAAACCTACTAAATAAAAACCATGAGTTATTTGTATGTGCCGCCGCGTGTGGATGTCACAAAGTCGAGTAATGCTTTGTTGTTATAGCCCCCTCAATCGGTGAAACTTATCTCTTCGAAAATAAACAGGTGCCCACATTTTGCGTAAAAAGAATACACACAAAACACAGTTCACCAGTCAACAAATAAATTAACGGCCACAATCAACGAAAGCATGGCGGCCGAGTTAAGTCCAGGAACGCCGGCGAATAGGCACGAAAAAAGCCTCGGTTTACTCACAACAAAATTTGTGGCTCTACTTCAAGAAGCTAAAGATGGAGTCCTTGATCTTAAAATGGTATGATGGCTGGGTTTGGGGGGAATTGGTCGTACTTTGGGGGTAGTTCCAGTCATTTTTAATTTGTTGTCAAGTTTTGTTTTGTGTACAAACTGGATTGTGTGTATCGGTATGCATAGCACTCTCATTGCAGTTCGATCCCGTTCGATTGGTCTCTGTGTACTGTCATGACTGTGTGTGTGTGCACCATGGTGCACCTGAATCGAGGAAATGTTTGAATGTAATTGGATCGTGTTTCAAATTCAAGATCCAGTTGTGATTGCATTTAAATGGTTTGGAATTGATCAACCAACTCAAAATCTCGCCATCTCAGAGATGGATAATGTTCCCGAATTTTCCGTATCCTTCCATATTTTCCAAGTATTTTTTTTACAATTTGTTTACAAAATCTAAATTTAATTTTAAATCTACAAAAAAGGAACATTTTTGGGCAAAAGAATGAAAAAGTGGCTGGTAGGATTGCAATGATTTTCCTTTTAAAATTATTATTTAGGATCCGGATACAGATGTAAAGAAACTCTTTTTATTTTTGATTTTAAATATTAATATTAATTATTATATTATAAATTATTATAATGGAGATTTATTGTTTTTTTAGTCGGAATAGACTTTAGAATAGATCTCGAATTGAGGAAGGGTCCTTGGCATTCTTGGTTGAGTTTCTTCCTCCAGTCCATGGTTTAGATTTATAATTTTTTATTTTTATTCTTTGAATAAGATTTAAAGAAAGATTACATAAGTTTTCGTTTGTGAGTGAGTTACACACGAGGGCCAATTATTTATATGACAAGGTTATTTAAAAAAAAATCAAATTTATATTTAATTTATAATTTGATGATAATCAAATAAATTTGAACCATGGAGCAATGTTTGAACTAATAAAAAATTGTAAAAATTGCAAACTTCAATTCAGTTTATTATCTAAAGCCAATGCAATGGCATGTAATAGTTGTGAAAATTTCAAAACAGTCAATTGTTTGAATGGACGTATGTACAAACACTAACAAAAGTATTATTGTGTTTTTATTTTACAGGCAGCTGACACATTAGCAGTACGACAGAAAAGAAGAATTTATGATATAACAAATGTTTTAGAAGGAATTGGCTTAATCGAGAAGAAATCTAAAAATAGTATCCAATGGAAGTAAGTCTACAAACTGTTTACTGTTTATTGTCTTTTAGTATTTGTTTGGCTTCTCTAAAAGTTTGAAAGTAGCCACTGACTACGTTAAACTAAAGTGAAAGATGATCAGTGGTTTATACGCTTGTCTTAATATTTATGCATGAGTACGTCACAATTCTAATCCAAAACGAGGCCTTAGGCGCAGCCACTGCAAGTGGTGGCGGACGTGCGCCTTTAGCCTCATTTTGGGTAAGAATTATGACGTCATGCATGAATATTAAGAGAGGTGTACTGTTGGATGCCCAGTTAAAACAAAAATTTACACTGATAGTTTTTGCACCTCAAAGTAAAACTGAAAGGTAAGCAAACTTCAAAGCCCTCGGCAGTGGACACATTTGGTAATTACTCAAAATAATTATTATCATAAAACCTTTCTTGATTACGAGTAATGGGGAGAGGTTGATAGTATAAAACATTGTGAAAAACAGCTCCCTCTGAAGTGACTTAGTTTTCGAGAAAGAAGTAATTTTCCACAAATTTGATTTCGAGACCTCAAGTTTAGAATTTGAGGTCTCGAAATCAAGCATTTTAAAGCACACAACTTCGTGTGACAAGGGTGTTTTTTTCTTTCATAGTTATCGCGCAACTCCGACGACCAATCGAGCTCAAATTTTCACAGGTTTGTTATTTTATGCATATGTTGATATACACCAAGTGAGAAGACTGGTCTTTGACAATTACCAATAGTGTCCACTGTCTTTAATGAACCCTTGAACGGATTTTCAGTTTTATCTGTAATATTCATGAAGTTATAACAAAATAACCATGGGTGACAACCAGGCCTGTACTCTTGGTGCCCTTGCCTGAAAGGGCAAGGGCACCAAGGCATTTTCTCCTTGGTAAAGGACACCCCTATGAGGAAATTGTAAATTTCCAGTGGCGCATTTCAAGGGCACCAAGGCAATGGCCAGAGGGCTAGAGGGTATCGCCTTTGTTGCCTCTGTGAGGTATCTGGCCAGGCCTGACAACAAAAAAATGGAAAGCAATTTGCAATCACATTACTGACTGTTCAGATTGCACTGTTGATACATTTGATAGATAAACACTGAACTTTATTAAATTAATGAAACAACAGTCAATGAAAGTTTGTTCTTTACCCAATCATCATCAGGGGTGCTGGACCTGGCTGCAACACGACAGAAATGTCGGACAGATTAGACATGCTGAAAGAGGAACTAAGAGAAATGGAGGACGTTGAGGCGGATTTAGATGAGCAAAGAAATAGAGTACAACAGAGTATCAGGAATGTCACAGACGACCAAGAAAACAGCAGATATCCTTTTTATCTAAATCTGAATTATGTAGTCAGCAAAGGAAACATCAAACCAACTTTTGTTGTTGTAGGGAAGACAATGGAGCAATTGTAATTTTAGGCCTGGTATGAAAAACCCTATAGGGAAACCTATGCAGTCAGGTAGGGACTTTAAAACCCAATCCACGTGCAAGGCAGCTAACAACTGTCCAGTATTTTCACAAGAACGTTCAGAGAGGTGACCGCAAGTGCTTACATCTCTGGACTCGGCTTGTGCGAACGGTCACCAACCCTCAGAAATCTGGGAAACGATTCATACATGAACCATTGGAATCGTTGATTTGTTTATCAGATCCAAATGTTATAGTTAAACATAGGTTCCAAACTTTGAAGGGAATCCTTTCTCAAAATAGTTAATACTATCAACAGCTGTGCTTCTCCCCAAGTAAGTTATTGTGGTCATTAATGTTCGGAGTATTTAACAAATAGACCCTACATTAAAAATGAAAAATACTAGTGGTAAGTTAGCCCTACAATATCCCAATATCGGTTTAAAAGTTGTAAGACATAGTTAAAGGGACCAAGGCAGAATGTTGTAGATATCCAACTTGATTGAATAATTATTTTTCCCTGCGTAGTTGATAGTTTTTGAAAGTGTAGTTTCCTTAATTGTTTATCTCACATTGGCATATGTTACCCACGAGGATCTGTGTAGATGTTTTACGGGGGACACGCTGCTTGCGATTCAAGCCCCTTCAGGAACACAGTTACAAGTTCCTGTACCAGAAAATGTAAGTATTTGTAAAATTTGAAGTGCTTTTCTCTTCTTTCTCACAGCTCTCTTTAAATCTGGCTTTTATTTTGGTCTCAAATGTTGACTAACCAAACAAGCAAGTTTGGTGGATCATCCTTTGACACTTTGACTGCATGAGTATTTTTAATATTATAATTTCTCTCCACAAAGTTTAATAAATTACACACTAAAAGATTATCCCAAATTATAAAATACAAGTGAAAAACATTGTTTAGGTGTGAGGAAGGCTAGACCTAGACTGATCAATGTGATAATATAACGAATCATGCCTTTTTTTTATCCCAACCAGGGTCCAGCCAATAAAAAACGTTATCAAATTCACCTCAAAAGCTACAAGGGTCCCATCTTTGTGACGCTCGTCAACAAAGATGAAGCCAGCGATAGTCCAGTAGTAGTACCAGTGCCTCCTCATGACCTACAACCAGCTATTCTCAGTGGTACTGGGGTACCAGTCGGAAGCCGCTTGGTTCCAGCGGAGTCAATTCCTAGGGAGGTCGAGATGCTGCCTAAGGTGGAACCGGAAGTCAAACCCGCTGAAATATTCCCTGTGTCGATAAAGAAGGAAGTTGATGCAAACGGATCCAGTCCTCGTACGTATTGATTGACCTTATTCTTAAAGACATTGGACACTATTGGTAATTGTCAAAGACCAGTCTTCTCACTTGCGGTATCTCAACATATGCATAAAATAACAAACCTGTGAAAATTTGAGCTCAATTGGTCGTCGAAGTTGCGAGATAAAACCGAAAGAAAGAACACTCTTGTCACACGAAGTTGTGCACTTTCAGATGCTTGATTTCGAGACCTCAAATTCTAAATCTGAGGTCTTGAAATCAAATTCGTGGAAAATTAATTCTTTCTCGAAAAATACATTCAGAGGGAGCCGTTTCTCACAATGTTTTATACTATCAACAGCTCCCCATTACTCGTTACCGAGTAAGGTTTTATGCTAATAATTATTGAGTAATTACCAATAGTGTACACTGCCTTTAACAAAACAATTTTGTTGTGAACATTAATTCATGGATTTTGGTTATGAATTGTACCTTCTGTACTTTTTAAAGTTTGCTTGCGTTGTGGTAAATTTTGTGCGTATTGACCATAGAAATAGAACGTATGTTATTCAGTGAAGTGTGCATTTTATGCGACGCGGCATTTACTTGAAACCTAACGACCACCAACATGGTGAGCGTAGCATCAGTCGCGGCGTGTGACACGCGTGTATCATGTCCGCCATACCTTAAAAAGGCTTATACTCGAGCCCGCCTGTGGGCGACCGAGTGAGTGAGTGGCACTCTAGGGGGAAAATGTGCATTAGTAATTGAAAAGATCACCACAGCAAAACCACAGGGCACCATGGCACTTACTGTGGGTGCTATGGGTTATTACAAGACATGCCATCAAGACAATTTTTTTCTATTTTTTTCCAACAAAAACTATTATTTTTTTCTGATTAATAAAATTTCTGTGTGTTTTACCAAGCAGCGGATAGCCTGAAGGACATCCCAACCGATATGTTATTCCAGCCTGGTGAAGATACATTGATGGATTCACAACTATTAGATGAACTTATCTCGGCAGAAAGTAAGACATTAATTTAACCTTTTTGTCTCGGCTAAGTCAAACCGGCAACAAACAACCTTAGATGACTAAGAATGTGTTCCACTTCAGGGCTTGAATTTGGGTGGAAAAAATTCACACGACCGAAGGACTTTTTGCTCAAAATGTTAACTGGCCCAGAACAGTGTAACATGCATTCTGTTTTTTATTTAAAAAGCACTAAGACATACGCTATAAGAAAATATTCATCTCATTTGTCTTTATTGGTATACATACTTCATTAGTCAAAAGACTTCCTCTGTGGGACCACGGAGAAGGCAAAAAGACAAAAAGCTTTTAGTAATTCCCTTCTTGGATATTCAGACCATGGGGTTGAATGGTTTGGAGGGGCCTTATCCACAATTTCTCTCTACTCGGGACGAACAGTCTCTCTGTGGTTACCGTATGCCTCAATTTCCTGTATCAAATTTCTGTACATTTTAACTTGTCTCACAAACCATTCATGTGTTCTTGTTTGTTTTATTTTTAGCGGGTTATGTCCCCTTCCTGAGCCTCTCCCCACCTCCTGGAGAACAAGACTACTACTTCAACTTGGACGACAGTGAAGGAGTTTGTGATTTATTTGATGTGGACATCCCATTGCTGGCATAGCGTTGAGAATTGTTTTTTATAAATTAGTATCTTTAACTACGAATCTGTCATGACTGTTTTCAGAGGTTGTCAAAACTGGTCGGATATGGATTTGTCAAAATTCAAATTTTTACATTCCATGAAATTCAAAGTAAGTGGTGGCCGTGCATGGTGTGGAAAATAAGAACTTTGAATAGTAGACTTGCAGGTACAACCATGGGTAAAATCTATTTTGGAGGAGTGCTGGCTCTGAAAAGAGCCGATGTGGTATCGATGTTTCGTTTTGTATACTCTGCATGTCTTCAGGAGAAAAAGAAAGATGACCAGAGTATTCTGCTCAAAGTGTTGAGACCGGCTCTTTTCTAAGCCAACACTCCTAAAGAGATTTTACCCATGGTTGTGTCCAAAGTCTGCCATTTGTAGTTAATTCTTAAATTTGCAGTACTTGTTTGAAAATTCTGAAAGTCATACTGACATTTCAAGTCTCGTGTTTTTGAACATTGGGCCCTGTTTTCCGCACAAAGTCCTTTGTTCACATATTGAACCAACGCGCCTACTAAACCATGGTTCACAAAAAATGTTTGAATATATGCAAGACATTCTTGGTCTATAGACAAGCACACGATGGTCTCCACCCTTTTATTAAAGGCAGTGGACACTATTGGTAATTACTCAAAATAATTACTAGAATAAAACCTTTCTTGGTGAAGAGTAATGGGGAGAGGTTGATGGTATAAAACATTGTGAGAAACAGCTCCCTCTGAAGTGCCATAGTTTTCGAGAGAGAAGTAATTTTCCATGAATTTGATTTCAAGACCTCAGATTTAGAACTTGAGGTCTCGAAATCAACCATCTAAACGCACACAACTTCGTGTGACAAGGGTGTTTTTTTCTTTCATTATTATTTCGCAAGTTCGATGACCGATTGAGCTCAAATTTTCACAGGTTTGTTATTTTATGCATATGTTGAGATACACCAACTGTGAAGGCTAGTCTTCGACAATTACCAATAGTGTCCACTGCCTTTAAATGCACAACTAGGGCTCTTTGTGTGCAAAGTCAACAGGTTACAAGGTTGACATGTATTCAGATTAGTTTATACTGTTGCCGGAGAAGAATGTTGTTGATTCAAGAGCAATGGATAACTAAATAGTTAAGTAATGATCTTTTAACCAATCTTGTATCATTGTATTTCAAGATCATGTTCACTTGAAAACCACAAAATTGACCAAAACTATTTAGGAATATAAAATTGAAAATATTACTGTTATTTGACTGCTGTTTCTTGAGTTGATTCAACTCTCTTGTTAGTTATGGACTGTTGTAGGTATTGCAAGATATTTTCCATATTTGCAGAGTACGATACTCAGGCCTGTGATCTGTCAGGGTTTTTCACTGATCTTCGTGCACCGTCACATTTTCTTAAATATGGTGAAATTAAAGTGAAAGACTTGGCCCTTGCTATAGACCTTAATCATGGTGTGGCCATCTTGATTTTACTCCATTCCAACTCATTGTAACCAAACTGAAGCGGGACGAAAAAATAGTCTGGTGCCATGTTTGCGCATGAATGCTAGCATTCATTACTGTTATGGAAACAGGTAACATGACCAAGATGGTGACAGTGTGATAAAGGTCTATGACCAATCCTTCCAATATTGAATCTGAATATTGGCAAAGAATCTGTAAACCTCTAAAATGTAATATGTAAATTCAGTGGGCTTCATCCCGATCTCTTTTCCCATGGAATACAGCCATGGGGAGACCCTGGGAGGGTTTTTTTTTCACCCCACGGTTACCCCTTTCACAGTGTCCCTGCTTGGGTCCCTATTCCACGGGGTTCCAGTTGCACTTACCTCAAGGTTTTACCGCTTCCCCCTACTCCATAGTATGGGTGGCTGTTCCCCGGGGTATACCCATGTGTTGGGGTAGATCAGGAGTAAAGCGATCCAAGTGTGAAAGGGCAGGCTGTAATTCCCCGGCGAATAGACGATGTGACCTTTGACATCATATGTTTACAAAAGAGCCACAGAGCCCGGACTTCCTGCAGGCACAATTTGTACACAGCCTAATGGAAGAAAACATAACATCTTATATTTTATGGAGATTGCACTGTCTAATTCTTATCAACTTTTGATATGACGAAAGGGGGCACAAAACTTGTCCAGCTTTTACTTTCATAACTCTTGGATTTATGTGGAAATTATGACAAAAAATATTTACTTTTCATAGGACCAGTGCAGTATCTTGCCTGCCAGAATACCCAAAGAATGCACACTTATTGTAAACAAAGTTCACACGGTCTATAGGGAAGTGTGCAAATGGCTAATGTGGTCCAATTTTCAGGAATGCTCATTTTTATTCAACCACACCTCCGACTATTGTGGGTACCGACTATTGTAGGTACCAGTGAACAACATATTTGCAAAGTGGTAAATCAAAGTTATGGCATCATGTAACAAAACATGTTCTGAAATAAGTAAGAGAGAACAATCAGTTTAAGGTATTTTGAATGATTTTTGTACAGTCTCAACTTATTTTAAAACATGTTTTGCAAAACGATTTCGAAGTTTAAGTTGGATCTTTGAAAAGTTTTGTCCAGATTTGTATATATCAATTTAAACCATGACTTGAGGGGAACAATAACTTTGTTCCTTTAAGTTGAGTTTACAAACCTTTTAAACACAAATTCTTAGAATTATTTTGAGAGTAATTATTTTTGCTACGGGAACAGATTCTTGAAAACATCCAACATTGAAGCTGCTGGTATATTCTTTTAGTTTAAGTTTAGTTTAGTGTTTTATTTCTTTTTAACTTACTTTGTTTTTAATTCCAATAGCTACTTTATTGGATAACAATATTTGTTGTCAACTTCATATTTTTGTTTTGTGTTTTGTTGCAACAAATAACTACTGGTAAATAATAATATCATGACTTTTGATATTTAACTTGCTTTGTCATTTTGTCATACATATACTAACAAAAATCAGCAGAGCCGTATTACATAAACCTGGTAAGCACCCAAGTAATATGCCTGTGATTTTGTTCACAGAACTCTGGAAAATACTGAGTACACAGTGCTTTCACATCGTGTAAGGGTATAAAACCAAATAATATGCAGAAATTACTGCTTGAAAAATGTCTTTGCTAAGCAAAAATTGAGTGGGGCACCAGTCACAACAATGCAACTTAACATAGTTTTGGCTGGTAACCTGTTTCTGTTAAGCATGACTGTTATGTGCTTAGCACTTTTTGTGCTTACTGGTTTTATGAAATTGGCCCAAGTGAGGGTATGCAAATAAACATTTATTTGAATTTGGCAAACTATACTTTCTGCACTGAGAAAAAGTAGCCATCTTGCACAGGCTACTAAATGATAATTAGCTATGTTTGCAGTATGTTTTGTGTTACTTTTTTGTCTGGAGTATTTCTGTTGATGTTCACATGGACATAAAATAAATTCACTGAGTTTGGAATACATAGAATATGAGTGCTTCCCTTTTATTTCATTTTTAAAATGCTTTCCCTTAATTATTGGGTGAGGTTTGGGAAGTGGATTAGGGATGAGGCACATTGAAAATCATGAGTAGTTTTCGATGTGAAAAAATTACACACTTGTGTAAATTATAATGCCAATAATATTTACAATGCAATCATGCATACAAAAATATTAAGGCATTTCAACAATTTAAAATGCTTTTCCTTAATTATTGGGTGAGGTTTGGGAAGTGGATTAGGGATGAGGCACATTGAATTGAAAATCATGAGTAGTTTTCGATGTGAAAAAATTACACACTTGTGTAAATTATAATGCCAATAATATTTACAATGCAATCATGCATACAAAATATTAAGGCATTTCAACAAAGCCGTCAATTTGTCTGGCTATTGAGGGCGCTCGACGCGCCCGGCTTGCTCACGCAGATGACGTTATTCATGCCACGAGTTTTGGGGCGTTTCACTCAGCATTAAAAAGGGGCGGCGAAGCGATCTACTTTTTATCAAAAATCCCTGTCAAATTATTTTAAAATAAATTCCTCCCTTTAGCTTTGCTTTTAAACACTTCAAGTATTTATATAAAAAGTCGTATAATACTTTTTAGAGGTTTTTACAACGTCGTAAAAATTGGCGAAAGGATATTGAGGTCAAAGATAATGTGAAGCGGTTGCTGTCGGCCATTTTTACGCAAAGGTAAGGATTTATTATGTGGAAAAACGAAATAATTTCTGGTATTGTAGTCAAGTATTTACAGCATTTCCTTTCTCGGTAATAAGGTAGGTGTGATGTTCAAACATTTTCCAATAGTAACTGTTGATTTTGTTGTTATTGATGATGAGGAATGTAATGGTTTTGGGGTCTTGAAACTGGAGACAGCGGGTGGGTTTACCCGTCGTGTCAGCCGGTGTCATTACAAACTACACGGGTAGGAATTCATGACACAATCGAAGATGGCGATTTTTAGGCATGGGCAGATGGGAGTTGCCGTATTGAATCTCGCAGACGATGCAGATTTAATTAAGAAATGAAGCGACAATTTTACTGGGTATTGTCCTTTTGAATGCAGCCGTATGTTTACAATTTTGTTGTATGGAAGATTAGAAACTAACCACTTAAATTTTGTGTTTTGTTTACGTTTAAAATATAAAATAAACAAATAAAAAAAGTAAAAATTCAACACAGATGTGAGATGTGATGATGTTTATTTGGAGTTGGATGGACATTGTATTATTGATGAAAAATGATTGGCCTGTAAAATGTGGGAGGGGCTGTTCCTTTCCGTGAAGACACACTTTTATTAACACTAAAGTCTAAACAAAACAACAAATCATTTTATAGTTTTATTCTGCTTCTTAATCTTTTTACTTAGTCTTTCCTACTGCTAAATTTTCCAAACGAAACATTTGATGAGGGACATTTTACTTTGAAATTAATGTTCGTTTTCCTGAAGATTCAATGATGATGACTTATTTTATAAATGCTACCTGGGTCTACTTCCAAAACTGCACTTTCGTCTGGCAATATGGCACATCTCAAAATTTGTTCTCCGAACTCCATTTGCAAAAGATCTAATTAATAAAAACTTGTTTATATGCATTGCGGCACCACCATCAAGGGCTTTGTGGCCAACATCTGAAATATATTCCAGATGATAAGAAATTGATACATTTTTAAGTTTAGTGTTAATGTTAAATGTTCATTCGCTCAGAAAAATAATTATTACGATGTTTATAAAGTGTTATTTTATTTTAGACTTTTCCTTTTTTATGAACTATAGAAAAGGAAAGTTAATTTAAAGGTTTTTTTCTTTTCCCTCGAACACATTTCCTGATCAATTTGGTGTATATATATGTCACAAATGTTTAGAACCTGTAACAAAAATAATAGAACTCTGTCAATTATTTATGTGTGTTCAGCATCACCTTGCCAGGCCTTACCCATTAGGTTTGAGCATGGAGCTAAGATAGAGCTTTATAGCTCCATGGTTTGAGGAACCCAATTTGTTTTCAATTGAAACTTTTAAAGTGAGTGAAACCACTCTTGTCTAATCACTGGATATTGGCACTATGCTATTGTTTGTGTTGCATTCCTTTATTAGAGTTTGAACTATGAGGAAATGATACCACCTTTTCCCTGTGTAAGGATAGTCATCTTTCAAGTATCTGTTTCTGCTTTGCAAACACATGTAGCAAAATATGTCTGGCATTACATTGATGAAATCTATTAAACCAGGAAATTGTGGGATTGATTTATTAATAAACAGGTCTAAACGAGCCTGAAATGCTCAGAATGTAAAATCATTAGAATCAGTGCCTTTCTGTACAGAGAGATTAACAGTTTTCACGATTTAATCAAATAGTTAACTTGAAGCCCTTGGACCCTTTCGGTACAGAAAAAAAAAAAAAAGTTCACAGATTAACAAATAATTTACAGGGTTTACAGAAGGTAATGGTGAAAGACTTCTCTTGAAATATTGTTCCATGAAATGCTTTACTTTTTGAGAAAACATTAAAACAATATCAATTCTCGATAGCTAGAATTACAGATTTATTATAAACACATGTCATGACACGGCAAAACGCGCAGAAACAGGAGTGGGTTTTCCCCCGACTCCGATGACTGATTGAGTCTAAATTTTCACAGGTTTGTTATTTTATATATAAGTTGTGATACACGAAGTGTGGGACTTGGGCAATACTGTTTACCGAAAGTGTATAATGGCTTTAATCAATGAAGACTAATTAGTTACTCACAACTATAAATTTCAATCTCCTGTTATTCTTTCATCAGGGATTTGGTCAGGAAAAACTTTGGTTTTAAATTCTCATTATATGCCAATTGTTTCCCTCTGGCTAACAGTATGCTGACTAAACAGGCTTTGAACTTCGCTCTTGAAGGGGTGCATCGTTTTTTTTCTGGTGAGGGGCACAACTATGAGGTCAATGTTAATTTGTTTTTGAACTTTGCAAAAGGCACCACAGCAAAAGCACAGGGCACCACAACAATTTGGTTGTGCCTTGGCTTAATTCAAGACACTGGATTACACAGTGAGCAGGTGTATGTTAAAGGCTGTGGACACTATTGGTAATTGTCAAAGACCAGTCTTCTCACTTGGTGTATCTCAACATATGCATAAAATAACAAACCTTTGAAAATTTTAGCTCAATTGGTCGTCGAAGTTGCGAGATAATAATGAAAGAAAAAACACCCTTGTCATGCGAAGTTGTGTGCGTTTAGATGGTTGATTTCAAGACCTCAAATTCTATACTTGAGGTCTCAAAATCAAATTCGTGGAAAATTACTTCTTTCTCGAAAACTATGGCACTTTTCTAACAATGTTTTATACCATCAACCTCTCCCCATTACTCATCACCAAGTAAGGTTTTATGCTAATAATTATTTTGAGTAATTACCAATAGTGTCCACTGCCTTTAATACTTGTTTGGTTTGTTAGATTTTAACTTCTCTCTCTTTCTCTCATTTTGATTTTTCAGAGTGTAGTTTCTTCACGTGTCTTTGTGATTAGTCCACCTCTGACTGATCATGTCAGTGCTTCAGGCATTGGAGGAAAAGGTAAGAGACTCTGATTCCTACCTGGGTTTGGGTGATGAGAGATTACATTTTCCACAGTTATTTGTGAAGTCCATCAGAATACATGTACATGTCTGTGTATTGGTGTAACAGGCTGCTTTATGTTTTTGTTACATTTCTGCTGCAATTGAAACATTTATACTGGTTGTGTGTATGGCCAAATAATTGATGTATTCATTTTGTTCAACGTGGGTTGCAAACTTGAAAATGTTGTCATTTAATTTTTGATTTGGATTTTACTGAATGGAATGTAATAACTTCCCATGAGAAACTTTGAAAGGGTCACCAAGGCCCAGACCGGGGGTCTGTGGCCCTTTTGTAATTCCAGGCTTGCGTCACGCTGTGGTCTTGGATGTCTAGGTCGGTACATGAAGATTTAGTATAGTTATATGACTTGTTGCACTGTTGACGATGTGGCTACTGCCACTATGGTATTTTTTTGTCTGTATAGTTAACTAAAGACCCCTTGCATAGCATCACAAGGCCCAACAGCGCCCTCACTGAGATCAATAAAGACCTATCATTGGCTGAGAGTTTTGTGTGGCACTACGCATGCACTTCTCCATTGTTTGACCTCAGTTATTGCAGCCAATGCAAGGGGTCGATTCGGCAACAATATGAGATTATAGTTGAATTTTAAATTACCCTACACAGCACTATCCCGGTGAGGCGGGGGAAAGGTTTTCTATGAAGGCAGCACGATTCCTCGCAAATGTTGCTCAAACAAAGGTAGAAATCTGGCACACATTGCCTGATGCATGCATGACGTCTTAGATGCATATTGGTCAGGATCTTTTAGAAAGAATGTCAAGCAGGAATGTTAAGTTAATTTGGGATGGGTTTTCTATCCAAAGGCCTTTCATTGAGGGCCACAATGTTGTGAATAGAGCACAGGCTTTTCTTAAAGAGAAATTCGGAAGCCCTTTACACATTGCATCTTTTATCCCCGTGGAAGGCACAGGCATTTTTCAATAAAAATCACATATAAACATTTCAAGTTTAGTGGTAATAATTTATTCAAATTAATTTATGTTCGATCCAGATGATTTAATTTGCCTTATTTTATTTCATTTTTTTGAATTGCTCATTGAATTGGAATAAACGTTTATTGAATTGAATTGAATTGAATTGAATTAATTTTGAGATGTAAACTCGACAGTCATTTTTTCTTAATATATTATTTTCCTCTGAATGCAACCTGCCTGCCACCCGCTTGTTTTAATAGCTTTAGACGTAATCGCAACCTACATGTACATCATTAAAAACTCACAAAACAGGACCAGTTTTATAACCTCTTTAACCACCAAAAACTAATCAGGTAAGAGTCTCAGAATCTTTCCACATGGCTTCCCACCCTCAGTCTAGTATCCCGAAGGCACGGTTATGATCACTTTGATTTCTATCAATCACTTGCTGGGCACCTGTCTATATTGTCAATGTCCTCATGATGAGCTCTATAGATTTTCTGCTGGTGTGGCAGCTGCTTTCTTTAAAACTGTATCTCATGGCGTACTGTTTTTGTATCATCATGAAACCAAACTTAGAAACAGATTTCATATGTAAAGCTTTTACATAAATTAGAGAGAGTGAAATCTTTCAAAACCAAGTGTTCACACTAATTTCATGGTAGACAATGATAAGAAATAGCTGTGTTAGTCTAATTCTGACATATCAAACAAGGAAGGTTGCATTTAAGCATATTTAAAGAGCAACTAATAACTAATTATTCTGTTTTTATGTTAGTCTTTAGATGCTACTACAACCTTACTTGTTTACAAATTTCATGGGTATCTTGAAAGTTGCACTGTACATGTAGTTATACCTTGTTGTATTCACCGCTCTTGTAGCTACATGTACATGTACAAACCTACATGTACAGCAGAAATAAATAAAGTGCATTTTTCTCAAAAGCCAAGTACCACAAGGGAAATACAAATAGATGGATGAGAGATGTTTCCTTTTCTGTGGATTATTTCCCCTGGATCCGACGGAGCAAAGCTTTAAAGGAACACGTTGCCTTGGATCGGACGAGTTGGTCTATAAAAAGCGTTTGAAACCTTTTGTTATGAAATGCATATAATTAGAAAGATGTTTTAAAAGTAGAATATAATGATCCACACAAGTGTCACTCAAAATTGCATGATTTTCCTTTTGCTTTATGAACTAACACGGTCGGCCATTTATGGGAGTCAAAAATTTGACTCCCATAAATGGCCGACCGTGTTAGTTCATAAAGCAAAAGGAAACCATGCAATTTAGAGGCATATTTGTGTAGATCATTGTATTCTACTTTTACAACATCTTTCTACCCATATCCATTTTATAACAAACGGTTACAGAACGCTTTTTAAAGACCAACTCGACCGATCCAAGACAACGTGTTCCTTTAAGTATCTTGGGTAACATCTCCACGCTACTTCCCTTAGGCTCTCACTTGGGGAGGATTTCTTGGCATGTTTGGCTGTAAGAGGACCATCGAGGGTCGGGCTTGATCTCTAGCCGAGAGTGATGTTTGTTAAAGGAGGCTGTTTCCTTCTGAGAAGAATGCCCTAGAGCATGTTGCCTGTGCATGTTGACAAGAAAGCAAAATGGCATGCCTAGATTGGGAACAAAATCACAAAAGTCTACAAAATCTCTTAAATCTCTCCAGTTTTTTTTTTTTTATTTTTTTTTTACTACCTGTACATGTTCTGAAATATGTCGATGAATTTTGTTCCTGCACAGAATTCAGGTATTAGCCAGGATTTTGTGAAAGGTGAATTTTGCTGGAAATTTTAAAACCGGGTGTCATAATGGTTCACTTTGTGCATACATGTACATGAACAGTATATAAATGACAGATAAAACAGGGTGTCCAAATTTAAGAAAGGGTGTAAAAAAAAAACACCCAGACAACAACCCTTTGGCTGACAGAATGCAGAGAATTAGTGTCTGTACAGTCTGCCATTACTTCATCGCAGAATAATTATTTCTTGAAAAACAAATTTCACTGGTCAATTTTACTCACATAACCTCTCTAGTAATTAAGTCATGATTTGATATTTTGTTCTCACGATCACATAAAAAATGCCAAACGAATGCATTATCAATTGCAGAGTTTAAAGGCAGTGGACACTATTGGTAATTACTCAAAAAATTTATTAGCATAAAACCTTACTTGGTGACAAGTAATGGGGAGAGGTTGGTGCTATAAAACATTGTGAGAAACAGCTCCCTCTGAAGTGCCATAGTTTTGGAGCAAGAAGTAATTTTCCACGAATTTGATTTCGAGACCTCAAGTTTAGAACTTGAGGTCTCGAAATCAACCATCTAAACGCATACAACTTCGTGTGACAAGGGTGTTTTCTTCTTATAATCTCGCAACTTTGATGACCGATTGAGCTCAAATTTTCACAGGTTTTTTATTTTATGCATATGTTGAGATACACCAACTGTGAAGGCTAGTCTTTGACAATTACCAATAGTGTCCACTGCCTTTAAATATTTGTAACTGTCTGTGTGTGAACCACAAACTGAACTCCTGCACAGAATTTGCATACTGTACAGTCTGAAATTACTTAATTGCGGTATAATTTTTGTTCATTGGTTATCATTTAATAACTTCTAACCACTGATAATTGAGTCATGATATGATATTTCATTGTCGCGATCACAAAAAAAAGCAAAATGAATGCATTATTTATTGCATAGCAATATAACTGTCTTCTTAAAACACAATGCTACACACTAGGTTCACGTGAACCCATAACAGAATACAGCATCTGTTTTTAATATATGATCATTTATTACTAGGATCACCTTAGGTCAGACAGTCACAACATAGATCGTTTTCTGTTTATTTTCAATCCTCACTAGCTATTAAGAAAAGAACAGTTTTATTCGTACCCAGGAAACGTTGATGATCAAAGCTGAAGTTAAGACATGTCGGAAGGAATGAGAAGTATCTAGTGTTACAGTCAGAGGGGTGTCTTGATGTCTTTTGGACACCCTGTTAAAAATTTGGACACCCTGTTACTTTGGATACCCTGTTTTATCGATTAAAATACATGTACTTTATATCTTTATTGTAAGTGAACAACTTGGATACCTCAAGCTGTTAAAATTCCAGCAAATTTTGACACCCTTTTTTGCAAAATCCTGGCTGAAACCTTTCGATTACAAGGAAGTGTAATGGATCCCATGAATGTTTGCGGAGCAAAATAAACAGAACCTGTGTCAATTTAGAAAGGGCAGATGATAGGGTGATGTGTCATGTTGGTACAGGTACATGTACGTATCAAAATCATGTCTGGGGTCATGATTATTCATTTTAGATTACATGTGTGTACTCCAAGTGATACATGTACCTCCTTTTTATAAATTATAATTTTTTTTACAGTAAGGCTCAATTCAAAAAATAAAATACAGTCTACAATAAGAAAAATTAGTGGACTACAATGTAGGTGTTGTGTTGGTAAAGCTGAGCATTTGTCAGAAATCCATAAGTCATCAACAATCGACATGAGTACGTTATTATGAACTGCTATTTTATAATGGTAATTGCAATTTTTTTTATAGCATTAGCTTTCTTTTGTCACATCTCCTTACACCACTTTAGGTCAACAAAAGTATAATTTGTTGAATTGGTTGATGGATTTGGCAGACTACAAACTGTATTTGCATAATAATATGCAGGCATTCAGGTGGCCTTTTTGCAAACTGCATGGTTGAAAATAGCATTTTTGTATGCATTATTTATTAAAATTAACATAGCCCTTGGCCAAAACATATCCCGATTGAAGGTTATGTTAAATTTTGTATAGCTGCATTGTAGGACTCCTGCTTGTTATGACTTCATTTATAATAATAATTTCATCTGAATTTACTGTTAGTTACATGTAGATTATTAAGCAACTTTGCGCTCTTAAAATCTGACGGAGCTCAATTCGTAGTCTAGCCTCTGCTGTCTAGGCCCTGTGTTCTGACTCTCTGATGCTGCATTAAATATGGTCCCACTGATTTTCTAATGAAAGTTTTCACTATCTCATTAAAAAAAATCGCCTTGCCCAGACATGTTTGACACTCCTGACCTTAGTTAAATGAAATTATCTCATAAGGTTTTGATTTTGATCGGAAAAATCACATTTCTCTCTTTGTAGATTTTATGTTTCAGGCCTGGTACTTCCATGCCCCCTGGTCATTGCCTTGGTGCCCTTGCAATGCTCCAGTGGAAACTTACAATTTCCTCATGGGGGGAAAATGCCTTGGTGTCCTTGCCCTTTCAAAAACAAAGCATATATGACTGATGTTTGCTGTCTATTCCAAGACTGGCTGATTTGTACCTCAATGTAAACACATTAAATGTTATCACTGCAATGCAAAGTCTGGCACTTTCCTATGGTACAGTTTACAGTTGAGGCAAAAAACATGTTCTGTCCATGGACACAGGTGTTCAATTTGCACTACATGTAATTTACATATTAGTGTCTGTTTTATCATTTGTTAATCATCTTGATGGTTATCAGAAACAGTCAAAATCTTTGATTTAATTGGCTTTGATTTTTAAATGAAGAAAGGGGCAAAAAAATCATCTTGAATTATGAAGTTAATTTATTAAAGTTAATTACGCACCAACACTGGGTAATAGCGTCATTTGAATGATGGACTTTGGTTCTGGCAAATTTGTCAGATTTTGTGAAGTTATATTCTGTTTGATAAAACAGTCTTGTGGGATATCACTTAACTTGTTAGCAAACAAAAATTAATACATTTCAAATCGGAATCCCACCCGTTCTTTTTAGAACCAACACTATTCAAAAGAGATTTACCGGTTGTGCTACTGCAAACCTCACCTAATTAAGACAGATTGCAAGTTAATCGTGTCGTCTTCTTTAAATTAATTATTTCAGTTATCCAAGATGCCAGCCCCAATGCGATTGAAGGATCTGATCAGAAACATCCGAGCAGCTCGTACCGCCGCTGACGAGAGGGGTGTCATACAGAAAGAGTTAGCCATCATCCGTAACTCATTCCGTGAGGAGGATAACACGTATAGATGTCGTAATGTGGCGAAGCTGCTCTACATCAACATGCTGGGATACCCGGCACATTTTGGACAGGTTCGTTAGCTGAAGAGAAATAGTTTCCAGAACTCAAAGTTCACCCAAACATGAAACCAGCTTAAGATGTGTTATTGGTATTACCATAGTGATGTGCATTTTAAACAATTCACAGTTCATTTCTCCATGGTTGTGGCATGCATTTACTTTGATACTTTCAAATGTAAAAGTAACATTTTTTTTAAACAGGCGTTCTTAATCATTTTCACAGGAAACAGTCATGCTGAAAGTGAAATACGTCCATCTTAAAAAAGAACATGTTTTAATACAAGGCAGAATAATGCTTTTGTATATTTGAAAACAGGAAAACAAACCATAGCATACTTGAATATTAGGTCCCACTTTCCATCAACCAAAGATGGTTTCTGTTTTTCAAAATGTGACAATTTAAAATAGACATACAAGAGATAACTTACAATCTTAATTGATGAATCTGCCATTTGCATTCGATAGTGGATGGTAGCGTTACATTGACGTAAAAAGGCATCATAATTAATTTTTGAATTGCAGGTTCTGTACGGTTAATGAATGGAATGAATAAAGTATGATATGGCCATGGACTGTCGAGGTTGGGTTACATGGCTGTTCACCACTCTCAGTTTCACCAAGACCTGGGCCCAATTTCATAGAGCGGCTCGAGCACAAAAAGTAGCTGAGCTCAACAAAAATTATGCTTACCAGAATAGGGTTACCAGCTAAAACACCCTGTCACATGCATTATTTGTGACTGGTATCCTGTCCATTTTTGTTAAGCAGATACATTCTCTGCTTAAGCAGCTTACATGTAAGCTCCTAAGATGGAAGAGTTAATAACAACTTGAAATGGTTTATTTTGATAAGAATTAATAGACTAGGCCTACTGTTAAGATTGCACATACAGGAATAATGGCAACTCTGTACAGTTTGTAAATATATATGCAAACAAATGTTAATCTGTCTCATAAGATACTAATTGATTGGATGGGAAACAAACACCATTTTGCCTCAAGCAGTTATTATCTCCGGTTTCTTGAGACTAAGAAAGACAATCTGTGACTCTACTTACATCTGAGGTAATTGAAGTAATGTTTGTCTGTCTCTATGGCGTATCATGACTGAGCAGTTAAGAGCACCGGACTCTTGCTCTGGTGGTTCTTATCAGCAGAGTTAGGGTTCAAGTCCAAGTCTTGACACCTGTGTCCTTAAGCAAAACACTTAAACCCTTATTGCTGCATGTAGGTCCCGTGTGTTGTGTAATGACCGTGAGAGAACCCAGTTCAACTTATGGCTAAGAGAAGGGGTTTGCCCCGGTGTGTCTGGCAGTGTCTGCTGAGTGCGCCGCAGCACCTTGTAAATCCCTTTTAGGTGTTACATAAAACAGGTCTCGCAATTAAAAAAGTGTAATCTGTCTTGGAATGTTTCCGTCTGTCCGAGCACCTTGAGTACTTTATCAATAAAAACGTGCTCTCTAAATTATACAGGCATGCAACTTTTCCTCGGATCAGCTGATTTCCTCTTTTTTTAATCTCAGTATTACCATTCAAAATTAAAAAACAAAAAAAAAAATCTTTTAAATTTTTGTTATTTCCTCTTTTTGGTGAAGTTACAGTTGCATGCCTAGGCCTATATGCCTCTCTTAATATTTTTGCATGACGTCATAATTCTTAGGCTATGGGCGCACGTCCCCCATCACTTGCAGTGGCTGCGCCCATCGCCTCGTTTTGTAGTTAGCATTGTGACGTACCTCATGCATAAATATTAGGAGAGGCGTATATTTAAGACATTATATTATTTCTTCTACAGCTGGAGTGTTTGAAACTCATTGCGTCTCCTCGCTTCACTGACAAACGAATCGGCTACCTAGGAGCTACTCTACTGCTCGATGAACGACATGATGTCCATTTACTCATGACAAACTCCATGAAGAAGTAAGCATTCTCTCTTTATTTATTTCAATTTTTATCAGCAAATTTTTAAATCGCAAATCATTAAAAAAATTAACCTGTCAGTTTTCCTTGTGGATTATTTGACATCTGAAAAGACGCATTCCCAAATGCATTCCCTTGAAAGCCATTGGACACTGTAAAAATTTAGGCTCAATCGGTCATCGGAGTCGGGAGAAAATAACAGGGAAAACCCACCCTTGTTTCCGCACGTTTCGCCGTGTCAAGACATGTGTTTAAAATAAATTTGTAATTCTCGACAACGAGAATTGATAATTGTTTAATGTTTTCTCGAAAAGTAAAGCATTTCATGTAATATTATTTCAAGAGAAGTCTTTCACCATTACCTTCTGTAAACCCTTTAAGTTATTTGTAAATCTGTGAACTTTTTTTTTTTCTTTTTCTGTGTCGAAAGTGTATAATGGCTTTAAGGTTATCCCCTGGTTGCCACTTCCTTGTATCATAAAATTGGGTGTGCTCCCTGGCTACATGGCAGTTACAGGACAAAGATATGACAAATTAGAGACCGCCAACATAGGGCTAGATAGCTTAGTTAGTAGAGTGGTTGCAAGTTAGTCTGGAGGTCGATGGTTCTGATCCCGCTCCCATATTCAATTTTTTCTTTGTTTAACCCCAAGTCATTTAATATGCACACAGTCAGTTTTTTTTATCTCAGTTTATTATTTCTCTATATATTTCCATTAATGCTGGTCTAACATGAGGGTGGAGCTTATTAAACATTTAAGTACAGAGAAAGAAGTAATGTAATAATCGAGTATAAAAAGCAATATATTTGGTTTCTTTCCATGAATTGTTTTTTTTTTTTTTTCAAGAAATCAATTCAATCAACGAAAATATTGAAAAAATTATTATCCTTCGTCAACATTAGTCTCTTAAATAAACAAGTAAGTGTGAAGTCATGATGATTATTTTCTTGAGGAATATTGATCCTATAAACCCAATTATGGTCACGTTCCTACAGCAAAGTAGAGAGAGTCCAGTTAGAGTATTCAATTTGGCCTATTAAAAACTCCCTGGAATCCCTGGAAAAGGTCTGTGCTCTATTTGTAGGCAATGATCTGTTCTCAAAGCGACCATGGTGCCAGCAGGCTCAGGGGTTTAATAGAGTGTAATCCAATAGAAATCTAATCAGACAGTTCACTGCTAGATCAGTGGGAGTTGGCCTTTCATTGCTACTCGGACATGAATGCGAAGGTTGAATTTGCCAAACTGGAGTACCAGGCTGGTACATGCGGGGATGTGATTTCTCTGTTCTTAACAGGAAATCTTTTTAACTCCCCCCCCCCCCCCCCAAAAAAAAAAAAAAAAAATGATAAAAAAAAAATAAAAAAAAAATAAATAAATTAATAAACAAAAGAAAATTACAATTATTTGTTTTCTTAAATATATTTTATAACTGCTAAGCGTAAAGCAAATTTTCATGCCAACCATACCAGAAAATTTTGATTAAGCAGAGGCATATTTCACAGGTTAGCAAGAAAATTAGTTGGCCAGCTTCGCGCCTTTACCATATTTACATTATTTCATAATTCATTTTCATTTTTACAGTAAGCACTGAAAGGTTAGCATGCCTTTTTGTATGCTTATGGTTAGCAGTGCTATGAAAGCTGAAAAGCAGCTCTATGAAATTGGGCCCTGGTAATAGCTTAAAGATGAGGTCACAATTGACCACTACTCACTCTTTCATGATTTCCCTCCTCTGCAGTGACATGGAACACAACACCCAGTATGTCATAGGCTTATCACTCAGTTGCTTTGGCAGCATTTGTTCACCGGAGATGAGTCGAGATCTCGCCGGCGAGGTGGAGAAACTTCTTAAGTCAACAAATGCTTACGTCAAGAAGAAGGTAGGTGCTTCACTGGTGTGTCATGGTCGAGCGGATAAGAGCACTGGACTCAAGCTCTGGTGTTTCTGATCAGCAGAGTGCGGGTTCGAGTCTCGGTCGTGATACTCGAGTCCTAAAGCAAGACAATTAACCATTTTTGCTGCGTCCTTTAGATGGGATCTAAAGCTGCAGGTCCAGTTTGTTATGTAACACACGTTAAATAACCCAGTGAATAAACAGACGGGGCTTGCCCTGGTGTTCCTGGTCTGATGCGCCGTAGCACCTTGTAAACCATTACAGGGTGCTATGTAAAGAAGTAGGTCTCATTCTTCAAACCGTAGCTCCCAATACCTCGCAGGAAAAATACTGCAAGCTTTGATACGCCACGAGGGGTGTAATGAAGTGCTATATAAGTGCCATGAAAATATCAGCATTGGTATTGACTATTACGGTTTTATTGTGGTTTTGGTTTCTTGGTGTTAGATACACCAAATGCATCATTAAGCACTGTTTGTTAAAAAAAAAACTTGTATTTTAAGATACTTTTTGAGTAAAATAAATTTTTCATGTTGGTAAAAATTAAAAAGACCACATTTGAAATTCTCTTGAGTTGTTGATAATCGAGTAGTCCGATTTTGTTAACCTTTTCATTTTTTGACTCCTGTGTTCAGGCTGCACTATGTGCTGTACGTATCATCAGAAAGGTACCAGACCTAATGGAGATGTTTATCCCTGCTGTCCGCTCACTTCTCAATGACAAAAATCATGGTAAGTTATTTCCCAACCACCACACACTGATCACAACCATCTTTACCCATTGCTACTATCCTGCGTTTGATTAGCTTCCAAGGGTCGACCCAGGTTTGATCCCATTGTGTTTGAGTAGCTTTGACGTCATTGTTGTGGCTCAAGACCCAAGTAACTTGCTTGTGGAGCGGGTTACTTGGGTCTTACCAAGGTGCATGATGTCACAACTAAACACTTTCTCAATGGCCACCCTTTAGCGGACATTTTCAGTAAGTTTAACAACCATTTTTCACTCTTACACCAGCGACTTATAAAGCATGAATTTTTTTTTTTTTGCAGTATTTTTTCATTTGCAGATAAAATAATTTAACGCTGCAGTTTTACCTTTAGAATAATTATTTTACAATTTTAATATGAATTCATGAAATGTTTCCTAATCTTATCAAAATGTTTGTTTTCTTTTGTAGGTGTTCAGCTCACAGCAGTAGTACTCATAACAGAAATGTGTGAACGTAGTTCAGATACCTTAATCCACTTTCGCAAGGTGAGTTTACAGTCTCCATGGTAAACAAATTTGCCTCATGTCTGAAAATCATGGATTTACTCTCCTATTCTTGGTAATATTTCCAAACTATTCAACCCTACCGAGCTAACCGCTAAATTTCACATTGACTAAAGTATTGTCATGAATCACAGTTTCTTAATTTTTGCAGTTCCTTATTATGTACGTTAAATCAGTGTTGAGAGAGATTGGCTGTTGATCATCTAAACTGACAGACAAACAAACAAACAACCAACAAACAAACAAACAAACAAACAAACAAACAAACAAACAAACAAACAAACAAACAAGCAAGCAAACTGTGCACAGAACTAACCGCCTACGTTCGTGTACTGTGTACATGTAGATACATCTACAATGACATGGTTCATCTTATCATTCTAAACCAAAGTGGATGATACTGGATGGTCAGACAGTAGGAGGCTAAAGTTTTTATATTTGCTTGATGTCATTTTAGTCTGCTGAAGCAATATAGTAATATTTTAGTTAGTACAACAAGGCATTTAGACCTAAATTACTGCTTTAAAAAATGTGTTTTAGATTTATGTTTGCTTAGCGAGTACTTGGCTTACAAATGCATCGTGAAATTTTATTGTAGTATTAAAGGAAAGATTTCTCTGTTCATAGATTGATGTTCTTTGTTTCTTCACGTATTGTCGGAAGTTAATGTCCGTTAATTTCACTTTATATTTTTCCTCTTTTTGTTTCTCATAAAATGCCTTTTCTGTCAACCTAGGTAAAGGAGGTATGTGTAAAATATCAAAACAAACTTGCCATGATTGGTTCTAGTGATTGGTTGTCCTCGTTTCAATTTCTCTGAATGCAACCTTTTGGGAAGGGGGTTCATCTGTCCACTCGGTGTTTGTGATCTGTCTTCCTGGTGACTTGACTGCTATTGTCATCATCTAAATGCCTGAAACCACCCGATACTTCAATTAACCCTGACCACCCTAAATCACCCCAATCATCTTCCCCATGGTTTTGAGTTAAGTGGAATCCCAGTCATGACAGTAATGCCCTTGAGCAAGGCACCTAAACATAATTGCTTCAAAAAAGTTTGAAGCATTCTGCTTTACCAACCAGGCTTATGAGGGATGATCAGTGATTGGGTGTAACCCTTGTTCAACCCTAGGAGTGGGTGGCAGCGTGCCTCTGGTGACAGTTGGTCTGGGTTGATAATCCAAATCAGTTAAATGTAGCCCTCACCTTAAAGTGGCCGTCCGGCCTTGTGAGTTAGGCAATACCTCATAGTGATTTTTTTTTTTAGAGAGGATGAAACAACCTGTTTGGTGTTGGACCGGGCAACGCCTAGCAATCGTAGAGACCATACATTTATGCCAAGTGGTTCTTACAAGAATGCTGATGGGGTTGGGGCTAATGCAATAAAGGTGTCTGCTGTTTACTGCACGTGCTGTTGATCTCTCCGAACCTCTCTCTGACTTGGTCACCCTGACTTCCTCATTCTGTGGTGGTAGTTTGGTTTATCATGAAATGAATCCTTTAAGAAATCTATTTGGATAATGCATTCCTGTATGTTGCACTTTGGGTAATGATTTGCGCACATTAGGTTTTTGGTTGAGCAGACCATTTATTTGCCTAAGCAAGTTAATTGATTGGTCAACAGGTGTATTGCAATAATCTGTCTCTAACCTGCTGATATGCTCTTTTCTAAACATTCACTTTTATTTTTTAATTGTATGAATGCTATTCCAAAAATGGAACAAACCCCATAACCTTGGTTACATGCAAAAGATTATTATACAAAAGCTTGAATTTTATCAAAGTTTTACTGTCCTCTCCTCAAGAATGCAATAATTCTCCAAATGATAAAGACTGTTCATTAGTCTTGGAAAAAAGAAATCAAAACTATATATTTCGTATGAAATCAGTCTATATTGATGAAAAGCTGGTAGATTAAAATGTTGTTTTGTTCCTCTTTTAGATCGTGCCAAATCTTGTGAGAATACTCAAGAATCTGATCATGTCTGGTTACTCCCCTGAGCATGATGTATCTGGAGTCAGTGATCCATTCTTACAGGTAAGTCTAGCATTACTCACTCTCATCATGGCGTTTAGGGCCGAGCGGTCAAGTTCACCGGACCCAGGCTCTATTGCTGTGAGCAAGGGAGTGGGTTCAAATCCTGGACGGGACACTTGTGTCCTTGAGCAATTCACATAACCATAATTGCTTTAAAAATCGGGAAGTTAGTGCATTCTGCTCTTCCAACCGTGCTCCTAGTTGATGATACCCTTGTCTACATCCTTACGGGGTGTAAAGAGGTAACCCTGTTTCAGCCCAAGGAGTAGGTGGTAACGTGGATCGATAGTCAAAATCAGTTAGTGAAGCCCTCGCCTTGAAGTGTCCGTTCGGGCTTGCGAGTTTGGGAATACTCGTAAGTGATACTAAAAATATTCACAAAGTGTGAGGTCTTTTTGTAGACAAAATGTCGCAATTTTATTCATGTTGCCTCTTCCTTTATATATCCTAGGTGAGGATTCTACGCTTGCTACGAATCTTAGGTCGATCCGATATGGATTGCAGTGAAGCTATGAACGACATCTTAGCCCAAGTAGCAACAAACACAGAAACCAGTAAGAATGTTGGCAATGCAATCCTGTATGAGACGGTACTATGTATCATGGACATCAAATCAGAAAGTGGACTTAGAGTCTTGGCTATTAATATACTTGGAAGATTCCTGCTCAATAACGATAAGAATATAAGGTGAGATTTCACTCAATCCCTCCATTTTGTTGCCTTTTGTTATTCTTTTGTTCTTGTTCGTCACCACTGACTAAAGGTATTGACAAAATAGGGAGACCACCAACATTGGGCTGAGTAGATCAGTTTGTAGAACGCCTGCATGTTAAACTAGAGGTAGTTGATTCAAACCCCACTCTAGTCAATAATCTTTATTTGTTCAACCCCAAAAGCTTTTGCTTGTCATTTAAAGTCTGTGAACCAGTTTCAACTTGAATTGTCGGATAAGATTTTAAATGCAATCTTGCCCTTTCTAGCTTCTCTAATAGATTGTATCAAGTGATCAAAGCACAATACTTGTGTGTTCATGAACTTTTATAAAAGCTCATAAATATGTTTACTTTGAAGGTCTGTCGTCTTTTCTTGTACTTATGTTTTTATTATTATTATTTTTTTCTTTTCTGTAAGGGCCCCAATGGAAATAGGTCAAAGTTATTTGCGTTTTACGGGCTATCCTTGGATCATTTTGTACAGCTTTTCTCTCTTATTTTGTATTTTGGTTTATTTTATTCAATTTTCTAACCTCCTGATTTTGTGTATGTATTTTGATGTATTTTATCCGAATAAATTCAATCAATCAATATTCTACATGATTGTGTTTATTCTTAGATATGTGGCGCTGAATACTTTGCTTAAGGTTGTACAGAGTGATATGAATGCAGTGCAGAGACATAGAAGTACTATAGTAGACTGTCTCAAAGATCCAGACATCTCAATTAAAAGGTAAGACAATAAACTAATGGTACAATCTTTCCAAAGATTACTAATAGTAGCTTCTTATATAGCGCTCAAATCTGTCACCCAGTGACGCTCATGGCATTTCAGCATTCAGTACTTTTCCTGCAACGTATGTGGAGCTACGTTTTGTAGTTTGAGACCTTTTCCTTTACACAGACTTTACACGTAATGCTACCACACAACCTCACCAGATTGGTTAATATTTTGATGTTTTATTTATTTCAGGCGTGCCGTGGAGCTTTGTTTTGCCCTGATTAATACAAACAATGTCCGGAGTATGATTAAAGAGCTGATATTCTTCCTCGATAAAGCTGATCCAGAGTTTAAGTCCTACACATCATCCAACATAATCTCAGCATGTGAAAGGTAAATACACACCTCCATTTATCGGTTTCATTTCATTCATTGACTCTGATTGTGAAGCCAAGGACTCTCAGAAAAGCGAACTTAATCACTGTACTAGTCAAGAACCCAATGGTGAGGAGACAATGAAGAAGTTTCAGTTTTTTTAGATGTGGGAGGAAAACCCCGGAGACTTATTCCAGGGAAAAACCCACTCAGTCAGGTAGGGACTAAAAACCAAATCCACGTAGTGCCCTTGGTGTGCAAATCTCTTGAGTAAAGTTTGTTCTGAAAAAAACCGGTGATTGACAACTCACTGTTTCGATCAGTATACTCTGATCGTCTTCAGGAGAGGATGGCGCTGACCCATTGTATTACACAGGTCATGCACTAGTTCACCATCCACCATTTTGTGAGTGCACATCTGTGTGTAATTTAGCCATAGGGATTCAAACCCATGGTGGGCAAGCATGGTTATGTGTGTATAATAACAAGTACTACCCCTAGTTCTATTATGTAACGCATTGTTAAAGCCACACAGTCTACATTATACTACAGGCAATTCTTTCAACTGATCTCCTCTTTTTCTTTTTCAAAACTGCCATAGAAAATTGAAAAACACTGTACAAAAGTTAAGTGTGATCGGCCAATTCCTCTTCTTTTTTTTTGCAATTAAAAAGTTACATGTTTGATACTAGATTCTTTCTTTCTTGTTCACAGACACTCACCTAATAAGAGATGGCATATAGACACAATGATGAGAGTATTAACTGGAGCAGGTAACTACGTTCCGGAAGACTCCGTGTCCGGTCTGATTCAGAACATCTCAGAGACGTCTAGTTTACACGGATACATCGTCCAGCAGCTCTATAAAGGCATGAAGGACGATATTAGTCAGGTGAGTGAAATAAGTTCAGCTCCACCCTACATACACAATCTCCTGACACCCCGTACAACTAGACCAGGTCCAAGATTTAAGATCTATCAGCAATACGCTCCATGTTCCTCGAACTCGCCTGGCCAGTTACGAGGACAGGGCTTACTCCAACATAGCACCAAGACTCTGGAACTCACTTCTGGAAAACCTAAGACAAATCCACAACATCACTCTTTTCCAGCAGAAACTCAAAACACACATGTTCTTGCTTGCTTTCCAACATCTTGACAAAACTTGACTGGCACCTTTGAATGTTTTTCTTTTTCAGTAAAGTGCGCCTTATAAATGCTGTAGTTTATTATTATTTAAGCTTCTTTCTCCTCTAGTAAGTCTTCAAACCATTGCTAGATCTCACAAGTTGAACAAAACTGAGAACAAATCAACTGCCTCTTCTCAGAACCAGTACCATTTCCAAAAGAGGTTCTTAGTTTGTCTCCTGGGCTCAATTTTATATAGCCGCGTAAGCACAAAAGACTGCTAAGATGGTTAAAAAAAAAAAAAAAATTGTTAGATAGTGTGATCATAAAAGTCTTGCAGAGATTCTGCTTGTAATCTGGAAATTCCATAATTTGCTACCTTATACAATTCCTCTAAAATATTTTATTAGTTCTAACCGATGCACTATTGTACTTCCCTTGACAGCAACCCTTGGCCCAAGTAGCAGCATGGTGTATGGGGGAGTACGGAGACCTCTTAGTAGGAGGTATCATCGAGGAAGAAGAACCGGTACAGGTACGTACCTTCTACGTCCCTGCCTTAGATTTGGACCAGCTCAGGCAAGCCGCATATGACCCTGGCAAGACTGAACCTTTGCAGGTTCGTATGTGTCGCTGCTAAGCTGCATACTCTCTAACACTCACTAACATGGATCCACTGGAGGCGTCATACTAAAATGTACAAATCAGCCCGACGACTCATTTTGGAAAAATTTCATTTACTTTCAAAGTTTCCACTTGTAAAGGAAGGAGAATTGGAACCGTATTGGAACCGACAATGGTTTAAGTACTCAACGAGTTCAGGAGTGACTTTGAATTTCTTTCATTAACCCAATTTTTTTTTCTTTTTCTTTGTGAAGGTTTCAGAAAACGAGGCCCTGGATTTGTTAGAGTCTGTCATACAGGCTACCTCCTCATCACAAGTTACCAAAGAGTATGCGCTCCAGGCTATCATGAAGCTCAGTGCAAGGTTTACACACTCAGCAGAGTAAGTCATAGTCGTGCATCGGCTGTTATTTTGGATGTTTCTAGTTTCAAAGAGCTGCTTAAACAGAACATTACTTTACACATTTCTGCTAAGCAGAAATGAGCAGGATACCAGTCACAAATTGTGCACGTGACATGGTAGTTTGAACTGTTGTTGTCATACGTCTATTTTCTGTAACAAACTTTTAAGCCTAATTCACATATTTGAGATGATACAAGGTGGCTTCTATGCACCTCATTAATTGTATATTTTTATTTTATTTTATTTTAGTCGCATTATGAAGATGACAACACCTTATACACAAAGTCTGGACACGGAATTACAACAAAGATCTGTGGAATTTTCTGCACTAATATCATCCCATGATCATATGAGGTATGTATGACTTATCAATCATTCACAAGAAAACACCTCCACAAGTTACTTACAAAGGAATAATGTAAACTATAACAGAAAGCTTAATAGCTGTTAGCTTTAGCTTCAATCAGAACGCAGAAGATGTAACTTATTTACAGTCAAGTAATCATTTATGACATATCCAAATAAATATTTAGAAGAGTATCAATGTTGGCCGACCACAATCGATCTACTAATTATGGTGCTACTGTAATGATGTAGTATCTCTCAGGAGAAGGCTACAGGGACTTAGGGATTGGTGTGCACTTTGAATCCCATTTTTATTGTATTTTAAAAGCCAGTTTAAAAGCTGGCAAGTTCCAAGTTAAATCAGTTATTACAACTGGGTTCATCAAAGTTGTTTAAATTTTGAATGATTTTCTTTGATTGTTTTTTTTTTGTAACTGATTATAAATCCCATGTGTTGTATGTAAACAGGGCTGGATTATTAGAACGAATGCCACCAATGGAGAAGAAGGAAGAGAAACAGGTGAATGGAGACGTTAATGAGGAGGTCGAGGAGCGGAAACGAATGAAACCACCAAGTATGCAACAAGAGGTAAGTACAAGTACAAGCTAGTCGAAATGTTTAGACTAATTAGGAACTCACTCTGTGCAGTCCCCCCGCTCGAGTCCTGGCTAATTTCCTACCTTCAGCAAAGGTAGTAGGTAATGCGCAGGACAGTTCTTTTTAGAAGAGGCAAGTATAAGACGCTCTTCTGATGATGACTAGAGCAAGATGACTAGAGAAGGGGCTCGCCCCGTTGTTTCTGGTTTGATTGGCTGCACATTGTGAATTGATCTCATACCTCACAAAATGTTGCTCCACAATACTTTGCAGGATAACACTGGATGTTGAACTGCCTTGAGCGTCACTGAGTGACGGATATGAGCGCCATATAAGAAGCCACTTTTATCATTATGATTATTGTATATATAGAATAAATGTTTTTACTTTCCACAGAGCAAAGGTTTATTGGAGCTTATTGGAGATGGCACAGGGTCACCGGTTCCTAATGCAGGTTTCTCATTAACATCACCGAGTCAACCTAGTAAGACAGAACCATCATCAAGTGGTGGAGAATTACTCGACCTACTCGGTGAGTTACATCTACCACCCCAACCCTCATACCATAGATGTCAATTATGCATCACCTTGATTTAATTTCCAACTAGAAGTGGAAAACTCATTAAAATATTTACTGTTTTTCCATATCCATCTTATGGATTAATGAGGGCCTAATTTCATAGAGCTGCTCAACAGTTGATATTGTGCTTACTGCGCAACTTCCATTTCATAGCACTGCTTACTGTAAGCACCTGAAAAGATATGCTAACCTTTCAGTGTTTACTAAATAAACATGAGTGATGTAACAATGTAAATTCATGGTAAAGGCGCATGCTGTCCGCCTAATACTAAAGTTAGCACGAAAATTTGCTTACTTTTAAGCAGCGCTGTGAAATTGACCGCTGTTGTCGCAATCATGCTAACAGTTTGTTTTAATCATCAAACATTTTCTGATTTTCATTTGATGTTTGATCTGCACCAGACACATTGGACTTCAGCACTCCTGCTGCCACCATGCCAGCACTACAACCCGTATCACTCCTGTCAAGTCAATCACCACCTCCTAACATCATGGATGTCTATGGGGGATTAGAACCTATGCCAGCCTCTCAACCACAATCAGACCTTCTGGGAGGCCTTGTCAATAATATAAGTAAGTAAATTTGTTTTAACTCTTGTGGACTTTTCTTGTGATGATCATTCAAAGAAGTTTCATTTTGAATACAACATAGTGTCAGAAATCATAACAAAAATTGAGAAGACCAAGTTTGCTCGTTGTTAGCAGTGTACTTTATATTACCTTTATAGCCCGTAAGAAAACAACTGGAAAACCAGTAGGGTTGGGATGTTTAAACCTCTAGTTTGTTGAATCAGTTTCCTAATTTCCAAAGAGTTTAAGCCGACAGTAAAGAAAATGCCTGTAGAGAAGTGTTTCCCTTGTTTGATTTTGTAACAATTAGTAATAATGATAACAAAACTAGGTTTACTAGGACTTAAGAATAGTGTTGACATCTGCTCTTCCTTTTCAGGTCAGCTTGAAAAATTTCAGAAAGATGAGAGCTGGCTACAACACAGTAATTTGGAACCAGTAGAAACGGTATATACACACGTGTAGACATGAGCACAGCATAAGCAGCCACTATTATTAATCACTTTCTTTCTTGATTTCAGATCCATCTATACCTTCCATCACAGCAGTAGAGAACGGCCCAGTTAAGATAGAGTTTGCCTTTGAGAGGGACACCTCAGACAAAGTTAGCATCTTACTCAAAGCCACAAACTCCGCTCCTAATCCAGTCACTAGTTTCTTATTCCAAGCTGCGGTCCCAAAGGTTAGTATTGGAGAATTGTTTTCACCCGGTAGTAGTAGTAGCAATTTATTGAGTTGTGCTCTCTCCAGGACCAGCCTGCCGAGGATGCATAACAATAAGCACAAAAGTCCAGAGTTTTACGTTAAACTTACACGCTTTTAAGACAATGACGATAAAAAGCTTCCCTTTAAATAATACTAGCTGAGGTGTTGTACATTTTCAAATGTCAATGCCTTTTCTTCTTTGAGATTGCCTGGACCTGGTTGCCTGTAATTTACCTTTTATGACATGGTCCTTAATCCCTTTTGCTGATATTTAAAACTGACTAGTAATGAAGACATTTGTACATGTGTTGTACCTCTTAACACACCTCCCTCTTACCTCCTTACAGACATTCCAACTTGAGCTGTTGACACCATCAGGTGACCTCATACCCCCTAACAACTCTGGAGCAGTCACCCAAACTATCAAGGTGATGAACCCGTCCAAACAGGCCATGAGGATGCGCTACAAACTAGCCTTCATGGTCAACGGTAACGCCACCAACACCCAGGGAGAAGTCAATAATTTCCCACCCACGATGTTCTCATAGCACACGTTGAATCATTGGATTGTATGTCTGTAGGTAGGGTCCTCTTTAGTCTTAGTGCAATTGTGTGGTGGAATCAAGATCCAAAGGTGAAATGGTGACAAACAAAAAACATAATTTTTTTATACAAAATTAAGATTTTTCTTAAGATAACTTGAATCTTCCTGTATGGTTTAAGATGTTGGATTTGTCTTGTACGAAGACCGCGAAACGAGACGTGATTAGAGTTACATGCTTAGCATCTGGATGAGATTGGCCTCGGGTCATGTACTCACTTTTCAGTTCATTGATGTATAGTTATACACACTGAGTCTAACTCCGATCAACTTTGTGCCGGTTGTTTTCTAGTATCGGAAGAACTTGCTTGACGGTCTTTTTCATATTGCACTTCAATAGATATGACAATATGTACAATTGAAGAGTGCAGGGGTGCATTTTGCGGCCGTAACCAATAAACTGTTTCAGTTGAATTGGCCATCTGTTAATAACTGGCCAATGGTCAAACAGTTATTGGTTATGACCGCCAAAACACACCTCTGGGTATTTCATGTTTGGCATCAAGATTTTATTAATTTGTAATACATATATAATCTAAGCAGTGAGTTTGGGGACAGACTAAAAGTAGCAGTAACATCAAAGCATTCTGATAATAACCTAACAAACCCTCAGTTAATAAAAACTAATGAACCAAAATATAAATAACTCCTTGGTAGAAATCCAAAGAGTCGATCATGACATGGTGACATCAGGGCCCAATTTCATGGCTCTGTTTTAAAGACACTGGACACTATTGGTAATTGTCAAAGACCAGTCTTCTCACATGGTGTATCTCAACATATGCTATCAACAGCTCCCCATTATTCATTACCAAGTAAGGTTTTATGCTAATAATTATTTTGACTTAATACCAATAGTGTCTATCGCTTTAATACCATAAGCAAAGAATCAGCGTTTACGGAAGTGGGGAGTTCTGCTCATATGTCAAAGGTTGGCAGGTAATTTTGCTTGTGCCCGTGAGAACTCCACATTACTAGGCATTTTTCGCTTACACAGCATGCGTAGAAATTTGGCGCTTGCACAGCAAGTGGAGGGTGATCGACTGTGCAGTATTCAGCGGTAAGCAGAGCCATGGAATTAGGCCCAGCATACACAATTATTTCATCCTGAGTCATATGCATTGACCATCTTCTTTAATCACCTTGTTAGTGTAAAACCACATGTACTCATAACCTACCCTCATCAACAGGCTTTATGCTGTCATGTCATGAACCAGATAAGTTGCAATCCATAAAAAAGAATAGTTTAACCCTTTATTTCTTTCATTTATATTTGTACAATAAAAGCTAGTAATTATAGATGTATAACTGCTAGCAATCCACTTTGCACATTCTCATAATGGTAGATATTACTAGATTCTTGTCTATAATTATTGAATTTTTATTAAATTTTATTTGACTACAATAAAAATACAATTCCTAGCTCTTAAAAAGGAAAGCTTCCTGTTGGTTTAGTCTTTGCTCATGAAATTTATAAAGTTTCTACGAGCTCGGTGCATTCGAAAGAGCAACACTAAACTATTTGTAAAGTTCCAATGCAAGAGTCTCATCATTTAAAGTAAATAATTTACAAATCTTGTTGAGCTAAAAACATGAAATGGTCTGACATTGGTTATAACGGGATAGCTCAGAAAATATTTGCAAAGAGCAGCTGATGATTGACTTTGATGGATTCAGGGTGGTTACTGTGAAAATTGAGAATGTTTTAAGCGAAATTAAAAATCTGCTAAGCGATATTGTTTAAGTCACAACTGATTTCCCATTTTTAAACACAAACCTTGACATGCATTGCTATGAAATCTATTTTGTAGTGTTACAGTACTGGTTGTACATCAGGTTCAAATGGAAAATGCCTTTCGTATAGTATGTTGGAATAATTAATGGTTTGTTAAGTAAAAAAATCTGATAAAATTAAAAACTGATGATGTCGGGTATCCAAAATCCAAAGCAATGAAATCTAGCACTCAATTTCAGCTTTGGACCTAATCCTTTAGAAACTTAACTCCTGTGTTCTGTTTGATAGAATATGAGCATTCAGTTATCTCAATCATCTCAATGGACTTCCATTTTGCACATTTTGTAGAAATCATGAGTAAGAACTTTGAGCATGTTATTCTGAGAGGCTTTTACTTTCAAAGAGTTACAGTTATTAGAAACTTTCTAACTATTGTCTTATTTTCCTTTAATCAGTCCTATTTAATTATTAGACTTAACAACTTCTTAATATCTGAAGGATTAACCTTTATTCATCTGTAATTTTTTAATAATTTGATTAGTTCTATCTAGCCTCAAGCTTCAAGCAAGGTGCGCCAAGTGGATATTGCAAATTTATGTTATTTTATGTTTATAGTGTAATTATAATTGATTTATACACATAAATTTATGGGCTTATTAATTATGTGAGGGACTTCATATTATGTTCATCAATTAATTAATTAATTCTCAGCAGCTTTTCTATTGACCGATGGACTTATGTGCAGATTGGTTTCCTTGTATGATTTATTTTCCCTCCTTATTTTGATCATGTCCTTGCATCTGTCTTCAGGGGGGGGGGGGGGTAGCTGAAGTTTATCAATGCATTTCCATGCTTGTCGATGTAGCTAATAGAAATAATGACTTTGCAAGCTGCTGTACTTCAATAGCACTCAACTAACCCTCCTATCTGAAGAAGAAATTGAGTAATTCCTGAGGGTTTATTTTTTTCTACATCTGCTCAGAAAAATTGTAAACTTTGTCAGGAATATATGTAGAAAGTGTATAAAAAAAGTAGTGGAATGTTTTACGTTCAGCAGATTTGTTTAACACATAATGAGACTTTGTCGATGCTAGGTGGCAGCAGACTTACCGTCTAAAATAAAAAAAACTTATAAAAAGATCAGCATTACTGAATAAGCGGGAAATGATTTGGGATCTCTGCTACCACTTGGCATCTGAAAGTCTCATTGTATTTGTAAATCATGAATTTACACTTCTGAAAACCTAGTCAAGGTTCCATCACACAATACCATTTGTTTCTGGGGTGAAAAGTAATTGGGTTATACTTAGAGGGAAAGTATACTTTCAGTTATTGGAACCATTTGATTTTAACCCTATATAGATATAGATATATACATTAAAACTAACAACTGTCAAAAGGCGCAGCTTTGAGATATCTCCGAAAATCTGGAGCGATTATGTCCACGCAGGAAGAATAGTCTATAATTGCAATACACAATCTGAGAGACGTATGTGACAGCAATGTTTCTCGGGTTCAAATTTGGGGGGATAAAAACTAATATCTTTTCCCACAATTTTTCAAAGTGAAATGATTCTAAAAATGCTCTATACTATCGACAGCTGCTGTACTTCTAACCAATTGAGTTTATTAAGAGGGATTACCAAACGTATATACCTTTACTGCAAGGACGCATTTTGGGCTGTAAAAATAATGAGTCGTACTTACACACGGACTTCACTTTAATATTTAAAATCCTGTTCAACTTCACTTTGTACAGTCACTCATAATCCTAGTTCCTGGACATCAAATGTATCCACTTCAAAGCCTTAATTGGTTGCAGTATACATAAGTCATAATAATAATACTGCTGTTGAATAATTGTTTGTAAATACTCCTAATATATACATATTAATAGTTGCTGGTAAAAAAAGTGTACAAGTACGAAGATTTTTTTATTAAGTGGGGGGAAAAAGAAATCCATTCCTAGGTTTCAAATGATTGTATTCAGTTTGTAGTAATAAATAATTATGCGTAGGGTGGTCAGTGATATAACCATACAAGTACAAGGGAAATATTTCCCTTTAAAAATTTGTTTGGAAAAAAGATTTGTTTTCTGTACCCATCAAATGGAGATGAGGATTGTTAACATTTTTATTTTAAAAGAAAGCGTTTATTCATTTGAAACAGTACAAATATTAAAGTTGTCATTATTTGTTTCTTTGCATGATCAGCTGTGAACATGTTGATATCAATTGTTCAACATGTAGTTGATTACTGATGAAATTGGTTAATTACTGAAAAAGTTTATTTTATGTACAAAATAGACTTACAACAAAATAAAGTAAAGAATGATTAAGCAAACAGAAACACTTTGCCTGATTGTCTGTTATTATTTTTTAATTTTGCTCTAGTCAATTTGTCTTTGTTCAACCCCCAATTGTTGAAATTTACCCATTTAGTTTCCCTTGTGGTTTACTATTTGATAGACCCAACCTCCAAATCATTTTTGCTTTTGTTTAGGACAAACGATAACTGGTTTAGAGTCTTAAGTCTGATTTTTTTTTACACAAGTATGAATGAGTATACATGTATTTGCTTCTTTCTTGAATCATTAGAAAGTGCATTTGTGTTGGGGCATTTCTGTCAAGAGTATGAACAACCATAGAGCAAGGACCAGAAAACAACTTAATGAGTACCCAGCATTTGTTCTTCTTTTTATGACTTGATTAAAGAAATACCTTTCTCAACCACAGTTATATATGAACACTTGTTGCTGAGTGGGTGGTAACAATTTTAATTGACTCATTCATTAAAAAGATATTGGTCTGATTATGAAGATAAGTGGGAAATGAACCATATCACTTTAAAAGTGTGATTGGTAAAGGCAGTGGACACTATTGGTAATTACTCAAAATAATTATTAGCATTAAACCTCACTCGGTAAAGAGTAATGGGGAGCGGTTGGCAGTTTAAAACATTGTGAGAAACGGCTCCCTCTGAAGTGGAGTAGTTTTTGAGATGGAAGTAATTTTACCTAAAACACAACATAAACCCCCAAAATAAAAAAATAATATAAAAACTGGACCATTGTACGATCATAATGAGCACGCTATGGTTATAGTGTCAGTCTTTTTGTACTTTCTTGACCTATTTAAATATATACAAACACGACTTCAAAGGCGGTGCCACCTTGCATAACCGGCTAAATGGAAATTGCATAAAAAGGCTTACCCTGGTACCCGTGTATCGCTGCGTCTCGTTGCCCCCAGACATTCACCATAGAGCCAGCCATACACACGTACATGTCATACATTAACATACACACATTGTACAATACATGCATGCATGGCACTGACAGCGCGGCGAAGTTCCTAATCTGACGGCCGGCAAAAATGGCCATAAATGCTGAAGAACACGTTGAAGTTGCCGACAGAATGTCACATAATGTTGATAAAGGTCGGGTCAAAGTCAAAAGAGCTGGTCGCAATCATGCCGGGGCAAAGGAACTTGCTGGCTACTATTCAAATGGTGAGTGTAATCATGGAGCAATATTTAATAATTATGGGCTCGGCATTAAAAATCTGGTCGCGCCCTGGCCCTCCGTCACGTCTGTCGTCTTCCGCAGCCAAAAGACAAGAGTCAGAGAGTTTCTTTCTTACATTTTTGGAAGTTCCCAAGTAATCTAACAATTGAGGATTGAGAGGCTCTGCGTTGGGCTTCTCATGAAACTCATGATTTTGTGTGGAATTACATTCAGCCGTCTTTTTATTTTAAAGTTAATTGTAATTTTAAGTTCCAATCCATTTGAATTTGATCTGTTGATTGATTGGCAACCAAATGCCAACGGCATATTAATTGTTTTTGTTGTAGACTCACAAACACTGCATAAGTAACAATATTCAATATTGGGAAAGATTTCCGTATCCTGCCATCACCTTTTCACTAATTTTTACCAAAAGGAATATCTCATTTGAGTAAATAAGAAAAGATACTTTTTATTTTTAGGACAAGTTTCCCTACCACCATGTCCATGCCTACTCCTTCCTAGGTAGAAGAATAGAACTATGACGAGGCTCGAACCTCATCAAAGTTTCCCCATCCTGCCATCACTTTTTCATTTATTATGAAATACAGTACGGTATATATTTTTTATAATCTAATTTACTCAAGTGAGATATTCCTTTTTCTAAAAATGAGTCAAAAAGTGGTGACAGGATACGGAAAGTTTTCCCAAACCTACGTTTAGTACGTTTCAGTTGGTGAAGGATATGATTTAATATGCCTTTATTCAATTCTCATTTTAGGCAAGCGTATTCAGGAATACATCTGTATCATCATTGGTTCCTGTCTACTGGCATTCAACACCTACAATGTCTTGCTCAACTTTAGACTTGAAAATTGGAAATGGCATGTTGCCAGTGTGTGTAAGTATACTTAAGAAAATTAATATGCAGACAGATTCTTTAAACAGTTCTAAAACAGTTTGTTAAAACAAGTTCACCCCCATTAATGCTAAGAAGCTACAAGAAAACAAGTTATTACATGTGAAAAATAACTATGGGAGCTGAAGGTAGAAACTTTAATTTGCTTTTGCGTAAATTTAAAGGTGTTAAAGAAAGACTCTGCTGTGGACAATACATCAGGTAACTAACTATTTTTTTTAATAAGGAAGGTACAAAACACCAAACCTCCATGCAGGACTTTAAAAAAAACGTTTTCCTCCATATTAATTCCATTTGGTTCTAACTTAATATAATTTTCTTTACAGTTTTTGGTATCGTGATGTCTGATTTTGCATCTGGTGTGGTACATTGGCTGTCTGATTCATATGGCTCTGTCAGTATGCCACTGTTTGGAAAGGTAAGCATTGAAATAGATAGTAGAGGCCATAGCCCGGCATGGCCATTCATTGCAAGATCTTGAGGTAGCTAAAAGCTCTTCTTTCAAGATCCTTCAGTCTCCGTTCGGCGTCATAATTGGTGCAGGCTTTCCTGGTGTATGCTCTCCAGGTTGTTCTGTCTGATGCCAGGTTACACCAGGTGGTAAGGGAGGATGCCTCTTGAGTGTCCTTCTGAAAACGTCCTTGTAAAGCAGTAAGGGACGTCCTGCACGCCTAGTGCCCTCCTCAAGCTCACTATAAAAGAGGGCTTTAATGAAATAGATAAGACACATTTTTAATATAGGCCTCGAACTTCACTATTGAAGGGCCATGGCAATTTTCCTCTGGTAAGGGGCATTTCTATGGTGGAAATGTAAATTTGTAAAAGGGGACCACAGCAAAAACACAGGGAATTTTTTACCCCATGTTCGAGCCCTGATTCATCACATGTCATAGTTGAACTATCATTTGAACAGCGTTATTTAAAACCAAAGGACATAATAATACTGAATGATCTGGGCCCGACTTCATAAAGCGGCTAAAGCACAAAAAGTAGCCAAGCACAACTCAATTATGCTTACTGGAATAAGGTTACCAGCCAAAGTACAATGCCATGCCCCCTGTTCTATGTGTGACTGGTGGTTCCCTGCTCATTTCTACTAAGCAGTAAAGTGTTAAGCAATATTTGCTGCTCTTGAGAAAGCAGTTCCATGAAATTGGGCGCAGGCTGTAGGAGTGTTCACAAATTGCTAAAAAGAAATTTTTGTTTGTGTTTTATGCAGGCTTTCATCAGGCCCTTCAGGGAGCATCATATTGATCCCACAGCGCTTTGTCGTCATGATTTCATCGAAGCTAACGGAGATAACTTCATGCTTACCATCCCTTACTTCTCCTACCAAGCTTACAAGTTTTCCACCCAAACAACCGAGCAAATCCAGTCGTTCGTCTTGTTTGAATCCTTCATGCTGACGTTAGGTTTCTTCGTCATGCTCACCAACCAGATCCACAAGTGGTCCCACACTTATTTTGGACTCCCTCGCTGGGTGACCCTACTGCAGGATCTTCACCTGATTCTACCCCGTAAACACCATCGTGTCCATCACGTCGCACCCCATGAGACGTACTTCTGCATCACTACAGGGTGGCTGGACTACCCTCTTGAGATGTTGGGTTTCTGGCCGGCCATGGAGGGTCTGGTCGAGAGCCTGACTGGGATCAAACCAAGAACGGATGACATGAAGTGGTGTAACAAGGAGGACATCAGATAACTTCATTTACTTTTAAGCCCTTTTCACACTGGATCTCTTATCCCCGGGGAATACAACCCTGGGGAGGCCCCAGGATTTTTTTTGACACCACAGTTTATATAATCCTCCAGCGCACTTTCACACTGTGTCTATATATCACAGGGTTCTGGTTGCACGTTTCAAGAATACCTCATGGTTTTACTACTCACCCGCCTCTCCGGGATGACTACTCCCCAGGGTATGCCAATTTGTGGGGGCAGACTGGGGTAAAGCGAGCATTGTGTGAAAAGGTTGGTCGTTATTCACCAGGGGGCAACCCTGGGAATAGAGTTAGTGTGAAAAGGGCTTTTAACACTCCTCTCCACCCATCCACTGGGTCTAACAATAGATTGTTGGAAACCTAGTCCCAACTTCCTATTCTTCTCCTCTTAAAAAATAATAAGTAATTTTAATTGGGTGTGAAATCACCATCAGTTTTATTTATTTTTGTATTAGTGTAAAACTTATTTTCTCTGCTTACAGTTCTAGTAATGGTTTAATAATCAGTGGCCAGCTCAGCAGTTATGCTCGATGAAATTAATTTAGTTATTAATTAATAAAACTAAGCCTTGGACTTTTTTCCATCTCAGAATTTGCTTTGGATGGTTATTTCGTAAAATCTAACAAATTATTGTTTTCCGTCTAAATTTAATTTGGATAGGATTAGAGTATGTTGTGTTTGAGGGTAATTTGCAATCATACAAATGGCTCCAGTTTAATGGCAGCCATTTTCGTCTCAACAGTTATAAGAACTTGTGATATCCAGTAATTTTCTTGCAAGCATTGCTATTGATAATGAAACTTGTAATTATTCTGAAATTTCCCTCTGTGTTATTTGTGGGGTGTCTAGGCTTAGGGGTCTAGGGCGGTTCTGTAATTTACAGAATGTGGCTTTGAATCCTGGTCTGGTCAGTCGTGACACTTGTGTCCTTAAGCATGTCACTTTATAATAATTGCTTCACTCCACCATGGAGTAAAAATGGGTATTGGCGAGAGCTGCAGAGTAACCTGTGATGGACTGGCATCCTGTCCAGGGGGAATAGAATATTTGAAGTAACTTAATGCCCAAGAAACTGGATATAAACACCAGGTGATTGGCATAGTGACTTGAGACAGACTTCATTGGTTTTGTTTTTATTTTACTTATCACACATTATCGGTTATGTTTTGTGACACTCACTGAAAGTAACTATTTTTGCAATTGGGTGAATAAATACTTGTTCTCTTCACCATGTGATGCCTTTTTCATGTCATTATCAGCAATCAGTTTCCATTTGGATGGGCTGTAACGCCATTAGTCTTGTGTTGTGTAATGCACATATAATAACCCAAACCGAGTACACTTGATTTGATTGGCTGCATATTGTGCCACAGCACCGTGTAAACCTTTACATGGTACTACGTTAAGGAGAATTGTCTCCTTATGCTACGAAAATTTAGCTCAATTTTTTTTTTTTAATGCCGGAAAAGCACTGAAAGTTATGTTTAAGGTTTGAGCTTTATTAATGCTATTGTTACTATTACCCTTGCTTGATGATCATTCAAACTAAATGGAGAAATGTCAGACTTAAAGGCACTGGACACTACTGGTAATTACTCCAAATACATGTTAGCTTAAACACTTACTTGGTAACAAGCAATGGAGAGCTGTTGATAGTATAAAACGTTGTGAGAAACGGCTCCCTCTGAAGTAACATAATTTTCCACTAAAATATTATAATTTTATTTTGAGACCTCAGAATTTGATTTTGAGATCCCGAAATCAAGCATCTGAAAGTACATAACTTTGTGTAACAAGGGTGTTTTTTCTTTCATTATTATCTCGGAACTTTGACGACCAAGTCAAAATCATCAGTGTGTAATCATCAGTCCTAATACTTGACAAGTTTTTGTAAACTAATGTTCTTTCTTGTACACTTTAATTTGAATACCTTTCTTTTATATTTTATTGCACAGGGTTTTTTGTTTTGCGGCTTGTACAAAATTCAAAGGAAAAATCTAATCAAAGGTTTGAGATACTAATGCTTTTTTATGCATGGATTTGTTTAAGATAATAGCGGAAATAATAGTATTAATCTTAAAGGTTTATACTTTCTTAAAGGCAGTGGACACTATTGGTAATAACTGAAAATAATTATTATCATAAAACCTTTCTTGATTATGAGTAATAGGGAGAGGTTGATAGTGTAAAACATTGTGAGAAACAGCTCCCTCTGAAGTGACATAGTTTTCGAGAAAGAAATAATTTTCTACAAATTTGATTTTGAGACATCAGATTTAGAATTTGAGGTCATGAAATCAAGCATCTGAAGCACACAACTTTGTTTAAACATGACGCGACAAGGGTGTTTCTTTCTTTCATTAATATCTCGCAACTTCGACGACCGATTGAGCTCAAAGTTTTACAGGTTTGTTATTTTATGCATATGTTGAGATACACCAACAGATAAGACTGGTCTTCGACAATTACCAATAGTGTCCACTGTTTTTAAATGATGATACAGACTTTAACAACCTTGTGGTTCAGAAGGATGAGCTGAAAATAGTATTTGAAGACCTGCAAAGACACTGTTGATTTTTTAGATTGTACCAGTCAATATAAGGCTGGCATAAAAAAAATTAAGAAAATAGCAACTCATCAATATTGTTGTATATTTTCCCTTAAAATAAAATTGCAAAATTTGATGACATTTTCACAGTTTGCTAAAAAGATGATAGAAACCTGAAATATGGGAAAATGTTTTTGCTCTTCCCCAAAAACAATTATGTAAAAATGTTAAATGTCAACATTATCATGAAAAATTGAAAAATGATAAATTACATATAATATTTAATTCATGTGTGCAGTAAAAGGTCAACATCAAATTTTATTACTTGAATTAATAATATACTAGTTTTACTCTACCAACTTTTAAAGCTTGCATGCTAATGCTTGACTCGGCCAGATAAATGAGTGATGATCAGGAAAATGCTTGTCATAATGGTAAAATATGGTAGTGAAAATTTACAGTGTAAGTTTGAATCATGTAGCAAAATAAAAACAATAACAAATTATGTTTATTGAAATGTGTGTTTTATTATTTCAGAGGACTTAAATTGTCTGAGACACGTCTCTTTACCCCCCCCCCCCCGCCCCCCGCCCCCCGCCCCCCGCCCCCCCCCCCTGTAAAGAATAAAACCCCTCGCCCCACTTCCCAATTTAATATGTGTCATTGGCCATTTATTCTATAGGTCAGTTCCTTCATAATTTATAGTCCCACCGTATTACTTGTTAAGCTGTTTGCTAAAAGAATATTTTGTTAAAATTGTCAGAAGGTTCTGAATATTAAAAATTATTGAAAATGTTTCTGAAATTTTATTATTTTACTCTTTCAATTCTTCGGCCTATATCATGGTTTCCAAGCTTGAACTTGAAAGCTCTAAAGTGAGGTTTATCATTAAAACCATGGGGTAGAAATCTACCTCTATGTTAAAACTAAGTGTATAATATTGTTAGAACGTTTGGGGGAAAAGTTTCCGTATGGCGCCACCACTTTTTCATTCGAAATAAAATAATATAGTATCTAATTTACCTGATTGATATATCCCTTTTTGTAAAAATGAGTGAAAAGGTGGTGGCGCCATACGGAAAGTTATCCCGTTTGGGCTTGAAAACATGCAATAAATAGGGGGAATTAAAACATGTGTTGCATAATAAGAGAGGAAATTAATACACAAAACTTAGTTTTAACCTCGATCTCAAATTTCCTTGAACTTTGTTGCCTAACATCGTGCCTGTATGACGGAAGAAATGCTGGGCACGAGTGTGTGACTTACACAAGATGGCAGCCACCATGGCAAGTGCAACGAGATCCACAGTTCTTACTCTTTATCGACAAATGCTGAAAGAATCTCGCAAATTTACTGGGTACAACTACAGGTAAGTCTTGTCTACGCTATTGCGACTGAGTTTCTGTTTGGAAAGAATTTTAATAGTGGTAATTTCGTGACTTATTCATAATGAAATCACGGTTACATAATTCATTAAAAAATATCAATTTAATATGCTTGCGCGATCATGGCGAAGGGTGGATCATACATGGAGGTAGAAATAGAGGACGGACTTATTTTGCATGAATTTACTAATTGGATAGCTTTTTTCAGCAAGCAGTATTTACTATGTACCTTCATGTATCAAGTTGTTTATCTTTTGTTTATCATGGATTGCTTACTTTCATGAATTTTAATAATACAAAAATAAACGATTACAAAACAATGGTTCATCACGAATGAGCTGACCATGGGAACTCTTCGCTTATTATAGTAATGAGATCAGTGGCTTCAAAACAGACCCTACAAGGCTGTCAGCCTGACGGCCTCCGCATGCGGATAGTGTACGGGGGCACTGTGTCGTGCGATGTTACGCAGAGTAAATATGGGTGGGTTTTATACAACGGCGGTCTTTTTTCGGAGTGAATAATTCGACTGCCTTGAGCAAGGCTATACACAACCATACACAATTAACGGGTAACTACACAACCATACACATGTCAATGGGAAACTACACAACCATACACAAGTCAATGGGAAAGTACACAACCATACACAAGTCAATGGGAAACTACACAACCATACACAAGTCAATGGGAATTGACACAACCATACACCAGTCAATGTGAAACTACACAACCATACACAAGTCAATGGGAAACTACACAACCATACACAAGTCAATGGGAAACTACACAACCATACACAAGTCAATAGGACACTTTACAACCATACACATGTCAATGGGAAACTACACAACCATACACAAGTCAATGGGAAACTACACAACCATACACAAGTCAATGGGAAAGTACACAACCATACACAAGTCAATGGGAAACTACACAACCATACACAAGTCAATGGGAATTGACACAACCATACACCAGTCAATGTGAAACTACACAACCATACACAAGTCAATGGGAAACTACACAACCATACACAAGTCAATGGGAATATACACAACCACACACAATTCAAATGAGACACTACACAACCACGGACGTGGCATGATTGCTAGCAGTAATACGTCATTCTCAATCGCGCCTGTGATTGGCCAATGTTTAGAATGACATGCCCAGATCATGCACACCCTTTTATCGGAATTCCGATAAAGCTGTTACAGACCCATCAAGGCTGTTGTTTGAGCCACATGTGCGAGGTTGAAAGTAGATGACACGACCGTACTTACGACTTCGCTATACTGTTCTCGCTGTACAATTTACTGTACAATGTACTGTATATGTATGTTGTTCGTGTATGTACAGCTTGCAGACTGCCGAATTGTGGCGCGCCGGGCCGGGGCACACCAACAGCCTTGAGTCAAGGCTAACCTAGACCCAGTATTGGGGCACTCATGTCCTTTTTTTCAAAATTTTGTCATTATGACCGATATTCCCGAATGGCAAAATTTTGATAAAAGGAGTAAAGTGCCCCATTTACTTACTGGGTCATATGAACTTAAAGTATGCATTGTATTTGCCTATACTGTATACTGTATTGTAAAAAATGTGTCACAATAATGAGTTATAAAATTTAAACAACTAATAAAAAGTAGTACCATGGACTTCACTTTATAGTTATAATTGTATTGGTATTTTATAATGAAATTCTGCTTTGATCCATTGTCAGAGAGAACCCAATTCAGTTCAACCTAAGATTGTTTTGACTAATTATGATCAAAAACATAATCATGACTAGGTGACTATATTTACACGATTTTGTTGTACACTCTGTTTAGTGCAGGTGTTAAAATTGATGGGTACATTAAAAGATTTTCCATCTAACAGTGGTGGATGTGATTGATTACACCCTTATACTATAGGGAGTATGCTTTACGGAGAACAAAGGACGCCTTCAAAGAGAACAAGACGCTAACAGATGAAGTAGAAATCAAAGCATTCATCAAAAAGGCTGAAAAGAATCTAGAAATTATTAAAAGACAGGTAAGTTCAAGAAATGAGTTGAATGTCATTATAGAACGGAACACAATCATCTTCTCCCAGGCAAAGTTGCCCTCTACAAAAGTCACCCCAAGCAAGTCAATTGACCCACTGCTGATCTTAAAGCATTTGAATAAGACAAATGACAGATTTTTGTGAGAAGTATTCATTTAAAAATTATCATCTTAAAGATATTCCCTCATTTGGTAGATTTGATTGTGAATTTGGATATACTGCCATTTGATTTGAATTTCATCTAATGACTCACAACTGAAGCGACAGTTTAGAGTTGAGTCTTCTCTGATCAACGTGAACAACAACATCAATGGAAGCTCATGGCTAGGGGACAGCTAAGCTCACTCGCAAGCAAAACAAATAAATGCTTCTCACAGCTAGGACAAGAGTGGCCAATCATAATTTTGATGATTTGCAATATTTATCACGTCTAAAAAATATGCTCCATGAATGCCTGGCATGGTGAAAATGTGCTAATTTGTTTGTTTTATTATTACTATTATGATTATTATAAAAAATAAAAAAATAAAATACAAACCACTTCTGACTCGTTCAGCTTTAAGATCAGCTCACAGCTAAGGGTAACTTTTTGGGGGATTACTTTGTAGATGGTCAGACTGTTCGTTGTTTAAACAGTGGATGATGGCGCTAACTATGATCAGTGTTCGATAGGGGTTGTAGCAATTTTAAAAGTGACTTTTTGTCATTTTCTCTTTCCATGTACACAGGTTGCTCTCAGTCAACTTTACACGGACCCAAAATTGGTGATTGAAGAGCAGAAATAATAGCAAGATTCATAGATAAACGGACGATACAGCTGTAAGATACTTTTTCAGTGGTAACTGAAGTATTCTGTTTTCCCTCCAAAATGTATTTCCATTTGCCTGAACAGTCTGTCTTAAGGCCAAATCCAAGATGGCTCATCACATGACAAGTACATGACATTGTGTTATGTCAGGGAAGAAGTTAACTGTCACGATTGAGAACTACACAAAATAGGGAATACAAGATGAAGATTGTTTTTCATTCTTTTTCACTCAAGCCTCAGTTTGGTTACAGCAGTTTGAATGGGAGTAAAATAAAAAAAGGCTGACCATGACAAAGGTCTTAAAGAGACTTGTGGATAAAGTTTCCCCTCAAACTACATGTACCAATATTTCATGTTGTTATAAATATTTGTCAACTTTGAGGTACTTTTTTTTACAGGTTTAGGCATCCCAATGTCTTTTTTTCTTAACTTTCACTGCCAAGGTCATACATTTTATGAATTCCACAAGTGTCATAAGTAGAACATGTAGAACCCACATCAACATGTTATCATAAGAGAGCATTATCACTCAAGAAATACTATTGACTTTTGGATGACCAAGGCAACACAAATCAGCAAGATACATGTTGTTTGGTTAGAAAGACTTAATACTTTTTTCTTATACAGAATTTCAAAAAAGCTAAAGAAGCTGGGCATTTTAGGGTAAAATGTTTTTAAAAGGGGCACTGATGAAGATAAGTGTATGGTGTCAGGACAATGTATTTTAAACCTATTAAAGGCACTGGACACTATCGGTAATTACTCAAAATAGTTGTAAGCATAAAACCTTCTTTGGTGACATGCAGTGGAGAGCTGTTGATAGTTTAAAACATTGTGAAAAACGGCTCCCTCTGGAGTAACATAGTTTTTGTGAAAGAGGGATTTTTCTCACTTATGCATCTGAAAGCACACAAAGTTGTGCAACAAGGGTGTTTTTTCTTTCATTAATTTCTTGCAACTTCAATGATCGCTTGAGAGGCCAAATGAGAATACTGGTCTTTGACAATTACCAAAGGTGTCCAGTGCCTTTAAGCATAACTTTATGCATGCGCACAAAACTAAGAATTAAGACTTATCTACTTGTGTGTTTATATTTAATATTGTTTTTCAATTATTATTTAGTTTGATATCTAGTTTTACACAGAAAAGAATTCTGAAAGATCAGTTACAGTGAATTAAAACTTTTAAACTGTTAATGTGTGGAATTTAAGTAATGATTAATTGGAGACTTTCAGAGTAAAATTGGTTACTTAGAAAATAATTGGGATGAATGGGCAGTTTTTACCTAAATGATACACCAATTAGTTTTTCTGTTGGCTTTCTCAAGAAAGATTTACTTTTATACTGTAAAATGTAGGGAACAGACTTTCAGAGCCAAATGTTTAACTTTTTAAGTTGTAGTGTTTTGGGGTGGGGGTGCACAGTTTTTTTTACCTTTGAGGTACATCATTTTTATTTCTCTTTGATGTGAACCTCAGAATTGCCGAATGCAATGATCAATCCAAAATTCTATCTTCATGTTATTTTTTCATTAAAATTATGAGTAACCTTTAAAAATATTAAAACTATGTAATGAAAACAAGAGTCTTTTGTCAGTTTTTGTTATGAATGTATGTTTCCATTCAAAATAGTTTGTATAACATAAAATGGATTTTCCCAAAACCTAAAAGGACCAATAATTTAAATACAATTTTGATGATTAATTTTGATGATTAATTTTATGGTAAATTTATAATAGTGCCCTCTATTGTTCCATTCCCGAAAGTTTGCAGAGAATTTTTTGATAGCGCCCTCTATAGTTTTTGCGTTGACAAACCATTTTTTACAGCGCCCTCTGTTGTCATGTAGAAACTAAAATAAATTGGTTATAGCGCCCTCTTTGACGACTGAAACATTTGGAATATTTTGTCTAGCGCCCTCTACAGTTTTCCGAGGTGCAATGATTGAGTCAAGTACCCAGACGACGGCATACTTATTAAGTCACATAAATAGTTGGCTACCAGTCTTATGATTTATAATTCCAATTATATATAATTCTGTTGAGTTTGTGAGTTTGGCAGGTCGGGTGAAGACTGTAGGGCGATTTTTCATCATTTCTAAACCTCTAGTTAATTATATTAGCGATAGCGACGGTGTGAAGTCATGAAGAGTTGTAAAGATGCTAAAGAGCACATTGCCAACCAGTTAGAATTTATGTTCATTTAGCACCAATTAATCAACAGCCGAAACTCAATCAAAAAGTCGAACTGTCAAGTGTCATCTGTCACAACAACAAGTCAAAGGCAAAGGGGAAGTGGAGGAGTGGCCGGCCAACTAGCCGTAAACACTTTGCACTGCTATATCTTCTCAATTGTCATTGTCAGTAGCACTATGGAGGTAGAAACTGTCACTACAGTATGTTGTAGTCGGTACCTTAACAAGAGCCACTGATTTACCAAAAGCAAAAGCCTTCCTCCTGCAATCTTCCAGAACGTCTCCACACTGAGTGGGCATCCACAACCACAAGATCAGAAGATGGGAATCAACTTTCCAAGTTTCAGCAGCGTAATCAGCTTGGATTCGCCACCTTTAGAAAACTGGATTGGTAATTGAACATTGTAATTCTTTATTCAAATTTGCCCATTGCAATATGTAATAATGCTGAACAGGCTTTGACAAGTAGCTGAATAGATGTAGAGGTGTACCAAATTAGTACAACCTTCCAAGTAAATAAGTACAGATGTAGACTAGTGGCCGGCTGGCTGTTGTGTTGTCCTTTATCAATTTACCTTATTTTCATCCAAATCGTGTTTACATGTTTACAATAGTTCATAGGACTTTTGGAATGGCTTGAAATTAAAGATAGGTTTGCAATCCAGAGCTATTATTATTAATTGTTTTTCAGAATAAATGTTGAGTTCGTTGAGCCGCCCAAATGATGGTTGTCGTGGAGATGAACAAATTATGTTAAGTGAGACGATTTTTTTAAAATAACTTTTTAGTAGCAATGAATTGCATGCTACCTCACAAGTGAGACAGCCCTTCCCCTAATCAAACGTGTTATGCTGTCAAAGCAATCAAGTGTGAAGCGCATAGTGTTTGTAGCTGTATAAGAATTTTGGTGCATATGTGTATTGTTAGTTGCGATGATCGTAACCCTCAATCCTTCCGCCGTGGGGAGGATCGAGGGTTGCGATCATCGCAACTAATGTACAGTCTCAACTCTGCAACTGAGGGAACGTTTTTGGACAGCAACAGAATTGTATTATCACACAAAATTGATTATGATTTTTATTTTTGATATTTTGTTATCTTATTGCAGAGATGTGGTACCAGATCTTCCTGTGGTATTTATTCTCCTCATTCTTGATTCATTGTGGTGCTGCCATCATCGCCTTCATGGCGCTCCGTAAACACAAGATTGGACGACTCTACTCGCTGCTGATTCTGGTTATGGGCTTTGTTGGACCTATCACAGGCGGAATTGTCACAAGTGAGTTTCATTCCACTTCTTTTTCCTATCTGGTTAGTTTGGTTTAGTTACGTCGTGACAGGGAACTGTAGCCACAAGATGCCATACATGGTGGCCCCTTTGCAGCATACCCCCCCCCCCCCTCCCAAAAAAGAGAGAAGTTTGACCACCTCCCTCCTAACCCAGCTCCTTCTCCCTGTTGTAACTTTACCATGATTTGACTAATTATTGCACTTTTTCATTTGCCTTTCTTACAGGTGCAATAATAGCTGGATTATTTAAGACTTCAGAGTTCACAATGTTTCCTTTTTATGCCATGGTGTGCGGCTGTGGACAGTCGCTCATAGTATTGTTTATTTCATTCTCTCGGATACTGGCCACACTCTGACATCGATGTCTTCATGAAAGGAGCTATCTAACCAGTGTATAAAATGGACAGCACTCTGACATCATCATTCATCGTTTAGTGGTAGCAACCGAGATGCCATTCACAACGCCATGCCAGGAGTCTTTATCCCTCGTCATGTTCGAAAGGTCCTCTATTTCAGACTCTGTGTCTCTTCCAATCATGGCGATGTAGTAAACTCGGACGTCACTGTCTTCGATAAAAGGAACTGAGAAATGTCATCATCAGTCAGCTTCCATCTAAGCTTGGACTTGATTAAGATTTGAAGAGAAAAAAATCATTATTTATTGGTGACCTTAATGCAGATATTGGAGAAGACAGAGTGTTTGTAATCATGTATTATTGACTTTTTTGTACTTCATGTAATAGTTGTATAACAACTTTGCTTCACTACACGTGAACTGTGATAATTATATAACTTTATAGTAACTGGAATAAATATTGAATATTGTGATTATTTAATTCCTGAAATTGTTTAAGAAATTTATTTGTGCCTTGATTATTAATCATTTTTGGTTGGTTATTGTGATGCATAGATGACTAAAATTGGATTGTCAAACAAATTATTTCATTCTAATTTCTAAGAATAAGTCGTCTTCCATTCGTTGCTCATTGAAGGTTTACCCCTAGTTTTTTCTCATTTTACGAAACTTTGTGAAATTTTGGAAAATCCAAAGAATTGAACCCAAGATTTATAAAAGTGTGTCTGGATTGCGAGGGCTACCATTGCTAAATAACAGTGATGATGCCAAATTGGTACCATAATTGGCTTCATGAGCAGTGTCTTGGGTTGTTTAGGGTTACTGTTATTTTCGTATAGGTTGGTTATGATATGGTTTGGCAAAACTATAACCCTAACCCTAACCAAAAACTAAACCCGTACCCTGAACCTAAGCAAAGTTATAACCCTAACCCCAGTTATAACCCTTACACAAAAACCAACCATTATCTCACCCCTTACCCTAGCCAACCTTAACCCACTAACCCTAACTAAAACCAGACCCTGACCAAAACGAAAACAGAACTCTAACTCTAACCCTAAACCTACCAAACTATCATACTAACCCTAATCAAGGGTAAGGGTTAGGTTAAGGGTTAGTTTGTGGGTTAGGTTTTATTTTAAAAACAAATTGTGATTAAAAACTATTAGTGTTATAGTTTTCCAACACGGAAACCATTTTTATTGTCATAGTCAATGTGTTCATTTATGGGAGTTGAGACAACATGTGTGGTTTGAATGAATTCCGCAAATTCATAAAACATTTGGAAACGACTATTGTGACGTCACATTGTATACGCCTATTGGTCAATAGTTGCGCGTTCTGCGTGCGCTCCTAAACAACGGGCGGATTACGGAGTGCTGTTTTCACAACGTCTTGGTAACTAAGAAGACGATCCGAAGTTAGTTAACTCCTTTCGCAATACTTTAGACAGTTTTATGATAAGAATAATATTTTTGTTGAAGACGTGAAAATGTGATTTGCCGACATCATGCCGTGGTGTATGGAGCAAGCTTTGAGTGTACAACCACCAGGCAAACACCGCCACCCAGACATACAGGCCGAGCTGAACAGACGCTATCTTAACACATGTGGACTAAAACTATGCGGCAAATCAAGGTCAAAATTACCGCCAATAAAGATCAAGATTTTCACCAAACTCTTGGAGAATTCACAACAAATGTTTGGTGATCCTGAAATGAAGCTTGCGTGCATGTACGATAGGTTGGTGCTTGCTGGGCGTGGCACCCCAGTTGATAAAGGTAGATATCAAATCAGGATTTCAATCTTCGGTTTTTGTCTTTTCTTTTAACAAAATAGTAGTGAACGCCACCCGCTAACCTTCTTGCCTTGGTTCAATAATATTACCAAAATGAAGAGCTTTGGAAAGTTGTATTCCAAAATGCATTCAGCTGTCAAACATTTTCTACTGATCAGTGAGGCCTTGAATTTCGTTCTTGAAAGAACACATTAATTTTCCCCTCGCGCTATTTATGTTCCACGAGGAACATGTAAATTTGTCTTGGAATTTTGCAAAAGAAAGGCACCGCAGCAAAATTACATGGCACTGTGGATGCCGTGGGTTAATTCAAGGCCTTATTATCCATTAATTGCTGTCTTCAAAGACATCAATTCTGAACCTAAAATCGACTCTCTCCCAGAGCTTTTGACGGCCCCTACGTGTTGCCGTTTCCACTGGCTCCAGTACCAGTCCGGTAAGCGGCAGCTCATCGGAGCAGTCATGCCGTATGAAGACCCATTTCAACCGCCGACACTAGCCTCGAAGACGCTGCGGAACATCGGTAAGGCGGACCAGCTGACCAGGCGGGTTCGCCATGATCTGAGAAACAATGCGAGGGTGCAGGCAACTATTGCAACAATAAATGTCAGGTATTATAGAATCGTCATGAATTCATACAAATTTCATAGTTGTGTCCCAAAACATCTGGCTTCTCTTGCCCAAAACAGTCTTCAATTTGACAATTTGGTATAAGAGTGCTACAGTAGTGCTACATTAATGATTCTGAACAAACAAAACACAGTTTCTGCCCAGGGCCCATGCATTTTTTACTCTTTTCGAGGGCACTTGTTGTTCATTTATTCATTTATCACAAACAAAATTGGGGCAGTAGGAAATTGGGGACTGGCTGAAACTCTGTGCATAATTATTTAGAACACCATTACATTTGTTCTAGAAACATTTCGGACCAAGTTGAGATGCGCTACTTAACACTTGCCTGGATTGCCTAGTAACGTTTCTTTTCTGCAAGAAGTTGACCATTTTACAGAGTAGTTACACTGCCCGTTCTTTTCAGAACTACCACAACTCATAGAGATTGTTCTCCTAGTGTGACCGCAAACCCTACCAGATTTTATTTCCACCATGCAAAGTTTGAAATCCTACTCCAAATTTGTTACTTTCCTAAAACCGTAGTTTCAAATCTTAAAAAGGAAGCGTTCATCTTAGTGGTCTAGTGGTAAGACGTCTGCTCTAGCAATGTAAAGGTCGTGGGTTCAAATCCCACCCAAGTGATTTGCCTGTGGATTTTTCCACAGAACTGTCGAATGTACCGAGTATACTGTGCTCAATAAACATGGATGTAAAGGTAAAACAAACATTGTTTTTTTTCTCTACAGATGGCACAATATGCGCAAAGACCCCGGCTACGACACCGAATCCTTGTACTCGACCCTCAGCCAATATGGCGACATTGTCAGTATCACCATGACTAGCCCTCTGAGTGCGAGGGTTGAATTCTGCCAACTCCAGGCAGCTTGTAACGTCGTGGAAGCCCACACTGTCGGCTATACACAAAACCCTCTATTGTGTTTGTGGTACCATAAATCCATGAAAAATAAAGCATTTTATGTGAAAAGAAGACACCTTCATGTAACTTGCGATCCATTTGCAACATGATTGTGTTTTGCCTCAATGACCTCAAAGGCACTGGACACTTTGGTAATTGTCAAAGACCAGTGTTCTGAAATGGTGTATCCCAACATATGCACAAATAACAAGTCTGTGAAACTTTTACTCAAAGTTGCAAGAGAATTTTTTTAAAGAAAAACACCCTTGTTGCATTACTTTGTGTGTGCTTTCAGATGCATATAAAAAGCTTCAGCTGAAGTCTTTTATTAGAGTGCGAAATTACCTCTTTCTCAAAAGGTATGTTACTTCAGAGGGAGCCGTTCCTCACAATGTTTTATACTACAAAAACAGCTCTCCATTGCTTGTTACCAAGTAAGTTTTTAAGCTAAAAACTATTTTGAGTACCAATCGTGTCCAGTGCCTGTAATGGCAAACTTAACTTCATTCACATGAAGGTGTTTTTTACCAAAACATGTTAAGATTGTATAATTTAAAAATAACAACCTTATTTAGATAATAGAAATGTTTTCTTTGTTACCATAAGTACAATTTATTTTACATTATTCATTAAAATACATGTTTTTGTGTTAAAAAATAACAACAACCGTCTACAAGAATATAGAGATTTAGAGTCAAGAATATAGGGGAGTTTTTTGTATAATTAAATAGAAAGTCTTGAAAAATCTTTGCATAAGAGATCCCTTAATTTTGATTCATTAGATATTAGTTTATAAAAATACTCTTTGGGGGTAGGAATCAAAATTCAATCAAAATTCAACTGCAAAACATTAAACCATTGCAGCTAATAAATGTAACATGTTAGAATAAACAAATATTTTTTTTAGTCTAAACATTATAAAACAGATGAAATGTCTGGACTGCCATTAACTGTTACCTCTGAAAACATTGGTTCAATAAGCCATTTGCAAGTAAAGATTTGAATAATGACTGGTAAAAAGACTTGCTTAGTTACAAGTTTAACTACTTCAAATGTTGAATACCTTTGGCTATGTAGACCAGTATCTATATCGTCAAATGGTTTAGGGCAGGCTGTAGCATAATTAAACTAAAAACCCAAATTCAAGCTCTAAACCAGCCAGTTCCCCTTTTTGTTTACAAACTGACATTTATTTATTTAAATAGCATCAAAGGCACAGATATCTGGTTATAAAAGTTAGAAAAAATACTTCATATTTAGAAAATGCATCACAACTTTTTCACACACCATGCAAACTCATATTTGTTTTACATCATGCAAATTCCAAACAAAATTAAGAGAAACAAAATGGACGGAATAATTTGTAATACTGCATGCTTTTGGGGGATCAAAGTGCAAATCCTTACTAAAGAAGATTTGCTGAGCAGCATTTTCTGCTTAACAGCTTTATGAAGTTGGACTTGGTTAATTTCGCTTCCCCTTGGTGGAAACCATCGGACATCTTTACATACATGAACTTTCGAATGTACTACAAGTTTTCGAATGTAAATGTACATCCCTTCTAGAATGCTGCCATGACAACAACACCGTCAAAGTTGCCCCTTTTCCAACTTGAAATGATGTCATGACATTGTCGTTTCATTGGAAGTTCCCTTTTCAAGGATGTCCATCCCAATTCAGAATGATGTCATAACATTGTCAATGCCATGTAAGTTACCCATCTACAGATGGACATCCCAATTCAGAATGCAATCATCGTCTGATTACTACTGGTCTTAATCTTAAGCACAGCTTTCTTCACAGCCTTTCTTGCCGTCTCAATCTCCGCAATGGTAATATGTCGACTCTGTACCATCCTCTTATGCAGTTTCAGGAAGAATGGTATATAAGTCAGGAACTCCATAAAGTCAATGGTACCGCTATCGTCAGCATCAATGGTGTTATGGACATGTTTGACAACCTCGGGATCGGTTCCACTCTCGATGTTACCCGAGAGTGCGATGCTCAGCATGATGTCTTCAAGAGTTAATCGGCCATCTGCGTCCTGATCAGTCACCTCAAATAACTCCTAGATCGGAAAATATAAATCTTAGTCAAGTCTCGAGCAGATTAGTTTATTATCAAGTAGATCATGCAATACACCTTTACACACAAGCCCTTTTCGCATTCCTGGGTAATAACGACCAGCCCTTTCACAATTTTATCGCTTTGGTCTACCCTTGCAAATGGACAAACATAAGGGAATAGCCAAACCTGCTTTGTGGTAAGCGGTAAAGCTTCCTTCTCAGCATTTGAAACAACACCAAGTGATCAGTGGCTATTTGATAATTTCCAAAATTCACTTTTTTGGGGAAAAAGGAATCACTTCAGTTTCTTATTCTGACAAAATCACTCAGGAACAAATAAACTTTCACTGAATAAACACAGGCCAATACTACCATTGAACAGTTTTTTCCCGTTCCTCAGAAGGATACATTTTGACAGGAATTTTAAGAGAAAGATATCATCACAACATGCGCTCTCTAAAAAATACAGCTTTTAAAGCAAAAATTGTGTCAGCATTAGCAACAGATTCAAATGAGCAGAGAAATGGAAAACAGCAATGTTACAAACGTCTAAAATCTAAAAAATGAATCACACCAGATAGCTTCACTACAGACTATAAAATCTACTCGAAACACTCCTTGACTGCTACAAATGATAAATCAAACTGCTACCAATGATTAATTATGGACCCAAGCTATGCGCATTTCTCAAACCATGGATACTGCTTCATTTATGTCAGCTAAACTTGATGGCTCTTGCAGTAGATAGAAGGCAGTGCCAAAGTTTGACAAAGTCACCATGAGAAAATGAATGAATAAACATATGAATAATTCATGAATATGGTAATAAATGACAAGGATGAGAATGGTATTAAAACAGAAGACACACCCTACCTCAGTGAGTCTTAAAAAGAAAATCTTATTTGGATCATGAAGAGGAATTGGAAACTTTGGAAATGAAATCTAAAATTGTTTAATGCATCAACATTTTTTTGTCTCCAGCCAAACATATCTGTTACTAACATATTTCCATGGTGTTTTTTGCAAACCTTCCAAGCACATCACAAAAACATCCAACAATGGATAACACCCAACAAAACTTGCTTCTTAAGTCTTCTGTTTGTTTGGGGTACTTGTTTGTTTGTTTGTTTGCTTGGGGTGTTTGTCTAGATGATCTTCCCAACAAGGAAAACCACAAAAGCTTCCACAAGGCCACATAAAACGCCAAGCTGGCAACAGCCAATCTCTCTCATACAAACATTGACTGAATAAAAAAAACCATTTAAGCCACATTTTAAGACTTTTCAGAAAATTGCAAAACTTGTTCAGTGTTGGATAAAATGAAACTTAATGATGAAAGAAAACATGACATGATGGGAAGATAGGGAAGAGCTAAATGACAATGTAAGGGCATTCAAACAAGATCAACCAATCAGATCAGCACACACAGGAAATTCAACCAATCAAAATGTGTCATCAATACCAAATCGATCACTACGTATCATCCTGATGTGTGTTGTCATGGCAACCGCTGGTCTCCATATTGTCCTTCTGTAATCTACTACGAGCGGATAGTAGCTTTCTCTGTCATGGTACAAGTGATTATAAGCAAACATGGTGAAATGCTACAATGTCCGAGTTACTTACTAAACCAAACATCTACGGTACTATGAATGAGGATTGACCAAAAGTACATGTGTGAATAATTTACATACTCAACTTACATGTATGATATCAATGAATAATAATTTATTGAGTGTTAAAAGGGACTAAAATCCAAATAATTACTGTGTACATGGATTGCTTGTTGTGCAAATGTGTGTCATGTTACGGGTGCATTACTCATGACATGGTCAAGAAGTATCTTCTCCTCGACAGCTTTATGAAATTGGGGCCAGTACGTCTATGGATGTCAACTCCAGGCATGCAACTGCACCAAGTTTGTCAACAAAAGAGAAGAAAGTTCCAGGCACAACAAAACTCTGTATAGTACAGTCCAATTCCAAAATAAGGAAATCAATGGGACTCTAGGTGGCAGCAGACTTACCAGGTAATCCACTATTATTGAAAATTGTGAGCGTGCTCAGAACTGCGTAAAAAATTGAAATCTACCCTGCAAGTCTATTGCCCCCTAGTGTTCAAATGTCTCCTCTTGATCAGCTCTAAGGTTGCATGCCTGTATGTTGTTCCTACAAGCCATTTTGAGGTATGGTGGACACATCACTGCTGCACTAGTTGGTTTGGGTAAATTTGTCTTTATGCACCCAATCCAAACCGTACACTCTTATTAATAAAGGCCCTTTTTGAAACCACGGCTTTGGCTTTGGATTTGGACTGAGCTCCGTTCTCTTGTCTGAAGCCCAGAGCGTGTATACGCAAAACACGCGCAATTGTCAAAACAACTGCCGGGGCCAGGCTAGCCTGAGCCGAATCAAAAGCCGAAGCCGTCGTAACGAAAAGAGCCATAGTTTCCACCATGCCTCAAAAAGGCTTATTCCCTTGACAAGAAAAATATCACAAACTTGGTACGATGTCCTACCTTGTATGCAGTGATGTGTTGAGCCAGCATCTCCAGATCTAGCTCTAGTGGAGCGTCTAGTGAATCAGTCACTCTGCCTGTCAGCTTGTCGTTCAGAGCAGCTACAATCACAAACTCACGCTGCTCTATCGTCTTGTCCTTGTTCAGGTCAAATACCTAGGGTGGTTGGTGTTCAAATATTAATGATATTTAGCCTTCAAGAAAGGGTCAAAACGTCAGGCAATTCACTATTTTTTGCAATTATACCATAGGTCCTTTTAGATGGTAAGCAGTTCGCAACAGTTTGCTAATTATATTTTCTCAATGTGAAGTGAGATTCATAGAGTATTTCTAAATCAGATTGCAGAAATGTATCTAAGCATAAGTTTGCAGGAAATGCTCCTAAGATACAGGATTCAAACTGCCTCTAGCAACTGGGTAAGCTCGGTGGTCAGTGGTAAAGGTATCTGCTCTAGAATAGCATAGGTCGTGGGTTGGAATCCCACCCTGTGGTTTATTTTTTTTAACAAGACTAAAAAAGTACTGGGAATATAAAAAGCAACGGTTTATTGAGAGACAAAAAAGGAAAAATAACACAAACATCTTTCTACAAATGTATACAACTGACCAACCCTCCTACAATAACGACCACAGTTTTGGGCCAAGTTTTGGGACACTAAACATACCCTCCCTCATTCCCCTGCTCCCCGCTCAACGTTCTTAACCCCAATTGGAGCGAAGACCGTGCAGGGAGAACCAACATTAAATGGGGGCTGGGGGGTAGGGGCCCACTGAGATAGGGCCAGGATTATAATAATTTTGGCCAGAAATTTTTGAGAAAATAAAAATAAAATAATACAGCATAAAAAGAAGGCTATAAAAAATTAAGAATGTACACACACAATGACGTTCATTGTTTGTAGAGAAGGGCGTAGGACGTAAACATAAAAAAAAAAAACTTTATGTGGAAATTTCCAGCTATCTGGGATTGCATGAATCAGTGAATACCTGCATGAAGGTCCGTGCAGTCTCTTTGTCTTTGCCTCTATACATCCTACTGAAGAGTTCCTGCAGCGAGATCACACCGTTTCCATCGGTGTCAAAATCCTCAAACTTCTTCTCAAACACTTCCTGCTGTCCACTACTGATGAAGTTGTAGATTTCAGCCATCTGAAAGGAAGTATCATGATTGAGCTTTGGCCATTGTATGCCCAAGGAGGTCTTGGAACCATAGGGGCTGGGTTGGGGTGAAAGTGGGCTACAAACAAGTGCCTCTAGGTTTAAGGTTCATTAATTGGCAACAGTATCAACAAATCAAAAGACATTTTCACTCAAGAGTGATCAGTAAGAATACCTTCAAGTGATACTTCTGTGTAAAAATAAATGTTTCTTTTATTATCCCAGGTACCCGTCAAGACTGTACGCCTCGTTTTTGAAAGGGCAAGGGCACCATGGCATTTTCTCAATGAGGAAATTGTAAATTTCTACTGGAGCATTTCAAGGGCACCAAGGCATTGACCAGGGAGCATGGAACAATCGCCTTCATTGTCTCTGTGAAGTATCAGGCCTGACACACTTTTCCCTTTGCAAAACTTTTGAGCCATTTTCAAAACTTAAGAAAACCTACCCTGTGACAAGGAATTTCAAGAAAAGACAGAACCCCCAAAACAACAAATCAATAAAACAAATTGTTGAGGAGAGTTTTGTTTTAAAACACAAAAATTGATTTGACTCTTTCCAAATCCATACCTTAGATTTTGCTTGAGACACCTTAGCGGATGATACAATAGTTTCCTCCGCCTTCTTGGCTGATTTCGCTCTCCTCTCCTCCTGCTTCTTCTCTCTCCTTCTCTCAATCTCCTTCAATTCTTCATCGCTCCTGACTTTCCCGAACACGTCCTCTCCATAATCCGCCGTCTCGCTGGCGCTATCGGTCTTCAACTCCTCCAGGTCCTGCCTAGACTCCTCAAGATGTCCGACCTTCTCCATCCCTCCTTTAAGAAGGCTGATCTTCTTGAGGTCGTCTTCCATCGCTGCGATCTGATCGTCACTGATTAGCATTTTCGTCAGAGCTTCTTCGGCCGTCATGTGGGTTGTGTCGTTGTCCTCGGGGTTCAGAGCCGAGTCCGCAGCTTGTGGGGGATTTTCGCTTGAGCTGTTGTCCTTAAAGTTACCAAACATATCCTCGATATCAGTATCTCCCGCCGCTGGGTTAAATTCTGTCAAGAAGGCACTAGATGAAGAAAATAAATATGATCGGTTTTAGAAATCAATGGAAGTCTTCTAAATGAGAGAACCAGCAATCTTTTTCTTTCATTATTACCTTGCAACTTCGACGACCAATTGAGTTCAAATTTTCCCAGGTTTGTTATTTTGTGCACATGTTGAGATACACCCAGTGAGAACACTGGTCTTCGACAATTACCAATAGTGTCCAGGTCTTTAAATAAAATGTGCAAGTCTCAAGTGTAGACCTCGAATAAACCAACAGCACCCACAGAAACTGCTGTGGTGCCCTGTGCTTTCTCATCTAGCAGGATTGAACAGAAAAAAATCAAAATTTCAAATCATACTTTATAATATATCTATTCCTTTAACTCACTCTTTTCCATTTAAAGGCTTCTTTTTCAAAATCCGCGAAATCTTGACATTTGGCATCATGCTGTAGAAACAATGCAAAAACACAAACAAAAACAATTAAACTTTGTTCTGATTATCCAATGTGACACAAAAACACAAGTGTCATCTCCAGGAATTTTTCTTTGGCATTCTGACACATCAGCGTTAACTAGGAAAGATTTGTTTTAAAATGATATAGAATACCAAGGGTCGATTAGTTACTAGTCCTAGGAGATATTTAAAACTTAAGGCTAGTCCCTAAGTTAGGACGAGTAACTTGTCCTAACTCGAGATAAGACTAGTCTTATAACTCTTGGTGAAATCCACCCCAAGGCACCTTCATTTTACATTCTGTAGGGCACAAGTTACTCAAGTCATCCGAGTTCTAAAAGCCTACAGTATTGTTTCTATTTTAACCTCACGATGCTTTGAGGAATTTGAGGAATTGGACTTACTTTTCAACTTCCCTTGTCTCTCCAGTTTCTTCTTCATTTTCTTGACCTGGTCAAAAAAAGACAAATGGCTGATTTTAGTGTTTAGAATCGTTCCAGATTGTACCAAATTGTTCAATTCAAACAGTAAGTTTACAAAACTGCAATGAAATTTTGTTTTGTTTTAGAAAAGTAAGCACTGCAATAATAAACGTGCAGGAAAAAAGTCATCATGCAAAAATCGAGATAGAAATGTGCTCATCAGGAGAATTTGTTTTAAAAGCATGCAGAGGTGTAGACGAAAGAAAGCTTGTGTCAAGGTGCACTCCAAACTGTTTATCACATCAGAATAGAGGAAAGATGTGCGGGCAGAGTTAGGTGCGTCTTAGAAGCTTCCATATTCAAGCATCAAGCAGACGAGCATGCGAACATACCAGCTGGATTTTTATCTGTTCTCACATCCTCATCTGCTTTAAAGAAGTTAGCGATACAATAATAAACGTGCAGTAAAGAAAGTCATCATGCAGAAATCCAGACGTAAATGTGCCTAGGAAAATCTTTCATAAAGCATGCAGAGGTGTAGAGACGAAAGAAGGCTTGAGTCAAGGTGCACTCCAAACTGTTAATCACGTCGGAGTAGAGGAAAGATGTGCGAAGAATTTGCCGTCTTAAAAGCTTCCAGATTCAAACATCAAGCAGAGGAGCATGCAACAGAATCGCTAAACATACCAACAGGTTCTTCATCTGTTTTCACTTCCTCATCTTCTTTATCAAGTCCCGGTTTTTCTTCTTCGACTGTAACGTTTTCCTCCACATGTTGAGCGTCAATGTTCTGGTTCTGCACTGACTCTATTTCTGAGCTAGGTATGACGCCATCATCAAGTGATGGAACAGCGCCCTCTATTGACGGCAGGACATCTGGTCTGTCGTCGTTGCATGTTTCCGAGCCTTTGTCTTCTGTGTTATTTTGATCCTTATGCTCAGAGTTATTGTCTTCTAATTGAGCTACCATCCCTTCCAACCTATCAATATCATTTGTTGATATTGGTACTGCTATAGCAACATCACCTTCATTTTCATTTGTTTCCGTGGTGATCTGAGATGTGTAGTTACCTTGGGTATCATCGTTCTGCTCTTGTGTTGGCGACGATATTTTCTTCTGCTTCAAAAAGAAAAAAAGTTAAGACAACTTAAATTATCACAAAACTTTCTTTAGAGGGGATTTTACCTTAAAATCATCCCAAAACAAATGGCAGATTTTTTAACAGAAAAATGTTTAAAAAAACTGGAAAATGGTATTGCAACTCAAAACACTTTTCACTTTTGACTGACCTACTTTTTCACTTTTATCGTGATACAGAAATGTTTATCAGTTTGATTTGATCTTGGGAATAATAAACTTTATATTAAAAATAGCAGGGTAGGTTAACATCCTCACACCATTAAACAATTTCACATTGTATTTAATGAAGTTGTTTTTCGAAAAGTAAATAACTCTTAAAAGAAAATGCTTATTTTGTCCTTTAATTTACCTGCCGGGTATAATGACCACTGTTGATCCTTCCTCCAAAACCACCATAGTAGCTCACTGGTGAACTATGCATATTCATGAAGTGAGGTTGGACCAATCAAGTTGCATGCAAATAAATGATATGGTAAAACATGCAAATGACATGCGATAATCTTTACAATTTTAATAATGCAGGATTTAAAGAAATGTGTTTGGGTAAGTGTGCTGCAAAGAATAGATACTTTGGTTGGTTTGTGGTAACATCACGGAATATTTAGTTGTGGGTGGTTGATAAGAATCGGTAGCTTTTAAAACAACTCAACATTCCGATCAGTATGCTCTGATCATCTTCTGATAGAAGCAATCTCCTGAAGACAATCAGACCACACTGATCGAAACCTTGAGTTGTTAATCAACCGGTTCTTCTCCGAAATCACCACAGCTTTTGGGAGAGATTATTACGTGGTGTTACGGCAAACCTTAATAGATTGAATTACCAGCATGCAAAGTTTAAAATCCTACTCATTATTTGGAAATGAAATTTGTTCAAGAGTCATTTTGAAGTGAGTTGAGATTGAGATAAATATGAGATAAAGAAAAACATCTGAACTGAAGCCCAATTCATAGTTAGTAAAGATGATGTCAAGGTTCAGAGACTCAATAAACAAAAGGCGGGAATAACTTAAACTATACAAAACATTTTCATATTGAGCTTAAAGTGACTAACTTTGGGTGAGTAAACTGGCCTTCTACAAAGAAAATAGTTTTGAGGTATTCTAGCCTAATTTTAGCCTTTGAGAAAGAGTCTATAGTGTCGAAACGTCGGGCCACTGTCTATTTTTTGCAATCTAGTCAAACTAAACTTACTAAACAACAATAAAGAAAGAACATACATCACATGCTTATAAGCTAATAACTGCTAAACATAACGGATGGTTTTGACATGAATTAACCTTTAACCTTTAACCTTTAACCTATGACCTTACCTTCCTCTCTTGGTTGACCTGGCTTTGGTGAGTTGTCTGAGTCGATCCATCTCTTCACTATCAACCAAGTAACGATTGAATAATGGGAGGCCGGAACCACACATGTGATACTTCCTGTCTTTACGGTGCGCCATTACCTGGCAACAAAAACAACAATAAGAAAACTTAGAAACCACTAAAGGGAACCATGAAAGAGTAGGGGTTAACCCAAGAGTTTCTTGTTCATAAAGCAAGCACCTTTGTTTAAAGGTTTCCTCAAACTTGCAAGCTACAGCGATAAAGTTCACCTTGGTTAACACATATCGGTGTGCGGTAAACTACTAATATGTTTAGTTCCAGACCCAGCAATATCTGATATCTTTTAACCTGCCCTGGGTACTTTTTAGCAAAATTCATGTCCCTACTGACCATGTTGACTGTTGAGAACCATAGACTTACCTCTGTTGATTTCCGAAGTGATTTGGTTTGAAGCAGCGCTATCCTCTCTTCCTCAAACCTCCGCACTTGATCATTTGAAGACGCGTTGCTAGACATTGGATGGAGGACATCTGCAGCTGACCTGCTTCTGTTTACAAACACAATACAAGAGTTCAAGTTTTGCAAAGTAATTAAAGGCAGTGGACACTATTGGTAATTACTCAAAATAATTGTTAGCATCAAACCTTACTTGGTAACGAGTAATGGGAGCTGTTGATTGTATAAAGGATTGTGAGAAATGGCTCCTTCTGAAGTAACGTAGTTTTCGAGAAAGAAGTCATTTTCCACGAATTTGATTTTGAGACCTCAGATTTAGAATTTGAGGTCTCAAAATCAAGCATCTGAAGGCACACAACTTCGTGACAAGGGTGTTTTTTATTTCATTCATATCTCGCAACTTCGACGACCGATTGAGCTCAAATTTTCACAGGTTTTTTTTTATGCATATGTTGAGATACACCAAGTGAGACGACCGGTCTTTGACAATTACCAATAGTGTCCAATGCCTTTAAGGTTTGCGGCGACACAAACACCATGTAAGAAATCTCTTTTGTGTGCGGCTCTGAGAAGACCCAGTTTTAGGATAACGATCATTTTATTAGCCACAATGAATTGGGACGGATTTGTTATAAACTACATCAAAAATGACAAAAAACATCACATAAACTACAAAACGTATAATTAACTTATTTGAATGAAATTGTAGCTGAGGTTTGAAAAAGTAAATGTTACTATTAAAAAATTGTCATTTATATTACAAGAAAAGAAATGGATTCTTGACAGTCAAAATCTTCAAAATATTATTATAGCTCTTTTTCGTAGGATATTTTTATTTTGCACTTATTGCATACTAAAAACCATACTTTAAATTTGATCTGTCACAGATTGTAGGGGTTTTCAAAACAATTTTTAAGCGAGAAACAATTCTTCATTAGAATGATGGACAGGGTGAAGCCACTCTCAAGCACAACCCTTTGCATTACACCCAAGTATTCAAAATATACAAAACGCTCAAGCCAATTTACCTTCTGTGTAGCTGTTGCTGCCCCACCCTGGACGTCCCAAGATATCGGTCAGAACAGACACTAACATTCTTCTTTCCTCTTGGGTTGGAGGCTGTAGACCCAAGGACCTCAGAACTTTGTACCTGGGGAAGAGGCAGCTGCTTCATCTTAGTTGTAGAACTATCGGATGCGGGGGGAAAAATGAAATATTTAAAACAATGAACATGAATTATTAAATAAAGCAAAGAAAATAAAAAATTCTAACAATAAACAGGCATGATATTTGATCCTTAGAAAAAAGAAGGACTATTTTATCAGCTACATAGTGTAGGCTTTAATAGACTTTCCATGCTGCATAATCACAATTTCTCTGTTTTTCCCAAGGGCAAAAAAACAAAATATAAAATTAGGAAAATTATCATGCCTAAGTTAGTATAAATCAACCTTCATAATTGATCAAATGAAAATCATAATTGAGGCATGAATGTCATTTGACATGCTCGTTAATAAAGCAAAGCGATTATTTTTTTTTAACTTTAAGCCCACAATTTAACTTCAGTTTGAAGACTAGTTTAGGCAAACATTTTAAATCTGGTTTGAAGTTAATACAGCTTTGATAAAGTAATGCAAAAAAAAATAATGGTCTGGGCCCAATTTCATAGAGCTGCTAAGCACACAAATTTTGCTAAGCATGAAATTTCTTCCTGGATAAAAACAAGACTACCAACCAAATTTCCATTTGTTGCATATTGCTTGTTACTGGCATTCAGCTGTTGTTTGCTCACACTGAAAGTCATGTGGAAATATGGTTGGTTATCCTGTTTTTATCGAGGCAGAAATTTTATGCTAAGCAGATTTTTGTGCTTAGCAGCTCTATGAAATTGGGCCCTGATGTTTCGACCTTATCAGAGTCTTTCTTGAAGCCTTCCGAGAAAGTCCTTATGGTTGGTAAGCAGTTTGCATAAATTATATTTTCTTATTTGGAACAAAATCTAAGACTTCAAGAACAAGTGGCTAGGATTTGAAGTAACATTTGAAAAGAAATCACTTCAGAGTACTCAAATTTATCTTCATGAATTGAAAACCCTTTGAAGTTGTCAAAAGATCCAAGAATTAATTCAAAAATGTGAAAAATAAATTGAAACTTTATGATGCATGCACTTACTAGAACGTCCATGGCACGCTTGCAGTGCAGCTTTGGGAGTAAGGCAGGAGGGAAAGATGAAGAAAACAAAATGAAAAAATATAATTACGAGGGAAAATGTAACAAAATAATGACAGCAATATGGCAAAATAAATGGTTAGCATAGGTTAGTTTGATCACAGTTTGCATGATTACAGCGAATAACGGAATGAGATTTAAAGGGATTATTAAGTTCGTCATGAAATGTAAGGAAAATGAAGTAAACATAGCATTTTTAGCTTCCTAACACCAGGGCCCAATTATAAACAGCTGCTAAGCGAAAATAAACAGAATACCAGTCATGGATTGTACCTTGCTGATGACAGAGATGTATCTATTCTGTGCTGTTGGCCTCTCAAACCTGATGCAGCATACTGTTAAAAAAAAGGATTTGAAAACATTATTCAAACTACAAAGCATTACCTTAAAATCAAACTACCAACTCAATGAAAGAAATATTTTAGTATTTAAGAGGGTATGCTTTTGGTAATTGTCAACTTCTTCAATAAAAGACCTGTGAAGATTTGGGCTCAATTGATCAGAATCAAAGTTTTAAAATGTAGTGACAGAAAGAAAGGAAAAAAAACCTTTTGCATAGAATTGTATGCTTTTAGATGCCTCAGACAGGTTTCAGGCTTAATGAAGTCTTTCTCAGATTCAAATTTGGGGGTGAAAAATTACCTCTTTCTCTATATCCACATACTTCTGTGGGGGTCGTTGGTATACCAAAAAGTATGACTATGAAATGAAAACTTACTTGGTAAGGAGCCAGTGGAGCACTGGAGAGCTTTCGTTATTATAAAAACATTATTAGAAACAGACACACTTTGAAAATTGTTTCAACTTCAGAAACCCAATCCTTAATAGGATGTCACGCTGTAGTTAACTTCCGAAATGAAAACCCTGTAGATTAATCCAACCTTTTCATAAAGTTGGTGTCTAGACGTCAATTGCTCTGCCATCAGAAAACCAAGCTTCCGAACGAAGGTCGACCGCGTTTGCTGGCTATATCCTGAAGGTGCATCAACGCTGACCAGCGAGGGCGCTGCATGGGATCGGGCAGCAGACTGTGCCCTCGGTGGATGTACTGATGGCAGTTTGGGTGATGTTGTTCCTGACGGTAATGACATGATTCATTAATGCAACTGCAGTTTCTAAAACATGAATGTTCCTGGGGGACTGCTAGCCTTTATGATGTAGTTAAAATTTTTGGCGGTGCGGATGAGAAACCGAAATGTAGAAAATCAGCTGCCAAATTACATATGCATATATTGCACAACGTGGGAAACTAATGTATCCAATTATATACAGTCACTTAGTGAGTTTCACTTTTTGAGGTTAACGCTGTTATCGATGAAGGTCTCTACTGTACACACTCACTTTGTAAGTAATTCCACCATGGTAAATCCTGCATTTCCAAACCACACACATACGTGTACAGCGTAATCACTCCTGCATTAAATATGATCAGTTCCAACTTGAACCGAGGAGAAATCCTATACTTTATGAAGACACAATGATGCAGCTTCTAAAACTTCATTGTTACTTATCATCCAGCTAACAATAAAACAAGGTCAGTTACGTGATCCTTCGTGACCTTCTAAATACTGTGGTAGTTCAAGAATTCAATCTTTCTTCCTGACCCAAGTTTAAGACTCCAAAATTGAATCCAGAAGTTCCTCACAAACTTATTTCACTGCGTCCTTTTCTGTCTGCAACTGATGCAATGATTGATACATCTCAAAGAAACCATTCCTCCAATCTCAACATTTTGATATTTCCTTTGGATATGCAGAAGTCCTAAGATGTTTGATAAGTATCCTCAGTGTCAGTTCTCAAAATTCCAAAGGAGATGGTTTTCAACATTCCAATTTGCCCCAACCTATTTCAGTGACTAGCCAGTACATATGTAAGGAACAGTTAGCTTGTCATTTCACTAGTCCGTCAGCTTTTTCACAAGTCAATATTTCAACTAGAAACGGTGAAGCTTTTCAACACTGAAGTGTTCAGCCGGACCACCTGGAGTGAATTCTGACTGGTTCTTGTAGGGTTTTCACTGGCCTTCAACCAGAGGACCACAGTTAAAGTGCTGCCACAGTCAAACAAATGGTACAGTGTTTCTATCATCCAGTACAAACCCCAATGGTGAAAAACACACGCCCCCAAATCCTGTTAGCGCCAACAATGCTGAAAAAAATTAACTGTACACCAGGCACTTGATCCTTTCATAAAACCTAAAGCAACATCTCACTCCTGTGTTCTTTTGATTTACAAGCTTAGAAAGCAGACTCAAACATAGCAACATGCAGTGAATCTACAAAATCAATAACAGACAGCAATTGGCGTGCTGCTTTGTTGTACTGGTCACTTCCCTACAGAAAGACAAACACTTCCATCACATGAAGTCCTTTCATGTTTTCAATAGACTCCAACACACATTACGTCGATTCACATGTAAATGAGCTGTTTTACAGTAAAGAGGCAGGGTAAAAAGTCAATATTTAGTGCCGAGGGTCCAAAGCTGCCAAGGTTTTCAGGTTTTTGTCTTCTCTGTTGAGTCTCGTGGAAAAGAAAACATTCTCTTTTCAGTTTAAACCTTTGAAGGGTTTCTATTTTGGAATATTTGTCAAGGTATTAAGTATCACTGGTCGGTCTAGTGTTACTATTTGGATAATTGGGTATTTTGAGAAGAGAAGACCAGAGTAGAGTAAACAAAACTATTACCATAACTTTTGATGAGTCTTAAAACTTTGTACTAAAGAGAACTGCATCACTGTTTAACCTGTTGAAACTGATTAATGGGGAATCTCAATAAACAATAACAATGGAGACAATCCACCCTGCTGGGTGTTCAAGGTGCTTTAAACCAAAATCAACTGAAATGAGTCCTTGAAAACCTGTGACATAAGATAAGTTTTTAAAAGTGATTTAAATATTACAAAGACAAGCTCATGTAAAGATTAAGGGGTAGAGAGTTCCAGATGACTCCATTACTTAAGCTAAGCTACTCTTTTCTCAAACTACGATAATGTATTTCTGAACACCAAATAAGTTCACAGTTGACAATGCTTGTTCAAACTGAAGTTCATTTTTTTTATCAAGCGTTTAAACAACCAAGCAGCAATCAAAGTTGACAAGCACTTGATTGTTGCTAACCAACCTGCCACTCCCAGGAAAGAGGTGTTTGGTATTAGAACAAACCTATTTAAGTCACACTCAAAAGCTGTTTTGAGCAAACCGATAAAGTGCTTCAGAAGGTCAGACTATCAAAACTTTTAACTTTATTTTTAACGAGACAAAAGAAACCACTACAAGGCCAAGAAAACCCCCCAAACATGTTTAGCATCTGGGTTCCTGAAAAAAAGATATCTGCAAATTCTTTTTAAAATTCCAAACAAGCATTTGTTTAAACTGTTCAACACTAAGGAAAGAACGGGTTAAACAAGACATTTAACATTTTAACAGTAGTTAATTAGTAGTTTGTTCAGTATTAAAACCCTGCTGTAAGCACATTCACAAGAAAGAATTGTAATAACGATCTGCTTTTAACCGTGAAGCCGGCACAAGCCAAGCTCTAATTTGTAAGTATTTTTTATTTTGATATATCATTAATTGAATTGGTAAATACAAAAAAAAAAAACCCATGCAACCCCAAAAAGGAAGCCAGCGGGGAAAGATTATGTTTTTTTACAATTCCAACAAATTCTTCCGAACAACCTTCAATTAGAGTGAGGGGCTTACTAAATTAGACATTAATTTGTCTATGTTAGATTCGTTAAATGCGAAATTAATTAACAGTTCTAACACTTACAAAACCATCTCCAAATTCAACCGCACTGCTGGACGCTTGGCCACCGATCTTTGGAAACGACTCGTCAAACATTATCTCTGTTGCAAGAGGTGTCCTCCCACTTCTAGAGGTACTATGGGGAGTCTTTGAAGCTTGTAACGCCCCATGGCCTGTGCTCGACCGAAACGGTAAGAGCACTGGGTCAATCTTGAGAAGGCCATAATGCTGGTGCACATGAGAATCCAGACGGAAGCTTCTTAAACCGGGAGCGATAAGCTTTTTGAAAAGTTTGTCCGCTTCATGGAGCTCTGAAAAAAAGTTTTTCAAAGTTTAGTTTGTTATATTTGTAATTACCTCGAATCCTTAGCAAATAAGGCAACCTTAAAAATTTAAATTAAAAAAAACCCTTGGGAAATAAAAAATACTTTATGCCTATGGCACCCAAAACTAATGTTTATAATAGTGTAGATAAAACGTGTTACTTTCTCCGGAGTCTTGGTTGCAGTAATCATACCCCGCCCTCAGTCCTCCCAATTGTTGTAGTTTTACTCAAAGATTAACAGATACATTACGAGTGCTAGTGGTAATAATTAATATGACGTTGTTACGAATGCATAGAACAAAGATACTCCTACCTAGTAGAATTAAGAGGTTCGTTCCGCTATCGTCTCCACGTTGCTTTGGCAAAGCTACCTTTTTGTTTCCTTAACATGAACCTATTTGTTTAGCTTACTTAGTTTGTCTTATGTAAGGAACTTTTTATTTATAAACTTTTTAGTACTAACAAATTTTAATCATAGTGCCAGCCGTTGCCAGGGTAGCATTAGAGGCAGGCCTGATACTTCACGGAGGCAACGTTGCCCCTTGCCATTGCCTCGGTGCCCTTGAAGTTGAAATGATCCAGTAGAAATTTACAATTTCCCTCAAAGGGTGCCCTTTACCAAGGAGAAAATGCCTTGGTGCCCTTGCCCTTTAAAAAACGAAGCATACAGGCCTGTAGAGTAGAGGGTTCGCACTACTAGACACTAGAGCTGATTTTATGAAAAAATAAATAAAAACCTTAAAAAGCAGCAGACAACACTCAACTAGTTTAGATAATTTGCTGCCAAAAATCACAAATTATAATTTCATAAGCAGGGAAACACAAACAGTCAAAAAATGTATATATGCGACATGTTCTGTTTATGGTATCCTTGTTCTGGCATTCTACAAGGCTCAATAGTTTTATGCTTAACTACTTTTAGTGCTTAAAAGATTAACCCTTCCTCTATGATTAATAATATAAAACTAGCTCTTGCCATTGGTCTATATTGGATTGGGCCCTCGGCCTCGGGCTAGCTAGCTAGCTTTATCTTTGACTTTAGTCTTACCTTTTTTATTGTCAGAGATCATTGTTCTTGTCCAAGTCACTGAACAGCTTGATTGAATTCATTCTATACATTCACACATTCACATTGATTGAACATTTCTTCTGGTGAGTTGTCAAGAATCGCTAGAAATAATCGAAACTATCATGGTCATTTTAACGGTGATCTCTTTCGTGTAATTGTTGTTTCCATTTTGCAACAATTCACTGGTGCACTGTCGATTGTTAGTTACGCAAGCTACTTAGATTACAATGTAACCAGCGAAACTACCACACTGTACACATACACCGATTGTAAAAAATTGCTTGAAACCAACTTGCAAACTCGGCATATAATTTCACATTTATACAGGTTGTTTTCCTTAGGTAAGCGAAATATTAAGTTGCGCTTACATTTCAGCTATCACTTGAAGCATGATTTATTTAAAATGAATTAGTTTCTGTCTCGTTTTAGAGATTTTAAAGTGAAGACCTTGAAAATGAAATAGCTGTGTGCCAACTGCACACACGCAAATAACCTCTGACCTTCATCCGTACCCATGTGTGACGTCATTTTGTAAACTACTTGTTGCTATGCTGTATCTTGGAGCCAATATTGACTGTGCATAATTCTGTTTGATCTATAATTTATTTGTAGTTGATACAATTAATGGTCATTCTGTGAATAAGTTTGATCATTCTATTACAAGCTGTAAAAACAACAATGTCTTGTGAGAAACAAGGATGTCTTGTGAGTAATGAAACCCAGGTCACAGGAGCTCGGGACTTGGGCAGGGGATATATCATAGCCATAGGGACCGGCCAAACAAAAGTGGGGTGGGGCTGATGGGTAATTGCAGTGAAACTAACCCAGGACTGGAATTTCATCTTTTTGAGGGCAAGGCAATTTTCATTTTGCAAAGGGCACTTCCGTTGGAAAATCTAAAAGTCTATAGGAAACTTATGACAGGGCGACAAGACCAGGGGCTTTGCAATTTCGGGTGTAATCATCATGCTCTTAAATTAAGAGAACTACTTTGTAGCAAGGTCCACTTATACTTTAATACTTGATTGCAATTTGAGTGCTTAAACAAAAGTAGGCTATCTTTGTGTTATTACCTTTTAATATTGTATTGCAATGCCACCCCTCGGAATATAATAACCAGCATAACATCATAGTCACATTAAATTAGTAAAGACCCGCCACTTCTCTTCTATTTTGAGTGGTGTCCCTGTCAATGATGTTGTGGCAGAGTAGTCCCCAAATTACCCTGTCCCTTCCTCATGCGTGTACATGTAGATATTTCATCTGCTATATTTCATCACCCCACACATTAGTTTTGAATGCACGAAAAAGATGATGATTGAGTAAATATTGTTCTTATTGCACTAAGCAAACGCTCTCAACAACACACAATAAAAAACAACCTCACAAATGATTTGATATTATTTTCTCATTTATTATTACACGTAGAATGAACACACTGCATACAGCTATCACTTTGTCTAGCAATGCACGTGTACAACGTGCAAAAAATGTCCACACTGAAGTCAAAATGTTATTAAGTTTTTTGGAATGTATTAGCTCCACATTAATTCAGCACAAAGAAAGAAGGAGGTGGGGTTGAAGATGGGGGGAGGGGGGCGGCGGAGTTGGGAATAGAGGGAAGGGGGAACTTGGAAACAAAAGACAAACGCAATGATTGAGAAATAAAATGGTAAATATTACCATATTTTACAGACACAATAAACAACAATAGCTATGACACGCTTTTCTGGGAGAAAACACTGTTATATAATAGTACGTTATCTACATTAAAAATGGGATAAAAGAATTAAGTGTTTCCACTTTACTTTGATGGTTCTTCATATCCTGTCATAATTTGTCCAAGTTTAATAACTATGTGTCTCTAATACATAATTTAACACTACCAATATCACCAGAGACTGATTACAATAGGGCCCAACTTCATAAAGCCTTTAAGCACAAAAACTTGCTAAGCAAAGAAAAGTGTTGCTTAACAGAAATAGGTTACCCGCCAAAATTACATTGAGGTTACTGTGTTGACTGGTGCCCCACTAAATGCTTGCTTAGCAAAGAAATTTGTCAGGCAGTATTTTTGCTTAACAGCTTTATGAAATTGGCCCTAGGACAGATTTATTAAGATTACCGATTATTGATTGGCTTTTCAATTTCTTTATGTTGTCTTTGTTAAGCTTTGCAGGACTGTGTTCTTAATAAGAAGAAATTCCTAAAAAAATATCTGATTTCCTTTTTTTATTTATACAATGAGTACATTTCAAATTGTACTTCTTTTAGAAGCAATGGAATCCATAAATAGACGAGTACTGTGCGTAAGCTGGACCCATCAAACGTTTCATTTCTGTTCCAACATTTTAAAATTGTCAGTAAAAGCCTTCAAAACAAAGTAATAATAGTTGAGCCAATTTGGGGATTTTAATTGTTTTTGCTAACTAAAAACAAAACGTAGTTAATGGCCTGATGTTTCCACCTTAGCAGAGTCTTTTTCGAGAGGTTAATTAAAAACATCACATCATTTGACCCCAACCTAAGATTTTTTGTTCAGTTGGGGGGGCCTGTCCAAACTATAGACTTCACTAGATATTGCTACCTAATGTTAAGAAAGTCCAAAATTAAGTAGCCCAGCAGGCCTAGCAAGGAATGTGTGTGCAATACATTTCAAATTGAGCGTGATGAAAGATATAAGGACAGTTGAGCGTACTGCCCTCTAGTGTCCAAAGCCTGCAATGTTGGCAACAAATTTTAAAAGTTGTGTATCTCTACACCTTTTCCCCTTTTTATGACACCCTTTTTTCATTTTTTTCCTTATGTTTCTTGAGGTAGTTTTAGAGCAATTCAGACCATATGAAATGCTCACAGCATATTTTACTGTACAAATCGGGCAATATAAATAATATTAATTACAACGTAAAAAGTTTTTCTTATAATTCTTTCAGATGACGACAAATAAAGACAATTGTAAAGTACAAATAAAGTAGGAACAACGTCAACCGACCAGATGCAATATATTCATTATAGTGGCACTTTGATCTGTCATTTCCCTTTTAAAAGTTCACACTGTGACAAAAGTGTGCCCTTCTCTCTTTAAAGTCTACTGGATGAGAGTAAAAAAAAGTTCTTCTGAACCCGGTAGGTCAATATTGGACTTACTCATACCAATGTATACGTTAAGGCTTTGAATCCCTGTCAAAAAAATCATACGTTTTTGCAAGACATTTACATAAATGCGTTTTGTAATTTGAGATTATTTTTGGGGAAGTCAAAGTTCATTGACTTGCTGAGAAGAAACTTAACTAAGCAGCAGGGAACCACCTACATCAACACACAAAACATTGCAATTTGGCTGGTAACTCGCTTTTGCTATTTAAAAATATCTAAGCTCGGCACGCTTTTGTCCTCATATCAGTGGGTCTCGGATAATGACCTAGGTCAAAGGTCACAGATGTAATAATAGTTTAGTAATGACAATCAAGCTACTCTAGTTTATCATTATGGTTGACTGGTATTTGACCTTTTAGATGACCTTGGGTCATGACCAAACCATGCCTATCTACTTAAAATGTGGACACACCCACCTAAATGGAAATGGACAACACTAAAGATGACATCACAACTAGAAGTACAACTAAAAAGCTCTGTAAAATGACGCAACTATTGCATCAAAATACTAGGCCCAATTTCATAGAGCTGCTTAAGCAGAAAACATTGCTTAACAATTGCTGAACAGAAATGAGCAGGCTTCCCGTCACAAATTGTACATGTGACATGGTTTTTTTGGCTGGTAACCGTATTCCGGTAAGCATAATTATTTTGAGCTTAGCAGTTTGCTGTGCTTATGCAGCTCTATGAAATTGGGTCCTGACCACTGTATTTGGGACACTAGGTGGCAGTAGACTAATACATGAATCAGGGCCTACTCTATTTTCATTGCTTGGCTTTCATTTTCATTGCTCGGCTTACCGTCAAATTCTGGATCACCTTCTTCGCTTACCATGCAAGCGTGAATTTCTGCGCTAGCTGTGTAAGCAAAAAATGCCTAGTTTAGTAACATGGATTATGCACACCACAAGCAAAAACTCATGGCTAACCCACAAAATTATGATGTAAGAATTCCCAGCTTCCCTAACAACCGGTTCTTTGCTTATGGTAAGCAGAGCCATGAAATGGGGCCCAGGGCTCAATTTCATAAAGCCTGTAAGCACAAAAATTTAATTAGCATGAAATTTCTTCCTTAAAAAAAAACAGGATTACCAACCAAATTTCCACATGATTTTCAGGATAAGCAAGCAACAGCTGAATACCAGTAACAAGCAATGTGCTACAAATTGAAAATTTGGTTTTTAATCCTGTTTTTATCAAGGAAGAAATTTCATGCTAAGCAAATTTTTGTGCTTACAGGCTTTATGAAATTGGGCCCTGGTGAATCCACTGATCTCGGATGTTTGCACATGCTCAGAACTATGTAATAAGTGGATAATATTTGGTGTTTCTGCTGTCACCTTAGCATGCCAACGTCCCTCAGTGTCTGTAAGAACTTCTGTTTGATGCTAAACACACTTTTTTTATATACTAAAACACGCGTCATTTTACTATTTCACTAGTTGCTTGCTTTACACGTCCATGTCATATTAAAAATGTCACCAAATGTCACCAAATAGACTAGATTTTCACTGAATTTGTTTAATATACAAAAATACAAGTACCTGACATAGAGATAAAATTCAAAAGCTAGTACAATGACAATATTGCCTGGTAAATGACGTTCACAACCTGCACCCCCACAAACATCCCCACATGCACGCCCACACAATCATATTTACAAGGGTTTTTTCCCATTAAATCGGCAGCATCTAGTTTTTTTTACAGGAATAACGTCTGCTCTGAAACAACCTGGGCCCAATTTCATAAAGCTGCGCAAGCACAAAATTTGCCTAAGCTAAAAAAATCCTTGCTTAGTAAAATCAGATTATCGGCCAAGACTCCACTCAATTGTTATGCTAAGTAAACAACAGCTAAATACCAGTCACAAGCAATTATGACATGGAACTTTGGCCAGTAACATGTGTTAAAAAAGCCAGCTATTTTGGTGCTACGAAGCAAAGTTTGTACTTAAAAAAGCAGCTATATAAAGTTGGCCCCAGCTACCTACAATCTGCAATCTATAAATAACTATATACACAACAAATCTACATTGTACCTTACCATAATTTCCAGCTATCAGCAATAGTAATATTGTTTTGTACTGTACAATAGAAATGGAGCAAAATATTTGCCCATTAAAACACTGCGTGTGTTATCAAATAGCACACCTACTTTCATAAAAATTGAATCCACTTAAAAAGAGACAATATTTGTTCGTCAAACAAATACATTTTTTTTTCAGACATTAATGTTTTCCCAAACACTTCATTACAATGACCAGGAAATTCTTCTTCACCAGCAAAAAACACAGCACTTCTCAAGATTGTTTGAACTTAAAATAAAAAACATACTTGCAACCCTTTTAAAATATAAGGCATATAGTCTGGGCCCCAAACCACAAACTCTAGCATTGACTATTCAACGATACTGGTATCCACACATGGACACGATGATGACAGAGTTACATGCATGGCTGGACAAAATCATTCATGCAATTAATGCATTTGCTTTTACCTTTAAAACACTCCATGCAACAAGATCCAAAGGATGAAACAATCTTTAGATCTTTTGCCGTCAGCGGATAATAAAACACTCTCTTATTTGGATCTTGTTCCGTTCCGTCTGCTGTGCATTTTGTCTTAGTTACCAGTTAAGTGCTCATGAATTTCCTAAAGGTGGTTGTTTTTCAGGTTCAAGTGGCATTGAGTGTCACCGTGCACTTTGCTTGACATATCTTTATATATTTGTTCATGTGTTATCCAGCTCTTTAAGGCTACCCTTTGCAGATACAAAGATGCCTTTTTTTGCTGTAGGTAATCTTACTTCTGAAATTTTTTCTGTTTTGACAGCTCTTAAATTTCACAATTCTTTGCAGATATAGGGATGAATAAGGTGTGTTATTAAAAAACAAAGGGTTGGCAAATAGATCGTATACATGATAGTTACTTGATATAGAGTTAATGTGAATTGAGGTTTTATGGCCAAAATCTTCTTTAGATTTGGAACTGTGTCAACGTTTACAATACTTTTTCAACTCTGGATCTTCCCAATGATAGTGCCAACTGAAAAATAACCCCAACAGTTTATTTCATGCATAGCATAGAATGAAAACATGTTTAAGTTTGCTGCGTCCATTCCTCTGGAATTTTTTTTTATCTAAACAAGCTTTAATTTTACAGATTTTTTAGCCACAAGAGATACTCACTGACGAGGATTGAGTTACCGAGACTTTATTAACTACAGAATTCTTTAACTACAATTTTGTTAGTTATTTTTTGTTTTAGTTGACGTTGCTCATATCAAACTCGCTGCCGGTCCTGGAGGCATCGCCGTAGACTTTCTTATCTTCCCTAGTGGTGTCGATGTCTTTAGAACGCAACCAGAGCGTGATGATGGAGGCATGACCTGGTAAACCAATCACAGCGCAGTCCCCGCTGGCCGAGATTTGACAACAGCTGATTGGGTAATCTGGGGTGAATGTCGCAATGCTTGTACCTGGAGACAGATTCAAAGAGTTGATTGTCATCAAACTTTGTTCTTAATATCTTTTACTATGCTTTTCAACACTGAACTAGACAGCCACACCACTTAGCATTTGGCCAGTTAAGGGAGAACCCTGTTTTAATTTTTTTATATTTTTAGGATGGTTCAGTTAGAGGTCAAAATCTTACCCTGTTGTAGGTCCCACATCCTTACGCTTCTATCCATCTTTGTGGAATCGTTGCTAACACATCTCTTTCCATCTTCACTCAAGTAGATGCTGTCTATTGTATGGGTGTGACCGTAGAGCGTGTACCTGATGATTAAATAGAATGGATACAGAATGATCAAATCTCTAACTTCAAGTATTAACCTTATTGAATTAAAGACACATTTCAGTGTTGATTATTATCAGTCAATAATATAATTTGTTTTTACCCTTACACTAATGCGAATTAAGGACTGTATACTCGATACTTTCCTCTGATTTCAGTGGAAAAAACAAACCACAGGCAAATCACTTGGGTGGGATTAAAACCCAGAACATTTGCATAGATGAGCAGATCTCTTTCCACTAGACCACCGAGCTAGTGGCTCTAGCAATGCAAGATTCATGGGTTTAAATCCCACTGAGCGATTTGCCTTTGGATTTTTTTTTTCTTCACATAACTCGGGTAAAAACAAGTTTGAGTTTTTAATTTTCTTTTATCCCTGATGCAAAAATAGCATAACAAAACCAATAAACAAGTTGACGATTCTTCAGCTTTCAAAGTCTCATAAAATATGCATTGAACTAAAATTAAACTTTGAACTGCTTGGGTTTCTAGGTACATTGATGATGATAAACCCATGGTCCTTACTTGAGTGATCCCGAAGCTAGATCCCAGACCAAGATGGAGCAATCCTCACACCCATTGACCACACACTGACCCTCTGATGAGATGGCCACACAGGTTGTATTAGCCAGTGGTTTCCACTTCTTGAATTGTTGACCACTCTGGAGGTCATACACGATGATGAAGTTACGGCTTGGGTCATCCAGTTCCTGGTAAAAGAAGGTAGGCAAATAATAATAAAAGTGGCTTCTTATATATAGCGCTTATATCCAGTGACGCTCAAGGAGCTTTAACAATCAGTATTTTCCTGATAGCACCATGTAATGGTTTACTACAAGGTGCTGTGGCACAATATGCAGCTAATCAAACCAGGAACAAAGACGCAAACCCCTTCTCTTCTCTAAATACAATGGGTTCCATTCAGCGCTGCTGCTAAAGCACAAAAGCAGCTAAGCACAACAAAAAAATGGCTTCTAGGATAAGATTACCAGCCAGAATACCATGTCACATGTACTATTTGCAACTGGTATTCTGCTTGTTTTTTCTAGAACAGAAAATTATTCAGCATTATTCTCTGCTTAAGTAGCTCTATGAAATTGAGTTCTGGTATAATTACTGACCTTGATAACAGAGACTACATAGTGACCATCGTTAGAGATTGCCGCCATTCTGGTCACAAACTCATGCTGATTAATCCTGAAATCATGAATCAATTTCCTCGCCGACAGATCCCACACTAGGAGAGGACTCGGTTTCTGCGTATCGTCTCCGCAAACACAACGGTGGCCGTTGGCGCTGACTAACAGGCTGTTCAGAAAACGATCCTCGCCGACTTTAAACGTGGACACCACATCCCCGCTGGTCACGTTGATCATATTGACGTACATTCGGTTGCGCGAGAGCGCCACCACGTGCTCGTTGTCGCTCATGGCGTAGTACGGCATCTTCTGATTCATGATGCCTTTCAACTTGGTTTCAAAGCTACCCGTATCGATGTTGAAGATGAGAAGTTCTCGGTTGCACAGTACGACCACACGATGGCTGTCGATGAAGCGCACATCGCGCGGACTCGTCAGGTTGCGTAATGTTCGGACGCACTTTTGTGTTGTGATATTCCAGACTTTGAGTTCTCCTACGTCTGTTGCGACTGAAACCATATACGTGTTGCTCGTCGTTATCCTGAACAACCCGGAGAAGATATGCTTGGGTGTCGTCGTGGGTTCATCCGGGGACTTGGCATCTAGTTTAAGTAAACAGTCCCTCGACGGGACAAAATTGCACACTGGGGGCTTAGCAGCCTGCTTAAATAGTTGTTGCATCTTAGGGTAGATGGATCCCTTCTTCTCGAGGACACCACCACTAAGACGTTGTCTCAGCTGTGTGAATAGCTGAGCACCGTCGGTGGACAAGCTATACGCAGACAGTTGAAGAAACTCCATCAACATCTGCAAGTCCGAGTTATTGTTGTCTTTACTTTGGGCTAGTACCACATCTTCCATTACACTGTACACATCATTATGCTCTAACTTGCTTCGGAACCACTCTATATCCCATATATACTTGTCGGCGAATTTCTTCTCTCCACTACAGAAGGCGTGGTACACAAGTTCTCTGTACCTTCGCCTGTTTGGGAAGGTACCATAGATTGAGGGCTGCGGTAAAATAAACCTATCCATAAGAACTTCGATTCCCCCTTCTTTAACGAAAGGCTTCTTCTTATTCTTTGCCCAACGACTCTGGTAGTAGTCCAAGATATTCTTCTGTAGCTGTACTCTGGTCTGTGAGCTCGACACGTATCGCTTCACGGCGAGCTCCTTCAAACAGACATTAGCCCAAGTTCTCAAATAGCGATCGTCAACTACACGCTCCAAGAGAAACGGCGCAAGCTCTTGACAAATGGCGACCCACAAGTACGTTGGTGCCCTGCGTAGCACCGGTCTCTTGCGGGAGTAGACCTCATCTAGTACTGCGTCATCGCAGGATAATAAGTCATTCATTTCTGCATCTGATAGACCATCTCGCGCTACACATAAATATCCCACAGAATGACTGACTGCCGTTTTACCATATCTCTGTTCTATTCTATCAAAGAACATGTTCATTTGAGCACTTATGTCCTTCTGCAACGTTGTCTTGCTGTTGTCATCGTAACTACGCCATTGACAGGCATCGTGACATGCTAATTTCACAAAGAGTGGCGTGGGGCAACCACTGACAGCCTCTCGTAGTAACTGAGACTGTGTATCACTCAATGTTCTCCCATGACTCTTGAGCAGACCGTCAGCCATCTTGGTGGAATCCTTTCCGGACAGTTGGGGTACCTCCACAAAGCTTGCGCTGTCCCGCAATAAACTCTGTCGTCAAAACAAAAAACAAAAAACAAAAAGAAGAATTTCTACATAAAAACAACAATACATGAGGTTACATGTCTGTTCTTGTTTACAGTCTAAACTTCTACACTTCAAGGAACACTTTTCAGATTGAGGTGCAGACTCCTGTAAGACGTTTTTTTGATTGCTAACATTACCACCTTATTTGCATTGTCTTAGAAACGAAAGGAATTTCATAGATGCAGTAAGTACACAAGTGTCAAATCTTCGACTCAGTGCTTTAAGGGAAGTTTCATACTCGTTGAGTGAAAAATCGTAAATAAGGTTGAAAACATTCATCAAGATCCACAAGTGAATGTTTTTCTTGGAAACTGAATGTTTCTTTTTGCCAACAATAACTCTGAGGACCACTCTCGATCAACTAACTCCATTTACCAGGGGCTCCAAAATACGCCAAAAAACAATTTTATGAAATCAATAAAATGCACTAATGATCTTAAAAAGGTAGGAGATTGAAACCTTGAGACATGAGGGTGGTAAAGTTGGAAAGAGGGAAGAAAAGAAGGGGCGGGGCGCTTTACCTTGAGATGACTAAATCCTTCAAAGTCTTTGCTTCTCATTGTAAGAATCATCTTGACATTCTCTGGTAGTACGTCCGGGATCCAGTTAAATGCAGCTGTGGCATCCCCAGATGAGGCAAACTGGTCAATGCCATCAAGAACCACCACTAGGGGGCGGTGTTCAGTCACGCGCTTCAGCAGAGTTGGTAAGTCCTTGCTTAACCGATTAGCTCCCTGGTTAAAAAATAGTCCAAAACCAAAATCAGGTTTACCTCTTATTAAAACTTGCATTTTGAGAGAATATCTGAGCAAAATAATATAAAAATGTTGTATTGATATTCATCTTATTATTCAGTTTGCAGTACCACCATGTGTATATCTACTTGCCGCGTAGATAATGTTCTTTTGAGAACTTGTATTTCTATATATTCTACTATCGCAGACTAATGGTAACAATGGTAATAATGGTAAAGGTTGGCTAAGAAAAATCTACTCCGCGATAGTAGAATACAATCGTGGAGTAGATTTTTCTTAGCCAACCTTTACCATTATTTAACAGAAATGATAAATAATTCAAACAGCAAGAATTTGAAAAAAAAACTTTGATTGAAAAAAAAACCAAAAAAAACACTCACATCTCGGAATATTCACAAAATATTTTGGCGCTTAGGCGGCATCACAGTTATTTACGAAAAGAAAAATTGAATTTTTAAACATTAACAAATTTGAATTGCCCCTTACCTTTGATGCAACAGATATATGTTCACCATACAGGTATGCAATCTGCTCACACGCACTCCTCAGCAGTTGGTTCGGTGTAGACGACTCCGGGGTAGCTCCAACAAACCTGACCACGCAGGCACTGTGCGGTAACACTTGACTGCACAGCTTGACCGACATTGCAGCGAGGGCGCTCTTCCCGCATCCCGTCCCTCCGTGGAGGATCAGAGGAGACTGGGTGTCGCTGCTGAGGTACTCTCGGATGCAGCTCAGGAGGTTGGACTGACCGTGGAATGTGTCTGAGTGACGCTGGCATAATAGAGTGTGATGTTGGAGTTCGTGGTACAACCTCCGATGCGTTTCTGAAAGAAGGATTGAAAAGTACAACGAAAGATTTAACTAACATTTCAATTCACATCTTCTGAAATTTGAAAAAATTATATTACATGAATATATTGTATTGACCTTATGTTTTTGGCTGTCCATAAGAAAATTAAAAAAGGTTTGATATTGAGCCGTCTCGATCGGTAATTAATGGAGTACATTTTCAAAGTGCTGGCTTTAGGTCTTTAGCATTAACTCTGAATTAGAGTCCATCTACGATTTTTGTCAACTTTCTGCAACCAATTGAAAGCAAAACTTGTGTCTTTCAAAAGGCCCAATATAGCAATCCTATGATGACACATTTCTCCAAATGATAAATGCAACATTTAGCATTAATGTAAGTTAAGTGTATGAACACTTTAGAAAGATTTGTCAACAGCGTTTTGGGGTGGTTTGTTTTTGGCCTTCTTTATTTTGATTTTTGATCTGCGCTTGACAAATCCTAGAGCTTTGTTCTATAAACGCCAGCTTGTTATTAATTTCAGCTTTCTCCCTTTCAATCAATGGTCCGCTGGTCAAATACTCAGTCAAAACACCCGAGGACCTGTCAGAATTCTCTCATAGTGGTCTGACTGGCTAGTTTAGTGTTAAAAAGCATTATTATTTTCATTTGAAAGATCAACCAGTGGAAAAGACGATGGATTAGTAAAAAAAGCTTGTTGGTCCTGCTGGCAGTTACTTAAAAGGTTAGGTGCAAACCCAGATTATTATTTAGTATTATTAATCATAATAAGGTTAAGATTAGTAGAGTACATTGTGAATCGTCCTGTATGGCATTATACTTCAGTGTACACAAAATGGGTAATAGGTTTTTGAGTTCCAGGTTACTATTCGTAGAGGTCCTTTCAGTGCAAACAAAACCAATGAAGAAGTCTAGCTTCAAGTCTAGTTCCGTTGTAGTAACCTGGGGTTATTGGCCACCTGCTAAACTTACACGACTTGAAACTGACTTGTAATGTAGTTAGAGCCAGCGATAACCCAACAGTTAAGTGTACTTTTCATAGAGAACAATAACCAGTATTTCCTTAATGTGGCTTCGCACTTCTGGAGAAATCTTATTTACTGATACTTTCTGTCATCTCTCTATGAGAAGATGAAGTTGAAGTTGTTGAATTCATCCGGGGGTCTCAAAAGAAAACGATGTAGCTCAAGCATTAAGAGACTCCAAGTTTGAAGTCTTACGAGATTATAAAACTCAAAACAGATCGCAGTAAAAGTCAGAAAAACAACCGACTCGTTCGAATCTCAAGTGGACCACAGAATCCCTCAAGATCTCACTCCGAGAGATTCAAAACCGATTCCACAGTAGATACCTTGTTGTTGTTTTCATTTGAAAAAGTTGTGTTGTTGCTTTTAAGGAATTCATGCAGTAGCGGATAATGGACTTAAGGGCCAGTGTTTATACCCAGGTCTAACACCCCTGTGGCTATCAGCAGGGCCCCCAATAGACTAAAATCTGCAGGGTTAATTTTGATTCAGGGAAAGGGGACTGCTGAAAAGGGCTTGCTGAACAAATAATCCGAGTGAACAATCCTTTTAGTTTGTTAAAGCATGGAGGAAGGAAAACACAAAGATAGGGTCATAGAAAGAGTTTTCGCCAGCAGAATAAAAGTCACCATTTGAAACTTTCAGTTGAGAAAGTAGCAAAAAAGTGCAACATGTGTCACACTGAGTGCCTGAACCAGAAACATTGGTTATCGGTTGAGCGTTTTTGCGTGTTCGGTTAAGCGCAGTGACGATGCTGTTCAGACCAACCGATAACCGACTTGTTGAGTTGAGGATAAGCAAACAACAGCTGAATACCAGTAAACAAGCAATATGCAGCAAAATGGAAATTTGATTGGTAATCCTGTTTTTATCAAGGAAGAAATTTCATGCTAAGCAAATTGTTGTGCTTAGCAGCTCTATGAAATTGGGCCCAGGTACCAACCGCATCTCTGGCCACAGCATTCGCAAACGGACACAAGAAATCTGAGAAACGATTCATGCATGAATCGCTCCTCAGATTAAAATGTTTTTTTGGAAGGGTGAAATTTTTCCAAACCATCCTTGAAGGGAAGCCTTTCTCAAATTTATTTATACTATAAACAGCTGCAGTGCTTCTCACTAAGTAAGTTTTAATGGTAATTAATTATTGGAGTATTTACCAATCTATGACCCTACCTTCAAATACAAAGTCTATAAACATGGCAGAGAGTGTTTTTATTTGAAAATCAAACACGCATGTTACTTGTAAACACTCTAGTTGTTAAAACTTCTCAATAAACATGATACACATTCATAGTGATGATCCTCCTTCGAGTTTGTTGAACAAAATTACCAAAGCGGTGTTAAAGTTTTGTGTTAATTAAAAACAGAATCTCACTTGTTAATACTTGGAATATCAGTAATGGGAATGAAGATTAGAACATGCTGAAAATTTGTTAACATTTCATAGTTAGTAATGATGAAGTGCAAAAAAAACAAAAATCTTCCTGCAGATATGAAAGTGGAAAGAAATGTTATATTAAATTTATTGTTAAGTTGGTGTTACTCATCATAACGTATGGTTACTGAGCACTGCAAAACAAAGAAAAGAAAAAAGGGCACCTTGCGAAATGATGAAGTCTCCGGAACACACAGCTTTATAAAAAAAAAAAAAAAAAAAAAAACATTGGTCAGAGAAAAAAAAATCAAATATTCATCCTGCAAGTATAATATTGATATATTGAAGGTTTCAACCTTCAAGTCAAAAACCCTGAACAAATCATCTTCAATTATGAAATATTCTGTGAAATCATGTCATTAAATTTGAAGACCCCAAAAAACAATTTTGTTTATTTATTTTGCAGAACCATTCCATTACCATAACCCAATAATGCACAACCTCTTGTGTTTTTCCCCCCATAAATTCACAGAATACTTGCATTTTCCATGAAAACCAAAATAAATATAATTGCTAATTTAATTTATTACAAGGACTAAATCAAGCGAAGTAAAAACAAAATATGTTTACTGTCCCTGCCCGCTTTCTTTTTGTATTACAACCAGAATTGTTGATATAATCGATATATGAACGGGATAAATTTATCATGCAATTCGGAGCGTACACATAAGTACAATTAATATTCTCCTCATCAGGCAAAATTCGTCAATCTATACCACGTCCCACAAGGCACACCTTACTGCTGTGTCAAACCATTCTAGGTTAAACCCATTTTATGTAAATTGTCCTCATCATTGGTAGTATGAACCCAGTTAAATTTATTCCGATTGCACAGAATTGTTGATAGTCATGCAATCCAGAGTGTACGTAAAAATGTCCTCATCATTTGGAGTATAAAGCATCTCAAGTGAACTCAATTAAATTTATTCTGATTGCAAACAGATTTTGCGGATATAATCGATATTCGTAAAGAATAAATTTCTCATGCAATCCAGAGTGTGCATAAAATACCCTCATCATTGAAAGTATAAAGCAACAAAAATGTACCCAATTAAACTTCTCTGATTGCAAACATAATTATTGATATAATCATTGATATTCTTGAAGGATAAACTCATCACACAATCCAGAGTGTACGTAAAAATATTCTCCTCATCGGGCAACATTCGCCAATCTATACCACGTCCCACAAGGCACACCTTACTGCTGCGTCAAACCATTCTAGGTTAAACCCATTCTACATAAAATACCTCATCATTTGGAGTATAAAGCATATAAAAATCATCCAAATTAAATTTATTCTGATTGCAAACAGAACTGTCGATAACAATACATGAAAAATTTCTCCTGCAGTGTACGCAAAAAAATATCGTCTTCATTGGGCAACATTTGTCAATCTATACCACGTCCCACAAGGCACACCTTATCGCCGCATCAACCCATTCTAGGTCATCATTTGAGCACCGAGATCCATTTGAGATACGCTCCCCTCAGCTAATGGCTAGCACCTGCAGGTATAGAGAGCCTTCCTCTCGTACTCCAGGTTCCGAGGGAGATGGGGGGGGTAGGCAAAGCTAATGATGATGACTACACTAGGCCTGAGGTTTACATTAGTATGTGTGTCGCTCTTTAATACCATTATGTTAAGTCCCACTCCTCTTTGCTGGGCTATTGCTGCGGCCCGGCCGGCGTGTAGGATAGATTATCGGCAAGATGAGCTTTATGCAAGAATCATCGTAGCAAAAGTTATTAAAGCGTCACCGTTGCACTGGGTGGATCGTATTCATTTCAATCATGCTCGTATTATAGTCGCCGGTCGATAATTATGATTTTACAGGTAAAAATCTCTTCTTCTTTTTTTTTTTTTTTTAGATCCGGTCTAATCAAAATTAATCTATGGGTTAATCTCCCTTTACAGTGGTCCAATGAAAGAAAAAAAAAAGGGAAAAAAAAGAAATTCCAATTTATCAAGTGATTAATACAGGGAGATTTCTGATGGTTAACTCCATGCACACAACAAATATATAAAAAGACCTAAGATTTGTAGAAAAAGGAATGTTAAAATGTCTTTAAAATGCACATGAAAGACAGATACTGTCTATTTCAAATGGGCAATTGGGCAATAGACTATGGGTAATGCGGACCATGTATACACATAGCAATTTACAGGCAGACGGTTAAAGGCAATCTAATATACAGACCTTGAATTTCATTCTTGAAGAGGCATAGCAATTTTCCTTTGCTAAGGGGCACTTCTAACAAGAAAATTTAAATTGCTGTGTTTCAATTGATTACATGAATGTTTCAATTTCAACGTACACTGTACATTGCAATTGCTTGGGGACAGAAAGACACTGGCAGGAAAATGTCTCCAAAACATTCTGCCAAAGTGTTTCTTTTTGATGTTGATAAAATTATGTTCTTGCTTCTAAACTGCCTGTTAAGATTGCCCAGTACGACATGGCTTGAGACTAAAAGACTCTAACATCATTAGAAGTCTGCAAATAGTTTACAAAAGGTTTCCAGCATGCAATAATGTACAAGCATAGTGATAAAGAATGCATTTCCCTTTCCCAAAAATCATAGACATTGAATAAAAATGTTTATAACACCCTTACCAAAATTCTGCCTTTTCATTGGTTTAGAGCGCATCACATGATATGTCTTAGTTTTTCTAGAAACCCGGCGTTTGTGTGATAGTCGTTTGCCATGCAATAGTAAAGACTATTACATTGCGCGCGCGGTACCCAGACATCTTTTTACCCACCTCGAACCAACTCAGTTGTGCATCTGTGTATCTGAAATGTCCGTACGTATGCTACGTGTACGAGGATGATAAATAGTCTGTTGGGGTGTTATAAAACAAATGTTGACTGCTTTTACTCGTGCTGCGGTTAAAACTACGACTCCCTCGGTGATCCCCAAACCGTTCCATTTTTCCTCAGCTGCGCCTCGGGAAAATAGAACACTCCAGGCATCACCTCGGGAGTCGTAGTTTTAACCATAGCACTCAAAGCAGTCAATATTTGTATAATACAGTTTCTGTACATACATTTTTATTTATTCTATTGGAAAGAATCAAGTAAAACGGATGTGAAAAAGAGAGTCCTGCTTAAAGAAATACTATAACCAAAAACAAAAAGAAAAAAAAGGAGGGAAAAAGGGAAAAAACATTTGATACTGATATGGGACCCATGTGGAACCAGAAGTTACCACTCAATGAGCAATGCAGTCCAAAGAAGAAACAAATAAATAAATAAATAAGAAAACTGGATTCAAAACTTACTCTTAGCCATTACATCTTCTTCCATCCTCTCCGCTATTGCCCTGTCGATCAACTCCGTCAGCATCTGTTGCGTCTTCAGGCACACCTCATCGATGTATTTAGCGTGGGTGGAGATCCCATCTGGGTCGAGTCCCTTAGGGCTCCACGGGATGTCAAACTTAAAAAAGTTTCCCTCGTTGACCTTGGCAACCAGTCTCTTGGTGAGTTGAGCGAGTTGCTCATGAGAGTGAGTGTCCGCCTCTTTATTGTCTGGTGAGAGGTCGAGGTAGATGCTGGCCGTCTCGTCGTTGTGATCGATGCGAGTGAAGCGGCGGTGGAGCCAGATGACCGCATCGCTGACGCTCGTCGGACAAAAGACACCTTCGTCGATCTCCATCTCAGCAACTGACAAATTCAAAACAAAAGAAATTTACTATTGATGATGCGAAAATGCTGATCATTTCACATCAACTAATTGGTGACATACTCAAGCTTCTGTTGCCCCTGGTCTTGGCCTTCATATCCCTTCAAAACATCCCCATTGTCTTTGAGATTTTCCAATGAAAGCTCCCTTTACTGCTGAAATATAACATCCTGATTTGCCAACTCAAATTAAAATGTAAAAAAACATTAATGGGTAACAAATTGTTAAAGAGTAAATACTTTCCCCCATCGGCCGCTCAGAACTTTGCCTTCCACCTCTTGCCACCCAAATGAGAACGAAAAAGTGCACAAATGAATGGTTCGATACATTGGACTGTAACCCCCGAATACATGTATTATGTCTTTGCACACACTAAAGGGTCAACAAAGTATAAAAGATACGTTCAAAAAGTGAACCAATGAGTTTGTGTCTGTTGAAAATATGGCAGGTACTATTAAACAGTCCTAAAACTTCTTGGAATGAACACGGCTTAATGAAGGTGTTTTTGGCAATCTGCCTGAAAGTTGAAGCCTTTGAGGGCGTCGGTCTCCACTCACCAGAAGCCATGTATCGTTCCTTCTCCTCCTTTCCCCAGGAACTCCTCAAGATTTCACAAATCATCTCTGCCTCATCTTCCGTTGCTCTCCCCTGGAACAGGTAGACTGGCGGCACGGCGTTGGAGTCCAGACTGTAGTGTTTAGTCAGTAGACTCCTGTCTTCTTCACCGGCCACTTTCTTGAGGAGACGGTCGAACGCAGAGGCCAAGACGCGAACAGGTGTCTTACACCGGTCGTACTTCATATTCAGGAAAGACTGCAATGTGTGTGAAGATGCGGGATGGAAAATGGATGGGGAAATGTAAATGTGGAAAAAGAAACAAACAGATTGAGACAACAAATTAAATGAAAGATAGCGTTTCAAATGATTCATGGAAACGGACAGGGAAATGTAAATAAGGAAAAGTTATAAATGAAAAGAAACATAAAAACAAATAATTTTATATAGTGCGTGTATCTACCAAAAAGGTACTCAAGAGGATGGAACAAAGAAAGACTTTAACACGGGTTCTTTAATTGCATGAGTGAAAGTATGAGACCAATATATTCAGGAGCTTGTAAGGGTTTACAAAGTGCTGTGGCACATTCAGCAGCCACTGCCAGAAACACTTGGGCAAACCCCTTCGGACTCAGTTTGAGTCCCGCTCATGAAACAAATAAGATTAAGACAAATAATTCAATGAAAAAAGTAGTGTTTCATATGGTTCAACCAAGAAAAGATTTGATCCTGTGTACAAGATAAACTATTTTGTGATTAGATTGGAATTTGTGTGTGTATTCAATTCAAGGTTACACTGTATCGTGGTTAGGATATTGCACAGTGTGATGACAGTACTTATTACATTGTATGTCCATCTACACATGAATAAAATTGAGAAGCACAAAACTGAAACCTACAGAAATGATAATAATTAAGTAAATACATCAATCCTTATTAACCTAACCCTTCAAAAATCATAGCAGCCATAATCGGCTTAAAAAGTACCCAAATGCCCATAGCGGCCACAAACGGTCTAGCCGGGGATCACACCCAACTTAAAAAACATTCTAGGAAGCGACAGGGTTAAAGAGTTAAATGTTCTACAGTTGTAATTTATATCTTATCAATTCCGGTCAAGAATCTTACCATGAAGTTGGGACCAGTCGAGGTAGCCTGACAAAGTTTGATTTCTCGTAAACACTGATCCAGAAATCGTTCATCTTGAAGCTTAGGGTCCCACAATCCCCAGTGAAGATCAATGGCCTCAAACTCGTAGCCGTTGAGGGCGCAATGTTCTCGAAGCTTGGGATAAACTCGCTCCATCAGGGCATTTCTCTCTGTCTCTGAATCTGAAAAAATAGAATCCAAGAACAAAGATGCAGAAAGAATGAGAACAAGAAATTTTCCTCATATAAAAGTGCCCCTTCAAGGCCTGCATTTTCACAACACTTTTTTTTTTAAAGTCAGTAGATTTAAAATTTTCCCCATTAATACGGAAGCATTAAGTTAAGGATTAATTTCTTCGGATGAATACTGTTTAAATATCAGTACTATCCAATACACTGAATGTATATTGCAGACATCTCATGTCATGGATGCACAATTTGCCCCATCTGTCGCATTTTTTATTGAGTGACGCTTGTACTACGTATATTGTACACAGATACTTCCCAATCATAGACCATATGCATCATTTGACGTCTACAGTAGACGCATCATGAACCCAGTAAACTGGTATTAGTTACCTTCGAAATTCATATTACGGTTATTTCATGTGACAGGTTAATCAACTTTGGGAAAGACATCAGGAAAATTATCATAAAATTCCACGTTTAAAGTCTTCAGTTGGAATTGTGTTTTTTTTTTTCTGTTTCTTGTTTGTTGCCCAAGAGATTGTTGTAATAAAACAGTCAAATTTTAAATTGATTATAAATTACCTATTGCAAGTATTAAGTGTGTGTGAATTAAATATTACGCAACAATGTAATCCATATTTGACGTCACACATTGTAGTATGAAATACAATATATCATATTGTGGTGAGTAACATAAACAAGCTATAAATTACTTTGCATTTGGTGTATTATTGGTTATTTGTCAAATCCACGTTATGCCAGCGTTTGAAACACAAGATACCGTGAAGTGCTGAACAACACATAAATTAGCTGTAAATTACTTTGCATTTATTTGTCAATTCCACGTCATTCCAATGTTTGAACTACAAGATATCATTAATTTTAATTTGTTTACTGGAATTATGATAAATTGTTATGCGCTCTCGAACAGGCTGGTCCTGGAGAGAGAGAGCAATAATAAGTTCAATAAATTATTACTGTTATTATATCATGTAGTTCCTAATAATACATAAATTAGCTGTAAATTACTTTGCGTTTATTTTTCCATTCCACGTCATGCCAGCGTTTACAAATTTATATATCAAAAATGATATTCCACTTGATGTGATTTTCCAGGGTTGTCCTAGCGAGCTGTTTATCATAATACAACAATCCTACATCATCAGCGTCACGACGCCCATGTAGTCTGCATCATCCCTCTTAAAGACACTGGACACAATTGGTAATTGTCAAAGACCAGTATTCTCACTTGGTGTATCCCAACAATGCATAAAATAAGAAACCTGGGAAAATTTGGGCTCAATTGGTTATCAAAGTTGCAAGAGATTTTTTTGTAATTGTTCTTTTCCAGCGCCTTGAGGGGGACTATTTCTGCTATTGTTTTTGCGCTTTATAAATTTCTCTTTATTATTATTATTGTTATTATTACTATAAAAGAAAAAAACACCCTTGTTGCACAAGTTGATGGGCTTTCAGATGCCTAATAAAAGGTTTCAGGCATGAAGTCTTTTATTATTTAAGTGAGAAATTACCTCTTTCTCAAAAACTACATGAGGGAGCCATTTCTCACAATGGTTTATACTATCAACATCTCTTCATTGCTCATTTACCAAGTAGGTTTTTAACAATTATTTTGAAGAAATTACAAATAGTGTCCAGTGCCTTTAAAACCAAACTCTCTCCACCACAGCCACTGTGTAAATGTAGGCCTACATGTACAATGTACACCATGAACTACTACTGGACTGCCCATTCTAAATTTGCCTGTCATTGCCGAGACTCTGTGTTGAAAATGTCAAAGGTGGGCCAGCGACTCGCCCCTGGAGCTGTTGTCATCCATTTTAATGAGGTACATGTAGGGAACTAGAAAAAAGAGGGGGGGGGGGAGGTCGCCAAAGCGATGAGGCTACTACATGATGCTTTGCGTTAGGGTTGAGACATTTGGGGAGGAATATATTGCAGGAAATGGATGGTATGCTAAGAGGGTAATATAGAAAACCCTGGATAACAAAATGGTGTAAATTTCAGATGATTGCTGAAACCCAGCAGTAGCCATCTGTAATGTGTGTTGAGTGTAGAGTAACAAATACATCACTTGTTGTAAATAATACATTGTAATTGAAGGAATGGTTTGAAGTAGAGATATTGTAGGAGTAGGAATTGGTGGATGAGTTTCAAATGATGCGGAACGAGAATGATGAGATGAAAGTAATGTCAATCTCATTGGGGTACCTTCTGAAGAGCTTACATTACAAAGGGAGGCATTAGGGTGCGTTCGTTTAGCTTCCCTGGGTCGACTCCACCCCAGTCTGCCCCCCGGTGCATTCTAAAAGCTTTGACGTCATTTCAGGGGCTCACCAAGGTCAGCTGCAAGTGCCCTGCTTATGGAATGGGTCACTTGGGGGTGACCCGAGGTGCATGACGTTACCACGAGAGGGCGAGTGTGATCGTTCGATTAGCTCTTGTCAGGGCCAGGGGCTCAACCGAGTGAGCACCGCGGGGTCGACCCAGGGAAGCTAATCGAACGCACCCATTATATGGCTCAGAGGCAGTACAGTACTGCTTTTAAAGGCAGTGGAAACTATTGGTAATTACTCAAAATAGTTATTAGTATAAAACCTTACTTGGTAACGAGTAATGGGGAGAGGTTGGTAGTATAAAACATTGTGAGAAACGGCTCCCTCTGAAGTAATGTAGTTTTTGAGAAAGAACTTATTTTCCACGGACTTGATTTCGAGACCTCAGAATTAGATTTTGCGGTCCCGAAATCAAGCATCTGGAAGCACACAACTTCTTGTGACAAGGGTGTTTTTTCTTTAGTATTATCTCGCAACTTCGACAACCAATTGTGCTCAAATTTTTACAAGGTCTGTTATTTTATGCAAATGTTGAGATACAGCAAGTGAGAAGACTGGTCTTTGACAATTACCAATAGTGTCCAGTGTCATTAAAAGCAGAGACTATTGCTTTTAAACGTTTTCATGGTGAGCGAAAAAGAGCAGGATACCAGCCGCAAATGGTGCATGTGAAATGGTATTTTGGCTGGATACGTTGTTGTGCAACATGTAAGCATAATTGTGCCGCGCTTAGCTACTTGTGCTTTTAAAGCAGCTTTTTGAAATTGGACCCTGATTGCTAAAGGTGCTGTAATTTGTCTTGTTGTCCGTTTCCATCTGCTTCAGGCCTGAATGAAGTCTTTTAATTTTGGAGCGAGAAATTACCCCTTTCTCGAAAACTATGTTACTTCAGAGGGAGCAATTTCTCCCAATGTCTTATAAATACTATCAACAGCTCTCCATTGCTCGTTACCAAGTAAGTGTTTATGCTAACAATTATTTTGAGTGATTACCACTAGTGTCCATGGCCTTTAAATCACTAATGTTGATGTCTTACAGTTTACTACAACACTGAATGAAGAAGTAGGGCACTTACAGCTGAACTCACATTGGTTAAAGACACTAGACACTATCGGTAATTGTCAAAGACCAGTCTCCTCACTTGGTGTATCTCAACATATGCATAAAATAACAAACCTGTGAAAACTTGAGCTCAATTGGTCGTCGAAGTTTTGAGATAATAATGAAAGAAAAAACACCCTTGTCACACGAAGTTGTGTGCTTTCAGATGCTTGATTTCGAGACCTCAAAATCTACTTCTGAGGTCTCAAAATCAAAATCAGGGAAAATAACTTCTTTCTCGAAAACTATGCTACTTCAGAGGGAGTCGTTTCTCACAATATTTTTTACTATCAACAGCTCCCCATTACTTGTTACCAAGTAAGGTTTTATGTTACCAAGTAAGGTTTTATGCTTATAATTATTTTGAGTAATACCAATAGTGTCCACTGCCTTTAATGTAAGAAAGCCTGTGTGGACAATATTATCAAAAGATGTATGTAATTTCTTACTGCCATACCTCAACTGAAGAATGTTTCAAGATGTGTAGCATCCACAGGGAGGTGATAAGGAGGATGACAGAGTGCCAGTCATGACTGGTAACCCTGGGCCCAATTTCATTAAGCACAAACATTTACTCAGCATCAAACAATTTTGCTGACTGGAAATGGGTTACCAGCTAAAGTCTTATGTTATGCGCACAGTTTGTGACTGGTTGCCTGCTTATTTTTGCTAAGCAGAAATATTGTAAGCAATATTTTCCGCTTAAGCAGCTCTATGAAATTGGGCCCTTGTTGTCAGTCACTCACTGCAGACAATGTTAGTTCAGTCAGCGATTGGACGTAGACCACAGTGGCAGGAAGATGTGATGCGGTTAGATAAGGTACCATGTGTTTTCCCAGACGGACAATTTGCAAGTGGGGGGGGGGGGAGGGTGGGCTATAGGGAACTCGTGTCTCCAGTGAACAATCAAGTCAAATTGCTAGAAGGAAAAACTGTACGTCTGGTCTAGTTTCTATGGCACAAGATCTATTTTCATTAATGCAACTGCATGGGAACATTACCATTAATGTAATTTGATTTTTACAAAGTATTCCGTATTTAGGAATGTTGGCAAGGGTTGAGGATATTTGGAGATGTTTGAGGACTTTTTTGGGGACTGTTGGTGAAGGTTTAGGACTGTTGGTGATGGTTGGAGACGGTTGAGGATGGTTGCAAACTTGGGACTGTTGGTGATGATTAGGAACTATTGCCGGTTGGTGATGGTTGGGGTGACAGTTGAGGCAGTGGGGGACGGTTGGCAACTGTTGACGGTTGGGGACTTTTGGTGCTGGTTGATGACAGGTTGAGGACAGTTGGGGTTGTTGGTGACAGTTGGGGACAGTTGGGAATTATTGGGGGCGGGGGGGGGGGGGGGGTGAGGACAGTTGGGGACTCTGGGTGGAGGTTGAGGATGGGGACAGTTTGGTACGGTTAAGTACTGTTGGGGACAGTTAAGGATTGTTGAGGAAGGCTGGGGTCTGTGGGTGACAGTTTGGGGCGGTTGAGGACTGTTGGGGATGTTTGGGGATTGTTGGTGACAGTTGGGGACAGTCGGGGATTGTTGGGGCGATTGAGGATGTTTGAGGACTGTGAGTGGCAGTTGAGGCGATTGGGAACAGTTTGGGATGGTTGAGGACAGTTGGGACGGTTAAAGATGGTTTGGGATGGTTGAGAATGGTTGAGGACTTTGGGTGGTGGTTGAGGTTTAAGGTTGCTTAGGAATTTAGTTAGCTGGGGAACTTTCATCCAAGGAAGACATGATAGTTGAGTAGTGACTCTAACCATTATTGTTAGCTTCACAAATAGATACAGGTTAAAGTTCAAAGATTCTTACCTATAGACGCTGCACTGATGAACACTCGCACCATCTTTGCTTGTGGTTTACACTTCACTGAAGACACCTTCCCTAGGAGCATGTTCCTGACGTCCTCGCTGTAGCAAACCAAGTCTGGCAATGAGGACCCTCCACTTGTCTTACTCGCTGGTTTAGCCATTGGCGAGGACGTCGGAGCCGGCTTCGGGGTCGACGAAGGAGGAGGGGCTTGATGAGGTGGGCTTTCTGCTGGTTGGGGTGGAGCGAGGGGTGGGTTGGTACTGGGGCGTTTCTCCTGCTGGGTCTGGGTGGGGGTCTTGGCTGAGGCATTACTGCTGGAGCGATGCTCTCGTTCTTTCTCCTTATCTTTCTCTTCTGTTGAGGAGTGGCTGCTTCGACGGTTACCCATGCTGTAACAAACAACAAAGGAATTGAGGTTATTAACAACATGCTATAATGTAGTATGCATGGCCAAGTCTCGATTTAACCCATGGCACCCACAGCAATTGGGGTAGTAATTTAGAAAAGCGCCTTAAGCCACTGGGCTAGCTTGGTGGTCTGGTGGTGGAACATCTGCTCTGGGGGTGCAAGGGTCATAGGTTCAAATCTCACCCGACTGATTTGCAAGTGTAATTTTCACTGAACTCGGGGAAAGAACTGAGTGCTTAACAGTGCTAAAACACACACCGGTGTAAGGGTAAAAGCAAATAATATTGTATACATTATTTTTAATGTTTGTAAACAAAATAACTAAACGTGTTACTTGGAGGCTGTTTGTGTACAATTCTGTACACAGGTGAAATAATTCATAAATCCAAATGATAATCAGGAATCACCATGACAACAGTTGCCACATGACACCAGTAATTGGGTCATGAAAGAGTCTCACAAACCACTACCCAAAGAATGATCATATGGTGATCATGTTGAAGCAATGACTACAGGTTTGCTACATCTACAACTCCATAAATTATACATTCTACATGTACTTGTGTGTCCATCTTCTGTCAAAATACACAATCTCACAACAGACCGTGTATAAGAGGATAAAAGGGTGGGGCAAGGTCTTGAATGTTCGTTTAAAACCTGCCAGGTTCGTGGTCGTGCGATTATGGCCCGAGCACACTTGCCGAGCTGTAGACAAGGTCCTGTGTCACATGGCCACGACTCTGCAAGACTGAGCCACCATTCATTTATTCCCATTCATAAATGGCAGGTTCCCTAAAAATGTTTGAATTTGAAAGAAATTCAGTTAATAATCAGAGCTCTCACTGCCTAAAATATATGGCTTAAGATTATGGTGCTACTTCCCATGGAATTCTGCACTGACGACCTACAGACAAATTATTCACACTTTACATAATGCTGTCAATTATGCGGTAATCATCACCACGACATCAGGCCAACTATTAGTATACATTGTTAATATACAACCAACTCTCAGTTCAAGACTATTATAGACATGACAACCTCAACAGTCTGAGACTGAATCAGACGCCAAGAGAGAAGGAGGGGCGGAATATCTTGAGACAAGCAATACTGTAAGGTACAGACGTACATACACTTGGTATAACGTACGAATTGACATCTTCTGCAGTGTCTATGGCTGTATCCCTGAGAAGGTCTATTCTTTAACATTGTGAGTGTTGACTACATTGTGCGAAAATCCCCGCTTCTGTAACACCGAGCAGAGCCATGAAATTGTACAAATTTGAACAAGTTGTTATAAAATTTAAGGTACATAGGGTTCGCAAAAGATGAGAACCATTACAACTAATCAATGCGATCATTTCAAAATTACATGCAGTAATTTTTTCTTCTAGGAATTGATCTAATTTTCATAATGATGGTGTTCCAAACCTTTGTACAAATATAACCAAATGTAAATATTACATACTTTCAACCATTCTACAAACAACAATTTAACAGCATAAAAAAATTGCTAAATACATGTATTACCTTGTCCGCGTTAGTATCAACTACCTACCCTTACACTGTGTTCTTGAACAGTAAATTTGCCTGCTTTTTTACACAGTCTCGAGTGCATTTAACGAAACGTTGCTGCAGCCAGTACAACACTCAAACCGCTAGTACAGAACCGCAAGCAAGTTGTGTTGTCAATACGTGTACACACACAACTAGCTGCAGCTACACTGACGTCATTAACTCTTAATGAGGTATTGAGCGCCATCCATTTCTGACTAGCCCCTCGTTAATGTGTACTGTACATCGTTTATTGCAGGTGACTTGCTTGTTGTGTCAAGTTGGCAAGTTGTTAACTTGCATAATGATGGGAAAAAATTTGTTACTGGGTACTGATGCTGTAATGAAAATTGCATAAAAATAGTGGCAGTATAAAGAATTAAAACATTAACAATACTGCTAGTGTTACGAATCTACCTGGTGCAAACATTTAAAAGCATCCGTGTATTTTTCTTTCACTATAATTTTTTTGATTCAAATCAAAATTTTAAGAGTGAAAATTTGTAATCAAATTGTACTTGAATTACTAATCTTGATTGTACATTGTAAGTGTAAGAATAATTTTTTACACTGCAATATGCTAGTGCACTTTCCTTCATGCAAGAATGAAAAGCACTCTTTACGTCAAGAAGTATTGTAAAGGATGTGGTGACGAATTGGTAATCAAAACAATAATAATAAAGTACAAATTTGTTATAAAAGTAGGTATTACGGTTCACAAAACCTGGGAAACCTTGATTGAGTTTGGGCACTGATGCAGTTCGATACATGGATTCATCTATTGTCACGACGTCGCGCCACGCCTTTAATTTCTTTTAACAGCTAAGAATCAAATTGGCTTCCAATGCTGATCACGCTGCGAGCACATTTTCATCATCGCCAATATTTTGAGGCTACCTTAAAGCACAGACACCAAACAGTCTGACGACTCAATGATCTGCTCAAAATGAAATTTCATCAAGCGCCAAACATCAAGGACAATGAAGGTCAGGTTGCCATGGTAATATATATAATTACAGTACGCTAGGCTCGCACAATGGTAGCGAGGCAGCCAGTGACGTCAAAACACGTTGCTCCTCCGGGAGTTGAAGGGGGGGGGGGGGTAGTTGAGAGACCGAGAATCAAGGTGCCTCATCAGCCTTTCCAAAGAATTCATACCTAGATTTTAACTGCTTTTGTCGCGAGGAAAATAAAGCCAATGTCCGGGTTGAAATCCGATAGTCCACACAGGTCATGTTCTAGCATTGGTTACGTATGTGACATATCAAACTGCCATGATTCTCTTCTTAACGTATCAATGACTTCAATGAGTCTCCTAACACTAGCGCCATATTGATTCCTATTCTAATTGATACAGTTCTCGCAGTATACTTTGAAAGCTGCTCTCAGCGCACAACATTTACAGAAAGAAACTTTGCTTGGCCATAGTAAGGAACCACCCAAAAGACCAGGGCCCAATTTAATAAAGCTGTTAAGCAGGAAATACTGCTTGACAAATTTCTTTGCTAAGCAAAAATCGAGTCCAGCACCAGCCACAGCAATGCAAACTTATAATGTAATTTGGGCTGGTAACCTCATTCATTTTCTGTTACGTTTTGTGCTCACAGGCCCTGTAAAATGGGCCTATGTGAGCTGACTTTTGGTTCTTGTATTTTTCTTTCTTCAGAAATTCCTGTTGTATAAGAATCTTTTCTGACGACGGCTTAATGAAATTGAACATAATACCTTTAAAATGTCTAGTGTTATAACCATTGATTGGATCTTCTTTATTAAATCACACTTCTCAATGTCCACAGATTGATGACAAAGATAGTAGAAAGCTTCCCTTAAAATATTGCTTGCTGAGGTGCTGTATGTGTGAAATGAGTAAAACAATGTCACAAGAGAAAAGAAGTCACCTCAGGAGCAAAAAAAATATTCTAGCATACGCGACTCTCCTGAAAACATTGCTCAGTGATTCTCCCCTTTCTTTCTCTCTCAAAAACATGACAACTAATGAAGCTGAAACTTCTACAGGTAAATTATAAGTCCATCTTCATTCACAGTGAGTAGGGATTCATGTCATGGCCAAAACCTTGATCTACAAAAGGTATCAAAACCCTTTAAAATCAAATTATAAATTTCATTTTGGCAGACTGACACCTCCTCCTCTAATTGGCATTCAATAAATCTCGTTTCATCAAGCCTTCAATCATGAAAGGATTTTTTTCTAGTCTCAGAGCCAATTAAATGGTGTCTTGAACAATAGTAGAGAGAAATATGGAGCATCCTTGACTGTTATAAATAAACACATTGCACAAGGCTGCCTCATTACAAACAATATCACAATGGCTCTCAAGTTCAAATAATGAAATATTTGCTGGCCATTATGGTTGCCTACCACACTAACCATTAATACAGGAATTTTCAAGTAATGCTTGAACTAAAAAAGATCGGGCCTCAAAATAACCCATGACGCCCACAACCAAAACATATAGGCCTACTTCTAGTATATTCAAATGTATGCTTGCTGACAATTTAGGTATAATTTCACCATACAGGGATTTTAAAGTAATGGTTATCAAAAATATATATCAGGCCTCCAAATAACCCACATTACCATCAGCAATTGCTGTGGTGCCCTTTGCAAAGTTCCAATAAAAACTGATGGCTTCCTTTTATAGGCGTGTCCCTTACCAGAGGAAAATTGCTGCGCCCCTTTCAAGAACTAAGTTCAAGGTCTGTATATAATTAAAGACACTGGGCACTATTCGTAATTGTCAAAGACCAGTCTTCTCACTTGGTGTATTTCCACATATGCATAAAATAACAAACCTGTGAACATTTGGGCTAGATTGGTTTTCGGAGTTGCGAGATAGCTATGAAAGAAACACCCTTGTCACACGAAGTTGTGTGCTTTCAGATGCTTGTTTTCGAGACCTCAAATTCGAAATTTGAGGTCTCGAAATCAAATTACTTCTTTCTTGAAAACTACGCCACTTCAGATGAGCTGATTCCCACAATGTTTTATACTATTAACCTCTCCCCATTACTTGTTACCAAGTGAGGTTTTATGTTAATAATTGTTTTGAGTAATTACCAATATAGTAGTGTCCACTGCCTTTAATGCATTACATCCATAGCATGTTTTAATACTCAATGGTGTTATATGTCCATTCATAAATTAGCCTACATATTGTATGCATGGTAAACACACACTCCCGCGTTACATGTGGGTTTTTATCACTATAATAATTTTACCATGGATTTTGTAAACGGGTCAAATATGCCAGTTTTTGCAATAAATGATGTAGGCCTACAGAGTGTAACAACACCACCTACAAACTGGTGCCGATTAAACTTTGAGCATGGTAGGACTGCGAGAAAAGGGCGTTTTTGTTAGAACTTAATAAATTGAATTGTAACATTTCAAAAGGAAACGATGCAGCAGATGACGTTGGCCTTTTTGAAAGTCGAAAGAGATTCACTTTTTCCAAAACTGACAGCACATTTCTAAACATGCAACTGTAACTTCACAAAAAACATATAGTATTTTTTAATTTTGAATGGTAAAACTGAGATTAAAAAAAAGAGTAAAATCAGCTGATCCTTGCAAGCCTCTCTAAAGTCAGTCTCTTTTCTGCTTGTTTCAAATATGATCCAAAGCTGTTTGTGATTAATCAATTTTGACTACAAAGGCAATATAAGAAACACTTGATTGTCATCTTTAAACAAGTGCACATAATGTGTACGTGCCAATTCTAATGATGCCAGCAAACAAGAACTCTGGGCCAGACGTGCATGTACATTACATGTTCACATACTCTCTTTTATTTGTCTCTGGGTTTTCTTTTCAATCCATTGCTCAACCCAGCGTTTATTCAGGGAAAGAATGAATAACTTTCATACCCAGGTTGAAAAGATCGAGTTGTATGACGTCAATAGCCCATTGTGGGTAGACCGTTGCCAGGGTTACCACTGAACACAAGTGATGCTGTCATTACACAGAAAATGCATCGCCATGGAAACCCTATTGCATGATTACCTCCTTTCTTAGTATCTTAGTGATGATGTCATTTCAGGGCAGAGCCCACCCCTTGATATTATATGAAATTATATAAACTTTGTATGAACTTCATTAAAGTTTGTTTAATAAAGTAAACCTTCAAGTGAAAATAAATAATGCATGACCGTCTAGTGTATTTCTGAGGTCATTAACTTTGTTTACTATTCTTGGTTAATAATTATCCCTGATGCAATTTCCATCCATTTCTGAGAAGGGTTTGGTGTTTGGTGAATCTAACCAAATGAGCAAATTCCACATCTTTTTCACTGACTTAAATGTCGAAACCAAATTTGAAAATAATGGTTTCTTTCTCTTTTGTATAATTAATAACTGCATCAGGGATAAAGAATTATTATTTAGGTTGAATTATTTTTTCCATTACACAAAAGCAAGATTTGTTAGCCTGACAGATCAAACGAGAAAGGTACTGGTAGTACTTAATAGACTACTAACAATGTACATACAAAAACTGCTTTTGTGAGCTTTTGTAATAACAACTACTTCATCAAATGCACTCTCATGAAGCAGTTGCCATGAATTAAGCTTATTTTTTTTAGGTAATACATGTACCTTTAAAGGCAGTGGACACTATTGGTAATTACTCAAAATAATTTGTGAGCATTCAAACTTACTTGGTAACAAGCAACCAGAGAGCTTGTGGTAGTATAATTCATAGTGAGAACGGCTCCTTTGAAGTAACATAGTTTTTGAAAAAAGAGGTAAATTCTCACTCAAATATTAAAAGACTTCAGGCCTGAAGCCTTTTCTTTCTTTTTTGATATCTGAAAGCACACAAATTTGTGCAACAATGGTGTTTTTCCTTTTATTATTCCCTTGCAACTTCGATGACCAATATTGAGTCTAATTTTTTACAGATTTGTTATTTTATGCAAGTTAGAAAATTGGTCTTTGACAATCATCAAAGGTGTCCAGGGGTTGATTTCACAAATAGGACTAGTCCCAACTTATGACTAGTAGTAGTAGTCCTAGGAGGTATTAAAAACTTGAGGCTAGTCCTAAGTTAGGACGAGTAATTCGTCCTTACTCGAGATAAGGCTAGTCTTAGGGCCTTGTCACACGAGGCAACTTTTACAGGCAACTGTGAGGCGACCAATTGCCGTGCATGCTGCAGGATCACTAAGGTGGCACATGAGTTAATTTTAAAACATTGTCTTATGATCCACAAATGAAAAGTTTTAAAATTTCAAATTGGAATGCCTTGGCTTCTTGGAGATTGCCTGGAACTGGTTGCCCGTAAATTGCCCCAAGTGACATGGCCCTAACATGTTCATATGTAACTCTTTGTGAAATTCACCCCAGTGCCTTTAAAAGCAGATGACTGCTCACTTACTGCAGAAAGCAGTGATGTGAAATTGACGACTACATTGCCAATCTGTCTGAGCAATCGCTCCAAGGATCCAAGTCTTAAAACCAGGCACCAGGTTCTTGTCCTCAATTTCACAATTTTATTTCGCTTGTTTGCTCACATTTTCCTTCACTTGTATTTAATGGCAACAGGTCCTCTCAACCCCTACAACCATAGGGGCTTGATTGTTGGGGCTTTGAACAGCTCAGTTACCTTGAAAGGTATAAAAGGCTTGGTGACAAATCAATAAATGGTTTGGCTAATGTGACAGTTTGTGACATGCAGGGTAGTTCTATCATAGAGCTGCTGGTTTTACAGTTAAGTACATGTATATACTGGCACTGCACCTAGACTCGGTTCTCTTGCTGCAGGGTATACCATAGACAATGCACCACAAAAAGAGATTAAAAATATAGTAGACAGACAAATACATCAGGAGGACCAATCTGAGTTTACTTCTAACAGTATTGTCAGTACTTACTGGGTGACCTACTTTAAGATAAGTTTGTCACGCATTTCACCAGCAGGAACCAGTAGTAAACACAGCATGGGAGTATAACCCAGTATTTGGTACAACCTTCCTCCATGGTACAATTTTACAAAGTTAGTTTGTTTTAAACCATGGTGCAACTGGGAACCAACAAATCAACAAAGACGGTGATTCTGGATGCCAATTTTTTCCTCCAAAGTTCCTCCAAAGCTACTGAGCACTTTTAATGTTGGAGATCAACATTCTGCACACAGGACTGAAATTCCACCCAAGTAATTTGCCTACGTGCATTATTTTTTAGACAACTCAGGAAAGTACAGACAGTGCTTTAAACACACATTAGTGTAAGGGTAATTGCATACATATTATTCATCCCGATGCAAAACTAACATCTTTTAAATCGTTGTGGTACCCGCTCACTGCTAACACGTAGGATTTGAATTCTATGGTCTCGCCTCACTTCAGTTTAAATAACAATCCATATTCATTATTACTACATCACACAGGAAACATGACAGCATGATACACATCTATTCAGTTCAAATGGCAGAGATCTTCGTTCCATCTTGTGAAATATAGCGAGCCAATTGTACTAACGGTACAAACACTGGCAGGCAGATGCTGGCCATGTTTTGGCATGGTTTAGTCTCGGCTAAAACCTTTGACATAAAATACCCCCAAACACAGTACACCGTTTTTCAGGCATTCCATTCTAAATTTTCAGGTTAACAGGCCAGATTCAGTTCACCTGCCTTACAGTACAGAGGACTTGTCTGACGAATTCAACCTTCAAATTCTGCACAAGTTTAATAAGGAGGATCAATCTGTAGTATTCTCCCCAAAATATGATTTCATGTGGATTTTTCCCCCACATCTTCCTTCAACAAATCCCGATGAATACATCTACCTCAATAGCTGTATAAGGCGGATGGACAGATTCAAGAATATATTCTTAATGGAAAATGTAGGCCTACATGTACAATCATAGGCATTAACATAAACACTTATAACAAGGTCTGAAAATTAGTACTGGAACACAGGCCCTAGGCCAATGATATTAGCATTGGGCCTCTAAACTCACAACTGGACAAGTCCGATAATCTTTGTTTTTCAATTACATTATCACCTCACCTTGTAATATCTTTCAATAGACCGATCCAGTAGGCTCCGCTCACGACGCATGTTTGAGCAAGAACACGTGGGGCTCTCCAATGCCTTTCTGCACAACTCTGCCGCACGCGCAAAGATATGCGCACGCATGTCGGACCTTATTTGTCGGACCTTCGTTGCGTTGTGATTGGTCAATACGCAATAGGGCGGAGCTTAGTGGATCGGTCTATTCTGTTGAGTACATACTTGTCAACAGTAAAAATGAAAGACATCTTCTCCAAATCTTAAAACAAAAACAGTTACAATGTTCTTTCTTTGTTTTTTCTTCTCCTCATTTTGATTATGGTCTTACATGTATTATAACAAGAATTCTTGGCCAGTAAACATTTTGAGTTAAAAGGCTTGTGGATTTTATCCCGGAATTTGAGCCCTGAAAGTAAGTATACATCAAACTGTGTTATGATGTAAAAAAAACAAAAAACAATATACACAAATAAAATAAATAAATCTTCTAAATAGACAACATTAATCATATTTAGTATACAGTAAAAAAAATAGGCCTCATACTGTTTTTAATGTACAAAACCCCTAAACGAATTAATCACATAATGTACTATGCATTGGCATCATGGATATATAATTTATTTGCCCCATATGTTCACCACTGCTCCATGGACCCACATGCTCCCACACCCATCTCATGAATTTACATCTCTGTGCAACATCCATAAATTTACGCATTTCATTTATATATTAAATACAGAATTCCAAACTAATTGGCAAATTCACAAAATGAACCGTACACAACAAATATTGACATAAAAGCATGCCATATTTTGTGTACATTTATGAAGACATTTTGAGCGTACATAATCTTTCATCCATAGCATTCTACACACTACACACAGCGCGTCCATGTCACCATAGATTCTACTTGGGGAGTGTCCCAGCCTACAGAGCATGGCCAGAGTGCAATGCAAATTTAATCAGGTCTTTTTTCCATGTTGGAAATCTTAGGCTATGTCTTCTGCAGTAGGCGGAACGACGATCCGACGATGTGTGTGTGTGTGTGTGTGCACACGCGTTCAAAATCCAGCACTGCAAATTGCAATGCTATAATGGAATATCTCTACACAGTGTATATTTTATGGGCGACCATGTACTACATGTACATAATGTGAGAGTCTGTGGAATATAGTGCATGAATGCGCACTGAGGGGAAAATGTACAGCAGTGTCGAAATCACTATTTATTTTCTATTTGCTTGTCTGTATTTGATCTTTTCGTTGATTATCATTTTTAACCTAGTTACGAAATATTTTAATAAAATAATGGAAGACCACAATGAAGTGTATAGACAGCACAGGTTTGTCCCTTTAAGGATTGAGCCAATGTGACAAATTATTTGTAATACTAACTGTATGGTATGTTTGGTTGCAGTTTATCGCAGTATTGTTCTGTCTGCGAATTTGCTTACATAAGGAGCAATTGTGTGTATCTTTAATATGTACAGCAATTGGTTGGTCTTTTTTCGTGTGGCTGATAGTACTCGTCTGTGTCTAAATAGAATTTTTGTTTTTATTTATTATTTTTTATTTGTTTCTTATTTACCCTGGGAAAACCTTTCAATGAGAATACTGGTTTTTAAAGGTGACCAGCAATTAAAACTTCCATTAAAAATGGTATAGTTACAATAAAAGAAGCTAGAAAAAATAATTAATTTTTTATGTCATAAAAAATGCAAGAAATATTTTATAACTTGCACATTGAGAAAAGGTTTGATTTATGTGTCAGTCCCTGACTGATTTGCTGATAAATTTGTCAAAACCCAAGTTCAATATCATGAAGACTATCATAAATTGATAATTTCAATATCTCGTTTTAAGATACAGGCTAGTGTATAAAGGGGCGAGAGTCAGTGCTGACAACAAATCTGAAAATTGGTTTCTTAAAATGTTGGTATTTCCACAATTGGATAACCCCTGGTGTTATAGATTTCAAGGAGCCATTTGTGAACCGTATCCATAGTGCTAGAGAAGTAGATCAAATAGCAGGATTTATTTTAGTCTGGAGAAAATATCAGTATTTTTTTTGTCACCAGGCAAACATAAAACAAAAGTCTGAAATCAAATAAAATTCTGAAAATTACAATCCCGTGTATTCTGTAATTGATTTGACTGACTGTAAAATTCAGAAGTGGGATCCATTGGCTTTTGACGCCCCCCCCCCCCAAAAAAAACAAAAAAACAAACCCACTCCTATCCTTTGCTTTTATCTCAGAAGTACATGTTCCATCCATGGTTTCTACGCACAGACATTCAGCAGACCGCTCCCCATGTAAAGAACAATCTTTCTTATTCATAACCCATATTGAACTGTGACAAAAACCCATCACTGCCCAGTAGACCTGTATTATGTCAACCTTCTTACTACTAGAAACCCATGTTAATCTTCTTGGGTTGAGGTAAGTGGTGAGGCACCCTCAACAAATAGGTGTGATGACGTCAATTGATCACAATGACCCTTGGTTGTCTTGGTAGTGTATAGGCCAAATAAAAAAACAAACATGTTTAGCGTCCTGCCAATTTGAAAAAAAAAAGAGGATTTTTCTTTTCAATTTCCAAAGGGCACTTCGGTTGGAAAATTTGGGAAGTCTCTGAAAATGTTGAAGGGGGCTCCAAGGCCAAAGACCAGTGCAACAGATGCATTGACCTCTACGGCATCTGTGTAATTCCAGACCAAATAATTTAGCAACCGGCTGGGCAAATTTTAAAAAAAATTGTTGGAGATCGTTAAGATGTATCCTTTTTTGTTTTCATCACAATTTGTTTGTATTAATTTGTTTTTTTAAACGGCTTCTAAAAATGGAGCAAGGCGGGGTCGCTAAACATGTTTTGTTTTTTGTTTGGCCTTAGCCTGTGTAGAAGGGGCCAACAGGCATCAGGGGTATGCACGCTGGCTTCCTAGTGAACACCAAGAGGTTACCAATTGCATACTTCAATCACAAAAACGATGAAACATTCAACGCCTGTGTGTTTGCTTGCGCTGTGAGAAATCGTGTAGACCCAAAGTAAATTTGACATGGTAGAGGTGCAAAAAAACAAAAAAACACTTGAGAGCGTTTGAAGAAAAGCATCAAAAGATTATTAATTGTATGCTGACTGGTTTTGGCGCTATATCCCAGGCATATACTGGGGATTAAATAAATAGGGAAAGGCAAATAGTGGTGATGGAAATCAGACTGATTGTTGATAGTAAACTTGAAGGGCTTAAGAAAATTATCGATATCACAAACATGCACTTACGGTTGCCCTCTCATAATGAAGGGGTGGGGTGCCTGACAGCCTGTGCTGGTTGAAGACAAGATTTTGATAACACTAACAGCTATTACTATCTTAGTACCATCTCAATGAAAATTTGTTACATCTTCTCTTCTAATTATTTTGACAACTCTTTCAACCGTTATAATAAAAAAAAGCAATTATTTTGAGCAATTACCAATAGTGTCCAGTGCCTTTAAGGCACATGTAGGAATCATTTATTTATAATGCACTAGAAAGTTCTTGTTTATTATCCATTGTAATAGCTGAAAAACTTTTGTATTTTTTTAACCGCAATACTTTAAAGTGAAACACCTCTCAAACTGCTTTAAAATTAAAATATTGAAAGTTGCTATACATGTAGGCTGCTAACCAAAAGTTTTTATTGGCAATAATTTTAAGAGTGATTACCAAACTTATACCTTCCCTTTAAGCTTATTCAATAACATAAATACAGCAGAATCAAAAGTGAACAAAACCCCAAGTTCTGTTTTTTATGAGTACGATTGGGGGGGGGAGTAGGCGCAGCTTTCACTGTTTATTTAGCATTGTGTACAAACCACTGGCGGGAACTCGTGGGAATTCTAAACGGATATTGCGGTCTAGCTCCATTTCCTTAGTTATCTAGGGGAGAGTACTCAAGTACATGAGTGGGAAAAAGTAGCAAATCAAATATTAAAGATTTAAGCTGGTCAGGGAATACTGAAACATGAAGGACATGAGAGAAAGAATACTTCAGGTTTTGATCTGAAGTTCTTTGCTCTATTGCTGTATTAAATCACTCATAATCCAGCACCAGGCCGATGCATTTCATCATGTTTGAATATCAAGACCAATGAAATCATGTTCTGTTTTACACTCTTCGAACACTTGATTCAACACATGGCTTGATTACCTCAGATGAACTAGAAACATTTACTGAACCTGTCCTAGTTGCAGAGGAATATTCAGGGGTGAGAGTCATCACTAACGAAAAAGTCTGAAACTTGGAAATTCATAGGTATGACCATGGAGGAATAATTTAATTTATTCCTCCATGGTATGACTAAATGAAGGCATTTCTGCCTTTTGGTAACCCCTGTGGTTAAATATGCCATTTCTATTGTTTGGTAACCCCTGGGGTTATAGATTCCAAGGAGCTTTTGGAAACAGTATCCAAAGCACTAGAGAAGTAGACCAATGAGCAGGATTTCTTCATTTGTTGAAACAAATATTGTCTGATTTTCTCCACCAGGTCGACATAAAAGGCCTGAATTCAGCCAAAAGTCTGAACAATCTCATCCCTGAATATTACAGGCCAGGGCCCAATTTCATAGAAAATCTGCTTGACAAATTCTTTTGCTGAGCAAAAATTTTAAGTAGGGCACCAGTCGTAACAATGTAAACTTTACGGAATGTTAGCTGGTAACCTGTTTTTGCTAGGTTTTTGTGCTACATGCTTGATGAAATTGGACCCTTTATGCTTCATGTTTGAAAGGGCAGGGGCACCAAGGCATTTTCTCCTTGTAAAGGGCACCCTTTGAGGAAACTGTAAATATCCAATGGAGCATTACAAGGGCACTAGGGCAATGACCGGGGGAGGGGGGGGGGAGGCAATCGCCTTTGATTATTCCGTATCATCAGGGAGAACAAGCCTGTTAAAATTCAGTCCAGCTTCTTTGAGCCTGTTCTGTTGACAAATCCAATTGATTTGATTTCAATATTTTGTTTGAACATTGAAGTGTTCAGTGAGTATGAAACTTTACACAGCATTAACATTTTCAATTTTAAGCTGACATAATTTCTGATCATTCAGGAAAAACAAAATTTAGTATTGAAAAGTAAAGAGAGTAAATATAACATTTTACTGAATACAATTTTGTTTATATTATGATGTTCAGTATTCACTTTTTAATAACCATTTCCTACTATAAATCAATCATCAAATTGTCAAATTATTTATTTTTGAAACACCATTCTAAATTAAATACGGGGAATTATTTTTCAAGAACATATGATTTACAAAGATGTTATTTTGATGTTGTACCAATTCGTACACTGCTTGCATTTCAACATGTACATAAAAGGGCATGGCATACCACCCCTACTGACATGAAATAACCCTCATAATATTTTGAAAGGGATTAGAAAGAGCAATACCAGCCAATTAACCTTTCAATTCAAATGCTTGTCTACGAGTAGATTGAAGGGAGGGGGAATTGGATAGCGAACAGGCAAAGGGTCATGGCACCCCTCAGAACAGTGCTTTCCTGGAATAAAGATCAATGCAGTCTTTAACAAAAAGTCCCCCAGCATGGTCTCTCAAGCTTATTTCCGCCAACTACATACCCAGCCACATACCCTGCGCTACAGTCAGTCAGGGGTCAATACTAATACTATAGACTGTATGGGTCTCATGCGTATTTAGACATTGGGACCCATTAAAGTGCGTGAGTTTGTTTCCATCAAGCATACAAAAAATGGTCCCAAACATTTTCCACAACACGCGAGAATTACTACATGTATGCTGAACATTGGGCACTGTTAAAGTGCGTGAGTTTGTTTCCTTCAAGCGTAAAAAATGGTCCCAAACATTTTCCACAACACGCAAGAACTATACAGTCTACATGTATGCATTGGGACCCGTTAAAGTGCGTGAGTTTGTTTTCTTCACATGCTTAAAAAATGGTCCCAAACATTTTCCAAAACACGCGAGAATTATACAGTATCAGTAATAGTCTACATGTTAACTGAAATTTCACCTTCCCATTCCTTGGTTTTTGAAAAGCAGGGTTTACCCAGTTGGCCAGCAGACCAGCTAGCTTGTCATTTACTAGTCCACCAACTTTTCCATGAATGAGACGGGGAAGCTTTTCAAAACTGAACTTGTCAGCCGGACCACTTGGGAGTTTGGACTGGTCATTGTTGTTTTAACATGGCATTTGGACCACTGTTTAGGGAGAAACTTTAAAGGTAGATTGCTTGTTTTAGGATTTAATTGGTAGAGAGTGAAAACTAACATGAACGCTGGGGCAGCTACATTGCTCATAATTGTAACGAGTTACAACAGAAGGAACGCAGGTTGATGGTCTGTGAGGAAAGGGTTAGTTTACCGTTTACGTAAACATGGAGACTATCCTTGTAAATAAATAAGGCAACAAGTTCATGTAATAATTGTAAAAATAATCATTAAGTCATGAGACACTCTTACAGCAAATTTCCAGTGTCAATGAACCTTATTATTATTTTAAATGTTTTATTGTTGATATCCATCAGTGGATAACCGCCAGTTACAGGTATCATTAAAAACAGTTACTTTATTACCACCCATATTTATCGCTACTCCTTTGGAGTATGCACCATCAGAACCCAAATGGGCACACATGTTGCTAATCAATCACATCAACAATCTCTACCCTCCAAGTCCAATGCACCCCTGGACCATGAGAAACAAATGTACAAAATTCAAGTCCTGCCCAAGGACACAGGTGTCATGACCTGGATTTGAATTTGAGACCAAGCTCCTATAGGTGTTGGATCTGATGTACGAGACCGCTCGGCCATGACATGGTACTATGTGCAATGGAAGTTGTTAGACAATAATCACTTCAGTCTGTTGCTCTTTCATATGTGTCATATGGGTCATTACAACCCTAAAGACACTGAACACTATCTTCAATTGCTGTATCCATTGAATTAATGTAGTTTTCAAGAGAGAAGTAATTTTCCACGAATTTGATTTCAAGACCTCAAAATTAGATTTTGAGGTCTCAAAATCAAGCATCTGAGAGCACACAACTTTGTGTGACAACAGGAGTGTTTTTTCTTTCATTATTATCTCGCAACTTTGACGAGCAATTGAGCTCAAATTTTCACAGATTTGTTATTTTAAACATATTGAGATACACCCAGTGAGAAGACGGTCTTTGACAATTACCAATAGTGTCCAGTGTCTTTAATGCTTAAATTACTAATGTTTTTAAAGATCTTAAATTGTTTCAGTTGAAACCTTCAAATGTATATCTTATGTACATGAAGCCTTGAAGGTATCTATATTAAGGGTCATGTACACTGGTTTTGTAATGCTCTTAGGCAAAATTAAAATTAAAATACAATAAAAAGTCAAACAATTGTCAAGACCGTGTTTCGAACCAAACTCTCCTGATCAGAAACAACAGGGCTTGATTATGGCGCTGTTATCCGCTCTGCAATAAGGTTTAACGCAATTCAGAAACGCAATGCATTGTGGGAAGGAATATGGGGCGGTTACTATGAAGTTTCTACGACTCGCGCATGCAACGCCTATACCTTTGTGTGGGTTCAACAGCGCCCTCTCTTGACAACTTGCTATTCGCGATAAACCTTATGACACACCACTCAGATCAATCCACATCATTTAAACCATAGAATAACTTGTGAAAATGAACACACTTATCAGGTAGAAAACCACAAGTGAAAAATTTACAGTTTATCATGGATCCTCTCCAGCCAGACATGTACACAGAACATCTCCCCAGCCCATTCTGGTAAAAAATAAATTATTACACCCGTAAAAGATAAAAAGCACTGAGCCATGAAGGTCCATGGCGATAATTAAGAAATCCATTTGAACAACACTAAATCATTACATAGTGATGACACCTGGTATTTGACAGCAATGCTTTCAACAGAGTATAGTATTATAAAAACAACAAACATGAACCAAAATTGATTAAGCCATACATGTGTCGCTAGATCAACTTTTCTACAATTCCTACATTTTAACCGTTTTCATCGAGGAATCGTACACTAATCATACTATACTCATAGAGTAATATCGAGGAATCACCATTACAAATTTTAAAAAGTACAAATTTAAATTCTCAAGATCAACTACATACTTGAGTAACTAATAAATTAATACGCCTGTGATTTTTGTTTTCACAGAGCTCGGGAGTATTCACTGTACTATACCATGGAGGTATTTCTACCTCCATGGCTATACACATCGGTGTAAGAGTAAAACCAAATTAATATTTTTTATCTTCAATACAAATTTCCATCTATTTAGAATTGAGTTCCTCATGCCAATAAATTCATGATGAGTAATGTGTTAATCAAGTTAATAACACAATCTGACATGAAGCCAAGCCTGTCAAAATAAAAGATGAAGGAACAGTCTGTCCACCACACACACGCCTTTCTTTAACATACTCACCAGGTGCCCATGATGATGCTGTGTACCTCACACACCGGCAAGAAGATGCCTCTCACACACACACACACCACTCAGCCGCTCCTTGCTAGCTCCTAGTGCTACCCTGCTGGCTGGATAATTTAACCCACGAAGGAAACCCTGGCTAGGGTGAGTCCCGTACGACGACGACAGCACAGATATCAGCCCCCCTCGCCAGGCTGGATTGTTTAGTTAGTGTGTCCCAGGTTGTGTATTAACTGGAAACGAACGCCCTGGTTCACAGGGATATTTTGTCTTCCTGAGTGTGGAGACAATATACATCAGGAATGGATGGTACAGTGATGAGAGAAAGGGTTACATGTTGGGATGCCTTGGCAGCTTGCCCAACCATGAGGATCCGCAGGAAGACCCCAGACTACTACAATCCCAGCCAGTACAACGACATGTACTGCCAGTACGACTACCTACATGTACACTGTGCACAAGCCTCCAATACACCCTTGGTTGTACCATGTACATACACCTGCACCATTGCCTTATTATCTAATACAGTGAGAACCACACACACAGTAGAGATCAGTGTTCACAAAGCAGGCATTCTGCATGCATTCACAAACCCCCATGGTGCATTGTGGGTGATCATGGTGATGACCATGGCAGCTTGTTTGTTGGTTGGGCTGAGTCCGTTGACAGAGGGCGGCAGATAGGTTTTAGACAAACATCAGCAGGAACTAATCCTCTTTATAGAGCAAGCAAACACTTCATCCCAATTTAAAAGGTCTTCCATGTATCATGTACCTTCTGCAATCACTGTACAGTTAACGAAGTCCAAACTGCACACAAGAGGGATAGAGTTACATGTCTAATGGGTGTAGAACCTAGGCGCACATACTCTTAATTGCTGTTTCCACTATACAGTTAGTAGTACCTGGCCAATTTCACAATGAGCCAAGATTGTTAACTGCAAATCAATCATGGTTGGTTAGTAAAGTGTGATGTCACAATACAAATCAGTATGGTAATACTGACAATTTGCCTTGCAATGAATTTTATTGCTTTGTAAAATCGGTCCAAGGTTTCCTTTAATACTTATTATAATAAGACATTTGTAAAACGCCTAATGCAAAAAGCCACTAATCGCATAGAGAACAATAAAATACAATGAGTTAAAGATACAGTTACAAATAAGCAGATTACAAACAAGCAGCTTTAATTGTAAAGAACTAGCCTGGCAAACATGCACAGGAAGACTATCCAAAAGAAACAGTGTGACAAAAGAAAATAATCTGTGGCCATAAAAAAAATGGAAGAAGCTCTTGATGTTGAAAGCAATGACTGTTGAGATGATCGTAAAGTCTAAGTAGGGGAATAATGGTGAACAAGTTCAGATAAATAAGCAGGAGATTGACATGTTTGAGTTTTGAAAGTTCACAAAGAATTTTATAAATCATACAAAACTTAACTGAAAGCCAAGGCAAATTCATTAGTACTGGTGTAATATGGTGAAACAAGGCAGACAAGAAAACGAGGCAAGCAGCAGTGTTTTGTACACGCTGGTTAGCAAGATCTTCATCAGGGAGTCCATACAATACAGAATAGAATTGCCACAATCAAGTCTAAGTTTGAAGAAAGCGTGTGAACAAGACGGAGAACAGTAGCTTCATCTTTGGTCTCAAAAGGAACTTTAAAATAATAAAAAAATTAAATTTATTTTTCTTGTTTCATTTTAAAGCCCTAACCACCAAACTTTTGTCAATATCTTTGTAAAAAAAAAATTAATTTAGGCTAGAGAGGATGAAAGTTGTTTTACCTTACTTCCAAAAACAATCCCTTTAAACATGGTTGGTTGAAAATCTCTTCAGAAACACACTTTTCAGCAAGAAAGAAAACAACAACAACTTTATGGCAAAGTAGTCACTTGAGAACAGGCTTCAGCTACAATGCCTGCTTGGGGTCTCAACTGTCTTTCTTAATGTGAAGTGAGCCCTCTCTTGACAGTAAGAGCACCACCTTCTTGAACTTAAAGGAATTGGTTGATTCCATCTCATTGAATCAAGACTAAACAAAGTATTAAATCTTTAGAACTTGTTTAGTTCATCGTGTGATTACAAAACAGTATCAGAAAAACACATAAACTTATCAATTTTGCAGCATGGTGTACAGATACATTTTGCAGTATGGTGTACAGATACATAGAAATGTTCAAACAAAAGACGAACTGCAGCTTTTTAAAATTGCTAAAGGAAACTTAATAATATTCTCCCTCCATGTTTCTACACACATTCAACATTTATGTGATAAATGAATGTGCTGTTAAAAATGAGCATTGTCTTCTTAAATGTACCACGACACCTCAGTTATCTATCTCTCTCTCTCTCTCTCTCTCTCTCTCTCTCTCTCTAATCGACCGAGGTCGGAATGTTGCCCATCCCTTTCTATCAGGTATAAAACCACACGTAATACTCAATTTCAACACCTTTTAACAGCCAATGTACAAACAACTTATGTTAGTCTCAAACATGGCGCATCATAAAAACAAAACTCTGCTAATGACGGGTACTTAAAGCTGAAACTGAGCGAGTAAGTTTTCAGGTTGGTTTGAAGCTGGAGAGAGTATCTACTACGTATGACATTAAGTAGAACAGCATTCCAAGAAGATGGTCCAGTATGAGAACAAGAATGGTCTCCCCAAGCGTGTTTTGAGGAAGACAACGTTCTGTTTTTAATCCAATCAAACAACCCTACAAAATGTATTTCACAGCATTTCCCCTAAACCTAGAAACACAATGTTTCATGCATCAAAAAAGAACTTAGGGAAAAGGAGTTTGCTTGAGAGAAAGAAACAAAAATAATAAGGCTCTAGAATTAAACAATAAATCTTCCTGTTAATTGCCTCGCTTTCAAATAAATAAAATAAAATAGAATTTTAAGAGGGGCTAACCTAAATGCTGTAGTCATCATGGGAGTAGACACAATTACGAGTGCTGGTTGCCAAATGTTGCGGTTGACAACTAAAAATACATCAGCCACATAAATTAATAATACAACCCAGTGCATGCGGTCACCACACCGAAGCGTGAACGACTGATTACAGGAGAATTCGATCCCCAGTCATGGAATTACAGACCGGAATTAACTGGGCCAATTCATTGAAAGGCATGGTAATGTAGCCGAACAGAAAGAGGACAATGCTCGCTCTTACACTGCTACGTGATGTGGCATGGCTAGTGTGAGTTCCAGCCAATGAGACTTCTCTGAGAATCTGGAATGACATGTTAACAGGCTACAAGTGTTTGGCTGTATTTACAATCCTCGTATTGAATATGACGTCACCGCTCAAATATCTGACCTACAACATGGCGTCTGTGCGCGTGTGCGTGGTTGTGTGCGTGCATGTGCCGTAGAAATTAGTCAAACTGGGAATGTTGCATGCTGCGGGCTTCATTGATGTACGCATTGGACGCACATACGGCTTGCCCTACAAGATGGCGACTTTAATAGCAAAAAAGAGGTCATTCAATACGGTCTAAACAGGCCTCGAAAAAAACTCATGGCACCCACAGCAGTTGCTATGGTACCCTGTGCTTTTGACTGTGGTGGCCTTTGCAAAGTTCCAATACAAATTTAGACTTTCCTCATAGAAGTTCCCCGCACCAGAGGAAAATTGCTGAGCCCCTTCAGGAATGAAATTCCAGGCCTGCATATTGCAGATAGTAACGAAGATTCATTTTAAAAAGTGAAGGTGAAATGATAGATTTTTACAAGCTACAAGTGTTTGGCTGCCTTCACAATCTATATTGCAGATAGCTGTCATTGAAACAAAGATTCATTTTAAAAGTGAAGGTGAACGATGGATTTTTTCTGCAATCTTGCACACCTCTGAGTCTCGTGTTGGAGAAAGCTTAGATCTGGCAGACTGGCAGCTGAGAAATCATGATGGGTGTGATATAAGGCCCCTCCCGAGCATCGACGTTAGATTGATTCATTTTGGAAATTATGTTCTCTGAAAAAAACTGACTTCTGAGTTTTTGAATCATTGTCAAACATTCTTTTTTAAGGCAAAGTATACCTTTGATTTTTGGAAATGTTCAATTAGGTTTAATCCAATATAAATGTAGATACATACAAAAAATTAACCTGTGATAATTTCACTTAAGAAGGTGGTCATATCTTGAGGTATCACACAAAAAGTCTGAGTGAATATGTCCAAGCAGGAAGAATAATCCCTAATAGGAATAAACAATCTGAGAATGGTATCTGACAGAAACACATCTCAGATTCAAATTCTGCAGTATAAAAACAGATATCTCTTTACATAACCACATTACTTCAAAGTGAAATGTTTCTCAAAATGTTATTTTACCATCCAAAGCTACTGCAGGCTTCTTACCAATAAGTTTTTTTTTTTCATCAATTTTAAGAGTTGTTACCAAACATATTGACCCCTTGCACACGTGTCACACGCGGCGACTGATGCCACGCTCACCATGTTGGTGGGCAGTTAGGTTTACATGTATTAATGCCGCCTCGCCTAAAACGCGCACTTCACTGCATAACGCACAGCATACTCGATGCGTAGAGTTATATATGAAAACGCACAGTGAAATTGCCCACCAGTATGGCGTATTCAATATTTTTCTGATGATGACGTCAGGTGAAATGGGTCAATAGGCTTACCTTCCCTTTAAGTATGGTTCATACTTCCTGAGAATGCGAATGCGATACGAACTCTGACGTCACAGGGCTGTTTTCGCAGCGAATGTTTTGCAGGAGTTGAACACAAGTCAACTGATGCAAATCATTTGTTGCAAATTAGTGACGTCAAGATTCGCTTCGCATTCGCAGGAAGTATGAACCAGGCTTAAGTCTGTAACAGGAGATGAAGTAATTTGACAGAGAGTGGTTCCAATTTGGATCATTTAAAAGTAAAGTAATTCTACAGTTTTTAATGCAGCCTCATGAAGGCCATTGAGGTTGTACTGGTTTATTCTCATAACGAGATTATGTAATTTGAATGAAGATGGCATGTTCCAAAGGAACTGTTTCTTAGACTTGACCACTATATATAGCCACTGACCCAAGACCCTTGTTTATTAACCCTCGTCATATTTATTATCATTATTATTTATTTCTGGTAGTGAAACCAAGGATGCCTCGTAAGTTAACTTAATCACTGTAGCTCGCAAGCCTGAGGAAACCTTCGAACAAGGTTGCCTGCTGTATGAACCAGGGTTAACAATTTGTTTGGCAATTTCCTCTGCTATTTCAACTACTATTTCAAGTTGAAAGTTGAAAGCCAGGAAAAGTCATAGAGATCTTCTAAACAGGGAGAGCATTGAAATAAAATATTTTCTTCATCTAAGACATTACATGTACTTTAGTGTTCTTAGTGGAGACATAGCCTTATATGATGCATATGGTTGAATAAAATATCAAAATTTTAACATTGATTATTCTGAATTGTCATCACTTAAAAAATATATTTTGTCCATGAACAAACCTTGGAGAAAACCTCTAGAGCATCCACATCCACAGATACCAGGGCCAGGTTATTTGTCTTTTATTTATGACACATTCTTTATGCCTCTAGGTCCTTTGGACCTAAGATACAAGTCATCGGTTAGTCACATCACCATGTTCATAAACCCGTCTGCAAAATATTCTAATCACTAAAATGTATTGCATAAATGAAGATGAGACGTAATGTGCACTCAGTGTACATGTAGTCCTGCTTTAAAGGGTTTGGGTACAAAACACAAACTTCCACAGATTGACATCAAACTTACACGGTTTTTAAGAAAATGGTGGTGGAAAGCTTCCCTTGAAATATTATTGGCCGAGGTGCTGTAGTTTTTGAGAAATGAGTAAAACTATTTCACACACAAAAATGTTTGTCTCAGTGAGATGAAAATTATTTTTAACATGTACAACGGTTTTACGCGTCTCTCCGTAAAAACAATGCTCTGTGATTTTATCTTTTTTTTCCCCCTCAAAACTTGACGACTATTGAAGCTGAAACTTCTACAGGTAAATTATATTACATACATCTTCATTCACAGTGAGTAGGGATTCATGTCATGGCCAAAAACTTGATCTACCAAAGGTACCAAAACCCTTTGAAAACAGGTGGAGCCAAAAATCAAATGGTTTTGACATAATTTCATATCTACATCATTAAGTAGTGTTTTCCATTGTTAAATTTAATTTCTGAACCAGTTCAACAGCGACCAATTAGACTAATTTGGAGACAAACAAGCGCCCGTTTAATGTGAATAGAATATGGACTATTTATCACAAATGAATTACACACGGTTGAATACAACTGTACAAAAACGTGTACGATTGATTGTTCCTCCGTGATCACAGTTGATTTTATGTACAGCTCCAATGGGAACATATGTAGTCCATCGTACAATTGCTCAATGGTGCGGTAGCGAAGCAGATGTGACATTCACTCAAACAAGAAATCCTGCTCCCAAACTCCCTTACAATAACAGGTGATGAGTGGATAAACATCAGTTGTGGGTGCCTTGTTTAACATGGTTGCCTGGTGACAAAGCAGCCAAGGCTGGGGTCTTGCGTCTCTCTACCAAGGAGATCAATTACACAGTGTGAATGCCTGTAGTGAGAAGTACCACATCTGTCCTCAGCTATAAATTAACACTCCATGATGTCATGGTTCTACATTGGGACTTCTAATTACCAGTACAGCAGTATTAGAGCGTGGATTGAATATATGGACTAAATGAAAAAGACACACTGTCTGGGATTAAATGATTTCATTTCAAAATTAAAGGGAAGGTATATGTTTTTTGTAATCACTCTTAAAATTAATGACAATAAAAAATATTGGTTAAAAGCCTACAGCAGCTTTTGAGAGTAAAAAGCATTTTGAGAAACATTCACTTTGAAGTATGTAAAAAAGGTATCACACTATTATCTGGTTTAATTAATTAGTAACATTTTCAGAAACTGGAATTTATTCAAAAAATTTCAATCATTAATTTTGAACGCATAACATCTAAAAAAGTAAATTTATGTACAACCAACCAATGTGAGTGCTACCTTACACCAGAGGAGCCACAAGAACCTGTTAGCATAATCCAATAACTCAGTGGAGCTAATCCAATATAACCTGGTTAGCAGACCTTATACTGGTTTATATATCACATTTACTTGTTTTTAATCCGGCATTGCAGTGTATGAATATTTTGGCTTCCTTAGTGCATGATGGAGGTAGAATCCTACCTCTATACTTAGTGTAAAGGAATGTTATTGTTGCGTTCTTTCTTTATATTCTCTCAGATTTCATTTATTAAAAACCCTTCCCAGGCAAAAGCAAATGGTCTTATCCCTAATTACTGTTCCCATAATGTTCCAAAATCCATACCATATTTTTGCCTGAATTTGATGGATTCAGTTGTTTGCTTTGCTTTAGGCAAGGCCGGAGTAGAGTCAACAGGTTTAGGTGTATCATGATCACATTATGCTAAAGTAGGTCTGGTACTTCACAGGGGCAACAAAGGTGATTGCCTCTATGCCCCCTGGTCATTGCCTTGGTGCCCTTGAAATGCTACAGTAGAAATTTACAACTTCCTCATAGGGTGCCCTTTACAAAGGAGAATTGCCTTGGTGTCCTTTTCCTTTCAAAAATGAAGCATACAGGCCCGACTGCATTTATTCAAACACGTGAACCATGCGTCTGAAATAAATTAAATTTGTCTCTTCTCTATTTAGCAGAGCCCGGAGGAAAGGAAGGTTTGAATGTTACACTTGAGTAGACAATAACTATTCGTGGGTAACGTTCAGAGATGCATACTACATAGTACTTGTGTCAAAACTAAAGGGGATAACATGTGTGCAATTTACACAGCTTTAAAGGCAAAATATACCTTGGTTTATGGAACCGTCAATTGTTTTAAAACGTAAAACAATAAATTAAACATAACCTGAAATCAACCGTAGAATAGTGTTCAACAAATTCATGAGTTTTATTGTTTAAGTTGACTATGAGATTTTTCAGTCCCAAATCATTCTTGGTTTTTAAAAATCTGGTTGTCATGGAACTGTTAATAAAGCATTCAAAAACATCTGTACAATTTTGGCTTAAATAGGATTTGAAACTTTTTGTAGGTGAGGCATTTCTACCTCCATGGGTGAGGGGTAAATTAATTAGTTAATTAATTAATAACAATTCAGTCTTATATAGCACATTTCACAAAAACTGTATCAATGCGCTTTACATTAGTGCCCTGGTCATAGGGCCAATAACATCCCTTTTATGTTTCTCAGCTCCCTTGGGAGTATACAACCTGGGCAACAGTTTACATCGCTCCAAAGGCTTTTTCATTCACAATAACAACCTCTACCCTCGCAGGTACCCATTTATACCCCTGGGTGAAGAGAAGCAATTATAGTAAAGTATCTTGCAGGGATTCGAACCCACACTCTGGTGACTTGGCACCAAAACTTGAATTCAGTGCTCTTAACCACTCGGCCATGCTGCAGAGGCAAACAAAACTCCCAATGCACTAAGGCTTGTCAGTTTATTCTTTTGGAGGCAATCGCCAGCTGAGCTTGAAGCCAGCCAACTGCTTTAATCATACCAGTCACAGAAGAAATCGATCTTCAACTTCCTGAACTCTGTGATTCATCAAGTCACCCATCAAATGATCCCATTATACATGTAAGACAAGATGAGACACCAGGATGCCAATGGGAGTAGTCTTAAGAAAGACCAGGACTTAAAGAATCGCCAAGACTTACCCAGACAGTTTTTCCTTGTGGTTTGTTACTTGATATTTAATAGATATTTGATATTTAATACTACAAAGTCACATCCCCTTAAGGTGATCCCCTGGTTGTCGCATCCCAGGTTGTGTCCTAAACTTGGGTGTGATACCTGGCTATTAAGAGTTGCATGGCTTCTGACTGACACCCCTGAACAAAGATATTGACTAACAGGGAGACTGCCAGCTGTATTGCTCAGTTGGTAGAGAGCAGTGGTACGTTAATCAGGAGGTCATTGGTTCAAGTCCTGCTCCAGTCAATTTTTCTTTGTATGAACCCGAACTGTTTGAAATATTACCCAGTCAGTTTCCCTTGTGGTTTATTACTTGAAAAAGACCAATACTGTGACAAAGGTTTACAGAGGAAACGGACGCATTACATCTAAGGAACAACTAGCCCGAAATACTTTATAGACATCGGGACCTGTTATAGTGCCCGAGTTGGTTTCCTTCCAGCGTAAAAGCAATGTGTGCGGGACCGAGGTGGTCCCCAACAAAGTTTATATTACGAACGAGACTTGCACGGTATATTGCCGAGTCAGTGATTCTAGAGGAAGCCTATTGACAGGAACTATAGCTGTTTTGTAGTGGTGTGACTTTATTCTAATATCATTGTCTCTGACCATAGACTAACTGCTCCAACAATAACCAAACCACCTTCTCCTTTAAAGAATAATGCAAGCAACAAAGATCTGGGTTTGCATGCCCGCCCCCATACTTTGCAAAGATTCAATTAGGTTGTTTAGAAATATCGTTTCCAGCATATAAAATGCCTTTGGCAAAAGGAGAGAACTTAGTTCATTCACACATGCATGCTTTGAAGCCAGACTTGACTGAAAAGCAAACATCTGAATGTGGATGGATTCTTTTTGATTCATCTTAAAGTTTGAACGATTTCTACTTCAAATAGAAATATTTACAAAATGGATACGCAGAGTTGCAGACATAGATACGGTTTGCAGACATTGAGTTAAAGTACATTAATTTCCCATCCAACAAACAGCATAATCTCTGCACGCGTATGGTCGAATGTACACGTACAGCATAACAGCCCCATCATAAAAACCGTCTACATGTACCCTAATTATTAAATCAACACAGTGACTGATGATGAAACACAGTGTGTGTGAGAGCGACGACATAACCATCAGAGAAGCGGATGCAACATCCCTTGAACTACTATCTCTCCCTTGCCTCATCACATCTCGTCTCCAACGCTGACATGTTGAGCATCTGCATGGCGATGACGCTACAAATACAATATCACCATGGATACCTGGGAAAGCCAACTCCAACTTTCCATATTGAAATCATAATGAACTGGTAATCTCACTCCAGTCAGGCATGACAATTTGTTTTTTCCTGAGCACAAATTTTCAAGTCTGTAGTTCTGCAGTGTGTAATTGAAACGTACTGGTAGACCAATCCACAAAATCGACCGGACATTAACATGTACCATGAAAAAAACTCCCAAACCATTTACTTTTTTCGTTCTCATGCTATAAAAATTGTTGGCGGTTGTCCTTGCTCGTTCTAAAATCAAATCAGCACAATCCTTTTGCATGGAAAAATCTTCCAGCACCATAAAATGAAGTGATGTGGATCTTTATCATGCAGTCACCATGTTGGTCTGGTTCCCTTTGCGCATCAGCAATCAATGGCACTGATTCTCATCATACCAAAAAGGGAACAGACTTTTTCCCATTCAGCCTCAATCTGGTTATTATTGATGACGTGGGAGATATGGCTACAGTATTGGGATCAACTAAAACATCTTGAATAATTTTATTCTGTGCAAGAAAATGATTCAAGTAAATAATAATAATACAAAATTAATAACGAATTTAATAAATAACGAAGTCTCATAAAGCGCACAAATCAAGCAAATGTGCTCGAGGCGTTGTAACATAGGAAGAGAAAAACATAAAGGGGAATGGACTAAAAGGGACTTGAAACGCTTCTGACATGAGGTGTGTTTTGAGAGACATTTTGAATGAGTGAATATTATTTAAGGTTTTTTTAGTGAAGGGTAGGCCTGGAATTTCATGGAGGCCTGGAATCGTGTCCCATGAACGGAAGACTTGAAGATTTTCTAATGGAAGTGCTCCTTTCAAAATGAAAGCGGTCTTACCCTCTTAAAGATGAAATTCCAGGCCTGGCTAAGAAAGAAAAACAAAATAATGGAAGAAAACAAAATTCACTGAAATCTAATCACTTGGCCTTTTTATGAAGTCTGATGATGTTACAACTATAAATCAGTCTGTTATTATTCACAACACAACCTTTCCCCGTTTCTGAATCGCCACTGTCTACCTTTAAAGGTCGAGTTGGTCTTTGAAAAGCGTTTGTAACCGTTTGTTATAAAATGCACATGGTTAGAAAGATGTTTTAAAAGTAGAATACAATGATCCACACAAATTTGCCTCGAAATTGGGGGGTTTTCCTTTTACTTTGCAAACTAACACGGTCGGCCATCCATAAATGGCCGACAGTGTTTGTCGACGAGGTAAAAGGAAGACCACGCTATTTCAAGTGATACTTGTGTGGATCATTGTATTCTACTTTTAAATTATCTATCAAACCATGCATTTTATAACAAACGGTTACAAACGCTTTTCAAAGACCAACTCGACCAATCCAAGGCAACTTTAATTCAAATTCTCTTTGGTTACAAATCTCAGACATCCCTAGAAGGATTAATGAATCTCTTTCTCTGTACTACAGACCTTTCAGAATTTAACCCTCGCTTCTTCAAGAGGTGCTCAGTGTATCTCCAATAAGAACCATGTTTATCTAAATCCAAGTCTTAAAGAAAACCGCCACAATTCCGGTCAAGAACCTCTTCATCGCCTCATGGAATAGCTCGGCTAGAGATTCTATCGTTATTATTTCCGCTGAACCACCACAGACCTTGAAGACACTTTACTCCTTCAAAATTGAAAATTATATCTTACTGATTGAATGGCTTTGATCTTATTTTTGTTCTCTTCATTCTTTTCAACGTCCGGCAGACCTTGAAGTCTGAAAGTCTACCCAACAGCCCGGACCGCAATTGCTTGTTTTTGTGCTTTCACCGTTAACGCCAAAAACCTCGTACAAATTTAACACTCTACCTCACACAATACTCCAGCGCTTACTAAACTCCCTTTACCTCAGCAGAGACCTTTCTTATTATTTTCTTTTATATCCAAACTGCTTAATTGAATAATGACATTACATATGTACACAAGGAGTACACCAAGATGGGGCTGAAGCTTAGCTTTGATACAATTTTGAAATTCCTGTTTTTGCCATTTGCTGTTTTTTCTTTACATATAATTCCAAGAGTAGTTGATTTTACAAAACAAATGGTAGTTTTGTCTATTAAAGCAGTTTGAATAAAATTTCTTTCTCCATGGGAATAATAAATAATTTAAAAATCTTAGTTTGATGAAACTGAAATAACGAAAGGGAGAACACAAATTGAGTTGCTGTTGACCAGTGCTCTTGAAATGTAATCTTCTGCATTGTGCTGGATGAATAATCAAAAATAAAAAAGTAAAGTGTAGCCTTTCGAAAGAAAAATAACACTAACGTGTTTCAAGGGATTATGACAATATTTCATAATTAATGCGTTCTGCATTAACCATTATTCTATAACTCTACACCATAAAAACTAGCATCTAACTGACTTAAAGGGTTTGAGTACTTTTTGTACGACAAAAAACCCAAACGTATATGTACAAAGATACATTAAACGTTCACAGTTTGATTGTGTAAAAAAAAATCTTTTTGTACCACAAAAAAAAAGGAAGTTGGTTTAAAAACAGAGAAACACATCTCTTTACAAATATACACCTTGTAAGTTAGGCGGGTCATTTGCAAAAGACACACTGTCACCAAGACGGCTGATAAAATTATTTAAAAATTACAACCAAAAAATTCAAGATGTTTTAATTGAGTAATACCATTTTAGTTTTTTGGACTATGATATTATCAATCAAAAAGGTAAACTACATTAGTTTCGATGCAGTTTCTGCTCTAGGACATTTCTTTGACCTGTAGTTGACCAGACCTACAATATACAGAACACAGGTGCAGCTCTATATACCAAATTACTTGACCCGTGTAATAAATTAAAATTGAAGATATTAATATGCAATTGCCTTGGGGGGAACCGACACCTAAACCTCAGACGACTCATCTCAAGTCAGTATGCAATTTGCTCGGGAAATCTCTGGTGTTATCGACTTGTCTATGATCCAAGCAAAATATTCATTATCGATTCTGGCTGATTCATAACTACCATGAACAGTTTTTTTTTTATTTCAAGCAACTTTTATTGGCTATGCTTCTGAAACAAGCAAATCAAAATACATACAGTTATGGAAACTGTTTAAAGGCAGTGGACACTATTGGTAATTACTCCCAAAAAAAGTTAGCATAAAAACTTAGTGGAAAACTACGTTACTTCAGAGGGAGCCGTTTCTCACAATGTGTTATACTATCAACAGCTCTCCGTTGCTTTTTACCAAGTAAGTTTTTTATGCTAATATAATTATTTTGAGTAATTACCAATAGCGTCCACTGCCTTTAAATGGTTTGCAAATAAAAAATATTTAAAAAACACTACTTTACCCTTTTTGCACTGTTGACTGTCTGCATCTTGCCATTAGGCTCTCAAAGAAATGTTGACATTAAATATTAGTGTTGGTTTTATTTATTTTGGTTTACTTTAAAACTTGTCAGTCGCTTTATCAATTAACTTTGATTTGATGTCCAGATAATGGGGAGTTGTTTACTTAATGGTTTAAATGTGTCACTGCGTTGTATAATAAATGGAAAGGCAGACTACAACATAATATTTAGGGTTGTTAAATTAAAAGATCCGTTTCTCAAAATGAGAACATACACAATCAAAACTCTAAAAAGGACTCCAAAGGTAATATGTCAAACCTTTTATTTCAGTATTAAATTTTCCAGGCATGATATTTGGTCCTTTGAGAAAAGTAGGACAGTTTAAAAAGAAATTAGTATAATTGCTGACCTTACAAGTACACATGGTGCATGCAGGCTTGTTTAATCAAACATTTTCTGATTTTTCCCAAGGGTAAAAAAAACAATGAAAAACAGACTAAAGTAGGAAAAATATCATGCCTGAAAATCATAATCATATACCTAAGTTGACTGTAAAACTATGAAATAAAATAAAAAGATTAGACAAATGACAGACAAAATAAAATATTATAAACAAATATAACTTTGGACCAAAACGGAAAAAAAAAAAAACCCATAAATAAACAAACACAAAATATACACACAAAATGGAAATATTTGTTAGGGACAATCTCATCCTGAATGTGTGGGAATTAAATTTAGGAAGAGAAAAGAAAAGAGGTTGAGTTTGTTCTTTACTTACTTTTTACTGGAGGTTTCGCCGTTCACACTCTGCGAGGAGGAGCAGGTACTGCCCATTCTTTCAAAAATCTGATTCACAAGAGATGGTCAATGTACATTCAAGTCCTTAAAACCTTCTCCAACTCACACTTCGGGAGAAATAGCGACAGTGTCAGCCATCGTTAGTAGTGTAATCCCTTTCAAGAACTTCTGAATGATCCTACACACATCAACGGCTACAGAGGAGTTGCGCTACACCTACGCTATGCTTGAGCTCTATTCCATACATGCAAGTCAATTCATAAATACATTCAGTCCCCTTTTGTTAAGTCCATAGAATATCCGTCAGATGTCAACACGCCGCCGTAAGTGTTGTGAAGTTTCCGATCTTCGGCGATACAGGGAGCTGTGCTTTCTAATTCACGTAGCTCATGCTTTATTGTAATGAGATTTGACACAGATCAACTGTTCATTTGACTACAAAATACATAACAGAAATCCCATATGCACTTCAATGAATCGTCCCTGTTCAGAATTCAGATCCCGCTCGGCGACGAGGCCTTGTCGTAAATACTCCCTGGCAGTATGTTTAACTACCGAACGTAAATCCAACACTAATTCAAATTCCAATCAGACTTTGTTATACACTGCAGGCTTCCACGCAAACATCAATCCCTGCATTAAGAGAAAAACCAAGAAGAAGTGTGAAAAATACATTGATAACAATTATTTCTCGGCTGTTTTCCTCTGGACTTCATGTAGATTTAAGATTATCTTGCTACCGCTATGTTAAAATTTGATCAATCAGTGAGCATATTTAATGCGAGTGTCTTGTCACTATAGTTCATGGTGGATGATAATCTAAGACGGATACTTGGCATGCATATCTTAAGTTCAATCTTCAGACCAACCATGCCAGGTGTAACTATTATAAGTGTGCACTGACTGTTAGTGTAGTAGCCTTTGACTATGTGTTCACTGTACAGTGTTAACCGCAAAATCAACCAAACACTATGGAAAAGGAATACTGACAATCTCATGAATTGGCAATAATTAGAATAATTGTTTTAATGATTTGATCATTGATTTTGTGAAATGTCGACAATCAACACTTAACCCTGGGGGTACATAAATTGTAAAAATTAAAATAAAATTTAAAAGCTCAGACGAAAAATTAATGACATGAAGAAATGCCCCAGTAGAAATTTACAATTTTCCTTATAGGGTGCCCTTTTTCTAGGAGAAAATGCCTTGGTGCCCTTGCCCTTTCAAAAACGAAGAATACAGGCCTGCCAGTTTGTGAGTAACGTAAAATGTTTAGGTTTTCCCCCTGTTTTTTTTTTTTTTTTGCTTCTCTTTTTGGAAAAATCTTGAAAATGGCAGAATAACAGATGGACATTTTGTTTTAATGGATGTTAAATTTGCATCGGTGATAAAGAATATTAATTTTTAAACATAAACACTAAACAGACTTATTTTTCAACCAAAACTAAATCTCTACCTGTCTACTATGGTTACAAATTAAAATTAAAAACATGACCACAATGTGAATAAGGCAGACCCCTGAAAATAATTTCATACAAAAGATTTAGCATCCCTATGAATTTGGTGATACTATTGATTGTAGACCGAACATGTAATTGTCATCAAGAAACCAGCTGCTTCAAATCCCAACCAACTCTCATGTACATAAAACAAATGTGACAAAATGTACATAAATCTAAACAGGAGACTGGGAAATTATTAAAAACAGAACACCTGGTCCAATTAAAGTCAAAGTCTTTTTCTTTTATTTTATATACAGCCATTTTGTTTACAGTTAACAAAAAATAAAAATCAAAATCAAAAAAACATTTTGACTTAGTATTACTATTACTGGAAAATAGATTTAGCTGACATTGCAGACTGCTTACCAACCAAAAGAACTTAAAGGTGTAAATGCAAAATAGTTTGAATGGCCTGACGTTTCGACTCAAGCAGAAGGCTAAAATGAAAACTGAAATATAATTTAAGTGTCTGTTTTGACAAGCCAATAGTAAGATATTAACATTTAGTGATACACCAATTTTGTTTTCATTATCTAAGTGAGGATTGTTGAAGAATAATTTGATTGTAGGCATAAGGGTGCTCAATTAATTTAAGAAATCATAATTTGTAGATGAATTTGAATCAATATTAATTTTGGTTTTTACCCATACACCGATGTGTGTTACACACATCGGTGTATGGGTAAAAACCAAAATTGATATTCTTTATCCCCGATGCAAATTTAACATCTATTAAATTTGAATCAAATCAAATTTACCTTGAGTTTTACTGGAGCTAAGTTGCCTGAGGCAAAAAACATCGGTCTAGTTCACTTATTTCCTGTCATCGGGATTAATTTTGTGTTTTGTTTGATACTGGTGACAACAAAATTATTTGGGTAAAAGAATGCCCCCCAGGTTTGACAAATCTTGGGGAAAATCCTTACAAAATTTGGCTACATTCACAATTATTTTTTTAAAGTAAATATAGTGTGAGCAGTTTTTTCTGTTTGTCCTGAAAATGCTAATACATTGTACATATATTATTAGTAACTTAATTATCTTTGAACATTCGCTGTCTAGTTTTTTTTTGTTTTTTTATATTTTTTTTTAAGAATAGGCCCCCCTATCTTCATATTGTTAAAAAGTCTTTGCTTTTGTGCAGAGTATTTTTGTTCACTGTTTTATATAATATATTTGTAAGTGCTTTATAAAATAAATGTTTTGTAAAGCGCTTTGATCGTTGGAGAGGCACTATATAAATGTTGAAAAATAATCATATATAGTGACAACAAAATTACTAGGTGATTTATACAAAAAAAAGCAAAAGTACATCCAGACTTCTTACTGCGCACTGTCTTGTAATTTTTATTTTCAAAGTGTTACTTTCCCTCAAGGTGCACCCGCAAACGTATGTAATTTCCTCTGTGTTTTTAACAGCTCTCCTTAACCCCTGTGATGGCTTATTCATCCATCCACGGTTTGACGTTAATAATCTTGGCTCAAGGGTATGCGTCGGTTAAGTCAGGTTTCCCTCGGCGTAGATTAACACAGATTGGTCTAAAGATACTGAAGGACAACGCGAGGCGATTTTCCAAATAATTCCTTTGTTTACCGCCTTATCCATGCAACAAAGAAATGGTTCCAGAAATAGATTTTGTTTTTTCTCTCAAGAGTAATTGAGAAATTTTCATATCCTTCACATTGAATGGAAAAATAACTGCTTTTTCCCTGTACGTAAATTCCCTTACAGGCTAGAAAGTAACAAAAGTACTCTCTGACAAATTTACTTCGCAAAAAGGTTTCTGAATTTGAGGGGAATGAACTCAAATAACCAGTTGTTTCAGCTGAAATTTTGTTAATATCTGATTTTTTGACAATAATTTTGATTTAAATTTTAAATAGAATCTATTCATTTGATCAGAGAAATTAATATCTTTTCATTCTAAGGTAGTGACAAAAACAAAAAAACACCAAAACTGGTAGTCAAAGTTGCATGGTCCAATTCTTGTCAACAAGACAGAACATGTAACAAAAATTTAAGATACATCAGTGGCTAACAGGCTAACAGGGAGGGGGGGAGATAAAATGTCGGCTCGCCTTTTGACAAGTCTTTTAAAACCATTTTGGATTCCCGAGTATGTACATGGCTGATTAACATTGGAAGGATGCAAAAGCTAGATCCTTGAGGGCTCCTGAATAGAAATGTCCACAGAACAAAGAGGCAGAAAGTAAGATAATACGCCGGTCTAAGATTAGATACTCTAATGCAAGCAAGACCTGGATGTCCACACTGGCGAATGACAAGGGTTTGTCTCGTAGAGAAAGAGACAACTTCCCTTGAAGATCAATACTGTCTTGCTCCTTGGCGGACCACTCTCTCCTCTCCTTCTATCCTCCTCAGAAACCTTTCAAATAGTTTGACAATTGTTTGACCCGGTATATACACATATCTTTGAGAGGAGCGCTTTATTCGTCTTCTCATGTCTCCCTTTTTAGTGAATGTATTTATAGAAAGAAGAGTACAGAAAGTTTGTTTGCAGATGATATGACGTCAGTGTGGGTTATTGATTTTAGTCATGGTAACTATTGTAATACACTTTTTTAGTATTACATCTTGAGAGACTCACCTGATGTGGGGACATTCACTGGGAGTGTAATCACACAATAGGTTTAAAAATACAATGGATTGTCTGGAGACGACAAAGAATGGTAATTAGTTGGGACGATACTGTAGAGAGGTTTGGGTATTAAATCTTCCTACCTAGAGCCTCCCACATGATTCACAGAAATATGATAAAACTTAGTTGTTTTAAAGGATTTGGGTACTTTTTCAAAATGTCCATAGATTTACATTAAACTTACAGGGTTTGAGGATAATGATAGTGGAAAGCTTCCCTTCAAATATTACTTACTGAGGTGCTGTAGTTTTTGAGACGAATTTATTTTCATGACATTGTTTTACTCATTTTCCCAAAACTACAGCACCTCAGCACGTTATATTTTCAGGGAAGCTTTCTACTATCATTATCTTCAAACTGTGTAAGTTTAGTGTAAATCTGTGGACATTGTGTTTTTTGTCCTACAAAAGTTACATAGACCCTTTAAGGGAAAGGAATGTAATTTTTTTTAAAAGAAATTTATGGAGACAAGGACTAAGAGCACTTCTACTTAAAATTTCTATTGGAACTATTCAAAGAGCACTACGGCAATGACTAAGTTCATTATGACAATTGTTACCATGTTTGACTATCAACCAACTACTATCTATATGAAAGGTTTGCGGTAACACCATGTAATGACTACATGTATCTCGAATGAGTTGGGGTGGTTCTGAAAAGAACCGTTGGTTTCAACTGGACGTTTCGATCAGTATGCTCTGATCGTCTTCTGGAGAAAAAAGGGGGAAAAAAAGGATTAAAAAAAAAAAAAAAAACATTTGTCCAACCTACCCTTTCCATTGACCAAGCATTTCTCCTCAATTTTTTTTTAGGTTGACTCCAGGGAAGAAGTTTATAGTTTTTCAATATTATTCATTTTCAATTTCATGCATTACTGAATTGTGAAACCTCAGCCGCAAAGTCCACGTTTGCATTCATTCTTAATTAAATTGGGAATATGAAACCAATTTTGTTTTATTAATTTTAACTTTGTTTTACTGACGCACACACTCACTAAATGTACGTCATCAGATATTTAGCCCAACAACTCTTGCGAAAAACTCTTCATGGGACTTTTTTCCCATTTTTAAATAGTTATATCAAATACTGAAACTTTGAATCTTAAATTTGGCTTTCTACAGAAATCTCCACTTCTTTATAATGCATTTTGATATTTCTGTTGTTGATTATTTTCTATTATATTGGTTTATACTGGTTACTCAAAATATTTCAACAGTCGTGTCCAGAGGCCACATTGAGTTTGAATTATAACCCTAGCTGAAAATGTTCAAAAACAATTAATGTTATTTAAAATCTAAGATATTTCTCATCTCTGAAGAGATTGGTTACAAAGCCGTCTTAAATATTACGATAAATCCTAATACTAATTGAGCTAGTTGATTTATTTTCATTGTAGCAAAGTTACAATCAGTCCAACCATACAGAGGATAAAATTATACAACATTTTAAATGCAGTTTAATTTTTGTTTTTCCACCAACACAATGGATTTTCACACTAAAAATAAACTCAAATTTGATTTCTTTAAAGTTCCATTGTGGCTACTTTTTTATCTATGTAAGCTCTTTAATTTACACAATTCAACTTGGTGACTTGGTGTACATCTACAACTTTAAAGGCAGTGGAGACTATTGGTAACTACTCAAAATATATATCAGCATAAAACCTTACTTGGTAATGAGTAATGGGGAGAGGTTGATAGTATAAAACATTGTGAGAAACAGCTCTCTCTGAAGTGATGTAGTTTTTGAGAAAGAAGTAATTTTCCATGAATTTGATTTCGAGACCTCAAGTTTAGACTTTGAAGTCTCAAAATCGAGCATCTGAAAGCACACAACTATGTGTGACAAGGGTATTTTTTTGTTTCATTATTATCTCGGAACTTTGACGACCGATTGAGCTCAAGTTTTCACAGGTTTGTTATTTTATGTATGTTGAGTACACTAAGTGAGAAGAGTGGTCTTTGACAATTACCAATAGTGTACAGTGTCTTCAACAGTCTCAAGCCAATCAACTTAATTAGTCTTGTTGGTTGCCATGACTACAAATGCTTTACCCTGATTATAAATAATTGTCCATTAATCCTATTAGTTGACCTGCTTTATTGGGTTAACAGACTGGCTATGATGTTAGCCAGCCAGAGGGGTGTTTGTGTGTTTTAAGGACTGGTGGACACCCTGTTTTAAATTTGGACACCCTTATTTGTTTAATCGTTTAATCTGTTATAGTATTATATAGGATAAGTGAACAATTTTGACACATATATAGTCTTTAGCATAAAATCTACTTGGTAAAAAGTAAGACAAAAAAGGATTGGATTACTATTACTAGTATATTCAAAACAATAAAACTAAAACAAATTAATAGGCACAATTTCTTTCTACAATTTTCAGACATGCCGGTTTGGGGTGAGAAACAATCAATTTCATCAGCCTGAACTGAACAAATATTTACCAGCTTGTAATGTTGTAGCCCCATAAAAACAAAGTGGATTTGCCCCATTTATGAGACTTTTAAAACCAGCTAGCTTTAAAGTTTCAGCTGAGTTACCATACCCAAACACAGTCGATCATGGTCATGATAGAGTCAGTTGTCATGGCTGTACAATTCAATACCACGATTCCCCTACGCCTTCCCTACAAAAACAATGCGACTCTCACACAGCCGGTAGCCCGCCTCGTCTACGTGTAAAATGTCGTCTGCTTGTCATAAAAATGAAACCCTTCCACAATCAAATAAAACATAAACAACGCATACTTACACGTCTGGAACTGCACCGAGCTTTGGACTAAGGTTCCAGGTTGAATTGGATCTCAGATACGTCGAAGCAGAGACACTGTATACGAGTTTTGAGGAAGATTCGAAAACGGACATGGGCCGGGAGCTGTGACTACAAAAACCGGAGTGCTTGGCTTGTTGGTAACTGAAATCCGACGCATGGTGGCGCTATGCAAATATTTTGCAGTTTTTGTTATCTGCTCAGAAGAAACTGTCAAAATTTTATTAGGGATAATATATAGAAACAAATATTAAATTGACAGCATGAGCAATGCAAAATGATTTGTTTTCAATCCGAACTTTCTGCCAATCCACACTTTTGACTCATCTCATTTTTCTCCTTTACAAACGTGTGTTATCTAGTTATGTAGGTCAATGGCAAAGGTTTAGTTCAAGAAAAATTAATACTGCAAGGCAGTATAAAAAAAAAGTAAAATAAAATTACAATCTTGGTCATAAGTGCTTGTGAATAATGTATTATTTGCCTCTTTTGTGCACAGGTCGGAGAAGCTGGCAAGCCATCACTTTCTCTATGATAGAAATAGAACATGCCCCCATGCTTCAAAGAAAACTTTGTGACTGATGAGAGAAAACAAAATCCTTTAAAAAGTGTTTTAGCGCCACCAAGTGGTAAGGGGAGCAAAACATCAACATACAGAAAGCAAAATGGCGAGTTCTGTGACATCGGAAACTTTTGATACCGAAGAAGATAAAACAACCGATGAAGATAAAACAACTGAGGAAATTTTAGAAGAAACAGCAAGGGATTTTGCTGGATATGTCCTGGTCGACCCTCAAAGAGAGGTATTTAGATGGCTACGTAGTATTAAGTATTAAAAATTAAGTTTATTAAAAAGTCGGAGCAGTGGTTTTGCATTGCCTGGTTTTCTGGTCGTGAGCAATGGGTGGGCGGGGCGGATGGGGAGAGATGTTAACTTCGAACAAATTCCGGACGAAAGTATATTTTTACACATTATATTATTCTAGAAGCAGCAACTGGATGACAAAATTGAGGCAATGCTGACTCGACTAGATGAGTTCTGTGCAGTGGTGGACATGGTAAGAGTTCTCCAAAAACATTATTTAATAATTTAAAAATAAAATGATCATGATGTGAATTGAATTTGAAAAAATAAAATGGAAGATTTGATGTTCAAATCATGTTATAAATTGTTTTTTGTTAAATGCCTACAATATTCAAATTTAAAGCCATTATACACTTTCGGTAAACAGTATTGTCCAAGTCCCGCACTTCGTGTATCACAACTTATATATAAAATAACAATCCTGTGGAAATTTAGGCTCAATCGGACATCGGAGTCGGGAGAAAATAACGGGAAAACCCACTCCTGTTTTCGCGCGTTTCGCCATGTCATGACATGTGTTTATAACAACTCCGTAATTCTCGTTAACGAGAATTTATATTGTTTTACCGTTTTCTCAAAAAGTAAAGCATTTCATGGACTAATATTTCAAGAGAAGTCTTTCACCATTACCTTCTGTAAACCCTGTAAATTATTTGTAAATCTGTGAACTTTTTTTCTGTACCGAAAGGGTCCAATGGCTTTAAGGAAAAATTTCTTTATGGCGCCACCACTTTTTCATTCGATATGTAATAATATCTAATTTTAATTCACCTCAAACAATGAGATATCCCTTTTTGTAAAGTTTAGTGGAAAGTGGTGGCGCAACAAGGAAAGTTAGTAAAATTTAATCACTGGACTTGGTTTGTGATGTTGATACATTCCTTATCTTTATATGTACACCAATTCTTCCACCATTTCTAAACAAACCATGTTTAAAATATCAATGCAACCGATGCCCTCTAGTGAACACTAGTGATTACATTAGTACCCTGTTTATCATCTGCCATGTGGAAGTAGGTTGGAAGTTATAAAGTACGTTATGTTCCTTATTGACTGTAAATTGAATTCTTTCATCATGTTAATCTTTGATCCAGATCCGCACAGATTCTTCTTTATCATTGAACAGAAGTCTTCCAGGTATCCATGAGAAAGCTCAAGAAATCAAACAAATATTCACTAAGATTGACCAACTTGAGGTAAGTAAATCTGCCGGCCAACTATAACAATTCTGCTCTTAACCACACAGGCTCCTTATGCCTACATAATTAAGGACTGTGAAGGGGGCAGTACTGGAAGGGGGTAACCCTGTACCAGTTTCATCCCAAGGAGTATGTGGCAACTAGCCCAGGTTGGACCCCTTTGTTACAGTGGCACTGGCGTCCTACCAGGGCTAGGTGGCAACGTGCCCCTAGCGACAGTTGATTGTGGTTAACAGCCGTTTTAGTGTAGCCCTCACAATCTACAGCCTTTTGATGTTTGGCAGTCTCTTGTAAAAAATATAATTAAAATAAATAAAGAAAGGTTTACCCTCATTTTCACAAAATGTATTTGCAAATTATAGCTAGAGTGGCTTGCTCTAAAAGCCTTTGTGGGCAAGCAATTTAAACTACTTTTGGCTAACCCAAGTCAAAGACATTAAACACTTAGGTATGCTTATTGGAAAGAGGCAAAGTGGTTTGTATTTAAACTGTATTGTACCATAGGGTAAGCAAACGTTTCTGGTGTCTTGCTTTGCCCAGTATCACTATCAGTAATTTTCTCTTTACGGTCCTTGTATCGGCTACCCATACCATGTTTTTACAATTTTTTTCATTTAACATTTTGAGGAATTTTGTCTGTTTGATGGTCAGGAATTTGTAAGTGTTGTTCGTACAAACGTCACTGCTATGGAAGAACAGGTGAATGAGGTAGAGAAGGAACAAGGCACTCTCCATTCCATCAAGAACTTACTCAGTTCACTTCCCGTCTTCACTCAGGTCCGTAAAGCTCTCTTCTTGTTTGTTTGGTTGTTTGTTTGGTTGTTTGTTTAGATGATCTTCCTGTCAAGGGAACTTGGCAAACTACCACAAAGGGATATAAATGCTAAGTTGGCAACATTAATTTTGGTTTTACCCTTACACTGATGTGTGTTATCACTGCATACTCAGTACCTTCTTGAACTCTGTGAAAAAAATCACAGACATTCTACTCGGGTGGAATACAAACCCTCGCCCTTTGCAATTCTAGAGGAGTGTCTTACCAACAAGACAAAGCTGGCAACAGCCAATCTCTCTCATACAAACATTGGGTTAACGACTATGGTTATGAATTGCACAAGTCAAGAAATTGTAATTCAGTAACTAGATGACCATACTAAGTCTAGTTATTGTAAAATCAGCTGTTAGCTTGGTAGGACTCAAACCCACGCCCTTGTGATTGCAAGTCTACACAAACATGCAAGTCTTACCACTGGACCACAGTTCAGAGAAAAAGGAAACAAAATGCAAGGTTTATTTTATGTTTACCTTTAGTACTGTTCTTCTCTTGTAGAAAAGAGGGGCATCCCCTAAGCAGCCACTCAAGTATGAAGCCCTGGAGATCTTCAAAACGAGCGATTATCTCAAGAAAGATGAAGAATCAATACAACCACCTGATGTTCTTGAAGACAACACGTGATATTCATTATGAGTATTCGGATTGCCAGAGTAAATGACTGATGTAATATTTTAAGGTGCTTTGATAAACATCTCTGATCTTGGAATTGAAGTGTATCATGAAGAGAAGCCAGTGAGAGTTTGTGTGATGATAATTAGCCGAGGCTGGTTTAATACTTGATTTATATGAAAATAATGTAAGCAAATTGATTACAGTGTTAAAGGCAGTGGACACTATTGGTAAATTTTCACAGGTTTGTTATTTTATGCATATGTTGAGATACACCAAGTGAGAATACTGGTCTTTGACAATTAACAAACAAGAGCATATATGTATATTTGTTTGAAAATGTTGCAAACAAAAACATTGGAGGGATAGATGTTTACTATGCATACATGTTTTTCAAAAGTTGCTTGATTATTAAGTTTCATGATTCTGTTAGTGCTCAATAGTCAAATGCTGTGTGTCTGGTTTCCTATGAACACAAAACTGTAAGTGTTGATTGGTTGAACCGAAAAAGGGACCAGACTTTATCAAGCTTTCAGCCTCGCTTTGATTCTGGGCCCCTTCTATTAGGAAAGTTAAAGATAACAATCTGGTTCATAGTAAACTGTTTAGGAATTATGTACAAAATTAAATTTGTTATTTATAAATTCTTTAAAAGAGATTAGTCTATAAAAGCTGAATACTGGGGTTTGGAGGTGTACAAAGTCTAAACTTATTCTTTTTGAATGGTATATCCAACATAATATCTGATGAAACTTCAATTCAAATTACCCAATGGAAACCCAGCAGGTCGTTGCATTTGTATATTTGCACTATGACCTTTAAGTTTCATGTACACAATTTTATTGGACAAATAAAATCATGAATAGAAGGATTGTCTGTTATCTAAATGTATGCCTACTTGAGTCTTTTGCTGTGTTATTCAGGGTGCATTCGATTAGCTTCCCTGGGTCTACCCAGCAGTGCTCACTCGGTATAGCTAAACGAACGATCACCCACTGCTCTCGTAGTGACGTCATGCACCTAGGGCCTGCCCCCAAGTGACCCACTCCACAAGCAAGGCACTTGGGGATGACTCGGGTTAGCCCCTAGCATGACGACAAAGCTTTCTTACTGGGGGAAGACCGGGGTCTTAAGCAACGAATAAGCAACTAAATGATCTACAAGCTAAAACTCCCAAAGATAAATTCAGACTTGCTATTTTATTACCAAAGGCAACAGTAACAAAACAAACACACACACACACACCATACAACAGAATGACAATAATATAACAATTAAGGTTATTTCAGTAAGCAACATGTAAAGGCAAAAAACACCAAACATTTTAAGTGATTAACTGAACTTGATGTTTCGGTCAAAGTCACATAATGGGGACTTTTGGGACTCTAGACAGCTGACTTACCAGGTAAATCCATAGCTCTCAGTTCTCAGTTATATGCGCATACTCAGAACTGTAGAAAGGAAAATTAACTGGGAAGTCTGCTGCCACCTAGCGTTCCAAAGTCTTTCATTCCTTGTGGAAAATTAACGGGAGTCTGCTGCCACCTGGCGTTATATTCCTTCGGCGTGATCCTTTACGTCATCGAGAGCCGAGTATTGTGAAACATTAAGTGGGGCTGAAAAATTGGTCTTTCAACAGTATTTACGGTACGAGAAAAATACAAAGTTTACAAAAGAAACATAAATAGTGGTATCTAATTAAAAAACACAATTTTATGGCGTTGTAGAATAAATAAAGGCACCCAGATAGTATAAGGCAAGTTAGCAAAAGCAAGGTAAAACCATAATGAAATATTTACAAACATTTCTTCTTAAAAAACACGTACAAAACCTCGGTTAAAACATTATCTTCAATATCATGTGAAAAAAATATCAGCGTTAAGTACAGCTTAGTATGAAAATCTTTGTATAATCAAAATGTATAAAATTAAAGTATTTTTTGTCAAGTTATATTAATCAAGTCCTATTAATGACTGCTCGGTTTCAGTCATTATTTACAAAAATACAAAAAGTTGATATATTATAACCAAAAGTTCGTTCTAAATGGTTTAAGTTCATTTCCTGTTTTCTAAGGCAAAGTCTTTGATGCAGTATAAACAGTTATCACAATACACAACTATGTTTTGCTCTGCCCCATAATTACCATCGAACCTGTACTTCAAGTTGATCATAGTAACATGGCCCAATTTCATAAACACCGTACGCAGACAAACCAAGAAAGCACAGACACTTCAGCAAAAACGGGTTACCAGCAAACATCATATAAACTTTACTTTGTTGCGACTGGTACTCCACTCATTATTTTGCTTATAACAAAGAAATTTTGTAAGCATTATTTTCTGCTAAACAGCTTTGTGATATGTTTAAGAACGACGTTTTGTTTGTTACACTTCATATAAAGTCACACAAGTTACGAGTACAAGTTTTAAGTGTATTCAAAATGTACAGGTCTTTATCCGTTCCACTGTGTAGGAGCAAATGGGATGTCCCATTCCCAAATACCATCTTCAAATTCAAGTTATTTTGTCAATAATAGTTCATTGCTACAAAACGAGAAAACAAAAACTTGACGAAGTTTACAAAAACTAACATTAGATTCTCGTTTCTTGCTCTCGGTGACGTCATAACTTAAGTAGAATTAGTTGCCCTACCGAGTTAAAATCTATTTCAGATGTTGTGTCACATTCCTTTCAAGATATTTACAATCAATATGAATTATACACTAACAATATTAGGTAAACAAACAATATTACTCAATCTAACTAACTAAATTGCATATTATTATAAACTTCGATTACAACAAAAAACAATTGGTTGTATGAAAAGATAGCTATAATTTATTGGGACGAAAAACTTAAACATTTGAATAAAATGTCTTTGTATTTTGGGTTGATCCCCAAAAAGCTCAACACCGTTTCACACAAAACCATAATAGCGAGTCCAAAACTTGCTCCCTTCCAACCTCGGTTTCAAGGCATTGATTTTAATATTGATCTTAAAACAAGATGGCCGAAATTGGTGACGTACCATTGTAAAATAAGGGGCTTGCTCACTGACATAAAGCCTTCATAGCTCAGTGGTTAGAGCACTGGTCTTGTAAACCAGGGGTCGTGAGTTCGAATCTCATTGAAGGCTTCTTTTTAGCTTGATAAAAATATCAAATTTCACATTTTTTTCATACTTATAACAATGTCTTCATACCCCTTGTGAAGTACCACTGTAAAATAAGGGGCTTGTCAAATTCCAGAGGCCTTCATAGCTCAGTGGTTAGAGCACTGGTCTTGTAAACCAGGGGTCGTGAGTTCGAATCTCATTGAAGGCTTTGTTTTAGCTCGATAAAAATATCAAATTAATTTGTTTTTACTTTTAACATTTAAATAATGTCTTTACACTATTTTTGTGACGTACCATTGAAAAATTAGCAGCTACTAACCTCCGCGAAGCCTTCATAGCTCAGTGGTTAGAGCACTGGTCTTGTAAACCAGGGGTCGTGAGTTCGAATCTCATTGAAGGCTTCTTTTTAGCTTGATAATAATATCAAATTTAACATGTTTTTTTTTTTACATAAACATGTAACATTAAATAATGTCTATACACTATATTTTTGACGCAACATTGAAAAATAATGGGCTTGCTCATTGACATGAAGCCTTCATAGCTCAGTGGTTAGAGCACTGGTCTTGTAAACCAGGGGTCGTGAGTTCGAATCTCATTGAAGGCTTCTTTTTAGCTTGATAAAAATGTCAGATTTAACATTTTTTATACTTATAACAATGTCTTCACACCACTTGTAAAGTACCATTGTAAAACGAGGGGATTGCTAATTTTCCAGAGGCCTTCATAGCTCAGTGGTTAGAGCACTGGTCTTGTAAACCAGGGGTCGTGAGTTCGAATCTCATTGAAGGCTTCTTTTTAACTTGATAAAAATGTCAGATTTAACATTTTTTATACTTATAACAATGTCTTCACACTACTTGTAAAGTACCATTGTAAAACGAGGGGATTGCTAACTTTCCAGAGGCCTTCATAGCTCAGTGGTTAGAGCACTGGTCTTGTAAACGATGGTCGTGAGTTCGAATCTCATTGAAAGCTTATGTTTAACCTTTTTTTAACATTCTAAATTTAATTTTGGAGCAAAGGGAACTATGGTATCAATGTCAACAAGTAGTTAGTGGCCTGACGTTTCAATCTTTCTAAAAGGCTAAAATAGTTGGTAATGGTTTCTTTGTATAAGAATGGGTCAAAAGTTAATGTTGCCAATTTAACAGTTTTCGAATTTCATCAAAAATCTACGAAGCGCATGTCTTTTGGTATAATTACATTCACATGCATTTTGTCCAAACTTGGAATTGTTGCAGAACGTTTGGACGTGACTGGATTGTTCCCAGTCCATTAAACCAAAATTGGCAGCATGGAGCTATAAGCCATTTTGAGATAAGGCCGGTGTCAGATGCAATGGGGTCCGCCATGCAATATTGTCCGCTCCGGACACTTTTGCATATGCAATCGTGTCCGGGGCTATGCAAAAACCGTTCGGCGGACATTAACATGACTGTACATGTATGTGCGCGCGGTTCATGCACCGAGTATATTATGCAGCATGAATATTCACGTATTTTATGATTGCAGGGAATACCCAACGGCCGAACATTTCCCATGTCATTCATGACATGCACATAGCTTATAAAACAAATGGCGAACGTTTTCCGTCGACCAAGGGCATTTAACTTACTGCAAGGACGGTTTTGCACGGGGCGGACACAACTGCATATTATGCAAAAGCGTCCGGGCGGACACAATTGCATTATGCAGTAGCGTTCGGCGGACATTATTGCATATGAAATTCTCTCCTCCGGATAGTGTTGCATAGAGGACATAATTGCATGCGACACCGGCACAAGACAATGACACTATAAGGTTTGGATAAATTTGTTTGTATACACCCAAACCAAAAAGTGCAATCCTATAGCATGTCAACCATAGTTTATCTCAAATGGACATTTTTTTACCAACCTGTGGTTACAACCTTTAGGACGAGATATGATTTTTTTGAAACTCATGTCGGTTCAGCATCCCCAAAGATTTGAATTTGAGTCCGCATTCCTTACACTTATGCGGATAGTTGAGTTTATGGCGTTGCTGGTGATACCTAAGCCCAGTTATGTTGAGATACTTTGCGTCACATAACGTACACACGTAATCCCCTGCGTCATGCGTTTGTTTAATATGCGTCTGTAGCTGGTCTTGTGTTGGGAAGGACTGCCCACACGCGGCGCGCGTACACTTGTGGTTCTCAACACCCTGCTTCTGATGCCATTTAAGAATGTGTTTCCTGAGTTGGTATTCGGCCTTGGTAGTGTAGCCGCAGTTGAAACACATGTGTAGACCTTTTGTGTTTGTGTGTTGGAACTTGTTGTGAATGAGTAGCTCCCTTGAGCTATTGCAGTATTGATTACAGTGCGTGCAACGATATGGGGTTTGAATTGGGCGCTCGTTCAGTGACGGTCTAACTGTGCTGGTGGTGGCAGCTGGACTGGCTATTAAGGAGCTTGCTTCAGCAGCCCTTGTATCACCCATCTGGGTTTTAGTATAAGGAGCATACGCCGGCTGTATATTTTGCTGAACTGGTGTGGACATAGCGACTTGTGGGTTTACTTGTTTCATGGGGACAATACTACCGGTCGTCGCTTCGTTTTGAAATGTTACATGGCCAGCATTTGTTATCAAGTTGCCTGGGATAACATTTACGGTTGTCGTAGTTACTGCTCCTACAGTGCTGCCTGATGAGTGACGTATTTCAGGTGAATTTGAGATATTGCATTTGTCTGTAGGAATAAGTGTATTTCTAATTGAAACATGTGGAGGTCCAGGCACAATCGCAGCGATCTTCGCAGGAGACATTGGCTTCATACTATGGACCTTATTTGTGACAGGTTTGTTTTTATGGTCCCGTTTTGCCTTTTTCTTCCTTGGCGTAGTTGTGGTCTCCTTGCAGAATTTTGCAAAATGATCATTTTTTACGTGCGCGCGAATTTCAGACCTAAAGTAACTTTTGAATGAGCAAAATTGACACTCTAAGTCTGTTTCTAATTTACTTGCGTCTGATCTTGGTTTTTTGGATATTGGTCCTTTAGGAGGTCGACCCCTCTTTCTCTTTTTAGTTAGCATCTTGGAGGATGGATTAGGAATCTCTGCAACGTGTGACACTGGTTTTGTGATGGCAGGTGCTTCTGGCGAGCGAGTGACAGATTTGTTTGGATTATGGAGAAAGGTTGAGGGTTGAGGTTGAATTGAAGTGGGTTTTCCAGAAGGACTTGCCTGTAAAGATGGTTGAAGATTTTCCTGGCTGTCCTTTGATGAGAGAGGTTGCTGGCCTGATAACAAAGGCTGCTGGCCCGATGAGTGAGGCTGCTGGACTGATGAGAGAGGCTGCTGGCCGGATAAGAGAGGCTGCTGGCTTGACGATAGAGGCTGCTGGCCAGCTGAGAGGGGCTGCTGGCCGGATAAGAGAGGCTGTTGGCCTGATGAGAGAGGCTGCTGGCCTGACGATAGAGGCTGCTGGCCAGCTGAGAGGGGCTGCTGGCCGGATAAGAGAGGCTGTTGGCCGGATAAGAGAGGCTGTTGGCCTGATGAGAGAGGCTGCTGGCCTGACGATAGAGGCTGCTGGCCTGATGAGAGAGGCTGCTGGCCGGATAAGAGAGGCTGTTGGCCGGATAAGAGAGGCTGTTGGCCTGATGCATCGATCCATGCATTTTGAAGTTTTGATTTCATTTTCGGGTATTTTGCCGTTGTGTCTGGCCCGAGGGTGAATGGTTGATTAGATGCTCTTTTTCGATTCATTGCGATGCCAATGGCATCTTTGACTTGATGTATTGTTTGGTCAACACTGACCGAGTGTGATGACGTGATGACCGTGACAGGGTTCTCGCATCTTCCGTCACGTCTAGCCCCTTGCACCGTCGGCTGAATTCCAGATGAAGTCGTCTCAGCTTCAAAATTCCTTGGCTCAACTAACTTGGCGGGATACGTGTATCCGTGAAGAATATCTGGCGTGGACATGGAACGACTTAGAATCCGTGACCTCCTCTCAAGCAGTTTGTTCCGTATCGTGAGCTGAGTTGGGCTTAGGTTGTTCTTCAGAAACGAATGTATTGGTGGCGGTGTTGGAATGGAGGTTAGATCCACTACGCTAGATGCTCTGATTGGACCTCGCTCCCCTGATGTGAACGCACGGTGGCAGAGATGACTATTTGATAACAAATACGGCATGGGAAGTCGTACTTCGTAAACAGGTTGTTCATAATTAATTAATTGTTTGTAACTGAGGTCGACTGCTTGTTGTTGAATGCTGAGATCAGTTGCTTTATTTCTCTGACTTTGTTGAGCAGCTCCCTGGGAAAAAGCATCTAGAACATTATCTGCTTCTAGTAATGGAGACGAAGAGGGCGCCGGGTTGAAGAAAAATGTTGACTTTCTTCCGTAATCTTGGTCTTCCTTTGAGTGTTGTTGCCGTGTGTCAACCGTTGACGCAGGCGCAGTTTCAGACGCATGTGTCGTCAGACTGACTGCCTGCTGCTGAGGTTGGGTGTCATATTGTTCTCGTGCCGGTGGGGTTGGACCTTGTCTTTGCAATGATTTCGTTGGGGCTCTGAGCTGATCGGCGTAGGGTGTGTGGTGGCCGTCTGTGTGACCCGCGTCCCCATGGGTTTGGTTTGGAAGATGGTGTACAGTGTGCTCCCGAACTCTTAATGCTTCTTCATTTTGAGTTTCTTCTTCCTCTTTAAGCGAGTCTTCAATAATGGACTTCAGTGTTTCTCTGAATGCGCCACCTTTCCTGCATTGATCGACGAGGTAACTCGCAAGTTCCTCTGGCAAGGATTTTAAGAGAGCTTCTTCCGTGGATGTCCACGTTCTCGTAGTTCTGCCTCGAGTGCTTGGTGGGGGTGTAGGGGTTGGAGTCATAGACCCTCTTGGTGATGGACCTTCCCGTTGCCCGATAGTTTGGTCGTCTTTTGACTGTGGCATGACTTGTGGTATGATTTGTTTACTTTCCAGAGAATTGGCAACACTTTCAGGTGTCACTTTTGCCGCTGTCTCATTTTGAGTAAGAACAGGGACTCGCGAATTCCTGGCATCGTACACCTCTTGGTAGCTCATCGCTCGCATTCTGTTTGTTTCAGCCAAATTACCGATAAAGGCTGATGCTGGGAGAGACGTTGGGTCACACTGGGCAGTGACGTCAGCTTGGGCAGGCCGGTCAGCTTGGTCCGCACCGGGAGGCTGTCCATAGTTGGTCCTAGGGGCAGCCTTCTGGGGGTGATTCTGATGAATAAAAGGAACGTCACTTCTTATCATTTTATTTGTGGCTGCAGCAGTTGCCATTCGCTTCAGATGTTCAAAATCACTTGTTATGTGATCGTGGGGAGGGTTTTGCGCTGGTGTGACTTGAGTGGGTGTTAATGTACTAACTTTATTTGGGGTTTGTTTGCCTTCGACATCACCTCTTGAGGCCCGAAATAACTGTTGTTGTGCTTGGTAGGAATGGGTAAGGTTGTCTACTGCACCTTGGTTAGTCGCTGATGTCGTCATCAAAAGCCCCCTACTAACAGCACCAGGAGACTGTCCCCTCGGGCCAACTTCGTGAAATTGTGGTGCTCTAGGAAAGGATGTAGCTCTTGTTTGTTCGAAGCGCTCCCTGGCCTGACTTTGTTGCTCACTAGAACTTGGTCCTACCATGACGTCAGGTGAGACTGATGCTATCCGTGGAGTAGAAGCCCGCTGTTGGGGTGTTCTATGGGACTGATCGTGTCGGCTGCCAGCTAGTGTGGCGTTCTGTGAGGGGTAGACTGCTTGGCCTTGCTGAGGATACACCACTGGAGACTGTCTTGCTCTGTCCGTGGCGTTCACAAAGTGTGACAGCTGTTGTCGAGGCATTAAGCTTGGATGCATTGGGTACTGAACCACTGAAAGATTTGGGTGGGCTGGGTTTGGTCTTGGGTACTGGTGCTGCTGAGAGTAGCTGACGGCAGTGTTTGACTGGGATTGTACATTATTTGGTGCAATCTGAGGCAATTGGGGCGGGACTCTCGAAACTGACACTGCTTCAATGTGCTGGTTTTGAGCTGTCAATTGTTCGTTCGATCGCATTACAACAGGGTTTTGTGGTGGATAGCGATATGCTTCTTTGTTATACGCTATAAAACGTTTCCCACCAGGAAACTCAATTGGGACCCCATTACGAATATTTACAAACTGATCATTAGGATAGAAAGGCCGATTATGCTGAGACACGGTTACCGTTTGGTCTGGTGGAATCAATGGCGGCTGTGTGGAAGGCAGCTGCGGCCTGAAATCTGGATGCATTCTCCTCTCTTGTGTCAGACACCTTCTGAGCTCAATAAACTGTTCTGGTTTCTCGTGATCTGGCGCCGAGTAATCTACAACAGTAAAGTTGCTTTTGTATCTACCGCGACTTCTTGGTTGCGACCATTGATCTGCGAGGGGGTTCAAAGAACCTTGGATTCCTACACCTGATGAGGAGTTGAGCTGTTGTGAAGTAAACATTTGCCTACTTTGGTTTTTACTGCCTGGAAACCTAGGGCGAGCGGGGCGAAAATGTCTCATCTCTCCTGGCCCTCTGGGGTACTGTACCGATGACGTTAATTGAATATTGGTTGGATTTGGTGATGATTGAGTATTTGTTTCTTGTGTTGTTGCTCCAGATGTTGCGATACTCTGACTAACTTTATAGTTAGGATCAACTATTGAGGGCAATGTTGTAATTTCAGACATGATAGCGAGGGAAATTGCAGTGTCGATCTCGCGGCGTCTTGAATCTTTGTCAAACTGGGAAGGGTCACTTCTAGGGGATACTGCACCGGTTTGTTGTTGAGCCTGGTTTTGACCCGTTTTGCTTCCCACGTCTACAATCACAGTTTGATTTATGCCCCCATTTGGTGTTTTATCATCTTCCCTTCTAAGTGACGAGATCACGCGAGGTTTGATTCCAGCAACGGGAACGCCAAAGCTTGTTTCCTGAACAGATCGGTGATCAGCAACCTTACATAACTCGTTTGCAGTAACATCATGTTTCTGCTGGTGGGTCAGTGGAACAGTGGTGGGAGTGTGAGTAATTACACTGGTAACAGTTGAACTTGCTTGTACTTGCACAAATCCCTCTGCATCGTCAACAATTTCATTCGTACCACCTTCTTTGTTAACAGATCTTTTGCCTTCCCGGGAATCTTGATTTGTCTGATCCTTGCCAATGTCTACAGATACTTGACCCGTGGAAGAGGTGACTTCAACCGTGCTCGAAGCGCAGCTCGAACTGTCAGTAACTTCTAAGCGCTGCCGTATCTCATCAGGCGTCAGCTCATCAAGGCATTCGTGCAATACGCCCGCCATTTGTTTTTCTGTTGAAACGCAGCGGTCGGTAATTGATGCCACCGCTCGTTCGATCTCGGAATTGACTTCAGAAACGGACGAGTCTACCGATTCAAAATCACAGACTTCAACTGTTACTTCATTGGCATAACCACAAATCTCAGGGCAGTTTGCAACTTCATGAGTAAACAATGGCTGGTACTCGGGGGACGTCATTTTGTCACATCGTGAACTAGCGACGTCATCAATATTATCGGGCATTTTTGAAACGTCATCAGTTCTGTGGTCTTCTTTCTCTTTTTTTTGTCTCAACGTTGGATACACAAAGGGGTCTGAGCCTTGCGTAGTTTCAGGATGGTCATTTGAAGGCAACGCACCGGCATACAAATCCTTACCGGTGTCACCCCCGTTGGCAATTGGGTGTTCACTGCCCTCCTTCATTTGCTGAACTATTTGTTGATATTCCGCATCTTCAAAATTCTCATCATCGACAGGAAGTGACGTAACCGATGACTCTCGTGAAGATTCCTGTGAGTTGGCGACACTGTCGGTAGCTGTGTCGGCACTGAATGCAGAGCTGGCAAAGAATACATCGTTGACGATATTGTCTGAGGGTTCGGCGCCTGGCGGAAATTCGGTTTGCTGGGGTTGTATCGTTTCAATCGCTCCCGGCAGATCTACTGTTTGAACCTGAACACTTTGAACGTCTGAAATCACCAATGATGGGATAGTTGAAATTGTTTCTTCACTCGAAAGTACGACTGAAACATCTTTGTTCTGAGGTACATCCAACTTGGGAAGATGAACAGTTTGCACGTCTTCAGTATCAGCAAAACGCCCTGACATTGTAGGGCTACGTCGTGAAGAATCATGGATATGGCCACGGGTATGATCTGGAGAATGAACTGGGCAATGACCTGGCGAATGACCAGGGGAATCAAGGTCAGGTAACGGTGACGTCATATTGAGTGTCGACATTTTTCCATTTCTTGCCGAAGATGGATCAGTACCGGTAACATTAGTCTTTGACGATTGAAGGGATTCACTCGATTGACAAGCGTGGGACTGGTGTGGACCGTGTTCTTTGTTAGTAGGGCTACTAACATCCCTAACATTCTCATCCAAGGAGCTTTGTTGGTACAAAATCCCAACCCTTTGTGAGGTAGCAATGGACAATTTATCCCGGTGTTTAGATGATTTTCGCTCCTCACTACTCAAAGGATCATGTGGATTTAAGTTTTCTAAGAATCCATCCACAGTCCTAGATGGTTTCGAAAGCATAGTTTTGGAGGTATCATTTGTTTCTTGTGTTTCTGAAATATTGAGACTGTTTTGAGAGTCATTCAACTGACGGTGCTGGTTTGAATGTGGCCCTGAATGCTCAATGGTTGGAGTTAATTTAGAGGTAAAACGGCCCTCTATTGTTTGATCTCCTGCAGTTTCGATTGTCGTCCCTCTAGCGTTGTTGCTGAACTGATGGGAATCTCTTGGGAAAACCTCTTTGTTCCAAGATGTATTTGGAACACAAAGTCCAGTCCTGACTTCTAAGCTCTCAATGGACTTTGTTTTCTCAATTTTATCACTCGGTGGACGTTCATAATTCGAAGATTCTCTCGAGTCAAGAAAAGGGATGCATTCGGCATCTTGACAGCCAAATGTTTTGGATTCTTCGACCTTTCTACTCACCCGACTTTTCGGGTTCGGGGAGCTTGCCGTCAAATGTGGTTTCGGGAAAGTAAATGGCGAGCATCGTAAGTCTCTGTTTTCAGTGGTTAGCAAAGGTGGGGACAACATTGGAGGGTCATCAAACGTCGGTCTCGAAACAACAGTCCATGAGTCTAGAATTTCTAAACGTGGGGGTCCATCGCATGGTTCTTCGACTTCATCAAAGTCTCTTTCGATATCTGTTTCCTCTGGTATGGATTCCGAATACTCTAAAGTCTCACTTGAACCGGTCGAGGAGATACTTTCGGCATCAAAATTAACCGAAAATGTGTCCCCGATTGTATCTGAATCGACTGAAGGATACTCGTATGTCCTCATCATCTGATCGGACTCACTATCTGACATGAGGATCGGGGTTGTAACCATGTTGCCTTCTGGTGACACACGATCCGTCAAGACGCCATGTTCTTTACCATCATCCATCGGAACTGTATTCAAATCACGCAACATACTGGTGAAAACATTCCGGTTAACATCGGAACGTTCTTTTAGACTTTTGGTATCCAATCTGTTAAATTCACGGAAGCTTGTGGGTCGTTGGCAAGCTTTCTCCCCACCGTCTCCTCCAACCGATTCGCCCGTATCCTCATAGTTGAAACGTGTCGGACCAAGGGAGCTCGGATCATAATTCGTCTTCTCCAACAGAATAAAGCAACTCTTGATCTTGCCAGACGCAATTAATTTCTGTGTGGTGCTTCCGGGCGATAACATCACGGGGCTGAGAGTAGCTTTCCTACCCGTTGACCACCACTCGGGTGGACCCTCGGGTATCTCCACGGTCGTTGGGCATACCGGCTTCTCTTCCGACAGGTACATGTCGGTAACGGGTGTCTGGTCATCTTGTTGTGCCATCTCGCATGGTAATCATGTAGGTTGGAGTGGTGTTGAAGATTGGTTTGGCTTCAGTATATCTTTCGCCATCACAGAGACCACTGCTAGGAAGAAACAAACAAACAAACAAACATTAGAAGTTAATTAACTTACCATAGACCCTACTGTATCAAAGTCAATGACTGGTTACCATACAGTAAACAAGTTACTGCAACGTAAACTACTTTTCAATTCAACTCAAATACACGTTTATTTCTATACTTCCAAAAAGATATCAACAATTACATGTGTTACGGAGTAAAGTAAAAAACTACTGGTTTTGCATACATTGAATGTAAAGTTAACGACTATTTTTATGCGCCATCTTTGTGTCACAAAATGTTGCAAGCATTCGTCCAAACTTTGCTTCAACTGTTTTAATTTTCAGTTACAGATCAATAACCGATTTGGGGAACCTCGAAATTGTATTTTTTTTCCCAATTTCAATTGAGGCGTGTGTAAATACGCGTCATGCTCCAATTCAGATTTCGTTTTCGTTTGACAAGATAATTGTGGTTGCCAAATCAACATGCGTCAGTGAAACATATTGATGATTTATTCGTAGACATTATTAAACGATGGCAGATGCTTAATTTATATATCGAAGCACAGTTTTACATGTTTGCAAGTTTTGATAAATCTGTACATGATGGCAATGTTTGCATGGCACTCGAGTCTAGATCGAACCTACAGCCCCAAATTTTATATAGTGGCTTCGCCTATGCCTTATAGGCGAAGCCTATGTGCATTATATTTAGGGAAAGTAATTACAGGTGACACTTATTGTTAATTGATCGAAAAGGATGATTAAAAATGACGCGCGTGTCCAAAAAATCTTCAATAAATTTATAATAACTCGCCAAGGCCCATAATTGCAAAGTAAAAGACCATACCGGCGGTTTGCGTAAATATTTATATAGTTTGGTTCTTGTGTTTAGTGTAATAGCAACGTGAACAAAGAGACATTGCTTTTAACAATGGTGAGTCATGTGACTGACGTCACAGAGAGATGACAGATTAATCGAATTTCCATAGTTCTATATCGAAGGGAGAACAATAGACCAGATCTCTCAGATTAGTCTCTTCAATTTTGTCAAAATAGTGTACCATGGATCTTACTAATTGAAGTATATAGGTCGACACGCTAAAATCTTCGAGTCACGTCTTTTCAAGCCTTTTTCGTATGTTTTTCGAAGTGGTCAGTTCTGCATAATTTAACCAGGCTTCAAGTATCATGCGGCGGAGGCCAGACCTTCATTATAATAAGATCACATCGCCATAGCAACCTTTCGGCCATGTCACTCAATTTGATTGTTCTGTATTGCACCAATTAATGCCCGGGCGTTGTGTTATATTAAAGGTGTATAGGCCAATATATAACACAGTGGTCTTAATAGTGGTCGCGTGGATGGAATAAAATAGTTGTTATATCTATAAAGACAATATCATTGTCTCAGAACTCGTCTTTTACTTGAAGTTATTCTTTAGACGCAATTGTCATTTTTGCTTGGTTGGGTATTGTGTTAGTAAGTGTAGGCCAATTAACAAAGAGAATTGGTGTTTAAAGGAACACGTTGCCTTGGATCGGACGAGTTGGTCTATAAAAAGCGTTTGTTATGAAACGTATATGGTTAGAAAGATGTTTTAAAAGTAGAATATAATGATCCACACAAGTATCTCTCAAAATTGCACGGTTTTCTTTTTACGTCGCGAACTATCACGGTCGGCCATTTATGGGGGTCAAAATTTTGACCCCCATAAATGGCCGACCGTGTTATTGGACGAGGTAAAAAGAAAACCACGCAATTTCGAGGCATATTTGTGTAGATCATTGTATTCTACTTTTACATCATCTTTCTAACCATATGCATTTTATAATAAACGGTCAAAAACGCTTTTCAAAGACCAACTCGACCGATCCAAGGCAACGTGTTCCTTTAATAGGGATCGCATGGATTGACATTTTAGCTTTGCCCATTATTGACACTACTATTGTTTCAGAAAGAGTATATATACAACTCGTCTTTGACTTGAAGTTACAATTTATTCTTTAGACGCAATGTATTTTGGTTCAAACCATATCTGTTTCGAGTAGTGTTGGTTTTGAACAGAACCGTATGGTTGAAAACTCAATGTTGCGACCAGTATACCAACACTACCCGAAAGAGGTATCCAAATAGTGTTACCGGCAAACCTCTCCTAATCATACTTCCACCGTGCAAAGTTTCAAATCCTACTTTGCTATTGTTACAGTTATGTGACCATGTTCAGATAACCATTATACTAAAGGCCTTTACGGTTAAGGTCATGCGTAAAAGGTTTTACTAGTTTTAACTTGGTCTTAATTAATAGCAGTGGTCGCGTGATGGAATAAAATAGTTGTAACCATAAAGACAATATCATTGTCTCAGAAAGAGTCAAATTATACTCAACTCGTCTTTTACTTGAAGATGTTCTTTAGACGGTTAAGGTCATGCGTAAAAGGCTTTAACTTCCCATTATGTGAAATTCCTCTCATTGATTAATATCTGCTTAAATTTGCGTACAAAACTTTGTTCAGCCCTACCACTCTACAATTATACTTAAAGGCAGTGGACACTATCGGTAATTACTCAAAATAATTATCATCATAAAACCTTACTTCATTACGAGTAATGGGGAGAGGTTGATGGTATAAAACTTTGTGACAAACAGCTCCCTCTGAAGTGACGTAGTTTTCGAGAAAGAAGTAATTTTCCACGAATTTGATTTCGAGACCTCAAGTTTAGAATTTGAGGTCTCGAAATCAAGCATCAGAAAGCACACAACTTCGTGACACAAGGGTTTTTCTTCTTTCATTATTATCTCGCAAATTCGACGACCGATTGAGCTCAAATTTTCACAGGTTTGTTATTTTATGCGTATGTTGAGATACACCAACTGTGAAGACTAGTCTTTGACAATTACCACTAGTGTCCACTGTCTTTAATTATTTGTTGTCAGATTCATGTTATGTTTATACATGTAGCCGAACTTTCCTCGCCGGAGTGGTCCCATGAGCGCGCTTTGCGGGCTTATAAAGTTTTCCTTTGCCTTTTTCTTAAACAAGCAACTTTTTAGCGCCTTTAAATTTAAGGTTCAAGATAATCTAGCGTTATGTAAGAATGAAAAGGGGTTCCAAGTGCGTTAAATGCAACATTTGATATGGAAATGTCCAATCCCAGATTGTTTAAAGGCTATATTTCTTTGGCCAATGTTGCGTTTCGCTTCCAGATGCAATGGTCAACACTGCCATGGTCAGCTGTCTGTTTGGTTTGATGAGCCGTACACAAGTGTCTGTTGTCGTCTTCGTGACAGACTATAAGGAACCGTTGAAATGAATTCTTATAAACCTGGGCCCAATTTCATAAAGCCTGTAAGCACAAAATCTTGCTTAGCATAAAATGTCTTCCTTAATAAAAACAGGATTACCAACCAAATGTCCACGTGATTTCCATGAGCAAACAACAGCTGAATGCCAGTTATATGCAACACATTAAAATATGGTTGGTATCTTGTTTGTATCAAGGAAGAAATTTCATGCTAAGCAATTTTGTTGTGCTTACAGGCTTTATTAAATTGGGCCCTGACTACATGTTGGTACAGACATGGGTTATATATGGCTACCTTAAACTATTCCAGTTATGTACCACACGCATACTACAACTCGCCCAATTATTTATGTAAATGCAATTTTCAAAAATTCTTCCAGTTCCAAACGTGTAGAGTTGAAATACTGTTCAGGTCAAGTAAATGAATTTTATATGTATTTTATATATTATTTTTTTCAATTAATATAATTTATTTATTTATTTATTTATTCTACACAGAACCATAAAAGTGGCTTTTTGTATAGCACTCCAATTCGTCACACTCGAGTGACGCTCATATTATGGCGCTCCATTTTTTTCCCGCCATTTTTATTAGTCATCGTTTCTCCGGCATTCACATAATATTTAACAAAGCAAAACAACAACAACAACAATATTGTTACCCCTGGTCACTGGGTCATACAAGGCCACGTGCAAGGCTATGCTGTTCAAGATTCGACACGGAGTCACGGGTCAACACCGAGGGTGAAAGGAGGGAAAGGAGGTAAAGAAACCACCGAGTCAACCGGAGCCCAAAATTGTTGGGGCTCAAATCGAAGAATCGTCGAGAAAAAAAAACCACTATAAGTAAAAAATTCTGTATATAGAAAACCTTACAGCCCTGTGGAGAATTAAACTTGTTTAAATTCTAATAAAAGATATAATTGCGCAGCTGAGGCTAAATAAGTCAAGCTCAATATACACCCACATTTGATTAGATTGCGTCTTATGATCAGCGTTGTCGTATAGTGATGAGTTTTATAATCTAATGTTAACCACAAATGTCCTCAAAATAATTCCCATTTCATAATTCCACCATTAACTATAGAAAGTCACGCATGAATTGCATTTTCAGGGTCGATATTCCATGGAGTGTTGAATACACATCGACCAGCTCTTCATTATTAAATTATTCGATAATTCACATTAGGGGTTAAAAATGACTTTTTTTGCTAAAGAGTGCTTTGTCGTTAAACGATTATTATGAGCACATAATGTTGTCGATCAAACTAGGCACCAATGAACTTTGAACCTTGCAAACTCGGCACCTATACACTATAACAAGATTGGTATAGAGCAGTCACAATTGATGTTTTGTTTGATCAAACTAAATCAAACAGACATTTTTAACTTTGTACATTAAGTCGCCTTACAGACACTGGACACTATTGGTCTTTGTCAAGAGCAGTCTTCTCACTTGGTGTATCTCAACATGCACAAAATAACAAACCTGTGAAAATTTGACCACAAGTGTTCATCGAAGTTGCGAGATAATGATGGAGGGGGGGGGGAACACCCTTGTCACACGAAGTTGTGTTCTTTCAGATGCTAGATTTCGGGACCTGAACATCGAATTCTGAGGTCTCGAAATCAAATTCGTGGAAAATTTATACTTCTTTCTCGAAAACTAGGTTATTTTACTTCATTGGGAGCCGTTTCTCGCAATGTTTTATACTATTAACAGCTCTCCATTGCTTGTTACCAAGTAAGTTTTAATAATTATTTTCAGAAATTACCAATAGTGTCCACTGCCTTAAACTCCGTTGTGTGCGTCGGAAGTAAAGAACCCAGCACAATTTTCAGCATGTAAACATTTTCCTCAATTTCGGTTGCGGCTGTTATGTAACAACCAAAATAGCTGCGGCCCTGCGTTTTGTACGTTTTCAAATACGGTATTCTAGCTTTTCGTTTCAGAGGGAAAATTTCCACGGCCAAAAATGGTTCTCATATAATAATATCGAAGTCTTATACAGCGCACGTATCTATAACAAGGTACTCAAGGCGCTGAGTATATACAAACTTTCAGAAAGATGGGTTATTGCATGCAGTGATGGATTCTGAGACCCAATTATTTAGCACCGTAAGTGTTTACAAGGTGCTACGGCGCATTAAGCAGCCAAAACCAGGATCACCGGGGTGAACCCCCTTCTCTTCTCGATAAGTGCACTGGGTTCTTTTACATGCGTTACACAACACATGGGACAAACGACTTTACGTCCCGTCCGAAGGACGAAGCAATGGTAAAGTGTCACGGCTGTGGATTCGAACCCACACTCTGCTGATCAGAAACACCAGAGTTTGAATTCGGTGCTCTTAGAGCTCATTCTGCAAGTTTCAGACTGAAATTAAACAATGATGTTTTTTTCTTCACAAACCCTGTAAAATACATAATTTCAACGAAAAACGAAAAATATTTACAATTTCCCCCATAAAAGCCACGGTTATGCGGACGAAAACTCATTGTTTTGGTTTCTAATTAACTACTGGCGGAACCTCTTATATTTGGATGATATTTAATACAACTTAAAAGCGATAGTTTGTTTTGAATTCGTATAAAAATTGCTATATTAAACATTTGAGGCTCATATCGGCAAATAATGATTGCATCTCTTTTAAAACGATACACAAAATATACGATCAAAAAAAAAATTGTTTTGGGCAAATTTGTCTTGAAGCAGCGTGGTTAAGACACGTCACCACGACGGATTCTTTTATAAAGCCAGTTTTGTGTTAGGCAAATGGAGACGGGCGATTCGCTGAGGGAGGAAGGTCCGACGTGCTTAATTCGTGAAACGATCTACGTCCGAAGGCCACTCTCGCCTAATAAACTAATTTTTACAGAGAATAATAATTAGCATAACAATTTTAAATTGGCCTATATTTGAAAACTCAAAATGATAATACATGCTATTGAAAGAATATGAAATTTCATGTCATTAAAAACTGTACTTTCAGAGATTGCTGTTTTGGGGGTGGGTGGATCGAAATGTATATTCAGAAATTGTAATTTTTAGGTAAATTTATGCAGTAATTTATGTCACTGATCTTGACTAGAAACAGAATAATTTTCGATGAAATGGAACACATGAAAAGTAATTTGATCTTTCATTCGACCCCTTTTATCAAAATAGGAAAGCTGAGTCTATCCCACACTTCAACCGTGAAGGTAGGCCTAATTGAGATACACGTCATTTCTCAAAAGAAAAAACACACAGTATTAAATTGGATTTTGCCAACACTGCTGATTTTAAAGCTCAAATTATTTTTATTTGTACAGTAACAAATACTGTTCGCAAGGGACGACATTTTAACATGCTGAACTGTGTGAGCAGTTAACAAAGATAACAAGTTAAATAAAAAATTATCATAAAACATACAAAACCAAAGGGATAAATAACCGGGAAAAAAATGAAACAGGACGTACTAAAAAAGCAAATCTTTTTTTAAGAGAAGTCATAGGTGCAATGAAGGCACAAAAGAAATGGACAAGGGACTACAAAGGGAGGGGGTGGGGGTACACTAAAAGAGTAGGTTGAGAGTTATAGGAGAATAGAGATTCACATTTTTCAACCATACTGTTTGTTGATTTTTAAAACCAAATCACGCAGAATCCCTTACATCCATCTTCATAACAATCCATAACATTCATGCATAAAGCGGCTTTTTCGGGGTAGTTACCACAGTATGTTCCTAGCTTGAAGAATCGGGAGATATTTCCTATTTATTTTACAAGTAAATATTTTTTTCAAAATAGATACCCGAGTCTAATTATAATCGATGAAAATTAATATCATTCACCGGTATTGAAGAGTAGGCCTAATTAATAAGCAAACCAGGTCATGACAAGGAAAACTACATTAAAGGAACACGTTGCCTTGGATCGGACGAGTTGGTCTATAAAAAAAGCGTGTGAAACTGTTTGTTATGAAATGCATATGGTTAGAAAGATGTTTTAAAAGTAGAATAAAATGATCCACACAAGTATCACTCACAATTGCACGGTTTTCCTTTTACCTCGTCGACTAACACGGTCTGCCATTTATGGTAGTCAAATTTTTTACTCCAATAAATGGCTGACCATGTTAGTTCGCAAAGTAAAAGGAAAACCGTGCAATTTCGAGGCATGTTTGTGTGGATCAGTTTATTCTACTTTTACAACATCTTTCTAACCATTGCATTTTAAAACAAACGGTTACAAACACTTTTCATAGACCAACTCGACCGATCCAAGGCAACGTGTTCCTTTAACGTCATACTTATAGTAGTCACTTTCTCCAGCTTCAAAACCAACCTGAAAACTTACTCGTTCGGTTTCAGCTGTAAGTACCCGTCATTAGCAGAGTTTTTTTTTTACGATGCGCCATGTGTGAGACTTACATAAGTTGTTTGTACATTGGCTGTTAAAAGGTGTTGAAATTGAGTATTACGTGTGGTTTTATACCTTATAGAAAGGGATGGGCAAGATTCCGACCTCGGTCGATTAGAGAGAGAGAGAGAGAGAGAGATAGATAACTGAGGTGTCGTGGAACATTTAAGAAGACAATGCGCATTTGTAACAGCACATTCATTTATCACATGAATGTTGAATGTGTGTAGAAACATGGAGGGAGAATATTATTAAGTTTCCTTTAGCAATTTTTAAAAGCTGCGGTTCGTCTTTTGTTTGAACATTTCTATGTATCTGTACACCATGCTGCAAAATTGATAAGTGTATGTGTTTTTCTGATACTGTTTTGTAATCACACAATGAACTAAACAAGTTCTAGAGATTTAATACTTTGTTTAGTCTTGATTCAATGAGATGGAATCAACCAATTCCTTTAAGTTCAAGAAGGTGGTGCTCTTACTGTCAAGAGAGGGCTCACTTCACATTAAGAAAGACAGTTGAGACCCCAAGCAGGCATTGTAGCTGAAGCCTGTTCTCAAGTGACTACTTTGCCATAAAGTTGTTGTTGTTTTATTTCTTGCTGAAAAGTGTGTTTCTGAAGAGATTTTCAACCAACCATGTTTAAAGGGATTGTTTTTTGGAAGTAAGGTAAAACAACTTTCATCCTCTCTAGCCTAAATTAATTTTTTTTTTTACAAAGATATTGACAAAAGTTTGGTGGTTAGGGCTTTAAAATGAAACAAGAAAAATAAATTTAATGTTTTTATTATTTTAAAGTTCCTTTTGAGACCAAAGATGAAGCTACTGTTCTCCGTCTTGTTCACACGTTTTCTTCAAACTTAGACTTGATTGTGGCAATTCTATTCTGTATTGTATGGACTCCCTGATGAAGATCTTGCTAACCAGCGTGTACAAAACACTGCTGCTTGCCTCGTTTTCTTGTCTGCCTTGTTCCACCATATTACACCAGTACTAATGAATTTGCCTTGGCTTTCGGTTAAGTTTTGTATGATTTATAAAATTCTTTGTAAACTTTCAAAACTCAAACATGTCAATCTCCTGCTTATTTATCTGAACTTTTAATTTTGGTTTTTACCCATACACCGATGTGTGTTAGCACTGTATACTCAGTACTTTCCCGAGTCCTGTGAAAAAATATCACAGGCATGTTACTCGGGTGGGATTCGAACCCACGACCCTTGCAATTCTAGAGCAGTGTCTTACCAACTAGACTACCGAGGTTGCCCGGCAGCTAGAGGCAGTTCGAATCCTATGTTTTGGCAGCGGGTACCGCAACGATATAATAGATGTTAAATTTGCATCGGGGATAAAGAATATTAAAGTACTGAGTATACAGTGCTAACACACATCGGTGTATGGGTAAAAACCAAAATTAATATTCTTTATCCCCGATGCAAATTTAACATCTATTTTATCTGAACTTGTTCACCATTATTCCCCTACTTAGACTTTACGATCATCTCAACAGTCATTGCTTTCAACATCAAGAGCTTACTCCACTTTTTTTATGGCCACAGATCAATTTCTTTTGTCACACCGTTTCTTTTGGATAGTCTTCCTGTGCATATTTGCCAGGCTAGTTCTTTACAATTAAAGCTGCTTGTTTGTAATCTGCTTATTTGTAACTGTATCTTTAACTCATTGTATTTTATTGTTCTCTATGCGATTAGAGGCTTTTTGCATTAGGCGTTTTACAAATGTCTATATTTTAATATAAGTATTAAAGGAAACCTTGGGCCGATTTTACTAAGCAATAAAATTCATTGCAAGACAAATTGTCAGTATTACCATACTGATTTGTACTGTGACATCACACTTAACTAACCAACCATGATTGATTTGCAGTTAACAATCTTGGCTCTTCGTGAAATTGGCCAGGTACTACTACTGTGTAGTGGAAACAGCAATTTAGAGTACGTGCACCTAGGTTCTACACCCATTTGACATGGGATATAACTCTATCCGGCCATGCATTATGTTAGTCGACGAGGTAAAAGGAAAACCACGCAGTTTCGAGTGATACTTGTGTGGATCTTTGTATTCTACTTTTAAAACATCTTTCTAACCATATGCATTTCATAACAAGCAGTTTCAAACGCTTTTCAAAGACCAACTCGACCGATCCAAGGCAACGTGTTCCTTTAATATACGGCTATTGTGTACCGCAGGCATGTCACATCAAACTGTATCAATGTAAGTTGCAGCTTTTCCCTGAAAGATCCGCAACGATGCTTTATTATAATGACTTTATTATTATCCGTTTGACAAACGATCAACAGGAGACTGCATAACATAACAATGGACGATTACAATTTTAGATTTCTGTGTTATGTATAGTTTTTCATTTTTACTCGTTTTATAAGCAAAGTCTGATGAGAGGGCACATCTTTTTTTGATGACAGTTTTTTTTACATACTTTTCCCTTGTAAAAGGTTTCTGCTTGTTGTTATAACAACTATTGTATTGTCCGAAGAATTAAATAAATAAATATATATATTATTAGCCAGTAACAAAAGTACTAAATGGTTTTCTTAGCGTCTGTTTACGACGAAACAATGGATTGATGGGGAAACCCCCACCAACGACGGTTGTGATTGCACAATTCAATTTAAGCCACCATACACGTGCTTTCAAAACATAAATGTTAGAGCCCTATAATATTCACGACCCTTTAACCCTACTCGTTTCCGTTGGCGTTACATGCACAATCATCTTGCCTTCTTTTGTTCCAAAGTCGATAGTCATTATTGTCATGCAGTTCCTATTCAGAGCATTGAGGCTAATGAAGATAAACATCGATTCAGGAAGGAAAACGAAAATTCAAAACAGAGCTCATGGCACATCATGTTTATAAATGAAATCTAATAACTGCCGCTACCTTTCGGTTTCGATAGGTCGGCTGATTTTCTGTGAACACCAACACACCATAGTGCGGTACCTCAATTGATATACAAGGTGCATCGTTGAATGTCACATGGTGTTTATACTTTTATTTATCTTATGGTTTATCATTTATCTTACCTTTTCTGACGATGACAACACTGCTTCTCACGATACTGTTTTTGCCTCTAGAATCGTCTATAGAACTTGTATTGCGAAATCGGCAATACTAGTAGACCTCGTCGCGTCCACGTCGTCTAAACGTATTTTTAGCGCTCAAAAGAACAGCACAGTCAACTACTATGTGTATGTATTTCAACTACTTTGTTTATTTAGCAGGAAAACTGAATGCGAATCCATCAAGGCCGTTGGGTACCGTTTTATGCAATTTGGTGAGTGGGTTCGTCCGCGAACAATGCGCAGGTACGAGTAGCTTTGCATTAAAAGTCACCGCACCGTGAACCGCTTGCTCTTTGGCTTCGTACTGAACACAACCGCCAACTAGCCAATCCGGTTCTGCCTCGTGCACTATAGACGTGTATTGTACACTCATGGTGGCGAACACGCATTGGGGGAACGTTGTTTTATATCCATACAACAAAAAATCACCGGTAGGAAAAGACTCACATTCATTTGTGCAATGATATTATTATTTAGAAAGGGTCTGTCTCGTCATGACACTTGGCACGTGAACCCAACACGGATATAAAAGCATAAACTAATAAAATAGGCTGCTACTGCAATTATCTACATCAGACTGTGGTCCGTCAGAAGGAAGTCAATGTGTAATAAATGCAATTGAATTTAATTGAATTCGATTTCCCCATTTAAATGATAGCCCCATCCCCTTTGTCAAAGTGTTTTATAGATAATTTTTATTAGTTATGCCATAAGCCTTTATGAGGTAATGGGCACAATATGACACATGGGGGAGGTTTGGGTAAATTTGTCTGTAGACACGAAACAGTAGAGGCCCAAGAAGGTAACAATAATATAACATAGAAAAAGGAACTGAGTTAGGCCTACACGATATACATATATACAATTATTTCTTCTGTCATAAAGAATATTTCGTCTTGTTGAAACCTAGACTTACAACCCATATTTAATATCACTTTATGCGCTTTTATGCACTTCACCTTTTGCCCTTTGCTCTAAGCTGCGAGTCCAAAGTATAAGAGAGTTCGTTTGGGGTCCGGGCCGAAACAGCCTTCGGAAGGCCTTTATTTTTTTAGACCGGGACCATAGAACCTTTCCTTCCGGTTGCTCTGCAGTCCAAAATGGTTTGAAATAACATTGTCCTATACAAGAAGGTGCGTTCGTTTCGGGTATAGGCCGTGCATGTTTTATCTGATGGTGACCTTGTTTTTCTAAATGTTGATTCATAAAACATTGTGACCAATTTTGACGCGATTTGTTGCGATTAACATCGTTTGATGGTTTATTTTATTGGAATGCCACTAAAGTAATAGAAAGAAACTATAAACAAATAGTACTTGCGTGTGCAACGAAAATCTCTTCGCGTGAGTCTTGGCTCTCTTAGAAGAGCCGATCATATTACAGTTTTTATTAAAAAACTTGATACCAAAAACTCTGCACTTATTACGTGGTCCCTGTGTATACTTCAATAGTTCATTGTGTTCGTGTTCATTGTCATTTAAAAAACATCTTTTTCTGCCTCAGTGATTTGGCGCCTTGCCATGGTGCAGCTTACACAATAAGTTGGTATATGGCCTGTTGTGGTGTGTGACAGTAATGGTAATCGCAGTTCTGCCGCCATTCCCTAGACGCAAATTATGGTTTTTGTATAAGTACATCTCCGACCACTCTTAGTGAACCCATAATTATAATTAGTATTTACTTAATGCAACATTCTAATGTATTAATGGCTATAGCCAATCTGAGTCATGCGTACCGGGAAAAAGAGAATTATAATGCACTGTTGCAGTATAGTAAAAATGTACATAATCTTCAATTCTGTTACATCGGCTTACTTATATCAAACAATTTATGTTCACCTCTAAATGCGCTGGACAGTAATTGGTAATTACTCAAGTAATTGGTAGCATAAAAACTTACATGTTGAGAAATGTTGATATTATAAAACATTGTGAGAAACGGTTCTCTCTGAAGTAACGTAGTTTTTTTTTAGAAAGAGGTAATTTCTCACAGGCCTGAAGCCTCTTATAACAGGCACAGTGGTGTTTTTTTTTTCGTTCATTCATTGTTTTCTTGCAGCTTCGATGACGGAGTTATTTTATGCATTTTATGTCGGGATACACCAAGTGAGAATACTCATTTTCTTTGACAATTACCAAAGGTGTTCAGTGCCCAAAATACAAATTTCAATGGCTTCGACGGTTTTTAGATGTGAAACCCCACTTTAAAAAAATGTAATTTGTTGTGCCGTTCCCCGTTATTTGTGGCATGATTGGATGAATGCATGCACTGTATGTGAAATATCATAGGGCCATAGGTCTATTATGCCCAAATTAAGGCAAGATTTGAGAAATAGTTTATTTTAAAGGTTTTCTCGGTCAAATTCGGCAAATGAGCAGCCAATTTCATTTTCAGGCGCTCGAATTAAAGCTATTTTGCCTCACCGGTTTTTACTGCGTTTCAAATTAAGAATTCGGTCATTCAATTTCGTTTTGAGGCATTCAAGTTCCTAGCGCACTCATTCTTTTTTATGACACACAATCATCATTCAATTTAGCAAAGCTGGTTCGACTAGAGATTTTGCTGATTTAATCATTTTCAATTACGCTCACCGAGGATTCAAATAAGTACGACTAAAGAAATACGAATAAACAGATAAACTGTATAAGGCAAACCGTTTCGTACCTTCACAGGTTCAAGATGGAATGTTTTTTTATGCATTTCCTGTTGTTTTTTTGTAAATATTCACCAACCATCTGTTGGCGTGCCAGACATCTTGGCTTTTTTATGTTCAAGAGTGCCAAAACATTAAATCGCATGCCTAAACACACGCCTCAAAAACACTCCTGCGAATTTGAATGCAGTTTCGATGAATTGTTAAATTGAATGATTATTTTGTTAAATCGAATGACGTAAAAGTACATTTGAATAGTCTTAAAATGAAACCGAATGACCCTTTTTAGTAGCATTCGATTTCGTGCGAAATAGAATAGGCTGGTGGTTAAATTGACTGCTCATTTTCCGAAATTGACCGAGAAAACCTATAGTTTATAATAATTAATTTTCCACGAATTTGACTACGAGACCTCAGATTTAGAATTTGAGGTCTCGAAGTCAAGCATCTTCAGGGACAACTTGCGTATTGTCTCTCAAAAAGTGATTGAGCGAAGCCTCAACAAAAGTCCTTGCAGATGCTATTACAGTTTTGAAGGATTGTTTCATAATTACATGTATCTATACAAGTAATAAACCACAGCGGAAATTGACTTGGTAAATTTATAATGACTTTGGGTTTTACAATTTATCTGAAAGCATACAACTTCACTGTGACAAGGGTGGTTTTTCTGTCATTAATATCTCGCAACTTTGACGACCGATTGAGCTCACATTTTCACAGGTTTGTTATGTTATGCATATGTTGAGATACACCAAGTGAGAAGACTGGTCTTTGACAATTACCAATAGTGTCCACTGTCTTTAATACCAAAATACTTACAAAAATCGCAGCGAATGACCGTCTCCGTGACATTCGTTGAAATTTAGGGAGCGCTTCCTATAAAGTGATCGATCTTCGTAATCAGGTGGAGAATTACTTGTGACGAACGTTCTGAATTTGCATACCTGCAAAGACACTGCGAATGTTCGCCAAGTTTGAGGACCGATTGTCGATCAAAAATACAATCGTTGGCAAAATTCGCTAGCAAATTCGCCACAGTGTGAGAGGAACATGGTAAAGAACATTAATTTTCAAGAGATACCAACGTCATGCTGTTGTTTCTGGTCATTGCCCAACTCATCTCGCGAAGCTGTTGGAATTCGTTTCTGTGAATGAAAAAAACGGTCACCAAAAAACCTGGACTGCATTAAAAGACGTAACAATTTGCATGGAAGGTGCGGAGGTGTATCAAATTGTTTGGTATTATTTTAAAATTAATAAGCAAAACGACTCGTTATATTATTAGCTAAAATATGGCCGCGTTTGTTGAAGTAGTATTTTTTGATGGAGCTTTCATAAAAACTCTAAATCAAAATCAAAAGCTGCGTCAAATAGACCTTGTCGGATTCCCGCCTTGCTGATTTTTCTCAAAGTTGTCGAACATTGTGTGCTTTGCCCCTTCTCACAAAGCCTTTCGACAATTGAGAAAAATAAACAAACCGCCTTGGTTGGCATGGACAGCCGAATGAAACACTCAATCAGTGTTTTAACCAAAATTGCAATATTTTCTGCAAACTGTCATAGTACCTCTCATAGTTGTTTGCAAGTATTTTACAAAATCAAACACAATGTTTGAATGTTTCGGTAACATTGTTACAAACAGTAGCGATCTGTTTTCGAATTTAATTTATGACTTGCCATAATTTCAAACGAATAATTCGGGCTGGTGTTCCTCGTGAAAGGTAGTCGAGCCAAGAAATAGAAACTTTCTGATTCTGTAGTGCGCCCTCCATAGTTGAATGGAAGTCAGTTTTATTATTAAAATGGAGAGTACATGCGGTTGATTTTGTCACGCCGCTCCCTACAAAATTGTTTTTTGTTCGTTGTTTGCTGAGAAAGTGAGTGAGTAGTGTGTCTCAAGTAAAGCATATGGATGATGGGCTGATGTGTTGGGAATCCATTAGCCCACCTTGTGACCTTGTTGAGCTGTAAATGGCTCCGCTTTTAACATCGGTCTCAGCGACAGTGACAGTGATGTGATGAGACCGATGTTAATAAAAGCGGAGCCATTTACAGCTCAACAAGGTGGGCTAGGAATCCATGTGTTGATGTGTATTTAGCATGTAGGATGTAATTACTAAATACCATGTCAACCAAAGTTAAAACAACCATCCAATGGCGGTAGTCAATTCAGAAATATAACTGACTACAACGTAGTAGTCTGAATACTAATAATAATATTAACGAGTAAAAGTTACTTTAAATTAAAATGTTATTTTTGTCTTTAAATAGAAATGATAAAACCTAGCGGAAGGGATGTTTTTAAACTGCTACTGACGCTGAGGCACCAATCAAGACCCCTATTGGCCGCATGTTCAACCAATCACATCCAAGCCTTCAATGCCAGGTATTCTTCTGGAGATGTTGAAAGCAGAAAGCATGAGCTATCTGAAAAAAAGCTGGTAGGTTTTCTAAAGTCTGAAAGTGTTTTTTTTTCTGCTTGTTTTTTTTCCAGGCGGGATTCAAAACACAACTTTCTGATGACACCAGTGAAGACTCTTGTCCCAAAATATAACTTCACAAATAGTGCTTTATTTATATGAGCTTGTAGTATCCTGTGTATAGACCCCATTTGCACACTCACACGCAGCTATCCTATTCAATTTGGGAGTTAAAATCGTGCACAAACCATACTTTATATGCACAAAAGATTTGACTCCCAAAATGATGGAATGGAAATGGACCCCATTGCATTTAATGTTAATTGCTACCAGGTACGCTGATGTCACCTGCAAATTTTTCTGCACAAAGAACAGCTGTCGTCCAATAATCTGCCTCCTTTTGGCCTCAAGAGTGGCGCTATTAGAGAGTGTGATGTCATATATGCAAGAGGTCTAGGGCCTTTAGATCATCAGATGTTTTCAGTCTCTGGTTTTTTTTCTTCTCTCTATTTTGTTTCAGACCAAACGATTTGTGGATTGGAGGAGGGTTCGTGTGAAAGCAGGGGATGGTGGAAATGGTTCTATTTCACTAAGAAGAGCAGCTTTTGAAGAATTTGGCGGACCTGACGGTGGAGACGGAGGGAATGGGGGCCACATTTTACTTCAAGGTAAAAGTCAACCCTTGGGGATTAATTTGGCATTACTGATCTCAACTCTTCTTTTGTTTAGACGAAAAACTCAATCAATCTAGTGGTGGCTTAAGAGGGGTGCCTCGGCCCGATTTCATAGAGCTGCTTAAGCAGATAATATTGATTAACAATTTTTCTGCTTAGCAGAACTGAGGAAAAAAATTATACATATGACATTGTGTTTTGGCTGGTTACAGCATTTTGATTTAAGCAATAATGTTGTTGTGCTCATTAAACCTACTGCCGTGCTCTATGAACAAGCCAATTAATGTTACACTGTTGTATATTATTATCTATGTTTAATGATTATTATTTGTTCTTAGCGGACAGGCGCACAAAGTCTCTGGGGGCAGTAAGACCACACTACAAAGCAGAACATGGACATCCAGGAGCAAAGAACAACAGCAGTGGCAAAAATGGTGCTCATACAATTGTTAAAGTAAGTCCACCCTGTTTTTTTGTTATAGTCAGTGGTCTTTTATATTTCTGTTTTTCCAGGGCTCGATATTTGACACTGGACTAAAGGCAAGTGTTTTTAGCCCTGGTCCGGTAAACTCTTGACCAGACATGTTCGGTGGTCTTGTGCTTGTCAATTGAATAATAATACCTAACTTTGTAATTAATATCTTGAACAGAAAGAAATTATGCTCAAATGTTGACTGTGAGGCTGGTCAAACAACTCCATTGAATAATGAGTCTCAAAATATAACCCATAACACAAATGAGATAATCTTCTCTTCTTAGTAGTGCTTTTTTAAATAAAATAAAATTATATGTTAAACTCTGTAGAAAGCTTTTTCTTTGAACATGTTCTTATAAAGATTCTGGTCTTGCAAATTAATTCTGAACCAGTAATAATTTTGGGCTACATGTACAAGCCCTGTGATTTTGTGGAATTTTACCCCAAATTCAAGCCCATGTCTTTTATGTAACCATCATACATTTTTTTTACTTAGCCACTGTCAATCCAAGAACCATTTTTTCATCCTAAACTTGATCACAGATGTGTTTTTTAATACAATTATCTGTTTTTTTATGTTTAAGGTTCCAGTCGGAACAGTCGTCAAAGATGACAAGGTCACTGTAGTAGATCTGGAGTCAGAAGGGGATCAGGTGAGGAGAGTTCAGCTTTCAAGAGTCACACATCTTCCTAATTTCTTTCAGCTATTTAGCAAAAAATAATACTCAACAAAATGCAACCTAAAGGCTGGGTCACACCAAACTAGTTCTCAAAACGCCCGAACCCGTCCTAAGAAAATATTAAAATAGGTTTGGTCTGGCTGGAACGTATAGCTTACTGACGCGTTTTGTGTGCACATGTACATCCGTATGAAGTCGAGCCGCATCCTGTCCAGTACCTCCCGAGTTCGTCAATTCCTTTCAGAGTATGTCCTTCTCCTATTTAAGTATCATGACACTCTGTCAAACTGCAGGGCGGGATGGTCGTTGGAGCAAATTTGAGCACCATGCCAATCAAACCTGCCCGAGCCCGCTCATGAAGTTCTTAAAAAAGACCGTAAAAGTTGCTACTACTAGTCCATAGTTTAAGTACAATCAGCTACATTTTTCAGAGCAGAGGGAGAACGAGTCTGGTGTGATGGGGGTTTACGCAAAGAGTAGAGAAACCAGTCACAACTAATTATACTTTCATAGGATTGTTGAGTTGAGAAATATTTCTTCTCTCTCTCTCTCTAGTTTGTCATTGCCCGCGGAGGTCAAGGAGGTCGAGGCAATAAATCGTTTGCGACACCATCGAACAGAACCCCTCGGATTGCAGGACGGGGAACTCCTGGTGAAGAATCTCTGGTGTCGTTGGAACTCAAAATAATGGCACACGCTGGATTGGTAAGAGTAACTTTGTGTCATTTTTCCCTTCAAATTGGGCAATTACTCTCTTGGTGGCATTATGTGATAAGACAAAATATAACAAGCTTGTCTGATGTTTTCTGTTACAGCTCAATGATCCAGTTAAAATAAAAGCTGTACTAGAAGTGATTCAAATTTCTTTCAGTGTCCGCTCACCACGTTTTCATTTTGGGGGTTAGTTTGGTCACGGCCAACCTTGCAAACACTTTGGGATACTGTGCTTCCTCTGTCAGCTTTCTCCTGAAGATGAGCAGCGTACACTGCTCCAAAATGTTGAGACCACACCTTTTTTTTTTCAGAGTCAGCACTCCTCCAAGAGAGATTTTACACGTGGTTGTACCTGCAAGTTTACTATTATAGGTATTAATTTGAACATGTATATCTTTTAAGGAGATTGCTACTTTGAACAATTTTAATAAAGAACTCATTATTTATTTTCCCTCTTCAGATTGGGTTTCCAAATGCAGGCAAATCTACTTTATTGAGAGCATTATCTAGAGCAAGGCCTGCTGTAGCCGCCTACCCATTCACGACTCTCAATCCACACGTAGGAATGGTGGAATATGATGACTTGGAACAAGTTGCAGGTACAGTAGAATATCAGAAAGATTTGTTTATTTCTACTTTATATGAGAGAATGCCCAACATCACAAGGACGGACGGCCACAAGGCGAGGGCTACACATAAACTGATTATACTAATAGCTATGAATTGCGTTCCGAGTGATAATCTTGCGCGCCTGACACGCGGAAGCCAACCGGTTATAAACACTGGTCATTATCAACCGTTTAAACACCCCCACGGCCACGTGGCGCGCTCTCCACCAATAGGAGTAGAGAAACTGTCTGGGATATTTATGAATGAAAATTTCTTGTTCCCTATCCATCCTGTTATTGGCGCTAATCCCGCTGTTTGGTGTGTAATCAATAAATGGTATCACTTGAGCTTATCAAAGTTGACAAACCCCCTGGCATTTCTATACTCTTCTCTTGGCCACAGTTGCTGATTTACCGGGGTTAATCCGTGGGGCTCATCTCAACCGAGGCCTGGGTCACTCCTTCCTCCGACACATCGAGCGTTGTAGCTGCCTCCTTTATGTCCTCGATCTCTCAGCCAAAGAACCCTGGACGCAACTCTACGATCTTCAGTATGAGCTTGAGCAGTACAAAGAAGGTCTCTCACAACGACCTCACGCCATTCTCGCGAATAAAATTGATTTACCAGAAGCAGAGGAGAAGTTGGCGCTTCTGCGTGAGAATGTTCAGCTACCTATCATTGTTATTTCTGCTCACTACCTCACAAATATTGCTCACCTCAAGGTTCATTTGAGGGAACTTTATGATGAGGATATGAAGGGTAGATTGAAACCTGTGGTCAAACAAGGCAAGAGAATATTATGATTGTTGATAAAAGTTGTTGATTAAAGGTAAATATTCCACTGAAGGTGTCTGCTTGAACTATTTGAAATAACTTAAAAGTCAAACGGCAAGAAATGCATTTGTTTCCCTTTACGTTCCCGTTAGAGATCATTCATTTCTGTATAACCATCACAAAACACCCAGACATTGGTATTATTGTTCATGAAAGAATGTTTCAGTTTAAATGTCAACAACAAAATATGAAACAGAAAATTAGTTTTGCAGTAAAAATGTCAATAAAAATACCATGAAACAGAAAACTGTTTGGTTTCAGTGATTAGGGCGTTATGTCAACATTGGAAATTTTCATATCCAGACATCCAGACATGACCATTACTTTGACCTCTTCATGTTAAAGTAGGTAAAACCTTGCAACTGTTTATTGCCGCTATGGGCATTTTGGTACAAGCCGCTTGTGGCCACTATCGTCTCTGAAGAGTCAATATGCCAAGCTTTCCAATGAAGATACATGTGAATTCTATATGAAGGAAGGAGAATCTTGTTACCTAACACAGTAATGCTTTATAATAGCACAAGGCCCCAGGTTGACAAAATTAGTTGACGCAATAAGTTGACACCAAATGTTATATTAATAAAATGGGATACTGAACAACGAAATAACAAACCGTATATATGAGTAATGCTTTGCTTTATTTGCTTTATTTGCTATATCTATGTACAATTACTCTCGAGTAATTTTAACTTTTAATAAAAAATATCTGAATACATTCATGGTATGAATTTTCCATCTATAAAGTTTCAGTTGCTCTTCAGAAAAATTTGTTAGTTGACCTTTGATCAATCGTTGGCCTTCAATCAATGGGCCATATTTTTGACTGTGTGAGGGCGCTCTCGATCACTTCCGGGGGTGTATTCATTCATACCAAAAACAGTTATTAACGATTGGAACACATAACCACCACAGACTAATCCATCACGGACAATAAGACTTTTAAAGGAGCCGTTATAATCCACCTCTAAAGCAAATTGAAACTCTACGCAACAAAAGTGACAACGCCTATTAATCTATGCAGGCCGAATCGCGTATACCCGGAAGTGATAAAAAATACTATTTATAGCGCCCTCGCACAGTCAAAAATAAGGCACATTGACCCTTTGATAATGGGCTTAAATAACTGAGTATTTAAACATTCTCATGATACACTTGACTCTTGTTATAACAAGATTGCTCGGGCTGGCCGAATTATAACAGGAATGTTGTTATAAAAAGAGGACAACAACATAAAGATACACAAAGCAAATATAATCTATACACTGAAGAATAAAGTAATGCCTCAAATGAACAAGACATTTTAGATCAATCGAAGGTCTCCAACATCGATAGATTTCAATGGCTTTTCCTGTTATCAGAGCATACTGATCGAAACGCCGAGTTGAAACCAATGGTTCTTTTCAGAACTACCCAACTCATTGAGAGATAGTCATTACATGGTGTTACGGCAAACTTTTCCATATCAAAATTCCCACCATCCAAAGTTTCAAATCCTACATTTACTTTGTAGTTTAGAATTGTATGCAATATTATACATTGGCTGTTACTTTAAACTTATGTACAGGCATGCAACAGTTGCTTCACCCCCCCCCCCAAAAAAAAAAAAATTACAAGTTTCAATGATTTGTATAGTATTTTTCAATATTGAATAGTAAAACTGAGATCCGAGGAAAAGTTGCATGCCTGTATGTAAGCGAAAATATTTCTGAACAAAGTTTCGATTTGAGTCCACCTAATTGGTTAGACAACCAAACAGCAAAGATACTGAGCAATAGCTTAATCAAGTCTGAGTATTTCAAACTTCTTTGTATCAAACACTATTAAAGTAAATAATTTACAGATGACTTTCCATTCAACCAGAAAGTCTTAATCGCATGAACTCATCTGTTATAATGTAAAGAAAAGATTCTAGCAATTAGTTCTTAAAATATTTACATTTGATTTAACAAAAGCTTCATTTACAACTTGAACCTCTCTATTGCAGCATACATGAGCCTCACCATCCAATCTCTCAATTGAAAATAAGTATTTTATTAGAAAATAAGACAAATAAAGCAAAAGGTGTAAACATGTACACCTTGTACTTGTTTTGGGCAAAAAAAGCAAGTCATTCAAAAGGAGGGTATACCTTGGGTAATTACTCTGAAAATTAGTGACCATTATAGAAGCTTACTTGGTATCAAGCACAGATAGCTATTGATAGTATAAAACATTGTTAGAAACGACCCCCATTGAACTAATGTATTATTAAGAAGTATTATTTTTCACCCCAAAAATTGAATCTGAGAAAGACTTCAATTTTACTTTCAACCCCATGCAATGGTATTGGGTTCATATCCAACCCAAGTGGTTTTTAACTTTGCAGGCAATGGTAAGAGTCAGGTACCCATTTACACATTTTTACTGATAGCCATTTCATGACATCACCATTCTCAAGACTCACCTTAACTCAAATCTTAAGACTCATCTGAACTCAAATCTCAAGACTCATTTGAACTCAAATCTCAAGACTCATCTAAACTCAAATCTCAAGACTCATCTGAACTCAAACCTCAAGAATCATCTAAACTCAAATCTCAAGACTCATCTGAACTCAAATTTTAAGACTTATCTGAACTCAAATCTCAAGACTCATCCGAACTCAAACCTCAAGAATCATCTGAACTCAAATCTGAAGACTCATCTGAACTCAAATCTCAAGACTCATCCGAACTCAAATCCTAAGACTCATCTGAACTCAAATCTCAAGACTCACCTGAACTCAAATCTCAAGACTCATCCGAACTCAAATCTCAAGACTCATCCGAACTCAAATCTCAAGACTCATCTGAACTCAAATCTCAAGACTCATCTGAACTCAAATCTCAAGACTCATCTGAACTCAAATCTCAAGACTCGTCTAAACTGTGTAGAAAAAACTTTCTCATTACATTCTGGTCTCGTAAAATAAATGCTGGTCCAGTAACCATTGTTCCCTACAAGCCATGTGGTATTATTGTGGATTCACCCCTAAATTTGAGCCCTGAAAGGCACTGTATACTTCATACATCATATACTATTCAGTATCCCCTCAGTTGAAGTTAAACTTCACCCACACTAGGTAGCGCATCCGAATCTGGTTTGTGTTGTAGACAATAAACTCATTGTAGTTGAGTGTGTAGCCGTTAGGGTTATCCACGCCGGTGTCGGTCCCCTTGCCCAGCGGAACAACGGTGCCATCTGGCCTGTAAAGTTAAGAAGAAAAAAAACTTTCATTAATTAATGTACTGTGGGTTATGTCCTTGCCTGTTACCTCCTTGCACCCAAGTGTGATTCTCGGACCAAAGCCTTGCATGTGGATTGTTTTTTTTATAGTCCATACATGACTGTGTGAGTTTCCCTTTGGGGGTTTTCCTCCCACATCTTAAACTGAAATTTATTTATCGTCTTCTCAACAAAAAATTGGTGTGATGTTTCCAATAGGATGCTTTGCCGACTATATAATTCAGGTTCAGATACTATAGGCAAGTTTCTCCAGGTGATCAGAACACTTTAATGATCAGCAAACTTGACTTACATTTACAAATAATGTTTTCAAACAGAAGTATTTTTTGTACATGTAATGTTAATTCAAGCTATCAAAATATGCACATTTTTAATCATCAATTTATGATTTTAAGAAAAATTTTGCTATGTATTACAAGATCAATTATTCGCTTTCATGCATTTTCAATAAAAAAAGTATTCACCAAGGAGCTGATAATTTATGAATAAATAGTCATGACAATAATTTTGGGCAGGTTTTGAAGGGTGGAAAACTTACATGGTGAAGTCGGAGGCCGGGTTTGGTGCAATTTTACCGAGTCCTTTGACGCTGTGTTTCCCAGCAGGGAGTTTATCCGCTTTGTAATCAGCTGCTAGGAGAGTGTTGGCTGTTCCAAGGCCAACCTAGAATGATAAAATGAATCATAAAGTAAATATTGACCCCTTGCACGCACGTCACTCGCGGCGACTGTGCCATGCTCACACGCTCACCATTTTTGGTGGGCAATAGGTTTACGTGTAAACGCCGCGTCGCCTAAAATGCACACTTCACTGAATAACACGCGTGTACATTGACCACCAAAATGGCGATCCAAGATTATTCTGATTGATGACGTCAGGTGAATAGGGTCAATAGAAGAACGGTTGTATAAATTGTAACAGCAATATTTAGCTCAGTAACCATTGGGTGTCATTGCGGAGTGGTTCAGAGCAACGAATTCAAGTCTTGTCGGTTCAGTCATTGAAATGTGGGTTCGAATCTCGGTCATGACAATTATGTCCTAATAATTGCTTCTCTTCACCCATGGGTATAAATGGGTGCCTGCGAGGGTAGAAGTTGATATTTGTGTAGGGAAAAGCCTTTGGAGCGCCACGGTAGCCCAGGGCTGTATACTCTACAGGGAGGGAGCTGAGAAAGATGACGGGAATGTTATTGGCCCAATGACCAGGGCACTATAAAGCGCATTGATACAGTTATTGTAAAAATGCACTATATAAGAACTAAGTATTGTTAACGGTTCAAGGGCTAGATTAGTGGACGAGGAAGGGGATTGAAAATCAAACTTTCGAACCTGGCTCAACAGTAGAAGACCAGTATTCTTTGACCTCGTTGCAAAGCAGTAATTGGCCGACTTGGATGACATGTCCGCAAAGTAGACTCCTTTACCAAACTATATGAAAAGGAAGGATATAAACCAAATTACAGACAATATTAAATTGACTATTGATTCCCTTGGTTAGTACAGATTGGACTGGGAGTTATAAACTATGAGTTCAAGAATTCATGTGAAAATTTCAAACTTTTCAAAATAACAAAGCAGAAATACAAGTGATACAATAAAAATGCTTCATACATTTTTACCACAGAGTACCTATGTTGCCATTCTTCTATTCAAGACAGCATTACCAAAATCAGTCTGCAAGTAAAATATAGTCTGGCTCTATTTGATGAAATCAGATTTGAATTGTCGTTGTCATTGAGTAAACAGGGTATCAGACAAAGATGGCCACCAATCTCAAATAGATACATACCATATAGCCGGTAACCGGTGCTTCAGGTGGTGCAATACGTAATCCTTGACCCAGGATACCAGCCCAGTTTGTCAGACGAGAGCCATGCCACAGTAACATGCTGTGACACAAAAAAAGAGCCAAATTAGCAATTACAGTTCCCCATAAAGTGTGTGGTTGATTTAATAAATAAAAACAATATCAAATGAAATCGCAACTTACTTATTTCCGACATCGTTGAAATTTTCTGCCTCTCCCTCCTTATCAATCTCAAAGACATCGCTGACTTGCATCTTAAACTGATTGTGAGTCTTAGCATGGGTGTTCTGGACATAACGCTGTATCATCTAGAAATTAAAAATGGATCGACAATCAGTCTCTGCAAATTGCTTTGCAAGTTTGTAAAAGCTTACCATAACCCAAAGAATATACATTTGAACGATTGTTTTCTTAAGAAAGAATACTCTTTTCCTAATTCTGCATTCTAAAGGATTTTACTTTTCAGGCAAAAGTCATTCAGCCCCTTCATCTCTTGGATAATATTTAGCAAACTAAAATTTCAACTAGTGTTTTTTTGCTTAAAAGATGGAAGAGTCAAACTGAGATATAATTAATTTGTTCTGATGAGAACCTTTGAAAAGAATGGTTGTAAAATTAGCTGAGTAATATGCCTGTAAATGTTTTCCACAGAACCCGGGAAAGTACTGAGTATACAGTGCTAACACACGTCAGTGTATATGGGCAAAACCAAAAAATGAATTATCTTTATCCCCAATTCAAATTTAACATCTATTAAATTTGTTGAATTACCTTAAAATCAGGATGAGTTTTCTCAAGTGGTTTCATGGTGCACTTCAATGAGTGATACTGACTGTCAATCGGATGTTCATCTACGTTTCTATTCTCCTTCAAGATTGTCATGGCAACTTGAATATCACCAAGAGCCTGGGTAAACAATAAATAAAAAAAAAAAAATTGTTAATTGTATATTTATTCTAATGCTTTTGTTTTTACGTAACTGCACCTGGTTGGTTGAAGAAGGGTTGCCCTGCCGATTTGAAAAAAGGATCCACAGAAAAGACCAGGGAAATTGTATTATTATTACACATTTCTGGTAATGAAACCAGGGATGTCGCACAAGCGAACTTAATCACTATAACTCCCAAGCCTGAGGAAACCTGTAAATGAAGGTATTTGCTATGTGAACCAGAAACACCTGGGTTAACCTCTACTCTTCATGAAAGTGTTCTAGGTTCTTTTACAGGCACTACACAGGACCTATGGCTTAATGTACCATCCGAAGGACAAAGCAATAGACCCTTCCCATGAAATATGTAAATTGCACATAGCGCGTGCGCACTAACGTTTTGGTTGGCAAAATGAGGGAACATCGCGCTGTTTTGTACACGGCTAATGGGTGCGTGACGCAGACGCGATTGCACAGCTGCTTAGTGCACAACTCTATGGCGTTTGCCAACCAACAGGGTCTGTACGCATGCATGAATGTAATTAGCATATTTCATGGGAAGGGTCCATTGCTCAAGGATACAAGGTGCCATGACCAGGATACAAACCTACACTCTACTGTGCCTTCCAGAAACGCCCTCTATCGATGACATAGTCGCTATGTGTTGAGTAAGTATATGTAGCCCTAACTCATTAAGAATGTCTCGTACTAAGACTACAGAAACACCAGAGCTGATGAGCACTACAAGGATGTCAAATACTTTGTGTAATCTGATAGTTTTTATAAATGAAATATCAGGAACTGTACCTCAAGCAGAGCTATCTTAGCTCGTAACTCATCCTTTGATCTTATCACTGGTGGTCGGCGCATTCTGCAAAAGGAAAACAAAAACCAACTGTAACTATTTTAAGAATATCTCATGTTTAGTCTAATCCACTACAAATTATTTTTTATATGTTTTTGTTTTATTTTTATGACAGATTGAAAGTGAGGGCTACACTTTTAGGCTATCAACCCAATTCAACTGCCACCAGGGGCACGTTGCCGCCTTATACTCATGGGGCTGAAACAGGATGCCCCTTCACTGTCTGTCAGGAATTCTGTGCTTCCATAAGCGCTGATTCTTTGCTTACAGTAAGCAGAGGCATAAAGTTGGGCCCAGTTTCATGTCTGTGGCTTGGTTAGAAACAGCAGTCTTTACTCACCCAAAGTTGTGCGGGATCCTTGTGTAGAACTCATCACAAGCTTTAATGAGTTTCTCTCCGACCGTGTTCTTATTGATGCACTGCTCAATCTTCTTGAGCGCCGAGTAACCGGCCTTGATCTGATCCTGGGTGAGTTTTCCCAGCGGTGCTTTCTGAGCGTCGTATTTCATCTCAACGACCATGTCCTCCATGGCTTGGATGTTGCAGATCAGTTGAATCAAATCCTGTACCAAACAAACAAAAATAAGGACCTCGTCTTTATAAACGAGTCATTGCATGGTGAGTTATCAATATATATTTTGTTTGCGGTAACACCATGTGTGTATCTACTTGCCAGGTAGAGTTTGATCTTCAGAGAACTGTCTTTCTTTATTCTACTACTGCAGAGTAGATTTATCGAAGGTTCAGGAGACTTCTCAGTTCTGAAAAGAACTGCCCTGCATTTTGAAGGTAGAAAATTTGCCAGGACTACTACTTTAGCTTTAAGTGGATCTGTCGAGTTAAGAGATATTTGTACCTGAACTTTTTTATCCAGCTTGGATGCAACTTTCTCTTTCTTGACTTTTCCAGCATCTGGCTCATCCTTTGCCTGAGAAACGGACACAAAATATGAATAAAAAAATCTAGAGTCTGTTAAATCAGTATTATTGACAAATGATGGATACAATATGCCTGCAAGATGTCATATGGTGAATGCATTACACAATAGTCAACCCTCCTACTGTCTGACCATTCAATGGGTGCGTTCGATAAGCTTCCCTGGGTCGACCCAGCACACTCACCCTCTCGTGGTGACGGCATGCACCTCAGGTTCTAGTCATTGTGAAATCAACAGTTAGCTTCGGGATTCGAAAAGTCCTGCAGTCTAACCACTGGACCACAGTGACAATTAACATTACCTTAGTGTCTACGGTGTAATCCATCTTCAGCATATCATACTTCCCAGGAACTTTCTCAAAGCTATTTTTTAGAGACCACTCATTCCGTGTCTTGTCCCAGTATTTCTTTTCAAAGACGCTCTTAGCTTCTAACAGATCATGTCCGCAGGACACCAGGGAGTTCTGCCCAACTTTCCCAACTGCAATGAATATGAGATTGCTTTATGATGTTTTCAAATTTGAACAAGATACACAGGTACTGTTTAATTTTTTGAGAAATAGAATTAGCTGTTGCAAACTGCTAACCAACCGAAGGAACCTATGGTATAAAATGCAATTAATAGTTAATGGCCTGACGTTTTGAACCCTAGCAGAGTCTTTCTCAAAGGCTAAATTACCTTCTTTTTTTAACATCATTTTTTTTAGAGAATAGCTTGAAGAAAGTTGGTTCAACCAAATCACAATATTATACTGGGAACGAATAACTGTTAGTTCTCTAAAAGATTCAGAATTAACCTGATTGAAGTCGCACAATATAAAAAAACAATAACAATAGTAAGTACTTTCCCTTTAAATAAATTGAATTGAATTTATAAAATGCCATACCTCTACCCCAGCGGAACCAGACATAATAAATCTTCTTTGTATTTTCTTCAAGCAGTTGAATGATGTAGTATTTGTTGTTATTGTTCATCAGATTCGTCTGAAAGAGTAACAAAGAGCAGGGGAAGAAATAAGATAAGAACCAACAAGATTCTGGAAGACTCCTAAACGATAGATAAAACATAGAATATTAATGCAAGATTGCAATATAGCATTAGTTGGTGAATGCATCAAAATATTAACAGTACCAATACTATACACAGCTAATTTTGTGCAGCTGTGACGACACAACCTATATGCAGCTGAATAGTTTCAAATGGTTGTTAAACTCCCTGGGAAATGTTACCAAGAGCAGCATGCTATATTTGGTATTACCCTTACACCGATGTGTACTTTCCCGATCCTGTGAAGAAGAAATAAAACACAGGCATATTACTGGATTGGGGTTCAAACCCACAACTAGTGCCACTCTAGAGCAGTGTCTTACCAACTAGACCACCGAGGGTAGCTAGAGGCAGTTCAAATCCAGTATTTTAGCAGCGAGTAGGATGATTTAAAAAAATTACAAAATTTGCAATGTTCTATGAAAGAATAAAAGAGTAATTTTTGTTAATAAACTGCTACTTACTTGGTTAAGCATTGCATCATACACTTCATTGCCTTCTATGTACACATGTGCTTTGCCGGCCATAGCATGGCATTCACTGTCAACTGGGGCTTTATGACCAGATGCGATCCGCACAGTTTTTATATCTGTACAGTAGCAACAAACAAAGAGGGTTTTTTAACCAAAGTTTTGTAAAATTTATTTTAAAGGGAAATTATTTTTAACGAAAATACAATTTTACTTGGTAAGATGTACAGCAACTTTTAATAGTATTTTGAGAATCATTTCAGTTTTGAAATATAATCGTTGTAGCGTATCAGTTTTTCCCCAAAAATATGAATCAGATAGTAACTCCAATTATGGATTTTTCTTCCCGCATAATTATATCATTATTGCAACGGATTTTTCACGATATCTCAAAAACAAGACTACATTTGAAACTAAATTTTCACAGGTTATTTTTATTTCATATATTTATATCTAATAGGATTAAAACAATCAAACAGTTCCAAAAACCAAAGGTATACTTTCTCTTTTGAACAATAGGAGTCAAGTGTATTTTTAAAATGGATGTGTTACGGGGAGAATAGTCTCACCTGGTCCTCCGCTTGGTCCTTGACTCTTTGTCTTCTTGGCAGACTTGGCTGGTTTGACTTCAACTTCCTCCTCCTCCTCCATGGGTTCTGTCTTCACACCATTGCTCTTTGTTGTTGCTTTGGTGCGAGTCCGCTTCGCTGGTTGGCTTTTAGCAGCTGGTTGAGGGGGTGGAACTTCATAATCTACAAGTAATAGTAAACATTAAGGGGTCTTGTTAAAATTAATCAAGGACAGGTAGTTGGATAACAGTTCTCTGCAATGTCAAATTGTTGTTGGATATCCGTCAGACTGTCTGAGACAAGAGCCCAATTTCATGGCTCTGATTACCAAAAGCACAGAATCAGCGCTTACGGAAGCAGGGAACTCTGTGCTTACGACAAGCGTATTTCACGCAAACTTTGGCTTCTGTGCGTGCATACTCTGCGTTACTAGGCATTCTCGCTTACAAGGCGCTTGCACGTAAGCGGGTAATTGTTATCATCGGCGCAGAATTTGGCTGTAAGAAGAGCCATGAAAACGGGCCCAGGTTGTACTCACTTAAAGGCTCATCACAGCTATCAGATGCACTAGAAACACATGGCAATGGTGTCAACACTGTCATCCGACTCTACTTTTGACTCTAGTTTTACTCATTGTAACCAACCGACTTAGCATTCCGCAAATTCGTTCGATTACTTACTGAATAGCGACAAAACGTATTGGAATGTCCGGTGCCCCGCCCCGGGCACTCCTTAGTTTGTAAAATGCCATTGCGTACAAAAGCATTACAGCAAAGAGGCTCCCCCCTCCCCCGTAGTATTCTTCAAGTTGTTTTCTTCTCAAGTTTTCTTAACCTTTTTGAGAAATGGTGGACACTATAGGAATGCACCATTTAGTTTAGGTGTTTACAGACAAATGTACGAAAGTGCTGCAGTAACTGTGTCCACCCTACTTCAAATTGACTTACATAGGCATCAGGTTTCACAAACAAAGATTTGTTGAGAATGTAAATTTCTAAGAAATAACCAAAGGAGGGTGTTTTCAAACCTACCAATTTTGTGCCTCTCCACTTTTCTGATCACTTGAGTTGTTACATTGCTTTGTTCCATCGACTGTAGATCTATCTTGTACGCACGGTGTGCTGCAACGATGTCAACACTGTCTTCTGAGTTCCGTTTAGCTGCTTCAAGTAAAATGGAATCTTCCACACTGTAAGGATTCCATCGATTCTTCTCATCCTGCCACTGCCAAACAAAATCTACAACAAAAATAAACATAATAACAACAATAATATTGATAGCACATCATTTGGGCGCACTTTCTAAGATGTTTCCAATCTGAAAAGATGTGTTTAAAGAGATTTTTGGAAGTAGGAAATGTCCTCTAAGATATTTAGGCATGGAGAGTTCCAGAGTCAAGGGGCAATGTTGGAGAAGGCCCTATCGCCATAAGTGGCAAGGCGAGTCCGGGGGAGTCAAAGAGTCAAGTCAAAGAGCATGCTCCCATTAACCTCGAACCAGGCCTAACATAATGGTGCTGAATGTAATGAGAATTATTATCATGCAAGTCAAGTTTTCATCAGCTATATTTCATTTTTAATTGTTTTACTTATATGCAGCGAGGTATTTTAATTACACTGATTTTCCATCTTGCTCAAAGCTTGCCAATAATCTTAGGTCGGTAGAAAACCAAAGGCTTATTTGACCCATCTCGTCAAAGACTTAAATGTATACACTACACAGGGGTATTTGCTGCAGACATAAAGTTAAAAGTGAGAAGCTCGATTTAATAAAGAGATAAACACTTACAATCAAGGTTTTTCAAATATTTGTAAAATTGGTTTTGAATTGGATAATAGAAGCAGACGAGACAATCTCATTGTAACACCCAAACTCAGGGTACTTGTTTTCTATCGATTGAGGGCGCTGTTCACATCGAGCAGTTGCTACGAGGGCTGAAAGTCAGAGTCTTAGTTTCACGATTTTCCCAAGTAAACAGCCCATTGTTCTTCGCCTAAAGTTTTTGGGATTTCCGCCGAGGTTTATTAAACGGTTTGTGCATTGATTTTCTTGCCACTAAAATTATAAAGCTGATTGATTGATTGTGTTATATTTATGTACTGATTTTAAGCCTAAAATAGTTGTATTTGTCATTGCGTTTAATTTGGTCGCACATGTAATTGGGGATTGTTATTCATACACGCATATTGTCGTTGGTTGATATAACACAGGTTAACGCATAATATTCTATGATTCAGTCAGTTGCTAATTGTGTTTATGTGGTAATTATAGCCCAGGGTTTATAGGTCAAAGTTTGTATAATAGATTCCCTTCAGGCACATGGGTCAATGTAAACATTGCTTTATTCAGTCCTTTATTTGCATAATTATTGGGGTAATTCTGGTTGGGTCCAATTAATTGGTACAATCACTGAGTATTTCTTGTGACATATATTTTTGTTTCTATTTTCATTGTAGTTAATCTGTGCTAATCACAATGCCTAATGAGAAGAAGAAGAGATATTAAAGAAACCAATCACAGAAGCACAGCATTTTCGTCTTTGGCTGATTCACTCATTATATAAGTTGTTCCAATGGTCTGACTAAAGGCGCAACAACAAAAATGATTTGTAAAACTTGAAAGATTCTCGTAAACATTTGATGAGGTAAATTTCTCACAATCTCCGCTGTCGTCCTTGACGGCACATCGAATCCTCCTTTCCCATCCCGTCGTACAATTCCTCTGAACCATCTTATCTAGTTTGATCTCAAGCTTAACTGAGTTTACTGTCAGTTTGACGCTACTCTTGCTGGTGTCGTTGTGGGTCTCGTTTATTGAATCATTATTTTCCTCCGAGAAGGCCATCCATTGGCGTCTGTCGCCCTCAAACTCCCAGCCAAGCTCCATGTTGGTTGCCATTACTAAAAGATTAACGAAAAACCTGCAATGTGAAGAGCGTGTGGGGGATATTACACAATTACAAAACATGACGAGAGCCTATAATAATAAATTTGATCAAATAATAATCATGAATGAAATATCATATGTATTGACAGTTAGCTCATGGTAAATAAAATTGTTATGTGTTGTTAAAAAGTTAATGTGTTGTCATGACAACTTGATCGAAGATAAATTTGTCTATGAAAGCTTGAATTTTGGTTGGGTGGTTGGGATAATCATTATGGCAAAAACAGACAGCGCATGCCTATGTCTTATGAATCATGATATATTACTTAGGTTCATCGCGAATAGCAAAATATCAAGAGAGAGCGCTGTTGAACCAACACCATGAATGATATAGGCCATGCGTGCGCACGGTCGTGCATGACAACATACACCATGTACACCACAGCGTCGAATGCCCCTTCCCCTCTCTCTGCCTACCAATAACGCATTCCATTGCGGTTCTGAATCGCGGTTCGGATAAACCTTATTCAGCAGAGAGTAAATTTCCTTCCTGCATGGTTAAACAATTTATCTTCGTGGAAACCACTTTAGCCACATTTTATACCGCACATACAGCTTGCTTAATTTAAAACCATTATAAAATTGAATATTTGTATCATTTAGCCGTTTAGGTGGACATCAGAAAGTAATACTGCAACTGGTTAATGAAGGTTTTCACCGCAAAAAAACCAAAAATAAAATCGCCGTACTACCTACCTGTTGTTCAGTCTCCAGTTAAATTCTCACACTCTAAGTTCTAAAGCATGAAAAGACTACACAGTAAGGATAAGTTTAAGTTTTTAAAATGAAACAAACTTCCACAAATATTAGATATTTACTCAACATCGAGGCCTCGAAATCAAGCGACAGATCGGCGCGCCACTTTTTCGCATGTTCCAACAAGTTCATGACGTCATTCATAAACTTGCGAAAGTCATTTTTCGTTTCTTTTTCTTGGTCTGTTCTTCTGGGGAAAAAAGGAACGTAAGAGGGCGCTGTGTGAGAGATTAAAATTATGTTGTGATGAGAGCGAGCGGTACGGATTGTTTCCAGTTGGAACTCTCTTTATTTTTGTATTTTAAGTGAGAGAAAATGCCGTAACTGGCGAAGCTGAAACATTATTAGAATCTGGGCTCATTCAAGGATAGAATTGTAACAGTTTCTTTCCTCAAAATGGAACAACAGCCGCGAAAACATGTGATGATGGAGCGGATACCACGATCGAAATCTCTGATCATGCCTACGATACGGAATCCATTTGTGCACAAACTCAAATTGACTTTGGCGGATAAGATTAGGGTGAGTATTTACAATGCAATTTTGACTTATGAGCATTAATCTGAAGGCAAGATAGCTCTTAAAGGATTCTTAAGTTGAGTCAATGTTGCTATAGTATTTGCTCAAACTATTTTTAATGATTTTGGCATGGGATCTTCTCGTGTTTGTTGTGTTGTTGTTTTGTTGTAATTTTATTTTTAAAAATAAAAGTAAAACAAAACAAAATAAATAATGTTATTATTGTTTTTTAAATTAATGCAACTTTTTTCTTCTTTAAACTTCTCTGACTATTTCTTTGATCAAGTAATATCAAGTAATAAATATATAAAGTAATAAAAACATGGAAATTAAACCAATTTATCATGTATTTGTTATTATAGTTACAATAGTATTTTAGTAGGCCCTAAATATTACAAAAATTTCTATTCTAGCCTAAAAATGGCAGGGTCAGAAGTGCTTTTAAATTTAGAGTTTTCTCCAAGAATTGAAAATTTATCAATATTCAAAGTTGTTAAAATCAAACCAGGAGAAGTATGTACATTTAGAGAAAAATGTGCCCTATAAAAATACTAACAGAAAGGGCGTGCGTGGAAGGTAGAAAATAGTACTTTGGTTGGTTAAACATTTATATGTTTTTAACAATCTACAAAATACTACACCTTGACTTGTCATTGGACTCTGAAGGAAGTTGTCTAAACTGGTGAAGGATGAAGGAAACAAAGTGTGGTTGAAATCTGAAAACAGGATAAAGGTTTTGGTTTTATGGTTTTTTTTACGTGTTTTTTTGTATACGTGTTATACACGTGTAGTAGGGGCTGACAATTAAAGGGAAGGTATGTTTGGTTTTCACTCTTAAAATTAATAGCAATGGCAACTATTGGTAAGAAGCCTACAGTAGCTTTTGATATTATATTTAAGCATTTTGAGAAACATTTCACTTCGAAGTATAAATGTAAAAACCTATTCAGTTTTTATGGCCCAAAATTTTAATGTGAGAAGCATTACTGCAGTAACACTTCTGAAGTCTAGAATTTGATAAAAATAATTTCCACAATAATGATTTAGAATTTTTAACAAAATGGTTCAAATTTGACCCCAAACAGATCGGTTTGATGTCAGTGACGATCGCTCCGCTTCGTGCCGTCATGGCCATTTTATTTCTCTCCGTTGATTGGATATTCTGTCGTCTTATTCTTCTTGGTCAGAAAGACACGGAAGGAGAACAGCAACCACTAATGGGTTGGCGCAGGTCAGTACATTAATCTTTCTGAAATATGGTGGACACCAGAGGAGTGCATTGTTTGGTTAGGGTGAACAGACAAACTTACCAAACTTAATAGGCCAAGTAAAAAAAGAAACTTTGTTCAGAGGTTAAATCCTTACCATAGTAGGCCTTTACCCAATTTCATTGAGATACTTTTAGAAGCACACAAAGTACATGTAGCTAAGCACAAAATAATTATGCTTACCACTTACCAGAAAAAGGTTTCTAGCAAAACAATTACGAGTAAAAATTACTTTTGAATACAATGTAACACGTAAGTATAAGTATCCTGTGTCTCAGCATTTTAATCAAATAATTAACATTTCCTTTTTTGATGATATCCTGTCTGTGCTACTGTGTAATTAGTTGAGACATAACATATACATTGGGGTGATGTGGATTTAGTTGGAGCATGGAGGTAGGATGGTTTGAGGTGTTAGCCAGAGGGGTGTCTGGTTTAAAGGCAGTAGACACTGTTGGTAGTAACTTAAAATAATTATTAGCATAAAATGTCACTTGGTAACAAGTAATAGGGAGAGGTTGGTCATATAAAACATTGTGAGAAAAGGCTCCCTCTGAAGTGGAGTAGTTTTCGAGAAATAAGTTATTTTCCACTAGTTTCATTTAGAGACCTCAGATTTAGAATTTGAGGTCTCGAAATCAAGCATCTAAAAACACACAACTTCGTGTGACAAGGATGTTTTTTCTTTCATTATTATCTCGCAACTTTGATGAACGATTGAGCTCAAATTTCCACAGGTTTGTTATTATATATATGCATTTAATGTTGAGATACACCAAGTGAGACTGGTCTTTGACAATTACCAATAGTGTCCAGGGTCTTTAAGTTTTGACAACTTATTTTATCTCTAATTTACACTATATTGTATTTTTATGAGAACAATTTGGACATCAATTTTTTATTTTAATTCCCACCAAATTTGGAGGCCCTTTTACAAAATCTTGTCTAAAACCTTGGTTTTGTGGAGGGATAAAGCAGGTTCTTTTGTAGTACATTTTTAGCATGTGCTAAAAAGGGGAAAAAAATTAAGCAAAAGAACCTGGTTTTATCTCCGTGTATCACAGAGATAAACCATATCAACCTTTGTGTGACCTATTACAACCAAACATAGGGCTTATTAAATGTAGGGCTTATTCAAGTTTGTAGAGCACTGGCGCCTGAATCTGGAGGTTTTTAGTTAATTATTTCAGAGTTACCCATTTTAGTTTTTCCTTGAAATGGTTAATCACTTGCTATTTTGTTATGAAAGTTCTCTCCAGGATTTTTTAAAACTTTTGGGTATTCTAAACTAAGGAATCTGAAATGAACTAAGGTCCTTTGAATGTTTTTTTTTTTACTTTATAGAGCCACACTGTGCAATCTGGGCATTCAAACGGTTTATCCTATGGACGATTTGTGTATAAATTTGATCTAAAATAAAAAGATATATTATATATACAAATTTTTGCATTGGTCCACAGTTTGCTGCTTGTTTCGCCCTTTGGGCATGTGAAGAAACTTTTTTTTTAATGTCACACAATCAGTATTATTATTAATATAAATACAGGCAGTTATTGTAATCACTGAACAAATATTTGCTGATAACACATCATACCAGTACTAATACACGTAGTGTGATTGTATAAAGTTGTGTGTAATTTATTTGCTGTAAAACAAATAAATGCGAATTCCAGGTGCCCAGAAAATACACATTTTGCACAATCCAGAGTTGTGTAATGTGTGTATGTTTATTTACTTAATTGATAGGCCTTAGTCAGAACAATGTTATTTATGGACAAAACATTATGGACAAAACAACAAGTTCAAAAGTTTTTATATATTTTACTTAATAATAATATAAATGACCTTGACTTCAACATTGTATTTGAAAGTTTTGTGTTCTGTTAAAAAAATGTGTGCAATGTAGATTCACTTTCTTTGTAAAACAACTTTATTGAAGTAAAATAAATTGACCTTTAAAAAGGAACACATGTATGCAGTACGGGTACACAGTTGCCAGGTGCCTCGTTTTAAAAGTTTTTTTTTTTTTTCATTTAGTAGCTATGGCAATACTGTACGAATGTATTTTGGAAGGAATGCATCATTTATGTGTACGCACCACATTGTGTTTGTTTCACAGTATTCATACATGTACATCACTTCATGTGTACATTTCACCCTGTTCATCACTTGTTTTTTTCAAAACGTAAGTCTGGGGTCAGGGGTTACGCAATAAAACTAAAATTAAACTTGAGGTCTGTTGATTTTGTTTCCACAGTTTTTTACGCAGGTTCCCGATGGGTTTTGCCTACCGGTTGATGTTTTTTGCGATGGGATTCCACCGCGTTGACGTGCGCGGTAGGCAAGCTTCCAAAAAGGAGGCCCCCGTCATTGTGGCTGCCTGCCACACCACTCTTTTCGACGGGCTAATTTTCTATCTGATGGACTACCCAACAGTGATTGTTCAATCCGGGATGAAAGAATACCCATTGCTTTCACGTAGGTTTTGATGATGTGTTTTGGAACGCAGTTCTGGAACGCAGCGTTCATAGTTGCGGTTGCCTGGGTTGCTTGTTGTATGTTGAGGCATGCTTCATTTATATCATTTTTTTCATCTTTCACTTGCCTACATTTGAGCATGTACTCATTGCTTCATCGGTCAAACGCGTGCGTAATCTTGGCGTGATATCCCATCATGAGACTTTGCCGAGTAGTAAAGTATAAGTAGAAGTAGAAGTAGTGCATTTTTAGTCATAAAGTCTACCTTTAACATGATGCAGCTCTGTAATTTTACATTATGGACACATTACCAACACTTGGCTAAAGTCTGGAAGAAAGTTTTTTTAATTTTTTTTATTATTATTTCTTAGTACTGTACATGATAAAAGCAAATGGTTTCAAAAACCAAAGTTACACTTTCCCTTCACGTGAAAATTTGAGACACATCTCTGGAGGGAATTAGTTTGGTACATTGAAGCTGCATCATTATGAAGGGTTTTTTCCCTCTTAGTTTCTGTCTGTCTTTCCGCCGGGCATGCTGTCTGTCTGCCCACCAACAGAGCTTCATATCATACTGTTTGTTGCACCCTGTCACTACTCCATACCAAGCACCTAACTATAGATGTGTAAATCACAAACTTTACATACTGTTAGTGCATGACAAGTTTAGATTACTGATCAAACACTTGACAAACTGATATAAAGCATGTCTGGGTATATGGAATCTTGCAAATAAATAAATAAATAAATACAATAGAGTAAAACCGTGCAGGCACACTGCAAAGTCTACTTGTTACATATGGTATTATCTTGAATTTTGTAAGTTTAGATTTTTTTGTTTAGTTTTTGTTAGAATTTGTAAGAAGTTTGAGACTTTGTTTCAGGTAACTATCCAAATCATAGATATAGAATACAATACCTACAAACATTTCAATTTTTTCATGGACGCATTTAAAAGTGACGTGCTGGTGGCATTGCGCAGAAAATGAACATGGGAGGTAGGCCTTTAACCACGCATGAACGCGCTGGTAGAAGATACACATTGGAGATAGGCTAATGGCTGCCCCCATGCCAGAACCCGCGTATGTACGCGTGGCCGATCTAGTTATTTAATTCTATGATCTATGATCCCAATGCACATGATGTCATCATCACAATAATGTTAGTAGCACCATCACTTGATTCTAATGATGATAGAGCCACCAAGGCTCGAATTTGAAGAAAAAATCCACAAAACTGCAAAGTTTGTAGCTCGAAATGTTCACTGGACCAGAATACATAATGTATATTTTACAAGACCGGATTAAAACAAGAAGAATTCTATCAACTCAGTTTCACGTTTTAGCTGTTTTGGGACAAGCGCTGAGAGAGATTTATCTGATCATTAGTGTCAATGTGTAAGAATACTTCGATACTCTTGAAAGCGGAATGAAAGATAATTCACAGTCAACTTTTTTTACAAGGAAATTACACAATGAGGAAATTTATCCAATTGAAAAACACATGAGCACCAAGCTTGTCCCAGTGTATGTTGACTGGCCCCTGGCTAAAATCACATGCCTCCGGCCTGTGGTCCAGTGTTGACCTCGAGCCCTGGCTACACAACAAAAAGGGTTTACTAAACAAACTCAGAATAGTTCACATGGCCCATGTTGGAGAAGCTTTCCGGGTATAAAGAGCCTAACAACAATCCAAAACATCACTGATTAAACACTACATATCTCTTGCTTTCTGTATTAACCAAAGATAATACCATAAAATAAACTCTTTATTCAGATCATGGAGCATGTTCAGATCAACTGCTGAGATAATTGCTTTTGTAAAGGCAGCCTGTTATTTTTATTCAACACTAGTTCAGTTTGTTCACAAATAAAACCCTGTCTGGGTTAATAAAAGTTAATTATGTAATAAAAATATAAGTGGTAGGTAGCTCAATCAATACCATTGTACACAGTATAATGACCATATCATTAGTGCAGTGGTTCAACACCTGTTCGGCCCAAACATTAAAAAAACATGTTTAGCGTTCCGGTCTGTTTCCTTTTGAGAGGCTGCCTCTTTTCTTTTTTTAAATAAAAACAAGAGTTTTGAACTCTATCTTTTTTCTTTTTCATAAAAAATTATACATTTTAACATCTCAGATTTTAATTTTTTGCTTAAAGCCCAGGCAACCTCCTTCCTATTTACCAAAGGGCAGGACGTTTAAAAGCATGTTTTTTTATAATTATTTGGCCTAAGTGTTACTTGCATATAGATGAATTTCAGAATAAAATGTCATTGAAGGGTGGACACTGACCCTGTTGGACCGTAGACCAAGGACATTCCTGCTGTATGGATTAACAATATTTGAACCTTGGACTAATACACCTGTAGCTGTATGCAGGTGCCAGGCGAGATTTATTAGTTTGTGTATAAAGCATTTCAACACTTTTTATTATCGAGTAATGAAATAAATAAATATAAAACACAATATGTTGTAGTCTCAAGGCAATGTTCATACTTAAAGGATGGATTAATGCCTTTGTGTACAGAGGATAGCTACATCTGTTCCTCATATTAATGATAATAATAAAGACATTTGTGAAGTGCCTAATGCAAAAGCCTGTAATTGCATATAAAGAGAACAATAAAACATACCTTAAGTGAAAGATACAATTACAAATATTAATATGTAAGCAGATTAAAAATAAGCAGCTTCAAACATGAGTTTTTCACAGAGTAGCCTGGCGAATATGCACAGGAAGACTGTTCCAAAGAAATGTACGTACATGTAGGCCTACAGTTGGAGTTTTATACCTTTTAAAATTAATTGAAAATTATACCTTAATTATCTACAAAAATCTCGTTCTAAGTTTCTCTTTGCTCAATATGTTGGATTTTTCTACAGTTTTCTATGGCATTTCAAAGACCGTGTATTTGAGTTTGTTCCACTAGTTCCACCCAATATAGCTCTCAGTTGATTTGTCCCAGATGACCTTTGAACCTGATGACCTCCGCAATACATTGCATTATTTTGACCTTCAATTTCTTTATTACAGCAGAGTCCCTGTAGGTGACCTTTGAACTTGATGACCTGCAACAAACATTTCATTGTTTTTTACAACAGATTCAGCCAGCCTCCAAATAATCGTTAACCGTTTTTCCTATTTATAGACAATGAACTCTGCCAAACATTGTTTTTGACCGATTCGTAAATCTCCCGTTACAGAACCCTACAAAACGTTGTGATGCGGCTCGGTCGAATACACGTCTTTCTCCTAGGGTTCCACAGGATCAAGGTCAAAGGTCGTCAGGCATCCCCCTCAGAAGCGCACATTCTGGTCATTGCACCCCACACTAGCTTCTTCGACCCGTCGGTCGTGTTTGTAGGTCATCAGGTGCTGAGCGGGGTATCACGGATTGAGAATAGGCAAACCCCTCTTTTCAGAAGTAGGTGGCACTGTGTGTGTGTCTGTGTGTTTTGTGTACAAAACCGATGGGGATGTCTGAAAAATAAACCATGTCCAAACAATGGGAGAACAACGATAAATCCTCGGTCTATATAAACATACCTGCGTGTGTGTGTGTGTGTGTGTGATACTAAAGTCCACTTCATTCTTCCTGCGAATGCGAATGCGAATGCGAATGTGACACAAATTTTTACATTGATTAATTCGCAATAGTTGAATTGACATTCGCTGCGAAAACAGCCATGTGACGTCAAAAATCACTTCGCATTCACAGGAAGTGTGAACCGGGCTTTATGCTATTTAATAACTAGCAAAATACTGCATCTGCTGTGTGACCCCTGACTCCTCAAGAAAGTTTAGTCTAGAAAAGCTGGAAGAAATAGTTAACAAATAGTTAATGGTCTAGGCTTTTGAATGTAGGAGTCTATACCCGGGTCAAAATTCCAGTTGAACCCAGTTTACTGGGGTCAACTGGTTCAACTGGATAGTGACCAAAGTCATCCATTTTCCATATTAACCAACTGGTTTGGACTAGGTTTAACTGTGTTCATCTAGGTTTAAATTATAAACCAGTTGGTGTCTGTCCATTTTCCATATTAAACCAACTGGTTTTAACTGTGTTTAACTAGTTTATCAACTGGTTTTCAACTAGTTCCAGTTAAATCCAGTTTAACTAGGTTCAACTAGAATTTCGACCTGGGTAGGCTTAATGGCAGCACAACACACACAAACAGGCATACAGGTGTACTGTAACGGAAGCATTCAAGTAGTAAGACAGGGGGAGGTTGGTGGAGGGAAGGGGCAGCGGCTGGTATTCATATTTCCAGTGAAATCACCCAAATGACATATGTGAAAATGTTATGATATTGTTGTCAGAGTGAAAATTAAAGACTGCTTGCATTGGACGCACCACTGAGGTCATGGAAACATGCCCAGCTGTATTTACCTAGACTGGTCCCCTATCTTAGACAGCCACTGGTCCCCTATCTTAGACAGCCACTGGTCCCCTATCTTAGACAGCCACTGGTCCCCTATCTTAGACAGCCACTGGTCTTAAGACCGGGTCATTACTTCCTGCGACTGCTGCATGCACAGTGAATTTCACTGCGTCATAAAGGGAAAGGGAGCGCGTAACAATCGTTGCGTCACCAAAATTCGCAGGAATAAACTGGGCTTTACAGTCTCATTGGATAAACATGCAGTGAAGTAAGCTGTTCTGTGTTATGATTGGTCCAAGGTGATGTTGTGTCAGCTGGCCCTTTTGACCATCTGCATGCAGCGTGTGTTGTGCGTAATGTTGTGTTCATCATGTAGTGTTGTTTTGTGTGAATTAACTGGCGTCACCATGTGAAATGAATGCGAGGTCAAATAGGTACACACTGGACAACATCTGGTTAAGGCTAATGTCTGGGGATAATAACCAAAATGAGTGCTGACAAAGTGTGCTTAAAAAACTTCCAGTTTAACAATTTACCCAGTCAGTTGCCCTTGTGACTGACACAAGAAGTCGTATTCCATTAAGGTGATCCCCTGGCTGCTGCTTCCCAGTTTTATGTGGCTTCTGACTGGCACCCCGAACAAAGATATTGACAAAGTAGGGGGACGGCCAATATAGGGCTACATGTAGATAGCTCAGTTGGTAGAGCGCCTGCACGATTCCGGAGGTTGTTGGTTCGAATCCCACTCGAGTAAATTCTTTGTTCAAACCCCCCTCTCCCCCCGCCCAAGTTTAAAATGAAATAAACTTGTATGGTTGTTGTGACTGCATGCACTTGCATTGTTTTTTCTGCATTATATTCACATCGTCTAAAGACGGTTCACCGTTCATAATGTAACACGTGTGATGGGAGCTACATTTAAAAAATAACTTATGAATATGATGGAGTTTTACAAATGTTAGACATATTCAGTGCATGTCTGAGTTACCTAACTTTAATAACATGAATGTGTATGTATTGCCAAGCATGCCCCTCCCCTCCCCGTCTCATGGCTGCATTTATTTGCATGACATGAATTTTGACTGCCTTGTGCATGTGTGTACAGCTTACACTAGAAAAACCTTAATTTTTTTGTAGTCTTGCAAAAGAAGATTTGATGTTAGAAGTAAAATCCAAATATTTGTTGTTATTTTTTTATAAACCCCTAAAACTCACAAATTACTTTTAATAATTTTCCTGGAAATTTCCATATTTTGCAATAATGTTATTCTTATGCCCAGGTTTTTCATTAAAGAAAATGAGAACATTTCTTCTCAAAGGTCACTTTCTCTCAAAAAGTCTGTTCTTTTCCTTAATTTTCCGTACTCTTTTTGCCCCCTTGTTTTTAGTTTTGTGCGTAACCATCGTGAACCTTTAATAATTAGATACATTGTTCTGCCCCCCCCCCTATCCCGTCTCTACTCTAATCCAGCCTTAGTTGATTGCCTACAACCTGTCTACGTATCAAGGACGGATCCCAACTCTAGGCTGAAGACAATCAACGAGATCAAACGACGATGTGATCCGGACAGCGACTGGCCTCAGATCACCATCTTTCCAGAGGGCACCTGTACCAATGGATCATGCCTCATCACATTCAAAGGAGGTCAGATTTGGGGCATTCTGTAGATTAAAAATTGTTGTATATAATATTTTGGACTGTTTAAATGCAATTTATGGTGCGCTTTGGTTGCAAATGTTTTTGCCTAAAGAAATAAATCAGGCTTGGAATTTCATCTTTGAGAGGAAAAGGCCGTTTTCATTTTGCAAAGGGCACTTCTATTGGAAACCTGAAAAGTATTTGGAACATTTTTGTATATATACCATATTATTCAAAATGGATTGTTTTGTGTTTTGTTTCAGGTGCTTTCTACCCGGGGGTTCCAGTCCAACCTGTGGCAATTCAATACAAGAATTCATTGGACACATTCACCTGGACGTGGGATGGGCCAGGAGCGTAAGTCAAGCCCAATTTTACTTATTATGAAAAAACACGTAGGTGTCAATCAAATGGGGGACTTTCGGGACGCTTGGTGGCAGCAGACTTACCAGGTAAAACCCTTTGTTCTCGATAATACATGCATGCTCAGAACTACGTAAACGATGAGAATTTACCTGGTAAGTCTGCTGCCACCTAGCGTTCCAAAGTCTCCCATTAGTATGGTAATAATTGAAAAAAGGGCCTGATGTTTCGAGCCTAGTAGAGTCTTTCTCAAGGGCTAAAAAACATATATCCCGAAGGCTGAACAAATACATATAAATAATGACCTTGTTTTTTCCTCTGACTGTAGCTTGACGGTTCTTTGGCTTACCCTGTGCAACTTCAGCAATCAACTGGAGGTGAATTTCCTTCCAGTCTACACACCCAGTGAAGAGGAGATAAAAGACTCCAAGCTCTTTGCAAGGAATGTACGAGCAGTCATTGCCAAGTAAGTGGAACACTGCATAATCAATCACACAGCTTGCGAAAAGCGTCCAGTGACATTTCATAGTTCTTAGAGATGTTGTTCCAGGGAGCGTTTCCCTGACCAATTCAGTATATTACAATCTTTTACCAAGTTTCAGCCCAAATAATAATAATAATAATTATAATAACCGTATTTATAACGCACATTTTGCCAAATGATACAAAGCGCCAGGTATTATTACTGCAAGGAGTGGGACGAAGTTTGAGTTATAAGACCTAATCCTTAAGCACCATGTAATGGTTTACAAGGTGCTGTAAGATGTGGAGCAATTACTAAAGTGCAATTTTAGGGAATACTGTGCTGGGCGGCAAAGTGTACTTTGCTCAGAGTGCTGGGCGAAATTAGTTTAGTTCTGGGCGGGCTTTGCCCGGCACCATCGACCATGGCTATAGCACTGCTGCCTATCATTTGTTTTATTACATGTATCTTGGGTCTTGTACCTTGCTTCCTCAGTGCAATAGACAAGCCAGTCACAGACCACACCTTTGAGGATTGCAGACTAATGATGAGAGCTCATGAGATGGGTCTACCCATTGAGGTTGGCCTCGTTGAATTCCAGAAACTTCTCACAAAACTTGGGTAAGAAAAGTCATATTATGTTTGTTTGTTATTACATGTAGATCGCTATTGAGTTCTCAGAATTCACAAAAGCTATCACATTGTTAAAATGGGTATGTGAACCTCTCACAAACTGGGGGTAGTTAAATTAAAAATTTGAACACTAATGCCATTCTTTTAATGTTCATTTTCCTTTTGCCCTTGACGGGTCGTTGTTGAAAAGTTACCACCACTGTTTAAAAAAGAGGTTTGCACAAGAGTGACCATTTATTTTCTTTTTCTCGTTGTCCAGGGTTAAAATGGATAACTTACAGGAGAGATTGAAGTCTTATGCTAATATCGCTAAGTCTGGAGGCTATATAGGAATTGAGGATCTGGCTCATTATCTGGAACTGCCGGTCTCCCCAGCTCTAACGGAGGTCTTCAATCTCTATGACAGGGTAAGGAGGAGTTCTATGTGATTTGAGGCATTGCATGGTAAGGTATCAATATATATGAGGTTTGCGGTAACACCATGTGTGTATCTACTTGCAAGGTAGAGTTTGTTCTTATTGAAAACTGTCTTGCTATATATTCTACTATCGTAAAGTAGATTTTTCAGTTTTTTGGGAGACTTCTCAGTATGAAAAGAACTGGCAACGTGTTCCTTTAGGTCATCAGAGTGTGGATTTGAATCCCAGTCGTGACACTTGTGTTTTTGAGCAAGATGCTTTACTATCGCTTCCGTTCACTCAGGGGTATAAATGGGTACCTGCAAGGGTAGAGGTTGATATTGTGCATGAAAAAGCCTTTGGAGCGCCACGGCAGCCAAGGGCTGTATTCTCCCCAGTGAGCTGAGAAAGATTAAAGGAATGTTATTGGCTCAATGACCAGGGGACTAATGTAAAGCGCATTGATATGGTTATTGTAAAATGTGCTATTTAAGAACTAGTTATTATCATTATTATTTTGAGACGTTTGATAAGTTTGTTGTAATTTTTGTCTCTTCCAGGATGGGAGTGGAAAGATTGATTTCAGAGAGTATGTGATTGGCTGCTCACTGGTTGCCCAACCTGTCAACAATGATGAGACTTTGCAGCTTGCATTCTCGGTAAATATTGAGTATTTTGAAACTAAAAGTAACCAGATTCAAATGAAATAAATCCTGTCCTAGTGCTTTGCAAGTTCAAACAGTTCAAGTATTAACCTGTGTAGGCATTTTTCTTCTCTGGTCTTTCACTCAAAATTCTGGTCCAGTTAAAAAAAAATTTTGAGTTACAAAAACCCTGCGGTCTTGTGGCGTTTTCCCCCAAATTCTAGCCCTGATGTAAATAGACTGACCCTCGTAGTTCTTACAGGCTGGTATAATCTGACATTTTTTTCACTGCAGTATTTCCACTGCTTATTTTACACTTGGTTACCTGTTCATGTTTGTTGTGTTGTCATTACTTTGAGAAAGACTCTGCTAGGGTCGAAACGTTGGGTCATTAATTAATTTTTTTGCATTTATACCGTAGGTCCTTTTGTTTGTTAAGCAGTTTACAACAGCTAAATCTATTTTCTCATCTTTATTTTGTCTGTAGATGTTTGGTGGTGATAAGGATTACATCTTACCAGATGATATGTGTAGCATCATGAACACTGCTTTTGGTATGGCTGAGGAAGAGTCGTTAAAACTCTTCAATCAAGCGGATACAGACAACACTGGCACAGTTACATACGGTAGGAAGTATTGGTATTGCTAATACGGTATTGCTAATAATCATTTTGCAAAAAGGAACCAGACTATTTTGTTCTTCCAGGCTCGGTTTGGTAACATCAATGGGGGAATTCAAGATAGCTGCACCATGATAAAGGTCTATAGCTAATCCGTTGCCATTAACCAGTTCACTCAAGCCCATTTCATATTCCATTTTGCGTATGCGATACAAATTTTGATGTTACAAGGAATAATTTGCATCAGTTGAAATGTGCTCATCTCCTGCGAAACATATGCGCGAAAACAGGCATGTGACGTAAAATTCGCTTCGCATTCGCAGGAAATATGAACCCGGCTTTGGGGATTAAATCCAAGAGCTCATTTGTTCATTGTTTGCAGTGCCTTTCAGAAAAGTGTAGGCTGAGTCACACTGCAGCGACAAAGAAAATGATAACGATAAGGACGCAAAGAGAACGCATTCTATTGGTTGAATTGCTCTGCACAGAATATGCCCACGCTTACTCAACCAATCGAGGGCATGTATTGATAACGTTTTCGTTCTCGTTATCGAGGCCGGTGTGTGCTAATTTTTTCTTCTAATGACGTTTTCTTGCGTCCGACTCTCTCAGATGAATTTAAGGCGTATGTTCAGAAGAAGCCAGAATACGCCAAGTTGTTCACGATGTACCAGCGCCTAGCGACGCTACCGGAGACCATCGAGGCAGACTTCAAGAGTGACCTCTGCCCTCCACAGGGCAACGTGGATTTGGAAAGATCGCAGGCCGAACTGAAGCAAGAGGGCGCTGTTTCTAAGACGCAGGATGAAAAGAAACGAGACTGACACAACGCTGGTTTGGCTCCGATATCGATGTGATGATAAAGTCTTTCCTAAAAACCTTACCTCCGTGATCAGGTTTACTAGGCCATAAATATTTTTCTCTGTAAATGGGATAATTGTCTTGTCTGTTAATCCAAAATTTAATCAAATTTAAGGGATAGTCATAAGTTTTCAGCATTTTGTGGGAATGTACGAAGAGTACTACTTTTCAGGACAATTGTTGAGACTGTTGATAACTTTAGAAGGCCCCTTAAGACAAATTTGTATCATCCTTATTCTTTTCAAATGCCTCTAGATTTCCAATAACAATGTATTTTTGTTACCTTGAAGCATGTTTTTGTACATATTAAGTATGTTTACATTTTTCTTCCTTTTGGCAATATTACCATCTTTTACTGACCGTATTGTTTCGCAAGCTTACCTTCATCTTTCAATTTTGCTTCTTATTACTTGGAGTTTTATTCTAGAAAATTCAATACTTTTGTTTTTTTGTGTTTGTTCCATTTGCAGATATCATCGCATTTAAGAGTCAAGCCAATAGATTTTTTTTATTTTTTAAACAACTTTTTGTTTTTTACTAATAAAATCTTGCCTTTTATTTTAAATTTGTAAATTGAGCTGCAAAATAACCTTAACCAGTTACCAAAACCATAACTGCTTAAAAAAAAAAAATCCAGTATGTTTGATAAAAATGCTCTTCACTTTGAGATTAAACCTTGGTAGTAAATATTTGACCCTGATTCTGCTGCATCATTTATACTTTCACTCCTTGCAGAAAAAAAGAAATCTTTTTCAAATTTTAGTTTGGATATCCAACTCGCTAGACCTTCTGCATACAATGTAATTTGATTAGGGCGCATTCGTCTGGAGGAAAAAAGAAGGCTGTTCATTGGCGTGTTTCATCACCAATTTACCTCTAGGGTGGCAGTTAGATGACGTCAATGCATAAGATACATTCCTATATGTATGTGATTTTTCATTTTAACCGGAAATATAAACCCCTACAAACTTTTAAAAAATTTTTTTATAAAAAAACAAAATCAAAATTGTCACTGTTTTTTTTAAATTTGATGCATATGTTGAGATACACCAAGTAGGAAAACGGGGGTGGATTTCACAAAGAGTTAGGACAAGTCTTATCTCGAGTTAGGACCAGTTACTCGTCCTAACTAAGGACTATCAATGCAATTTGTACATCTCCTAGGACTAGTCCTAACCTAACTCTTTGTGAAATCGACCCCTGGTCTTTGACAGTTATCAAAGGTGTCAAGTGCTTTTAACTTGATTTTTAACAAATACCTTTTGTTTTTACCTGATGTGATTTTTATTTTTGCTGTGATTTATCTTGAAAAGTTTGCTTTTGCTGCATTTAGTCTGCTACGCACAAAACCTGTAGATACACCTTGAAAGAAATGCTGTGACTGATAACATTTTAAGTTTTTTTTTTTCTATAATTAATTTAGTTCGCTAACTTTTAGTTTAAAATGTTTTTAAAGGTAGTTTTCTTTCCGCATAAATTAAAAATTTAATCATATTTTCAGTGGATTCTGTTTAAAAACATGATATAAAAGGAGAATTAAGCCTTGAGGTTTTTGAATGGCCAAGTAATGCAATTTATGTAAATTTCCTTCTGGAAAAATAAAAAGCATTTCATCCAAGGATTATAGGGTAATTTCTTTAGAAAAAAAACAGTAGTATAATTTATTCAGAATAGTTAACTTATTATTAATGCCAAAAAATATCATACAAAAATAGTAGATAAATAGAGAGTAGAGACGATGAATACTTTGTAAAGAAAGTCGTTAATTTTTGCATGACTCAAAAACGTAGTACATGTATTACATGTTAACACAGAGGGATTGAGGCGTTTGAATAAATATTATCAGGGGCAGATTTCACAAAGATCTAAGATTGATCGTAACTGCAAATCAGTCGCAGTTGCTTAGTAAAGTGTGATGTCACAATACAAGTCACTATGGTGATGCAGACAAATTGTCTTGCGATGATTTTTATTGCTTTGTGAAATCAGCCCTAGATCACACAAATATTTTTTTTACAAGGTGTATGGGGAACTTTTGCATGAAAATACTGTAAATAATAGTAACAAATACTGTGAAGCCGGTACTGTGCTTGTAAATAATTCATTTGAAACGTTTATTTTTTGAGAAAATCAAGTTATACTTTGTCTGGGTATTGTAGATATATTTTGGCGGGAAATGGCTCCCGCTGTAATTGCTAGTTATATTGTTGATGGTGCTTCAGTGACCAAGGCCTTTTTAAATATTTTGAATACATGCACTTTTGATATATGGCTTCGATGGCCAGAATAAGCCTAAGCATCAGCCACATCATAAGCCTAAGCCAGAAGCCGCAGCCTTGGTTCTTAAGGGCCTAGCAACATGGCCAACACTTGCAATAACTGTGAACATGTGTTGCATATTTATGGGCTTAATGACATAGGCACACCAAGTAGACCCATGCACTAGAAATATTTCTTTTCTACATTCAGAAGTAGTAGCGAACTTGCTTTGGCCCAATTTCATTAAGCTGTTAGGCATTGCGTAACAAATTTCTTTGCTAAGCAAAAAATGAGTTGGGAGCCAGTCGCAACAATGTGAAGTGTATGGATTGTTGGCTGGAAACCTGTTTCTGCTAAGCAAGATTTTCCTGTGCTCATCAGGTTTTTGTGATTCCACTGGCTTTATGAAATTAAGCCCTGGTACCTGGAGTTTTCCCAGCAAATTTTTCACGTCGCAGCTTAACCTAGGTATTTCTATAAAAATGTACCCATTTGAAAATAAAAGATTATCATTTGTTTTACTCTTTTAGGGGATCCATCATCCTTCGTTTTAGAGAATATTTTTGAAAAGAGTTCTTTATATTTATCATCAAAGATAGCCCTTAATATATTTGGTGCTTACTTAAGTTACCAGTAGATAAACTTTGGGTTTAAACAGGCTACACCTTGTTTCGTCTGAAATTATATCTGAACTGTTTGTTTGCAGAAATAAATGTATGAAGATATGAACTGATCAAAATTATTCCCGAGTTCGTTTATTTTTTCATAAAAATTATACCTTAATGAGCTGATTTGTCATAAATTTTGATATTCTTATACTGTGAACAATTTATAGATTCTTTAATGACTTCTTCCGATATTTTTGTGTAATGTAAAGGAGTACAAAAATGATATAATAAAAAATAACTGTTAACAATAAAAGCGATTGCCAGTCATCAATTTATAACGTTGTTCCAACCTGAGAAAGTTACAATATGAAGAATGAACAATAGGGCACAATTTCAAAGAGCTGCTAAAAAGCGGAAAATAGTGCTTATTTAACTTTTGCTTAGCAGAGAAATGAGCAGGACACCAGTCACAAATTGTACATGGGACATGATAACTTGGCTGGTAACCTTGTTCTGGAAAGCATGATTTTGTTGTGCTAAGCTACTTTTTGTACTTCAGCAGCAGCTCTATGAAATTGGGCCCTGGCTTACTGCACATGTCAACTTCCAACCCCAGGCTGTGATTGGCTGACGAGTATGCCATCTACCACACTATTGGCTTGTTTTGAAATTTCGTCCAGCACCCTTTGATCTGTAGCCTCCACTCCAACCACATCTTCAGATGTTGAAGGTAAAACCTTATCACTGTGTATAGCGTGTTGATGACTAGACTCTTTACCAGATACTCTTCGTAACTCATCTGGTGTTGAACCTTTTTCTACAGCTTCATTCGTTGAACTCCTAGTCTCATTTCCAGGTGTTTTTAAACCATTGTTTCTATCATCCCTAGATTGCTCTGGGTGATGATTAGTCTCTTTTCCAGCACCTTCAATCGGCTTTCGATGCTGTAAAGGTTCATCATCTAGCAGACCCTGTACGTGTAACCAAACTTTTGCTGCACACTGCTCCGCATAGTTTTTACTGTTCTCCCTAAAAAGAAAATGACGATTGCTGATAAATGCCAAGTTTTTGATGTAATAGATGTTAAATTTGCATCAGGGATAAAGAATATTATTATTTTTTGTTTTTTACCCATACACCGATGTGTGTTAGCACTGTATACTCAGTACTCAGTACAGTTTTTGATACTCGTTTAGAATTTAAATTTACAAACATTTCAGATATTTGTGATTAGATCGTTGGCCATTAAGACATTAAGCTACAGGCTTTGTTCAATGCAATAAATCTACCCTTAACAAGAGGTGACTTTCCCTAGTGTTTCTTTTTTGTTTACGAAGTATCCTCAGTCGTAACTTTGTTGATGCTGAGCTGTTGAGCTTTTACTCCAGTGTGGATGGTTGCCATGGTTTCCTCGGTCTTGTAAACTAAGTTAAGGCCAAATAAAGAAACAAATACCAGTTGATCGTCACCTCCCTCATCCTTTTTTGAGGCCATATCCTTTTTTTTTTATACTTATTTTTATTTTAAAAAAACTTTGTAAAAAAGGCAATTTTTTCTATGCATTTTTAGCTTAATATTCTTTTAAGAACTTAATTTCTTATAAGAATTGTTGGCCAGCTTGAATGAAAATGCTTGGTGGCACCTTTGAAAGAAATAAATAATAAGAAATAATAAGGCCCTCATCCTCCTCTTTTTGGAAAAACCTGGACAATCAACTGGTATTTTTATTTTTTTTTACTTGGCCTAATAGTTTAAACTCTTAAAGCATCTTAGATGTCATCATTGGTGTTTTTTTATAATACCGTCAATATTAACATACCACTGTGAAGTTGTGTACTTTTTGCCTTCAAACGTCAAGATGGCGCGAAAGTTTCTATCGATCTCGTGCATTTCCTGGAATGTCAAAAAAAGATTCTTGTTCTAGACGATGTGACCTATGTTTACATTCAAACTGTCCTCTGTTTACAAAACACTGTACACATCATGTTTCACTGGGCAAAAAGACGCGTAGTCATGGTAAGATCGCGTGTACTTTCTAGTATGTGCACGAATCATGTTATGGTTTTGGAGTGACGTCAGAGGTCTTTTTGCTATAGAGTTTGGGTCTACAGGTGAAGCCTTTTTGTTTTTCTCAATATTCAGTTATAAACAGTTTGAAGAAGTAATTACTGCCCAATTAAATAAATAGATTGTCAAAACAGTTATTGGTTACGACCGCCAAAACGCACCTATGCTGAATGAAATCTTACCATTTTATAGTGTGGTTTCGGCAGTTTGTTGCGAGCAACCAGTAAGTTCAGAATATCCTTTGGAGTTTCAAGTCTAGAATACTCCCTCCTGAAAAATACATCAAATAGTATTTCTTTTATTTATTTATTTCCTCAAAACCTCAAAAAAAGGAGAAAGATAAAAAGATAAAAGTACATAAAATATACAGTAAAAGGGACATAACCACGTTGTTAAAGATAATTAAACAGGATAACCCTGAAACTCTCAAATAAATAGATTGTTGAAAAATTTCAGTACGAACAGAAGTAGTTCATAGGCTGTCATGGCCGAGTGGTTAAGAGTACCAAATTCAAGTTCTGGTGGTTAAGTCATCAGAGTGAGGGTTCGAATCCCGGTCGTGACACTAATTGTGCCCTTGAGCAAGATTCTTTACTGTAATTGCTTCTCTTCACAAAGGCGTAGAGGTAGATATTGTGAATGAAAAAGACTGATATTAGGTGATATCAAATTTTAAAAAAATTAAGAACTAACTTGCAATATTTCACGTTCATCTCAAACATTTCCGAGCCGTCATCCAGCTTTCGTTTCTTGACTCCTCCATGGCCAGACTCCGCCTCTTTTCGCTCTCGAGCTTCCCTGTGTTTCTTGCTCACTTCATTGTAGTAATCCTCCATTCCCCACTGCTTACTGTCAGATACAAAAAAAAAGGTGATTTTTAGCTGTTTTTTTATTATTTTATATCTCCTAAGTCAGTAACATTATTATTATATTTTCATTCATTTATTCTGGTTGTGAAGCCGAGGACTCTCAGAAAAGCGATCTTAATCTCTGTACTAGTCAAGAACCAAATAAGCCTTTTTGAGGTATGGCTGACGTGATAGGAGTGTACTATTTGGTTTGGGTGTATACACACAAATTTACCCCAACCTTATAGTGTCATAGTATTGTCACCACCATATCTCAAAAAGGCTTATGGAGAGAAGACAATGAAGAAGTTTCAGTTATAGATGTTGGAGGAAACCCCCAGAGAATGAGTCCAGGAAAAACCCACTCAGTCAGGTAGGAAATGAAAACCAAATCCACATAGTGCCCCCGGTAGGATTCGAACTGGGGTCCTAGATGTTGAAGGCGAGACACAATACCACTACACCAACCTGACCGCCCTAAACATTGTTGACTTCTTACCATATCTGAGCAAGGCTTTGTGCTTTTAGAAGCGTTTGACCGATTTCCTGCTCTTCGCATCCATGGAGCAATTGTAAGACGCAGAACTTAGTGTTGGAGAAGACACCTTCATAGTCTACAGCCTGTGAAAGTAGAGAATAAATTATCAATTGATCTCCTCAAGAACCTTCAGAGTTTGAGGCTTGTTTGTTTGTTTGTTTGTTTAGATGATCTTCTCGTTAAGGGAACTCGGCAAACTCCCACAAGGGGATATAACAAATATATAACATATCATAGTTTTATGTTATGTGTTGCGCATAGAGGCTCCTGCACTATGGGCTATATAAATGGCTTGTATTTAAACTATTATCTTTATATGCTTACATATTTCAAGTAATCTCTGATGAGTTCATCCTGAGGAAGTCTTCCTTCCTTCCTGAAGATGGACATATCCCACTGGGCTTCCCGGGCAATCATTACGGACGACGCACCTGTCTTGAGACGGAACTTCTCTATATCTGGATATGAGGTAATCTGATCCTTAGAACCACCGCTGCAAAAAATTAAAAACAACAAAATGAAAACACAGCATTTTCAATTTTAAGCCAACAGCTTTGATCCTCCCCGCTCAATTGTGCATCCCTCCAGTAAAACTTAAGCTCCACCACCACCAATAGTCCAATATTCTCCTGAAGACATACCTAAGCATATCTGATCTTGTTGCTATATATACCTCCTTTGTGCGGCCAATTTTGGAATACGCTGCACCCGCCTGGTCAGGTGCTTTGTCAAGTAAGCAGTGCAATGATCTGGAAAGGGTGCAAAAGCGCGCATGCAGAATTATTCTTGGCAATGACTACGTGCGCTGCTCAGACGCTCTACAATTGTGCAATATTGAAACACTGGTATGCCGTCGTAACCACTTGTGCCAATCTTTTGCCAAAACTCTCCCTTCATCAGTCCTAAAGCGCCTGTTGCCACAGAGGTATGATAGTGGGTACCAACTTAGGAACTCCGGACTTCTGGGTCAGTTTAAATGCCGTACAGAGCGCTATAGAAAGAGCCCTCTCCCTCACCTCACACGCCTTTTTAATAACTGATTTGCAATATAATGCAGCTTGTTATGCGCCCTTTGACTTTGCCAACAATATTTTTTATCCAGGTTTTTTTTTTTTTTTCTGCAACTTTCAGAACATTTTATTTTATACATTGTAAATATTTGTCTCTCCTTAATCAATTATCAATCAGTGTGTTTTTTCCTATTTTTTAATCTCTGTATATTTTCCTGTAATTCGACCTCCGGTCGCCATTGGAATTTGTTTTTAAAATAATAAACCAATTATGAATGAATGAATGAATGAAAAAAGACGAGCAGAGTATACTTCTGAAACGTTGAGACCACACCGTCTCTTCTCAGAGCAAACACTCCCACACAAAAACATTTACACATGGTGGTACCCGCAAGTTTACTATTTATTTACAGTTTCTTCCTATGTATCTGCACCAAGCAAAGCTTCAAACAATGCCAATAGCGTATGTCCGTCCCTCAGAAAATAAACTGTTAGAGATAGATGCATGTTAAACAGTTTCATAAAATTTAGACCAGGGCCCAATTTCAAGGAGCCGCTTAAGCAGACAACTGGGCTTAACAACAATTAGCAGGAAACCAGCCAAAGATGGTACACATAACATGTTATTTTGGCTGGTAATCTTATTCTGATAAGCAGAATTTTGAATGCTTAGCTACTTATTGTAATTCAGCAGCTTCTATGAAAGTGGGCCCTGACACTTACTTTGCGATGACTGGGATTGTTAGTGCTTCACTAATGGTCTTTATCATGTCACAATTCACAGGATGCTGTGGTCTCTCTCTCTTTGTGCGTCCATGAACAGCCAAAGCTGCCACCCCTGTGCTCTCAATGGTATGTGCCAAAGCTAAAGTGTCTTCAATCTAAAATACATGAAGAAAATCTCATTAAAATGCAAAAAGTTGTTTGTTTCTCCATACAAATAGTAATGATCATTTTAAAGTTTACCTTTTCGCAACTATTGATAACACTCTAGTTTCATAGTCTAAAGAACTTGTTTTTGTCTTTTCCCCTTGAAATATGTTTTCTGACATTTTTTTGTCAATGTCCATTACAAATATTTGTTCCGACTTACCGAGGGAAGAATTCTTATTTTGCAGGTTACAGGTTTTGAAATTCCTTGAACTAGGGTTGTCAAAATCTGAAAATAAAGTTGAGAAAAAAGGTTTTAAATATATTACAATATCTTTTTTTAAAAACAAGTTCATTTTCTTATGGAAACTGAAGCATTGCATGGTGAGATTTCAATGAATCTGGTTTGTGGTAACATCATGTGTATATATACTTGCTAGGTAGATTATGTTCTTTTGAGAATTTGTCTTCCTGTTTATTCTACTGCAGCAGAGTAGATTGCCGGGAGACTTCTCAGTTCTGAAAAGAAATGTCCTACTTATTAGAACTACCTGGACCTAATTTCATAAAGCTGTTAAGCAGAAAATACTAGATTGACAAATTTCTTTGCTAAGCAAAAACTGAGTCAGGCACCAGCTACTACAATGGAGAGTTGCACTGGTATTCTGTTTCTGCTAAGCAATACTATTTTGCTTAGCAAATTGTTGTGTTGACAGGCTTATGAAACTCGGTCATGGGCAGAGGGTAAGAAATTGGCCGTGACTTCGCACGTGAAGTCCCGGCCAATTCTCTTTATTAACTTCACTACTGCGGAGCGCGAGTTCATGTTTTGCTCTAAAACACATCCAAGAACAGCAGGCTTTGAGGGGGAATTGAGGAGTTTTTGACTTACTTTGTGGATTTCCAGCGGCCGAGTGAGTAGAGCTGCACCCATACCTCCTTTGGTTGAATACTCTTTTGGGCAACCCATATTGATGTCAATGCCTGCTACATCATTCTCTCTGAGTAGTAAAAAGCCAAGGACAAATAAAATGAATGGAACATCAAAGTAAGAGTGAAACCAAAATAATATTCTTTGTTCCCGATGCAAATATTCGATCAATTAAATAAACATACATGAACCCTGTTGTTACATTTGGTGTCTGAAGAACAAAATTGCTACAAAATATGCATGATCAACTTAATTTTTATAAATTGGTTTTTACCCCTACACCGACATGTATTAAGTACTTCCTTGAGTTCTGTGAAAAATAAACCACCGACAAAAAACTTTGGTAGGATTGGAACCTACGCCCTTTGCATTGCGAGAGCAGATGTCTTACCACTAGAACTCCGAGCTAGCCCAATGGCTACAGGCGGTTGGAAAATGGAATATTCGTGCTCGTGGTGTACGGGTAAAAATTATACTTTAATCATAAAACCTTATACAAAAATGAACATCTATTAAAACTTAATTTGTCATCAAACCCCAGAAGCAAGACTTCCATCAAATTTAAATCTTACACAAGTTTAGCAACGGCTAGAGCTCGCTGTGGGTCAGAGGTTCCCATCTGGAGAACCACTTTATCCTTCTCTCGCTCACATGTCTGGAAAACAACTATGTCATTACTCATCACAAAGTCTACGGTGCCCAGAATATCTAGAAGGAAAAAACGGAGAAAGAACAACCAAATTGGAAAAAGTTATTGTGAGTAGAACTGCTGTAGCTACTACTGGTGATTAATAATAGTAAATAATTTTTTTAAAGCGCATTTTACAATAACCATTTCAATGTGCTTTGATAGAAACAACAGTCAAGGGCTAGACTAGTCTTGGTGCAAGAAATTCTTGGTGACTTGGTAAAACTTGCACATACACTCAACGCTACACACGTCATGACCATTCCATTGAAAGAGGGCATTTCTGTAAGCCGCGATCCCGCCAGTTTTGAGTGTGGTGTGGTGGGGTTATCTGGAAGTTTTATAATTTGATAAGTAATGTAAGTGGCAAGGAGAAGTGGAGAGGGGGGCAATTGAAAAACAACGTATTGCACCAAGACTAGGGCGATACTTTTAGAGGCAGTCTAGTGACACTGCAGAGCCTACCCGACAATCTCCCTCAAAGGACAAAGGGCTTGTAATCATCACTAACCAGGTTGACCCGTAAAGGTCAAACTAGTTACTCCTTGCCCAAAATAAATGTTATTCATTCTTACCATTCTCAACTCTTCGGCAGTGCAGCAACTTGTGGTCAATCAATTCCTGCGAAAGAAAAACAAATAATAAAGTTAGTTTTAGATAGGTTAGACAAAAATGGTTTATAAAAAAACTATTCCCGCATCAGCCCTCAAGAAAGACTCTGCTAGGGTCGAAACGTCAGGCTATTAACTATTTTGTGAAGTACTCCTAACCCTCAAATGACAAAAACAAAAACAATTAAGCAAAATACACCATCAAACAATATTTTACATTCTGAACTAAAATTGTGTTTTTCTTGCGAACTACTCTTCAAATACTTGGCCAGAATTGGGCACATCTCACAACCTTCTCAAGGGTTGGGCATCGTATTGGTGTGGCATACATTAGGGTGATAGTCCACAATCGCATTAGGTGTCATCATCGACGGTATACCCCAATTTTCTTGAGGGACTTCTAAAAAGTTGTTGTTGATTAGTTCTTACCTCACAATAGACAATATCAGCTCCGTAATCCAACGCCAGCAGCCTCGCTGGTAATGTTCCAATTCGTACCATCGGAGCTAGAATAACCTTATTTGCATATGTTAATCTATTACCCATTGCTTGATCTGTTATTGGTGGTTTCTCAGACATTGTGTAACCTGTTGTGGGATAAAAATGAAATATGAAATCTTAATTGTCTGTAATCTGTACTATCGTCATCATTAGACACAGTGGAAAAGTTTCCTTATGGCGCCACCACTTTTTCATTCGAAATAAAATAATATAGTATCTAATTTACCTGATTGATATATCCCTTTTTGTAAAAATGAGTGAAAAAGTGGTGGCGCCATGCGGAAAGTTATCTGACCCAGTAACTGGGGCACTGTAGACCTACTAATTTTACCGGTCATTACTCAGTTACTTTTAGTACAACCGATAAATCATTAAATGACAAATATTCAAAAAGTACGACCGATAATGAAAAAAAGAAAAAAAAAGGAGTACAGCGCACCAGTTACTGGGTCTACCTCAGTCCATGGAAGTAGAAATAGGAGTAACCCCCCCCCCCCCAAAGTTCTAGGACTCCTAGTAGGAGTCCCCCCCCCCCCCCCATTAACAATGCCCTGTGCTAGTGTGCAACAACCAACGTGAGCTTAAAATGGCTCTGTAAACTTGCGTAACAAAACACGGAAAACACTTTCACTTTCTGTACTTTCTGTACATAAAGACTGACTTATTTGCACATCTTTAGTTGACTCCTTAAGAAATCGGTGAAAACAAATACTTACAAGGAAAAACGTGAAAAACTGTACTCGAGAATTTGGACGATGGAAAACTTGTGAAGAGCAGCAACAGTGTCTATTCAGTGACTATTTTATGTAATTTGTATGGATACCTTCAAGCATCCGTGATTGATTCTCCCTGCAATTTGTTTTACAAATCATAAAACAGCCGTCGGTATTTCAACTAAACCAAGATGGCGCCGCCCATTAAAAATAAATACAGTATTCTCCTGCCGACCTACAATGAGCGAGAAAACCTTCCGTTGATTGTATGGCTGATCGTCAAATCGTTTGCTGAAAGGTAAATATTGTCCAGCTTACTAAGGGTCCAGGTTTTAGGGGGAAAAGATCTCCGAAAGACATCAACTGAGACTTTTTTACGAGTATGAAAAAAGACGTGACGTGGATGGATCGTTTGTTATTGCGTCAGAACATCATAGTATAGCGCAAGGACTCAAATGTTAAACAGTGTAGTACAGTGACTTAGTCAACTCGACCTAAATGAACTGGTTCCTATTTTATGTGACGCCTTTCTTTTGAAGAAGCATTTAGATTATTATTTTTGGTTTAAATAAAAACATTCAAATATTGCAGTCAAAGGCCGGCTGAATTATGTTTAAAATAAAATACAGAAACAGCAGAGCAGAGTTTATTTATACTTTTTTCTTTTCTATTCAGGCCTACAGTGGAACACTTAGAACTACAAAATAGTAATTGTAAACATACATAAAAACTATAGTCTTTGTGATTATGTAAATGTAATAAATCTTGTAAAAGATACCTTTCACAACTGAAAATGGTCAAGCAAGGTCAAGGAACTTGTTGGAATTAGTTTTTTTTTATGGGACGAGGGGGGGGGGGCACAAAATAATGTAGCTGGGATATAGCTGTGAGTGTGACCATGTGTGACATACAGAATGCTAGTAGTAGCACTGTAGGAAAAGGTTCCATGGTTATGATTGTCACATGTCATTAAATGAAGTTTAGAACAGTTTTAAAATACTGTTGCTCTTTGCAATGTTTTATAACTGTGTATGATTTAATAAAAGTAATTTTTTAAATTTTATGTTAACACAGTGGTTTCAACTATGAGATTATTGTCATTGACGATGGAAGTCCAGACGGTACCCTGGAGGTCGGTAAACAACTTGAAAAGTTGTATGGCAAAGATAAAATTGTAAGTAAAGTTGTTTGTTATTGTCTTTGTTCCATTCATTGTAATATTTTCTATGCTAATATTTGGAAGAACACAATGCTTACAAAATAAGATGGTAACTTAGCAGCCTGTAGCTTCGAACCCACCAGAGCCTATTTCAAAAGTTAAATCATTTCTGTATCAAAATGTTTTGTTCTGAATAACCAATGCTATATTTGACTCTCTGAAGTCTCTGGCAGGCCTGATACTTCAAGGAGGCAAGGAAAGGCGATTGCCTCCCTGCCCCCTGGTCAATGCCTTCATGCCCTTTAATTGCTCCAGTAGAAATTTACAATTTCATCATAGGGTGCCCTTTAATACCAGCATACAGGCCTGCCATGTTTAATAATTTTAAGCCAACTATCCTTTAGGTCTAGATGGGAGGGGTAGGTTTCTGGAAGGGTGCGTTGAGGTTTCTTTAATAATAACGCTTGGAATACAGTATGTGATGTTGGATGGGTTAGAGTTGAAGTTAAGTCGAGAGTTTTGAATTGAGTGATCATAAATGTTTGAACAAACTGTAATAAAAGATTCAATTTATTTTAAAGGTGTTACGACCAAGAGAAAAGAAGTTGGGATTAGGTAAGTGTGTCAACAGGTTTCCATGAAGTAGGCCTACTGATTGAAATATATTTTTATAATTTGAGTTCAAATTTTCACAGATTTGTTTACTTTGTGCATATATTTTGAGATACACTAAGTGAGAAGACTGGTCTTTGATAATTACCACAGGTGTCCAGGTCTTTAACCCAATTTAGATGTTAATATTTATGTGAAATTTTGAAATAAATGAAGTCTCGCTCCTTATTACTGTTTAGGTACGGCGTATATACATGGCATCAAACATGCCACTGGTAACTTCATTATCATCATGGATGCAGACTTATCACATCATGTAAGTTTAAATTGTTATCAATGGGAGGCCTGTTTGATCGTGTAGTTGGAGGAAATAATCCACAGTGCATAGTTCGATATGTTGCTCATTAGATATAAAATTTTCAAAAAAATAATGTCTAAAACTGAATGATTATTCTTACCTCAAGATAATTTTATAGTGACCACAAAAAAAAACGAACCAGTAAAGCCCGGTTTATACTTTGAATGCGAATGTAAAGCAAATTTTGACGTCACATGGTTGTTTTCGCAGGAAACATTTCGCAGAAGTTGAGCACAGGTCAAGTGATACGAATTATTCATTGCGATTTTGTGAAGTTCAAAATTTGTATCGCATCCACCTGCACAGGAAGTATGAACCGGGTTTGCCTTTTTTGTCTTTTTGAGGTTTGGAAAGCAAGGCTGGGAACAATGCTGTTAACCATTTTTTGTTTGCATGATGTAACATTCTGCCTTGATTGTTCCCTTACAGCCAAAGTTCATCCCAGAGTTTATCAAGTAAGTAAAGCTTTTCTTTTCAAAGTAAAATAAAAAGACTCTTAAAAGTTTGTTAAATAAGTAAGGACCAGTTAAAAAGCTGACAGAAAAGAGAAATGACAAGTTAACTGGTGTCTTGGCTAGTCACTGAAGAAGTTAAGGCCAAACCTTGACCCTATTCAAAATTCAAGAATAAAACTTTTTACCAAACCCTGAAAAAAAAGATCAAATAAGATGCATTTTCTTCTTCAGGAAACAGCAAGATGGTGATTTAGACATTGTATCCGGAACACGCTACGCTGGCACAGGAGGAGTGTACGGCTGGGACTTCAAAAGAAAACTAATCAGGTAACTCAGGGAGCTTCTAAAGCCATACACTGGATACCATTGAACAAAAATCTTCCTGCAATGTATGTATTCTGAGTTATATAATCTCAGTTTTGGAAACTCTGACTCACGGAAGAGAAAGAGTGTGTAACCCCCCGTTTCAGTGCCGCGACAAACCAAATTCTGAATTAAGTACATGAAAAGTTTGACGTCTGAAACAGTTGGGAGGGACTGGACGTGCTAGAAGTCGAAAGAATCGGAACGACTAGAGTTGCTCCTAATCTATTTGGTTTTGCTTGGTTTGGCACGACTCTGGTGCACCTGTCTGAAACAGGAGTTACATTCAATGTATTCTAATCAATGTATTCTATCAAATAAAAAGGTGTACTAATATTGCAGAGAATTTCCGAAGCGAATGATTATTTTGATGTGTTTTCTTTTGGCAGTCGTGGAGCAAACTTCTTAACACAGATTCTACTTAGACCAGGTGCTTCAGACTTAACAGGAAGTTTCAGGTAATATTTGGATTCCTTGTTGTAGATTCTTGGACAGTTTTCCAACTTGGCCATCTCTGCAGTGTTGTCTGTCTTTATCAAATTTAAATAGGGAAACAAATCGGCTCATGCCTTTATCGCACGGCCACGACACTGCCGGTTTTAAGAACTCGTCGCTACCCTTTTATGCCCTTATTACTCATTTGTCTTTCATTGCAGATTATATAAAAAGGATGTTCTGCAGAATTTGATCGAGGCTTGCGTATCCAAGGGTTACGTTTTCCAGATGGAGATGATCGTCAGAGCGAGGCAGTTTAATTACACCATTGGAGAGGTAAGATCTGAAGAGGTTCAATAAAACTGTCTTTCACCAATAGGTGGATTTTGTAAGCTGATTTTATATTAAACTCTCATACTGTATGATAATTTAATATCATTTACATTTGAATAATAAGATAAACTTTGCATCTTCTGTACATGTTTAGTCCCTCCATTATATACAACTTTTGCAGTAGCTAGACTTGTGGACAAGTCTGACGCGGTGATAGCGTTCCGACTCTATTCCGAATCTTCCCGTGCTTCCCTCGGTTTTCTCGTGAGACTGCTGGCCCCGCGAGACTACTGCTCTCACAACTAGAGAGTAGAAGTTGGCAACCAGCAGTTCGCGCGAGAGCAGTGATCTCGCAAGAGAACCGCCACAACTCAACAATCTCCCCGTGACAGACCATTAACGACTTGTCCACAAGTCTACCTTTGCAGGTAAACAGTTTTTAAAAAGAAGGATAACAGACTGGCAATTATTCATTTTGTTTTTTACCCATGCACTGATGTACGTTAGCACTGTGTACTCAGTACTTTCCCGAGTCCTGTGAACAAATCACAGGCATATTACTTGGGTGGGATTTGAACCCATGACCTTTGCAATTCTAGAGCAGTGTCTTACCATCTAGACCACCGAGATTGCCCGATAGCAAGAGGCAGTTTGAATCCTATATTTTAGCAGCATGGACCGCAATGATTTAATAGATAGAAATTTCCAATGGGTATGGAGAATGTTTTATAAGAACTGTTTATTATTTTTATTATTTTGCACAGGTTCCCATCACTTTTGTGGACCGTGTGTATGGCGAGTCAAAGCTTGGAGGGAATGAGATAATTGGGTTTGCCAAAGGTCTTCTCATGCTATTTGCAACAACGTAATGAGCGATACAAACTCTGTTAGGCCGTGGTCGAAACTGCGACTCCAGCTACAGCAACGGCTAGATTGCGCGCGTCTGCAAATTCTTCAACACCTTGAAGAAGCGCTGATGTAGCTGTAGCTGAAGCCGCTGTTTCGGACACGGCCTTAATTCAAGCACGAGTGGACTACGGAAAGATACAATCGTTTTTACATCCCATATCCAATAAGTGATGCAGACACAATATTATATAATTCTGTGTTCCACTCGTGCCCGTGTGATAATGAATTTATCTTCAAGCGAACTTGATGCACAGTTTTAAAAAACAAAGCAAAATATGCAGCATTAGAACAGCGCGATAGGAGAGGGCTTGATATAAGCTTGCAATATAGGTTAATATCCTACTCTTGTTGCTGTGGACTGACCAATCTGAAGCAAGTTTTCAAGTTTGCTTGAAGATAAGTTTTGACGTTAGTTTTTAAAAACTCGTTAATCTAAAGATAATACTATTAAATCAATTAGTCACACAAGGCATTTTTTATCTAGAGGCAACTTATATAACTGCCTTGAACATGTTGAAGGATGTTACTATTATTGTTATTATTGGTTTATTAAAAAAGCAAAGATGGCGGCCACAAAACCCAAGTTGCGAATGCATTATATGCAAAGAATAAAAATACTGTTATTATTACTATAATTACATTAACATTATTTTACATGCATTAAAGTTATACATACACAAGGAAGTAGGTATAAAAGAGAACAAAAAGGCACCACAAAACTGGGACAGCCAGTGAATTGTTAAGAAAATAGAACACTTCAAATAAAAAAACTATTATTTGTGATTAAGCATACTTGTCAAATTGGGAATACAACTGCTGTTAGATCTAAGGTGGTTGTTCCTATTGGGGGAAGCCATCCCCGGAGACTATAACTTGAATTTAAAATGGACTTCCCAAACTTTAAGAGGAGGCTTCCGAGTCTCTCTGATATTGGAGGAATGTTCAGTTTATTGCAAACGTCAGAATAAGAATGGTCTCTGCAATAAGTATGAGTCAATATATTATGGAAAGCTTTAAAGGCAGTGGACATTATTGGTAATTACTCAAAACAACTATTAGCATAAACCTTACTTGGTAACAAGTAATGTGGAGCTGTTGATGGTATAAAACATGTAAAACACTGTGAGAAACGGCTCCCTCTGAAGTGACGATGTTTTTGAGAAAGAAGTGATTTCCCACGAATTTGATTTTGATTTTAAGACCTCAGAAAGTACACAACTTCGTGTGACAAGGGTGTTTTTTCATTCATTTTATCTAGCAACTTCAACGACAAATGGAGCTCAAATTTTCACTTTTCACTTTTCACTTTTCAAAGTGAGAAGACTGGTCTTTGACAATTACCAAAGGTGCCCAGGGGTCGATTTCACAAGGAGTTAGGACTAGTCTTATCTTGAGTTAGGACAAGAGGATTATGCATTAGTTTTGTATATCTCATAGGACTAGTCCTAACTTTTTGTGAAATCGACCCCTGGGTCTTTAACGTTGCATTCTTTTGAGACACTCCAGCTGTTTGTGTGACTTGGAAGTTTATTCCAGAGTTTTGGTCCATGTACTGAGAATGATCTATCAGCAAAAGTGATGTGGCTTTGTATACATCAAAATAATAAACTAATTTGAATGTATAATTTGTTGTATTTGTACCCGTCTGTCTTATGAACCCTGTGTTTTGCCATATACATAACAATTGTTTTCTTTGATGAAATTTGAAATTGTTTAAAGTTTTTAAACATTTTGCTTTATTTTTTTTTAACAAATAGATGAATTCCTTAACTTTTAATTCTCAAGAGATCTAAAGAAGTGAAATATTTAATACATATTACAAATTATATTCAATGAGTATAGTAGGTGAGTTTGACCATGCTGGTGTCACAAGAAATTCTGTCCCGCCCCCGTACAATGGGTTCGGGGGGGGGGGGGGGGGGACATTATCTCCTAGGGGATTCTGTCCCCTTGGCTAGGGTTTTCTGTCCGCCAGGGGAATTTCCCCCCTCTCATTTTAGACTATATTAAATGCAGTACTTATATCCTTCAAATTGCAGGTAAATATACAAATATACCTTCTTAAAAACTTAAGCAATTACACACAATACCTTGTTCCCCGAGAAGTCATTAAAAAAATGTTTGTCTCTTTACGATATCATATTAAATTCTGTAGTACTTTTACAAACAGTATCTTATATGTTTTTTTCTCAAGATTTATACATCCGAAAACAAAATATACAGAGCATTTTCAATTCCACGTATTCCATACAGTGTGGACAAAATGATTAAATTCTGAACCAGTTTTACAATAATTTGTCTCTTTACGATAACATGTTCAATTCTGTAGTAGTCAAGTTGTTTTCCCTTTACAACAAAGGTAAAGTATTTTATACAAAAAACATCAAAGAAATTGGAAAAGAGATCAAGAGTTTTCTTGCCTTAAAAAGCAAAGATTATAGAGCGCCGCAAGGCGCAAGATGCGGAACTGAAGCTTTATCTACTGTTGGAAAGTGAAATACGCATGGGCGCCATTTCAGCAAGTGAATGTTTTGTTTCCCATTAATAGGAACGGTCATTGTCTGCACTGATCTAGTGTTGTATCAAAAGAGTTACTTGCCGAAATGGCGTCCAGTGGGATTTCACATTTCAGCCCGAGTTCCGCATATTGCGCCTTGCGGCGCTCTATAATCTTTGATAAAAAGTGCAAGTCGTTCACCCTTCAGAGAAGAACACGTGCACACAAAAACTCTTGAAACGAATAAACACATGTCGCGGGTTTAGCGCGTTTGCCTAAACGTTGGTGGCGCCGTTAAATCCAAGATGGCAGCGCCCATGGAATTTACGATCTGAACAGCGGTTGCTTTCACAAGTTAAATTTAGAGCTATTTGGGGAGGAAATCGATGTCATGGCTCTTTTAAGTCAGTTTTCGCGCCCGTTTATCCTTAACTTTCGACCTGTAAATAATGCCAGTTCTAATAGCTTGAGATTTAAGCACGTTTACAGTCGTCAAGTTCGTTACTTTCCGGTGAACAGCAGATCGTGTAATTTGAATAAGTTGAATGACCGCTGCTGCGCAGCAAGAAGATGGCAATGGAAAACTCCATGGATTTCAACAATGTTTTGTGATCGTAGGAATTCTACAAATGCTGAGGTGATTAATCTAATTTGAATATAAATCAACAGCAAAGATTCACAGTATTGAATTTGAATTGAATGAGGTCTGGACTAAAGTTGAAAAAAAAAAACAACAACAAGATCTCAAAAAAGTCAAAATTTTGATTTTGAAACAGCCAGAATACATGAGTTTGTTATTAATTACGTTATTAATTTTAAAATTTTAGTCACAATATTGTTTTAACTACGAGCTCATAGGGGAGGTAATTAACGACAGATAAATTGGTGGCGACGTGCAGAAGATTATCCCCCGTGGAAAAGTTTCTGTATGGTGCCACCACTTTTCCACTCGATATGAAAATCTAATTTGTATGAGATATCCCTTTTTGTAAAAATGAGTGAAAAAGTGGTGGCACCATACGGAAAGGCTTAGCCTTATAAGTTATATTTTATTAGTTCTTGAAGTTGGTCCAGGTGTGTAGGTTCACTTTTACAGTTTGTGTCACTACGACGTTATTGTTCACAAAACTATCTTTTGTCTTGGATTTCTGATCTGTTCCACAGAAGTACCATAGTACTTTAGTAGTGCAGTACATGTAAATGTACATGATTGCAACTTTATTTTAACACATTTGTCTGTTCATGTTTGCTGAAAACTCTAGTTAGTAGTGAACATAGATTCTTCCTTTGACAATTTCCTTTTTATTTCAATTTATGCAAAAGGTTTTCCTACAAAGTTCCAGAGCGATGAGTCAACTCTCCAAACCAGATGAAGACATCGATCGAATGCGTCGTGTGTTGCAACATTCTGGCGTTTCACAGGGTACCAGCGACACTGTTGGTGACCGTCTCCTGTATGAGGTACGGGCCATTTGGATGATGCGAATCTGTACGTTGCTCTTTTACGGAACGTCTCTGACGGGTCTGTACATGGCGCCAGACATTATTTCTACAGCCCTAGAGCACGAGGGGTTTAACAGTCAACTGATTATTGAAAGTTTTGGAATCTTCATGGGAGTTGTAGCGTTACCGTTTCTGCTAACGAGATTCAATAGAAGACTAGTGTTAAAGATGTACTACAATCAACAGCGCAACTCCTATAGTGCCATGACAATGTCTGTCTTTCTGAGAATGAATCGTGTGGAGTTTCTACGAGAGGACATTGTTCGTCCTAATCAGGGCAATTCTATTCTGGGGTATTTTAACCTGACGACGGTGAAAGCAAAGGGTCGTCCTTACTTTGTAAATCCGTACAACTTCAAACTCCCGAGTGATTACAACCGTCTTATGGGATACGAAAAGGAACTTTAAAATCCAGTTTGAAATTCTAGACATTTATCAAATACTCACTGTCGGTTTTTTTCTCCTTGAAATCTACCAGTATGTCATTTTAAATTCAATCATTACAAGCAATTGTTTAAGAAAATTAAATAAGTCTAAAATAAGTCAAATTTGTTTGGGCGGGGGGCAGTGGATGACAACACACTACTGCGTGTTTTGATAAATTTGATTGAACTGAATTATTAAATGCGACAAACCAAATTTTTAAGTCCCTGGTTGTCCTTCAAAGTGTACTTGGATCCCTTCTTTACCAATTATCTCCCTCTGCACAAGATACCGACACACATAACTTCTTCTTTTTTTGGGGGGGGGGGGGGTTGGGACACCAGATAACACCCAAGATTGCACAGTAGGACAATATGGATTTAATTACAGGTCTGGTATTACATTTAGCTGGAGGCAACTAAGGTCATTGCCTCCATTGCCCTGGTATTGGCTGTAATGCCCCTTCAAGAGTTTCCCATAGACTTACAAAATCTTCCAATGGAAGTGCCCTTTGCAAAATGAAAATGGCCTTGCCCTCTCAAAGATGAAAATCCAGTCCTGAGAGTGTAATTGTATGCTGCTTTGTTTAAACAGAATAGAATTTGGGGTTCTTCAAAATCTGGTAAATAAATTAAGATTTAACCCAATATAAAGGTGTCGTATTTCGATTGTGTTACCTCTGAATGAAGTTGTGTATGGTGTAGAAAAATAATGAACAGGCCAGGGGTCAATTTGATAAAGCTGTTAAGCACAAAATATTGCTTAGCAAATTTCTTTGCTGAAGCAAAAAAAGAGTGGGGCACCAGTTGCAACAATGTGCTTGTAGCCAGCTTCTCTAAACAAGATTTTTTTTGTGCTTAGCAAGTTTTATACTTGCAGGCTTCAACTTGAGCCCAGCCGTCGTTTTAACCATACTCATCCTTGGTACTTGATCTTGGGACTTACGACAAGTTAAGTTCCCTATCTGATAACGTAGGATGCATTGAACCCATCCTGACTCAAGATAGGATTTATCCTAGCCTTTCCTGAAATCAGCCGCAGGTCTTTTAAAAAAAGAACATTTTTCCATGATAACTGTTGCTGTACTTCTAAAAGATGGCTAAGAAACATTTTACCAGTCACAAAATAAAATAAAAAAATCATATTTGATGCAAGTGTTTTAGGATTGGATAAAGAACCACTCATCCAAGTTTAGGGTCCGTGTTTATGAATGACTTTACAAAAAACTTCTTTTTTTAAACAGTTAAATATCGCACAGTGAATATGTTTGAGCACTGCAGATTTAGAGGCTGTGGTTCAAAACAAAGACATTCATTTCAAGGATTGTGTTTGATTTCTTAAATGAGATTGTTTGCATTTCTTTAAAATCCTGCAGTTTTACCTTTTGTAGATTTTCGGCTTCATTTGTTGTCAAGTTTTTGAGAACGAACGTGAAAATAACTGAGCAATGTTTTCAGGATAGTCACGTAATTACTTTGTACAAACATACATGCTTAAATAATTTTCGTCTCCTGATACAAAAATTATTTTGGTGACATTGTTTTACTCATTTTTCAAAAACTACAGCACCTCAGCAAGTAATATTTTAAAAGGGAAGCTTTCTACCATCTTTATCTTCAAACCGTGTGAGTCTAATGTTAATCTGTGGACATTGTGTTTTGTGTTGTACAAAAAGTGACTTTTTTAAGAAGCATCCAGTATTAACCATATTGACTACCCACTTGACAAAAATTAAACCCACACCTTTTAAATAGTGTTAGTTTGTAGTTTAATCCATTTTACTCTCAGGAAATTTGTCTTGAAAGATTTGGCATGCACTTTTAAATATACAAACTAAGAAAACAATTTCTTAAAATTCAACTTCAATTCTAAAACGGGATTACTGTGTGTCACAAGTAACAATCTTGCCTCATGCTCTAAACAAGACATATTTTCAGCTGTTTTATTGTTGTGTAAATTTAAAGGCACTGTACATGGATGGTAATTGTCAAAGACCAGTATTTTCACTTGGTGTATCCCAACATATACATAAAATAATAAGCCTGTGAAAATTTGGACTCAATTGGTCGTTGAAGTTGCAAGAAAATGATGAAAGAAAAAACACCCTGTGTGCTTTCAGAAAGGAATGAAAGGATTCTGGCTAGAAGTCTTTTATTACTTTAGTGAGAAATTACCTCTTTCTCAAAAACTACATTACTTCAGAGGGAGTCGTTTCTCACAATAGTTTGTACTATCAACAGCTCTTCGTTGCTCATTACCAATTAAGGTTTTATGCTTAAATATATTTTGAGTAATTACCAAACGTGTACAGTCCCTTTAAGTGAAGTCTGAATAACAAAGTAAAATATGAAACATCATTCCAGTCTAGATATGTAATTCCTGCAAAATGTACATGTAAAGGCGGAGTCAAACTGCAGCAATAACGATAACGATCACAACGCAAAGAGAACACATTCTATTGGTTGAATTGCTCAAAGTAGAACACGCCCACACTCATTCAACCATGTGCGCCCTCGATTCACATTGTTAACATTCTCGTTGTGTTCTCGTTATCAAGGCCTGTGTGACCGGGCCTTTAATCTACAATTCGGTTTCTCTTTAGCATAGCAATCTTTAAATTTCCGAATGTTCTTCTTGAAAATAAAAACAGCGATTGTTTTTTTTAACCTTTTGAAACTGGAACGGTAAACTAGAAATAAGAAGTGAAAAGGTGAAAACACAACAACAACAACAACAACAACCCCCCACCACATTTTCTAAGGCAGTGTTGGAATTGAGGGCTGACAATGACTAGGCCTATAGCTTCATCAAAATGGCCGCCTTTCCTTGCCACAAATCTTATCAATTCTTCACACAGATTCATTCTTAAAGGAAGTGTGTACCTTTGGTAATTACTCAAAAAATATATGGCCAAAAACATTTACATGGTATGAAGCACTGTAGCTGTTGATAGGTTTAAAGGAACACGTTGCCTTGGATCGGTCGAGTTGGTCTTTGAAAAGCGTTCGTAACCGTTTTTTATGCATATGGGTAGAAAGATGTTGTAAAAGTAGAATACAATGATCCACACAAACATGCCTCGAAACTGCTCGGTTTTCCTTTTACCTCGTCGACTAACATGGTCGGCTAGTTATGGGAGTCAAGTTTTTGACTCCCATAAATGGCCGACCGTGTTAGTTCGCACAGTAAAAGGAAAACCACGCAATTTCGAGGCAAACTTGTGTGGATCATTGTATTCTACTTTTAAAACATCCTCCAACCATATGCATTTTATAACAAACGGTTACAAACGCTTTTTATAGACCAACTCGTCCGATCCAAGGCAACGTGTTCCTTTAACATTTTGAGAACCAATGCCCTTCTAAGGAATGTAGTTTAAGAGAGAAGAGAGATTCAAAATTATTTTAGTCTGAAAATGTTTCTGCATGAAATCGTTCTCAGACTGTGTACACATAACCAAATTTCGGCGATACCTCAAAAACACTACCACCTTTTAAAATGAAGTTTTCACTTGTTAACTTTATTGTATATATATCTACATTTATATTGGATTTAAACAATTAAACAATCCCAAATTCCTTTAAGACCTTCTTTGTTTTAACGGTATACGAACATTGCCTGACATATTGTCCATTTTTTTCAGCACTATACTCGGCAATTACCAATACCATAAAAAAATAACACTTTTTCTTGAAAAGACTTTACCCTTCAAGATTTACCCTTAGTTAAGCATAGATATATGTAAATGATACATTCACATTTGTTGTTATCATACAGAAAAAAAGTTTACTCATGTAAATATCACAAATTCCTTAAGTTAATTTTCCCTGACCTCCAACCCATGATAAACAATCTTTCCACAGACTTTATCTAAACCTCAATCACACAATGTAAATGAAGACGTGGCCTTTTAAAAAGTTGTTTTCCGACAAATGATGTTGTCCATATTGATTCAAATTAAAAGAAACTTTCTCCAGAAACTGAAGCAACATAATTTTTCCAAAATCGAGATTACCTTAAGTACATTAAAACAAGGGCCCAGTATCATAGAACAGCTTAAAAAATATTCTGCTTAGCAAAAATAAGCCAGGTACCAGTCACAGATTGTACAGGAGACTGGTAGTATGGCTGGTAACCTTATGCTGGCATAATTTTGTTGTGCTTATATTTTTTTCTTCTCTGAAATGAAATTAGGCCAAGAGCTCAATTACAGCATCTGCTTAGCAGGGAGCCAGTTAAAGAGTATACACAAAGCATGGCATTGTGGCTGGTAAGCCATTTCTGGTTAGTAAGATTTCTCTACAAAGAATTTCGCTCCAAGTGGGTTTATATTCAAAGATATTCAAACCACATGATTTTTTTTATTATGAATAATACATAATTTTTATTACCACTATCACATGATTTCTTACACTTTTTTATGACAGTACAAACTAGTCATGCATTAACTACTTTTTGTTATTTTGCTACTGATATGCTCTGCTTTAAGTTAAATTCTACTTTTGAGTTTGACTAAATAATACCTGGATTAATAATGGCTAAATATTTCTCTCAACCTAAGTTTTAGATTTGTAGCATTTATCTGTTCTTCTTTTCTAGACATTAACAAAACTCAACACACTGTCACTACAAAAATATAGCTGAAAATATTTTTTCCGTAAATATGTTGGTAGAAATATATAAATGTCTGAATTTATGTCTGTGTAATACATTGAACTTTAAAACACTTGGATTCTTCTTATTTAACTGTCTTTCGTTAAAATGAAAATAATACCAGAAAAAAATATACAAGAGTGATTTCACTCTGAAAGTTCTATTCTTTTCTACATGAGATTTGCATTACTCATGTGACATATGACACAGCGTTAACATAAACTTTACATAAATTAATATAAACCTAGTATAGAAACTTCCTTAAGATGGTTAAGAAAATGGAACCATTCCTTCTTGGCGAACCGACTGTAAGAAAGTATTGTTAGTCTTCAACTGTATGGCTTCGTGACAATGCTCAACGGAGGAGCCAATAACTGTAGTATCGTTGATCGACTCATTATGTCAGTATTTGGATGGGAGCCCATACGCCTCTCGTAATCATGACGTTACTATTCTAACCCAAAATGAGGCCATCGTCACACCACCACCAGTACCAGCCACATAATCCTAGTTGCAGTGGCTGCGCTGATGGCTTCGTTTTGGGTTTGAATGGTGATGTCATGCGTGAATAGTTAGAGAGGTGTTTTTACTTGTACGGTGTGGTTTGGAGTGGCTTGTCTAGAGTAAGCACCATTAACTGTGGTCTGGGGTGGAGTTAAGACTAGTCTTGTTTGAGTTAGAATGAGTTACTCGTCCTAACTTGGTCCTAACTTTGTGAAATTGACCCCAGTACTTGGATCGGAGCCCAAAACTTACAGTATGATTTGGGTGGCTAGTCTAGGGTAAGCACCTTTGAGTCCAAGGCCCTTTTCGAAACCACGGCTATGGCTTTTGATTCGGCACAGGCTAGCTTGGCTTCGTGGTTGTTTGGACAATTGTGCGTGCTTTGCGTACAAGCTCAGGGCTTCTGATGATAGGACGGAGCGTGAAGCCAAATCCAAAGCCAAAGCCGTGGTTTTGAAAAAAGGGCCATAGTCTAGAACACAAAACATTAAAGCACCATTGTGGTCGGTAGTTGGATGGGAGATTATTGTCTGTTTTGGTTGGTTTTGGCGGCTAGTTTTTCTTCCGGACAAACACCAGTTTGCACCTTGATGTATTAAAACCTTTGGATTAACAAAGTTATATAAATGCAGTATGTTGTGGTCATCCATTGTTTTACACTGTAAATGTTCCATTGTAATCAAGGGAATAGTAGAACTCAATGAATGCGCCATATTTTTGACCACGTGAGGGCGCTCTTTAACAGTTTTAATCAGCGTTCTGTCACTCCTGTTGCGTCATAGTTTTAAGATGTTGTAGAAGTTGATTATATTGGCTCCTTATTGGCGTCTTCATTTCCGTGATGGATAAGTGGTCTGTGGTGGTTATGTGTTCCAGTCTTTAATAACTGTTTTGGGTATGAATGAATTTACCACCTGGAAATTGAAGTGACAAATCTGTTTGAGAGTGCCCTCACGCGGTCAAAAATACGTCGCATTGAAAGCAATCAAACAAACAATAAAAAAGTACCAATGGAAGAGAATTGATTCCATCATATTTAACATAAATAAAGCAAGTGGGTTAATTGTGACTCAAGAATTATGATATGCACCAGCATGCTACAATAACTTATACATAGAGTTATATATAAGAACTAGAGGGCGCACGAGTGATGCTGCTTGCACAAATGTGACGGGACCCCAAGAAGACACGCGCACCATTTAGTATGCGCGTTGAATATGAAGTACACGTTGGAGTTTGTGTTTATTGAACGCTACGCAATGATGTTTTGTCAACCTACAAAATGGCCGCACACCGGGTCGCGTTAACACACACTGTGGATGCTGTTTTGTCAACTTAGAAAATGGCCGCACGCGCGCATGCCAGACAGCGTATATAGCCCAGTGCGCCCTCTAGTTCTTATGTACAACTCTATGACATAATACTACATCACTTCAACTAGTATTTAAGGAAATACTTGACTCAATGTTTCAATTAAATTAAAGTAATAAAAAAGAAGCAACCTCTGATACAACCTGAATGGATGCTTTGTACATTTGTCAAATGCTGGTGGTAAGTCTCTCTTAATAATAGCAAATGGAAGAAAAATAACCCCCAAATCAGCAACAAAAAACATATATTAGTCAGGTTTTTTTTTTTAAATGTTGTGCACAACCTTTCAGATTGATAGATTTTTTTGTACACAAGTTAAGCCATCTTGTTGCTTAATTATCATAATTTTAATTCTCAAGATTAAAAACTAGTTTGAGAAACTTGTCAACTAATTTCAAGTAAGATACGAATGATATATGCGATAGCACCATGCTACTTTCACCGCAAACTCATATCTGATAGCATTTTACCATAAGTCATTTCTTCTTTTAAAAGAATTTGCATTTTTTTCTCTTCTCTATTTGTCATTTTTACAAAACAAAAACCCGATGTCAGAAATATATACTTTGATAACAAAATTGAAAACAAAACAAAAAACTGAAGAAGTTGCGATTCGTACACAGTTTCTTCTATAACTGTTAAATACATTACAAGATATTTTTCAGGTTTTAAATACACGTTTCTTGGCTCTTTGCACAAACTTAGAAATGGAAATGATTATAATGTCTTATGATTGATATGATAAATGGGGCCATTAGGTAGTGCACTTGTGGGTATAACTGTAACTTATAGACTGCTACAGAAAAGGTTAAATTGGATCATTCCAACTTTTCCAAGTTCCATCAAGAACATTTTCGGAAAATGTTGTTGCATTTAGTTCTCTTTTATTTTCTGCTTAGTGTTTCAGCCCAAAGTGTCTTCACTTTGAAGGTTGGTTACATTCATGCTTGAGGCATATTGTGGCATGCATTACTTTACATTACAATATTATATAACAAAGTGTGATATGTATTCAAATCAAGTTTTCATGATTGATTTGATTATTTAGATAGCTACTGATGTTTTTTCTGAAAAGAAAAAAAAAATCATGTGCATTGATTATTAACTGATATTAGAAAGACACAGATTTATGTTTTAACTCTTTCAAAATACTTAAGATTATTTATACCCGGAGACACAACTGTTGTTAGAAGTGTTCTGGGAGGATACTCTCTATTTACAAAAACAAACAAACAAACAAACAAACAAACAAACAAACAAACAAACAAAACAAACACACAAACAAACAAACAAACAAACAAACAAACAAACAAACAAACAACCCAACAAACAAACAAATTGTATAGGTCAAAGGTCATTATTGACAAAATCCCACACCAAATAATGCAGATTGATTTTGTGTTTCTTGTGGTGTTTTGTGGTTTCCAGTTGCTATGGTCATACAACCTTGTAGGTGACCTAGATTGAACAGCTCCCAAAATGTTGTTCAACTTGCTTGTGCTGGTCTTGACTGGTTTGATCCGGTTCTGGCTTGTTGCACTGGCTGTACTGGATAACACACTGCTCAAGTGCTGGTACTATATGTCTTCTTTAGTTTTGCACTAAATTCAAAAGAAAAGGTAACTTCTTAGATATGGTTCTTAAAACTAAGAGCTTGTCAGAAAAGTATTTTGCACCAAAGCTAGCTAAATCAGTAAGTGGCCATCCATGGTCTTGTGATGTTGGGCGATTTCTTTTTTAAAAAAACCTTTAAAATTAGAGAAATTCCCCCAAAACAACAATGAATTCTTTTACCTTCTTTGTTCAGTAAGTTTGAAGAGCTTCTTTTGGACCTGTTCTAGCTCTGCATTTTTAACCTGGACAGTCTGGGCTGCTCGGGGCTCTGCAGTGGGGTAGTTAATCTCCCCAATCTGGCGGGTCAACTCTTGCGTTCGATCCCTCAAACATTGGATGGATGCATAGAGCTCATTGTCACCACACTCCTGGTACAAGGAAAGACAAAAGACGTTTAGTTAGAGTACTTGTAAATCTAAGCGTCTTTACAAGCAAACAATACAATAGTTTTAAGAAGAATATAAAAATGTAAAATCACATATAAAAGTACTGAGGCACCCGGCTTGGCGGGCAGATAAATGCTTGAGCCAACCTCCAGTGGGGGTGGTACATACACTAAAACAAAGAACCCTGGCAGGGAAAACCAATAGTGACAGAAAGTCACTTTCAAAGTGGCTGACCATTTGGTTGTAAAACCTCAAAAAAGCTAATATTCTACTTTTAAAACATATTTCTAACAATATGCACTTCATAACAAACGCAAGTGTTTTCATAGTCCAACTTGCCCGATGTCCCTCAAACAAAAAAACAAATCCAAATTACTCACCCCTATAACCCTGGTTTCAACGTGGACTAGCAGCGAGGCTAGCTCTAAAACCTCCGAGTGGCCGTTAAGTAACGGCACGGAGCGATACCCTGAAAGAAAAGAAATCGACACCATCCAGAATTAGTTTATGGACGCCAATTTTGTCCAAATCATTTCTAAAATATTTTAAAGACCATAGAAGCAGTAGTAGAATATAACAGAAGACGTTCTCTAAAGAACAAACTCTACCTGGCAAGTAGACACACACATGGTGTTACCGCAAACCAAATATATATGATTGAGCCTAATCTCAAGATTGCATTCTTCAAAATCAATTAAAACCAACCAGTGGATTTTGAAGGATTTCAAACTGCCTAGACACTCACCTGTTCGGATTGCCTTCAGCGGCATAGTTCGTTGACCCAGGAAGTTAGGGTCACCAAACATATCTTCATCCTGTACCACAAAGCGGATGAAGGCCAGGTCTCTATTCACGATGTCGAATTCACAGCGCTCATTGAAGAAGGGGTTGAAACCATTATCAGCTGGTAAGGATAAAACAAAGAAGTAGCAAAGTTAGTAACTACCAGCTAAAATGTAAATGACAGTTTGAAAACCACTGATGTAGCAGTTATCTCAATGAGATGTAGCGGACACAATGCTACAACACTATAAGGTTTGGGTAAATTTGTGTATACACCCAAACTAAACAGTACACTCCTATCACGTCAGCCATACCTCAAAAAGGCTTATGTTATTTATATACCAATCAACAGTCGCAGTGTCAATGGTGAAAAAAAATGCTTGAGTTTGTCAAATGCAAGATCTGCAAAGAGTTGTTCCTTTGGTGTCTTTGTAACAAAAAGTATACTCATGATTGTGGCTGCGCACTTTAACTTTAACAAGTCTCTTTGGGGTGTCGTGGCTAAGCAGTCAAGCATACTGGACTCCAGCTCTGATGTTTCTGATCAGCAGAGTGTGGGTTTAAGTCTTGACAGTTGTGTCCTTAAACAAGACACTGCAGTGCACTGAACCATTATTGTTTCATCCTTCGGATGGTACGTTCTCCTGCCTCGTTCTCACCACATTACACCTGTTCCAAGTATTATCATTCAACAAAATATTCTGTTTACCAATTGTCTGCGTTTTGTATTTTTGCGAGCTGTCACGCTCAATCCCGATGATTTCAACTTCAACAAACGGGCTGGCGATGGAGCGACCCGTCTTCTCCAAATGTCTGGCAGCCAAAATCTATTGGTAGAGGAAAGCAAACTCCAAATCATTGTAACAGCATTGTAATGTTGACTATGAAAAGCAAATAATCATTATCCAGTCAAGCCTTTAAAGGAAGAGTACAACTTTGATTTTTGGAAACGTTCGCTTGTTTTATTCCTATATAAATATAGATAGTTGTATTATTTCCATGTTAATATGGTATCTGCATTTCTAAAACAAAACCAAACTACTGTTTCATACAATTTTGTTCAAATATAAAAAACATGCAGAACAATCTGTCAGCGAAAATGAAAACTCTCTATTAACATGATAAGATACACACACTAAGAAATCTTACCGTTATAGTTAGATGAATTGGGTCCACACCAGTAATGGAACGGGGTTCATAGGGGTCAAAGTTTGGCTCTTGCATGCAGGGAGGCTTCAAGACGTAACCACAGCGGCCATTTAGAGAAAACAGTCCCTCGTTGATTTGCATGTAGCGATCTAAAAATGACATCAAGAATAAGTTTACGACTCTGACCCACACATGTCAAAGCTTCAAACATTACTATCAGTCACTCTTTTTGTCAACAAAGTGAAGTAATATTTTGATTATTTTTATTTTTTTATTTTGTATGCAAGTCGCCAGACACACAAGGCCTAAAGGCCACTTCAAGGTGTGGGCTACAATGAATTGTTTCCAGGGGCCATTGCCACCTACTCCTAGGGCTGAAACAGGGTTACCCCCTTTACAGTCCATAAGGATGTAGGCATGGGTATCATCCACTAGGAGCCACATACTCCTGGGGCTGAACAAGGTCACCCCTTTTACAGTCCATACGGATGTAGGCTTGGGTATCATCAATCAGACGCCTGGCTGGTAGGAGCAGAAAGCCCTACCTCTCCAACTTTACGTAGAAAGTGTCCCGACCAGGACTGGAACGAAGTATATACAGTAACAGGCAGTATGCAACACAGTTGCTTGCTTGATCCCATTTGGGAATCGTTGCCTGACTGATACAGAACGCATTATAAATAACACACCTGGGGTTTGGTAGTTGAGAGAGACCATTTGAGAACCACATGTCCAGATGGGAACCGGATCATAGTTAGATGAGTCAAAGCGTTGTCCTTTAGGATAGGTTCGGCTGACCTGGTAGAAAAGAAAATGTAATTTATTTATTTATCTTTATATTTTGTTATCCTGAGATAACATTTTATTGCTCTCTAGTCAAACATACAATATCACAAAAATAAAAATAATAAATAAAACAGCGTATGTTATGGGAAAATGATTCACAAGTTAAACTGTGTTAAACTGTTACAGTATGTTATTCACAGAGTACAGAATACTTGTTCAATTTCGCATCATCTTTCTGAGAAGTACCATTGACAACTGACAGATATTTCCTGCGGATATAATGGCTCTTCAGGTTTTTTTCTAAAAAGCTAAATCGCAAAGGACCTCTGTCGTTCATTTTCATTTATGAAATGTGAAAACGAGCTAAAAATACAACCAGAAATCTGCGATCTTCAAATAAATCCCTTCTGACTCCCCCAGTTATCAAAACCAAGTCGTACGGTTCCCGCTCTCTTCAATATGCAGCAGTTATTATTATTATTATTATTATTGATTAAGCCCAATTTACCTGGTGTCTGTTATACTCCAATAGGGTCTTGGACTTGCCTGCGGCAAGATAGCGCTCCACTTTAGTCTCTGGGAATGATGACATCTCAAAATAGTTGCCAGGAATGTCTAAGAGAAGGAAAGAAAACAACAGAATGAGAGAGAATTTTCAGAGAGCAGTGGGGCCACATTCCATGGCTCTGCTTACCGCCAAATTATAAGCTTACAATCACCGTTCTCTGCTTTCTGTGCAAGCGCCAAACTTCTGCGCTAGGTGTGTAAGCGAAGAATACCTTGTAACTTGAATTCCAAGCTTGCACAAGCAATAATTCACCGCTAGCCTGTAAAGTATGCTTGACGTAAGTGCGGAATTCCCTGCTTCCGAAAGCGCCAAATCTTTGCTTACAGTAAGGAGAGCCATGACATTGGGCCCTTGAGGTCTGACCAAGGTACTCGACAGGTGATACTGGACTATTTATCACCAGAAAGACATAAACAGAGACCGAAAGTCTCAAATTTATCTTTCCTAAATTCAATTATTTTAGCCTTTGAGAAATACTTGCAAGGGTCAGGCCATGAACTTTTTTTTCACTGATACCATAGGTCCTTTTGGTTGGTGAGCATTTTGCAACAGCTAATTCTATTTTCAAAGCAGGATCATTTAGCTTATTAAAGGTCAAACGAAACTTACTTTCTTCTCGGAAAGGAACTGCTCTGCAGTAGACGATCAGATCAGAGAATTCCTTTGCAATACGCATCTTGCGCTCATGTTTATTCTGATCTTGTTTCTGTAAGTCAGGAAAACATAAACAAATTTGTTTAGATCCACTTCCTATGCAGGACACCAGTTTTAACATTACTTTTCCTAACTGGTAAACCATTCCTGCCAAGCTAAAGTTTGCAGTGACACCATTGAAAAATTTCTTTTGAGTAAATGCAGCATCGTTTTAACTGATCAATTTGTCAAAAATCAAAACTTTGGTAAATGACTTTTTGTACACATTCTTGACATACTTAATATTTTCAAAAGTTTCCGGACCCAACATGTAATGGTTTCGTAATTACACTAAAAAAGCATGACCTTCTAATCAGTTTGCCATTTTGCATTTTCAATAAGTAGCAAATTTTATCCATTGAATTATATAGTGCTGACTCGGTGCCAAACACATATGGTATGAACTTTGCATTTTTCACGAACTGACAAGTCTGATGACCAAGTTACACTAGTTTCAGACAGGCGCTCCAGAGTCGCGCCGAACCAAATTTCTGAATTAAGTACAAGAAAATTTGACATCTGAAACAATTAGGAGCGACTGGTCGCACTAGAAGTCGAAAGATCAACTGTTTCAGTCGTTCAGAACAACTAGAGTCGCTCCTAATCTATTTGGTTCGGTCGCGCCTGTCTGAGACAGGTGTTAGTTTTTAATGCCATTAATTTTAGCGGTGATTAACAAGCCTACACCCTTTCCTTTAAGTAATCTTTTCCGATAACGACTTACCCTTTCCTCAGCCCTAATAGCAGCAGTCTCAATCATCTGAATCCAATCGCTGAGATCTTCACTTGACGATGCCGCTAGCTCTATGGAGGGTCTATGGTTCAAGCGGGTGATGCGGAAGACGTTGGGATGGGTGGTGCGTGATCCAGGGAGCGTCTCTGAAAAGCAGAAAGAGGTCATTCAGATATCAATGTATATTAATAATAATAAAAAAAATCATAAAAATTTATCAATTAATCAATCTTGCACCATATCCTGCAGGACGTTGGCTCAATGAGTTTTCCCTCTCCACTCTTGCCTATCTTGCGCTCTTCGGTGTTCCAAGTGCTTTTAGTGATGATGTCGTTTTCCAATCTCTTCCGAGGACTACCTGGTCTATTCTTCCCAGTTACTGTTTCAAGTAGGATGAGTTTGGGTTCTTATACAGCACATTTTACGATAACCTATCAATGCAATTTCAGAGATGCCAACATTTCAAATTCAAAAAGAATAATTTGCCCTCGGACAAGAAATGTCCTTACAATTTAGCATTTGACAGACTGACACCGTAAACAACTGCTGTTGTAATTTTAAGAACGAGCAAGAGACGGAGTCCTACCACTTGCCGTCAATTTGCCGTCAACTCGCTTGGTGCCGTCAACTCACCGTCAACTCCAGTTACTGTTTCAAGTAGGATGAAATTTGGTTCTTATACAGCACATTTTACAATAATGTATTAATGCAAAAATTGAATTTACATTAGTGTCCTGGTCATTGGGCTTATAACATTCCAGTAATCTTTCTCATCTCAATTTCAAACAAGGCATGATATCGGCGGGTAAAAACCTCGTCCCAAACCGTCTAATTTTGACTTTGCCAAGGTCCCAAAGCAGAGCCATGCCAACGAGGATTCATAGAACTGTTTTCTTTTTTCATGTTAAGTGCTTTGAGGCCTAGGATAAGGCGCTATATTATTACCTTTTGATTATTTCTGTTTGTATTAACTTACCCACACTGCAGCCTCTGATATCGATAGCTCCTTTCTGTAGAGTACCTAGTAGCGTAGACTCTGGACTGCCTGCATCATTGGGTTGAGTCTCCTCGACGTAGTTACATGGAAACCACATGTTCTTCTTACCGCCATAGTCACCTTGCCACCTTAAAAATTAAGGGAGTTTTCGAGGTGCGTTTCACACTTCCTTGAACATCATTGTATCATAATAATAATAATTTGTAACCAGAAGAAAATGAAGGTAGCGCTTTTGAGAACAGCAAGGATTCGAAGAAAAACCCTTGAGATCTAAGGCTACGGGACGTAGCCCAACTCAATGAGTTACTGGCATAAAGGAAAATGTTTTGTACTTTCTTAAATATCCTTGTGTCATACCAGGGCTTGAAGTTGGGAGAGAATTACACTCAACAGCAGGGCTTGAAGCTCGTAATAATTACTGGACTAGAATCGTTTTAACAAGACCAGAATTGGCAGAAAGTGAGCAAACACAAAGCTACAATTTGATTTAACTCTTGATTAAACACAAAGCTGTTCCGTGTCATTTGGCTTTGATTAAGCGCTCCAAACCGTTCAAGTGGGTTTGACGTTGATACATGTAGAAGTCCCTTCACCTTTAAAATGTCCTCATTTTGACCTAAAATGTGCCTATCAAAACCTAAAAATACCCTACAGTTTGGTACCAACTCTAAAACTACACATGTCTCACTACATAAAGCACCCCCTTATATTAAGGAACAGATCTAAAGTTAGTACATAAAGCATACTACCCCTAGTGTCAAGGAACAGGTCTCACAAACCAGTTCCTAAAGAGAACTAAACCCAATATCAAGGAGCTGGTCTTAAGTTAGTACTTAAACAAACTACCCCTCCTAAAGAGAATTAAACCCCATTTCGAGGAGCTGGTCTTAAGTTAGTACCTAAACATACTACCCCTCATATATCAAGGAACAAGTCTCATAAGTTAGTACGTAAAGCGAACTAACCCTCATATATATCAAGGAATCTCACAAGTTAGTACTTAAAGCAAACTAAACACAAAACTAAGGAACAGGTCTCACAAGCTGGTACCTTCCTTTATCTACTAAGCTTCAATTTGACACAGAATCTAACTCTTTCATTATGTGGTAATTTTGTTAGTAGGACTAAACAAAATCATGTACAAATGCTGTGCGGTTTAAAAAAAAAAAAAAAAAAAAATCTAGACAAAAACCTGTTCCGACCGCTAACTAGTTCTTGTAAAGCGCATTTTACAAAAACGCATCAATAACTTTCCGCTAATATTTCTCACCTCACTGGGGGGTATACAGCCCTGGTTGACCTGGCGCTCTGAAGGCTTTTTCAAACAATAAATCAACCATAAGTCATTTATAGAGCGCCAAAATCAAAAGTTTGCTCTAAGGCGCTGAGGCACAGTTGAATGGTAAGATAAGCCTGCTGGACTGGATGAGCTTTAAGGAGCTTGAACGAGGTATATGAGCTTGCATTTCTGATATGTGCAGGAATGTTGCAGCAGTCTTTTGAACAAAATGGAGTCTTTTATATAACAGATTCGGTGTGATTTGGTTACTAAAAAGTTAAAAAGTCTTTGAGAAAGACTCTGCTAGGGTCGAAATCAGGCCATTAACAATTTTGTTGCTTTTATACCATATGTCCTTTTGGTTGGAGAGCAGGGCCCAATTTCATAGAGCTGCTAAGCACAAAAATTTGCTTGGCATGAAATTTTTGCTTTAAAAAAACAAGGATTACCAACCAAATTTCCACGTGATTTTCAGGATAAGCAAACAACAGCTGAATACCAGTACCAAGCAATATCCAACAAATGGAAATTTGGTTGGTAATCCTGTTTTTATCAAGGAAGAAATTTCATGCTAAGAAAATTTTTGTGCTAAGCAGCTCTATGAAATTGGGCCCTGTTTGGAACAGCTGATTCTATTTTCACAGAAATTAAAAAGGGAATAACTGTGATAATTGTACTTAGTGCAAACTCAATAGTATTTGACACCTGTTGCAGATGGGCACTCCAGAGTCACACCCAAACAAATTCTGAAACAGTTAGGAGCGACTGGCACGCTAGAAGTTGAAAGATGTTGCAGGCGTTCGGAACGACTCTAGAACACCTTGGTTTCATATGTCGTTCTTGTGATGAGATGAAACTAAAGTAAATGTTATGTTATGTTATGTTAAGTTTGCCTGTCTGAAACCAACATTTATTTGGGTCTTAGAGTGGCTCCTTATCTATTTGGTCCGGCGCAACTCTACGCACGTATCTAAAATTGGTGTTACTTACCATCCATGATCTTGTCTGTCAACATTGGTAATGATGGCATGCTTGCAGAAGGACAGTTCATCATCACGTTGTGCCTTGTAGTCATACAAAGCTTTCACAGTCACCTTCAAATAACAATTATAGTAATGGTAACTAGTTCTTATAAATGATTTTTGGAGCTGAACAAAGAATTGACTAGAGTGGGATTCGAACCAACGACCTCCGGATTAACAAGCCGCCCTTATTTTGTCAATATCTTTGTTCGGGGTGCCAGTCAGAAGCCATACAACCGTTAACTGCAGTGTAGCCAGGGATCACACCCAAATTACGATACAACCTGGGAAGCGGCAGCCTGGGGATCACCTTAAAATTTACCCAGTCAGTTTCCCTTGTGGTTTATATTGATATAGCTCTTATAAAGCACACTTTACACAATGGCCCTAGGCATTTACGTGTACTGCCATCTTTTAACAATGCGATGTTAGCGCATGTGTACTACACCCATGCTACAGTTCTACAACTGCTTTGTAAAGCGCATGCACAGCAGACTTTTGCACATGGGAAAGTCAACTAAGCATGTGGATACTGGTATGCGCTTGGTTAACAGCAACAATAGCATCTAGCACGTAATGGTGAATGGACCAGTAAGAATTCAGCACTCCATATAAATATGTATGAGGTATAGCAACACCAGGAGACAGTAATCAAGATTACCCAATGTCCACCAAGTTAAAGCCATTGGACACTTTCGGTAAACAGTACTGTCCAAAGGCCCACACTTCGTGTATCACAACTTATATATAAAATAACAAACCTGTGAAAATTTAGGCTCAATCGGTCATCGGAGTCGGGAGAAAATAACGGGAAAACCCACCTTTGTTTTCGCACGTTTCGCCGTGTCATGACATGTGTTTACTATAATCCATAATTCTCGTTGTCGAGAATTGATAACTGTTTTAATGATTTCTCAAAAAGTCAAGCATTTCATGGAATAATATTTCAAGAGAAGTCTTTTACCATTACCTTCTGTGAACCCTGTCAGTTATTTGTCAATCTGTGAACTTTTATTTTTGTTTCTGTTCCGAAAGTGTATAATGGCTTTAACATATCATTATTTTTGTAGAAAATACAGGGAGAAACTGCAAATTGTTTGCACTAACCTTGGGAATGAACTGGTTGGGATCCATGTAGAGCTCAGGGTTCCCGTACAAAGACCCTTCATCAGCATGCTGTAATAATAATAATAACCAATTCTTATATAGCACATTTCACAATAACCGTATCAATGCTCTTTACATTAGTGCCCTGGTCATGGGGCCAATAACATCCCTGTAATGTTTCTCAGCTCCCTTGGGAGTATACAGCCCTGAGCTGCCTGTAAGGCGCTTGTGGCTTTTTCATACACAATATCAACCTCTACCCTCGCAGGTACCAATTTATACCCCTGGGTGAAGAGAAGCAATTATAGTATCTTGCTCAAGGACACCAGTGTCACGACCGGGATTCGAACCCACACTCCGATGAATCAGCACCAGAACTTGAATTCGATGCTCTTAACCACTCGGCTATGACACTCTAATGTTATAAGAACAATAAAAACTAGACATGTAGTGTTCAGTGCAGACCTGTTTGTGTAAGATACGTAAGAGTAAGCATGTCTTTGAAAGAAAACTCAAATTTGCACATTTGGGTTAAGAAATATTGATAAGCTTAAAAATCATGTGATTTCAAAACTTGAGATTTGAATTTTTTAAATATTCAATGTCCGGAAGTCAAATGGGGTCACATTATGTGTATAGCTTGTTAAGTGTTGAACGTCCAGGCCGATGATGAATGGATTGTTTAAATACATCAAGGCATTCAGGAGTTATGAATTTTTAAGATAATAAACTAAATCTGTCTACTCGTGAATAAACCTACCCCTCCGACCCGATCAACGATGTCCTGGTTGACTGGGTACTTGAGTTTCATCTTGCGGTACAGGGCAAACTTCTCATAGTATGAGACCAACTCACAGATGTCCTCAAAGTGGGCATTGCCGATGGCAAATAGACGCCCTTCTTGATTTATACGACAATGTTTAATTTTGCCCTCGGCTCTACAGTGAAAAAGAACAAAAGTTGAGTTAGACTTCTCATATTGTGGATCTGCTTTTTGTTTTCAGTAAATTAAACGACTTTCTGAGTGAATGACTTTCTATGGCAAATAGACGTCCTTCTTGATTTATACGACAATGTTTAATTTTGCCCTCGGCTCTACAGTGAAAAAGAAAAGTGGAGTTAGACTTCTCAAATTGTGGATCTGCTTTTTAGTTTCAGAGCATTAAACGACTTTCTGAGTAAATTCAAGATTTCCACTTTTGGGTTGCTATTGTAGAATCAAATGCAAAAAAAAGGAAAGAACAAAATATACAGGGATTTTTTTATATTTGTTTTTGCAAGCTGCCATGAAGGCCACTTCAAATTGTGGGCTACAATTATTTTTTTCCAGAGGTTGTTGCCACCTACTCCTAGGGCTAAACAGGGTTACCCCTTTAACAGTCCATACGGATGTAGGCTTGGGTATCATCAGTCCGAAGCCTGGCCAGTAGAGCAGAAAGCACTACCTCCCCAGGGATGCAAACAAAAATAATGTGTGAGCATTACGCAAAGTTGTGTTGCTTCTAGCATTGATCCTACAAACCTACAAAAAGAAACTTGTTTGATTATGAGATCCAAAGAGAAGGGACTCTACCTGAATGATATAGCATAAGAGTCGTCTTCTTGTTCCCTCTTACGGACTAAGAAGGATCCATCTTGATGAACTCGCTTCAACATCTCCTCAGCTTGAACACGCTTAAGCTTCTGATGGAACCATCTGTAAGTTATCAACGCCATCAATCATTGTCAATAGGGATGAATTTTCTCATATCAAAAGGTCAGGGGTTCGAATCCCACCCAAGTAATATGCCTGTGATTTTTTTTCACAGAACCCGGGAAAGTACTGTGTGTTAGTACAGTGCTAACACACATCGATGTACATGGGTAAAACCAAAATATATAAATTGATGTCAAAACAGCTGAACTAAAAAAAAAAATACATTTTGATAAAAGCAAGTACAGAGATAATCTGTTTTGCCATAAAATGGGATGAGCATTTAAAAAAAAAGGCTGAAATAGGACATTATTAAATTCACTTCTTTGAGCTACGGACTAAAGTTGACCATTGGTTGATTTTGCCTGGTACCCATGATGTATTGGATGGGTACATAGGTAACCATGGAAAATTGACAAGTGGTTGACAAATGGCCGCTACTCAAACTTGGCCCTAGTATGCCTTTGAAACTTTTAGGTGGAAAAAACACCCTTGATTTACCCAGAAATAATCTTATATAACAAACCAAAATGGTTGAGTTAGGCTGGTTTACCATGGAAGGGCCGAGTTGGGATAGTCACCCAATTTAGGACCACTGATATACTCAATGGGAGAATAGGGTTCCAATCAAAGAAGTAGATCCCAATTGGGATTTGGGTGACAAAGCTCTTCAGTTCTAGTAACAAATAAAATGTGCAGGGGGTATTTAGAATTAGAAACATTTGCGTTTTTTACAAAGAGCTAAACAACAAACAGATAAGCCAAAAACAAAAACTAAAACACACAGACTAATTTGCACAGAGTGTTATTAAGAATAGTGTTAGCCACAAATTCAACTGTAGAGCAGAAAGCACTACATCCCCAACTTGTTTTCTTGTAAATATATTTTCTAAAATATATGGTATGGTAGAAGTTTCAACGTAAAAACAGTATGCAGCATTTAGTTCTTTATTTCATGGAATATTCTAAATGTTGGCTTTCATTTTTTCAAAAAGAACTTTTGTTCTACCGAGGATCAACCCTCGTAAAAACTATCACAGCAACTTACTCTTTGTTTTTATGAGCCAAGGCTTGGGGCACCGAGTTGGTGAGAGTAACTTCCAGCCCGTTCTTTCCCCTCAAGGGTTTATCTCGATAGTTGTTAATAAGATCGTAGATGTTTTTGAATAGCAGACTTTCTGTCAGGTAGTACATAAGCTGACCATTGAACAGCTTGGACTTAATACGACAGTGATTGACGCGGCCCTTAGCCCTGTGTTATGAGTGAGTTTGCAATTGGTGTTGGTGGATGAAGGGAGGGTGAGGATTGAGGTGGTGAGAGAGCGGACAAGGAGAGGAGAGGAAAGGGTTAAGGTTAGGAATAGGGTTAGGGTTAGGGTTAAGGTTGGGTCAGGGTTAGGGTAAGGGTTAAGGTTAGAGTTGGGAATAGGGTTGAGGGTAGAGTAAGGGTTAGGGGTAGGTTTATGGTTAGGAGTAGGGTTATGGTTAGGGTAAGGGATAAGGTTAGGGGTAGGGTTATGGTTAGGGGTAGGGTTAGGGTCGGGGTCAGGAATAGGGTTAGGGTTAAGGTTAGAGTTGGAAATAGGGTTAGGGTAGAGTAAGGGTTAGGGGTAGGTTTATGGTAAGGAGTAGTTATGGTTAGGGTAAGGGATAAGGTTAGGGGTAGGGTTATGGTTAGGGGTAGGGTTAGGGTTAGGAAGGTAAGGATGGGGGTGGTAATGATGAAGGATGACAAGAGATTGGACAATGAGAGGAGGGGAAAGGGTTAGGATTAGGGTTAGGGTAAGGTTAGGGTAAGGTCAGAAATAGGGTCAGGAATAGGGTTATGGTTAAGGTCAGGAAATGAGGGAAAGAAATGAGGAAAAGCAGTATAAATATAGAAACGGAAGTGCAAAGGAAAAAGGGAGGGAAACAGGAATAGGAATGAACAAGTTAAGAGATGGAAGGTAGGTGGAACATTAGTGGCAGAAGGGAAAGAAAGACAAGATAAAGAGGCCAAGTACAATTAATTAAAGAGAAAGGGAATACATCAAAAACGGGATTTGACAAGTAAGTATGAGTTGACAGATGGTCATGTGTGAGATGAGTGAAGTAGAAAAGAGCAAAACAAAAATAAATAAATAAATAAACGGTTAAGAGTACAAAGCTTGTTAGAGGGAGAAAAAACAACGTGCATGGTTGACTGGGATCTGAAGGCAAATACACAGTGTACAAACTCGACTGTTTCTTTGTTGTTGTTTGTTCCTTTATATTTTGATAATTTGACATCTTTCTCTGAAAAGTAAATTTTTAACATCTTTTGTAACATCAATTACACCTTATTTGGCATGTAACTAGGTACAACTTTTGTGAAATTAGTATTTTATGACGAGTCTATTACAAGCAAATTTTACCAAGGGGTCATTCTGTGTCAAATCACTGAGTGGGTTAAACCCTACCTAAGTAAGGTTTGCAATGACACCATGTCAAATTCTCTTTTGTGAGTAGTGGTGGCTCTAAAATAGCCTGTTTGTACAGCTCAACAATTCAGTCAGTGTGCTGTGACCGTCTTCTACTTAAGGGGAGATTTTGGCTCAACAAGCTGAAATTTCAAATTTTAGCGCAATCCGATAAACAGTTTTCTTGCTTTGGTGCATCCTTTCATGAATTATTATACCAAGGAGAAATAACACAACAAAATTAAAAATAAAACAAAACATCCGAGTTTGTAAACTTAACGACAGAAATGCCTTCAGAATCTCACACACCAGGTTAATAAGAAAAAGACAAAAAAAAACTCAAGTCCAGAGGATGACACAACATGCAGGATCTATGTTAGAAGAATCAAACCTATCAAAGAAATACAAAAATAAAACCACATGCCGGATTAGTTGTTAGGGGCGAAGAAAGGAACATCCATCCCCGCGGGGTCAGTCAGCTACAAGAACGGTCTCCTTGACTTACTCTTTTCCCTCATGGCTCATGGGTTGTGGGACAGGCTCAGTGAGTAGTAGTTCCATACCCTTACTGCGTAAGGGACACTGTCTGTAGTGTGAGATGAGGCTGTAGAGACTGTCGAAGCAGGTATGCTCCACCAGGAAATACTTGGGACGGCTCTGATCTAATCGGTACCTGATTCGGCAGTGGTTGACCTTCCCTCGAGCCCTTCAGGAGGCAGGAGGATTGGGAATAGTGTCGGGAAATAAACTTAGTGTTAAACATTCTCCTTGAACTTTTCGACAATTGATGTCATTTTTTAAGTGAGTCGAAAGAGGTGCCAGTTTCAAATGCTTGACATTTCGGTCAGTGTGCTCTGACCGTCTTCTTCAAGTTTGTTAAAATTTGTACAGATTTTGGCTCAACAAGTTGAAATTTCAAATTAAGGTTAACCTTCCCTCCTGCCCTTCAGGAGACAGGGGTTTAGGATGGGAATAGTGTCAGGAAACAAACTTATCATTAGACACTCTCCTCAAACCCTTTGACTATTGATATCAATTTTGAGGTGAGTTGAGAGAAGCGTCAGTTTCAAATGCTTGCATCTGGATGTTGTTAAAACGTTATATCTGACACAAGAGTGGCTTAGTGCCACTGGGTTTTCATTTACATCGGGTGCAGTTACTTGCAATAGAGTGACAATAGAGTTTGGTTGGTGCAAAGCAATGCAGATATCCGACAGTGCACAAACTGAAGAAATTTTGAGGGTTAATTCTTACAACTTTCCTCTGTCGGAGTCCAGTGGCCAAGTGCCAAAACACTTTCTTGGGTATGGTCACTGTCCTCTTGACGACCCTTCTGTCGCTTTCACAAAATAATTGACAAGAATGATTTCTCTTCCTACCAGAATGAGAGTGAGTAGTCTCCCTTGAATGTTTCGCTCTCCCTGACCAGGAACGTTCCTTCTCCCTTCTGGTACTGCTGCAAGAGTTGCTCGGCCAGCATGCGTGGTGGGATGGTGCTGTTTGTATTTAGTTTACCATGAAACCACGGCTCAGAGAAATGCAGCTCATCGTTGGAAGTTGTTTGCTAAAGGAAAGAAGAAGAAACAAGAACATCAAAATGGAATTTTTTATTTATGAATATAGGTTGCGCACAAAATAAACCCTAATAAATCGCATGGGATTAAAAGGAAAAAAGAAGAGTTTAAAGAGACTTCCATAAAGCAAATGGTTGAAAACAGTCTTCGAAACCTGGACAATACAAGCTCTTTAAAATGAACTTTTCAGTACAATCTCTTACCAAGTCCAGCTGGCTGCTTGTGTCGTCATCGTCATCTTGGTTGCCGAGGGTCTCCGTTTGCTCAGAATAAAATAGTTTCTCTGCCGTCAGCACAAAGTAGTGGGGAACCCATTCATTCTGTAGCAAGAAATAAATCATTAGTTGTTGCACAAATTTGAGGAAAAATTGAATTATTTTGTGCTTCTATGCCCCCTATCCAAAGAGACAAAAGGGCCGAGTTGAATGTTATTGGGATTTTCTTGGATTGAAGACTACATTTAATTGGCAAATCAGAGTTGTGGAATGAAGGACACAATAGCTAGAGAATGTGGATGGATTTTGGAAGAACCTTTGGGATGATGGGTCACACATCCTAGTAAGGGTTCAAATGCTCCAACACTTCATAGCCCTTCGTTCTTCTTCACTTTCATCAACTACCCGACGCCTTCGCTCTTCTTGAAAAGCTCATTTCCAGCTTTCTTTGTGACCCCGCACCATGACACGCTATGGCAATCATGATTTCTCAGTCATAGCTCCAACACTTTGGAACAAGCTACCCACCCACATTCAAGCAGCTCCTTCATTGGATACTTTTTAATCATTTCTTCAAACCCATCTGTCTTGTCAATCTGGTTATAGCGCTTAGAAACTTCTGTATTTAGCGCTCTGTAATTATTATTGTGATTATAAATGCCAAGATGCAAAACACACTCACATCAATGGGGTCTTCCAACTTCAGTATTCCATTCTTCAACGAATTCCTCAGATCCAGGCCAGTTACTGTGGATAGTCAAAGATAAAAAGGTTACAGGTATACTAGGTTAGCTTTTAGACGACTTAATTGGCCTGAGGCTTTCGACCCCAGTCAAGTCTTTCCTGAAGGTTAAATGACAACACAACACACATAAACAAGTGGAAAGAAACAAAAAGAGAAAGGGGCAGAAAGCACGTACAAAAGGGAAGGGTTGGACAATGAAGAAGGAGAGAAAAGGATGCGGGGGGTAGTGGGAAGGAGAAGGGCCCGATCTCATGGCTCTGTTTATCAGTGCTTGCCCAAGCAGGGAATTCCGTGCTTACATCAAACTTATTTCACAGGTTAACAGGGAACTTAAGCTTGTGTGCGTACGTGCTCCATGTTACTATGCATTCTACACTTACACAGCTAGTACAGAAATAGGGCTCTTGCACAGTAAGCGGAGAATGGTGATGGTAAGCCCAGAATTTGGCAGTAAGCAGAACCCTTGAACCCCAAGACACTTACTTTCTTCATCAGGAACTGTGAAGGTCTCGTTAGTACCAGATAGCTTCTTGTGTTTCAAGATGATTTTACGTTTGAGATCGTTGACAGTGGGTAGTATAGTTGCCTCTCGATCCACCGGCTGAGTCAACAGAGCGTCTGCCAAGAAAAGAAATAAAACCATTGGATACTTCCTAGAATTCTGTGCTTATTAAGGCACTGGACACCTTTGGTAATTGTCAAAGACCAGTATTCTCACTTGGTGTATCCCAAAATATGCATACAATTAACAAATCTGTGAAAATTTTGGCTCAGTTGGTTATTGAAATTGCAAGAAAATAATGAAAGAAAAAAAACAAACACTTTTGCACAAATTTGAATTTGTGTGCTCTCACAGATGCCTGAGAAAGACTTAAAGGCCTGAAGTCTTTCTCATATTCAAATACTGAAGTGAGATTGTGAGTGAGATAGACAACAAGCAAGGACACATCTTAAGATCTAAGGCTCCTAGCAGGCTTATACCGAGTCATTAGAAGACAATTTTATAGTGAGCAGAAACTTGTAACGAATGAAAAATATACTTGAGAAGTTGTTGGTCACTGTAAGAGCTAACATTATGTACAGAATGACAATGACAACTGAATCCGCCGTCAAACTTCAAACTTTTTCACTACAACTTACCTCCAAAGACCTCCTGGAACAAAGTGGCCATGTTGCGTTGCTGCTGCAAACTGCAGTGATTCTCAATGGATAAAATAATTGGCAATCTGTAAAAAATGGTGGAGACATAAAAAAGCGTCCATAACTGTCAACTCCAAAAACAAGTTTGGTTAAACACTTTTAATAAAGTATAGAACAGGCATGAGAATGGGTGGTGAAAAACAGGCAGTCATGTTGGCTCGGTGGTTTCTGTCCCTGCCTTTCACCTCTGTGGACCTCGGTTCGATACCCGGACCAGAGCCTTGCATGTGGACGGGGTTTTTCAGTCCCCACCAAACTGTATGAGTTTTCTTCCTATCTGAAACTGAAATTTCTTCATTGTTGTCTCTACAAAATTTGGTGTGATGTTTCCATTAGGATGTTTTGCTGACTATACAATTCAGATTCAGTAACAAAAACATGGAAATGCATGTTTGTACTTAAAAAAATAGGAAATCCTCAATTTGGTTTGAATAAACCATAGGTTTGATTTACTTACTCTGACTGTACCCAGGCGTGCTCTTTTATCGTCCGCAAGACGTCTAGGAATTTAATTTTAGATGTCAAAGTGAGGCCATGATAAATGATAGGAAGTCCCTCTGGTCCGTCCCAACAATCCACTGCAACGAGAGAAAGAGGTAAACAATGCAAGGTAAACAACAAGAAACGTGGTCTCGGAGATTGTTAAAAAACAAACAACAGTTTTAAAATGAGTTTTTTGGCCAGAAGATCAAGGCCCAGATTTAATAATGCCTTTAAGCACAAAACTTGCTAAGCACAGACAAATATTACTTAGCAAAAACTTGTTACCAGCCAGAAGTCCATAAAGTTTACATTGTTGTGACTGGTGCCCTCCGTTTTTGCTTGGCATAGAAATTTGCTAAGCAGTATTTTCTGCTTATATCCCCTTGTGGGAGTTTGCCGAGTTCCCTTGACAGGAAGATCATCTTTTCAACAACAAAAACACTCTTGGTTGGCAGTTTCTGGACTTACGTTCAAGGCATCTGCATCCCATGCGTAGACATCGTACATACGCCTCACATGAAGACTCACTAGCTATCTGATCTCCCGTTAGATATCTGACGACAACAACAGTAAATAAATAATGTAGGTGTGCTGACTGAGAATGCTCAGTGGCCATTCCGCGTTTAAGTGCGGGGTTCAGGGGACAAGCACAAATGGTAGAAGAAGATCGTAGATTGCGAGAACTGTGGGCTTTATTAGAAATGCATGACTGGTTCTGAGGATAAGTAGGAGCTAGACAATTTCTGACTTTAAAAACAAGGAGGACTTTAAATTTGATTCGCTTGTTAATAATGGGAAGCAGTGAAGGGATTGAAGGACCAGTGTAATGTGTTCTTGGAGTTTTGCTCAGACAATTAAGCCCGCTGCACTATTTTGGATGCGTTGGAGGAAAATTGTGGATGTTGCCATAACAATCATTTAACTGTGAAGACACCAAAGCTTGGACAAGGCATTCGGTGGAGTACTGGTCAAAATAACGGCACAGTCATGGTTTGAATTCCACTTCAGAACAGAACCCTGCATGTGGCTTGGGGTTTAAGTCCCTATGTGTTACATGCGTTTCCCCCCATTGTGGTTTTCCTCCCACATCTAAAACTGGTAGAGTACTGGTCAAGACAACTGCGCAATCCGGCCAAGGATGGGGCTATTACTCTATACTTACGTGTTGTGAGAAGACGCAACGAGATAATTGCAAAGTGGCTGGTTCAAGTCGTCCGTAATTTTATCAAATTTTACGTCCCAACATTCATTTTCCGGAGAAAACAGGTAGAGAAGAAACTATGTTGAAAATGAGAGAAAGTTTTATGTTACTTTATACAAATTTTGAATTGTAAAACACAAAATATTGTTCACATTCCATTATGATCAAGTATTGTTCTTGAAAGTATTTATTTGAGCCTAACAATAAGTATGGTTGTCCATGTGGAGTTTTGTGGCAACCACCCAATGTTACACGTGGGAAACATAAATAATTACATGTCGTTTATAAATTTCACATGGCCAAACTAAATGTAAGACTTCAAATCTAAATTTGGCTGAGATTGAAAGTGCGACACTGTTTAAATGTCTTCTGATTGATAAATCAGAAAAGATAACGATAAATCAAAAAAGATAACGCCATAACCAACTTACCTCAGGAACAGTGAAGCAAGGTTCTGCATCAGGAGAGCCACGGCTAAGGCCAGACAGGAACGATCTCATAGATTCCCTCACTGCAATTGGATTGTTGGCCAATGTGTCCTATAAAGTCACCGACAGAAAGTCACAATGACAATGACAATGACTAATGACAATGAACGGAACTTACTTCACAGTAGCATCAAATATTCCAATACACACCACAAGGGAAACTTACTATGTAAATTTGTTTTTGTTTTTTCTTATTAAAAATGATTTTCTTTTCTCTTATAATTATTATCAATTGAAATTAAAAGGGCAGTATAAAAACATCTTTACTCTCAATCTAATTTTTAGCGGTTTTGAACGTTTTTGATTTCCATTGTTTAATGCTAATTTTAAGCAATTTTGTATGTTTCCATTTCTATCGTGCAATTTTGTAATGCATTATTTTTTAAAGGACACGATGGAAATAAGTCTTTTTTAAGTATGCTTTTTGGGCTATCCTTGGCTTTTAATCAGTTTAATTGTTACGTATTTTCTTTGAAGGGCTAGAAACAATAGTAAACTAGACGAGTAACCTATTCGAGCAGCAATACTTAACCTGTACATGACTTAATGTTAGCACCTTTGTTTAAAAATGTCATCAAATTCATCAATACCTTTTGTTCTTCAGCAAGAAATCGGATCATGCCGTTGACGGTCACCAAATTTCTGGAATAGAATAAAATATTTCTTGTTATCATCTTTGACACACTAATCGTATCCTGTGGGAGCCCACACAAGGCAAGGCTTCTTGTGGGAGAAGATGTCTCTCCTTCTTAGACACCCTGAACAAGACACCGGCTTGGCCAGCGCTAGGGAGCTACGCTCCTACATGCTGGATCGGAACATCTGGACAAAAATCACATGGCATGAGACTTAATGACGATAAATTGAAACGTTTGCTTGCACCCCATTAAGTGATTCAATCATTAGATGAAGTTGTACACATCCTTCAAAAGAGTTAAATATGTATCCGAATGATCAAGGATATTGAATTAAGAAAACAATATCTGTTTATACAAACATAAAATTAGATATCAGTTTTATTATATCCTTATTTATCTGTTGATGTTGGTCTCAATTCTCTTCTTTCCTTGTAGGGAGGGGGGGGGGGGAATTAATGTAGTTCTCTCGAGAAAACTCGCGTGTGTGGTCTCCCGTTCCAGTCGCTTGGAACCGCGGCTCTACGAAGCTGTGCAAGCCACGAAGGCCTTGACAAAAAGGCTAGATTTGGATAAGATTGGGTTGCTTGGGTTATTCAGTCAGTAAATCTTACCGTTCATCGATGTAATCTTTGAATCGATCTGCAACCTGCAAAGAAATGAAAAGATTGTGATTTAATCCAATAGCTCATTATCAGTGACTACACATATACAGGTTGTCATTGTCCGAGGCTGTGTACAACACAATGACTTCGGCTACAGCTACGGCTACATCAAGCGCGTCTGCCTGTCCTACAACACTGGCACAACGCTTTGATCTGGCTGTAGCTGTAGCCAAAGTCCCCCTTTTCAATTGTGGCCTGTGTAAGAGTTCATTTCCAAGGCAGTACTTTAGCTGTTTCCAGCAACACAGTCCAGCATCCTCCTGAAGACGTTTAGAGCACACTAATCGAAACATTGATACTTTTGAGAACCAATTACTACTCAACAAATGTTTACACATGGTGCTACTACAAACATCATCTTATTATACTCCAACCATGCAAAGTTTCAAATCCTACTTATGTAAGAGTTTGTCATGGCAAACTGTTCCAAGAGAAATGTTAGCTGTTTTTGAGATGTAGAACAAGGAGCCATTCCAACAGCTTTATTCCACAAACTGCATCTCTTTGGAACTTCTTGCCTGATGCATGATTCCTACCATTATACAATCTAGACTATTAAGAGGAATATAAATTTCTAACTTCAGCTTCCCTGAGTTGTCTTCACATTCTAATGCAGCTAAAATTAATAGACCTTTGTTACGCTGTCACCATCTTGGTCATGTTCCCTGCTTCCAATAACAGTAATGAATGCTAACATTCATCGCGCATGGCACCAGACTATTATTTCGTCCAGACTCAGTTTGGTTACAATGAGTCGGAATGGAGCAAAATCAAGATGGCCACACCGTGATAAAGGTCTATTGCATATTGGCGGCTGGCATACAACTTTCAATACAAAATCATTTGAATGGTGCTGAATATGAATAGTTACATTCTGTGAATTCTAAATGAAATAGAATTAATTCAAACTTTTTATTTGTGTCTTACCTCCCTCTGGAATATAAGGTTATGATAGAGCTGAGAGAATCCTTCAAATCCAATTTCTTGTTTGTTCCATCTGTCCACCTCCTGATCAAGAAAAAGTAATAATTATTTAAGTTACTTCAATAAAATGTAATGTACTTAAAAAAAAAAAAAAAAATGTATATAATTTGGGGTTTAACAAAAACAAATAGCAGGATTTGAACCAATGACCTCTGGTTAAACAGGCAGGCGCTCTACCAACTGAGCTTATCTAACGCTATGATGGATGTCCATCTCGGGCCTGTATGCTTTGTTTTTGAAAGGGCGAGGGCACCAAGGCATTTTTCTCCTTGGTAAGGGGCACCCTATAGGGAAATTGTAAATTTCTATTAGATGTAAATTACTACTGGAGCATTTCAAGGGCACCAAAGCAAATGACCAGGGGGCATGGAGGCAATCGCCTTCATTACCTCTTTGAAGTATCAGGCCTGCTATCTATTTTGTCAAAACTTTGTTCGGGATAGTTAACTTCCAGGGATCACAGCCAAGTTTACGATACAACTTTGGAAACAGCATACAAACTGTGACTGGTATCCTGCTTACATTTGCTTAGCAACAAATAGTTAAGCACTACTTTCTGCTTAAGCGGCTTTATGAAATTGGGTTCATGTGTTACTTGAAAGGTCTTCTTCTCATCGTTTTGATGCGTAACTAAACCAAGGTTTAGCCTAGTTTTGGAAAGAATGGAGGGTCACATTTGTTTATTACTTACATTGAAGTATTCCTTGAGGTCCTTGGTGTTTACTTTGAGATTGACGCACGGCATGAATGATTTCAAGTCTCTAAGAGACACCCTAAGACAGAACAAAAAGCAGAGGACTGTTTAGAACATACATTTGGTTTGCGGTAACACCATGTGTGTATCTACTTGCTGGGTAGATTATGTTCTTTCGAGAACTTGTTTTGCTTAACATTCTACTACTGCTGAGTAGATTTTTCAGAATTCGAGAGACTTCTCAGTTCTGAAAAGAACTGTCCTGCTTATTAAAGACACTGAAATCAAATTCGTGGAAAATTACTTCTTTCTCGGAAACTACGTAACTTCAGAGGGAGCCGCATCTCACAATGCGTTATACTATCAACCTCTCCCCATTACTTACCAAGTAAGGTTTTATGATAATAATTATTTTGAGTAATTACCAATAGTGTCCACTGCCTTTAACATTACCTAGTCGGAAGTTAGGAAATCGGCCAGGACTTAAACTTTTGCTTAAGTGGACCGAGGGGACTTCTTGTTTTTAATTTCACTACCGCATTAAAAATGACCATCAGAGATGCCCCAACCAAGGGCTCAAATTTTACACTGGACCACAGGCCCGAAATAAGTGATTTTTTAGCTTTGGGCCATGCAAAAATTTATAAATTTCCCAAACCATTCTTCAAATAAAAGGGTTGGCATTACAACATGTACAAATGTATGTTACAAGGAAATGAATATTTCTTCCTTGACTTAATTCGATTCATTCATGACAATACCCAAGTCTCTGTTCCTTTCTGAGAATCTTAAGTACGGGGATTCCCCTTCAGTGACCCGCCAAGAAAAAAACAGCCTTGAACTGAAAGTGTAGAGTGCACTCTCTAAAAATTAGTATGTGGATCTGAAAGTGTAGAGTGCACTCTCTAAAAATTAGTATGTGGATATATACATTACAGGGCATCATATCAATGGTTTTGGCTTTATCATATTTATTTGCGATTTTGAAATGCTTTTGTCTCTGTCCAGGCCTGTGTGCTCGGTTATTGAAAGGGCAAGGGCACCAAGGCATTTTCTCCTTGATAAAGGGGCACCCTATGAGGAAATTGTAAATTTCTACTTAAGCATTTAAAGAGCACCAGGGCAATGACTAGTAAGCATGGAATCAATCGCCCTCGTTGCCTCCGTGAAGTACCAGGCCTTTCTTTCTACAAAGAAACAAAAGGTGGAAAACATTAGACTGAAATACTTACATGTCATTTTTTGATTTCCCCATGGCATTGAACTCCCTTCGTAGCCACCTGTATAAAAGACAGATTCAAATTCAACATCAATCAATCAATCTCAATTCTAATTTAATCGTTATACAAAACATAGGACCTACTGCACGGATTTAACATCCCATCCGAAGGACAAGGGAACTATGATTTATGTTTGCTCAAGGAGAAAAACCCAATGACCAGACCCCAATTTCATAGAGCTGCTTAAGCACGAGATATAAGCTAAGCAAAAAAAAATTATGCTAACCAGAAAAAGCTTACCATAAATGCCAAGTCACATTGAAAATTTGTGACTGGCATCCTGGGCCAAATTTCATAAAGCTGTTGAGGAGAAAACACTGCTTAACAATTTGTTAAACAAACTATTAGTGGGCCATCAGCTGCAACAATGCAAGCTTAATGGAATTTGGGCTGATAACCAGTTTCTGCTAAGCAAGATTTGTTTGTGCTTAGCAAGTTTTTATACTAACAGGCTTTATGAAATTGGGCCCTGCTCATTATTGCTAAGCAGAAATTGTTTAAGCAGTATTTTCTGCTTTTATAAGCAGCTCTTTGAAATTGGATGGACCCAGGACCTGAACCCACTCTCTGACTACTTGAGCTCGGGAACTAGACCACTCAGCTACAACACTCTCCAGATAAAGTGAACACGTTCAAATATTACAAACTACACACATTCTTAGCATTGATGATAAAGTGCAAATGGACACTTGAGTCTCCCGATTCTTGGAAGGAATTTTGTTGTCATCAAGAGGAGACTGAAATATAAGATCTTGGTCTATACTCGTCCAAAAAATACTTGTCACAAAAAAATGTCACCTTTTGTTTTGTTCATCTTAAGAGCGACTTTTCTGTTTCTATGAATTTCAAGTTCATGTAAGAGAAGCTTCAATAATTGTGTTCAAGATCGAGTCAGATTTTGGTCTTTACTCGTCGCAAAAAATACTTGTCACAAAAAAAAATGTAACCTTTTGTATTCTTCATCTTTAGAACAACTTTTCTGTTTTTATGAATTCCAAGTTCATGTAAGACAAGCATCAATAATTAAAAAAATGTGACAGCCAGACCGGTTATGAGTTACTTTGGACTGTCTTTAATCATACCATATGAATTTCAAGTTTATGTAAGAGAAGCTTCAATAATTATGTTCAAGATTGAGTCAGATCTTGGTCTTTACTCGTCTAAAAAAAATACCTGTCACAAAAAAATGTAACCTTTGAAATCTTCATCCATCGCATGGTGACTTTTCTGTTTTGGGGAATTTCCAGTTCATGTAAGAGCAGTTTTAATAATTGACATACTCAAGGTTTTAATTTCAAGACACTCTCCACTAGCAGACGATACACGTCAGCTGGACCAGAAATATATTTACAAGAACTAAACTTTGTTTTTAAATGAAAGGTAGGCAAAGTAGACCTTTGTAGTTTTAATCATTATGTAAGGTAGGTACAAAGAAACAAACCTGTGAAAAAGTCTTTTCAAAAGGTAGCCAAGACAACCTGGTCCCCCTGTTTGTTTGCTTTTTTTGTTACGAATATTTAACATTTTTATTACAAAAACTAAGCTTAAAGGCAGAGTAGACCTTTGGTTTTTGGAACCGTTCAATTGTTTTAGTCATAAATAAATAATAATAAAACATTTGGAATCGTTCAACTGTTTTAATCCCACATTTATGTAGATAGTTAAAAATTAATAACAAATTCTTATATGTAGCGCATTTCACAATAAACCGTATCAATGCGCTTTACATTAGTCCCCTGGTCATTGGGCCAATAATATCCCTTTAATAGTTCTAAGCTCCCTGTGGAGTATACAGCCCCGAGCTGACGTGGCGCTCCAATGTATATAAAAACAAAGAAATGAACCTGTCAAAATTTCAGTTCAAAAGGAAGCCAACCTAATTCCATTGTTTGTTTTCTTAATTGTTACATATTTTAAATCCATTTTTAATTAAAGGGGGCAGGTTGCAAGGATGGTAAAGGCTGTGTTGTTTGCACACATTTTACAGCCCCAAGCTGCTGTGGCGCTCCGGATGAAATAAATTACAAGACCTAAACTTTGTTTTTAATTTAAAAGATTTGAATCGAATTGTTGCTACCATTTATACTGTACAAGGAAGGTTCAAAGAAAGGAACCTGTGAAAAAGTCTGTCAAAAGGTAGCCAAGCCAACCTGATCGGCCCCTTGTTTGTGTCCTTTATTGCTATTTATTTAAACATATTGACAAGAACTGAGCTAAAAGGCAAAGCAGACCTTTGGAAACCTGCGTCACCTTGATGCCTAGACGTATTGAATAGTGCTACTTTATGTATTTCATACAACATGCTATTATGTATCATGTAAATGTGACATGCAAAGGTCACAAGGCCAACAACTGCACACACCAATTCTAACAAAAACACTCCTGTGTTACTTCACTTTTTCAGTGACATTTACTAACAAAACACTCTCAGAAAAATATGCCCTAATCTTCACTTTCCAGCCAAAATTTGAAGAGGCACTTGAGATCAAAGGCAACACAGGCCCTCGTACTTCAGAACTAGGTAAGAATGGTTTGATACAGAATGACAAAGTTATCCAAGCATGAAACAATTGCAGAGTCATCCAAGCATAGCACCCATTGAAGAGTCCCTTGTGCTTGGTCCCTGTGTCCCGCTACCCAAACACAAGCGTCTTTAAAGGAAAAGTTTACGTTTGGTTTTTCGAGTCTGCTCGGTTATTTTAATTCTACATAAATGTTGATATATAAAATAAAACTAACTTGTGAAAATTTCAATTTCAAAAAGTGGTAGTAGTTTGGAGATAACGTTGACAATCTCGAGCAGTTATGACCACACAGAAGAATACACAATCTGAGAAACAGACTTTTTTTTCTTTTTTTTTTCCCTCTTTTTTTTTTCTCTCCTGAAGATGATTAGAGAATACTGTTTGAAACTTGGAGACCAAAACAGCTCTTTTCAGAGCAAACATTCAATCTAAAGAGATTTAATACATAGTTGTACCCCTAAGTTTACTTTTATTCTTAGTTCATTATTATTTTTCACACTGCACACCATGTAAAGCTTAATCTGAGAAATGTTTCTCAGCATCAAATTTTTGGGGGAAAAAAAATCTTTTTCCATAACCATATTTCTTCGAAGTGAAATGATACTCAAAATGCTTGATACTATCGGAAGCTGCTATAATTCTAACCAAGTAAGTTTTTATTGCCATTCATTTTAAGAGTGATGGTGATTACAAAACGTATGCCTTTCCTTTAAACCATGGAAGGTGGTGCCGCAGGCAGGCGGTGCAGCTTTGAAAGCTAATAGTCACCATCTGTGACCTTGTCATTTTTTGTAATTTTCAAGAACCATGTTGAATTTGATGTTGCAGAAAATGACTTTAACTTGGAATAATAAGACTCAACAACCTGTTTGCAATTATAGTAACGGTTTGCGGTTAAACACCATGTAATGATAATCTCTATAAAAAATGAGTTGTGGGTTCTGAAAAAAATCGTTTGTTTCAAATCGACGCTTCCATCAGTATGCTCTGTTTGCAATTGTGTTGGTTGGACTCTAATTAATCATACAGCGGGAACATTTACACACTTTTTTCCTTCTCAGTTTTTAACTAACTTTCCAACTTTGATGAAAGGGTTGTGGCTTTGCAATATTTGTGGTTAATTTGCGGATGGATTTCTTTTTGGTTAACCTTGGACACATGTGTGCTTAATCTTATGATCTATAAGGTGTCATGGCCGAGTGGTCTAGAGCATCAAATGAAAGTTCTGGTGGTTAAGTCATCAGAGTGTGGGTTTGAATCCCAGTCATGACACTTATGTCCTTGAACAAGAAGCGTTACTATAATTGCTTCTCTTTAAAGCCATTATACACTTTCGGTACAGAAAGAAAGAAAAAAGTTCACAGATTTACAAATAATTTACAGGGTTTACAGAAGGTAATGGTGAAAGACTTCTCTTGAAATATTGCTCCATGAAATGCTTTACTTTTTGAGTAAACATTAAAACAATATCAAATCTCGATAGCGAGAATTACGGATTTATTTTAAACACATGTCATGACACGGCGAAACGTGCGAAACAAGACTCCTGACTCTGATGACCGATTGAGCCTAAATTTTCACAGGTTTGTTATTTTATGTATAAGTTGTGATACACGAAGTGTGGGACTTGGACAATACTGTTTACCGAAAGTGTATTATGGCTTTAACCAGGGGTATAAATGGATACCTGCGATATTGGTTTGAAAAAGCCTTTGGAGCACCACGGCAGCCCAGGGCTGTAAACTCCCCAAGGAGCTGAGATTAACAGGAATGTTATTGCCCAATGACCAGGGCACTAATGTAAAGCGCTTTGATACGGTTATTGTAAAATGTAATAAATAAGAACTAGGTATTATTATCGTCATATTGTAGTTTAGCAGATGTGGTTATTACAATATTTCATACTGATCTTATCTTTAATAGATGGAAATTTGCATCAGGGGTAAAGAATACTAATTTTGGTTTTACAAATAAACCCTGATGTGTGTTAGCACTGTATACTCAGTACTTTCCCAAGCTCTGTGAAAAGAAATCACAGGCAAAATATATTCGGGTGCGATTCGAACCCATGACCTTTGCAATTCTAGAGCAGTGTCTTACCATTTAGACCTTATCTGATCTTTGTTTTCACTTGTCTGCTCTACAACAGAGTTTCCAACAAACACCGTCGGGATTCAACTTCAACATTCAATTGGAAGTTGGATAATGAAGCAGTTTCTAGAAGCATGGTTAAAGACACTGGACACTATTGGTAATTGTCAAAGACCAGTCTTCTCACTTGGTGTATCCCAACATATGCACAAAATAACAAACCTGTGAAAATTGGAACTCAATTGGTTGTCGAAGTTGCGAGATAATAATGGAAGAAAAAACACCCCTGTTGCACAAGTTGTGTGCTTTCAGATGCTTGACTTCTAGATCTCAGCTGAGGTCTCCAATTCAATTCAAATATTTTACGGAGAAATTACTTCTTCCTCAAAAACTACATTACCTCAGAGGGAGCCATTTCTCACACTGTTTTGTACTACCAACAGCTCTCCGATGCTCGTTACCAAGGAATTTTTTTATGCTAACAAATATTTGTTGTAATTACCAATAGTGCCCAGTGCCTTTAATAGGGAAAGCTGCTACTTGACTATCACGTAAAGTACTTACCATTCTAGCTTGATGGGGTAACTGGAAATCTTGTTCTCTTCTACAAGCCAATTTAGTCCGACAATCCACTTGTGACGTTCGTCTGCATTGCTTGCTGCATGAGGGAGAGAAGATACCAGACGAGTGTTTATACAACTGGTTTCAAGATTAAAAACGTGTCCAAAATGGTTGGCTACTGCTTTGGCTTCGGCTTTGGCTTTAGCTTTGGCTTCGGCTAGCTTTCTGAGTTATTATACACTCAGGGCTGGAATGTGATAGACTCTTGAAAAAAAACCATGAAATATGAGCTAAGAGCATGAAAGCTTGAGATCGCCAAAGCTTGCGAGCGTGGCGCCTACTTATATTCATTTACCTTTGGTTTTACATGCCCTACTCTGCAATCTGAGGTGTTTCATATGGTTTTATCTTCATGTTTTTATGAATTTGATCTTAGAAACGTTACAACAACAAAAATCCCTGCCCCCCCTTTTTTTAATTTCTTAAAAAAACAAATCTGTGACATCTGAGAAGACTTTCTTACCGACAACTGACAGACTCTTTAGTCTGAACTCTGCTCCGTAGAATATGATGAAGCAGACAGACGCATCATGTTTCTTGGCCTCTTCTGGCCATCGCTCAAAGTCTCTGGAATTCTTGCCGGGACGTATTTCTTTGATCATTCGGATTTTAACTATTAAAAGATAAGAAAAACTTGATTATTTTTTCAGAACTTCCAGAAATTAACTAGAATGGAAAGTCATCAATGCTGTAATTGAATCAAACAGAAGTTAATTAGTACAACGACTTCTCACAATGTTTTATACTACCCACAGCTCTCCATTGCTCGTTACCAAGTGAGTTCAACAATTATTTTGAGTAATTACCATTAGTATCCAGTGCCTTTAAAAGAAAAAGTAAACAAAAATATTTATATTCTAAGAAAACATTGAGGTAGACAAACAAAAGCGTTCAAAGGCTTATCCCACTGCCAGCCAATCCTCCTAAAATGATGCCATGTATTTAATTAAGTTGATAATTAATCTTCATATTGGAAATGTGATCCTCAAGTCAGATTGTAAAAACAAAATACTCGCTCAGCTAAGTCCAAAGTTCAGATTGGGCATGCATGAACTATGGGGATGATGCATGCAGTACATTATCTTTCTGATAGTGCATTGTGCGGATTTTATTTTTATCAAAACATGATTGATAGACAATGTTGTATAAAACAAGTCTCTAGAACATGTAGAAGGACAGCAAAGGTAAAACAATTGGAAAAAGTGGAAGATGGTTAAAGTGTTGTACTGTATGCCATAGAGAAATTGGCAACAACTCTGGAGGTTTTGTCTCTATTTGAATCAAGCCATGTTAATACAGGCCTGTATGCTTCGTTTATGAAAGGGCAAGGGCACCAAGGCATTCCTCCTTGGTGAAGGGCACCCTATGAGGAAATTGTAAATTTTTACTGGAGCATTTCAAAGGCACCAAGGCAATGACCAGGGGGCAAGGAGGCAATCGCCTTTATTGTTTCCGGGAAGTATCAGGCCTTTATAATAATAATGATAATAATGATACACAGATTTATAAAGCACACATTCTAAAATACATGTATTACATCTATGGTGATTTGGCTATAGATGAAATAGATGTACAATGATTAGTAAAGACACTGGACAGTATTGGTAATTGTCAAAGACTAGTCTTCACAGTTTAGTTGGTGTGTCTCAACATTATGCATAAAATAACAAACCTGTGAAAATTTTAGCTCAATCGGCTGTTGAAGTTGCAGATAAAAATGAAAGAAAAAACACCCTTGTCACACGAAGTTGTGTGCTTTCAGATGCTTGATTTTGAGATCTCAAATTCTAAATCCGAGGTCTCGAAATCAAATTTGTGGAAATTGACTTCTTTCTCAAAAACTGCATTACTTCAGAGAGAGCCGTTTCTCACAACGTTTTATACCATCAATCTCTCCCCATTACTCGTTACCAAGAAAGGTTTTATGCTAATAATTATTTTTTTAAATTACCAATAGTGTCCGCTGCCTTTTTAAACATTGTGAAAACTCATTGCTAAGAAACTAGACATAGTATGCTTGTGTAAAGAGCGGTGTCTTCAGTCCTGTTTTGAAAGTCTCCGGAGAAACAATGTTCCCGTTGAATTGGTAGTTGGTTCCAGTGAACAGAACCCATGTTGTATATACTCCCCAGGGAGCAGAGAATAATTATAAATGCTATTGCCCCAATGACCAGGGCACTAATGTAAAGCGCATTGAGACGTTATTATGAAATGCGCTTTATAAGAAATTGTTGTTGTTTAAATTAGAGAGGGCCTGGTTACCATAGCGTACTGTCCTGGGCCTAGGAACAACTAGACTGGGGCGAGAAGCCAGAACGAAGCCAGTAGTTGCCCTGTTTTATCATAAGCAAGTCCTCTCTTAATAATAATTTCTTGTCCACTACCCATGACTCTTCTTCCAAAACCTTGATCTCGAGCTAGACTTGCCAAATCTTAAACGTCAAGGTGAAATAAAGTAATTATGCCAGCGTTTGTTTGATTGATATTTTTGTGTTATACCGTGAACATGTATACTTCCGGCAGTGCTCCACTGCCCATGGGAAATAGACTAAGCCATCAAATGTTATGATATATGAGCTTCTGAAAAATAGATGATCAAAAACAGATAATTGCATGCAACTCCATTTGAAAGAAAATGTGTAACGAAGTTAACATCAGGCCTTGCTGCTCTTAAGCCAACCGGGCTAATGAACTCTGGGTTTAACTTGCCCCGTAGAAGTTTTAGTAGCCCTGATTTTAAACATGGTTTTAAACATAGTTTCTGATGCATTAATTGTAGCAATCACAACCAGTGTAATAGGCGAATAAAGTTACACTCAAACACTCAAAAATAAATTAACACATTATTAAAATTATTATTCAGATCTGAATGAAAGAAATATGAGCATTTTAAACTAGTTTTTACTAGGCTACACCAGGCTAGTGTTAAGGGTGAGCCCTGTACCATGTTCGTAGGAAGTGGGGTACTTGTACACATTATCTGAATAGACAAAAAAAAAGTCAATGGCCTGGGCCCAATCTCATAGAGCTGCTAAGCACGAACATTTGCTTACCATGACGTTTCTTCCTTGATAAAAACAGGATTACCAAAAAAAAAATCATTTGTTGCATATTGCCTTGGTACTTAATATTCAGCTGTTGTTTATCCTGAAAATCACATGGAAATTTGGTTGGGAAATGATCCTGTTTTTATCAAGGCAAAAATTTCATGCTAAGCAAATTTGTTTGCTTAGCAGCTCTATGAAGTTAGGCCCTGGTGTTTAGACAGTTTGCAACAGATTATTCTAACTTCTCATTATCCGAGTCACTCACATTCCTGTATGTGTGTGTACATGTATGCAAGGGCACAGCAAAACTAGGCAGTTGGGCAGGTTTCATAAAGAGTTAAATTTAAATGTAAATCCAAGCTTACAGTTCAAGAAACTGGTCTGATACATCATGCCCCTGGTCATTGCCTTGGTGCCCCTTATAACCACTAAATGCCGGAAGTCATAACATGTATCACACCAATATTTGCTGTGCCAGAAAACATGTAAACAATCCGCTTCTTGTACAATCATTGTATGCATTGGAACATTACACCCGGACATTCCATTGTTAAGTACTGTAATACACTCATGCAACACTTTGATTCCCCATACAAAGTGGAACAAAGGGCACTGGAATTCATGCATGAAATTTCCCTTTTTCCTGAGGTTATTGGGTAATCCCCGACTCCAGGCCTTTGTCCAACCATGATTATGAGAGAACTATGCGCCGAATTTTTGACCACGTGAGAGCGCTCTGAATAGTATTTTTATCACTTCCGGGGGTAAACACGATTAGTCCTGCACAGTTTTAATAGGCGTTCTGTCACTTTTTTTTGCGCCATAGTTTGAATTTGCTTTAGAGGTGGATTAAAACGGCTTCTTTAAAAGTCTTATTGTCAGTGACAGATTAGATGTCTGGGGTGGTAATGTGTTCCATTATTCAATAACTGTTTTGGGTATGAATGAATATACCCCCGGAAGTGATTGAGAGCGCCCTCACATGGTCAAAAATATGGCCCATAGCCTGCCACCATTGTTTATCTTAGTAATAATTTTCAGCCATGTCGGTTTGTGATTCACGGTCGATTGATACAACTCACATTCTCCCGAAAAGGAACAACAGACCCGAGTACATTTTATGTTGTCAGGGTGTCACTGTGGCAACGGTATTCTCAACAACAAATTTATTCCGCCTGTTCTGAAAAATTAATCCCGCCCCTGGCCACAGAAACATTTGTGAAACCCTGGCGTTAAGTGGTGAACAATAAACTCCCCTCATTAAAGTTTCAGATGGCAGCAAACGAGAAGGCTGTGAGATGTGCCCAATCCTGGCCAAACAATTGAAGAGTAGATGATGGATTCGAAAGAAGTAGAAGACCAGGGGCCAATTTCATAGAGCTGCTTAAGCAAAAGATTTGCTTAGGCACGAAAATAGCTCACTTATTTTGCACATGTAACTGGCTAAAATGTCATGCCACATCGTTTGTGACTGGTATTTAGCTGTTATTTACTTAAAAGCATAACAATTGAGTGGAGTCTTGGCCGGTAATCTGATCTTACTAAGTACAAAATGTTTGCTTTTAAAAGCAAAATTTTGTGCTTGAAAGCAGCTATATGAAATAAGGCCCAGAGGAAAAAACTGCCTTGCCCTTCAAGGCACTGGACACTATTGGTAATTACTCAAAATAATTGTTAGCATAAATACTTACTTGGTAACGAGCAGTGGAGAGCTGTTGATAGTATAAAACATTGTGAGAAACGGCTCCCTCTGAAGTAACGTAATTTTTGAGAACGAGGTAATTTTTCAACTCAAATTATAATAAAAGACTTCAACCGAAGCCTTTTATTATGAATCAGAAAGCACACAAAGTATGCACCAAGGCAACATGCAGTTAGTTTGCTAATCAAAAACTCAAGTAAACACTAATTTTCCTCTTAGGCGAAATAAAAAAGAAACCGGTTTAGTGTCCCAGCCCGCTGCGTTTTCAGAGCCACCTCCTTATTCTTTTCTTTTTTTTATACAAAAAAAATGTAAACATTTATGATAAAAAAAAAAAAATCAATTAATTCTTTTGAAAAAGAGCCAGCCGGTTATCTTTAAAAATTTGTCAGCTGGCCATTTTTGTTATTTTGCCTTATATAAGGAAACTAAACAACTTCATAATTTTGACTGATGGTAATCCGCAAAACAAACATCCAAATTGAGGAGAAAACAAGACATTCCGTAAATACCCGACCTTCATCATTCAATCAATGGAACGGACTTGAAGAAATAATTACAATCCAACCATTGAGGAATACAAATCTCTATAATGATTATTACAAGTAGGTTGTAATTACAACAACACTGGCATGGATGGAGACGCAATGTGCATCAACGTCAATGCTGGCCTCTCTAGTAAGTAGCACTGACTCAGTTAGGCAGTACCTAATCATCAAACTCCAGATTAAAAGCTTTTTAGCGAGTCAGCAAGCGCTACTCATGATTTAAGCCAATTAAATGGGACGGTACTACCTCAGTGGTTTTGGGTTGGGGGGAAGAGTACATCACAAGCCAGCTATCCCTAAGAAAAAAATCCCTAAGTTAACCTATGACCTTTACATCAAAGCAGGTGGGCATGTTTTTTAATATACAGTGTAGGCGCTGATGTTTTGTTCCTGTTTCTTTTCTTCTAAAAGGAAGTTGTTTAAAAAACATGTCAACATTTCTATGAAGTAGGGGCTCACATAATATTCAAGGAAGCAGCGGATACATTATTTTGTACAGTTATTGGAAAGGTTAAATTTAGTTTCATTTCATCGCCAGCCCTTGAATTAGGTTGGGTTTCTAGCTGTGTTCTAGCTGAGTTCTATTTAAGGAACACTACAGAATTGGTAAGACAAATACTTGTCTAAGATCACAGATTTACATGAAACATGAAACTGTCTATTGATTAAACGGTCTATTGATGATAAATAGTAGTAAACATCCCTTGAAACATTTCTGTCTGAAACATCATATTTGATGAGAAATAGGCCCCTAATAAACCCTAATTTCCAATTTGGAGTTTATCGCTCAGTGAGTTTTCTTTAATTCATTTTGTTCTTTCTTTTTCTTTTTTTAATCGATGTAATGCAAATTAATCCGTAATCGGTTTTTCACTATATTTTCTTGTGAACCAGATGGCTGATCGATCTCAAACTTCAACAGGTTTGTCAGTTTATGTAAGTGTTGGATTATATTAAAAGTGCTTACTACACTGACAGCGACTGTTTTGTTAGCAAAAACCAATTTTGTAATGTTCTTTTAAAGATGCCGACACCCGATCACTTCAATTCAAACCAGTATTTATTTCCATATTAATGCAGGATCCAGTTCATCTTACTCGTAAAGTTGCAAATCGTTAGGGGAAAAAAAAACCAGGCACTCAATATTTGTTGCTTTCAATTCACGTTTCTCGAGTAAATTCCATTGGCCTACATATTGTAGAAATCTTTTGTTGAAATTGAAAGACGAATTGGCAGAATGTACACACAGGTGACTGAATGAACATCAATCATACCGTACATCCATCATAATTAAAGCCCTTTTCAGCAATTTAGCAAGGGACAAGGCCTGGAAATTCATCTTAGAAAGGGGAAGGCCATTTTCATTTTGCAAGGAGCACTTCCATTGGAAAATCTTTAAGTCAATGGGATGCTTTTGAAGGGCCACCAAGGTCAAAAACAAGGGGCCTGCACGTAATACCAAGCATGTAAAGCCCTTTTCATATGACAGCAATTTAGCAATGCTCCTTTGCTTTAACAAGGATCCCTTGCTTTAAAGCCATTGGACCCTTTTGGTACAGAAAACAAAAAAAAGTTCACAGATTTACAAATAACTTACAGGGTTTACAGATAGTGGTGAAAAATTATTCCACGAAATGCTTTACTTTTTGAGAAAACAGTAAAACAATATCGATTCTCGTTAGCGAGAATTACGGATTTTTTTAAAACACATGCCATGACACGGCGAAACGCGCGGATACAAGGGTGGGTTTTCCCGTTATTTTCTCCCGACTACGATGACCGATTGAGTCTAAATTTTTACAGGTTTGTTATTTGATATAAAAGTTGTGATACACGAAGTGTGGGACTTGGACAATACCGTTTACCTAAAGGGTCCAATGGCTTTAACAAGAATATTCCCGAACTTAAACATTGTCATCCTTTCGCATAATATAATAATTTTACACCCATGCTAAAATTAAGCCAGGGACCCTTGCTAACATACTGTCGTGTGAACAGAGCATATATTATAAGCTTGAGATACTGTGTACATTGTACGATGTACAATTAATGATGAAACAATAGAATGCATCCAATGCGGAAGTAATTGGGTCTGATGATGATGATGATATTGACTGATGATGAAACTCTGTTGGCCAAAGACTGCCTGGTCAATTATTGACCGCTGCCCTCTACACAGTTGTTATGTCCATCAGGACATGACATGGAAAACAAATATTGGTTTATTCTTTCCGAATGGGTGTTTACCGAAGATGGAGAGAAAAACACACTGTATTGAAGAATGCAATGTACACAGATATGGTTACAAGTACTGTGTACATGATGTGACGAACGCTACAAGTACTGTATTACTTGAAACATGCATTATGTACAAATCGTATACTTCGTTTTTGAAAGGGCAAGGGCACCAAGACATTTTCTCCTTGGTAAAGGGCACCCAACATGTATGTGGAAATTGTATAATTCTACTGTGCAGAGCATTTTAAGGGCACCTAGACAATGACAAGGGAGGGGGCATGGATGTTTCTGTGCCTCCGTTAAATATCAGGCCTACTTGAATAGAAGTGAATGTTAAACTTGCATTGAATACATAATTTTATATACATCAACGTGGTGTACAATTGTTAATATTACGATACACAATGCAAGACGTATTCAATTGCAATTTGAATAAAACATGATACATCAGCAACATTGCAAACACTGATTACATTACAATGTAATTGTACTGTGTGTGATATTGGTTTTTAATCCATACGCTACAATTTTCATGTTTGCTTCGTTACTTTTCAAGTTTCCTATACTGTTTTGAGGAAGAATGTATGAAGAGATTTTAATTATGTATTTTTTCAGTCTCTTGTCCTAAATAAGGCTTCCCCAACACAAGCAACTAAAAAGCAGAATTTTCTGCTAAACAGCTTTCCCTGGGCCCAATTTCATAAAGCCTGTCAGTACAAAAACTTGTTAAGCAAAGAAAACTTTTGCTGAGCAAAATACTGTACATTACCACTAGTGTAACTGGTACCCCACTTATTTCTTGCTTAGCAAGGGATTTTGCCAAACAGAACTGCTTAACAGTTTTATAACATTGGGCCCTGGTCCTAGTTGCTCCATGTTCTTACTAGATCAATTTTTTTTTAGTCATTGATTTTTTGAGTAATCACCAAAGGTACACTCCATTTACCACAGTTTACATGCAATCATGGGCTAAGCCAGAGTTGTTGAGTTCACTAATTAAAAATAATATTTAGACAGTTCTGAGAAAACAATTACTCCCACCAGAACTGTTTGATAAAATAACTCCCTGCTGATTTAGGCTACACACAGGTGCAGACCACTTTGTACAGTAGGGATGCATAAAAACAGCTTACTTTAAAGGGTTTGAGTACTTTTTGTACCACACAAAACACAAACGTCCACAGATTTACATCAAACTAACACAACGATGGTAGAAGGCTTCCATTAAAATATTACTTGCTGAGATGCTGTAGCTTTTGAAAAAAGAAGTAAAACAATTTCTCTAACATAATTTCCCTCTCAGTGAGACAAATTGTTTTTTTAGCATGCGTACACCGGATTACACTACTCTCCTGAAACATTGCTCTGTGATTTTTCATTTTTTTTCTCTAAAAAACTTGATGACTAATAAAGCTGCAACTTCTGCAAGTAAATTATGTGAGTAGGGATTCATGTCATGGGCAAAAACTTGATCTACAAAAGCTATCAAAACCGTTTAAAAATATTTGAGTTTCAGCATTTTCCCCTTAATGGCACTGTACACTTTTTGTAATTGTCAAAGACCAGTCTTCTCATTTAGTGTATCCCACCAAGCATAAAATAACAAGCCTGTGAAAATTTGGGCTCAATTGGTCATCGAAGTTGCGAGAAAACGATGAAAGAAAAAACACCATTGTTGGACGAATTTGTGTGCTTTCAGATAGGAATAAAAGACTTCGAGCTAAAAGTCTTTTAATATTTTAGTGAGAAATTACCACTTTCTCAAAAACTACGTTATTTCAGAGGGAGTCGTTTCACACAATGTTTTATACTATCAACAGCTCTCCAATGCTTGTTACCAAGTCAGTTTTTAGGTTAATATTTGTTTTGAGTAATTACCAAACAGGTACCTTCCCTTTAAACTCTGCTCCTTGCAAATAACTGCAATCACAGTATTTCTTTCTCAATTGTGGTCCATAAACCAGTGACACCTACTAGAAAGCCTTCGTCTCAGTTTGGATTTTTTTAGTTTTTTCACTGCCAGGAACAAAATAAATCATCCCCAGCAGAGGAGTCATCAAACAAGAATGCTCACAAGGAGCCATTTATAATTAGGTTAGAAAAAAAATCATTTACCTATTCGGTCTAGATTGTTGTAAACCACAGGCAATATCTTTGATGAGTAATGGGGACTTGTTTGGAAATATAATCCACAAGTTGTTGGTTGCCTGCAATTTGTGGTTACATGAATTCTTAGCTGGTAGCAATTGTGGCACCATCAGTGGTCTGAGTGTATTGCAAGTGTGGGGGGTGGGGGAGGGGGTGTGTCCATGTTCGTACATGTAAATGAATGTAGTTGTGCCTCACAACTTTAGAACCATTCCATTATTGGGAGCGATCCTAACTTGGCCCAACTAGAGCTGGAAACATAATGCTGTTTGTGGTTACAAAAATTCTAAGCTGGTAGCAATTATGGCACCATCAGTCATCTGAGTGTATTGCGAGTGTGTACTGTGTACGTACATACATGAATGTGGTTGTGCCGTCACAACTTACGAACCATTTCATAATTGGGACCGATCCTAACTTGGCCCAACTGGGGCTGGAAATATAATTATATTTTATTCGGAGTGTGATTTTGTACATTTGTACATGATCCGTCACAACTTTAAAGTATCATTCCATCTATAATTGGGACCGGTCCCAACTTGGGTACAGTTCGGATAACCCAACCCTGTAACTTGAATCCAGATATCGTTCACCACTGAGCAGGGGATGAAGATCAATGGCAATTTAATTTATTTCATGGGACTGTGCCTCAGCGCCTTAGAACAAACTCTTGATTTTGGTGCTCTAAAAAAACTTGATTGATTGATTGATTGATTGATTGATTGATTGATTGATTGATTGATTGATTGATGTTTGCAATATTTACATTAAAGACACTGGACACTATTAGTAATTGTCAAGGACCAGTCTTCTCCCTTCTCAACATAAGCACAAAATAACAAACCTGTGAAAACTTGGGCTTGATTGGTTGTCGGAGTTGCAATACAACTATGAAAGAAAAAACACCCTTGTCACACGAAGTTGTGTGCTTTCAGATGGTTGATTTCAAGACCTCAAATTCTAAATCTGAGGTCTCGAAATCAAATTTGTGGTAAATTACTTCTTTCTCAAAAACTATGTCACTTCAGAGGGAGCCGTTTCTCACACTGTTTTATACCATCAACCTCTCCCCATTACTCGTCACCAAGTAAGGTTTTATGCTAATAATTATGTTGAGTAATTACCAATAGTGTCCATTGCCTTTAACCTACTGGTAGGTTACATGTATGGACTAACAATGTAAATTTGTCTGGGTTTTTTTATGGATTAGAAATGTTCCTACCCCCCATTTACAATGTATTTATATGTACATGTACCTCCATACTTTTTCACATGTTTTGCCATGATAACTACTGTGTGTATGCCGAGAAGAAAAACATGATAGGGTGGAAAATTACGTTAGAGGCCCACTGATTAGTGTGGTTATTTACATCAAGGTACATGAATAATCAGTTTTCACGCAATGCCAGCAATAGTTGGGTTGTCCCAGCTGTAACACTCAAGTTGGGACCCGTCACAAATAGTCAGGACATTTCTTAAAGTTGGAACGTACATGTCACATACATGTACACATATGCACCCTACCCCTATACTGCTGTGACATTCTTATACAAGTACTTCATGTTCACATCTTCCACCGGCACTATCCTGACGTGTCCCAACCATAATAATGGCCCTAGACAGAATCCAGTTTATTGTAGGCAGACCTTTCAGAAACTGAAGGTCTGTCAGTGGCGTAAAAAAAAAATGAGCGAAAGAAATGCTGAAATGATGCAGTGCACTGTGTGCAACATGCTCATAATACACAGGGAGCAATAACAAGAGACCAACACAATACCAACAATAGTCAACTCTTTGGCAGCACAGGGAATGTACCCACAGGGAATGTACATGTACCCAAAAAGGCAAACCAGGAAACAGTCGTATTCGTAAGAATCGTCGCAAACACATTTCATCATGTTAAGGCTGGGTCACACCACAGACATAGTTCTAAAAATTGTCTGAGCCCGTCCTAAAAAAATTGTAAAATGGGTTTGGTCTGGGGCCGTACAATGTCTATAATAATGTAACCATAGTTACATGTGTCTGGTGAAATTCTGGTAATGAGTTGGGTCTGTCTGTGAATGGGATGAGTGTTATAATGCAAATGGACCAGGTCTGTGGGGACTGACCTTCAAGTCCATACAGCAGATGAGGTCTGCATTGCTGGTTATGTTGTTACTGAAACCATTTTCCTCAGGAAAAGAAAGTGAAATCATACAGGTATCACAACTAAAAACAATACTGATCACAAAAATATCATTTACAGGCAACTTCTTCAAGGTCAAATGTAAAAAAGAGTACACTATAATCCTAATCCTAGTCCTAATCTATTTTCACCAATGTTAAAAGGCATGATTGGGATTCTTATTTTACACTGTGCTTAAAAAACTGTTAACATTATGGCATTTCGTGTAAATGGTCGCAGCATGTAAAATGTGTGACAAAGCAAGACAGACTGTCTATTTTTATTGTCAGTGATTACAGCATGATGGCCCTCCCTACAAAGGCAGACATGACAAGTTGGCCAAGGTGAACCATTGGGATGTGTGTAAGAAGAATGGTACTCAAGTGCAACCAAAGTGGTTCAAAACTTTCCTCCATGGTGAACTAACACTGGACTGCAGGCCAGAAACCAGAATTCTGTCCAACCATGGAGGAAGAAATAGGTCCAACCACGGTCAACCCAACTAGTCCGGCTGGCTAGTTGATTGCTTGCCACTACCACACGTAAACAAATGATTGTTCATCATATTACTTAGAAAACACATAGTCCAATGCTATGGTGTTGAAAAGAAACTCGAAGTTACAGAAGTAAAAAGACTGGCGGACCACCAAAACAGCTAAACTGTCCCAGTGCTGGATAGTCGCTGAAAAAGTTAGGGGCAAACCCTGACTTGGCCACAGACTTTGTTAACTTTGGCATGTGAAAGTAAAACTAACCCCTGTGGTGGTTGGAGCATTTGGCACCATTCGGAAGTCCCTGGAGAAACAATTATTTAATTGGCACTGCTGCATGTACATGTAAAGGAACCTGATAAGGGGAACCTGATAAGGGTAAGTGACTCGGTCCAATTTTGTTTTATTTATTATTTATTTTTTATGGGCTTTTTTTTTGGGGGGGGGGGTGAACACAGAAAACTAACTCAAGCAGGATTTGAACCTGCAACATCCAGAATAGCATGCAGGCGCTCTCCAAACTGATTTTACCTAGCCCTAATGTCGTTTTTTTGTGAATTTCTTGTTCGAGGGTGCCAGTCAAAATCCATTCAATCTATTTCTACCTCCATGGCCTATCTGCTGTATGAACCAAGGGTCACACCCAAAGTCACATAACAACCTAAGAAGCAGCAGGAAATAGATCTTTATTTCAAATTTCAAGTAATAAACCACAAGGAAAAATGACAGAGTCAATTTTAAGTTCTCAAAGCAAGCAACTTGCATTACTAATTAATGCATAATGTACAATGCAATCTCTTACACTGACAAATGACTGAAGTACACCAATGGTACATCATGTCACGAAGGACACATTTGTTAAGAGTTATCATGTTATGCAACACTGAACACCACTAAAAGCCTGAGACCTTGACTCCAGCAACATGGGGTGGTTGTTTTTCATTCTGTGTGAATAACCCAATGACCCTCAAAAAATAAAAACTTAACAAAGACATCTTCTTGGTAAACCAAAGCCTCTTAGAATAATCTTTCTTTCAAATGATAGAACTCTGAAACTGATGATAGCCATGCAGGCCTGATACTTCACGGAGGCAACGAAGGCGATTGCCTCCGTTGCCCCTAGTCATTGCCTTGGTGCCCTTTAAATGCCCCAGTAGAATTTTTGCAATTTTCTCATAGGGTACCCTTTACCAAGGAGAAAATGCCTTGGTGCCCTTGCCCTTTCAAATATGAAGCATACAGGCCTGGCCATGATAAAAAAAGTTAAAAAACTTTGCAGCTACATGAGAAAGTTTACACATACATTCAAATGTCGAGTCTGAGTCTCACAAATATCTATCAATTCTGCATGACCCATTTAACAGAAGAGATTAATCTTCTCAAGTGTTTTGTTCAAATGAAACAGTTCAGATGCAGGGTTGTAGCTAGACCAATTTTAGTGGTGGGCAATAAATCAAATTTTGTTGTAAGTCTACCAAGGGCAAGGAGATCAACAAAAAATATTCATGTTTAATTATGGGGCCATTATTGCTGAAGTGGGGCCAGGTTTCCAAACTGTTTGTGTCATGGGACAATGCAACAGGTTGAACTGAATGGCCTTTGGATTGTGTTCTTTCTCACTCCTTATCATTAGCTGTGGGGCAGCATACTAGTATTTTGCACAGAGTGCTGGCCACACTTGCCCAGCACCGCCCACCGTGGCTACAACACTGTTCAGATGATAAAACTGTATTCTCATTTTGATTCTAGTCTCTTCTCATTTTGGTTCTGGTCTTAAAAATAAAATCCCGGTCCAGTAAAGGTTCTGAGCCTGCGATCTTTTGGATTTCCCCCAAAAATGGTTTGAGGCCTAGTTATTATTATATTTCCTTCCAGAAAGATCTATTAACTCCATACACTCCCACGAGACACCTCCGTTCTGCTAACAAAGACACCCTTGTTATACCTAAAGTTGCCACCAAAGCATGGTCAACGTAGTTATCAGTTTGCTGCACCTCACTTATGGAACAATCTCCCTCTACACATCAAACAAGCCACCACGATCTCAAGTTTCAAGACTCTTCTCAAAACACATCTATTCAAATTATCTAATACTTAATTATTCTTTTGTTTCCTCTGAGCGCTTAGAGACTTTCTTTTGGAGGTGTTAGGCGCTATAGAAATGCGGTTGTTATTATTATTTATTATTATTTCACTTACCAGCACCATCAGTCCTTCCCGTTTGCCGTCTCCACAGGATCTGTCTTGTGTCCATGCTGATTTCAAAGGATCTCTTCTCTGGTTTCTTCTTTCCAAAGAAACGCGTCAAGACAGTCCCCATGGACAGCATCTTGGTGATGCTGGAGACCTCTTGAGGGTTCAGAGCATGATTCTTGTAGATGCTGTTGGTGGCCATGCTGAGAATAGAGGTGGAAAAGGTAATAAAAACATTGGAACTAAAAGACACTGGACACATTTGATAATGGTCAAAGACCAATATTCTTACCTGGTGTATCCCATCATATAAAATAACAAATCTGTGAAAAGTTGACTCAATTGGTCATCAAAGTTGCAAGAGGTTTTCGCTGCAAATGTTTCGCAGGCTGAACTCTTCCCAAATGTTCGTTGCGAATTTGCAAAGTCAACATTCGCATCACATTTGCATTCGAATGAGGTATGAACCAGGCATTAGTTGTGATTATTTGGCAAAATATTTTCCTCTATACTTTTCTTAACTCAGTTCTTCTTCTTCCTTTAAAGTCCTTACTTCAGTTCACTTCATGCAAAGCTTCAATTCTTGATTAAAGGCTAATCGAATGATTTTAATTAACTACTAGTCAAACATGTAGAGACAAATTGTAGATTGAAGATGCCAAATTTGACTGCCACTTTTTCATTTATGATGTCCGAAAGTTTTCATGTAATATTTGCCATCCCCCAATGAATAAATAAAAAAATAAAAATAAATGAATAAAAATGGACAGTTTGATTCATCATACACTCTTACACTGTGTTCAATGTTCAAACAAATGCAGTAATTAAAATGGGTTATCAGCACTATAAATAGATAATCATAATATTGTGATAAATCATAGCTTATATACAGATTGTTTTTATTAGACTGAAAGCCATTAGTTTTATTTAGAACTTAAAACTATTTTTTAAACCTGTATTTAAACAAACGTGCTTCACGATATAACCACAGCATCACAGAAATAATAACCTCATGATGCAGAAACTGTGGTTTGTGGTCACAAATATCTCCCCCAGTTCACTCAAAATGGTCTGAGTCACTCACTAAATTTATTGTTCAAAAAAATATGGGTATTTTTGTCTCAACCACACAATCTGATTTTCTCCACATGTGTGTTTTTTGACAGGGAATTTAAAATAAACAACAACGTGATCGATATAAAATAGACCAATCTTTTGAAACTTGTTCTATGAAAGTTGTTGGAATTGCATCTTTGTTGTCCATGATTGTGCAAACTGTTCGAAACAACAAGTTAAGCACATCAGACAATGAAGGGCAGTGGGACTAGGAAGTGAACGTCATGTACTTCCACGACACATTAACAAAAAGCAAGGGTCCAAGTTACATGACTTCGCCGCGCTATGCAATGGGACCCGACCGTTCACCACACGGGGTGGCCCCGCGAACTATTTTCTTATTTCAGAAAAACTCAAAACTATAATTTAATGAAGATTTATGTGCTGTCTATATATAATTGTTATCTACATATACCATAGGACAATAAGTAATTAGAACAAGCATATTAGGAACAAAGGAGACTTGAGAACAAAGGAGATATTTACCTGATTTATGGTCACCGAACACACCTGGAAAAGACGGCCTAGACAGGGTAGTCGTGTGTGAAGCAGCCAGCGAATATAACTGTATAAAAATGTGCATGCGAGCTGTGTACTCTCTCAGCAGCAGACTAGGCCTGTCTAATGACATCGAACCAACTTGCCACGAGAGGTCGCTCTTTTATAATTTTTATTCGGTCGGAAAACTTTCCATATCTTGCGACCACTTCTATCACTCATTTTTCACAAAAAGGAATAACTCGTTTAGGTAAATTAGATACTATTTTATTTCATAACAAAGTAAAAAGTGGTGGCAGGATACAGAAACTTTACTGGCTGTCTTTCGGGGTGGTTCCCCCTCCCATCCTCCACCCCACATTACATAAGGACCCTTGTGGGGTCACAAGGTAGCCAATAGGATGAATTTGGAAACATAAGAATGCAAAAGATTGTGTGATTGCTGTCCAACTTATTTTCCGTACTTAATATTCACTCACATTATTTTAATTATATACTTTCTCAAGAAATTTCTTGTCAAAATTTGAAAGATAGGCCGGTATACTTTTTTACAATTCAGCTGACTCATCCAATTGGGAAAATGGTAATATTTGACTTTTATAATTATATTCTTTTAGACTTACTAAACAAAGTTATGGAGTACTTGTTAATTAAGATTTTTAATTTCAGAAATTTAGGCCCTCGAAGTGCTGTGAAATTTTCAGGCAACCTCCACCTTGTGTCTCGGTGACCTTCAGGTCTTGACTACAACACTGCCCCCCCCCCTATAATTCCTGGTTTGTGGTTCAAGTTGTTGATATTTTTTTCTTAGCTGGTTCATAAATTTGACAGCTGGTTGAGTGTAATGGTCCTGCCCTATGAATTAAGCTCCATGTCTCAATTCGCCAAACAACATCACTCAACAACTTCAAGAGGGAACTAAAAACACACCTGTTCACTTCGACTTTCATTAGGTTTTATTTAAGTTCAATTATGTTTATTCTTAATTTTTTATTGTATTATGCTTTTTCTTTTTGTGTAGGCGCCTTGATTGGCTTTCTGGAGAAGTGAGCATTGTAAATCCATATTATTATTATCATCTAACAATTAGATTGTTCTTTGCTCTTGCCCCTACTTTGCAGAACAAACAAACAGATTGGTTAAAGCCATTATACACTTTCGGTAAACAGTATTGTCCAAGTCCCACACTTCGTGTATCACAACTTATATATAAAATAACAATCCTGTGGAAATTTAGGCTCAATCGAACATCGGAGTCGGGAGAAAATAACGGGAAAACCCACTCCTGTTTTCGCGCGTTTCGCCGTGTCATGACATGTGTTTATAACAAATCCGTAATTCTCGTTAACGAGAATTTATATTGTTTTACCGTTTTCTCAAAAAGTAAAGCATTTCATGGACTAATATTTCAAGAGAAGTCTTTCACCATTACCTTCTGTAAACCCTGTAAATTATTTGTAAATCTGTGAACTTTTTTTTTTTTTTCTGTACCGAAAGGGTCCAATGGCTTTAAAGAGTATGATACCCTACGAAACTACATGAACTGTTTACACACAATTGAAAAACAGTAGGGTTTAAACTAACACCATTAGGTATAAGTGGACAAGTTGCCTTGAAAATAGCAGTGGCCATGAAGAGGAAACATGTGAAATTTAATTTTAAAAACAAAACATTGTTTGGGGTACAAAATTTGATGTTGTCAAAATACATTTAAATGTAATTAGTATAATTTATTTATTAGACTATTCCCTGAAACTTGAAGAGTACAACATCATACAAATTAAGCCCTTGAGACAGACTCTGCTGGGGTTAAACATCAGGCCACTAATTTATATTGCAATACCATAGGTCATTTAGGTTGGTAAGCAATTTGCAAAACCTAATACTATTATTTGTTCATATTTAAAACAAATAACTCAAAATTAACAGATGTTTTACTATGGAAAACAAGTTATTTCTTTTTGGAAATAAGCACCATTTACCAGGAGCTCCAAAATAAGCAAAAGTAATTTTATGAAATCCATGCAAATTGCACTAATGACCTTAGTTCTGAGCAGAAAACATAATTATTAATACCAATACTAACATTGTCTTTGTCTTTACTTTGAACGTCGATTCATTATTTCCAAAAAGTGAGTTACATTTTAAATTTGTCTTATTCCAACTTGTTGAAAAACTGTTGAAATTTTCAACAGTAAAATGGAAGTTAACTTTAATTAAAAAAATACCTAATTAGGACACCTCATTAATAAGTTAATTCATTAGACTGATTAATAATAAAAACCTTTTCCCTCTACCAACATTTTAAAGATATTCACAACCGTTATGAAAACCTAAATATTAGGTTCTTCTGGGTTAAAGAAACAGAAATAGATAAATTTCAAGATTTAAAAAATATACATTCCATGAAACAAAAACTAACTTCTTATAATGCACCAGAAATGTATAAAGTAATTTAATTGAATGAACATGGATATAAATAATGTCTGACTTTCCTAGTGGGTTCTTCTTCTATGTAAAAAAAAGAGCACGACAGAAATACCAATAAATTTCAGAAATTTATATTGTACCTTCCCCAGAAACAAATTAGACTCTATATTAATGTCCATTTATACAAATAATATATTTTCTATGATATAGTTCATACAGTACTTTTATAGAAACTGGTGATTTGAAAAAAACTCATCTGTCATGCTTTGTCTTGAACAAGGGCGTTAACCAAATAGGGAGGGTGCCAACATAGTGATAGCTCAGTTGGTAGAACTCCAGCACATTAATCCGGGGGTCGTTGATTCACACACCGCTCTTATCAATTTGTCTTTGTTCAACCCAACAACATTTTTTATTTGAAGCGAGCTCAGCTTCTGCACCATCAGAACTGAAGTCACTCAATTTTGATGATGCAAAAGAATTGTCACAACAAGGAGCCAACGAGCCAATGAGCCACCATGACTCTTCAGCCCTCTAATACTCAAATGAGCCATGAAATTGTGAGCCATAGTCAATGAGTCACTACAAGTTGCGTAATGCTTTGATGTTAAACAGTATGGATCCTCTGACTGACAATGTGGTGTGCGTATCATTGATTTAAATACTGTCCTCTGGCTGACCATGTAATATGCATACTTGCTCGTCTAGCATTCGTTTTCTCTTTATAATAGAAGTCATAGGGTCTTTCTCAAACCTCAGTTCCAGTCTCTGTCTGATGTTTGAACCACTGTGCAAAAAACATGGTGCTCCAAAAATGTATAATGGAGCTAAGCCTGAGACGGACCATAAGGGTTTGGGTAAAAGCGCCAGATGGTTTAGCCTCACTCAAACATACAGTAATGCGACAACTTGGGTCAACTAAGTGAGTCGCAGATTGTTCCGTTTTATTGTGTCATACTGTAAAGGCCTCTAAGAATGTCAACATCCATATCAACTGAAATCATAAACTTGACTCAGTCTCTTCTGTATCATCAAATTCTAGATCTCTCTGTTTGATCATGTGATACTTGCGAGCCCTGCTGTGTGTCGGACACACCAGGTACGGATGAGACGTAACGCGGCAAGCGCAGCGATAACAGAGAAGGGCTATATTGCACATCAGGCTAACCACAGCTATCAACGTGGCAACCACACAACCTATTGCATAGGGTTCTTGGAAGAAGGTTTTCTCCGGGCTGAGGTTTTGGGCGTTAAGAGCACGATTGGCGAGGCACTGTCCAGCTGTGAAGACAGATAAGAAATCAAAACATATAAGAAGATTTGCATGGTGTGGAAAGCCAGACAAAATAACTGGTTTGGTTGTGACCTGGGCCCAATTTCATGAAATTCTGATTTGCAGATTTTCTTTGCTAAGCAAGAAATAAGTGGGGTACCAGTAACATTTGTTGTGTGCATTAAAGAAAGATGTAACAAAAAGTTATCGGAGAAAAGATGTAAACAATTAATATGAAAAATTGGGGTTTCAAGACAACTAAGTGTGAAAGTTTTTCTCTGCAGTTCATTAGTCATCATAGGAAGGTTAAATTTGGCATTGGCTAATTCTAGCAACAAAAATCTAACAGTAATGCCACAGCTTTTTTTTTGTCAGGAGCCATTTTATTGCTTACAGCCTTTTGTTACTGGAATAAGTACTTTGTGAGCCTGGAAAAAGGGGCGCAGAGACACCAAATGGTTAAGGACACTACTGGACAAGCTAACCCCAGCGCTGGAAAATTATGACTTCCCAATGTACAGTCCTCAGAGCAAGTGGAAATAAACTCACCTTTCATAAGTTCCGCATAGGCAGTATCATTGCTGCCAAATGTACACAATCCAGTAATATGATGACAAGCGCAGGCAGCATCATCACACTTGCATTTCTGCTTACAGTCGGGACCATGGTAGCCGTATGGACAGACTGTAATAATACATCAAGAGAATTAGCAGTTTGGAGATATGGCGGGAAACAATTTTTGGACACTTTTATATTTGGGTAACAAAAAACTGAAAGTGGATTCCTATAGTGTCCATCATATCTCAAACATTATAACAGAGCTCATAGTAATGGCATTATAAAAAATATCAATAGTGCAAGATATAAGAATATCAAGACATCAAAAACTGAATCAGAAAGGTGCTTACACACTTCAAAAGCAATTTTAACTTCAAAATTCTCTTTTTTTAGGTCTTTGTATAAATGCAATTTGACGATTTTTACAAAAGCTGAAATTTGTATTTTTTTTACTGCAGTGAACCAGAATAGACTGGCAAGTCTTGCGTGGATTCAAACATTCCTTGGACCATACCAACATACATTTCCTTAACAGGTCAAGGAAAAAACTTGGGAACTTAAACATCAGGGCCTAATTTCATGGCTCTGCTTACCATAAGCAAAGAATCAGCGCTTGCGGAAGCAGGGAGTTCTGTGTTTACGTCAAGCGTATTTCACAGCTTAGTGTGGAATTTTGGCTTTTACTATGCATTCTACGCTTACATAGCTAGAGCAGAAATTCAGCGCTAAGCAGAGCCATGAAATTGGGCCAAAAACTTAAACACCAGATAGTGCAACCATGACACAACTTTTGTGAACAAAAAAAACAAACTAAAAAATGAAAACTTGTGGTCAGATAACCCAAATTGAACTTACTCAGCTGACAGTGCTTGCCTGCATATCCCGGAAGACATTCGCATTTCCCTGTGATGGGGTCACAGTCCCCGCCATGTTCACACGGACATGGTGTCAGGCAGTCCTGTCCAAAGGTGCCTTGATCACACGGCTGAAAACAGTCTGGTGGCATGAAACCTTTATTGCACTTGCACCCATCTGTAAATGTGAGGATCAAGATGGTAGGATTTGAAACTTTGCATGGTGGAAATTTGATATGGAAAGGGTTGCGGTAACACCATGTAATGACTATCTCTAATGAGATATGATCACCGACTAAGTATGCTACAAGTTCATATGAAGCATCAGCCTTACCTTCTGTACATAAACCGTTATTGCTGCAGTTCAACAAGCCACACTCTAGCTTGTCACAACGAGGAGTTGCCCAGTTACCATGGCAATGACATTCACCCATAACACATTCTCCATGATTATTGCAGTTTGGCGGGTCACACTCTGGCTCGTGCACGCACAGTATGGTGGAGACTGCCCTTGGACATCGGTACACACGATCCGCACTGAAAATTACAGGAACAGTAAAAACAGTTGTAGTAGTTTTTATTTCATATGGACTCATGGACAAGATAACCCCCAAAATAACTTGTACTAAAACCCAAATGTATGTTAGTTTTGTATGGGGGATCAAGAATATAATTTTGTTTTACCCTTTCACCAATGTGTATTAAGCACTGTACACACAGTACTTTCCCCAAAATCTGTAAAAAATAATTCACAGGCTATCACTTAGGTGTGATTCGAACCCTTGACCTTTGCATTGCTAGAATAGATGTCTACCACCAGTCCACCAGGCTTGCTTTGTGGCTAGAGGCAGTTTGAATTCCATGATATAGCAGATTTAATATATGTTAGTTTTGCATCAGAGATAAAGAATATAATTTTTTTTCAAACCCAAAATCAGACCAGGGGTGGATTTCATAAAGAGTTAGGACTAGTCTTATCTCGAGTTAGGACTAGTTACTCGTCCTAACTTAGGACTATCCATGCAATTTGTATATCTCCTAGGACTAGTCCCAAGTTAGGACTGGTTCCAACTCTTTGTGAAATCGACCCAAGATCTGTAAAGCCAGATGACAAATTATTATCTCACCATTCATCCGTAGAATAACTAACCACCGTTCCATTGATGACATAGGTTGCCGAACCACCACCATCCAGGTTAATTGCATTCACGACTCCATTGCGCTTAAGAAGCTGAGCGAACTCTTCCAGAGAAACCCTGGTGTGACAAAAAGGAAAGCAACAGTATGTTATTGGTCCTACAATAGCATTCTTAGGAAACTCAAGCAATAGGGTAGGGACTGAAAGCTCAATTAATATGCAGGGCTCAGGTCTGAGGGTTGATTCTAACCAGGTCCACACTATATTAAGCTGCCCATGATGTTTGTTGTGTTATGGAAACACAGCAAACAAACAAATAAATACCCCCATCAAACAACCATCTCTGGGTGATTAGCAACAGAGCTGTCATGCGCCAGGTGGGACATTTAGTGTGTCAAGCAGGCCTGTATGCTTCGTGTTTGAAAGGGCAAGGGCACCAAGGCATTTTCTCCTTGGTAAAGGGCACCCTATGAGGAAATTGTAAATTTCTACTGGAGCATTTCAAGGGCACCAAGGCAATGACCACGAGGCACAGAGGCAATCACCTCCGTTGCATCTGTGAAGTATCAGGCCTGGTTCACAACATTATCATGAATCCTGCTTAATCAAACAAAGAATCCTTGTCCGTAGAAACAAGTACATGGCTTTAAAAAAAAATGGGCTCACCCTGTTGAGTCAGACTTGCCATCCACATGAGCAATAATAACATGACCCTCTTTGTCGCTTCCTACAGCTATCCGGGCCGCAACCACATTAAAAAAAGACTCTATTGAACCTAAAAGTAACAAAAAAGTTATAATTTTTGTTTAAAAAAAGGTAACAGAGTGATAAGTGTATTGGAGATTTTTTAAATATTTTTTATTTCCTGAATTTAGAATAGAAATCTGCTTTGTCTCTGCTCTACCATTCAAGACTACAATCCTGTCCCATAAAACCATTGCCAGGAATCAAATTGAAAAGATCTACTCAGAGTCTTTACCTGTTTCCTCTGATTTTTTACACTCTACTTTCTTGCTCTCCTCCACGTAAACTTCTCCGTCCCTCAATAGCCACCCTACACCCCCTACCAGCTGAAGAAATGGATTCTCCTCATCAAGAAGATCAAACTCTGAAAGATACCTGTGGGTTAAACCATTAGTGATTGGGGTAAATCAAAAGAATAAAAGTCACAACCCCTCATCAAGGAGAGTCGTACCAGTTAAAAGGTTCACAAATCCAATACTCAGGCATGCAACTGCCCGTTGAAAAAAAAAAAGGAAAATTTTCAAAGGCACAACGCCAGTGCGGAGCGAGGCAGCCGAAACGCAACGGGACATGATACCCACAATGGTACCCTAGAAAATGTTGAGGTTTATTATGCTCTAAGGTGCATTTTTAGCATGCACTAGGCTTATTTTACATGATTGTAGTTGTACACTGTTAATGCCAGGCATATATTAGGCTAAATAAAAATAATAAAAAAAAAAATTTTCGTTTTCGTTTTTTTTTTTCTTTTTTTTTTTCACGTCAAACAAAAAACAAAAATGCGGAATTCTGCGGAAACGCGGAAGAGTTGCATGCCTGAATACTTGAACCAAGTCTTTATGCTGTCGATTTTTGTATCATCCAGGTTGGTTGTGTCTTCCATGAAGAGTGCTCTGGGTTATTTGAAGTGCACTACCAATCCGAGAGCACAGGACCTATGGCTTAATGTCCCATCCAAAGGGCAAAGCAAACATGGCAGAGTATCTTGCTCAAGGATGCAAGTGTCATGACAGGGACTCGAACCCACAACTTGCTGATCAGACACACCAGAGTCCAGTGTTCTCAGCCACTCAACCACAACCTGCTCTTAACAACAAAACCAAGCATTATTTTAAGCAGAATGGGAGATTTTGGAACGCTAGGTGGCAGCAGACTTACAGGGAAATTTCCATTGTTTTTGTAGCATGTTCACGGTTTTAAGAACAATGGATTTACCTAATACCTACTAGTAAGTCTGCTGCCACCTAGCATCCCAAAAGTCTCCCATCATAAAAAATTAACAAATTTAAAAGCGATTTGCAAACCATAACAAAATCTTACCCAAAAACTAAGCTCCCGTTAGCTCTGATGCCAAAATGGGCATTCTGTACTCCATGTCCATTTTTAACGAGCCTCCCTTCACTCACAACGTTTCCATAGCAATCACCGGTATGCGTGTTGAAGAAGCCGGCGTTTGTTGCCAACAGACAGTTTTTTTGTAATCGAGACCTCGTTACAGGAACTCTTAATCCTAAGGAACAGCCATCTTTTTGAAAGGGCTCTAGCACCGACAACGTCCGCGCGGGATCATTCACAACAGTCAAGTGACCAAAGGTAGTTCTGAAATATATTGAGCTGTCCATGAATTGCCTAGTTGATGTGATGGGTAGGGTGACCTGAGAGGCACCGAATCCATGGGATGCCTGCGACTCGATGGTAGAGTTGGCATACTTGATTGGTTGGCAGTCTCGGACATGGCGTTGACTGTGAGGTGACCCGTGGAATCCATCTGCGTAAGGTGTTAGAACATCCACCTGGACGACTCTGAAATAAGAGAAGGTGAGGGACGCTTCCTTTAAAAATAATTTTTCAGAAAAGATTGTGCACCACTGCCTGATCAAATAAATATAGTCGTTCAAAGTCTAACTGAAAATTCAACTTAAAGAAACCTAATACAAATACTGGACCCAGTAACTGGGGTGTATTCCTTTAAAAGATGTTACGGTCTCGTTGACATTGAGTGGAACCAGTACCTCGTCCATCTATCTACATCAACAAGAGGTCACAAATCCCGCTTTGTCATCCCTCACACCAAATCAACTGTGTTTACTAACTCCTTCTTCCCACGTACCATCCGGGACTGGAATAGCCTAGCAGTAGATCCAGCGGAGTACAAATCGCTTGAAGCCTTTAAGCTTGCACTTAAGACTCATCCATCTAAGTAGCTCTCCATATCCAACAGTTTTTACTTGCACTTGTTTACACTAAAAATTTCCGCACTCGACAGCATGTCCTGCTTATTTTTCTTGGACGCATGCGCAAACACGCAGTGCATTTATCCTCACATATGCGAGGCTGCACTTCACAGGAAGGAAGGAAGGAAGGAATATCTGCAGTCGTACTAGTGCCCCAACGAAACTCTGTGCGTTTAGAACAGCTCCCACAAGAAAGTGTATCATTATGCTGCAGGTAGCGACACAAACAGCTGGAAAAGAGGCTGTACAGACTATAGGCTTCTCGTCTATACACTAAAAATTACATAAGTTATCTCCTTAATGAAAATGCTCACTTTTGACAAAAATATTCAATAATAATTTTCATTGTAGGTTATATTAAACAAAAAAGCGCTATCGGTAGGTTTGTCCTGAATCGTTTCAAAACTGCGTCTCAAAACAAAGACCTCCGCTATACAGCTACGGTACATTGCTCGCATTTGTCTATTCAGTATTCTTCAATACAGATCAGATGCACTGATCAAGCCGGAGCAGTAGCCCAAGGCAAGTCGCTGTTTAGCTAAGACACGGCCTGACTAAATTATCTTTTAAAAAATTCTATTTTGTTTTTTAATTCTCCCTACATCATCATCATCACAGGCACTCAACTGCAGAGTTGACTCGTGACTTGATTTGACTCCGGACACATTGGTTATGGCAGGCTCATTTATTTGATTTGGTTTTTAGCCATCCCATTGGTTGGCTATAATATAGTATGGAACAAAAACGAATACACTTACAGGACACTTCGGCACCTCGCAAACTCGGCACCTTGCATTATTGGCACCTGCAAACCTCGGCACCCACTCTGCACCAAGAAAAGAATGTAGACATAGTAGACATTGGTAGACACCATACAAACTCCGAACCGGCCTATTTTTTACTTCAATGTCTCAAAGTCAAACATTTTCAACTTGGTGCCGAGTTTGTATGTGCCGGGTTTGTTGTGGTTGTTGAGTTTGCAAGGTGCCGAAGTGACCGGAAGCAGGTACCCGGAACAAAAATATACGGGCAATACTGTCCGGAAACTGGGCGTGCAGCAATGAACTAATTTTATCGATAATTTTGCAAAAACTTCTACAATATGTGAACATTTCAATATCTAATATTAAAGGTTTATACCTACCCCTGACTCATGTCCAGAGACTCAGCATTGTTAACTGACATAAAAATGTTTATTTTGAGCCATATGGCAATGACTATTTTTTGCCACATGGGCGCCGCCATCTTCCATTTTGGTGAATGGACGAGTCACATGATCAAAACATTGCGCCACCTGCGGCGAAACGGGGTCAGTCACGTGATGACTAGGAGATATTAAAGGAAAAGTCTATAATCGCTTAGCAAGGAAAATTTAGGGATTTTTTTCCCCTTTTCCCATGATACAGGGTTTTATAATAGTATGTTAAATTCAAACTGATTACATGTCAGTGATTTTAGAGCTTTTTCATAGCTAATAGTCCGCTTAAAAAAATGTGATTTAAAGGTGCTCAACAAAATATATTTTCATATTCTCTTTTCAGCCCATATCTGTTTATTCATTAACTTATTTTGCAATTTGTGACCTATAACAAACTCTAAACAAAGAAAGTTGCTTTGTTGTGGGTGGTACTTAAAAAACTGGATAATGAAAGCAGATAAGTTGAGGTTTGCTGCTCATCTTTAACCTGGTCTTCCCACTCTCCAACCCCCCCCCCCCCCCCCCCCCCCCCACTCGCCCATGGGTGTCTTTTCCATTCCCAAGACAAGAAGTGACAACTTAAATAAAACAAACAAGAGCACAACCTTGATTACAAAATTGCTCTTTATTTGAATATTATATGAATACTTTTATAAAACAAACAAAAGTTGGAAACAAAAAACACAAAACTATACTATCTGTACGCTTTAAGCAATTTTCCAAATAATTTCATACAAGTATAAGAGAACTTAACTGAAATGAAATTAGCCTACTTAATAATCTACAACTACATTAGTAATCTAAACACTAAATTTATAGTTCTGTTAAAGTTTCAAAAATAGATAATTACAAGTTGGTTTTTACTTTGTCAATTTATTTTATAGAGTTTGATTTGTGACCATCTTTTTTACATTTTGCGAATTGAGACCTTTTCTTTTGGTAAAAGAAGGCCAAACACAAGTATATCAATGTTTATAAAATTAAGGATGACTTCTCCACAGTCCGACTCCCCTATGTTCCGACACCCCTATGTTCTGAAAAAAAACCCTGGTGATTTAGGGAAAGGGTTAGGAAAATACACTTAATGGTCTACACATAGGGGTATCAAAACATAGGGGTGTCGGAACAAATGGGTGTAACCAAATTAAAGCCATCTTTTTTTACAGCAACATTTTAAGAAATCCTATTTTAAACCTATCATTGGAATGGTGCAACAGCCAAAAGGAGTTTTGTAGAAAAATAAAACCAGTTTCCGATCTGCAGTGCAACCTTAAATTTAAGTTTAGTTTGGCAGGATTAACAACTATTGAGAAGACAAAACTTGCCATATAATCCATGAAATCAGTGAAAAAATGTCCCCCGTTTGTTTCCTTGCAATGTGAATTTCCAAAATTACTCAAAATAACTGAAATTGAAAATAAAATAACCAAAATCTACCAACCCTACAAACTGGAAGAAGAACAAACAAAAACAAGAAGATTCGACAAATTTTTGATCTGCAATCCACATCTAAAGATATTGCCTCAAAAATATTACTGATGGCCATTCCTTTCCCCGAAAGTAAACAAACAAACAAACAAACAAAGAAAATCATACTGAAAAAAAAAAATGAGTATGAGTTTTTACTACGTTAAGTATTCGGCAAGACATTTGTACTTGTGGCACCAAGTCATTCTCATTTTTTGGTTTTGTCCCGTTAAACTACCCCAATTAAAGTATATTCTTCTACTCCAATTGGAACCTTTTATTCCTTTGAGGGTATCAATGATCCCCAAATGGAAACACTTTGTCAAAAACAACACATTTAGCACTACTTAAGGCACTTGGATGGGAATAAATTTACTTAAACCCCATATTTTGAACTCAAAACACAATATCTAGTTTGCATGCAAATTAATAGGTTCTTGAGTGAAAACTAAGGAGGCAGTCCAAAAAAAAGGAGGGTACATGGTTAAAGTTAAAGTTGTTGTTTTTAAAGAAAATTTAGAATTTTCTCTTATTCAGACAATAAACATTGTTTAGTTGAATCTTGAGATTCAAATTTCTTGGATGCAATCAAAAACTTACAAACAAAATAACAAAACAGGTTGCAAAATTTAAAAAATAACGATTTTCACTTTTAGTATCAAAGTTTGAAAATCTGCAAACTTATGCTGGTCTCAATTGTAATTTACCCTGCTCTTAATACCAAAAAGAAAAACTTCTTGCCAGCACAACAAAAATTAATTTGACAAATTTAAGGCACATAAACCGTAACATTATCAAATTGTAAGACTATGACATTTTGTTTTGTAGAAACACTTCCTTAAGTAAAATAAAATAGCAGCACACAAAGCGCTTAAATACTAGAGGAATGACTTGTAGTATGGCAGTTAGTTGCTATGCTGCAGTAAACTGTACGTCAAAGCCACTCACCGTCTTCAACAATTACATAATCATGAAATGGTACAACAGAAATGGCGTGAAAATATATCTTGTGGTCAAATGAATTTACAAAACCATATCCCCCAAATTATCCCAGAAGTCAGTCAGTTCTCTAAAATTTTGTAAGTTTTATAAGACAAAATTATGTAAATGAGTTGATATATTAATTAGTTTGTTAATGATCTATAATCTTTACATGTTGAAGTTAATGTTAAATTTAAATAGAACTTTTTTTCAATCGAAGCCTTGATTTACTTGGGCACTTTTCATTCAACTACAAAGTCAATCAACGCTAATCAGTGGAGACATGGCACACACAAAATCATCTAAAGGCAGTGTGTTTGTTGCTTTTAAAAATGGCAATATAGGCCCGTTTCATAAAACTGCTAAAGATCATAAACTCTCTAACAAAGCTTCTTGCTTTGTAGAATACTGGCATTATTTTTGTTACTTCCAGTTAAGTACAATTCAAGGTGCATTTTCAGCCCCTCCTTGTTTTTCTTCTTTGTATTGCGAGCTAGGCAACACCATGCGCGTACATGCATTATATCAAGCAGTAAAAAGTCCTCGTAGTGGATGCGAAAATACAATCCTGTACACTTTTGTCGACTGTTTCTCCAAAGACCTACCTGGATGTTATATAAAGCTTACCTCTCCCTATGGTGTCATGCTATGTTCTTCGATCGCTCCATTTTTTTGAACGATTGGCACGATGGCCACCTTTAAACAATAACATACCATTTGTGCAAAATAGTGGAGCACTGGAACAGGTTAGCATGTCAGCATAGCTGGAAGTTAAGTCGCATCATGCCCTCGGGGTACGCGCCATTGGTGGGATAAAAATGGCACGCACCTCTGGCATTATCCTAAACCAAATAATGAATGTTTTGCATTCCTGCAATGGAGAGAATGTTTTCATTCGTTGACAGATGTACAACTCCATCTTTTAACACATGAAAATATTCTCACCATTGCACCCCCCCCCCACAGTCTTTATTTGAATAATATTTAACAGTTTTATGAAATCAAGGGCGGGTTTCAAAGAGAGTTAAGACCAGTCTTATATCGAGTTTGGACAAGTTAATCCTCCTAGAACTTATGTAGGACTAGCCGTAAGTTTTTAATATCTCTTTAGACCAGTCCTAGAGTTAGGACTTGTCCTAACTCTTTGTAAAATTGACCCCGGAACTAGAGCCATCCTTCCAAAGCACTTTCAAAACAAAAAACAACCTCTTGTTAAAATAAAAGGAGAACGAAAAATGAAAAATAAGTGTCATTCTGCTTTGCCTCTTGTGAGCAGTTCCACACATAATTGAAGTTTCATGGTCTCGGTGACGAATGTCTTAAGACTCTGCACCAATCTCTCTCGGAATTCCCCGTCGTTATTCATCAACCGACTCATAGAGATGAAGTCATCGTCGATGTAATCGCGAAGTACCGGTTGACACTGTTCATGCAGTTGATCTCGTTGTTCTTTCGTCATTTCGGGGAGGACGTCTGTGAGGGGTCGATTGTTTCCTTTGTACTTCCATCGCGCCATCATCCCACCTAACGTACCTCCTGTGACAAGGTAAGATTCGAAAACAAACAAAAAAATCCAAAATGACAGTGAAATTCTCTTCCAAACAATTATTATTTTTATTATTTGAAACGACTTGCACAGTTTTATATATCAATATATACAATTACTACTTGCTAGAATTAAGTGAAAAATAAAGGAATGCAAATAATTTTCAAGAGCTTTAATTAGTACTTATTATGTTTTGGCAATTTGCCAAGTTCCAAAATTACAAATTCTGCCTGATAACACAGTAACAAACACATTAGTATTAAAACCAATGAGTTGAAGTGGCAATGTGAGTTTTTAGTTGCTATCGTGTAAAACATGTTTGTTAAGCTGGTAAGATGGTTTAAAGATGACACTTGTCTGACAAACATGACACAGTGGAACAATTGGACATAACAAAGACATCATAGACATGGCCCAAAAGACAAGGACATCTCACTGATGCGCACATTCCATCATCCTATTCTCCTAATGCTACTCCAGACCAAGTTGTTTAGACTCTAAAGATTTAAGTGCCTGACCCTGTGATAAGCACAGTAAATATCCGACCTGTCAACGTCGACCTAAATCATTCTAAATCCTCCACTTGGTCAACTGGGCCCAATTTCATAGAGCTGTTTGGGGTTTTTTGCACAAAGAATTGGTTTTTGCAAAAATCTTTGCAAAGCAAACACTGAGTGGGGGCACCACTTCCAACAATGTCAACTCCATGGAATTTTGGCTTTGGCTATTACCCAATTTCTGCTAAGCAAGATTTGTCTGTGCTTAGCACGTTTGTTTGTGCTTACAGGCTTTATGAAAATGGGCCCAGAAGAAATCCTAATACAATTTAATCACAATATAAGGCTTTGTCCTTATCAAGTGTTATTGGCTCTGGTCATATAGATTGTTTCTGTGAACTGGGCCAAATTCACAGAGCTGGTGTTAAAAAGCACCGAAGGTAGCTTAGGACAGTGAATTTAGGTTTACCAAACAGAGTAAATTTCACCAGGTGTCTCTTTAATATTTCATCTTATTTGTATGCGACTGGAATACTCCTGAGACTAAGGGTGCGTTCGTTTAGCTTCCCTAGGTCGACTCATTCCAGGGGCTCACCCAGGTCAGCCCCAAGTGCCCTGCTTGTGGAGTTGGTCACTTGGGTCTGGCCCCAGGTGCATGACGTCACCACAAGAGCGGTGAGTGATCGTTCGTTTAGCTCTTGTTAGGGGCTTACCCGAGTGAGCACGGGGGGGGGGGGGGGGGGGGGGGGGGGGGGGGAGTAGACCCAGGGAAGCTGAACGAACTCACCCTAACTAACCCAGTAGCCCACAAACCCTTACAAAAAAGTCATCTTTAGAGCACTTTGAGATTCCCTATCCTTTGAGATAAATCGCTATGTAAAAACTGTGTATTATTATTTTTAAATAAATAAATGGACCTCGCCTTTGGCTCTGTCCGCTAACAACCACTTGCCACCAACCCAGTCTGGCTCATTACCCCACAGTGAATACACTGTTTTCCTTAATTAATACATAACAGTATTTGTGCATAACATTTTTCTTAATTAATATTACTGTATTAAGTTTATATAATAAGTCTTGTCACAGCCAAATTCTGTTTGTGTAAACTGGGTACTGACAGTAGCATTCTACAATGTTTGCAACACAAAGCATGATTATTTTTTACAGATAACTGCGGTGGAAAAAGAGATCCATCTCTTTGCTAAAGCACCAATAATGTTAGTCATCACACACTTGGCATAAACAGTACAATTATTTTTGTTAATTTTTTTAACTCTCTTCTCAAAAACTACACCACCTCAACAAGAAATATTTTCGGGGAAGCCTTCTTCCATCATTATCTTTAAACCAGGCAAGTTAAATGTAAAATGTTTGGGTTTTTTATTGTAAAAAAAGTACCCAAACCCTCTAAAGGTGAGTGCATTTTTAAGTTGAGTGTCTGCGTCAACAAACTATGAATCCCTGTACAAACAAAAGAGGTAGAGATTCCTGAGTTTGTTCTCAGCGTTTCATTGATTTGCCAGCTGGATCTCTACCAGCTCCTTCATTCACCAGTCCGCAGGCTCTTTCACTGGCTTTTCAACTCAACATTGTCATTCATTCAAAAATTGAATACAAAGCAATGAACAAGTTATGCAGGTATTGGTCTACATGACTTCAGAAAGCTATGAACACAAACTTTGAGAGCTACCAGAGAGCCTCGGTGAACATTTTCCCTTGTATAGCAAAATGCTACGAAAAATATACGGGTTGCTACTCAAAAATCAGAATTTGCTACTCAATATCAGCAATAAGTTCAGTCTAAATTTCCTGCTATGCAAATTGCTGGATGAAATCATTCCCCGAGTCGGTCGGGAAACATCTAGAGGAATTTGTTCTTGTCCCAATGTTTTCCAATCGGAGTTTGGCCAGAGGACTATTAAGGAAAAACGGCAAGTCCTTGTGTCTCAACTCGTCACATCCATCTTCAAAGTGGTCAAAAAGAAGTTTTTCAATCCATTCAAGGCCTGTATCCGAGCAATTGGGTCCCCCATCACCAAGCGAGTCAGCGTCACAACATCATGGGTTCCAAACCCTGTGATGACATTTTGGAAGTGCTCGAAGAGTTGATTTCTAGTCACGGGATCCATTTCACAAAGTATTTCTGGCACGGATTTAAATTTCCCACTAGTCATGATGGCACCAGCTATACTGCCCAGAGTACCACCTGAGAAAGATCAAACTTTACGTTAAAATCTTTAGAGCAGGCATGCAACTGCCCGTTGAAAAAAAGAGGAAAATTTTCAAAGGCACAACGCGGCAGCGAGGCAGCCGAAACGCCACGGGACATGATACCCACAATGGTACCCTAGAAAATGTTGAGGTTTATTATGCTCTTAGGCGCATTTTTTGAGTGTACTAGGCTTATTTTACATGATTGTAGTTGTACACTGTTAATGCCAGGCTAGGTTTAAAACAAAAATCTGAAAAACAAAACAACAACAAAAACGCGGAATTCCGCGGAAATGCGGAAGAGTTGCATGCCTGTTAGAGGTCGTCTAAAGATAGTCAGGTTTCCGATCGATGGTAGTTTCCCAATTATGTATCCAACATTTTATTCTGATAACAAGTTACAGTAGGTAACAATTCAAACTGACAATGCAAAAAGCTACAAATTTAAATCAAATTGCTACATTATGACCAATGGACAGCTTGCACTCTACAAATTAAAAAATAAATAAAACAAACAAAAAAGTTTTAAAAATTTAACAAAATAATGATACACTAACCACGCAGTCACTGTCTCTAAAAAGAATCAATGAAGCCTACAGTGATATGCGGTGCACACAGACAACAAAATAATAAGCCATTTGAAATACAGTAAATGAAGGTCATCAATTCATATATGAAGTAAAAGATTTGCCCTTTTTTAGTAGACTGGCCTGTTGGAGTTAGACCAGTCACAATTTCAGGTGTCCACATAAGTCCAGGTCCATTAGGTTTAATACAGGCATGACAATTGGTCTTTGGAAAAAAAGTAGGAGCAACTTGTCTAGTGAACGGGTGACCTACGTGTGCGTACGTACGTATACGTGATAGGCTTTAATAAACATTTCAGGCTTATTAATCACAGTTTTGTTCAGATTTTTCCCAAGGGCAAAACAAATATTGAAAAGCAGACTAGAGTAGGAATAATATCATGCCTGTGAATAGGGCTTCTTTTTAAACACCAACTCTACGACTTGAAGAGAATTTGACTGGCCCTTGGGTGTTTCTACTTATATTTGTCAACAGACCATTGAAGACCATAATTGCATGAACATGTGCAAGAGATTGCTTAAAAATGCAACCCCCCAAAAATATTGTGGACACAATTTGTTGATAAATATTAGGTTTGGGTAAATCAAACAGTGCACTCCTAGTATAATGTCCACCATATCTCAAAAAGATTAATACAAGTTTACAGACTTCATTGTCACAGACACCACGACATGAAGATCAATAGCAAGACACACAGAAACAAAAGTGCTCTACCAGGAGTTGACAAGTGTCATGATTCTCTAAACCCAAAGACTCCAGTCAGGATACAATGCAGTGCATGTTTGTTGCAAGAGTTGCCATGGAAACTATATGCCACTGCCAGTGATGCATTCAAGAACTGATCTTTAAGACTATCAACCTAAATATGATCTTGGAGTTTCAACGATGGAGACAGCCAAAAGGAAAGTCAATTGAAGATGACAGCCACAGAGGCAATTTCCTGTTCTGATTTCAATATTATTTATTTCCCCTACTAAACTGAACAAGAAGCTACAGTAGTATTTAAGCGAGCTAAAGCTAGAGTTTAACAATTTGGAGCAGGGGCATGTTAATAAGCAATTCATTAAGTTTGATTTTTAAGACTGGGATGATTAGGCCACACAATGCCAGAAGCAGTGAGTTCCAGTGAGTTCCAGGTCTACATACATTAAAGGAACACGTTGCCTTGGATCGGTCGAGTTGGTCTTTGAAAAGCGTTTGTATCCGTTTTTTATAAAATGCATATGGGTAGAAAGATGTTGTAAAAGTAGAATACAATGATCCACACAAACATGCCTCGAAATTGCGTGGTTTTCCTTTTACCTTGTCGACTAACACGTCGGCCATTTATGGGGGTCAAAATTTTGACTCCCATAAATGGCCAACGATGTTAGTTCGCACAGTAGAAGGAAAACCACGCAATTTCGAGGCAAACTTGTGTGGATCATTGTATTCTACTTTTAAAACATCTTTCCAACCATATGTATTTTATAAAAAATGGTTACAAACGCTTTTGTTTTGACCAACTCGTCCGATCCAAGGCAACGTGTTCCTTTAATAGACAACATGTCTATTTACATGAAGGTGTGAGCAATCTTCCTGATACTGCCTCATTCTGTGCTACAACAATCATGCTTAACAAAATTACAACAAAAGTGTCAAATTCTCATAAAATAATACAACAAAAACAAGCATGGCAAAGCATGGCAAAGCAACACAAATACAAAATCATATGAGAAAACAAAACAACAGCAACACTTAAGACACAAACAATGTAATGTTGAGCAAGCTTTAAGTCAACTGATGCAAATTATTCGTTGCGAACTTGTGTCGTCAAAAATGGTATTGCAAAATTGCATTTGCAGGAAGTATGAACCAGGCTTTACATGTAGTTTTTACTCACCAACTGCAATTCCAACTGGGCCCCCACAGAATCCACCAATCACAGCTCCAGCACCAGCCATGGCTCCGCCTTTCATAGTCTCCTTTACAGTCACTTTTAGGTTCTCCTCCTGGGCCAAAAGTGCCAAGAGTCTGACAAGCTCCTCTGGTGATACAGGCATTATGTAGTCTTCTCTCAAGACGTCGGGTAGCAATATGGATAAGAAGCCACTTAGCACTGGGGATGTCAGAAAAATATTTTAAAAGGAATTGATGGTTACAGAATTATACAGAAAGGTTATTACAACAACCTTAAAGCCCGGTTCATACTTTTTGTTAATACAATACGGATTTCGATGACACAAATTGACATCGAATCATTTGCAATCAGTTGAACTGTGCTCAACTCCGCGAAAAACAGAGCTGTGACATCAAAATTCGCTTTGCATGAAGTATGAACTAAGCTTTATAGTCCTTGGGTCGATTTCACAAAGAGTTAGGACTAGTCCTAACTTAGGACTCGTCGTAGGAGATCTTTGGTGGATTTCACAAAGAGTTAGGACTAGTTTTATCTCGAGTTACTAGTCCTAACTTAGGTATAGCTGTACATTTTTGATATCTCTTAGGACTAGTCCTAAGTTAGGACTAGTCCTAACTCTTTGTGAAATTCACCCCAGTCAAAACATTTGAATGTCGCTTGACACAATTTGGTGTGGTGTATGTCAAAAGTTATGTGGTCCACCATTTTTTACGAAAATTAAATATTTGTTGTGTTTCCAATCCTTCAGTACCATAGTAGTACTGATGATGTTGATTGATTTTAATGTCTTTTTCTTTTTCCTCGGTGCAGTGCAGAAATCTACTTTATATTTTTCTTGACATACTTAATAAAGCTTGACCAAGTCCAGTAACTGGGGGGCTGTACTCCTTTTTTCGAAATTTTGACACTATCGGGCGTACTCCGATAAAGTCAAAATTTCGAAAGAAGGAGTACAGCGCCCCAGTTTCTGGATCTAGGTCCCATGATCATTGATAGAGAAAGAAAGTTGACAATAATATTATAAACAACTTTAAAAATTAGTTAACATTGTAAACAAAACTATCATGTATTAAATTATTTAGTCGTTTAAATTACAAAAAGCTCTGTCTTTGCTGTATGAATGATTCATCATTTAATAAAGTATTCACAACAGCAAATAAATGCATTTCGTCATCTCGTATTAGCCGTACCCTGCAGCATTTGCATAGCAATTCAGATGTTAAATTGTACAAACAGGACAGTGAAACATGATACAATTACAATCCTCAAAAATAAATATTTAATTATAAATTTTACAACGTAGTCGTAAACATGACAAAAATAAAGTGACATCACACAAAATTTACCTGATTTTGTCCCCAAACTTCAAAAACAATAACGACGGTTACTTCAGTCACGAAACCCCCTGGAAATAACTTTTCTACGGACGTTTTGCACAGCTAGCGGGCATGACACAAAACCGTTGACGTGGAAATCTAGGCATGGCGAAATGTCTTTGCCTTTTGCTTCCGGGTCACAGTTTTCGAGAGGGCGCCCCCCCCCCCCCTCCCGGTCCCCCCCCCCGCCCCCCCCCCCCCCCCCGGTTGTGACAACGATTCATGCAACGATTGCATCAGAGAGATTATTGAGGTCACGAGGTCACGCGGCTCACACGCACTCAAAAAAAAAATAATGCCAACGAGGCATATTACATATTCATTCTTGTAACCAATCAGGATGTCAGTAAATGAAAACGTGAATATTCATTAGTCTAAAAATACGCTCGTTTGCCTAGTCACTGAAATCGGTTGCGGCTATTTTTACAAAATGCATGCATCATTCTCTGCAAATATTTCGTCCGGTAACATTAAATAGTTGGAAAACCTTCCACGACGAATAAAAACCTGAAAGTTTGCTTTTGTAAAGACAAATTTGAGGTGGGAATTGAAGCTCACAATGGAACTTTGCCCCCAAATGACAGGTAGTAGACTGTCAACAGCCTTGTGCCCATTGAATACGTGATCACGCACTACATCACGTGCTAGTTGTTATGGCTGTACCATTCTCTACTTTTATTTAGGGGTGTTGCATTTTAATGTTTATTTTCATATTGCCGAATACAAAACAGAAACACGCAAAAACTGTTGATTTATATTTAAAATACTACAACTGGGCACAGTGTAAATCACTGAGATGTCGCTATTTTGTCGATAGTAAATAATGGATATGTAGCTTCTTGCATCAAACTGTCAACACAATTAAGCTTACCTAAACAAATCTTGGTATCGCCCAATTTGTTTACAAATGAGCCAAATATGGAAACAGCCTTGAAAACGTCACACACAAATCAGCTGGTCGCTTGTTGTCAACAAACCAATCGAAATAAACTGAACAAGGAATCCTTGCACAACATTGCGCCATTTTTAACGAATTTTTATACTCACCGAAGTGTCTCTACTTACTGCATTACTCGATTAATAATATTAAACCATCGGAGAAAGACTGAGTCATAGATTAAAGGTAAGAAATTAACAGGATGTTTTGTTTGTGGCGTATTTTGTAATGATCTTTTTTTCCGGACTCGGTTGACATTTTCATTTTGCCGAGCGAGAGATCTGAAGATGGGCGGGGACCGAACCGGCAGTTTGCCAGGCAACTGCTCTTGCTGTGTTTGTGTGTGCCGGCCGTCGCAGTGCATAGTTTGGCGTCAATTTCTTTAGAATTATACAATTATTGTCAACCCTATCTCTTGAATTAACATGCATTAAAAGAGACTTAAATCATTGGATTTGCTCAAGATAATAAATTCTTATGTTATTATTATTATTATTAATATTATTATAATTAGATAAAAAAATATGAAACAAAATAATAAAATAAACAATGAAGATCACTGATGACAATAAAATAATATGGAACAAGGTCTTGATTTTTTGTAGGTATTGATTGATACTTAATATTTTTAAGATGTAATTGCAAAAGATTTGGCTGGAATTATCACTTTATTATTAGTGAAATAGTAGTTGTAAAATTACTATTAGTATTACTAATTGTAGACAATTGTAAAATTATCTACATGGCTTTATGATATTTTGAAATAAATATAATTACTCAAAACATTTTCACATCGATACGAATCTTAAAAGTTTGAATGAACAAAATGTTACAAATGCAAATTTATTAAAATTGTATGTCACTAAATAATCAGTCGTGACCCATAAATCATAGTACAATAAATGATATTTTACCAAGCATCCGTACCTTGTACCTTCACCCACTTACTTTCTTGATAATTTTACCTACATATACAAATCAGCAACCCAAATAAATCAGCAATTTGTTGACAAACAAACAAATGTTGAGTTGTTGACCCTACATTCAATCAAACATACCTTTGAGTCGGGAAACTACATTACACGATGTGTGCATGTGATGTGCATGTGATTTGCATGACAACGGTGAATGTACTATACAGTTTGTATCAGAAACTTAACAATAACTGTCCCAAACAAAACAATTTATGAAAATTCTTGTTTGAAAATGAAATATTAACGATGTCATCCATTACTCAAAATACTTTTCTTTCGGCTATTGTTATAAATTGCATACCCTCCTTTCTCTTTATTAAAAATGAATCAAACAATTTGACAAATTGAACGAGTTGATTCTTAATTATTTAGGTTTTGAACTGCTCTGGTTTTTTAATGAGTCTGTATGTACTGTGTGGGCTTTGCTTGATCAGTTAACTGCAGCATTTAATACTTTGCTAATTATTCCCCTGATTTCATTATGATCGTGTGTACACACCCCGACATTGAGGTACACACCCCGACATTGAGGTTAAGTATCTGTTCCTGTGAACCATAGCTTGTCATTTGACATCAAGCGACCTTTTGTTGATTTACATTCGTAGCACTGCAATGATATTAAATTTTTTAAAGCTCAAACACCCTTCAACTATAGTGTAAGAGTCCTTCCTGCCTGCATGGTGTATGCTAAAACTGATAACATCTGAAAAGCTGTCAGATATTTTCACTATGAGTAGCTGAAATACATAAGTCAATTTTTGTTGATATAAAATGGATTGTAGGTAGCTCTTAAAATTGGGTCTAAGGATTGTGTACCCATGTATGAAATGAACAATCTTCAATTATAGTTTCAAACGTACCATGTGAATTGTCATTGTTTGCGTAGAACTTTCTGAGCATGCGCACATTACGGAGAACATTAGATTTTACCTTGTAAGTCTGCTGCCACCAAGTATCCCGAAAGTCCCCCATTGGTTTACTCTCTATGAATCAAGATAAAGTACAGTATGGTAAATTTGGAGAAGATAGCACTTCTGGGAAGGCTTAATACTGTCTATGAATCAAGTTACAGCATTTTCTAACACTTGCTTTTGCTGTCCCTGCACTGATTTTAAGAACTGTTAGGTAATGCGCAACCACTTACGTAACATTATTACTTAAGTTTCGCACCACTCCACAAGAAATCTTGCGCAAGTTGACTTATGCAGTTGCGTAAAGTTTTGTGAAATCTTGCGTTGGGGTTCTTACTCTATTTGAACAAAGATAAGGCATAATGATCATGTTGGCAAATAAGACTTTATTCTCTCACCAGGTTGAATGGTACATTTGATATACTTGCCAATGCTAGTCTGACATGTTGTTACTCTTTTAAAGTCAAAATAGTGTAGAAAGTATTTAATAGCAACATAGGTGCTACATCTCTTTCTTCCCTAAACAAATGTCAACACGTACATTTCTTCATTATGATTGAGTAAGCTAGTAATTGAATATTATCTGTTGCCTGTCATCGATATTATTTACATTCAGACTGAGTTACATATCTGACACCCAGGATACAAAGTTGCAGCTGATTGGTCCACTTGTTTTTGCCTTTGAGAAAGACTCTGCTAGGGTCAAAACAGCAGGGCATTAAGTATGTGTTACTTTTACAATAATGATGCAAGGGTCATAATAGAAAAACTGAAAACATTGTTGCCCATTTCCCCTTTGTAGCCTTTGTAGAAGTTACAAAGTTCACTGTAGATACAAGTAGGTGAATGGAATGATGCCAACAATGCCAGTCTTTTAGGCGTCCAAGTACAGTACTTGAAACTTTTCACAATAACTATTTAGTCCTTCAGTTAAACACGAAGGAAAACAGTCAGTGTACAAAGCTACAAGTTGAGTTGTCAAGGGACATGGCCTAGCAACAAATGAAGGTCTCTGGGGTCCTTGAGTAAACAACCCCAGTTTGGTTGTCATTTTTGTGTATGTTCAGTAGTTGGTAGTTTGATAAGTTTAGTAGGCCCCTATTTACTTTGACAGAATCATGTCATCTCATGTTTATTCAACAAGGCTATTATAATACATCATGAATAAACATGAGTATGTAAACTGCCTCTACTATCTACTATCTATCATGTCGTGTTTATTCAACAAGGCTATTTTACATCATGAATAATCATGAGTCTGGAAACCGCTACTGCTATCTGCTAGACAGTGTGTATTTTGACAGATCATATCCCATACCACAGCGGTCATTTTTAAAACAAATACAATTGTCATTCCATTGGATTAAGAGTTATCTGGTATTACAGTCAGCTGATCAGACTTGTCAGGGTTATTGACTGGGATTTGCAGCCTGGGATTCCATTCTGTTTCCATTCTGGCAGCTCCATTGTTGTTTACTATTCTTCCTCCATGCTATATAACACTGCTGGGTGTGATATTCAAGTCTGTACTTGTTCACCAATGGCTTACCATCAGAGTTCTTTCTATGATCAGAGCATTGAGGATCCTGCAGCAGGTGGGGGGTGGTTTGAGAATCAACACTGCACACATAATAATGACCCAATGACCTTTACAATGGAGAGCTCAATAAATTCCATCTTGTTTGAGTATGCCCCGTCCATTCCTCAGTGACACTTCACAATGTAAGCAAGGATTCAGTGCTTACACAATTCTGCCCTAATTGCATACATACACTTCAATACTAAGCAAGGATGTTTGGCTAGCAGGGCACAACTTCATGAAACAAAACCCTGTAAGCATAACAACTTGCTAAGCATAAGAACACATAACAGAAACTGGTTATCAGCCAAAATTCCATGAAGTTTACATTGTTGTAAGTGGTGCTCCCAATCATTTTGTGCTTAGCAAAGAAAATCTATTAAAGAAAATCTGTATTTTCTGCTTAAAACAGCTTTAGGAAATTGGGCCTCATGCACATTACAATTTCTTGCTTACTGCAACTTACAAGGCTAGTAAATAACTTTGTAGCACATTCTGATGATAATCTATGTGCTTTCAAGTCATGCCTTGATTGTCTAGCTACGTAAATGTACAGGCCTTCATGGATAAATTACCATACCAGCTGACACACATTCCATTAATAAAGCATGATTAGAGAAATGTCTACCTCAACGATTACAGCTATATAAGTACAATGTCTTCATTACAAATTTGATAAATAATTAATAGCTTCTTTTCATTGTGTTTGACACTTCCCCTGGTGACTGAGCCATTTATTTCATTTCTTAATTTAAAAACCATTTCAGTTCCCTGGTGAGTATACAGCCCCGGGGCAAATTTCATAGAGCTCATTTCACGTGCTTACAGCCCGAATTTTCATTTTAATTTTATAGCACTGATAACCTAAAGCACACGAAACCCATGCTAACCTTCCAGACCTTCCGGTACTTACAGTATGAAAATAAATGAGTGACATAACAATGCAGATCACCGGAGAACGCTTAAGCTATTCGTCAAATTTTTGCCAACCTGTGAAATGCACTTACACTTCAGCAAATGATTTTTCTATAGTTAGCATGCAAACTTGCTTACCGTTAGGTAGCGCTAGGAATTTGGGCCCATGCCGCCATGCAAGTATGTAGCACACCAAGCTAAATCAATCTCTGCCTTCACAGGTACTCATTTACTAGACAATGACCAGGAGACATGGAGGCAATGGCCTTTGTTTCCTCATTGAAGTATCAGGCCCTGACTCCCCTGAGTTGTAGCCATTAAGCTAATTCAACCTTGACAGAAGAGACGCAATTAGAGTAAATAAATATATTTTTTTAATTGCTGTCTTCAGAAAGAAAATGTGTTGTGCCTTGTAGTAAATACAGTTGTTATCGTCAGTGATTAGCATATTTTCAGTAATTTATGCGTAAGCCTGCAGTTTCTGGATCATTACGCATCTTATCTTTTAAAATGGTCAAACAAGAATAATTCTCACAATCCATTTAACAATTCTCTTCCAGTTGACCGTGCACCTCGAGTTCACCCCCAGTCTCATCCATCTCAGCTTCCGAGACTCTCTGTCCCGTCTCTAAGCTCCACTTCAGTTTAGAAACATCATGAGTATGCTCAGCGGACTGGCAGAGTACATCTTCGGCAGTGCTGCCAGTGCTGAAGACCCATCAGCATCTGAGGATGGCGAGCAGGGCTCTAGACCGAGCTCTAGTATGCAGCTCACCTACGCTGATGACGACTGGGTACTTGTCGATGTCACCAGTAGGTTATCTTACCTAATGCTCTTAATGATACAGACCCTGAGTTATTCCAGGATCGGGCACCCTTATGCCTGGCCTTGGTGCCCCTTGAATTATTTTCTCTCATCATTTTGATATTCTTTTGGAAGTGATCAAAATTTTGCTGCGTTGCCTGTACTGGTATAAAATTCCATGCCTTTCCCCACCCTGCCAAACCCTTAGGCCAAAATAGAACACAAACATGTTTAGCGTCCCTGCCCGCTTCGTTTATAGAGCCTGCCTCCTTAAGGTAGGGTTCTAGATCCATCACAGCATACCTCATCGGCTCTCCCACTGTACAAATTAACTCATGACAATTATATTTATAATCATAATGTAAAGAGATAGACATTAGAAATTTGAAGGCAAACTGAAAATGTCTGAATTACCTTTAAGATTTTTCAGTACCCATTGTCTAAGACAATCTTTTCCATCAGTGAACAGCCTGCAAGTAGAGCTACCTCAAAGGGTTACATAAAAACTCATTATGAATATGGAAAAGATTGTCTCTCATACAATGGGTAATGACAAATATTCAAGTCAATATGTAGCATTTCAACATTTTAATTTTTCCCCCAAATAACAGCCTGCAACTAAAGCTAAAAAACTCGTTATGAATGGATATTGAAACTACTCTCCCTCCATATTGATTAGAAAATATGCTAAGAAGGTCAATGACTACCCATGATGCCCATAGAGCGCTGACTGTAGTCCATTTTTAATTTAACCACCTATACGCTCACCGCATGGGTCTCCACTTAGTCCTAGTCTCACTACTCGTGCATGTGATTATTACCAATTGAATCATTTGATGCATGAGTAATGGTGGATAATGCAGCGGGTCGGTTATTGCACAACGCTATTTCACCTTCGTTTGTAGCCGCTAATGTTTAATATTAAAAAGGAGACATAATCGGATTGACTAAATTAACAGGCTCAATGAATTATTTATGATCAGCTGATTATGATGACCCTAATTAAGCAAGGATAAATGGTGTGACTTTTTATATGATATATTTGTACAGTGAAAGATCTACATTTTTATTTTGATCAAAGGCACATGAAGATGGTTGAAGGTGAAATCAAGGAATGGTCTTATTAAAGTACATTACAATACAATATTATGTGCAGGATGAGTTATGCAGATGATAATAAAGAAATGTTCAGTTTCAGATGTGGGAGGAAAGCTAAATAGGGGAAACCCACACAATCAGGTAGGGACTGAAACACAATCAAGGCTACGATAAGAGGCAGAATTCAAACTGGGGTCCACAGAGGTGAAAGGCATGGTGTAGAAACCACAGAGCCAACCTGGGCCCAGTTTCATGGCTCTGCTTATCATAAGCAAAGAATTGGGCTTGCGGAAGCAGGGAATTCTGTGCTTACGTCAAACATATATCACGTGTTAGTGGGGGATTTTGCCTTATGCGCGTGCATACCCCACGTATGTAAATCAGCATTCTATGCTTACACATCTGGAGCAGAAATTCAGCGCTTGTCGTGCAAGCAGAGAATGGTGATTGTAAGCGCCGAATTTGGCAGTTAGCAGAGCCATGAAATTGGGCCCAGTTTCCCAAATAAACATTGATCAAATTTCGTCAACACTTTAGTAGTATTTTGTTCTTGTTATTTTTGTATGATTAGATAGCCCCAAACGGAGCAGGGAGTCACCATTGAATGATGTCCAGTCTGGTACCCAACCCCTTGGGATTCCTAACCGCCAACATCACATGGAGGAGAGTTGGCTTGTTACCCCTCCTCCGTGCTTCACCGCCGGGGGTAGCTCCCCGCATCAACTTGCCACCAGTCCCATGGAGAACCTCCTTATTGAACACCCTAGTATGTCTGTTTATGGACCACGCAGTGGCATGGCGATGAGATCAAGAAGAATGCGTCAGCACGAACAAAACACTGATCAGATCGTGAAGAAATCCAAGTCACGTAATCTGCGTGTGCGCAACACGCAGCCACCCCGCCGCGCAGCTGCAGTGGCAGCTCGCGTTGGTTTGGAAAACCCGCCGAACTTGGCTGCCATCCAAGAGGCAGAGGTTATGGAACGTACAAAGAAGGGATCACTAAGTAGGTCAAAGGTCGAGCGTCATAACAAGGCATACCACCAGCAGAGTCGCTCAGGCAAGCGTCACTATCGTCAGAATGTTGCCGGCAGACATTCTGGTGTCGTCTACAAGCAATGTTAATAGTAAATCCATAATACGCAATCAGCGAACCCTTACCTCAACAGAAACAAAATTCACAGCAAAAATAAATTTTTCAAATAATAAGAAATACTGCAGATTTTACATTTTTCTAAACATCACTTCCAGATTTGAGAGGTAAGGACACATCCAGTTTGCTTTGGTTCTCATAACATTTGAGAACATTTGCGTTAAATCTTTAGAAACTTTCAAGAAAATTTTCCTGGGTAGAATTGTAGATACTAGTTTTGGTGAAATTGGAAATGTTTTAACTGTTAATATTCATTATGAAAAATTATCTATTCTATATATTTATTAACTGACAATATAATATTTTAACTAGACTAGGTGTGTTATTAGAAAACATTGCAGTTGGTAAACAATTATTCAAACACCATTTATAAACTCAAAGAAATCAATTTGTAAAAAGCAACTGATACTCTTGCAGGAGTCAATTCGGTTTTTAAGTCACAGGGTTTGGGAGTGCCTCAGTAACAATTTTTAAATAGAAAGATTTTTTTTCTCTCAATGAAAGTTTTTTTTATGAATCCGATTTCAATTTGCAAGACTACAACTGATTGCAAAATGTACATACATGTAATGTCAAGCGGACAACTATTATTATTTCCATTTCACTCTTCAAAAATCCAATTTGCCAAGCTTTGCCATATTTCTTTTCCTTTTTGTTTCCTAATCTTTGCAAACATCTGCTTGATTTTACAATTCTTAAAACAATTTTGGTGTGTTATTTTTAACAACTAGAGAGATGCATGCAAACCAAACGGAATTAATTTAATGTCATTCGAATTGAATTAATTATGAGCCGATTGGTTGTTTGTTTTTAAAATGAATTCCTTTTTGGTTTACGTCAGCGGGGAGAAGGATCTTTAAATTCCCCTCAAGATTAATAAAATAATCAAACTGTCTTTCAAATCAAACTGCTGTGGATCCTGAACAGTTTTGTCGGTATTTTTATTTTGAAACTAAACAAAAGCGCTTTTCACACTTCCAAGCCAATTCACAATAAACAAAACTCAAGGGGAATTCCTGGGGAATTTTAACCCCACCACCACCCCATGGTTGTTTTAAACTTGATGTCAATCGTCATAACAAAATTACCCTTACCAGATTAAGGTTACCAGCCAAACTACCATGTCACAAATACAATTTGTAACTGGCATTCTGCTCATTCTGCTAAGCAGCAATATTTCCTGCTTGAGCAGCTCGATATTGGGTCCTGTGCTATCTCGCTTAACCCTACTCTGAAGCAGGGGGAGTCCTCCCTGGAACTTGTCAGAGTTTGCAATTCAAGTGTGAAAGGCCAACTGAATTTCCCCAGGGATTTTCCTGGGAAATTTGTCTAGGTGTGAAAGGGGCTAGAGCCAATCCGATAGCAGAAGCTAATTGCTCATTATGAGTAATTAGCTTATCTTGATTAATCATAACAAAATACCTCAAATCTTGTTCATTTCTTACAGTAGGAATAACAACTGAAATGCTGCAAGTCTAATCTTGTAATATTGTCACAACAATTGTTGAAGAATCATGTACAATGTACATGTGATTCAAAAGTGGTTACTAACTAAAAGCCATTGAGTGATGTGTGCGTGTGTGTGTGTGGTATTAAGACAATCTTAGTGGTACATCAATCCATAAAGACGAGAGTTTCTGTGTGGTAAAACAACCCTAAAGCCAGGTTCATACTTCCTGCGAATGCGAAGCGAATGTTGCTGTCACAAATTCGCAATGGATAATTCGCAGCAGTTGAGTTGTGCTTAACTCACTGCGAATATCGCAGCGAAAACAGAGTTGTGACGTCAAATTCACGTCAAATTCGCTTCACAGGAAGTATGAACCGGCTTAATCCATAGAGTGAATATGGAAATCTTTTTAATGCAAGAGTAAAACAGGGTTTCCGAGAAGCGCTTTCTGAAATCAATTCTTGTTCAATTTAAAAAATCAAAATTTAAAATAACAATCTAGCCATAGAAAGCATCATTGTTGATTTTGGCCATTATGCATGCTGAAATAATTTGATGTGGTACTATGCAAGTGTGTGCATGAAGTTATTATTAACAAGCTACAAAATCGATTGCCTGTTATTAAATTACATCTTTTGCACAGAAATTGTTTTCCAAATATACTAAAAAAATCAGTTTTGTTTTGTAGAAATCAATCAAACAATTTAGGTGTTTAAATGAAAGGAATGGTTGTCACTAGTGTGAGAGTATTGTGAACAAATTCATAACCTCGTATTTTCGACACAACGGTGCTACATTGCTAATCAACAATTAATTAATTATTTAATATAAACTGATTTAAAGCCTATATTCACATTATTTTCAGTCTAAAAACCCTTTGTTTTTACCTGGGGGAAAAGGCAAACAAACTCACTTGCAACATTTGTCAGAGAAATAATAGCTGAATGTGAAAATATGTAACTCCCAAATATGAGGGGTGAAAAACAGGTCATCATAATTTATTTTGCCCTTTCTCTGCAAACCTTAAGTTTACTAACACAACTTCAACAAAGGAAATTAAATTAATTATTGTTATTCGTTTTTAACATAAAACAAACAGGTTGCTAATTTGAAGGGAAAAAATGATAATGTGAATTAGCATCTATGTATCACAATGTGACCTTATTGTTCTTTTGCCATTTACTAAAAAAAAACTGCTCTTATCTCTGTTTCTGAAGACATTAATATTTATTTGCAAAACTTGATTACATTCCAAATAATAATAATAATTTATGAATATTGTTGGTTGTTTGTGCAGGCAGTCTGAAAGGTTTTGTACATCAATGGTTTGCAAATTATTATTTTGGTATCATTTGGCTATTAACATAGGCCCAATTTCATAGAGCTGCTTAAGCAGAAAAAATTGTGCTTACCAAAATAAGGTTACCAGCCAAACTACCATGTCACATGTACAATTTATGATTGGTATCCTGCTAATTACTGCTTAGCAGCTTTATGAAATTATGCCCTGGATGTTTTACTGTGGAGCTTGTTCATATCTCGAATGATAATATCATAACACCAAACCCAGGCTAGCTGAAAACTAGTCTGGTCCCCCTTTGGTTAAATGATAATCAGCATGAGGGAATATGACAACGATGTTGGCACTAATCTACCATCAGTATCTGGGTGTGACATCAGTGCAAATGGTGTAGCTGCATTTAACCAATGGTGTACATCTCCTTTAACCAGACAATGTACAATAACTATAAGGGAAAATCATATGCATATATTACCAAAAGCAATCACCGTTCTTGGTATATCAGCCACAGGCTTCGTCTCTGACCAAAGAATCTCAATAATTTTTTTGACAATTTCTTTATGAGCACACAAAGAAAATCTGTAATGTAAAAATTGTGATTGTTCCTGTTGTTGTTGACTGGTTAATATTTTTATGGGTGTACACGAAAATATGGAACAAAAAACAGAAACACAACATAAAATGTCTGCATGTTTCGTAGAATGCCCAGGGGTTAGGAAATAGCAACAACCCGGCAAAAATCAATCAACCAAATAATTGTTGAAATAGAATGGTTTATTACAAATATTCTGCCTATTGTGAAGGTTTATCTGATATACATAAATCTAGAGGGTTTTAGAACATAGAAATAGCAAGTAGGTATGTATTAAATTTACAGTAGGGACGTCTAAATCCACCTAGCATTAGCAACAGCGAAGCCAAACTGTTTTTCCTGCACTTATAGTTTTGAAGTTTTTGTTTTGTCTCTGTAATAACTTCTGGGATAATTATTCTTAAAAACATTATTTATTTCCAAGAAGAGAGTAATATATTTATATTTTACATAAATTACAATAAATTAACATAGGGCAAAGTTGACGATATACACCAAAAAAACAACCCAACCATATGGACAGAAAGAATACTATGCAATCAAGTGTATTAAAACAGACAAGGCCTAGACATTCAATACAACCACAAGGCCATTAACAAGTGCTGCGTACTGGAGTGTAATTTTGCGGCAACAACTGTTCTCATTTCATGTTTTAATGTTAGAAGAAGAAAAAGCGCAGGCACTGTAATATTTACTTGCTGTTTATTTATGCCTACATGTTTTCCAGTGTCATGTGGTAATGAGTGATACATGGAACGTAATACCCTAGCAGAGCATTGCCCAGCTTTTCATCACCGGAGAGAGGGATTTTCAAATTTAAGTAGAATCGCAGGCAGATTGCTCTCAGATTACTATGTACTTTATCTTGTTTCTGACTATCACCACTGCACTTAAGGTTTATTATGCATTTTAAATCTGACTAGTTTGCAGTTGATTATGCAGCACTTAGTCATGTGAAGGGTATTGAAGGTTAAATCCAAGATAATTTTCATTTTTATGTTTACTTTCAACCATTAACTGCATGGAGTGATTTAAGAAGAATTATCTTAAATCTTATTTTACGGTATCATTTAAGGGTTGTGACACCAGGGCTCAATTTCACAGAGCTGCTTCAGCACCAAAAGTAGTTAAAGCAAAAACAAATTATGCTTACCAAAAAATAAGATTACCAGCCAAAATACTATGGCACATGTACCATTTGTGACTGGTATCCTAATCATTTTGCTGAGCAGGAAACTGTTAAGCATACTTTTCTGCTTTTAAAGCAGCTCTATGAAATTGGGCCCAGACTTTCGTAAAGCACTGCCCACATTCTGAAAATCTTGTGAAAACTATGTTCATCATCAAGTTAAAAATATCTTACGCGGTTATTTCCACTGCCATGTCCCTCTTCAATGAAAGTGCAGTGTGCGTATAAGTGGTAAAGTACCAGGCAATTTGCACTTGTATCCTGTGTAAACGTGCTGGTAAACTGAAGGGTGATTCACTGCCCAAGGACTTGAAGATGAGTTAATATCAGGTCAAAGGTTACATCAAGGGAAACACCATCCCTTGCTCTACATTAGATTGTGTCTCACTGCTCATTGTGTGTGTAGAAATCTTGATGTTAGTTTTTCTATAAGGACAGGAACAAATTGAATGAAATTGAAATTGAACCCCAGGCCTGTATGCTTCATTTTTGAAAGGGCAAGGGCACCAAGGCATTTTTTCTTTGGCAAAGGGCACCCTATGAGGAATTTGTAAGTTTCTACTGGAGCATTTCAAGGGCACCAAGGCAATGGCAAGGGGCAACGGAGGCAATCGCCTCCATTGCCTCTGTGAAGTATCAGGCCTGGAACCCAATATCAAACCACTAAACAAAATAGTGATGAAAAGGGAAATTTTCAAAATCCCCACAAACTGCTTTCAGAGCATCTAGTTTGGAAATTGGCCCAAGGTTTTTATGACAAATTCAACTGTCTGTGTCAGTTATATGGCACACGGAAATTTATGCACAGCAATACAACACAGCACCAAAAACTTATGTAGCTGTAGTAATTTGTATGAGAAGCGTTCCGAGATTAAGAGATATGTATTAACTACAAGGCAAAGCTGTAGGGAAAGCCTTTTGTGTGAACAAAAAATGCGTTCAGTGAGAGTGAAGCTAGTTTATATTCTAGATTGTTAATGAGACATTATTGTACTTGAGGTGAAAAATTAAGGAAGGAACATTTTATGAATTGTACGATGTATGCATGCATGACAGCTTGAATTTAATCACTTTATTAATACTGATGGTACTTGTAACACATACTGTCATTTTAATTAAGTAGGATATTAGCTCATCACTGGGCAAACAATGAGGGTGCTCTAAGCATGTACGGACGGTACACGCATCCAGGGCCCAATTTCATGCTTTGGCAAATTAGCATACCCCGGGGAGTAGCCACCCCTGCTCTGGAGTAGGGGCAAGAGGTAAAACCTGTGGGTATATCATTCTTGAAACATGCAACTGGAACCCTGTAGAATAGGAACACAGTGTGAAAGTGCACTGGGGTAACTGTGGGGTTAAAAAAGTCCCATTGCCTCCACGGGCTGTATTATACAGGGATAAGTGATACAGTGTGAAAACGGCTTTGCAGGAAAATGGACGCTTGTTACACCAAGACATTGCGAGCGGGCATCGCTCCACGTAAATGATGCGCCGCAAATCAGGGTTCTATTTTCAACATTTTGAACAAAAATACTTGTTATATTTTCCAAAGACTAATTCAGATAAATATTTGTATTAAAACTTGTTCTTTGAATGTTCCATAACAGCAACCAGATCAACACTTTAGCATGAGGGAAGTTTATTTAAGTATATATGTTGTATGTTAAATTCTATAAATGAGTTTCTGGTGAGAGTGTTAGTTGTAAATGAGAGAAGTTGTATGAAGAATTATTAATATATTAATATGTATTAGTTAATTTTTTATTGAGTTACACTAGAAGTTTTTTTGTGTAAAAAATATTGATTTTCTTGAATAGCTCAGTTCAGTTAGAAGAACACAATACAATGCCCTTGTGTTGAGGAAGTTGAAAGACATTTTCATATGTTTTTTGACCGACATGTAACTTGGGAACTTTCTGATGAGAGAATTAAATCTTCAGGTGGCATTCAAAAGTGAGTCATCGTTTTTTCTTTCAAAAAGTTACATCATTTAGACACATCAAAATCGCTTGTTTGTTGACCTAGCTGGGCCCAGTAAGCAAATTTTTGTGCTAACTATAGCAGAAAAATTTGCTGAAGCGTAAGCGTATTTCACAGGTAAGCAAGAAAATTAGCCGGCCAGTTTGCGTGTTTACCATGGATTTGCATTTTCATACAGTAAACACCAGAAGGTTAGCACACCTTTTCGGGTGCTTACCGTTTGCAGAGGTATGAAATGGAAATCTTGCAGTAAGCACAAAATGGGCCGCTAAGCAGCTTATAAATTGAGTCCTGGTGTGGAGTTCAGTTGCTCCAAATAAGGAGATGTGGTTATGTAAAAATGGATAAACTTGGATGATACATGTAGAAATAAGTTTTTTACAATATTTGTAAACGACTTTCTGTATCAGTGTTGAGTGCATGTGTTTTATCTTCTTATTTCCTCTAATTCATTGTTGAAAAATTGGATGACTTTTGAGTTAATTTATTAAACCAAGTTGATTTGTTTTTATAATGGTCAACAACGTCTGACTGGTCTCTTACTGATTACCTTTCGTTAATATTAATTTGTTCAATTTAACACTTATTCAAATGAGAGTGTAGTATATGTGATGCAGTCAAGCAAAATTAGTTGTTTGTCGACCTAGGTCTTCTTTTTTTATAAATTTGAAAAGAGCATAATCTATGCTTCAATACAGTTGAATGAAACCACCTTTGGTTCAAAAGTTGTGAAAGTAGAGGCACCAAGAGATGGAGCTAGAGAATGAAACTGAGAAAAAAAGATTTCAAGGACGAGTTTTAATTGAACATATATCAGCACTTTAATTTAAATGCTAATTTTTTCCCCCTTTTTGATGTTATTTAGTAGAAAAAAAGTTGCCAATATAAAAATGGAAATTATTTTTGCATTTAAATTTTTTAAATCTTTATTTTACCCCTGTTGGCTTGTTTGGCTTGTTTCTCGATACCGATAATTGCAACAAACAACTTATTTAGCTTGCATGGGATTTGAGCCATTGCATGGTGAGGTGTCAATATATATTTGGTTTGAGGTAACACCATAAATTATATGTATCTACTTGCCAGGAAGATTTTGTTCTTTAAGAACCGTCTTGCTTTGTATTCTTACTATCGCAGAGTTTAGAATAGAAAACATAGAATAGAATAGATTTATTTATTGTCCACGTTAAAAAACATAGAAACTTGACATCCATCCCCATCAGCACTGATCACATCACATATGGTGATTTTACAGTCACCTTCTGATAGATATTTCTCAATCACTTTATATAACCCAATTTACCTTGAATACTTAGGTCACGTACATCAGGATGGTTCAACAGTATTACTTAACATAGCATTCATCCGAAACAAATGAATAATATCCGAATATCACCAGCTTTCCAACAACAAAGACTTCATCCTTGGGTTTAATTCTAACAAAAGACTTTATTACCCATGGCGACTTTTTAATCATTTTGTTGTGGAAGTAGCAACTGTGGACAATGGGTTATAATTTGTATGTAAATCTTACAGGGAATATTTTCAACACCTTAATTTTGCAAAAACTTGGAGGAATTGACTGACTGTACATGTATCTGTTTTTTCAGTGAAGGACTGCGTTTGCTACCAAACACCCATATACTATGAAGTTCTGTGGGCAACTTTAAGAATGTGCCGGCTGCATACAAAAAGGAAACATGCCTGCTAATAGAAGGGTCATACTTTGGAAATGCTCACAAGCTTTATGCAATTAGGCCCAGATTAATTGCATAGCTTGTCCTACTTCTTGATTTTACCTTCCTATGATACAAGTTTTATTTAAAATATTTTACAATAAAAGTTCATCCCTTTATTATTATCAAAACCAAATGGCAATTTTCATTTTGCATTCTTTGTTCATTTTAAAACTTACTGGTCTAAGATGAAATTTACTGGTATAAAACGAAATTCAATCAAATTGAAAGTGATCTGATCAAATGGGAGACTTTTGAGACCCTGGCAGCAGCAGACATAGTGGTCCTGTTTTGCGGCTCTGAGCGTGTGCACACATGCTCAGTATTGCGCGTGTAGGTCTGAACATGCGCGAGAACTGTTAAAATGGACCATCCAAAAGTCTCCCATTCTAAACAATGGTTTTAGCAAACAAAGTCTAGCGATCACATTTAAAAAATGACAAACCAACAACTACATACAAATAAATTTCAGCAGTGGCAGTGATGAATTTTCTGTTCAAGCTTACCATTACGATGTCCCGCCGTTTTGTAGATGGTTACGTTGTCCCGCCGTCTCGTAGATGTTTCACCTTGTCCATGAACCGTTGCACTTTACCAAAGTCAGGGTCAAAGTGCCATAGGTTGTTTTCCTTGAAGTGAGACCCAACAATGAGGGCGTTTGCAGCGAGGTAGTGCTGAACATTGTCCGTGGTAACTCCTGACCCGACCAAGACGGGTATGCTCACTGATTTCTGGACATCTGGAATGAATTGAATTGCAAGTTACACATTAACGATGTTGAGTTCACTTCAACTGGGTCAAAATCTTTGCTGAAAATCTTTGATGGCTGCAGACAATCTTAAAATGATGTAAAAACTGAATGTTTGGGAGAATTTACTGTGGAAACACGATTTACGCAGAAGGATTAAACTAACCAGAGATTTCTTGTTGACTGGCAGCTTTTCCTGTTGCACTCCCTGTTACAATGACTCCATCACTGCCAAAGAATTCAGCAGCCTCTGCAGTGTCTGCAATACTAACGTCTGACGTGATGGCGTGGGAGCTGTCAAACAATCGGAAAGAACAATGAGAATATCTGGCCTAAACCTCTTACTACATGAACTAGTTAGAGAGTTCAGGAGAAAGTCCCTTGGTAACATCAAGTCTGCTCTAGCAATGCAAAGGTGGGTTCCAAATCCACCTCGATTGATTTGCCTCATCCCCCAAAATTTGAATCTGATAAGCATTACTGATTGTTAGCGTCTCTAAGATTGTGTATTCCATTAACGCATTATTCTTCCTGCATGGACATAATAACTCTAGATTTTCGGCAATATCTGAAAAATGCAACATTTGAAATGACATTTTCGCAGGTTATTTTTATTGTTAGAATCTACATTGATGTAGGATTCAAACAATTTAACCATTCCAAAAACCAAAGGGATATTTCCCTTCAAGGATTCAAAGCCCAGAAAAGGAGACAAGAAAACAGTGAAACAGCTACAGATGAGAGAACATGAACTGCAGTGCATGCTTCAGGACCACTTCTGTAGCACACAAGTAACACAAGTAACCATAACTTACAATCCCCTAGAAAATTATGAGATCATTCAAATGTGAATGGATTCTCTTCTTGAAGATTGCCTGGAACTGGTTGCCTGTGAATTGCCTCGTCGTGTGACATGGCCCTAAGACTTATAGATTAAAGACATCGGACACTATTGGTAATTGTCAAAGACCAGTCTTCTCACTTGGTGTACCTCAACATATGCATAAAATAAAAATGTGAGAATGTGAAAATGTGAGCTCAATCGGTCATCAAAGTTTTGAGATAATAATGGAAGAAAAAAACACCCTTGTCATAGAAGTTGTGTGCTTTCAGATGCTTGATTTTGAGACATCAAAATCTAAATCTGACGTCTCGAAATCAAATTCGTGAAAAATTACATCTTTCTCGAAAACTACGTTACTTCAGAGGGAGCAGTTTTCACAATGTTTTACACTATCAACAGCTCTCCATTACTCGTTACCAAGTAAGGTTTTATGCTAATTATAATTTTGAGTAATTACCAATAGTGTCCAGTACCTTTAAAAATTGAAATCTACACACCAATGCTTTTTCTTGATGTCTGTGAAGATCTTGATATTGTCAGCTCCGATTTGTTTCCTGTATCTCAACAGATCTCCAGCACAGGAGTTCATCAGACCCTCATCACCAACATGGGCAAAGACAAAACCTTCAGCCCTGATGAAATCAAATCCTAAGGGATAAATAAATAATGAGAACAGTGGCCATTTATAATGCGCCATGTCTGGCTAAAAGACACTCCTGGCGCAAGAGAGATACAGAAGCAAGTAGTCCTACAATGAGTTACATAGATTGAAGCACAAGATAAGTTCAAATGAGATTTGAAGCTGGTATTTATAAGTAGTGACTTGTCAGAGATTTGGGGGGGGGGGGGAGGTGGGGAGTTTGTTCCATAGTGAAACTGGGGGGGGGAGCAATTCTGAACCCAAATTATGGAAGTATGGCCAAAGAATGCTGAATTGAAACTAAGTCTTTGTAATGTTTTTTGTTTTTTTTAATGCCCTACTGTGCTGCATTCAAGACCGTTATTTATCTTGATGATTTTTCTTTTTTTGTGTACTGGCCGAAAAGCGCGCATATCGGCCCGAAATTCGCGCAAATCGGCCCAACACGCAAGATTGTGCGAGAACCCTGATTGAATCAAGAGTGATAGGATATAGAGATTCAACCAACCTGCTGCTTGTGCTACTGATAATGCTTCCTTGTTACCACCAGACAAGATCTGAACACCACAAGGAATGCTCGGACATATCTCTCGGACTTTGCAAGCTACTGCTGTCATACTCGCTGTGATTTCTGTCCCCATACGCTCAGCTGGAAGATAGGGGACGTCGTGCATGTTTTCTATCATAATAGAATCCTATGGAAAGCACATGAGAAGTTTGGGTGTTACAAATGTTAATGCACGCAGACCATTACAATGATGATAACAGTCGATTAAAAAAAATATAATCGAAAGCTAAAGTGCTTTGTGAAATCCAGCAAACTTACTGAATAAAACTTGAAATTATTTTGCTAGAAACCGACTTTAACATGATTGTTTAAAGGCAGTGGACACTATTGGTATTTACTCAAAATAATTGTTAGCATAAAATCTTACTTGGTAACGAGTAATGGGGAGAGGGTTGATAGTAAAAAACATTGTGAGAACTCGCTCCCTCTGCAGTGACTTAGTTTTCGAGAAAAAAAAGTAATTTTCCACGAATTTTATTTTGAGACCTCAAGTTTAGAATTTGCGGTCTCGAAATCAAGCATTTGAAAGCATACAACTTCATGTGTCAAGGGTGTTTTTTCTTTCATGACCGGTTGAGCTCAAATTTTCACAGGTTTGTTATTTTATGCATATGTTAAGATACACCAAGTGAGAAGGCTGGTCTTAGACAATTACCAATAGTGTCCACTGTCTTTAAATTCTTTATGTTAGCGTTAAAAACCCAATATTTTGTGCAAACAAGTTTCATAGGAGAGAACACAAATTCAACACAAAAGAGGATCTTGTTGACACAAGTTTGCAAAGGAATTAAATTTGCAAAATGAGAATTTTGAAGAATAAAACAAAGCCTTAATGAACTCATACATACCACACCTGAATCTTTGTAGCCTTCTGCCTCTTTACAAGCTCTCTGAATAATATCCCTCATGGCAAGAGTATTCCTCGGACTGCCTGGGTTTAAAGGAACATTACAGAGTTGGTTTTGCTAGCAAAAAAGTTTTTGGCAGTGTAAAGCACTTTATGTAATCCAATAGACACATGAACTGACAAACCTGTAGAATATTAAGATCGATAGGCTATCTGGGTCACGAGAGAATATATTACAAATTTTGCATTGAATCGATGCCTATACAAAAATGAACAAAACGCCCACTGAGCGATAAACTCCAAACGCGAAATTATATTATTTTTTTCTCATAAAATGTGAAATTTCAGACAGAAATATTTTAAGGGATGTTTTCTACTATCATCATCATTACAACATGTAAGTTTTATGTAAATCTGTGATCTTCACGATTTTAGTTTCTTACTAATTCTGTAACGTTCCTTTAAGGAAAACAAATCATTCATAAAAGTAAAACTCTTATAAACCAGAGAAACTCAGGCCTGATACTTCACAGAGGCAACATGCCCCCTTGTCATTGCCTTGGTGCCCTAGAAAATGAAATGCTCAAAAAGAAATTTACAATTTCCTCGCAGGATGACCTTTACCAAGAAGAAAATGCCTTAGCGCCCTCAAATGGGTACGAGTTCAGTTTGGGTTAGGGTTCACCTATGAATCATGAGAGTTTGTTTGGGTTTATAGAATTCACCTACTTCCTTTTTAACATTTTGATTAAATTTAACCACACTATAACAACGAAATTCAGAGTTATTTCATGCCTACTTTTGTTTTGCTTTTTATGTACCTACCTGGTAGAGCTTTGACATGTATCATTCCGACAATGGCACTGTTGTTTCGGCCAAACAGCTGACAGAACATGCTCAACGCATTCTTTGCCATAATTCTGATTGTCTGCCAATCAACTGTCAAAAACTTAAGGACATCTTATTCAGAATTTCTGGAAATAATAAGAAAAACATGCTGTTATGGTGTCATCTCTGTCCTTACTCTATGGTGTCATTATGTAATTAAGACCCATACCCGAGATGACAACAGTGAATTATGATACCATTTACTGTAACAGAAATGTTTAACATCTAACCATCATCTTTTCAATTGTTTCAACAAAAAATAGTCATAACTGGGTAAATTATAGCTGCGATAATCAAAACCCTCCATCCTCCCGACGGTCTGTAAAATTCCTTATGACAGCAACATCTTCATTCTGTTTTACCAACAAATGGATCGTATTTTAACACAGATATAGTTAATAGTTGTTTAATAGCGGTCCGATTTGGCATCCATCCCAATGATTAATTAACATGACAAAATAAAAAAATAAAAAAATGGCCTTGTCATTTATTCAAATTCAGTGAAATCTAAATTTTTAAAGACAAAATTTCTCAAGAAAAAATACTGCTCTAAAAATACTTAATTAGTAAATCATCCATTGTCTTTGAAACTATTGGAAACTATTTTATTTATTGACTAATGCTTACTTATGCTCAAAAAGTTAAGTAAAACTGAACTTCCCTGCAGAAGAATGTACACCCAAATTATTGTACGAACAACTGAACTGTTTACCAATGTACACTCACACAGCACACATCATGTATGTAAACTCGCCATATTGTCATAAAAACACACGATTTTTACAATAAAATAACCATGTTTATATCATTCAAACGTCTCTCTTACATCAACACTGGTTAAAAACAAACCCTCAAGTACCCAATATTACAATTAAATTGATTAAACCGATTAATTTTACCTGAAATTGAGACTAAATTGCAGAGCCTACATTGCACGACAGCTTCACCGCACGTGTTCCACTTGTTGTGCATTGACTCGTAAATGAAGTCTTCAGGCAAGCATGTAAACAAACCGGGAATGCGGAAGTACAGAATGGACCAATCACGGACTTCGTTTCAGAATATCAGCAGACGTCCAAACTTAAACTAAAGTTTTTGTATAAACTAATTGCCAGAAAGTGAAAAACAACAATAAGATTTCATTACAGTTATAACAAAAAGTATTTAGTCTTCTTTTTGGACAAAAAATTTACTTCAGCATCCCTCAAAAATATCGAAAACAAGCAGATATGTGCTTAATTTTCCCGCGTCGAAACACAAACTCAGTTTTCCCGGGCAGTGGATTCTGTGTGTGAAAAAAAATCTGTAAAAGGCGTAACTTTTGGGAGAATCATATATTTTTAGGATAAGAAATTATTCATTTACAGAATAAATGTTTTGAATGTCAACTATTTTACTCTTTTATATGAAATAATTGAGTATTTTACAAGAGTTTTAAACCCGGCGCGAAGTTTTTCGCGGCAAAAATACGCCACCTTCGTCGGACGGCATTCCCTCTGCGCACTGTCGATGCGTACAGTTTGGCGGGGTTTCATTCCAGGGAGAAGATCGTTCAGTGGTTGGAGTAAAAGAGCCGGTCCATAAAATTTGCTCTAATTTTGCTCCTTCTTGGTGAATTTTGCTAAAATTTGTCGAGGAGGAATAAACTTGACTACTTTAAGGACTGGTGGAGTTTCAGATCTATATGAGATTTGGTTCGGACATTCAGGCATTGGATTCGAGCTGGTCGCTACGTGATTTGACTCGGCCTTTGTCACTATATTTTTGGATAACTTCATCCAGCTGGCCCAAAAGTAAGTTGCACTTTCGTGTCTTTTTTCACTTGGTTCGCACAGCCTTAAATGGTTTTCCTTAAGGTACTTGATATTGTATGGTGTCATCCACGAAATATCAAAAAATTGTAGGTATTGGTAATAATTAAAGGTGGAAAAATGCCAGCTTTGTAATTTACTTTGAACGGGCCAAGTATGGAGTACAAAGGGTCGAGCAAAACCCACCGTTCGTAACTCTCAAAAGTCTGACGAAGGGGTTTTGAAAATCTGAATTTTTTCCTGATTTTTGTTCAACAGTTGACAGCGAAGTGAGAACATCGGGTTCAGGGGGATATGTCGAGAAGAAGGTAAGAGGTTTGCTTAAAATGTAGTTAAACCGGTATTTTTTAATGATTTTTGATTATTTACGTGTGAAATTGACATGAACAACTTTGCTTTTCCAAAGTTTTCGATTCGAACCATGTAACGTTAGTAGGACCTAGTTTTCAAGCTGAAATTTCTCTTTTTTGTTCACCTTCAATTTTAGTCAGCGGTTGCAGAGTAGACATGACACAAGTCTGCCTGACACCGATGAAGATGAATTTGTCATTTGTTCGAGAAAAAGGAAGGAAAGAGACGATGATTTGGTGAGTTAATTTCTGGGTTCGACACCAGTGCAGTTGATCAGTTGATGTGTGTGGAAATACGCCGGTATGTTTTGTATGGTTTTGTACACAAACTTCCATCGGAATTTTTACGTGGACCAGTGGAGGGGGCTTTATTGATTTCCCGGGGATCATGGGTCTTTGTGAAAATTCTAAGGTCACTCTATCTAAGTCTAAGTTCACCCCCAAACATTCCCGCCATTTGTCACTAAATTTCTATAATTTTCTTACAGGATGAAGAGCTACATTCTGCAGAAATCCAAAGAAGAAGGCAACAGTTTCAAATTCAAGTGAGTTTTCATGCCTTTTTTAGTGTGATTTTCAGTTGATTGGTGGTGTGTGTGGGATTTTGCCAGCTGCGTTTTGTTGAGGGGGTCCCAGATCATTTCGCGGGTTGGTTGGGATCGCCTGCTCTCGACTGTTTGTGTACTTTTTATTTTTGGCAAAATTGTAAAGAATTATGATAAATACGAAACTAAATGAAATTTAATGGAACTATTCCATATCATTTAAATAAATCATTTGCAAATTTCTAAAAAATCTTGAAGCAAAATTTGAACAAAAATTGTCTTTGAAAGTTTAAATTTGTGATGTCTTCAAATTGAATTTCGTGATTTAAAAAAAATGATATTTAATTTTTTATTTTTTTTTAATTAAAAGTATTTCACTAGCCCCATTAAGAGCGAAAAAAACACCTTCTAAATTTGTTTAGTCATACAAATGTATATGTACAAATCCAATTGAACTATTCAAACAAACAACAAATTTTATGCCCAATTATTATTTTTGTACTGCTTTACAACAAAAACAGTCACTTGGAAATGTTTTTTTTTTTAGGATTTGTTTTTAAATAATTATATTTTTAGTTAAAAAACAATAAATTCTTAACACAAACATACTTAATCTTTTGGTTTCATGTTATTTCTCTTGACATTTTTACTGACAAAATTTGATTTTAAAACAACAATGAACAATATTTTATATGGCTGGGCATTTTGTGATGATTTTACAGAAATTAAATGGTCTCTAAAGGGTTTTAAAATAAGGTGTTTAGCTGAAAAACAAATTATTAAAAATTTGATGGAATAAAGAAGTACAACATAAAAAAAAACACTCATCATCCTCTTGACACTCTAAATGACATCTGAAATTCAATTTTCCTCATTTAAGGGACCAACATGTCAAATGGGCTGTTTCTTACACCCCCTCCCATCTTAAGTAAAAACCAAGTCTTTAATCTACTTTGCTTTGGGTATGCATTAATTATTCAGTGACATAACCACACATTTCTTAGTTGAACTTTACCTGTATTGTTAATAACACAATGCCAACACAAGTGCTTTTTACAGGCCCACCCTATGTGGGAGATTGTAGTTGCCTTTATGTTTACAGCTTACTGAGTAAACATGGAGACGTGTAACTGCAGGAAATAGTCGTATGTTGTTACTGTGTTTACCAAAGGTTTTTGAAAGTTCAATGTTCACAGGGACATGATAGAACATGCCTACGATAGATGACATGCATTCATGTGGAAGTTTTGTGCGATTCTTTTGTGACAATTTGACCATTGCTGTTTACAAAAAGGGGGCTTCAGATGTGTTTTTAAAAAAAATTGTTTGGCCTTGCCTATAACTTCAGCAATTTTGACTATGTGATGAGAGTAGCAGTTTCGTACTTGTAGCAAAAAATTTTTGTTTTCAAGATAATCTGAACTCCAAGAACTCTACAAGAGTCAAGTTTTTTGTTTTGTTTTTTCACTTGTTCTCAATTTTAAATGCATCTCAAAATCGATCTCTTTTGGAGATCAAACTACATGTAGCCTTTGGTTGTCTTTTTGTATAGCAGAGTGTTTGCGCCAAGAGTGTCGTCCTTGACAGACATGGCGCACTAGAAATATTCAATATTATTAGGACTTATAAGAAAAGTGAAACTTTCAGTGGCAACATTAAGATGAATTCTTTCAAATTTGTTTTAAGGCTTTCTCAATTCTTAATTCTTAAACTTAAAACTAAATCTTATTCTTTGACAGAACTGTTGGGTTCCAATTTCGGAGTCAGGTGGTTTTGAAACGTCTTCCCTCGTCCCCACACCACACCAAGAGCCGACGACCCCTTCCGAACAGCTCTTAGAATCCGGCTCAAAGTTCCGCTTCAAGAACCTCTTCCCTACTCCCCTTGCCGACAGGAGGTCTCCCTTGCCGATGTTGAACTGGGCAGATTCAAAGGAAGTATGGAGAATCATGCTTGAGAAAGAATCCAACTATGTTCACGATACAAGGTGCTTGGACAGCCATCCGAGCCTTGAGAAACGAATGAGGGCAATTCTTCTAGACTGGTTAATTGAAGTGAGTAGAGAGATGTCTTGGGTAACAATTCTGTCTTAAAGATCATTCAAACTTTTAAGTCATGGAAAAAATATGCTGCAAAAATGTATTGTGCTTGCCCAATTCACTTGATGTCATCATCATCACAATAATCTTGGAGCAAGTTCGAGTGGCATTTTAGCAACAAGGGGTCATAACAAGACACTTTCAATTGAACAATAACTTATTGACCGATTGATTGTTTTTTTCTCATCAGGTCTGTGAGGTTTACCGGTTACACCGAGAGACATTCTACTTAGCGACAGACTTCATCGATAGATATCTCGCAAAAGTAAACAATTTACCAAAGAGTCAACTGCAGCTGATCGGGATTACGGCGTTGTTCATTGCAGCTAAACTAGAAGTAAGTTTTCTCTGCTAGGGTGTCTCTTGTAATTAGGGCCTGACACAAAAAATTTAATTGCTTTTACAATCTCAATAACCTGGTTTGAATCCAACATTGGACTTGAGCCTTGCATGTGGATTCAGTCTGTCGCCTCACAAGTGTTAGTCTTACCAGATTGCATGGGTTTCCCTATAACTTGGGGTTATCCTCCCACGTCTAAAACTGACATTTCCCTACACCTTCTCTACACGTGTTTCTTCAGGTCTACGGATCACAACACAGTCACTTTTAGGGATCCCTGTCTTCATATTCATAAATAAATAAATATTTCAATTTCTTTTCTTCAACAGGAAATATATCCTCCAAAGCTTCATGATTTTTCCTATGTCACAGACGGTGCTAGCACAGATCAAGAAATACTCAAACAAGAACTTATCATTCTTAAGGTAAGGAAAATAAACACTCCAATATTTGGCATTGTGGTCGGCCCTTTCATGGCCCTTTCAACGGCCTAACTCACAAAATTACATTTTGAGAAAAGCAAGTACAGAGATAAGCTGTTTTGCCCTTAACGGGACGTAAGTGTAAAAGAGGCTGAGATAGGACATGTTATGTTCACATCAACCAACTAATTCAACGCCGCCGCTCCGCCTTCTTCTGTCATGTTGCTCGCCTGGCTGACAACATTCCAGCTAAAAAGGCCCTATGCATCGCTATCAACTCCAGGGGAGGCCTAGCACCGGCTCCTGGCTGGAAGAGACCTAGAGGCCGCCCACGATCATCCTTGGGTCAACAACTTGGCCGGCCTAGCGAAATCGACCACATGTGACGTGAGGCTGTAGGACGTGGACACAGGAGATCGGCGCGACAGACCCTTGCTGTCTCTGTGGTTGATTGATTGTACCCGCTGCTAAGACATAAGGTTAACAATCTTGGAGAGTTTTTTTTTCGTCAGTGCTTTTTCTGTTTCCAATTTTAAAACCTTCAACTGTGTTGCATTTGTTTGCAGGCGTTGAAGTGGGACCTCTCACCAGTAACAGTGAATACATGGCTGAATATCTACCTTCAGCTCAGTAAAGGAAACCACACTGTACATAGCAACCACAACTTCCTTCTACCAGAATACTCAGGTCATCAGTTTGTAAATATTGCTCAGGTGAGTCCCAGAACCAGCCTCGTTACCACAGACAGGGCGCCGTATCGATACCTCTCATCACTATTCCATGGCAACAGCCTCGCTACCATGGCAACGCTCAATTATAATGCCTTTCACCACTTACCCTTTGGGAGGGATGGACTGACAAAAACGTTGTTAAAGTCTATGGACAAATTTTTAAGGGGGTAAAGACCAAGGGGCGGCAGAGGCCTAGATCAGGGGCAACAGAAGCCATGCCCTCCAAGTTACTTCCAGGCCTGTTCTTTATTTGTCTTCTTTTCTGTGTGTTCATAAATTCTTTGATTTGCTCTCCACAGCTCCTGGATCTTTGTATATTAGATATTGGATGTCTACAGTTCCCATATAGTGTTGTAGCAGCCTCAGCACTTTACCATATGACGTCACAAGAACTTGTGCTAGAAGTTACAGGTAAGAGGAAACAAAAACCAAAAATTCTGAAGCCAGTATAATATAAAGGAAAGAAATACATAGCATAACTTAGAAAGAGTTACTTTCTTATTCAGTTGAAATGTGCAGAAATCTCTTTTGAGAAGTGTTGGTTCTAAAAAGAACGACTCAGTATGCTCTGATCGTTTTGTTCTGGAAGAACCTGTGGTTGACAACTCAGCTTTTCGATCAGTTTGCTCTGATCGTCTTCATCAAGAGGTTGAGTTGTCAACATTGGTTCTTTTCAGAACCAACACTACTCAAAAGAAATTTAAACATGGTGTTACCGCAAACCTTCCCTGATTATACTCCCACCGTGCAAAGTTTCACACCCTACATAACTTTCTTATTTTTGTTTATTTGGTTTGCAGTAGCACCATGTGTATACATGTATCTACTTGGTAGATAGATGATGTTCCTTTGAGAACTTGTCTTGCTGTGCAGAGTAGATTTTCCGGAAAGCAGGAGACTTCTCACGTCTAAAAGACCTGTCCTACGAATATTAACTACTACCTTTCTGATTGTTATTTCTGTAGGCATGAAGTGGGACGACATAGCAGCGTGTGTTCATTGGATGTCAGCATTTGCAATAACGATACGAGAGGCAGGTCTCGTTGAACCAAGAGGCTTCAAACATATATTTTCAGATGATGCCCACAACATACAAACCCATGCCAACGACCTTCAACTACTTGTAAGTGTTGCTCTGTCTTAATGACAGTCATGATGTTCTTCCTCCCTAAAGCCTGGGCCCAATTTCAAAAAGCCTGTAAGCACAAAAAATTGCTTAGCATAAAATTTCTTCTTTGATAAAAACAGGATTACCAACCAATTTCCATTTATTGCATATTGCTTGATACTGGTATTCAGCTGTTATTTGCTTATCTTAAAAATCACGTGGCAATTTGGTTGGTAATCCTGTGTTTATCAAGGAAGAAATTTCATGCTATTAAGCGAATTTTGTGCTTACAGGCTTTATGAAAATGGGCCCTGGTTCATACTTCCTGCGAATGTGAATGCAAAGTGAATTTTGATGCCACAGGGCTGTTTCTCAGCGAATGTTTTGCAGGAGTTAAACACAGTTCAACTGTTGCAAGTATGTGACGTCAAAATTTGCTTTGCATTCATAGGAAGTATGAACCAGGCTTTATTCCCAATTTTTGTGTGCTGTGCTCTTACTTTACCACCAATGACTCTCAGGGCTCGAATTTAGGGAGAAGTCCACAAGACAGGGGCCCAGTCTAAGGTCTCTGTTGCCCTGGTCTCGGTGACCATAAAAAGGTTTTAAGATGTGTCAATGGAAACGCCTTTTCATACTAAATATTAAGCCCAGAAGTTGGACTTACATTTTGAACAAATTACTTGGGGAGAGCACTTGGTAAACAGTGCTTGATAAACATCGGTGTATGGGTAAAAAAGTTAAAAACCTCAGATGTTTTACTTAATAGGGTTAGGTAACATTGAAGATGAGTTGCATTCCTCCAATTGAAAATTTCTCTTTGATTCTTTTGACAGGATAAAGCGTTAGAGAGACTTGAGCATATTATGCAACCCATGAACTGCAGCCCAGTCCACGTACCAGGAGTCCTCACACCCCCTCATAGTCATCACAAGTCTCGTACGCAAAGCGTTCTATGAAACCAGGTTTGCCTTATCATTTTCACGCTTAACTTTTACGGGTGTTTTTCTTCTTCTTTTTCGTAACAAAGCTGCTGATTAAAATAATCCATCAATGTTGTTACTTTATGATACACTTTTTCATGAAGTAAATTAGTTCTTTTGTGTTAAATCAATGTAAGTTGGAAGGAGAGAAAAGTTGGTAGACTTGTAAAGAAGATATATAACAGAAACATTTTACCAGCCAAAATTATATTAAGTTTACATTTTTGTGACTGATGCCCCTCTCTATTTTTGCTTAGCGAAGAAATTTGTTGAGCAGTTTAACAGCTTTATGAAATTTGGTCCATATCTTAATGACCAAGTATGCATTTGTAATGAAGTTTCCAGAACAAGATGTATTCTAATACCGTCAAATCAAACTTTTGAAATATGATCAACAGGTTTGCGAAAAATGACTGTCAAGGTGTTTTTTTTTTTCATTTTTCACCTCTATGTGTAGCTTTAAGTTGACTGTAGTTCGTTTACAATGAAAATAGCTCTCATAAATTCTTTTTGAAGTTTTTAATTTGTTTTTTCCTTCAAAATTAAAACGGGTAATGTATGTATAAGACAATTGTGCCCTGCAAGGGACACTAGGCTGTTCGTAGATTTCCATCATTTCGTCATGTCAGTTTCAAAATAAGTGTTTTATACTCTTTTCTAGCAACTGTTAGTTTTAACCGAGAAAAATAAGGTTTATCAAAATAACTGTACATTTTTCATTGTCTCTGAGTTGAAAATTGATATAAAAAAAATGTAAAAATATAAAAAAATAATGTGCCTTATTGAAGGATACTACACAATATAACTTATTCTCAACCACAAAAGATTAGCGTTTATATTATATTAAAGAAGGAAATAGGGTAAAAGGCAACTAAAGTCAACGTTTTAGAGATTCTTTGGAGGGACTGCTAGAGACATTTAACAAGATGGCAAGAGCTGACGCTAATGCAGGATTTGACCTACTTCCTCTTAACCAAAAAGGACATCGTAAAGGTCATGTCATGAAATTATATTTTCCACTCGATCCCATATTTACACAGTACATTTCTACAACAACAAAAAACAACAATTTCTGTACTGACATGTATTGTTTTTCCCAGACATTCTTCAAAAACCCAGAAACGATTACTTTCAAATAGTTTTAACGATTTCCGAATGGTTGTAAAATGTGCTTTTTGCCTTACTCCCTCCTCTCAAATATAACTGTAGCGCCCTCTTGTGGTTGAATATAATATCTGTAGCTTCCAAATAATATATCAAACCATTTTAAATGTAATTGTAATAATTGTAAATACTGAATTTCTTAAAGCAAACCATGTTTGCAATAATAGGCTGAAGGAGTTGCGCCAGTTGACAAATTGATTTAATTTAATATAAACTATTTTGAAGCTATCTTAGTCAGGTTCCCCATATACCCATCAACAATGCTACAATATAAATTATAATATTGTAAAACGGGACCAGACTATATGCATCAGTTTTTAAAACTGCTTTGAATTACAAGAAGGAATTTCTATTCAAGTTCTGAAAATGATTATAAGTGCCAGTATTTGTCAGTAAAATTAAGTTTTTTCCAGTTGTATTTCTAAACCCCAGTATGTTTGGCTTAAAGGAACACGTTGCCTTGGATCGGTCGAGTTGGTCGTTGAAAAGCGTTTTGTGACTGTTTGTTTTAGAATGCATATGGTTAGAAAGATGATGTAAAAGTAGAATACAATGATCTACACAAATATGCCTCAAAATTGCATGTTTTTTTTTTTACCTCGTCCAATAACATGGTCGGCCATTTATGGGAGTCAAAATGTTGACTCCCATAAATGGCCGACGGTGACAGTTTGCGATGAAAAAGTGGATCATTGTATTCTACTTTTAAAACATCTTTCTAACCATATACATTTCATAACAAACGGTTTCACACACTTTTTATAGACCAACTCGTCCGTCCAAGGGGATGTGCTCCTTTAAGACCCTCTCAAGCCCTCCGAAATCCACTGGTCTTTGGTAACTCAATGCCCAATTTGTTTCAACTTTAATAAGATAGGGTATGTTTATTCCAATGATGAGCAATTTTTATTTGACTTATTGTCAGACAACTTCCGGAATGGGATTTTTGAGGATTTTGGACAGTTGTTAAAAAAAAAAAAGCCAGAAAAATACAGGACTTTTTTTAGGATTTTGTATTAGTTATTTGTGATACATGGTGGTGTGACAGGGTATCCACATACAGCCATCCATTTTGTTTGAGAATTTTTTTGATTTTTTTAATATTATCTTAAATGAAGCTCAAGCTCTGCCCAAACATTTTCTTTTCCCCTGAAACTATAACATTATTTAATAATTTTACATTCCAAATTTCCAGACTATTTAATTCTTTCCCAGACGCTTTTAAAGTTCAGGCAACTCATTCACTAAGAGCGTTGATGACTGAGGTATTTAAGTATTAATGCACTAATCTTTTTATGTACACGTATACGTTAATGCTGTGTGTAATATATATATTTATTGTCGTGTTGTATAGAAAGTTTCTATTAGAGTTTTGGTTTTAAATGCTAATGTTTCTCGGTGGACATGACGGTAAGAAAATGGAAAAAGTTTGAGAATTGTTGATTTTTGTTTTCCTTTTAGTTGTGAATGCTCTAGGATTTGGGTACTTTTTCAAAATGTACACAGATTTACATTAACTTACAGGGTTTGAAGATAATGATAGTGGAAAGCTTCCCTTCATACGAACTGAGGTTCTGTAGTTTTTGAGAAATGGGTAAAACATTTTACATGCTAAACTGAGACGAAAATTATTTGTTTTACTCATTTCTCAAAAACTACAGCACCTCAGAAAGTACAATTTCCAGGGAAGCTTTCTACTATCATAATCTTCAAACTGTGTAAGTTTAATGTAAATCTGTGGACATTGTGTTTTATGTTAGGAAAAAGTACATAGACCCTTTAAAAACGAATGATTAGAATGTGTTTACTTAAAAAATAAGAATTTGAAGCTGATTATAATGAATGTGTTTTTAAAGAAAATTTACACTGATTGACACTGCACAACTCTCAACCAATGATAAGTCTTCCTTTAACCTCGGTGAGGGCAGTGTTTGAGCTAGTGGCGTCATAATTTAAAGGGTCTATAAAGCTTTGCTATGAAATTGTATCAAACGAAAAAACATTTGTGCCTTCTCTGTAATTAATCAGCACTTAAATATTTAACCCAGTGTCAAAAGACTTCAGGAGTACTCTACAAGAAACAGTTCAAAATATTGAATTAAATTTTAAAGTACTTAGAATTTTTAATTGTTTAAAAAGAATGTAATATGCTGAAAGAAGGAGATCAAACAGGCATGATATTTTTCGTACTCCAATTTTATTTTATTTTTGCCCTTTGGAAAAATCAGAAAGGTTTTTATTAAATATCATGAAAAGTCTTCTAAGGCTTGTACCCATATGCACGTACATGTAGGTCAACACTTGTAATCAATTAAATTTTCCTTTTTTTTTTCAAAGACCAAATATCAAGCCTGCATTAAAATCAAGTTCACAATTTCTCCCCAAACCACTTATTTCTGGACTTAAAAATTAGTATTATTATTATTTGGTCGATTGATTTGAAACAAGATTGTTGACGTTTTGTTTTTGGGGGTGTTTTTTTTTTAATAAAGGTGTACTGTATAGGTCTTTATAAAAGAATTCAAAGACTATTTCTAGTGTGGAACTATCTGTACAGTGTAAAGTATTTATGTTGCCAGGGAAACACAATGCAAAGGGACAGTTATAAAGAAGTTTGCTTTCTTAAACCTGCTTCACATTTCCTGTGAATGGCATACAAATTTAGACAAAACAAATTCTCAACAAATAATTTGCATCAGTTGACTTGTGCTGAACTCCTGCGAAACATTCGCTGCAAAAACGGCCCTCTGATCTGATGGCAAAGTTCATATTGCATTCATAGGAAGTATGAACCGGGCTTTAATTACTGATTAATAATGGTTAATTGTAGATGCTAAATATTTCGAGCCAGGGCTCTGTTTATTCATGAGTGCAGGTTTTTTTTTTAATCCGAATATCTGCTCAAAAAGTAAGTGTTATTTTGACAAAGTTTGACCATAATGAACTTGGCAAAAATCACCTTGGACTTAGAGTAGAAAACCTGTATATTTATTTTTATTTCTCGTATTGTTTTTCTTTTTAATTGTTTTAACAATGTTTATGTGAAATATTTTGCAATGTCTCAATTTTAAACTTGATATTAATCTCCATAATTTAAGTTCAGAATCATTGAAAGGTGTTTTTATTTTAAGATAATGCAAGTGGTGTGATATTTTGTTATTTAGACAAAATTTTAAGTGAGGGATTATACTTTTCCCTTAACTTAATTTTAATTAATTATGTTAATAAGTTTGTCCTCATTTTTTGATATTGTATAAATTGTTCATTTTTTATACCGTTGATTATGAATTTTTGTACCAAGTAAGATATAGTATGTTGGTGCTTTGAAATAAAATATCGAATTCAACTTTACTTTGACTGTGTACTTCTGGGTATGTTTTTCTTCATAATTAAAGTTTGTGACGTCTCATGGTGGGGTTTTTTCTTGGGGTGTTAACAAACTCTACTTAACCTTTAGACTTGTGGACAAGTTGTTGAATATCTTTCAGGTGATGAAACCGCTCTCACAACTATCTCGCAAGACAATGCTCTTACGACTATGGTCTAAACTAGCTAGGTAGTTGTGAGAGAGCCGTTTTGCTTATCCATCAAGTCTACCATTTACTTCTTTTTGTCCCAAGTTGAGGTCGAAGTTCAGAAAGTTTCCAGAGGCCTGTTTCAGACAGGTGCTCCAGAGTCGCTCCAAACCAAATAGATTAGGAGCGACTCTGGGTCGACCCACTTACATTTTGGTTTTAAACAGGCGAACTGAAAATAACATTTACATAAGGCTCATGACAAGATCGACGTCTGAAACAGTCGATCTTTCAACTTCTAGCACGTCCAGTCGCTCCTAACTGTTTGAGACGTTGAACTTGTCATGTACTTAATTCAGAATTTGGTTCGGCTCGACTCTAGAGTGTCTGTCTGAAACGGGTGTTATCCAATCAGAGGTACAACCTTCGCATGTACAAAACTTTTTTATTGAAGTTAGGTTCAGGGTAATAACTAGGCTCAAACAATTATTGCTTTACAACTTTTCTTTTATAGTTAATTCAATTGAATATTCTAACTTCAAAGTTTGGCTTCAATTCAAAAACACACTTCCTCAAGATTAAGTTTTTACTGCAGTTTGTCAGTTCCAGCACTGGTCCCACTGAAATATACTGATAGAATGGAATTCATGAAGAACAAATTTCTCGAATTCGATACAGCTCTTTGTACCCTTGATGTTTTCCTAGAAGTCAATACATTAGAGGGCGCCCTCTTCAAAACACTCAGAAAGGGGGAATCCCGGAAGACGTTGCCTAATACTAAAAACAGAATTTTAAGTACTATGTAGTTGGTGACAGACAATAACAACAATAAAGTTGCAATAAATTGCACACTTTCAGCAATACTTTGACCATCAACAACTATGTTGCTACCCTGAATTTAAAACTTTAAGACAAGAAGATGCATTTTTGTTCAAAAATTAAATAAAACCACAAAACAACAAATGCATGAACTACACGTTACCCGCTTTTGACGCTCAAGGTTTTCTCTGACCCCCAAAATAACATCCGCTCTGGTGGTGTGATGTGTCATCGTTGTGTTTCCCCTGCCTGCGAGATTACGTTATGAATGTTGCAAACAGCTAAGCGGAGCGTGGAGGTAGTGTAGTGGGTGAAGTATGCAGGATTTTTTTTCCCAGATGCCAACATTACGAAACACTTGTTTTTAACACAGTGAGTCATTTCCTTATTTACAAATCCTACACTCAGACCACATTCATTCTAACTGCTGCGCTAGCCCAGACTTCTCGAGCTCTATCGTCGATTCACTCAGTCAGTGTTTTTTTCTCTATAAATTACTGTTTTCAGCTGCTCTAGCGCTACACTGATTCACAAATTTACGTCTCTTCCGTTTTCCACTGGGCAGTTGCTGGGTGTGGGTAAGTTTATGGGATAACTTTCCGCATGGCGCCACCACTTTTTCACTCATTTTTAGAAAAAGGGATATATCAATCAGGTAAATAAGTTCCTATATTATTTCATATCAAATGAAAAAGTGGTGGCGCCATACGGAAACTTTTCCAGTTTATGTCATGATTCTTTTTGTAAAATACTTCAATAATTCATCATCACATTCATCTTGCTCGATCAACATTTTCCATAGTTATCAGTGAATGAAAAATCATTTGTATTACTTTTTATTTTAATTTTATTCTATTTATAATATCAATCTTTAAGATTGTGTTGTTGTTTTACTGTAAAATTACACTCAGTAGCTAGCTTTCAGCGATCAAAGACTGCTCTCGCAAAATCACTGCCCTCATACGAGTCTGCTCAATAGTTGCGATGCATTAGTCTCGCGGGGGAAAGCAGTCTTGTGAAGTGGCACAATAATTGTAACGCTCCGATTATTGTAACTATCTTGTGAGAACATTGCCACTGTCACAAGAAAATCGCGTAAAAAGCCGGAACGCTACAAACATTTTAAAAACGACTTGTCCACAAGTCTATAATTTCATTGTCATTGGAGAAAAAGATTGTTCATAGAATGTAAGATAAAATTGCAGGACAATTTGACTTGGTAAGTAGAACTCAGTGATTTATGGACAAAGACTTTTCTTTTTTGTACACCAGTTGGTTTTTAGCCTTCAGTGCCTGCAAGGGTGAACATTTTCCCAGTGAACATGTTTCCAACTAGTCTAGCAACGAACTCTCTTCAAGGTTTGCTCGACAAGCAACATGAGATGCTGGATGACCTTGGGTTGCCTCCTATGAGGAGCATAGAAGGTAAGCCAAGACATTTTGGTTCGAATCCCACCCAAGTCATTTGCCTGTGTAATTTTTTTTTCTTCACAGAACTCTGTTTATTTTTTGTAGGACACAAAATCCAATATCCACACATTTACACTTTAAACTTACACGATTTGAAGATAATGATGGTAAAAAGCTTCCATCAAAAATATGAATTGCTGAGGTGCTGTATTTTTTAAATGAGTAAAACACAGTTAGCTCGATGGAGCTTTTAACTTTAACTTCAAAATGTGATGCAATGCTGAGCAGCTACATTGCTGTTTTATTATAATCAGTCGTTGCACTTGCCTTGCCCTTAACTTGCACCCCAGTTTAATTTTCTTTTTTTCTTCAAATTGCCTTTTGAAGAACCAGTGGGACTTTCATCCTCCTATGGTGTCCCTGATGATGATTTTAACCAGATGCTTTTGGCTACGGTAAGATCAAATCTTTTTGAAAGCTAACATTTTTTGTTGTTGTAATTGTGTTTCGGGAAACTCTCGAAAATGTGAAACACTTGATTAGTTGTTGCAAACTGCTTACCAACCAAAAGGACCTTTGTTATAAATGCAACAAAAAATGGTTTGGCCTGAGGTTTCAACCCTAGCAGAGTCTTTCTTGAAGGCTAAAGAAATACAACCAACATGAACAGGTATAATTTAATTGTCATTGTCTTCAAGGAAGCCCGTGCCGGGGTCATCAGGCCATTCATTTTTTTGTATTTTCTTTGGACAGATTCCTAACGAGAATGGGCAAGAACAGACGCTACCAATGCTAGGTCGGTGAATATACTTCTCGGTATCAACTTGCATGGAAATATTTTGATTACTCTCAAATTAAGAATAAGCATTGAAGTTATGTGTTTAGCATGATATTCTGAGAAATTTGTTTGGGGGATAAATTAAATAAGTGTGAAGTCGGAGTCATAAAGGTCGAGTCTGATGTCTTTTAGTAAAACTTTGAGTTAGTTGGGAACGAGTCCGATTCCTAGACCCATGTCTCATACCATTGTGGATGAGCCCTGGGCCCAATTTCATTGAACTGCTTAAAAACACATCTCCGCTAAGCAGAGATGAGTGGATACCAATCACAAATGGTACATGTGACATGGTAGTTTGGCTGGTAACCTTATCCTGGTGAGCATAATTTTGTTGTGCTTAGCATGTTTTGTTTTGCTTAAGCAGCTCTATGAAATTGGCCCCTGGACTTAGTCCAAAATACTGTGAATTTGACAATAAAGAAATATTGTTGTTTCCAGTGTGATACCATAATGTCAACATGTCAACAATTCAACACTCTTGTTTCTCAATGGTACAAGATTTAAGATAAACTTGAAATAGTCTCTGTTTTTTCCACACTAGATCTAGACTTCATCAATGATGTCTTTGGACAGGTCAATCAGAATGAATCGCCGATGGAGACTGGTACAAGTCTATGGTTGGACAATGCTCTACTATCACCTTCTGATAGCTATGGTAAGGTTTTTAAAACAAACATTACAGTGTTGTTTGTCTAACTATTTTAAACATACCCCTAGCATATGACATCAAAAGCCTAAAAAAAGACCTTTCACTCGCTAAAACATGTGCGTTGTGCGCACACTTGCGCACATTTTGATTGTTCAAGATTGTGAAACTGTTCTTGTTATCTATTTTTTTCTCAAGATATTGCTCCAACAGTTCCAGTTGGGAATCCGTTTGCAATGATTTCAGGGATTGTTCCTGAGCCGAGTTTTACCAATCAGGGATCCCTTAGGAAAGACTCGCTGCTGCTACCAACTTCTTCAACAGGCAATACCGCTGAGGTGGCTCTGAATTCTCCAGAAACAAGGAATGCATCAAGAGAAAATACACCGGCACTGACACTTGAACAACTTTCAAGAAAGGAGCTGCTGATTCGGCTACGCTATCGTTCTCAAGAGGTGGTCAGAGAACATGTCAAGAACCCAAATGGCTGCCTCGTCTACCATAATAAACCTTCGCTGTTTGACTCGGGAGAGGCTGTGCCTACAAGAGTGGAGTTCCCAGGCATTGCAGTCAATGTGAAGAAAAGAATGACAGATGTTCAGTTCAAGTTCACCATCCAAATTCTGAAAGCTCTAGAAAATGGGTAGGTAGATCTGACTTTGTACAACTTTCCTCGCCTTTTACCTCCAGGACCCGGTTCAGATTCCACCGAGGGCACCATGTGGATTGGGTTTTCAGTCCCAACCTGGGCTGACTGCATGGGTTTCCCCTGGAACAATTATCTTGGGTGCTCCTCCGACATCTAAAACTAAAACTTCCTGCTTTGTCTTCTCTTTGTTGGGTCTCATGGCTAGTACAGTTCTTGGCTAGTTCACTTTTCTGAGTGTCCTTGGCTTCACAACCAGAATTGACAAATGGAATTAAAAGGGTTTGATTTTTCTTTCTTGTCATTTTCAGCCTGTATCTTCGATGTGATGACATGGGAAATGTTTATGCGACCCGACATTGTCAAAGTAAAGTTTTCTGGTGGAGTACAGAGAAAGGACCGATCGCTGAAGGGAGAATGGATGACTTTGTTCCGTACAAACTAGAGAGGAACAACGAAGTCATGGTCTTTGATAATGAGATGTTCGAGCAAAGGCTAAAGCACTTCATTGTCAACAAACCCACGTTTAGAAATGAACCAGCAGGACTTCTACCCAACAACCACATCTCACCGATCAACCCTGCTATTTATTTCACATTTGCCCAGCCGTGGAACCCTAATGAGGGTGCCCTCAGCTACTGCTTGGCGTCCATGATCGTGAATCCTGTTCGCGCAAGGATGCAACATTGCTGGGGAAATGACGACCAGCATATTTCATTTCCAGTTAGTGATTACAGAATTCAGATTTCAAAGAGTCTTACAAGTCAGTAGTGATTAGAATAATAATAAATAATAACAACAAAATTATAAAGCGCTCAAAGTGCTTCTTATAGTGATCATCACAAGAATAGAATCGCTGAACGATTTCCCTTATAGCAGAGCAGAGCAAAATGTTTTGTGCATTGTAAGAACCTTTTTGTACATATTCCCTTTTAAAACAGCATCATTCGTAAAAATTCTTGTAGAGAAAAAGTATCAGAAAAGATTTCTCTTGCATGAAAGGCCATATATTTTAAAATTGTTATTAATGCTTTCAGGTTTGCGTGGAATCTAAAATGGTGCATTTAATGGACAAATACAATTAGTCATTTGTTTCAATACATTAAATAGCCCCCCCCCCCCACAACAAAAAATATTTTAAACAAATCCGGTTATGCCAATGTGTATCATGTTTGAGATTGTAAATATTGTTCTTTCTTACTTCTGCTTGTATTGTGTATCGGCAAAATATGTAATATGTCTGTGTGCAAAATAAAAGTAAACATTTTCCAATTCATGTTGTAAATAACAAAATTGCTAAAATGCAAAATTGTACACATAAAACAGCCCTCCTTTACAGGGAAGGTACACATTTGGTAATTACTCGAAACAAACATTAACTTAAAAACTGACTTGGTAACGAGCATTGGAGAGCTGTTGATAGTATAAAAAATTGTGGGAAACAACTCTCTCTGAAGTAACGTAGTTTTTGCGAAAGAGATAATTTCTCACTAAAATATTAAAAGACTTCTAGCTAGAAGACTTTTATTCTTATCTGTAAACACAAAATTCGTCCAACAAGGTTGTTTTTTCTTTCATCATTTTCTCGCAACTTGGATGACCAATTGAGCCCAATTTTTCACAGGCTTGTTATTTTATGCTTATGATGGGATACAGCAAGTGAGAACACTGGTCCTTGACAATTACAAAAAGTGTACAGTGCTTTTAAGGAGGTTACTGAAATGGTTTATCAGAGAAATCATTATTTTTTTAATAACTTTATGTATCTGAAGTTAGCACAAGTTCTTCTTATTTATTTTCCCATTTATAACAGAGGTTGTTTTTCTAATTTATAAGGAAACTTGTCAACGGTTTAGGAATATCAATAAATTTCCAAGCCTGGAATTTCATATTTGAGAGGGCATTTTTTGAGGATTTTTAATTTTGTGTTGAACATTTTTATCATTGGTTTTATCTATTATTATTCTCACAATTATTGAATTAGTTTAGGATAATAATAATAATAATAATATAATAATAATAATAACCCGTTTTTATATAGCGCTTTTTACACCCGAAGGGCGTCCCAAAGCGCTTCACATTATTACCCCTGGTCACTGGGCCTTAAATCGCTCCTTAAACCATCTCAGGATTAGTTTGATAATCAGAATGGTATGGATTATTCATCACAATAATTACCGTTGATCCATTCAGTTGACAATAAAAAACCTTCATTATCAGCGATATCATCTTCATTATATAACACGTGTAGTGTCCTGATATTACACGTGCATGTATGCATTACACGCATTGTTTACTGTGCTATGCAAATGAGACCTATGCAAATTAGAGTGACCTCTAGAAGTTGGGAAACATATTATGGGATAACAGGATGGTCGAGAACCAAAGAATAAAACGCTCATGAGACATATTCACTTGGTATTCAATTCGTTCTTTATTGAGTTCAATTTGGCTTCACAATAATACTACAACACGTAATGAAAAAATACATCATTGACTGTTAAACAAAATGTTTTGACCCTTGTAATGCAGACGACACTGCCTTGTTGCATTGATTTGACAGCATTGAGGGCGCCCTTTAAGGTTTTGAGTATTCCCCGCATGATTGGTGTCGTCATCTGCTAAAAATAAAAGCAACAACGGCGTTGTTATCACAGTGTTGGCTTGATGTAGTTCATGTTTATATTTATTGACAATCACATTATACAAATTTAATTGGTTTTTTAGATATTGAAAGATAATAGTATCCCAAAGAATATTTAAGAAAAATAAGTGTTGTTTTATCTGGTTTTTATTGACAAACATAAGCATAATTGTTACATCGAACTACATGTTACATATTGAACATTATTTTGTTCAATGATGCAATCTGGGAATTCCAAAATCCCAAAAATAGTAACTAAATGAAAGGCAGAGGCGTGCATTGTAACTTGATTGGATGGTGCACAGATAAACACACTGAAGTCATCACCATTATTTGTTTTATCAGAAACTCTTTTCACGAGGACTTTGGAGAAGTAGGATTTTAGTTAATGGTAAGTTAATAAATATAATCTATAAGTATAACTCCGTTGTCTATCCAAATCATTTCAAAATTCAAGTGTGGATGTGATCATTCATGTGGTGTTGTATTTCAAATTAGTTTATCATATTTATTGTTATGATGTTATTGTTAAAACTAATGGATAACTTTCCGTATGGCGCCACCACTTTTGCACTCATTTTTACAAAAAGGGATATATCAATCAGGTAAATTAGATACTATATTATTTTATTTCGAATGAAAAAGTGGTGGCGCCATACGGAAACTTTTCCAAACTAATTTTAGACCCCCAGTAACTGGGGCGCTGTATTTGACATTTGTCCTTTGAACTCTCATTAATTCATAATTGACCCTGGGGGCGACAGAAAATCCACTCCGCAATCTCAAAAATTGTAAAAAAAAATATAAATTCTTACCGTAATTCAGTCCCCAACTACTCCGTTTTACCACTACACTACAAATGCCGATTGTCACTGTTTGACTTCGGGATCTGGTAAGTTTTGTGTCCTTTTTGTGTTTTGAGTGTTATAAAAGGATCCATTAGACAGTCATAAGATCAAGGAGTCTGCATACAACACATTCGTAAGACCAACAGTCGAGTACGCTAGTGTTGTATGGGACACCCACACACAGCGCAACTCCAAGAAAGTGGAACAAGTCCAACGCAATGCAGCCCGCTTTGTCACAGGGATCTACGACAGGACAAGAAGTGTCTCTGCTATTCTACAAGAGCTAAACTGGCAATCCGTACAGGACCGACGCACTAGCAGTCGTCTGGCTATGATGTACAAAATCCGTTATGGTCTCGTTGACATTGAGTGGAACCAGTACCTCGTCCATCTATCTACAACAACAAGAGGTCACAAATCCCGCTTTGTCATCCCTCACACCAAATCAACTGTGTTTACTAACTCCTTCTTCCCACGTACCATCCGGGACTGGAATAGCCTAGCAGTAGATCCAGCGGAGTACAAATCGCTTGACGCCTTTAAGCTTGCACTTAAGGCTCATCCATCTAAGTAGCTCTCCATATCCAACAGTTTTTACTTGCACTTGTTTACACTAAAAATTTCCGCACTCGACAGCATGTCCTGCTTATTTTTCTTGGACGCATGCGCAAACACGCAGTGCATTTATCCTCACATATGCGAGGCTGCACTTCACAGGAAGGAAGGAAGGAAGAGGATTAAGTTCGTGTTCCTAGAATTTGTGTCATGATTTTGTGTCATGATAACATTTAAAAAAACTGAAATGAACGTTTATCTTCCTTGTTTTAGATAATCTTTTGGTTGCCTTTATCCTGGTGTACGGATCGTCGTTTTTGAATACAAGATGGAGACTAATCAAGAGGTGATGACTGTTGATGAAGCACAACAGAGTATGGCACTGGGGCAGTTCCTAGCAATGCTTGGTGAAGATAACATGCCATATGGCTTTCAGAATGGTAAGTGCGGCCAAACAAAAAATAAAATATGTTTAGCGTGCCTGCCCGCTTCCTTTTTAGAGGCCTTGGTGCTTCATGAATCAGTTTCATAATTTAAAAAAATGTATTTTTTTTTTTTTTAAATGTTTCACTCACTTAGTTAAATATTTCTTTCGTAAGAAATGCTTTGAGCCATGAAATTAGTGAAGTTTTCTAAAACTACACACAGCATGCACAAATGTATGCCAGCTATAGAGCCAAAAAAAATAGACCACTTTGGGCGTGCAGCAGATAAGAGCGTGTGTGACGCAACGACTTACTGACAAGACAAACTTAACATATTCATGAAGGACTACAATCTCGGCCATATCCCCCCTTCCCCCTTTCTATGTTGGCTCTTAATTGCGCGGTCAGCGCTGCCATCAACATTGACCGGGGGGGGGGGGGGGCGGGACAGGGAATGTTAATTGCCAGGTTGCGAATGGGTGGCCCAAGCATTTTGGTTGGGATGGTAGGACTCGAACAACAGGGATTCAACTACAGCACTGTCACTTGCTAAAGGCATCTTCTTTATTATGTGGACCATTTGTAAGTCTGAAATTCGGACCCTGATATTTTCATAAGTGAAAGCTATTTTGTTTATTTATACATTGTAATAAACTAAAAGGTACCTAGTAAGATATTATACACAATTTTGATAGCCCAGGCCTTTCAAATAAATCAAGGTAGAAGATTTTGAGTCCCTGACATCAGCATTTTTGACAGACCTCAACAACCTGTTGGATAATTGAGGTATTTAAATGATCAAAACTTCATATTTGCAGGGCATTTATTTAACTTTTGAATGCGCGGGTGGTGGGGGATGTTGACAAATAATTTAACAGCAAAAGACAATCAAAGTCCGACAATTAAAAAAAAATAAATAAATAAATATCGGTAATTTTCCGTGCGTCTTTTTTTTTCCGTCAAAAATATCAACAATAAGAAACACGTGAGTTAACCAATTTTTGACACATTCAATAAGTTCGAAAAAAATACAAAGAAAACATGTTTAAATAATGGTTATTTTGTGACAATGATTGCTGCGATACCTGGTCAACTATCAGAGTAATCAGTTTTTCAAATCTCCAGCGATGTAATTTTCTTGTCTGTCATTTACTTCAGCGCGACGTTCATGAATTTTCTGATCGGCCTGTAAGTTGACCTTTGACACGAGACGTACCCCCTCAAACGCCTGCTTGTAGTCAGGCACCCTCAGTGTTTTTACAGAACGCGCGATCAGCACATGTTTTTCTGCGCGATCTTATACTCGGGCAAAATAATTCTGTCAAGAAAATGACGTCGGCATTTACTGCCGTTCGACAATCCATCGGACAGCTCCAGACGAAAAACCAAAACGTCTTTCAGATGATTTACAACGGAAATACTTTGTTCAGAACGCTAGTTTTTGGAAACTAAATCAACTTCTGTTCAGTTACGTTTGATGTGGATTGCGCGAAGGTAATAAAGTCTGGAACGTCATTTTGCAATTAAGTCTGTCTATTTTCTGGAACGTCATGCAAATCTGTCATTTTTTGGCGATCATCACTTAAAATCTGTCAAAAATTACGTTCGAAACTGACGTTTTTTACCTAAAAAATAAAATGTGGACGCTTGACAAAGTTTTTATTTTTGATAGGTTTTAGGTATGAGAGGCTGCAATAATCGGCGAAATTACAGTAGTCTTGTGCCAGAAAAAAAAAAATTACAGACAATATTTGCTTTGTTTTTCTGTCAACCTTATGCCCTCCTCTGTCAGGCTTATATTTTCTGTGTTTGGTGTTTTGTTGATTTTTTACTGATTTTATTTGAAAGTACATCTGTTGGACCTCATTATAGTAAACAATGAATGTTCCTTGTGATTTACTTAAGCTAGTTTTGATTTAAATATATATAACCACAGGTTTCACTGCTGCAGACTCTACACTTTTAAAATGATCACAACACAATTAAAATTAACTGCTCTATCCTTATATGAACATTTTAATAAACCTTAATATGTATAGAATTATTTGAAATATCTGAAAAGGTCAAAAATAATTTAAAAAAAAATGACATTTGAGGTTGTAAAATGGTCCATATTTCAAAGAAGATGCCTAAAGTTGATCACACATTTTTAACATTATTTGGATTTTCATTTAGTTTTTACCTGTATACACCGATGTGTGTTAGCACTGTATACTCGGTAGGTACCCGAGCTCTGTGAAAAAAATCACAGGTTTATTACTCGGGTGGGATTCGAACCCACGACCTTTGCAATTCTAGAGCAGTGTCATACCAACTAGACCACCGAGATTGCCCTGTGGCTAGATGCAGTTCGAATCCTTTGTTCAAATCCCATGCGGGTAATATACCTGTTATTTTATTCACAGAGCTCGGGTAAGTACTGAGTGTACAGTGCTAACACACATCGGTGTATATAGGTAAAAACTAAATGAATATTCTTTTTCCCTGATGCAAATTTAACATCTTTAAATTGTTTGGATTTGATGATTTCTTTAAAGATATTGCAGCTGTGGCGGAAGCAGGTATCATTGAAACTCCCAGTGTTCAAAACGATGACGATTGTTGCGACATGGTCTTAGCCATGGTAAGTTGGTAATATCGTTTGGAATACAACATCTGGTATTAATGGCCCGAACTCAAGCTCTGGTGTTTCTGTTCAGCAGAGTGTGGGTGCGAGAGTCGTGACACCTGCGTCCTTACAGCAAGATCTACACAAAACCATGATACTTTGTCCTTCGGATGGGACGTAAAGCGGTTGGTCCTGTGTGTTGTGTAACGTACAAGAACCCAGTGCACTTAATCGAAAAGCGAAGGGGTTCTGAAATGAAATTTAGAATCAGTGAGCTTTAGATGGAAATATTTCTCTGGAGGATTGGTTCTGATATGAAATTTAGAATTAGTGAGCTTAAGATGGAAATATTTCTCTGGAGGATTGGTTCTGATATGAAATTTAGAATCAGTTAACTTTCAGATGGAAATATTTCTCTAGAGGATTGGTTCTGATATGAAATTTAGAATCAGTGAACTTTCAGATGGAAATATTTCTCTGGAGGATTGGTTCTGATATGAAATTTAGAATCAGTGAGCTTTAGATGGAAATATTTCTCTGGAGGATTGGTTCTGATATGAAATTTAGAATCAGTTAACTTTCAGATGGAAATATTTCTCTAGAGTATTGGTTCTGATATGAAATTTAGAATCAATGAACTTTCAGATGGAAATATTTCTCTGGAGGATTGGTTCTGATATGAAATTTAGAACCAGTGAACTTTCAGATGGAAATATTTCTCTGGAGGATTGGTTCTAATATGAAATTTAGAATCAGTGAACTTTCAGATGGAAATGTTTCTCTGGAGGATTGGTTCTGATATGAAATTTAGAATCAGTGAACTTTCAGATGGAAATATTTCTCTGGAGGATTGGTTCTGATATGAAATTTAGAATCAGTGAACTTTCAGATGGAAATATTTCTCTGGAGGATTGGTTCTAATATGAAATTTAGAATCAGTGAACTTTCAGATGGAAATGTTTCTCTGGAGGATTGGTTCTGATATGAAAATTAGAATCAGTGAACTTTCAGATGGAAATATTTCTCTGGAGGATTGGTTCTAATATGAAATTTAGAATCAGTGAACTTTCAGATGGAAATGTTTCTCTGGAGGATTGGTTCTGATATGAAATTCGGAATCAGTGAACTTTCAGATGGAATTGTTTCTCTGGAGGATTGGTACTGGTATGAAATTTAGAATCAGTGAACTTTCAGATGGAAATGTTTCTCTGGAGGATTGGTACTGGTATGAAATTTAGAATCAGTGAACTTTCAGAGGGAAATTTCTCTGGAGGATGGACTTCCTAATCAGCAAGCTGTTAAATTGAAGCTAATTCCTTTATGGATAAGTTGTCAATCCTGTATTTAATCGTTAACCAATTCTCATGGTTTGATTCCTATTCAGAGTCCACCAGATCTAAGTCAACAGCAAATACCAAGTCAAATAGGTGAGTAACACAGTGAGGGTATTTTTTAATTAAGAAGAATGGATGAGAAAGTGTAAACTAGCCTACGGATTTATTTTAAACACATGTCATGACATGGCGAAACGCCCAGAAACCAGAATGGGTTTTCCCGTTATTTTCTCCCTACTCCGATTACCGATTGAGCCTAAATTTTCACAGGTTTGTGATTTTATATATAAGTTGTGATACACGAAGTGTGGGACTTGGAAAATACTGTTTACTGAAAGTGTGTTATGGCTTTAAAGAATGTTATTATTGAGTAAACTCACTATGATTTTTATATTTTTTATATTTATAGAAATGTCTGAACAACTTGAGGTCCTTCAGATTATGCTGAAACAAGCAGAAGTTGAAATGCAAAATGCGCCGACTTATCCAGCTCAAGGCATTGACGCCATGTATCTACAACCATCTGCCCAATCACCGCACATGTACGAAGCACAAAACCACCAAGATTTTCCCCATTTATTACAAGGTGAGATTGATACAACCAGCCGGCGATTTCACCAAACTCTTCCTAAATTAGGATTTATCTTAGGACTTAGGAAGAGCTAAGTTCTGTAACCATACATGTTGGAACCCATTGAACCCATCCTATATGATCATTCCTAGCACTTTGTAAAACTGGCTGTAGGGCCCAATTTCATAGAGCTGCTTAACGGTAAACAAATTTGTGTACTTACTGTAGCGGAAATATTTGCGAAGGTGTAAACGTATTTGACAGGTTAGCAAGAAAATTAGGCGTTCATTTCGCCCATGGATTTGTTTTGTTTTGTCATTCATTTTCATGCGGTAACGGAAGGTTAGCATGCCTTTGTTTTATGCTTATGTTAAGCAGCTCAATGAAAATTGGCCCAGTTAAAAAATTAAGAACAAGCCACTACCCTGTTGTTCCCATTCATAAATGCCCTTTTGTTAAATAACGTTATAAAAATACAATTATAGACACTTTGACAATTGAAAACTTGAGGTTTGAAGTATTTTTTTCAGAAACTTTGTGAAGAATCTGTTTGATGTGCGCGGGTTGTGTGTACGTGCATGGCTTAGAAATAGATTACGCGCTGTTACTAATAGTTATGAATTGCGGAACGCATGATAATATTGGCGTAGGCGCGCACCAGACACGCGTAAGCCAGCCGATTATAAACTGCTCCAGCCTGTCATTATCAACTGTTTAAACACCACCACGTGACGCACTCTCCTCTAATAGGAGTAGCGAAACTGTCTGGGGTATGAATGATAATTTTTGCCCAGCCCTCTGTGCAAAAAACACTGTGCTGCCCAGCACATTTAAATTATTGTCTACTGTGCATTGATCTGATATACAGCTATTGATAAGGAGTATCAAATGTCACAGTCAAAAGGCCCTTCAAACACAAACAGTTTGGAAACCTGGCCCCACTTCAGCAATAATGGCTCGGAATCTTTCATTTGAAGATTAAAAATAGCCACTGTAGTAAATTTGTCTTTGTTCAACCCTGAATCATTTAAAATTAATAACCTGATTTTTTAATAATTTTGTTGAATCAGAAGAAATGCCACAAGCAGTTCCCATCCAGAATCCGTCAGCCATGATATCTGGTGTCGTACCAGTCAATGACATGATCGGCACTATTGACCAATCACAGCTCCAGGATATGTCATCGGAGCAACCTATGACCGTTGACCCGGTCGTTCCTCAACAAGAAAATGAACCTCAGGAAAAATCACCCCCGGCACAGGCAGACCTCAAGAAGGACAAGGAAGGTCATGCGTCCAATAAAGAGGAAGCTCCAGCACTACCTGATTGTAAGAAAAACTTATGCTTTACTTGATGGTTAACCCTCCCACTGTGCAACCAATTAATGTCGGGGCCATATGTGAGTTGAGTTGTGCGTTGGTTCTCTGCTGTACTGCCACCAGGGTTTTTGATAGACCATCCGGTATTCCTCCTCTTTCGATCTTTGGCCTAGCTCCGTGGTCATAATGGGTTGATGTGGCTGGCGGCCAAAGGCGCCCTTGCATGCCTGCTTCTTGAACACGTTGTAGCCGCATCCTTCACAATTCAGCTCTTACATGTAGCTGCGAGTAAGGATGATTAGCCCCCCCCCCCCCCCAAATTATTATTATTATTTTATGTTGGCAGTTTCCCTATTTTGTCAATATCTTTGTTTAGGGAGTGCACGTCAAAGCTGTTAACTGCCATGTAAAAAGTAATTTTCTTTCAGGAACTTTACAGAGTTGTGAAAATCACAGATTTACATAAAACTTACACGATCTAAGGATTATAGTAGAAAATCTTCCTTGAAATATTTCTGTCTGAAATGTTACACTTTAGGAGAAATAAATAAAACTAGTTTCCCGCTTTATGTTTATTGCTCAGTGAGCGTTTTATTGTATGTTTTGTTAATCGATGTCATGCAAAATGTCTAGTTCGTTTTTTTACTGTTTTGTTGTGACCCAGATGGACGATCAATATCAAACTTCTACAGGTTTGTCAGTTTACATAAAGTACTTAGACTGCTGAAATGGTACTTTTAATGACTTGTATCCCCATTTGGTTCACAGACCGGGAACTTTTGATTCGAATCCGTTACCGATCTCAAGAGGTTGTCAGAGAACATATCAAGAACCCACATGGCTGTCTCGTCTACTACAATAAACCCTGGCAGTTCAATACTGATGCCCCTTTCCCCGCAGGAGTGGAGTTCCCAAATATTACAGACGATCAGCGAACGGAAATGACTGAAAGTCAGTACAAGTTTACAGACCATGTCTTGCAGGCTCTGGAGAAGGGGTAAGATTCGGACTAGTCTTATCTCAAAATAGGATGAGTTACTAATCCTAACTTTGGACTAGCCTTAAGTTATTGATAACTCCGAAAGAGTCCTAGGACTAGTTCAAAGTTAGGACAATCTTTGTGAAACCTACTCCTGGACACACTTAGTTAATGTCAGAGACCAGGGCCCAATTTCATAGAGCTGCTAAGCACAAAAATTTGCTTAGCATGAAATTTCTTCCTTGAAAAAAACAGGATTATCAACAAAATTTCCATTTGTTGCACATTGCTTGTTACAGGTAATCAGCTGATGTTTGCTGAATCCTGAAAATCATGTGGAAATTTGGTTGGTAATCCTGTTTTTATCGAGGCAGAAATTTCATGCTAAGCAAATTTTTGTGCTTAGCAGCTCTATGAAATTGGGCCCAGGATTCTCACTTGGTGTATCCCGAGATATGCATTAAACAACAAATCTGTACAAATTTTGGCTCAACTGTTCATCAAAGTTGCAAGAATGTTACTGCCAAAGGCTGCAGCACCTGCTTTATGAAATACTGGGATGTTAAAAAATGTCCTGAAAAAAACTCAAAATTTTCTTTAGTAATGATGTCTTTCTTGTTCTCTCCTATCAGTTTGCTACTGCAATGTGATGACTATGGTAACATCTACGCAACACGTTTTTGCCGGAGTAAAATCTTTTGGTGCAGTACAGAGAAAGGCCCAATTGCCGACTCTCAAATGTCCAATCTTATTCTTCAGAAGCTGGAACGAAACCAACCGGTCATGGTGTTTGATAGCAGCCTGTTCCAGCAGCGCCTTCTGCACTACGTCGTCAACAAACCAACATTTAAGCACGAGGCCGGGAAACTTCCGAAGAACAAGCACAAAATACCTGTTAGTCCGGCCGTATTCTTTACTTTTGCGCAGTCGTGGAATCCGATGAACAGCGCCCTCAGTAGCTGCTTGGTGTCGATGGTGGTGAACCCTGTACGAGCGAGAATGCAGCGCCAGTGGGGCAACGAAGACATGCATGAATCCTATGATATTAGTAATTACAGACTACAGATCTCGAGTGATATGATTGCAGCGTCATCAGCAGGGAAATGAATACATGAACGAGTCTTATGATGTTAGTTATATAAGCCATTTGCGTGTTCAATTTGAATATTGTCTGGTACAATGACGTGCTTGATCACAAGTTACCACTTAAGTTTGAATTCCTCAGACTATCCAGACAGTTGCTATGTCAGATGATTAGGGGCAATCTTTAGCTTAGTTACTTAAGTGGATGCCTATACACAATTCTGAATGGATGTGTATGGCTCAATGGTACCAGGGTTTGCTCTTTTTGAGGTTGCTATACAAAAGCTTGCCCCGAACCATTCGACATAGCAACTGTCTCTATAGTCTGAGGAGATCGAATGTAAGTGGTACATTGTGACTAAGCAAGTCATCATACCAGACATTATTTTAAATCTAACTCGCAAATGGCTTAGTAGGCCTACAGGCTTCATATCTTAAATGAATGTGAAAAGTCTTCAACAAAGAGCTCACAGAACTCGGACCTCGAATAGTGAACTCGGTGAGTAGCCTAATAGCAGAAGACTCGCAGACTACAAACCTGAAATAGTGAACTGGGAAAGAAAAAAACTGTTAACGGCTTACATCCATTTGTTTCTGAGAGCTGCTTTTAAAAGCACAAAAAGAAGCTTTGGCACATATTCCCTTTAAAGACATTGGACACTATTGGTGTATCTCAACATATGCATAAAATAACAACCTATGAAAATTTGAGCTCAATTGGTGGTTGAAGTTGCAAGATAAATATGAAAGAAAAAACACCCCTGTCACACAAAGTTGTGTGCTTTCAGATGCTTGATTTTGAGGTCTCGAAATCAAATCCGTGGAAAAATACTTCATTCTCGAAAAACTACCCCACATTTCAGAGGGAGCCGTTTCTCACAATGTTTTATACCATCAACCTCTCCCCATTTCTTGTTACCAAGTAAGGTTTGATGCTAATAATTATTTTGAGTAATTACCAATAGTTTCCACTGCATTTAAACGACAATTCCCAGATTAGGACAGTACTATCTGGCCCTGAAGTATGGAAAGTTATCAGCTGACGCATTGTCCGTTGAAAGAAAATGTAGAAAATGTATATAGATTTCTATAAGGATTACTTGCCAGTGATATTAACTTTATTTGACAATTGTTTCTGTCAGTTTGTCCAAAACACCACAACAAAGTACAGAAATGTTTTTTTTTCCTTTGTAGTGTATATATACCGGTAAGGGCAGAACAGGGATTATTTGTTTGGGTACAACCCTCAACAACCCTAGCGGCCAGAAGCCACTTGTTCCAAAATGACCATAGCGGCCGCGAAGAGCCTGCAAGATCTGACCTACTTCCAACTCAAAAGGTCAAAGTAAAGGTCATTCTCATTGATTCACATGTTAACATAGAATCTATGTTTACAACACACAATAATTTTTTTTTATTTATATTTGGGGGTTTTAGAAATTGTTACAATACTAAACGGGTTTTGTTATTAATAATAAAACCATGTCTGGGCACATGGTGATGATTATACAGTGATGACCATGTCATGTGTATTGTTTGCTTCCACAGCAGTGCCCAATTTCATAGAGCTGCTTCAGCACAACAAGTAGCTAAGCATAACAAAAGTGTGCTTACTAGAGTAAGATTACCAGCCAACTAGCATGTACAACTTGTGACTGGATTTATGGATTGCAATATGCGTCATTGGCCGCCATATTTGATGAATTGTGTACGCGTGAAGAGCTATCAATTGGCCAAGAGTCACACGCAGCGTGAACACGCGTGCACTTTTCCAGTGTTAATACATGTACATCAATGATGGAGGTCAATGACGCGTTTTGCAACCCATCTATATCCTGCTCATTTCTGCGTGGCAGACAATTGTTGTTTTGTTTTCTTTTTTTGATCTTAAAGCATTTTTTTTGAGAACCAATTAATCTTGTTTGAGAAAGTCACAGTCACGTGTTGTTTTATTTCTTGGCAAATTAATTTTGAGTTCTGTTTTTTTGGCTGTTACTATTATTGGAGTTAAGTAAATAAATCACTGTTTAAGAGCAAGATTTTGTTTTCCGTCCCAGTTTTTAAGTAGATTTGCGACTTTTCGTTAGAACCAGGGAACTTTCTAATAGTGGGCCTTTTTACGCCGTTACACTTAGCAGCTTGAAATTGGGCCCAGAATCAAACCAGTGTCTATATGTAAATATCAAGATACAGTGCTGTAAAGAAAAAGTTGCAGTATGTATAGTTTTTTTTACTTTTACTTCAAGCTGTTTAGTCTTTGGCTTAAAGTCCAGAAAAACGGTTTATTACAAATATGTAAATAATGCCAAGTACTTTGAGTGGTAATGGATTGTACAGAAATGGTAGTAATGGTTATGGTAGTGGTAGCATTTAAAGATTGAGTAATTACAAAGAAAATTGCATAAAGCTTGCATAGCAAGCAATGGGACAATCTATGGCTGAATCGGAATTGACGGCTATGGCTACGGCTGTTGCTAGGGGTGTTGCTAAGGAAGTCCTATATTTCATAACATGATGACGCGGAAATCTAGCCGTAGCTGTAGCCGCCAATTCGGACACAGCCTAAGTATATTCTATAATGGTGTGTCATGGCTGAGCAGTTAAGAGCACTGGACGTAATCAAGCTCTGGGCCCATTTTCATGGAGCTGCTTACCAGAATAAGGTTACCAGCTAAAATACCATTTGCCATGTACAAAATGCAACTGGTATCATGCTTGGTTAATTGGCTGTGCAGAAAAATATTAAGCAATACTTTCTGCTGATATGAAATTGAGCCCTTTCTGATCAGTAGAGTGCTGGTCATGGCACTTGTGTCCTTGGACAGGACTCAAGCTCTGGTGTTTCTGATCAGCAGAGTGTGGGTTCGAGTGCCGGTCATGGCACTTGTGTCGTGCCATGACCGGCACTCGAGTCCTTGGACAGGACTCTGGTGTTTCTGATCAGTAGTGTGTGTGGGTTCGAGTGCTGGTCATGGCACTCCCAAAGTGCAAAGTAATTGTCAATTACCCGTTCAGCAGTGTGTTTCAAAAAGTATGCAGTGTTAAGGAATTGTTCAAACAACGCAGCATGAGGCTTTGATTTTTAGTGTATTTATGCAGTAGGAACTACTAATATTATTTTCACCATTCTTGTGACTACATTACCAATAGTGGGTGAACATGTAAATACAATCAATTTACTAATAAAGACACTATAAAGACACTATACAGGAAGCTTGGAATGTTCCTGATGTAACACCCCCCTCCCCTCTAAATGTGGGATTCCAACCACCAACCTCCGGATTAACTGAGCTTTCTAGCCTTATGTTGGCGGTCTCCCTATTTTGTCAATATCTTTGTTCCGGGGTGCCCTAAAAAAACTCCTGCGAATTTGAATGCTGCTTTGATGAATTGTAAAATTGAATGAATTTTTTGTTAAATAAAATTACGCAACAGTACATTTGACTAGTCCTAACGAAATTGAATGACCCTTTTCAGTAGCATACGATTTTGCGTGAAAGAGAATAGTGTGGTGGTTAAATTGGCTGCTCAGTTGCCGAAATTGACCGAGAAAACCTACAATATAAACTTGGAAAGGAGTCATCTAGTTTCACCTAGTGTCGTAAAAGCCAGCAGCAAGAGCTGGTCAACCATTCATTTTCATTAAATGCAAATAGGTGGTTGAAATTAAACTTTGGTCGTCTTGAATGAATATATATAAATGTAACAGATTGACTGAAACATATCTTAATGAGAAAAACTTAATGCACGAAAACAATTTGACACATTAAAAGCTAAAAAATAATTCCTAGTTTGAGAGGATAAGGGGGAAAGTGCTAGAATTTGAATAGATGTTTATGAAATTTAATGATTTATTGCTGAAGTTGGCTTGTTAAACCTATCTTTATTGAGTTTACATGGCAGTGAACTTCAGACAAAAATAACCAGACAAAAAGTCGAAATGTTGGGGAAAATTCACCAGCGCTTATTATATTATTTGTTAAACTACCACATTCTCTGTACAATTAAAAGTTGAAGAAAAAAAAAAAAACATCCAAGTATTGTTTCTAGACTTTGCCAAATTATAACCACTAAAAAAGAAAAGAAAACAAGAAAAACAAGAATTATACTCCAAGTTGAAAACTATCATTGCTTCAAGTTCCCTGCTAAAGTTATTCACAATCATCAAAAAGATCGAGATAATTACTTAATAATACTCAAAACACAGTGGGAAAAAGCAATGCAAATTTGTTTTGGTGGGAATTTGGGGAAAGAGTAACCCCTGCACATGCTCAAAATCCATTGTTATTAATTTCAAACTAGATTAAAACATCGTTAAATATAATGTTTGTGAACAATTTAATTAAAACAGGGAATTCAAGATGTTTTTAACTTACAAATTCCATGATTTGTTTTTCTAAAATGAATACAATTAAATTAAATAAAGACGAGCCCTGTCTCCAAAAAGAAAATTCATATGAACAAAATCTCATTTTGATGAGCACCAATCTAATGTTGAAACTAATTACAACTATTTCTTGTCCTGGGAACTATTACCTCAGGGGAATTTTGTTTACAGTTCTTGCAAAATTGTACAAAATTAGGAATACTTACAGCTGTTCCAAAAAGTCTGTTTCAGGATTTAAGAGACCAATTTGGGGAAGTACTCAAGTATACTCTCTTGCTACATTTACTTTCAAATTAAATTATTTTGTTGGAGATTTATCGCTTTAGGAGAAAGCAAACCAAGAAGGTGCCTCAATTTGTTTTTTTAAATGATTCCTAAATATATGAAAATCTTTATTTCACTTCTGTACAAAATGAAAGTTCATTGGGTGCGCTCGATTATCTTCCCCAGGTTGACCCCGCGGTGCTCATTCCGGTGAGCCCCTGACAAGAGCTTATCGAGCGACCACACTCACCCTCTCGTGGTGTGGTCATGCACCTTGGGCCAGCCCCAAGTGACCTGTTACACAAGCAGGGCATTTGGGGGTGACTCGGGCGAGCCCCTGAAATGACGTCAAAGCTATTCTAACGTACTGGGGGCAGACCGGGGTCAGCCCAGGGAAGCTAATCTAACGCACCAATTGAAAATCAGTGGACGTCCTCACAATGTCATCAATCTTGGGTCAAGGTTCTCCTTGACTGTCTTCAGAGGTGAAGAATCGTTATCCGTCTCCGAGCTGCTTCCATTTCGGTTTAGCTTCAGATCACCGAAAGTTTTCTTGTACTGCTCCAACTCCCCCCTCGTCAGTTTGCTTTTATTTTGGACTTTAGCCAGTTGCTGCCAAAGTAGAAGTAAATACAAAAATTTAGGTTTGAACAAAGTAAAATTGACTGGAGAGGTATTCTCGCATGTCCGGAACCAAAACAAACAAACAAACATAAGAGAAAATCTATCAAATTTGTTGACTGGAGAGGTATTCTCGCATGTCCGGAACCAAAACCAAAAGAATACTTAATAACAAGTTTTACTTAATAACAAGTTTTAAAAAAATCCCGAATTCCCATAGAGCAAAATATTTATTACCTCTTTAAGGCTGACGTTTTCATTCTTGACTTGTTGATGATAGTGTATCTTCTGCTTTAAGTTCTGGTGACCGGCTAGCTTGGCGTTAACTGCCGTCATTTCCTTGATTACTTCCTCCAGTCGATTCTTGTCCTGCATAAAAGTAATAGTAGTGGATTCTTATAGCATGCATATTCACTCAAGGTGCTTCATCAAACATACTGTATTTTCCTGCAAGGTATGTGGGACTACGTTTGAATTATGAGACCTCCTTTCACATAGCACCACGTAATGGTTTACAAGGTGCTGTGGCGCAATATGCTGCCAATCAAACCAGGAACACCGGGGCGGACCCCTTCTCTTTTCGATAAATGCTTTTACATCCCATACCAATCCTGTATTATTTTCCCTTAAACCAAATGCAAAACGGCAATAAATTATTGGTTTCCAAGACTCAATTATGTCTTCCCAAGAGTGTACCTTTTGGAGTTTCATCTGCTCTTCTTGGAGTTCCTCAAGGGTTGATTTTAGGTCCTCTTTCTCCTTGAAGTGTGTATTCTCCACAGCCTTAACCCTGTAATGTATCCAGAATTGAAGTTTACAAAATGTCACTGAAAATGGTTTTGCGTTTGGGGCTTTTTGGGGGCAAATAAACGGCGATTCTTTTTGACTTGGTGAAGGTAAAACAAAGACAATTTTGACTTAATTCATTTAATATATTTACTTAATGTAGGGCACAAAACATGGTTGGTCAAATACTAAAAATGACCAGAGATCTTTTGACGGTCAATTCATTGGTACTTACCTTTCCAATTCTTCCATCATTTGATCAGCGTTTTCTCCCATTACTTGATTGTTGCAGTGTAGTTGGGCAAGCCTGATGAAGGGACACAAGAAAACAAGAGGGAAATTTAGAAAAATTTAGTGATGACTTTGGTCCATATCAGGGCCTAGTTTCATAAAGCCTGAAAGCACAAAAACTTGCTAAGCAGAGCAAAGTATTGCTTAACAGAAACAGGTATTGTTCTCGGGTCGTGTCCTTATAGTTCGGGCGTGAGAACAGTGAACTTGAGCCAAGAACACACCGCCCAAACTCAACCTACATTAGATAGAACAAATTGTGTGATATGGACTTACGCTGACTCCATCTGCAGTTTGCCCTCTATTGCCTCATCTTTGAGCTTGGTGGCGCTGTCAAACGCAACATTCATTCGACTGACCTCATTTTGTAACTCCTGGATTGTAAATTTAGTCTCTGACTCCCTGAAAATAAAGACAATTACAATAAACAAGAACTTTAACTAGAACTTTAGAACCTCGTTTGTTAAATGATAAGTAGTAAACCGTTTTAAGGAGGACAAAAACATGGTTCCTAATTTGAACAAATTTTGAATAAGCTAGTTCAATGTGTGGGCTAGATCACAAACCAACACACCAGTGTTTGAATAACACTTATTTTATTTGTGTGAGAGCTGCATTCTTGTCAGTTGCAGGCTTTGATAATTTGCTTAAAACATCCAATTTTTACCATCCTTTCATCAGCCAGGGGAAAACATTAGTGCAAGAAGTTTTGGCTCTTACCTGATAAGCAGAAAATGGTGACAGTGAGCAGAAAATTGTGACAGCAAAATGAAAACTTTCTATTTATTGTACACATCAGGGCCCAATTTCATAAAGCCTGTAAGCACAAATACCTGCTAAGCACAGGAAAATCTTACTAAGCATAAAACAATTTACCAGCCAACATTCCATAAAGTTTACACTGTTGCGACTGGTGCCCCACTCATTTTGTGCTTAGCAGATAAATTTGTCATGCAATATTTTTTGAGCTGAGGGCTATCTGGAATTTAATTTCTGATTTTCTGGAAATGGATTAAAACAAAGTTTCTGAGTAGTAAGATAACAGAGACAACTTCTTACTTTTCTCTGGTTTCATTTTGCCACTGTTCAAGTCGATACTCAAGCATCTGACATTTATCGTCAAGAATCTCCTTGTCTACTTGGACGAGCTCCAACTTCTCCAAAGTTGTCTGCATCCGATCCGAGGTAGAAAACAAAAGAGAAAAACTTGTGGATAAAATACATTAATTAACAGTTTCCAAAATTCAGGGAAGTTGTCCAACTTGTTCATCTGAACATAGAAAGATTGGTTTATTTTCAAGGAACTTTCTGCAGAATCAGGGAAAGCTGGCAGTTCTGATGCGTGGACTACAGCCTCATAACATAATTCATTTTTTGACTGTTGTGAAATTGGCCCAGGTAGCAGCTGTTCATTTTTAAAATGCAAAGGGGAAATGAAAAAGAAAATCACAATTGTCTCACCTTCAATTGTTGGATTTCCAAATTCTTTTCTTCTCTGATGATCTCAAATTGCTCCTGAAGTTCCGTGAATGTCTTCTCCTTTGACTTGAACGTGAGGGAAACAAGTCAAGGACTTACATCTCATTCTTAAAAACTACACCCAGAAAAATGACTCTTATAAACAGAGCTAATAAAACTCTATTCCCGGTCGAGACTAACAAAGCGATTTTCTCTGGGTTTGAAAAGTTAGATAATATTTTTAAAATATGGATCATCAGTACAAGGAGTGCCAGAACATGCATATCCTTAAAGGGTTTTTATACATTTTGTAGATCTATTTTTTTTATTTTTCCTTTCTTTTTACTTTTGCCCTTCCTTGGGAGGCTTCTGTTCTTATAATGTGTTGTCCAAACAATTGAAAAAATATAAAATAATGTACACTCCCTGAGATCTTGTGGCCCCCCCCCCCCCCCCCCCCCCCGCCTACAAAAAAAAAAAATCAAACCCGGAGTTTCCTACTCAAAGGATATGTTGCAATTTCAACTCGCTGTGAATCAATGGTCGTTCTCATCTCTGCAGTTTCCAGGTCTGTTTCGACGACGACGGTGGAAATGTTGGACTTGGCCTCCTCCAACTGAGCTTCGTACAATTCTTGCATCGTTTTCATCTCCTCGTTCTTATCTGATAACTAAGGGTGGGTGAAGGGGGGGGGGGCACAACAAAAATATCCAGAATTGTCATCAGGGGGTAGTCTTTTTGAGCTCAATTGGTCGTTGAAGATGTGAGATAATAATGAAAGAAACAACACCCTTGTCACACAAAGTTGTGTGCTTTCAGATGCTTGATTTCTGGACCTCAAAATCTAGTTCCGAGGTCTCAAAATCAAATTTGTGGAAAATTACTTCTTTCACAAAAACTACGTTACTTCAGAGGGAGCCGTTTCTCACAATGTTTTATACTATCAACAGCTCTCCATTGCTCATTACCAAGTAAGTTTTTATGCTAAAAATTCATTTGAGTAACTACCAATAGTGTTCACTGCCTTTAAAACACAGATTTACCAGCCCCTTAATAATTGACCTCTGACCTGTTTCCTAAGTTGATCGACCTGTTCCTGCACCAGCTCCAACTGATCTGTCATTTCTCGCATCAGAGTGTCATGTTGACCTCTGACCTCAGCTAGATCATCTTGCAACATCTCCATCTGGTGAGGAAATAATTCAAACAGTAGCCTCTTTCACAATTTATGAATTTCCTGAGAAAAACACTCCTGTGAAAAATTGGTTAATTGGCGTCCATCAACAAATAAAAAACCCCAATGTAATTCGGTTTGTGGCACACATGTGTATGCTATGTAGGATTTGTTCTTTAAGAACTCGTCTTGCTATTTATTCTACTGCCGCAGAGAATATTTAAAGATTCAGGAGACTACGTGGTTGAAGGAAGGCCCCTGTGTGAAGAAGACGATGAAGAAATGCTCTGTTTCTTGATGTGGGAACAATGCGGAATGGTGTCATATAAATTGATCTCATAAATAAAACAAAAAACCTGTCTGAAAATAAGTAATGGTAAGTGCTTTGAGATGCCCGTAGATGTAGCACTTTATAAAAATTAGTGTTACTTTCCGCCCAGGTAGTAGTTAAAAAGCAGGACAGTTCTTTTCAGAACTGAGAAGTCTCCCGAACATCCGACAAATTTACTCCGTGGTAGTAGAATAAAAGACAGTTCTCTAAAGAACAATCTCTACCTGGCAAGTAGATACACACATGGTGTTACCGCAAACCAAATACATAGTGTTACCCGACGCATTCGCTCTTCTGCAATCGCTCATTTCCAGCTTTCCTTGGGACCCCGCACCATGACACGCTATGGCGATCGGGCCTTTTCAGTCATAGCTCCAACATTCTGGAACAGGCTACCCACCCACATTCAAGCAGCTCCTTCATTGGACACTTTTAAATCTCTACTTAAACCCATCTGTTCTGTCAATCTGGTTATAGCGCTTTGAAACATCCATATTTAGTGCTCTATAAATGTTGTAATTATTATTATTATTTTATTTATTATTATTTTTTGTCTCGCTTCCTCTGTTCCTACCTCCATGCTATAAGCCCAGCCCTGGTTCTGTAGTTCTTCTCCCTTCTCCTCCAGCTCCCGTTGCACCCCTAATACCTCATCCTTGTACTCCTCTAGGCTAGCTTGCAACGATTGACAACGATGCCTCATGTCCTCAAGCTCGTTGGTCACCATGTTCAGGGAGTCTTCCTTTAACTGAATGGTTGCACGTAGGTCCTGGACAGTACTGACCATGCCAGCGAGGGCATCCTGCAGTGGAAAAAAAAAACAGTGATTAAGGAGTTTAATTTTAAGAAACCTCATGCATGGGTTTTCACTCGTGAAAGGAGTGGCAAACCGACAACCCTGTATTCGAGTCCTTCAGTCTCACTACTGGAACATGGTGACTGATTTTGGATGACTGTTTTGGAAGACCTGGAACTATTAGGGTCAATGAACAAACCTTGTCCTCAGCTGCTCTCTTGTTGAGGCTAGAAATCATGATAGCCGCTCGGACAGACTCCTCCTTCGACTGGCTCAGTTCAGAATCCTGTCAATAATCACACAAATTAAAACAAGAATATAAAACAATTTATATTGTATAATTTTTATGTCTTAGTGGAAAGCGATACTTTAACAATAACAATAACATCACACAGTCTCATTCTTATCAAAAACCATAAAAATCCCCACGGTTATAAGGTATCCCATCCTACCTTTTCCCGACAAGCTGTCTGCAAGTCACTGTTCTCGTTCTGTAGACGCTCCGTTACCTCCAGGGTCTCCAGGAGTTCTCGTTTGGTATCAGAGCCCTCTCGTAAATCATCCATTAATTTGGAATTCTTCTGGAATTCTGCGTCCAGTTTCTCCATGAGCGACTGCAAAAAAACATATTTCCAAGAAGAAAAAAAATCAGATTTCCAGCCAAGATTGGGATATAAACCTTACTGAGTGCCGCTGATCTTAGTTTCAGTCTCTGTTGAAGTCTCATGATTAAAGGCACGGGACACTATTGGTATTTACTCAAAATAATTGTTAGCATAAAAACGTACTTGGTAACAAGCAATAGAGAGCTGTTGAAAGTATAAAACATTGTGTGAAATGGCTCTCTCGGAAGTAAATTAGTCTTGGAGAAAGAAGTATAAATTTTCCACTAAAATATTTGAATTTGATTTCGAGACCTCAGAATTAGATTTTGAGATCAAGAAATCAAGCATCTGAAAGCACAACTTTGTGTGACAAGGGTGTTTTTTTCTTCCATTATTATCTTGCAACTTCGACGACCAATTGAGTTCAAATTTTCACAGGTTTGTTATTTTGTGCATATGTTGAGATACACCAAGTGAGAAGACTGATCCTTTGATAATTACCAATAGTGTCCAGTGTCTTTAAGATGCAAGTAATAATTTATTAAAAGTAAAAAACGCTTCCCTAGATGAGTACTGAGACATTATTCTCAGGAGGCGTACCTGCATCTCGTCCTCCATCTGCTGATGCTTCTTCCTTTCATCTTTAACGACCGTCTCCAATTCCTCCTGGCGTTGCTCCTTAAAGTCTACCTCTGCTTGCAGCGTGCCACAAGCATCCTGAAGCTCCAATTTCTCTTCGGTGATTTTCTCAATCTCCCTCACTTTGTTTGAAACATCCATCTCGATTCCGAGGAGCTGAAATACCAAAATAAAATGAAAGCTCAGAAGGACAATCTTTCGTTCTTAAAATGATTTTTTTTCTATGAGATTATTTTCTAATGATATAAGAATGATTCTGTTAAAAGAATGTCCGTTGTGCTGCTGAAGTGTTCCTTAAAGGTTGACTCTTTTCCTCAAAGAACATTTCAATAGCATCAAAGAAAATAGCTATAGATCTATACTAGCTAAAGCTCTATGTATTAACCTGTTTAGTGCCTGGGTTTTTTGTGTTTTGAACCTAAAACCTTTTTTGAAATCCTGAATTAGAACCCCCAAAAATAAGTCCTTCTCACCAAACAAAATATATCTTGCTGATTTGTGTTGCATTGGTACATCCTAAAATCAATAGAAATTCTTGAGTGATAATGCCCTCTCGTGATAACAAGTATATTATAGGTCGTAGATGTATGATTGATGACAAAATAAAATTAAAATTCATAAAACTCCATGAATGGAATACCTTTGCTTCCATGGAAGCAAAGTCTCGATCTCGTTCCATGTTTTGGATCTGAAGTCGTTTCTGTTTCTCCTCAGTCACACGGTCAGCTGACTTCAGCATGATCTTCATATCCTCAGCCTCACTCTTAGAAACTACAAAACACAAGAACAATTTGGGAATTATTGGAGACTTACTGACGGTTTTGCCCAAGCTCTGGTGTTTCTGATCAGCAGAGTGAGGGTTCGAGTCCCAGTCGTGACACTTGTGTCTTTAAGCAAGACAATTAACCATTATTGCTTTGTCTTTCGGACGGGACGTAAAGCTGTTGGTCTCGTGTGTTGTGTAACGCCTGTAAAAGAACCCAGTGAACTTATCGGAAAGAGAACGGGTTCGCCTCGGTGTTCCGGGTTTGAATGACTGCATATACACCATTACATGATGCTATGTAAAAAGGAGCAGGGATCGATTTCACAAAGAGTTAGGACTAGTCCTCACTTAGGACTAGTCCTAGGAGATATACAAAACGTATGGCTAGTCCTAAGTCAGGACTAGTAACTTGTCCTAACCCGAGATAAGACTCGTCTTAACTCTTTGTGAAATCCACCCCAGGTCTCATACTCCAAACATAGCCCCACAATACCTTGCAGGAAATACTGAATATGATCCCATGTGATCACTGTACTGCAGTTTCCAAAGGTTGTATTGTGTACTTATGGGTGTGATCCCTCGCTATACAGCAGTTACAGGTTGAATGGCTTCTGACTGGCACCCCTGAAACTTATAAAATAGGATGACCGCCAAGATAGGGCTAGATAGCTCAGTTGGTAGAGCGCCTTAGTGGTTTATATTTTAAAACAATTCCAACAAATTGTTCACAAAAGCTCAAATATGGCGTGAATCGATGATAGTTTGGGGGACAAGAGGAATCGTGGCAATTGCCGTAAACCTGTCAGACTTACTACAATAGTCTTTTTGTAATTCTTGGAGCTTGGCTGACAACTCCGCAACTTGATCTTTAAAACTGGTTTTCTCCTTTTTCTCAGACTCAAGTAGCTGCAGTACAAAAAAAGAGAAAGAATTTGTCAAATTTAGGGCTGTTTTGACTGAATATCATTAAAAGTCAGGAATGAAAACCCCAAATTCCTTGTACAAAAATGTAGTAATAAATTTTTCTCAGAATGATGTCAGAATGATGTCATCGGATGTTTTGGATGTTGACAAGTTTTGTACTGGCAGGGTATCAGATACAAAGGCAGAGTTGAAATGATCCCTTCCTCTTTAAAAGCAGGGATGTGATAGGCTGTAAAAAAAAAACTGAATTATGTACGCTATGTGTGAAAGCTTGAGAGTGCAAAAGCTCCCGAGTGCGGAGCCAGCTTACATACATTTAGCTTTGTGGTGTTACATATGGTTTTATCTTGATTTTCTTAAGAATTTGATCTCAGTTATAAAATATAATAATATGTAATAGTTATTTCATTTTTTTTTTTTGGGGGGGGGTGGGGGGTGGTGGGTTTAAAAGGAATGGTTTTCTGGTTAAAAACAGAGAAACCACATCCCTGGAAAAGGTACCCCCTTATGATTCCTCTGATCTCATACCTGATTTCTCTGCTCCAGTTCATGCTCCAGTAGCGTTATCGTCTGTTTCAGCTTCAGACTCCCACACTCCTCATCCTCAAGATGCTGTACAAGACTTGAGTTCTCTCTCTGTAAGGAATCAAGATCAGAGCCCATTATCATAAAGCTGCTTTTAAGCAAATCAGGAGGCCAAAAAGTCAAAGATCAAAAGTTCTGTCCCTACCTGCAGTTTTCTGACTTCATCCGTCAGCGCCTCGTTGCATTGTTCTATCATTTGTTCAGGTATCTCCTCGTCTACGATACCCTCAGCACCCCTGAGGGGTGAGGGGCTGTCATCCTCTTCTTCAAGGCGGCAGGGTTGGAGTGGAGTGCTGTCTACCTTTGGCACGGTCACTACCCGATTACGCAGAGTGTAGGCTGCCGCCTTCTTGGGTGTAGTTATGGTCTATGGACAAAAAATTATATCAGATATTGAGAGAGTAAATTTGGTGAGAAAAGACTCTTGATAATAAGGGAATAAAAAAAAAGGTCTTTTTATTAAAAAGGCTTTATTATTGGGAATAAAAGAGTGGCAACTGTCTTTAACGTCTGTATGAAACCTTGAAGGGTCTTCGACTGTGCGTTAAAGGACCTCCCCTTAAGAGTAACTATAAATATATTAATAGTAAACTTGCGGGTACAACCATGGGTAAAAACTCTTTTGAGGGAGTGCTGGCTCTGAAAAGAGCCGGTTTGGTCTTGACGTTTCGAACAGTATACTCTGCTTGTCTTCTCTTTTTTACCCATGGTTGTACCCGCAAGTTTACTATTAATATTTATATTTATAGTTACTCTTATTCTCCACACCATGCAAAGCTTCAAACACCATTGACCTCCCCTTAATTCTGCTCAGTCCATAAAAACCTTTCCGTTAAATATCAGTGTATTGTTTTTTGTGCATCACACAAAGCTTTATTAAGTCCCATGTGAAGGACGCAGCAATATTGGTAGAGAATCTTGCTTAAGGACCAGGACTCAAACCCACACTCTGCTGATCAGAATCAACACAGCTTGAGCGCTTGTATGCTTGACAGCCCCGCCTTGACACAAATCAATCAAGGATTTGATTTTCTTGGACCGACTTCTTCAGCACATTTGACAGTTTTTGTTGAAATCAGGATAAATTCTGAGAAATGACAGCACCTTAATAAAGAAGGTTTTGTGATCTTGTTTTGCTCACTTTATAAGCTGCTGTTCATTTCTTACCATGATAGTCTGCATGTGTAGATTATTCATCGTGTCTCTTTCAATCTTATTCTTGACTTTCATGGCTTCCAGGGCGTTCTCAAGCTCGTTGACCGACTTCTTGTAGGAGGCTACCTCTGCTTCCAGTTTCAGCTGAGTCTTGCGAGAAACCTCTGCCTGTTCAAGAAGCTCCTGTCTTGCCTGGTAAAGGAAGATGTGAGAAGCAATTTATAAAAGGAAGTTACAGAATGCCATAAGAAACTATTTTTAATTTTAAAGCTTAGTTGTAGATGAGATGACAGCCCTACTGATCTTATTTTCAATAATAATACAAAATTAATATCCAGGGAAATTGTTTCAGGATTTCCCTTGAATCCCAAGTGTGAAAAGTTCATAATAGAAACATATATATGGAACTGTTTGAATTTGTTGTTTATGTTTTAAACATGGAACCGTTTTAATTTAATAAAGCGACTCACTGAATCTCTCTCGGCCTGCAGCTGTTTAGACTGTGTCTTGTATTTATCAAATGTTGACAATACAGCGATGTGCTGGTCCCCATGCTGAGACGGTGTCCGTGATGGGGATAGACAGACACTCTTCCTTCGGTCACCTCCTGCAAGTGGACATGACAAAAAATAAATCCTGGCTCTAGAAAATTCCCGCTAAGCAAAATTTCGATTGTTATTGTAAAATGCGCTAAATGTGAACTAGTTATTATTATTATTTAATGGAAGTGCCCTTTGCCAAATTAAAATGGCCTTGCCCTCTCAAAGATGAAATTCCAGACCTGACGCCACGCACAGCTCTCGGACTTTGTTACCTCAGTGAGGGTGCTGTTTAAGCTTTTGATGTCACTAGCAAGATGTCCTCTCTTACAGCCGATAGGCCTACACTGCCATGGTTTTGGTGAACAATGACTTCATGCCTAGCAAACTTTTCTGCTTAGCGGCCTTGTGAAATTAGTACCCAATTTCATAGAACTGCTTTAGCACAAAAAATAGGTTAGATCAAAAAAATTGATGTGGTTACCAGAATAAGGTTACCAGCCAATCAACCATTCCACACGTATCATCTGTGGCTGGTATCCCGCTTATTTTCACTACGCAGAAAATTGTTAAGTGTCACTTGCAGCTTAAGCAGGTTTCTTACCTTCCAGGTTGGCCATCAATTCTCTGAATGTTTTCTCCAGTTGTTGAACTCGCTCGTTATCGGATGCGATGCTGGCTCGCACCGTCTGCAGCGCCAACAGCTTCTTGTTCTCATTGCGGAGGTTGTGGTTCTCCATGGCGTACTTGGTGACCGTTGGGTTGTGGGCGAGTTGATCCTTCAGAGCTTCAATCTCACCTCTTAAATTATTCTAAAAGAGGAACGGATTTTTATCAGTCAGTTCAAACCACAACCAAGAGCAAGGGATTTAACTGTCTCATAATAATGAAAAAGGAGAAATACCGACCAGTGAAAAACTTGGTGGACTGGTGGAGGAATATCATTAATTTTGGTTTTACCCATATACACCAATGTGTGTTAGCACTGTATACCCAGTACTTTCCCAGCGTTCTAAGAAAAAAAAAACACAGGCATATTACTCCTGTGGGATTGGAACCTACGACCTTTGCAATTGTAGAACAGTGTCGTACCAACAGACCACCGAGAATATTGTTATCGAAATCACTCGATGACTAATCCAAGTTAAGACAACATAACTTTATATCTAGATATGGGATTTCACGTCTTGCAATTCACTCTTGAAGAAGCACTGCAATTTCCTCTGGCATTTCTATGAGGAAAAGCACAGAGCGGTGCCCCTGTAAGAACGAAGTTTAGAGCGAGGGCCTAAAAGGCTAACAAGAAAACATTTCCAAGATATTTTGCTCTTACCATGATCTCACTTTGAGCGGAGTCCTCTGTCTGAGTCTTAGACTTCTGGAGATGGGAGATGGTGTTCTCCCTGAAGCGGAGAATCATCTTGGTGGATTGTATTGACTGCTCCTTCTTATTGCAAAGATCTTCTAGCCTGGTGATCTTCTCAAGTAGAACCTAACCGTACAAGAACGAGACCGATGTAGAAATACAGGCTAAGCAAATATGTTAAAGAACGTTGCTGTGAAAAGTATTCCTGTGAAACAGTTAACCTTTCTAGCCTGGTGATTTTCTCAAGAAGAAGCATAACATGACAAGAGTGACACAGGTGTGAAAATACAAGCTAGCCGTTGTGTGTTTCATAATATCAATAAGTAATACTGTGAAACATTTAACCTTTCTATAGCCTGGTGCTATAACTAAGGGAATCAATGTGTGAGGTATGGTGTAACTTTTGAGCCATGTAACCACACAAGATCTCTCCAAGCTTTGGATCTTCTATAAACACACAACACTATGGCAGAGAGGCGGGTTCAGGCTACCAATCTGACCAGCCTTTAATTGAAGAGACTTAATGACCAGGCTCTTCAAGATTTTGTATAAAAAAAAAATATATATATAAAAAAAGAGATTGTGAAAACTTCTGACCTCACCTTTTTCTCATTTTCTACTTTCTCCCTGAGGAACATGGTATCTAGAAAGTAGTTCTTCCATTTCTTCTCATTATTGGAACTCCCTGTAAGGAGACTACTTGGGGTTGTTAGGCTGGTTGGCGTCAGCAGCACTTTGAGGGGAAAGAAACACCAGATAGGAAGATAAATCAGAAGGTTTGGAGCATTTGAATGAAGCAGATGAAGTCAGAGTGAGTTTGGAGTTTTGCTGAAGTTCTAGTATTTGAGTGGGAACGGAATGTGCAATTTAGCTGACAAGAGGGTGATCAGCTCCTTACGTACCTGGATATGTCGATGATATCAAAGCTGACTTTAGAAGGAATGAGATGCATGTTAGAGCCAGAGGGGTGTCCGGGTCTCTTTTGGACACCCTGTTTAAAACTTGGACACCCTGTTTTAATTCCCATTTACATGTAAATGTTTTGTAAGTGAACAATTTGGACATCCAGTTAAAAAATTTCCACAAAATGTTGAAACCTGTTACAAAATCCTGGCTCAAACCTTGCTAACGGAAAGATGCTTTAACCATAGAGATTAGTTTAGTTTTGAAACATAAGAGAATTACCTGGGTTGTTGACGTCAACAGGTACGCCTCCTTGTCTGACCTGTAGTAGCTGTTCTCTCAGTCGTTTAATCTCTGCTTGAAGGTGGGCTGTATTGCCTTGAGTATCCTCATTGACAACAGCCTAAAAACAACGACAGGATGTTCATTAATAAACAACATTAAATAATCAGCTGACTTGAAACGTCGAGTTGAAACCAACGGTTCTTTTCAGAACCACCCCAACTCATTAAGAAATAGTCATTACATGGTGCTACCGCAAACCTTTCCATATTAATTAACAAGTTATAAACTAGAACCAACGAGCAAGTTTTAAACGAGGAACATGCTCAAAATAGACTTCAACGTCAGCATATCATTCGGCAAAGACTTGCGTCCTCAAATTGTAATGGGGCGCATTGCAGGAGTTGCATCATCAACTTTTTTCTTTAAATCGTCGCTATTCTCAGCTCTCACACATGTCTACCACTCCACTTTATCACATTGTCTATCCAAGATTGTCTTATCCAACACTGGTATATATATTTTTAAATATTACCTTGTTTTTAATCATCTTAGCTCTCCTGGCGAAGTTCAGTGTAGACAATGTTTCCCCAAAACACCTTCAAAAACGAAATAAAAAGTAAACTTCCGTTAGTCAAAAGCATTATTTAATCCCAAGGAAATATTTAAAAAGATTTCAAGCAAACTTTTACTAGCCTGTTTGTTTCCGGTCCACGCAGCAACAAACTACCAGACCTTCTGATCAATCAAACAAGGGTACCAGACTAAATCTACCTTGTTCTATCATAGGCTGTGTCCGAATCGACGACTTCCGACTACAGCTTCGGCAAGATCGCGCGCGCGTCTGCCTATTCTTCAACATGGCAGAAGCATTGATCTAGCCGAAGCTGTAGCCGAAGTCGCCGTTTTGGACCTGACCATTTCTTCCCAAATTGGGATGTACTTTAATCCCCTAATACTCTCCCATTTAGAAATTAAAAAAATGGCCAAATCACTTAACCTTAAACATATATACCCCAAAATCCTAAAGGGGTAAGTAATGTCCCTGATCGGGGTATCTTCAATGACACTTGATTGAGGTATACTCACCTAGCACCAGGATGCACATTAGCAATGATACACGTCTTAGCGTTACCACCCAAGGAATCCTGTAAAAAAAAACACATAACAAAATCAGAAAACACTGAAAAAGTAAAATTCTTTATAAATATATAGAATTTAAAACGGTTGCCACTTTTTATATCAATCTATCTTTGATGTAGAGGGCCCCAAATGATCAGGGCCCAATTTCAAGCGTATTTCAAGGGTTAGCAGGGAATTTTGGCTTGTGTGCTTGCGTACTCCCCGATACTAGGCATTCTACGCTTACAAGACTTACGCAGAAATTCAGCGCTTACACATAAGCGGAGAATGGTGATCCCAAGCACAGAGTTCGGCTGTAAGCAGAGCCATGAAATTGAGACCAGCTGTGCTGGACGGGTCACCCTCGTTAAATATCATTTGAAATAAATGAATAAATAAGTTTAAGACTGACCCTCAGTAAGAAGCTGAGCTTTGAATCCCGATACGGGACATGCCTCGTCTTCCCATGACTGATGTCCACCAGAGCCGTAATGACGTGACCTAGGGTCAAGAGAGACTTGTTGATACTCCCTGCCTCCTTCAACCTCAGACCAGACGTCTTGGTGTCTTTCTGCCTCTCGCTTCCTGCCAAATCCACCAGATTGAGCTGCGAGACGCGAATGTTGGACACACCAGCTTTCTTCTCCTGAATAAATGAATATTTACAAGGTTAATAAATAATTAATAATGATTGATGAATATGTAATAGAAACAGAGGAAGGTGGAGATAAATCAAGCTCTCCCAACTGAAGTGAGTTCAGGAATATGTACAAGTAGAGATTCCGGACAGTTTACCTGAGGTCATTCCAGGAACAGGTTCTGAAACAAAAAATTCTGAAACTAGAATCTGAATTTTAAAGGAGGTATGTTGCTAACCCCTGGAGTTAAAGTTTTTAAGGAACTTTTGGGAATAGTATCTTCGTTACCTTTGTCTGAATAGAGAAGGTGAACACAGCATGACTACGACTGCTCTCGCGGTTCATTGAGGTAGATGCTACTCGCCTATTCAACCAGCCGGATGATAGCACCTACACAATAACAAAAACAAAAACACAACTTTCCGTGAATGATCATATCTTGTAGAGAGTTTTATTTGTCATAGAGTTGAGACCATTGTCCTTCATCATGGTGCAGTTTGTTGTTTCAAAGTCAATGCAACCAAACCACAGAAACAGAACCAGGAGATAGTTATGAGACCAACAAAACTCCCTGAAATCTGAAAATTAACAACCTCATAGGCATCGCTTGGAGTGGTGACGACTTTCTCAATCAGACCGTCCACGAAGACTCCACGCTTGAAGTTTTCTCTAAGATGAAGGCCGGTAGAGGCTGGGTCCAGGAGATCAAATATCTGCTCGTTGTAAATCTCCAGGAATGAAACTCTGCACATACTTTCAAAGCGTTCTCCTTGCTGCAGACAAAGACAAAATATAGAGAAATAGTTCAAAATTTGGACCAAAACCAAGCAGTCACGGAGAAACTTGACGAACAAAAACAATGTTATGCTTATAACTGAAGTCAATTTTCTTAGCTCAAACCAAAATTATTAAAATATTCACTTAATCAATTCCCTTGTGGTTTATTACTTGATATCTGGAAAAATGGTTATGCGGCAGGTTAAAAGGCTTCTGAGTGGCACCCATAACAAAGATATTGACAAAATAGGGAGACCGCCAACATAGGGCTAGATAGCTCAGTTGATAGAGCGCCGGCACGTTAATCCAAAGGTTGTTGGTTCAAGTCTTGCTCTAGTCAATTTTTCAACCCCAAATTAACCGACAGACAGTTTACAGAAGACTTGAATGCAATTTGAGCCCACAGTCTGATACGAGCAACAGCTGAGCAGGGCTTGGGTTAACATAATGTAATCATTTCTGAATTTCTCTTTAGGGAAAAGCAAACATAGATAAAGAACATAACGATTACTAGAGCAAGCTAGTCGAAACGTTGAGACCAACCCAAGAACTGACTCCGCGGTAGTACAGTTAATTACGATCCTATAAGCTAAAGCCTATTTCTATACCATCCGCCCAGGTAATAGTTAATAAGCAGGACAGTTCTTTTCAGAACTGAGAAGTCTCCCGAACATCCGAACAATCTACTCCGCGGTAGTAGAATTAAGCAAGACAGTTCGCTTAGAACAAACTCTACCTGGCAAGTAGATACACACATGGTCAGGCCTGTATGCTTCGTTTTTGAAAGGGCAAGGGCACCAAGGCATTTTCTCCTTTAGTAAAGGGCACCCTATGAGTAAATTGTAAATTTCTACTGGAGCATTTCAAGGGCACCGAGGCAATGACCAGGGGCAACGGAGGCAATCGCCTTCGTTGCCTCCGTGAAGTATCAGGCCTGCATGGTGTTACTGCAAACCAAATATTTATTGATACCTCACCATGCATTGCCTCAAATCCTATATGAGTAATAATGGCGTGGATAAGTTGGCTAAAGTACCTTTTCTCTTTCCCGGTTGACGAGGTTGAACAGATACTCAAAGCTTCTTGGGATGACGCCTCGTAGCTCATGGTGGAATGTATCCGTGTCTTCTGATGGACCTGTGACAGGTATAAAACATGCCTCTGTTAACTTTCGGTTTGATCAACTTCTCAGTTACTTCCTGTAATAACAGTCTACCAGAGTGGACTATTTAGGAAGATTCGTGGTTATGGATACATAAGTTTTGTTCTTTGAACTACTTACCAATCATAGTAAACGTCTTCCCAGATCCTGTCTGACCGCTAAAATAAAAAACAAAAAAAAACATGATTTAATGTTAATTTTAATGACATACACTGTAATTGAAACAATTGAAACTTTGCATGGTTCGTTGTGTAAATCTCTTTAAAATAAGGTTGGTTTTGAGAAGAACCTGTGGTTCAACACTTTGATCAGTATGCTCTCCTCCGGGATACGATCAGAGCATACTGATGTATAAGAATTTGTCTTCTTTTCTTATTGGGAGTAAGAACAAAAATGTTACATTAACAAGCAGCATTAGGAGAAAATTTATTGATGATCATATTTGACACTTACTAAGCGAAGATGGTGGAGTTATAACCAGCCACACAGCTTTCGATCGTCCTCTTACCAACTGCTGCAAAAACTGCTTCCTGATCGAAAATAAAAAATGAAAAATTATAAAACAATCAGGGATCAGGTAAGCTTTTGGGGCATTGATCTAAACTGAAACGTCATAACGTTTACAAAATGTTTCCTTCATGGTGTTAATCTTGGTTGTAAATGGCCTGGGAGCATCATAAATTATTTTATCTTGATGACTTTTGTGAGATTGGTATTAATGAAAAACAATGACAAATTGCATTTATTGGCTAGTGACTGAAATGTTGGCGTATCGGCACGCAATTTGCGCATATCGGCCCAATGCTCTAATTTGTGCCTGGGGAGAAAGAAACTTGTTTATATTATATTATACCTGTGTCGTATTAATATCAGCTACATGATCAAACGTAAAGACTTTGGGCTCAGGTTTGCACGGTAGGATGACCATATCCGGTGGCTGGACGGTCAATATCTGGCTTGAGTCTAAACCATTGTCCTGATCAGGTGGACGAACTCGGAGGTATACCTTAATCGAATCCCCATCGCTGAATACAAAAGGCAAGAAGACAATGATAGAATTAAACGTATTTCAAATTTGTTTTTTTAGGGGAGGGGGGTCATTATGTGTTTGTTTAAGAAAAAGTAACTTTTATGTGTTTAAAAAGCATTCAAAGGCGTTTTCATACAGTATAATTTCTGAAAATTCTGAAGATTCTTTCCACTGAGCATTTGTAGAGAAAACCTGTGTTTCCTCTTAAGCCTGGAATTTCATTTTTGGGAGTTTATTACTTTTTGAATCATTTGCAAAGTGAACTTACTACTGGAAAACCTTACAGTACATAAGACACATTTGAGGGGCACAAAGGCCAAGAACAGGTCAACGAAGACCTTTGCCTCACTGTGTAATTCCAGCCACGCTTCTTGGTAGTCAAAATCTTCCATGGTCTTTAAATATTCCTGCGAGTAACCCAAGTAAAAATTTCAAGACATTTTTAACTAAATATGCATTAAATTAAGACTTGCTGAGAGTCTGCTGAGTGTCTGTTGTCATGGCTATTTCAATTTGTTTTTTAGCCTTCGAGAAAGACTCTGCTAGGGTCGAATTGTCGGAAGCCATTAACTACTTTTTTGCTAATATGACAACCTAACATTTATTCAACATTTGAACAGACTGGACATTTTGAGATGATCTATTACTTACCCATCATTCCCATTGTCTTCAGTAGACCAGAGCAAAGCAGAAAACATGAAAGAAACAAACAAGTTAAATGATTAAAGAAGCTGATCAAAAAGGTGTAAACGGTTCAAAAACCTAGGTAGGTCTGTTCAGAGGGCAGGGCAAACATCTTTTCCTTAGATAAATCGAACTCTCCATCCTCCTAAAAAATGGTTGTTAAATACGAGTACGAACCCTTCTTGCATACCTCTGCAAAATGTGTCAACTATTTCCACCATTTCAGTTATCTGGGCCTGGGGCGAAATTTATTTTGTAAATTTGCGATTTTGAAGTATTTAAAGTCTGAAATTGAAGTAGTCTGGTAGTTGCAATAACGTAGCCCTCCTGCCACGCCTGCGGACCGCCATCGGCAGGAGGGTTACGTTATCCCAACTTTTTGAAGTACAAAAAGTATTTTCAATGAAATTTATTTATTACTACAGTACTACAGGAGCAGAGTACAGTATTAATTTAATAATAACAATTTAATAATAATTAATTAAATTTAATATCATCATAAAACCAGTAAATAAAATTCAACTTGCCTGGTAAAGTTCTTCATTCATCAGAAGTAAACATAACAATAACATGGTCGGTAATTGTTTTTTTTTTTTTATTATATAAAATATTATCAATAATTTCTAATTCTAAAGACGAAAAATTATCAACTTCTTCGAAACATAGAGTAGGCCTATACGATACGACATTATTTCATTGAGATTAATTGAGCTTAAAAGTAAAAAGTAATTTGAGTTTTATAATAATTTTTAAGATAAATTTTTCAATTCGGGGCGAAGTGGTGTAAGAGAAGTACATGTATGATTTAGTGGGAAATGGGGCGAAACTTCACAATACGTGGGAATGTCATTCAACGAACGCGAACGAGAACGACGGTCGTCGTTTCGGGACGAAATATGCAGAAAACTCACCTAAAGACGGCATTCTTGATTTTTTAAGATCCTATCTAAGGTCTTCTTCAATCTTAATTGACACTCTCAAACCCAGCAAAAGTTGTAAATAATCCTTAACTTTGAGAACGATCATTGAAGTTGGAGCGATGCTTATTTTGAATTTTGGCGCTGATGATAAAAATGGCGACTAGTTGACCTTTGACATTTTGTTTCAGACTTTTATTTTAGCCAGTTGAATAAAATATAATTGTATGTTTTTTTAATAAAATAATTATTTGATTTTGGGGGGTTGAACAAAGAATTGACTAGAGTGGAATTATTTGATAACATTAAAATGTCAATAACATTTTTTTTTTGAATACAAATATTATGTTTTCAATATTTTATACACTTTCTTTTATTTTGTTCGGTAAATGACCTTTGACATGTTGAATCCAGAACGTTGAATGTCGTCTGCAACAAACATTTTGTGACTTTTGAACAGAGGTTTTGTTCAAGATTGAGACGTTTTAAGCAAGCCAACTTAACAAATTGAATATGTCTGGCCGTGGTCGCCAATCCATAGACTATGTAAAACCGAGCGAACCAAGCTTTTTGACGAAATTTAAGCAGCAAGCAGGTTACAAAGAAGGGCCAAACGTTGATACGAAGGTAATTATTATTATTAAGATTTTAAACCACATCGATTGAATTGAATGACATTTATGTCAATGCATGATGAAGTGATAAACAGTGATGATTGAGTTAAAAAAAACTTAAAAAAAACAACTAAATATTTATATTAAACTATAGACTAAGACTATACATGCTAGAGCTAGCCACACACAAGCCCAGCTGTTTTGTATGTATTTAATTTTAAGGAACCGGATCTACTTGTTGCTAGGTTTTTTTAATCAATATTTTTCTGCAGTATCTCATGACTGTCATCGGTATCTTGTCACTGTCCGTGTCACTGCCAACAATATTTGTTAGTTCTTTAATAAACAACTTTTTTTTCTCTTTTTGATAATCTTTATCTTAGTTTTTCTTGATGATAACACTTTAATATTTTTGTAATCAATCAAAAAATATATTTCCTAAAAAAAATAAATACTTATAAAATAAGTTATAAATTACTTTCTGAACTTCAGTTCAAGTTCATACTACTACTAGCTACTGTTTTTGGTTTGAAATGATAACCTTGAATTTCGTCCGACTATTTAATTTTGTATATTAGAGAGAGGTTCCGTCATTTGATGAGGATGATGATCGACCAGAAGAAGATGATGAGAAACCAACTGTTGTTGTACTCCGTGAGGGAGATTTGTCCCAAGAAGAGGTCGATAACTACGCCCAAGATAAAGGAACAACTGGTAAGGTATTTTGTTTTTGTCCCTTGTGTTCTGGCATTTTGAGGATGTTTGAGTTTATGATGAGAGAAAAAACTGATAAAAATTGTGTTGTACTAAAGACGATTACAAACCCATTTTTCGAACTAACTTAAGAACCGTTCAGACACACAGAGTTGAACTCGAGCGGGTTAAACCATCGGTTAAACCAACTTTAGTACTGTTTCTGAACGACCTCTATTTTGTCTAGGGCTGATCCCCACAAGCCTTGGCTTATTTGAACAGCCTCCTTACTCCCAACTTATATTATGACATTTGTCAGTATCATTTTCATGTTAACTCTCTGTATGATGATTTCTTATTGTGAGAGTGGAAATGAATGTTATATTGAATTGAATTGAATAAAATTTTGAGGTTTATTTTGGAATATAAAGTTGTCAAAACATAAGGGTGTTGGAACGAAAGGGTGTCGGAATATAAAACAGTCACTAAAGAGACATTCCACTCTGACTGAATTTATATTATTTTTTCCCCTCTCTTCAGATGACAACGAATCAGCTGGAAAAATCCTCTTCAAGAAACCTTTTAAAAGATCTTCAGAGGAGAGTGCAACATCCGATCTCAACGTGACATCCAATAAGAAAAAGAAACCCAAACGAGACAAGAAGAAAGGAGGCGAAAAAAGTGAAATGAAAGAAGTGAAGAACAAATCTTTGCTATCGTTTGGTGATGACGAGGAAGAAGAGACGATGGAAAAATTGGGAAATATTGTACCTTTTATCTAGAGGGGTTTATCACTGAATTGTCCTAAGCTTTTAAAACGATACCCTGCAACTTGTTCGCAAGGAGTCTTCAGTCTTGTTTGGTTTAATTTTAAAAACTTTAGAAATGGATATTTGAATACAAGATGGCATTAATATGGTCCCTCGATCCACTAAGCGAAAGCAGTAGTCCCGGCCAATTTCCTACCTTCCATCCAGGACATTTCTTCTTCAGATCTTAGAGGTCTCCAGAATTCCTTAAAAATCTACTCTGCAGTAATAGAATACTCAAGAAAAGTTCTCAAAAGAACATAGAGATGTACACATTTCAAACCATACCTTACCATTCAATGCCTAAAATCATTTAAACAACTTTTTTGTTTGGAAACTTACTTTTGTAAAACCCTACAATAATTGAATCTTACCTGTCCTTGAATAAATTTATCCTTAGCTTTTAAAAGGAGTTCATGCAACTACTGCCCCAGGGGTGGATTTCACAAAGGTAGTCCTAACTAATAGGACTAGTCCTAGGCAAGATTAGAGATAGGACCAGTCCTAAGTTAGGACCAGTAATTCATCCTAACTTAGGACTGGTCCTATCTCTTAGCATTGCCTAGGACTAGTCCTAAGTTAGGACTACCTTTGTGAAATCCACCCCAGGAGTCTTAGTCCCCAAAATGTTGCATCGATTTATGTATCAAAACTTGAAATTAACTCTGAAAATTATTGTTTGAATCATCACCAAAGTACTTCTCTGTTAGTAAAACTTATTTGTGGAGAAAAAATACTTATACAGTTACTTGTACCGTTTGGATTGTTGTCAAAAGATTTGCTTGAAAGTGCCGCCCCTATTGTGATCACAATGTACACGATGCATACTAAGTGTGCAACGAACAAGCAGTTTCCAATTTGCATGTTCTTCGTCACATGCACAGTTTTTGAAACAAATTTTTGTAAAACTCTTGAGTTGTTTCTGAAATGGTCAGTTAACCAACCATTTCAGACACAGTTAAATGTTTACAAAAATATCTGTAAAAGCAGAGGCTTTTTCAAAACTACATGTTTATTCTCAAAATTGAACACTACAAATTATGAGACAGGATCAAGGCAAATTAGGTTTGTACATTTTATATTCATAATTTATTATATTCACCTTTAAATTTACATTTGTTTTTTTCTTTAATAATAGAAGTATCTGCAGAAGCATTTTTTAACATTAAATAACGACATATTCACATTTATATCTATTTGGTGTTTCTTTTGTAGTTATACGTGTTTCACTTTAAAAGAAATTTATGAAGATACTGAGTAAGTCGTTATCAATTCTAGACGTCTGATCGCTACATCTCCCTCATCAAATGTTCCACTTTGATGCTCCAGTATGCTTTGTCTAAACCAACGTGCTGCATGCAATATCTGTGCAACGCATCTTAAAGTGCAGCAAGCCTTTCCAAAGTAGTTAAAAAGTTAATCACAACATACTGGAATGTGCATATATCTCAAGAGTCGGCATATTATTTAAAGGCAGTGGACACTATCGGTAATTACTAAAAATAATTATTCGCATAAAACCTTTCTTGGTGACAAGTAATGGGGAGAGGTTGGTGGTATAAAACATTGTGAGAAACCGCTCCCTCTGAAGTGCTATAGTTTTGGAGAAAGAAGTAATTTTCCACGAATTTGATTTCGAGACCTCAAGTTTGGAACTTGAGGTCTCGAAACCAACCATCTAAACGCACACAACTTCGTGTGACAAGGGTGTTTTCTTCTTTCATTATTATCTCGCAACTTTGATGACTGATTGATATGTTGAGATACACCAACTGTGAAGGCTAGTCTTTGACAATTACCAATAGTGTCCACTGCCTTTATGTGATATTTGCATAATCAAAATTTTTGAATCCTTTCTCTGCAGCTGACAACAAAGGAGACTTAATCCCAGTTTCATTTTGCGAGATGTGTATTATATTCTTCAAGCTGTTTTGTCAAAGAAATTTGCAGAGCGAAGAAAAACCTTGCTTAGTGAAAATATTCAATTTACATTGTTTGCAATGAAAGCCCAATTTCAGCAGGATACACTTTTAGGAAGTTTCTTTGCTAGGCAAAAAAAATGAGTAGGTCTTCAGTAGCCAAAAATGTCCCTCTGGCTTTTGATACTATGATGGAGGATGCTGCAGCTGTTTAAGATGCAGATTATATAAGGAGAAGAGTAAGACAACACAACGTTGACTATGAAGAAAGACAGAGACTCCGAAGGTTTCAGCGAAGTTTCTCTTTAGGGACAAGTTTCATGATCTGCTAAGCACACAAATTTGCTAAGCACAAACATTTCTAGCATAAAATTTTGTTTTAAAATTAAAGTTGTTTCCCACAATGTTTTATACTATTAATTACCAAACGTGTACCTTCTCTTTAACCTCCCAGTAAGTTCTACTGAAGCAAACGGAGAAAGGTGTGCGTGGTTTGAAAAAAAACTTGAAACATTCCATATCTGCTTAGTCACAACCATACATTTGCAACTAATCTTAGAAGAACACAATTTGACATCAAATGGATTGGTTGAGTTTTCTAATAAACAAAAATAGCAATTACTGTAAGATTAATCTGTTTACTATACAAAAAATGGATAAATGCATAAACATTGTATGAATCTGTTTAAAGTATTTACATTAACTATAATTAACACAAAATCTGAAAATATTGACTATTTTTTTAATAATAACTTTTGTCAATGTACCGGTAACCATCATATTCTAAAAAAGTTAAGTTTGTAATAAATATAGACAATCTATGAACCAGGTTTTGGGTGATTGGAGTAATAGATTTAGGGAATGAATTTTTAACAAACTTTGAGGGGAAAAGGAAAGCTGCATGCAAAGTACATGCATTCTAGGACTCAAATTTAGGGGGAAATGTTGAAGACAGGATTTGTAGTTCATAATGAGATGCTGAAAACTTTTGAACAACTGTCCGCTCAACTTGAAAACATTCATCAATGTTAAAATTGCATCGAGGTTAAAGGATATTATTTGGTTTTTACCCTTAACATGACGTGTGTAAGCACTGTATACTCAGTACATTCCCGAGTTTTGTGGTTCTGCTCTCACAAAGTATTTAGAGAATAATATGTGATTATGCTTCTACATTCTAACCTTTCTTAAAGAATAAAGCATGATTATATGTATTCCAAAAATAGAATACTGACTATGTGTTGTTTAAAGAAGACTTATCAAAAACAAATGCTGCTTCAATGGCCCAGTTTTATTTCCATTTTCTTATTAGGTGGAAAGATTACTGGTGGAAATGGAGGTATACTCAAAAATAGAGTTCAGGCTCCTCACAGTCACATTTACGAGTTTGGCCACAATAACTCTGAAAGTAAACATCGTTTTCACTAAAGTGTGTGTGTTTATTTGAATAACTTGAGGGGTCAGTCAACAGCTCTATTGGTTTGTAAGATAACTGGAGATAACAGGTGTGAGTTTCCAGACAAAAAGGATGTTTTCGTTCTTCATACTTCCGAAAGAAAATAATTTTCTTGTCTATATCTCCCTGATGAACAAACAATGAGAAGACAATAATAAAGAAACAGTGGAGAATTGTTTTTGAACAACTGTTATGGCGAAGTGGCTTGCTGCCTCGCAGCCTATATACCCATGATATACCGTACAGCCCTACTGGTTTGTAAGATAACTGAAGATAACAGTTGTGAGTTGCCAGACAAAAAGGAAGTTTTTTTTATAGCCTCGTTCTTTAACGGAGCTTTTCCGTAATAATTGCTAAGATTTCTGAAAATTCCACCTGAAAAAATTGCTCTGTTTTTGAGGGAAAAACTTTGAAATAATTTTGCAGCTGCGCGGTTGAATGAGGAATGAATTGTACGTTGTAGGGAAAAGGTTCAAAGGAAGGTTTAAAGGCAGTGGACACTATTGGTAGTTACTCAAAATAATTATCAGCATAAAACCTTACTTGGTAATGAGTAATGGGAAGAGGTTGATGGTATAAAACATTGTGAGAAACGGCTCCCTCTGAAGTGGCATAGTTTTCGCAAGAGAAGTAATTTTTCCTGAATTTGTTTTTCGAGACCTGCGATTTAGAATTAGAGGTCTCGAAATCAACCATCTAAACGCACACAACTTCATGTGACAAGGGGTTTTTTTCTTTCATTATTATCTCGCAACTTTGACAACCAATTAAGCTCAAATTTTCACAGGTTTGTTATTTTATGCATATGTTGAGATACACAAAGTGAGAAGACTGGTCTTTGACAATTACCAATAGTGTACAGGTCTTTAAAGACTGCCATCTGTTCTCATCTGCACTTGGTTTTAGACCGCGATTTAAAAGTTTGTTCAATGCCACAGCTTCCAGATGACTATGTAATCCATATCCAGGTGTCAGTTTTAGTGAGAAATAATTGTTATTTGGCATGTAGCTTGAGCTCAAGCTTGTAGTCCCAAATCCTACAAAATCAGAAAACTTCCTAAATGGAATTGAAGGATACGAAAGGGTTATGGTTTTATACAATAACAACCTTTACTCTATTGTTCAAAATACACCTTCTCTTTCTGAAACCCGCACTGACCTACAAACAAACCCAATGCTGAGAAATACATTTTTGCATGCAGCCTCTTAAAACACATGATTTATGCAACAAATGTTATTTAAAACTTATCAAGTTATAATATTTTTGCACTGACACGGCAATACATACTGCCATTCCTACATTTTATTTGCGTAATCGCCCAACTAACAGATGACCCTGTCCACATTGCTGTACAGTTCCATGGCCCAAATTTAAGGAGCTGCTTCAGCACAAATTGAGCAAAGTAGACAAAATTTGCAGACCAGAAGCCGATTTCACGAAACGCAAGGATTAATCCTATTTCTAGTTGGGACGAATTCCCGTCCTAACTTAGGATGGGTTCAATGCGTCCTAACGTCTTCATATATGGAACAGAACTCGTCCTAAGTCCTAAGATTAATCCTAAGTTAGGAAGAGTTTTGTGAAATCGACGGCAGGGACTAATTTCATAGAACTGCTGAGCATAAAAAGTTGCTAAGCACAACAAAATGATGCTTACCAGAATGGGTACCAGCTAAAATACCATATTACATGGACAAAATGTAACTGGTTAGTTGAGCTTAGCAGACCTTTTTAGCAATATTTGCTGCTAAAGAAAATAGACTCTATGAAATTGGGCCCAGATCAATGTTATTATTTGGTTTTACCACCCTTATCGATGTGTGGAAGCACTTTCTACTTACCCAAGTTTTGTGAGAAAAATTCACAGGCATATTACTCGGGAATAAGGTTACCAGAAAAAAATATCATTTTAGTCTGCTCATAAAGCATATTGATGAAAACGGGCCAAGTTGGGAATTGTTCCAACTATAACCTGGACAGGCTCGTCTTAATTTGGGCATACCACAATGTCGAGCAAAACATGGCAAAATTTCATAAAACTGCTTAAGCACAAGAAGTAGCCTAGCACAACAGAATCTTGCTTTTTATATGAGGTTACCAGCCATAATAACATATGTGTAATATCTTTAGATGGTATCTTGTTTATTTTTGCTGAGCAAAAATTTGTTCAGCAATATTTTCTGCTTAAGCAGCTCTATGAAATTGAGCCTTGGACCTTTAAATGAACATTAACCTGTTATCTTTCTACTTCACTTTTTTCACTGTCATCGTGTTGCTACTGATTTGCAACACTCCTGAACATCACTGGAACTGAATTCTCTCTATAAATTGAATCTGTTTGAAACTTCGTTTAATTTGTACAGTTATGTTTTTCATTATAATATTCTACAGTAGTTAATTATAGAAAATATCTGAAAGTCTTCCTCAAAATATTTAAATTGAAAAAAAAAAAAATTAAAAATAAAAGTTTTAAAATAACACCAACCAAAGAATACTGTGTGTACACTACGATACAGAAGCACCAACGATTGTCACTAGGCTAGGGGGTAGCCTCTGCTGCAACAAAAACCCCGACCTCTCACCTCCCGACCTCTTGGGGTCACCAGCGCCCTCTTGTGGTGACCTGGCAAGAACCTTTGTATTAGCCAGATTGTAGACTCCCGGGGCACTGAAGCAGGCATGGAGTGGAGCCTGGTGGGGTGCGTGAGGGGGTAGAATCAACTTCTGGGTGATGTGTCCGACCCAGGAGAAGGCGGTTGAGCTTGTTGATGTCGCCCTGAGTGGGTAGCTATCGGGCTGGGAGGCTGACCTCTCCGCCATTGCACTAGATTTACAAAAACATAAAGAAAATCTCAACAATCTCAATCTTCTCATTATACCAATTTGAAAAGATGGAACATTTATTAATAATATATACTGGTTTGGGGTTGAACAAAGACAAATTTACTAGAGCGGGTTTTGTTATGCATCTCACTCAATCATCTATCACGTCAAAGATTATGTTAAGAAAATAAAATAAGATGTTGCAAACTGCTAACCAACCAAAAGGACCTAGGGCATAAATGCATAAAATAGTAAATGGCCCTGGCAGAGTTTTTCAGAAAAGGCTAAAAATATAAAATAACAAAAATATATAAAGAGTAGGGTAGATGGCCTTAGCTTTCGATCCAAACCGGTTCTTCTTCAGAGGCATAAGTAAGTACAGACAAATACATATCCAAATAACAAAAATATACATATATTTTGTTGAAGCCTACGAGAAAGACTCTGCTAGGGTCATTAACTATGTTTTGCAAAGATTATGTCACTAACTCACCTTGTGTTGTCCTGGTCCGCTGTTTCTATGGCAACCTCTACAGCAGTACTGGTACAGTTGTATACGTTCAGAGACACTGGTAACGTGCAGATTCTGGGGAAGGGGAAAAACAAACATTAGAACAGTTCAAATAAAACACAGCATTTATAGGTTCAAATTACTGACAATATCGCTTCTCAGATTCAAATTTTGGGGCATAAAACCTGATTCCTTCTCCCATAACCACTTTACTTCGAAGTGAAATGTTTCTCAAAAATTCTTTACACTGTCCAAAGTTGCTGTAGGCTTCTAACCAAAAGTTTGTTATTGCCATTCAATTTAAGAGTGATCACCAAACAGATAGCTTCCCATTTAGACCATGCAAACAAAAAGGAATCAAATCAAAATGGCTACATTTGATGCAAATCTATGATTTGTTTTTTCTTGAGTGACTTGAGGAAGGGACTGACCTCTGCTTGGTAAAGTCATGCTCTTTGACCTCGCTGTACTGTAGGCTGTATTTCAGAAGTTGACCCATGACCTCTGCACTGGGTTCCTTCTTGGCCAGCTCCGTCTCAGGGTCTTTGATTATCTTTAGAGGGGTGACTTCTCGGGGCCTCTGTAGTTATCAGAAAAATCAGAGTCCGATTAAAAAAACAAGAATTAACAATCTTGCTTTTCTGGAAAATGACAATGAAAATGAAATTACAAGGCGCAGGAATAGGCTAGAGACATCAAATGTGTTTTTCAATTCATTCAGTCGATGCGCAGCATCGGTTGATGGCCCTCCAAACACGTTGGTCCTCCATTGCTGTTCGCAGCTCTTCCCGACGCAGTCCAGAGTCCCGGCACAAGGTGTCCACAAAGGTGGTTTATGGTCTGCCACGGGAACAGTGACCCTAAGAAGGGGCCCATAGTACCAGCCTGCTCTCAGTAGTCTACTCTTGGTAGTCCACCGTAGAGCTCCAGGTTTGTAACATGCCTCTCCCAAAGAATCTGTTTTATACAACGAAGCATTCTTGTATAGCAGCCGTCCAGTCTCTTCTCTAGACGACTGGTTAGTGTCCATGACTCACATCCGTACAGCAGTACTGATTCCACAGTGGCAGTGAAGAACTGCGTTTTTAGTTGAGACTTTAAAGAACTTAAGGAACTAGATGTTTGTTTGTGAAGCGCTAACGAGGATCAGCTGTAGCAAATAGCCTGTAACCCCAACTTCTTATGAAGTTTAGGGGCTCTAGATGATCATAGACCAGGACAAGTGACAGAGAGACAGAATGAATGAGGCAAGAAATGTAGCCAGGGGCTAAGCTATAAGGGCTTGATAAGTTAGCAGGCAAAATGTGTAAGAAATTCGCTTTCAAACAGGATGCAGTGAAGAAATTTTTGAACCATAAAACCATTCTCTTAAAGTTAAAACTGTATTTTCTACTTTATGTGATAATGAATTTATTTTAAAACTTTTTCTTATTGTAATTTGCAAGTGGAATGTATACTTAAATTTAGTAAAAGGTTGTTTTTCTCCGAAAAGAAAAGAATAAAAATATTTTTTTTTATCCAAATAAAGGATTGTTGGCATTGTTTTGACTTACCCTTGTAGTCTGCACAGTTGTTACTTCTTTGCCCATTGTTTCCATGGTAATGTGATGCTGCCCGACGAGTGTATGATGGAAGCCCTCCTCATCAACAACAAAAGCCTGCATGACAACAAGACAACAACTTTACAAACAAAGTAAACAACAATAAGTCTATTTGACAAAACAAACTTCAGCGAAATCTACTCCAATTGAACATCATGACCTAAAGAATTGTCTCTAAGATCAACGCATTTACCCAGTCAGTTTCCCTTGTACACTGTGATCCCTGGCTACAAGGCAGTCACAAATTGAATGGCTTCTGACTGGCACCCCGAACAACGATATTAACAAAATAAGGAGACTGCAATCCACCCTTGAGCTAGATGGCTCAGTTGGTGGGCACCAGTAGGTTAATCCAAAGTCATGGGTTCAAATCCTGTTCAAGTAAATTTTTCTTTGTTCGGTCCCCAAAAAAACAAAATGTCACAATACAAACCTACAATTCTCAATACAACTATTTAATAGTGAAACTCCTAAGTACGTCACATCTGCAGAAATCAAACCACTTTAAAAATGTACTAATTTATTTTGATATTTCAAGCTCAAACCATCATTAAATTTCTTCTTCCTATCAAGTTACCTTCCACAGTACGATGAGGGTCAACCCCGCCTTGACGCAATCCTCCAGAGCTGTTTTGGTGTCAGTTACCACGGTAACACTCGTCTCCTCTGTCGGGCTCATGGTGCTGGGAGTTGCCGTCTTGCTGGATGGGGTCAGCTCCAGGCTTCGCTTGCTGGGGTCAAAGGTCGAACGGAAGAAAAAGTCACGGCAAGGAGTTGCCGAGCTATCCACCTAAACAAAAGAAATTAACAAAGAATTGTTATTAATTACTATAGAAAGAAAACGCATATTGTTTTGAACTATCCACGCCCTCAGGGAGGTCATCAGTTTTATCATCAGTTTTTATCAACCCTCCAACTGCCAGTCTATTTGATATCAAAATCCATGCAAACATCTGATTTTGTAACTTACCCTTTGTTTCCCGAATGTAACACTCGTGAAGACCAGTTGTTCCTTACCAGGATTCTCTGTTAAACAAATACAAACAAATAGTCAGTTGAATGGTATGTTTATTGCAAGCTTTACTTGAATTTCATATTTACGCAGAACTTTCACAAAAACTCGTCACCACAACAGTTTCCCCCAGACTTTGTACACATATTTCCTTGGGGAGCATCCCAGCCTTTGGAATTCCCCAATGGGATCCTTTTGTTTTCCATTTTCTGCATTGTCCTTGGTCTCCATATACCTTTATCACAGTGCAGCCATCTTGAATTTCTCCAATTGATATCAATGTTACCAAACCGAGGCTGAAAGAACAAACTAGTCTGGTTCCTAACTGCAAGAAGATTATTAGCATGCATTATTGATATTCGATACGGGGACATGACCAAGATGGAGGCAGCATAATAAAGTCCTATAAGGTACCAAAAATATCACCATGGGTCAACCGAAATGTGATGGACAGGACCTACCAGTTGGATGCTGTCTGCACTTTGTAGCTTTGAAACACATCCTCTGGGATTCACCTCCACTTATCTTCGGCTCTGTGAAAAAAAAACACACATCAAATCATAACAAATTAAAAATCTGAAATTAAGGTTAATTTCATAAGCCTTTTTGAGGTATGGCTGACGTGATAGGAGTGTACTGTTTGGTTTGGGTGTATACACACAAATTTACCCAAACCTTATAGTGTTGTAGCATTGTGTCCACCATATCTCAACAAGGCATATAGAGCTCAGTTGAGCAGGGCCCTATTACTGAGTAGAAAACACTGCTTAGCAGGTTTCTTTGCTAGGCAAAATATGAGCAAGGTACCAGTCGAAATAGTGCAAACTTAATGGGATTAACGCTGGTTGCCTGTTTATGCTAAACAATATTTTTCTGTGCTTAGCAAAATTGTGTGCTTGTAATTTTTTTTTAAATTGGGCCTAGAAAATGTTGCTTAATGGAATTCTCTTGTCAGTAGATATTTGTGCAATACCATCAATGTAAAACATTCCTCACTTGTCATCTTGGCTAAATATTGGCTACAGTAACCAGCATGGCCAAGCAAAAACTGGTACAATGAAATTGGAATATGAATTGGGTTTTCTTTCTAATAAAAAGAAAAATCAACTAACAAAGAAAATAATATCTCACCTTTGGTTTGAGTGTTAGCGTCGAGACTGTCAAGAGCCCATGTATTGCTGACGCAAGACACCTGTCCAATGCTGAACTCAATTATATGAGAATCATGAACCTGGTGGCCAAAAACAAAAAAATTGCAAAGTGTGGGTTTCACCTCAAATAGTGTAGGCAAGGAATTGTGCCGAGCTAAGGGAACATTCCCACATAGGAGAATATACGCATTGGTATTTTGAACATTTAGTGGAACACTCTGGGGGCCCAATGGACTAGTAGACCATCAAGGGGGGGGGGTGGTCTAGTGGTCTAGTGAGGTGGTCCATGGTCTAGTGGTTAGACTGCATGACTTGCAATCACAAGGTTGTGGGTTACAATCCTACCAAGCTAATCACTGTTTTCACAATGCCTAGAATAAGCAGTGTCGTCTTGTTACTGAATCACAATTTCTTGATTTTGTGAAATTCATTCATAGACATAAAACCAATGTTTGTATGTAATGAGAGAGCTTGGCTGTTGCCAGCTTGGTGTCCATATCCCCTTGTGGGAGTTTGCCAAGTTTCCTTGATGGAAAGATTATCCAAACAAACAAACAAAAAACAAACAAACAAACAAACCATGAACGCTCCTACCATTCCCACTTTTAAGACACTCCCTAAATGCTGCACAGTGTAAACAGCGCCCTCTATCATTGTTTCCAAACATCGTACCTGATTCATGTTGTCAATGTCCAGATTGACGACCAAGCTGGTTCCCGTTGCCTCGGCGTCTCGTCTCTCGCCAGAGTGCGCCCTCAAGGCAGTCGCAGTCAAAGAAATAGAGTTACTAGAGTGTATCACAGCAGTGTGATGCAATGTTCTATGCCTGGAACGGTAAGCAAATCAAAACTGTAAGAATGCAAAAGGATTTGGGGATAGAAGTGGCAAATTTGTTGCTCTCTTTAGGACCAGCTGGAGAGGAGGGCCTCTAGACAGGATCCTTTGTTTCTTTGAGGCAATCCTTCAGGCTTCAGCTAGTTCTCTTTCCAACATGCAAATCAAACTGCAATTTTCGTTATCGCTGCAGTGTGACTTGGCCTTAAGAATGCAAAAGGATTTGGGGACAGAAGTGGCAAATTTTAAATTTATTGTTGCTCTCTTTTAGGACCAGCTGGAGAGGAGAGCCTTTAGACAGGAACTTAGTTTCTTTGAGGCAATTCGTCTGGTCCAGCTGGTTATCTTTCCTTGCAATCCTCTGGACCAGGGCCCAATTTCATAGAGATGCATTAAATCATGTTCAAACACTTTCTGCTAAGTAAAAATAAGCAGGATACCAGTCACAGATTGTACAAGTGACATGATATTTTATCTGGTAATCTTACCCTGGTAAGCATATTTTTATTATGCTTAGCTACTTTACGTGCTCAAGAAGCTCTATGGAATTTGGTCCTGTATGGTTGAGAGTTGAGGTTGCATGCTCCACAGATGAATGGTGGACAGTAAACATATTTATTTATATTAATTCTCCAGAAACAAGCCCTCACCTCATTTTGGCGTTTTCCTCTGAAGATTCGTAATAAAAAAGCATATTAATCTCATGTATTCCACTCTTATCGGGCCCTCTCACAAACATGGGTATTGATATACTGCCCTCTGGAGGCAGCATGCCTCCAGGCAGTGGGATCTCAGTCACATGCGATATATTACACTTATCAACAGTGCTCTCCACACAACCCCCCTCCCTACTGCCGGATAATTGAACAGTCCTATACACACTGGCTTTCGATTGGTTGGCAAAGTCTTTGCCCGTTTGGGATTGGTTGGTGGGAGTGTGGAACGCTCCAAAGGAAAACATTTCAGGGTGGTTGGATGACACAAGAAGTTTCTGGAGGGGGCTGAATCCCTTGTTGGTGAACTCCACGACTGAACTGCAGACTTCACCACATAGTAGAGTTGATGGGAAAGAGTTGAAGATAACCTGACGATGAGAAAGAAAGTAAGATCCCAAACTTTTACAAAAATGTCTTTGTTCTGAATATAAAGACGGAACAATATTCAAAAGCTTCCATGAAAAATACTGTTTCCAATGGGATCACTACATCTATTGTATATGAATAATGCAGGGGCAAAACAATTTTGAACAAATTAAAAGTATTTTAATAAGAAAGCTAGAAACTTTTAATTCAAGATCTCAAAAAAAAAAGCCGAACAAGTGCTAAGATGTACCACTTTTCTTCATATTAACAGTTTACACAAACCGGACAGTACATTCTCCTTAAATTATCAAAGTGTTCTTCCTTCCAAGTGTTCTTCCTTCGGGCTATGCACAGTAGCCATGGGTGGCATTATTGCAAGGAGTCAATACAACAGAGAGATTACTAATAGACCTTATGCACATGACGTCATTTCAGTAGGGCGCCCTCACCTAGAGGTCAAAAGGAGGTTGTTCATTGGCCAATCCTGTGCACCGCGCATACAAACCTGTGCGTTTTGATTGTTTCGTCAACGCTTTATCTCTAAGATGGCAGCTAGATGACGTCAATGCATAAGGTCTATAGACATAAAGATAGTTATAAAGAGCATGCTGAGTAATACATACTTCTAGGAGTGGCATGGGTGGTACAACCACAGGGTCCAGCCGGCGATCAGGCCCATACATCACGCTACATCGTTCAACTTTGGTGCCGTTAAGTCTCGGCCCCTGAATGTCCAGATCTTGCCCGCCCTGGACTGAGATGACACCGACGCCACGAGAAATGGACTTGGAATCCTTCTGGGGGCTGTCTGGGTTCTCACGGTTTCCGAAATCAGTGGGGGTGATCTCGTCCTTGGTGGTGAGTAACTGCTGAGCGGAGAGGCTGTAAGCGACACCGAGGATGTGGAGCTCTCCAGTCTGATGAGGTGTCACTGAGAGGTGTACCTGAGGGTGGGAGTCAGGAGGGGAGGTCAGAGAAAACTGAGCTAGAAAGAGACCATAACAATCAAAGGAGTTTACACCGTGTAAGTTTGCGATGTTAAGTACGGCCAATGATTTACCGTTTCAGAAAACTGTAAAATTCCGTTAAAAAAGAAGAAGTTTGTTTCAGACACAATAAACTGGTACGCGTTGGGTTGTGTATACAGGCATGTACAAATAGATTATGCAGTGGTACTTAAAGCTATATAAATTGCTTTCCGCGGAAGTAAATTAGCAAACATGGAATTGGCGCACCAAGCATGCGAAGCCAGCCAGTCTTAAACAGCTCCACCAACGTCTTTATCAACCTTATAAGCACCTCCTCAAGACAATCTCTCCACCAAAAGGAATAGCGAAACTCTCTAGGGTACTTATGAATGGTAATTAATTTCTTTTTTTAAAGAGGAACTGGACTCACCGGTTTGTATTCACTACCAGCGAGGACAATTTCATGAATCGACTCTGTGCTGACCACTTCATCCAACTGGTTGCGCTGAAAACAACAACACAATAAAAAAGACTGTAATAGATAAAATTTGCATTCTTTTCACTGAACTCGGGGAAAAATTAAGTATGCAATGCTTACACACATTGGTGTAGCGGTGAAACCAAATAATATACTATGATGACTTAGGCATATTTTGTGAAAACTTCATCTCAATTTCTGGCAAATGATTTTCATAAAATTTAAAGTTAATTTGTATTTATTAATTTTGGTTGTAAAGGTAAGGTTTCCCAGAAAAGCAAACTTAATCACTGTAGCTAGCCAATAACCAAATGGAGAGAAGACAAGGAAGGAAGTTTTAAGGCTATGTAACAAGCCTGTGCAAATTTGGGCTCAATTGGTCATCGAAGTTGCGAGAAAATGATGAAAGAAAAAAACACCCTTGCTTGGACGAATTTGTGTGCTTTCGGATAGGAATAAAAGACTTCTAGCTAGAAGTCTTTTATTATTTTAGTGAGAAACTACCTCTTTTTCAAAAACTACAATACTTCAGAGGGAGTCGTTTCCCACAATGTTTTATACTATAAACAGCTCTCCAATGCTCTTTACCAAGTCAATTTTAAAGTTAATTACCAAACGTGTACCTTCCTTTTAAGTTTGAGACGTCAGAGAAAAAAACCTAGAGAAATATTCCCAGGATAATCCATGCAATCAGGTAGGGACAGAAAACCTAATCCACATAGTGCCCCCGGAACAGGGGTCCTAGAGGTGAAAGGCAAAGGAAAGAAACCACACCGCCCACCCAATCGCCAAATACAAACTCAGAAGCTAATGTTACCCAAGGAATACATTCTACCAAAAATCATTATTTTGAGTACTTTGCATCGATTAAAAAACCATCAATAATCAGAATTGAAATTGAAAATACCTTTTCATTGAGGATATCCGCCTCGTTTGAAACCACAGCCGGCTGCTGTTCTGGGTTCTCTTTATTCACGTGCTCGTAGTCGACGGGGGTGAACTTCCATCTTAGCATCAGGTCTGATATCGTTAATGAAATCTTCAATGGGTTCTCTAACACTAACTCTACTGTCACTGCCTCTGTTGTGGCAAAACAAAATATTTTTGAATTTTCAATTCTCTCCCGGATTCATGATACAGAATAGACTTTCGGTATTAAAGAAACATGTTGCCTTGGATCGGTCGAATTGGTCTTTGAAAAGTGGTTGAAACCGTTTGATATGAAATGCAAATGGTTAGATAGATAGTTTAAAAGTAGAATATAATGATCCACACAAACGTGCCAAATTGTACTAAACTATTCTTTATATAACCCCCAAATTAACAGAAATTTACGATCAGTTTTCCTTTATAACTAGATCACAATCATGATACTGTTCACTCTACACCAGTTTTCAAAAAGTTGGGGCAATTTTTTCTGCAAGTTTAAACAAAATTGTTTCATCAGTGACATTTTGTGTCTCACCTCCAACCACCACCAGAGGGCTGACACTGTTGTCCGTCTTCCCATGTAACAGCTGAAGATTCGGCCGGTAACCGGCCGGTAGATTCCGTTGGCCGGTAGCCACCATGACAGCCATCTCCTCCAAGTCCTGCCATTCTTCACGCTCCGTGGGGTCAAATATGCGGTCAAAGGTCACAGAGGTTGCAAACATGTGGTTGTCTAGAATAAAGAATTGTTTTAAAAATTGTGTTAAATACCCTTTTCTTTTCTTTGCATGTTTGATACTTTCTTTCCGGTTTTTTTTCGAACGATACTGAAATTACAATTCAATTGGAATGGTCTTAATTGGATAAATGGTTTCAATTGAAACACAAGAATTAGTGACTGGTTTGAAACGAGGCTTACTGGTGAAAAGGACAAAATAGGTCACTGTAACTCAAACCCAAGATGCAGTCTAAGTCCAAAGCGTTCGGTGCAATTATCAAAGTCTTAAATGGTTTACCTGAGTTTGCGTTGAGTCCAAGTCTGAGTTATGAGTAAGTCAAGCACGCTGATTGTACAATAATTAGTTAAGTACGCCGATTGCACAATAGACGACACAAGAATCTAACTTTCTGGAAGTATGATTTGAAGTTTCTTGCTTACCTGGGAGTATTGTTTTCCTGGGGTTTGTCAGCAGAACCCTCGTTAATGGTTTGTTGATGATGGGTAGAGGGAGCTGAGAAAATGTGGTCTGCATGTTTCCCTCTTGAGATTGCATTGTCTTTAGTTGCTGCCACGCCCCAAAAAAGAAGTTAAAAATTGTTTTTACTAAGAAGAAATTGGGAGACGGAGAAATCTGCCGGAGGAGGACTTCATCCAACAATGGATGAATACAGGGGGATGATGATGATGACAATGATGATGAAGAAAATGGGAGAGACAAAACATCATTTGAAAAGTGTGATTGGTCCTACATTTCAAGTCAAGGTGTATTTTGGCAACCAGACAATTATCAAGCTTTGTGGCTGCTTGCTCCTGTTCTGTGATGTTTCACAACATATGGTCTATTTCTTGCCTCTTCAGTAAATAATAGCAATGAAAATCTATCAAGCCCAATCCGCCGCCTTTAAGAAACTCAAGGCCCTTCGCACAGAACTAAATCTATAATACGTAGCTCCATACCCTCAAATTTAATGCAAACAAAAACAAGAGCTTTACCTTGAAAACAGACAAGTAGTCTTTGAAGAAAGCGTTCTGTTGGTCTGGTGGCTGTTTGCTCTTGTAGGTTAGTAGATGCTTGAATGCAGTGGTGGCATTCTCCAACTGCTTCAGGTTGAATGACTGACGACCAATAGTGAAATTTATATGGTCCTAGAAGTGAGAAAAAAGTATGCATTCAAGTATTTGTAAAATGATGGTTTTAAAGAATCGCTATTGGCGTTAAGGAGAGTACAACGTGATGCAAGGAGCATGAACTACACCTATCGACAGAAAGGTGGCTTTGCGAGTTTTGAATAATGTATTGTACAATGACTTGTTTAGTCAAAAGGTAACGCGTAAACTTGAATTCCTCAAACAATGGAGACAGTTGCTATGTCAAATGGTTTAGGCAAGTTCTTGAATAGCAACCTCCAGAAAAGAAAACCCTGGTTCACCATCTCTTACCTAACATCACAAAAGCTTGCCTTGAATCATATCATAGCAACTGTCTCTATTAGTCTGGGGAATTCAAATGTAGCAGTAAGTAGTGATTAAGCAAGTCACTGTACCAGACATTATTCAAATCCAATTCGCAAATGGCTCATTGATTTATACCATGGACCAATAATCTTCAACTCTCCTATTAGAAGTCAATGTTACTAAAACGAGGTTGGTATGTACATTAGTCTGGTCCCCTTTTAGGTATGCTGACTATCAGTACCCATGTCTGTCATTGTAATTACAGAAACTTGACAATGGCGGTTGTAGCATACATACCTCTGCTAGTGTCCAACCTTTGCCCTTGTACACCTGTAAGGCTTGCCAGTAGGATCTCAATGCATGCTTTCGCTGTGAATAAGAATAAAATACCAAGTCATTTCTGATCGGATCCCAGGAAAAAAAAAACGAGCCAAGTTAAACCAACTGCTTATCTTGTTTTAAAAATACAATCAATCAACAATAACAAATACTTTTTTCAGTCGAATTACAAGCACATTAGTATCAAAAACTAAAGTGATAAGAAAATTGTCCACATAAATAATTTGGAAATAATCATTAACTATAGATGTAAAACTTGCTTCAAAGGTAAAGACTATTATTTGGCTTTTTTTCGTTCAGTTACTTTGACCAGGTTAGTTTACCTTTGGAGAAGGTGGCCGGTTAAACTACCCATTGGACTCCATTTAGTTACCACGGTGAAATTTCCAAGGGCTATTTGCACTGGACTAAAAATGGTCAAGTTACCCATGTGCAATGTTAGATTACCCCCAAAAGTCCATTGCGAACACGGCTTTAACGCTATACGCCTCATGCATGACGTCATAATTCTTACCCAAAATGAGGCCATAGGCGCACGTCCGCCATCGCTTGCAGTGGCTGCGCCTATGGCCTCGTTTTTGGTTAGAATTGTGACGTACTCATGGATAAATATTAAGAGAGGCGTATAGACAACCGAGCGAGCGCAGTGATAAGAGGATAAAGCCAGTTCTACTTCTGTCATTACATTTTTGTGAGTATACATTGCTCATCAAGGCCGTCATATATCGGTGTAGGGTAGAACAAAACAAAAGTTGTAATCATCAAAAAATATTTAATTTCTGACCTGTCCTGCCTTGCTGAATCGATGGCCAGCTAGGATCATATGGAATGCATACTTGCGGACCATCGGTTGACGCATATTGATGAAACAGTGGGCTGCCTGCTCCAGGAAGATGGCACTCCTTATATCAGAATCCTGCCAAGAAAAGCACCACCAATTAAATTAAGACAAAACTCAATCATTAGCTTCGATTTAAAATGCTGAAGCTATTTTTGGGGATGATTCAACAAAGCACAAAGATTTATGTTAAGACAAGTTGTCAGTATCACCATAGTGATTTGTATTTGAGTTGCTTAGCAATTAAGAGTATTACACAGCTTAAGATCAATCTTAGCTATTTGTAAAATCGGACCCATATTAGCAACATTTCGTTAACAAACATTATATCTTTGAATTCCACTGTTTCCTGTCAACCTGGTTTTATTTGAGATGCTACGAACATCCTCTTTTTCATCCAAAAGCTCAAAATCACAGAGATTGGTAACAATTCTGAGATTTGCAGCCAATCATAAAATATAAACTAGAACTTGGAGTGATGAATAAGACATTAAAAGTATAACAATGCTTTAATAACTTCAAATTTGAAACCATGTACCAGACAGAAACTTGACTTGGACTTAATTCAACTGACTTCACACTTGGGATTCGGCCGTCATATTTTATTACTTGAGACTAGACTTGACGCATTGACAATGATAATATTACCTCTCCCGTCATTCTAATGAATTCCATGGCTGCTTCTGCGTACATTCCTCTGGCTTTAAGGATCTCAGTGCTCATCAGGACTGCTCTAGTTGCAAACTGTGGTCTCCTAAAACAAACAAATATTGAAATCAATCAATCAATCAATTAATCAATCAGTCAATCAGGCGAAATTTATATAGCGCCAAAATCAACAACTTGTTTAAGAGCGCTCAGTATTATTGACCATGTAACCTGTGGTATGGCATGTATAAAAGAAAAAGCCAAAGATCTTAGACTTCCTGAAGGCATGATTTGTAAACAGAAGAACATATTAAGTCTACTATTTGATAAAGATTTCACTGCCTCTTTTATATCAACTTTTTATATATAGAATGGGGACAAATCTCAAAACTTGTTCTGCTGAAGGCATGATTTGTAAACAGAAGAACATATAAATTTTGTCATTGTATTTAAATATTTTTAGTATTTTTATGTATGTTGTTCCTTAGGTTCTTGACGTTAGGGCAAGGTGCTGGTTACCTCTCACCTCCAGTATTTTTTATTCATGGTTTGCTCCTGGTGGTTTGGTTTAGTTTAAATTGAATACCCTTCTTGTGGTTTTTAGACTGCATTTTCTATATTTAGTGTTGTTTTTAAAATACTGTATTTAAGTGGACAGCGCCTTGATGCCTGGCATAAGGCACTATATAAATACTCTAATATTTGATAAAGATTTCACTGCCTCTTTTATATCAACTTTTGATATAAAGAATGGGGACAAATCTCAAAACTTGTTCTGCTGTTACCCGTACTTTTATAACTCTTGAATTAATGTGAAATTTGTGTCCAATATTGCCAGAAAAGCCCTGTAATATACACGGTCACTAAAATTGTAAACAAAGGTTCCATAGCAGCATGTAAGACCCATGTCACACGAGGCAATTTACAGGCAGTCGGTTCAAGGCAATCTCCAAGAAGAGAATCCATTCACATTAGAATAATCACAAAATTTGTTGATGGATCGTAAGAAAATGTTTGAAAAAATACTCAAGTTCTACCACAGTGGTCATGTAGAATGCACTCGATTGGTTGCCTCAAAATTGCCTGCAAAAGTTTCCTCGTGTGATAAAGCCCTAGTGTTAAATGGTCTGAAACGATGCTCATTTCTGACACTGGTGTTTTGCTCATTCCCAATTTGAGCAAAACCCTTTGTTGGTCATATTTTTCTGTCTTATAAACCAATGACGCCTACTTACTTGCACGTGTTTAGGTACGTGGTTACTGCAGTCTCCATGTAGTGTGTGGGGTAAGCCTTCTGCATACTGCCAAGCATGAAAGCAGACACTGCGGCCATTTCCTATATCACAACAATGCAGGGAGAAAATATAAACGTCAGTTCACAAGTAACTTATTGAAGACCTCATGCATTGACATCATCCAGTCGCCATCTTAAAGGTACATGTAAATCGATGACGAAACAATCAAAATGCACAGATTTGTACATATATGGGCACACAGGTTTGGCCAATGAACAGCTGCTTTTTTTTAACTGTAGGTGAGGGCGCCCTACTGATATGACATCATGTGCATAAGGTTTATTATGCATTTGTAGACAGATCTATAAAGGCACTGTATATCATGTTGATGGTCTGTACAACATGCGCCTCTCTACATCACCAATAACAAAGCAGCATCACCAATAACACACCAATAACACACCAAGCACACCAAAAGTTCATGCACAAAAAGATCTTATAATAAGTTGTTCCGCTCATAACCCAAGTCTGTCTTAGTAAGTCCATCGACTTTTACTAGTATTTATAAGGCCAGAGCTTTTGAAGTAGCAGCAGCAGAATTGCAGAATAGTCTTCCCGACAACAAAAAACAAGAACAAACAATGAATTTACTGAAGACAAATTTAAAAACACATTACTTTTTACAAATGCCTTCAGTATTGCCTACTTGCCTGACAGAGGAGTTGGACCAAAATGACCAATTAGTATGAACATTAGAAGAACCACTCACCAGTGCCCCAGCGTAGTGAGCCCATGCCTGGTCATTACCAAAGTCTCTCTTTGCAGTATGGTATGAGGTATAAGCAAGCTCGTAGAGCTGGACCAAGAAGGCCAGGTCGGCTAGACGTCTCATCTGTAGCTCAGGAGACTCTCTCAAGTACCTGGGGGAAAAAGTGAAACCAGAAATGGGTTTTATAAACCATCATATTTAATCGCTATCGATATCGCTCAGGACAAAAACAAGTCACTCCGAGAATTATATCCATTTCTCTCACCAATCTGTAATTTTCTACCATCAAACTACTACCTCTGTAAAAACAAATCTATCTTCACATTTCAAAAGAAGTTGTTGAAAACTTTATAAAAATGGCAGAGGAAAAAACACACAAAATTACAGAGATAGGATGTGTCCAAATTGACGGCTACTGCTATGGCTAGATCGTTGCGTCATTGTGTGCTGAAGTAAAGGACCACTATAGCAACACTCTTAGCGACAGTCACAGCCATAACTGTTGCAGCCAAATCAAACACAGCCTTACTTCTCAAGGTTGCTCTTCCAAAGAGGGAAAGACGTTCTCTACACAGAATTGTTCATCGAAATAAACATATATATTTTATTATCAATCAGCAAAAAGACAAGTATTGACCTTTGACCTTGACTGGTACCCTGTACTTACTTTCCACCCATATCGAGTCCAGTGACGGCAGCCTTCTCAGCCTGTTTACCACCGAACCACTTCTTGGTCGCACTGAACATGAACCGGTGAAGTCCTTTCCTTGCGGCGAGCTGAAGATTTGACAAAGTGAGTTTTAGTAAATGCTTCTTTATAAATGTTACCAGCACAGTTGTTGGCATATGGTACATCTGTCATTTTGTAGCCATGTTCTGTTGTATGTGAAAGGTTTTTAAATGGTGGCTGGAGGCTCAGGAAACACTACTGTACTGAAATCTCCCTTTTTGTTCCATCATGGTTACCCACATCGCATCAAAAATACGACAGGGGTGATTTTCAATTAGTCCAGGACAACCAGCGGATAAATACTGTTAATTCACCTTGTTTGAAATTGGGTAAGGGGAAAAAAATTAGAGAAGTTCACAGTACCTGGGGTTACTTTTGTTTTAAAATCGCAGAGACTTAGATCGCTATCTACTAGAAAACCAGCATTCAAAAACATGCAACCAAACCAAGGCTGGAAGGAGAAATAGTCTGGCTTCGTTTTTGTACAATGAATATTAGCATCCATTACTGTTATTGGATACAGGGAATGTGACCAAGATGGGGCCATCACAATGAAGGTCTATGGAGTGGAGGATTTTTGAGGTTTTTTACAGGGTCTCTAGCCGAAGACACAAGGAAGTTTTTAGGAGTAGAGTATTTTGGAGGATTTGAGAGTAGTTCTAGCCAAAGACACGAGGGGGTTCGTAGGGTAAGTGGGTGTCAGTATTCCTTTCATCGGCTTTGTTTTTAACAGTGGATATTTTCCGGGACTAACCTGATCGCTAAGAATCCTGATCATTCTCTCAATGTACGGCAACAAGCCTCGCACGGAAAACTCGTGAATGAAATTTCGCAGCCGGTCGTGATCGCTCAACGTCAAGCATGCCCCATGAAACTTTGACCTCTTGGAGGTAGGCTGCATACCGCCCTCACTGTTCAGGATCTTGTTGTTGGTAAGTAGCGGAGCGTCAGCACTGTTGAAGGAATCCAGTTCTTCCCGAGATCGTTTCGTCTCTATGGATTGATCCAGAGGGTGGGCGATGACTTCATTGAGGGAGTTCCCCTGAGTTGGTATGATGACATCATCGGGTGAAGGGTCATTAGGGCCATCTGTGAACCAGTACAATGCTATGTTAATCTTAAACAGAATTAATATCATATGAATTTTTTGTTTTGGTTTTTACCTATATACACCGATTCTTTTAGCACTGTATACTCATAACTTACCTGCGATCTACAATAAAAATCACAGGCATATTTATCGGGTGGGATAAATATCAATTAATCTTGCAATGACATAACACATAACCAGGGCAATTTCAAATAGGCTGGTTACTCGACTATTGATATAGGACATTTTTTCAACAGTATCCTAGTATTGTTAAAGTATCAGCTCATCAAGTTCCAGGCTGTAGGAAGTCCAGGCTTTGTGGCTCTTTGAGCTGTGTACAAATTGTGCCTGCAGGAAGTCAAGGCTTTGTGGCTCTTTGAGCTGTGTACAAATTGTGCCTGCAGAAAGTCAAGGCTCTGTGGCTGTGTGAGCTGTGTACAATTTACGCCTGCAGGAAGTCAAGGCTCTGTGAGCTGTGTACAATTTGTGCCTGCATGAGGTCCGGGCTCTGTGGCACTTTTGTTAAGAATGTGCTTTCATAAATTATATTGTTTAAACCAGCCTTTAATACAACACTCATCAACAAGTAACATTAATTGATTTACCATCTGTGCTGTCCGGTGTTAATAAGCTCGTGTCTGAAGGATTTGTGACTTCCAGGTTTTCCGGCCCGGACTCCATCACTCTGTCCGGGAATCCCTCGTCATCAGTCGGCTGAGTTATGTCTGAATCCAATGTGTCCTGTCAGGATGGAACAAACACTCATGAATATTCAACAGTTGCAGTTATGCAAATCATATCCTGTCAGGGACTAACGAACACTCATAAATATTCAACAGTTGCAGTCATGCAAATGATGTACTGTGAAGGACTAAAAAGCACTCATGAATATTCAACAGTTGCAGTCATGCAAATCATGTCCTAACAGGGACTAACAAACACTCAACATAGTCAAAGTTCAGGCGACCCTGACAAACAAAATTCACCACCCTGGCAAAAATTGACACAGTATGGACGAAATCTACTTCACAGATTTTGACAGTCGATTATGACGTCACACAGACGGTCACCAATCCAATGACGTCAACCCAACCTCCCAACAAAAACAGTCTGCGGAGAACACTGGTTTATGCTCAGTTTTGCTTAGCAGAAATGCATGTATGGCCCAATTTCATAAAGCCTGTAAGCACAAAAACTTGCTAAGCACAGAATAGTATTACTTAGCAGAAACAGGTTACCAGCCCACATTACATTAAGTTAGCATTGTTGTGGCTGGTGCCTGACCCAATTTTTGTTTAGGGAATAAGTTTGTTAGGCATTATTTTCTGCTTAACAGCTTTGTGACATTGGGCTCTGGTCATTACTTACCAACTGCTCTGAACTCTTATTGACATATTGGCTCCAGGGGTCCGGCATGTTACTGCTCCCCTCACTATTTAATATGGTGGTTTCAGCGGCGTTGAGGGAACGTGAGTTGATCCTAAGAAGGTGGCAGGTATGAGGGCTATAGGTGGTCTTCATGCTCTGGTAAACAGCCTCAGCCCTGGAAAGGCGGGAAAATAATCAAAAGGAAGTAGATGGTCATGGCTATTGCATGTAAATTGATGCAACCGAACCACATTTGGCACTTGAAATGGGGCATTGTGTACCCTACATCGTGTCTTCATTGTGGAATCTTAGAAACTCTTTCGAGGATTTATTTATTTATTTATTTATTTTTTTTTTTTTTGGGGGGGGGGGTACTTCAGTGAAGATAAATAAATAGTGTCTTAAAGTATGAGAACATTCGGGGGGGATACCCTCTACCCTTTCTCAGGCATGGTGTATTAAACAGTAGCTAGATGAAAGAATAGTCACTTATCTCGACAGGTAATGAGCAATGTAATCATTTGTGTATTCGGGGGAACAAAACAAGGGCGATTGTGATACCATGGTAACAGATTGTGAATTTTCATTGGTCAAGAAACAATCACAAAAGAGGAACATGTTTCAGGGATGAACATGAGTGATGTGCTCCACTCAGGCGATACAAAATTTTATATTATTAGGAAAAGGAGGAATATGTTTTAGTAAACTATTCCAAGATGCATTAATTAAGAGCTGGCGAACCTTTGCATTTTAATCTGCTAACACCAAAAAGCAAACACCCCTAAAAAATACTCACTTTTCCTCTTCACCATCCGTGTTGTCATGCAACAGTACATAGTACTTGAAGATGTTCGGGACCAACCATTTTGGATAGGGGGATTTGGAGGTGTGCTGCAGAAAATGCTGCTGCTGGCTCAGCTTGGCAAACTGATCCATCGGGTCGGCGTGGGACGTTGATACTACATGCATACCTAGCGCCAACAAGGATTGTGCTAAGGAAAACTACTGGTGAACAGTATCATTTTGCATTTTATCATTTTGCATAGTTTTAAGTAAAAGTTAAAATGATAAAAAAATTGTCATTTTGTTTTTACACATTCGATGTGGTTTTTAAGTCACCATATCTCTTTAAAAAGTCAGAAATGCAGTGTTTTTTTTATGCATTTACCACATGTTATCAGATTGCAGGCTGGCATAGTTTATATACATTGTATCATTCAAAAGCACAGTGGTGATATTGAAGGGTCGGGCAGTAGGAGGGTTGACTGTAAACTGTGTAGATGCATTCACCACATGATAAAATATTGCAGGCTGGCATAGTTTATAATATCATTCAAAAGCACAGTGGATGATATTGACTGGTCTGCCAGTAGGAGGGTTGACTGTGTACTGTGTAGATGCATTCACCACATGGTATCATATTGTAGGCTGGCATAGGACACCTATCATTAAAAACCAGTGGATGCTATTAAATGGGCAGACAGTAGGAGGGTTGACTTTGTAGATGTATTCACATTATGATATCAGAGTACATGCAGGCACAGTGCATCTATCATTAAAAACCAGAAGATAATATTAAATGGTCAGACAGTAGGAGGGTTGACCTTTTAGATGCATTCACATCATGAAATCAGTTTGCAGGATGACGTCTATTCTATTACTCAACACAGATGATACAGAATGGTCAGAAAGTAATGTACAAAAGATTGAATTTATACTTTTGTAGATTGTTTTAAAAAGGATACATGCAACGTAGTGTTGTATAAACTCATGATCTGATGGTGTCAACAGCTGAAGGAAGACATCACGGTAAGTTTCATACCAAGCCGTGGATGCTGCAATTTAATCAAGAAAATAAATTCAAAAAAATTATGTATTGAGAAACTTTTAGTGACGGGGAAAGCCTACCAAGAATTGTTATCTATGGCATTGTGCAATTTAGATCAAAAATTGCAAAATATGTACAAGAAAAAACAAATACTGGAATCATACAAAACTTGAGAGAAAACCCTTTAGTTTGTACACAAACCTGCTGACAAAAAAAGTCTGTAAGTAGAAATTTTAGGAGGTGTTTTAAACTGATTGCATTCTAATTTTTAGAGAAGTTTATGAGTTGTAAATACATATTGCAAGAAGATTTTAGGAACAGTTTTCTCAGCTGTAGAGAAGTAGTTTAATGGGCGTGGGTTTTGTTTTACAAGGGACACATAAAATGTCTGCATTACAGGGATGAGATTAAACAACACACAAATGTGAACATTCCTGACAAAATTGTGTAACTTTTTAACAATTTTCCAGCTAAACGATTTTCTTTTCTTTTTCTAGCTTTGTTTTTGTACATAGCTTTGGGGCTGTTCTGCAGCAATACTGCGTTTCTTCTTCTTATTATTATTATGATTATTACTTTTCCTTCCCTTAATCCCTTTCCCCTCTTTTTTCTATGAATGGATGTGTATTTGTTTGTACTTGTTTATGCCTCTGAAGAAGGTCTGGTTTGGATCGGAAACTAGGCCATCTACCCTACTCATTATGATTATTATTATGATATAAATTTACATCCAATCTGCAGGTCATAGGAACCAACAGTGATGACGTTGCCACGGTTTCCGTTGACAGGCGGTGGTTGACATCGGTTGACACTCTCTTGTAGCATCTTCCTCATCAGCATCGGAGCCTGGGGTTGATGATTCATCTCGTTCAGGATGAGGCGGAGGTTGCGAACAGTGTGTATCTGTCCTGATGGGTCTCTTATATGAGCTTTAGAAAAAGAAATAGTCACAATTTAACAACATTTAAGGTGATACAATCATTATAGACAGAGTCATTGTAATAAATCACTTGCCTTTATTCATGAGTTATGTATTCGAAAGCACTTTCATTCATAACTTTATATAATATAGTGTGGTGCCAACATGTACAAGAACTCTTAGATCAAATTTGTTATAACAGAGAACAAAAAATATGGTGGTAGTCATGGATAACTTTCCGTATCCTGCCACCACTTTTTCACAAATTTTTTACAAGAAGGGATATTTCATTTGAGGTAAATTAGATAATATATTATTTGGATAACTTTCCGTATGGCGCCACCACTTCATCTCATTGAGGTAAATTAGATACTATATTATTTTGGATAACTTTCCGTATGGCGCCACCACTTTTTCACTCATTTTTACAAAAAGGGATATATCAATCAGGTATTTTATTTCGAATGAAAAAGTGGTGGCGCCATACGGAAACTTTTCCATTATTTCATATCGAATGAAAAAGTGGTGGCGTGATACTGAAACTTTTCCGTAATCACACTCATGATCATTCAAGAAGGTTTTGGCAGGATACAGAATTTTTTTCTGATGATAACCCCCTACTCCTAGAACTATTTCGGTTTCGTCCGGCTATCGTCTCCCGTAACGGGAGACGATAGCCGGACGAAACCGAAATAGTTCTAGGAGTAATAACCCCCCACCCCCAAATATCAGCGACCACACACACAAAACAGTCACCGTAATCAAAATAATAACAACTGAAAAACTCCTCATTATTTTATTCGTGTCATTCTTCAGATTTTGCCTGAGCTGAGCAGAAAGACTGGTTGCCTTCTTAATAGGTTAGATTAAAGAACAGAACCACATAAAAACAAACGGCTTCTTTAGCTTACCCTCGTTCGTTAAACAGCTAAATGGGCGTAACATTTCAACAACAGAAAGATTGTTTTTCTGTGCCAAAACCTCCGCGTCGTGGCTGCACAACACAGCCACCGTCGGTCCGAAGGCATTCTGCACAAACTCCTGCGCGCTCTGCGTGCACTGCGCCATTGCTCCTAAATAATAGAACTCCAAATTATATCCTTTTAGTAATTGTTCAGCCCTTTCGTGAGTTTAAATTTCGGTCAGAACACGGGGCACTTTGAAAGTAGAACATTGAAAATACGTAACGGGAGTTGTTCTTGTTTTAGGTGTCCGCCATCTTCCTCCATACGCCACTCAGTTCTGCGGACTGCATTGTGGGAAAATCAGCCTCGTCACCAAAACACTCTTGACCCCACATATTCTTCACGCACTCAGAATTAATACGAGTTTTTAGTAGCAAAAAGCGCTCAAGTCAGTGTTGATTTTGTGGACAAAACACCTGTTTTCGATGAGTGGTTTTCAAAGGACAAAAATGGGAATAAAACAGTTTTAAACCATCACCATTCACCTAAAACAAAACATCATTGTTTCATATATGTCTAACTGAGTTCAAGCTAGGAATTATTAGTGTTTCCATCAAACTTTGTGTATGCGCGCCGTAGAAAGCAGTTACTTTCCCCCGGCGACCCAAAAACTCTGGGAGCGCGGGATGTGTTTTTCCCCTTTTAAAGGGGGGGGGGGGGGGGCGCGCAATGTATGCTCACACGAACATCCTTGGGTTGTTTCCTTTTCAAAGCCATTTAATCAAAGTTCTATACAGTATTGGTAATTACACTTACTACGTCCATACTTTTTCTAAAAGATGATGGGGCGCACTTACCGCGGTACAATTTTGGGGCACCACGCCCCTTTTCTTAGTGAGAATTTACTATAGAGAGACATCAAGGAGGGTTGAAATGGGGGGCGAGACAAACTTTTAAAACTGTGACTTTTGCAAAATAAGCTACTAATAACAAATATACTTGTGGACCATTAATATTTCACATTATAGTGTTCTTGTGAAGATGCATAATATGCATAATATGCAAAATTTATATTTAAAAAAGGGATGTGTGTGCGTGCACAAAAAATTGTACAACAATCACTTCGGCTAGGCTGCGCCTTTTAAATCCAAAGAGCACTCCAAGATCATTGTTCTCAGTAGGACAAAAACATTGTGATACTTTCTTATCCAATCATTTTACTAAATGCTAATTTATTGAAATTGTTTGTCTCCCCATCCTTCTCCTTTTCCGACTTTGTTGAAATTTTACACATTTGTCTGAGATCATCTGTAACTATAGCTGTAATTTTAACGGTTGTATTGTAACGTTACTGATCGTTTGTAATGTGTTTGCATACAGTTCTTTGTCAAAGTCATTATAATTTCCACAATGAGTTTTTAATAAAGTGTTATCTATCTATCTATCTATCTAACTGATAGCTTCTTTTTTTACAATTTGTGGAGAATGTCAAATCGAAGCAAAAAATTATAGATCAGCAATGTGTTACAAAAGTATAATTTTATTTCAACAACGAATACACTTCAATTCATTAAAACAATTAATAACGTTTAGTACTAACGTTAGGCTTATTTCCCACTAGATTCACCATTCCCTCATCCCCTATGCCAATTATACAACTAACATGACACTAGCAATGAGTAGCATATTCACTGGCAAGTTTGAATCATTGCTTTTGATTGGTCACATCACGTTATTATTTTTATTTATTTCATCAGTGATCCTTGCTTGGATCTTAAAATTCAAGTATTGGTACATTATTTAACATTACGTTGACATAATTATGGTAAGGCTAATGAAATGCATCCCAGTATCAATATTTAATTAATAATAATTTTAAAGTAAGTTCTAAGCATTAGGTTCAGATTTAGCTGTGCTGTTGAATGGTTGTAAAATAAAGAACATTACTTTAAATTTCAATCAGCTCAGCAGTTCCCCCCGCCACCTAATTTCAACATTAAGTTAAACCTTTTGAGAGAGCATAATATTGCTTTTTGTTGAAATATTTAAAAACATTCAAAACATTTGAATGAGGTACCGGTATGCAAACTAATAACAGTTGTCTGTAAGTTGTAGTAAACCTGAGTACACGTATCACTGTTACTAAGTTAGACGAAAACACAACCTTTAAAGTAGTAATAAAGGATTTAAATAGAAGATATACATTTGGTAATCACGCTTTAAAAATAATGGCAATAAAAACTTACTTGGAGTGGACATCAGCTTTCGATATTATAATAGCATTTTGAGAATCATTTCACTTTGAGGTAATGTTATGTAATAAGATATTAGTTTTTACTCCCCCCAAATTTGAAACTGAGAAACATTACTGTCAGATGAATTTCTCAGATTGTGTATTCCAATTACAGATTATTCTTCCTGCATTAACATAACCGCTCCGTTTTTCAGCGATATCTCAAAAACTCAACCAGGAATTCAAATTAATTTTTCACAGGTTGGTTTGTTTGTACTGGATTAAAGCCATTGGACCCTTTTGGGAAACAGTATTGTTCAAGGCCCACACTTCGTGTATCACAACTTCTATATCAAATAACAAACCTGTGAAAATTTAGGCTCAATCAGTCATCAGAGTCGGGAGAAAATATCGGGCAAACCCACCCTTGTATCCGCGCGTTTCGCCGTGTCACATGACATGTGTTTAAAATTAATCCGTAATTCTCGATTATCGAGAATTGATATTGTCTTACTGTTTTCTCAAAAAGAAAAGCATTTCATGGAATAATATTTCAAGAAAAGTCTTTCACCACTACCTTCTGTATCCCCTGTAAGTTATTTGTAAATCTGTGAACTTTTTCTTTTTTTCTGTACCGAAAAGGTCCAATGGCTTTAAAAAAAATCAACTGTAAACAAACCCCAGAGGTACACTTTGCCTTTAAAATAATAATGAAGGATTTAACTTGTAAAGCCTGAGACTATTAAAGACACTGGACACTATTGGTAATTGTCAAAGACTAGTCTTCACAGTTGGTGTATCTCAACATATGCATAAAATAACAAACCTGTAAGTTGTATGATCACATGAAGTTGTGTGCTTTCAGATGCTTGATTACGAGACCCCAAATTCTAAATCTGAGATCTCGAAATCAAATTCGTGGAAAACTACTTCTTTCTCGAAAACTGTTTCTCACAATGTTTTATACTATCAACCTCTCCCCATTACTCGTAATCAAGAAAGGTTTATGATGATAATTATTTTGAGTAATTACCAATAGTGTCCACTGCATTTACAATAGGATTAAAGTTTAGCAGTCCCTTTACCCTGTCTGATATCCCGCATGGATTCACCCTGTAGTCACAAATCATCATACTTGAAAGTGCCAACTTGATAACCTTTGGCAAATTCTCGCAGAATTTCTTTGCTAGTGACGATTGGCTTGATGGCTGGGTGAGCCTCCATACGTCTGCAGTAAGAATCAAGCTCAGGGAACTTTTGCTTGATGAGATTGGTGAGCGCATCCGCGATGACAAAGCGCTCGTTAAATGGCCAGATATTGAGGTCTACCATAGCTGGCTGTTGACCTGACAGAAAGGAACATAAATAACACAATAAGAACCGAGAAGTACAGTTTTACAATCATATAGACGACTTTAGCTCAATACTTGGGCCAATTTCCTCAAAGTTGCTTTGCAGGGAGTCTGTTTGGGAACTGAAGTGATATGTGTCAAGGAAATAAATAAGGTGATATAAAGTAGTCCCATATCACAACATCCCCCTCTTTTGAAAGAAAATAACTTGAGCAAAAAAAAAGTTTGCGTTTATGTTAGTCCATTGTGTTTTTATTTGTCTAGGCATGTCTACCGCAAGCTTGGCTTTTCAGGTTATGCCCCATTTCAAGTTTTCCTCATTACTGTTACATTTTCCCCATAGAAGTGCCCCTTATCAGAGGAAGATCGCTGTGCGTCTTCTACGAGCGAAATTCAAGGCTTAACACTCAGAGAGATTTTGCCTGGAAAGCATTTTCGACTGAAAACATCATTTCCTGTTGAAACTCCAGGTACCTTTAAGGAATTGTACATCTTGTAATGGGAGCTACTTACCCCCAAGGAATGGAGTGCCTCTTTTTTTCAGTTCTGCCTCAAAGATTTCAAGACCAGCCATAAGTTTCTCCTCTGCCTCCTTGTCTTGACAATCCGACTTCGCAAACTTGTAGAAATGTGGTATCACCTTGATGAAAAAAAAAGACGACGGAATTTAAGAAAAAGGAGTATATATTTTAAATTCTACACTATTTGAAACTCTAAATTAATGTAACTAAAAAAAGTAGATATTTCTATGATGTCCAAACTTAGTGTTAGCCTGAGGGGTGTCTGGGTGTCTTTTGGACACCCTGATTTAAATGATTTAAAGTAGACACCCTGAGATATCTGGTATTATGTTAAGAGTATTGTAAGTGATCAATTTGGACACCCAATATTTTCGTTTCCAGCAAATTGGACACACTTTTACCAATAACCATGTCAAAAGAAAGAGAAAATATTACAAAAAATTGTACAAATATCTTTGTCAGCAACATAGATTAATACCTTGGATGAGTACTCTTCCATGAAGATTTTATCCTCCGCCTTTGCATATGGGTCTTTAGGGTAGAGAGGTGGGTCAGGGTAAAGGTCATCCAAGAGGTCATTGATGATGCCGGACTCAATGAAGACCTTCCCGTTGATTTCAAGCACCGGTACTTTCCCATTTGGGTTCCTCTCAAGCAGAAATTCTGGTTTCTTCGATAGGTTACAGTTCACTTCCTCAAAACTAGAAGAAAAAAACATGTTAAGTCATAAATATTATAATTCATGATTTTCTTTAGAGACAATAGTGGGCGAAAGCAGCTTGTACCAAAATGCCTTAAATGCCCTCTGTTTAGCAGAGTTGAACACACCCAAGGGAAGTACAAGTAACTGGGGCAGTGCACTCCTTCAATTTTGTAAATAAATTTTCAGTTGTCGTACCCCCAAAGATTACAAGTTTTCTTTTTAAAGGTACAGCGCCCCAGTTACTAGGTCTAGCAGAAAGACACACTCCGCCTCATTTAAACCTACCTGAGTCCTTTGATTGAGAGAACCAAGCGACTGCGTTGTGCATATGGGCAGTAACGCATGCTAAAGAGATGCATAGCTCCTTCTGTCAGTGGTGGCAAAGAGTCACCTATAAGTAGTGAATGAAATAGTGAAATAAATCTTTAATTGATGCAGACGAAAAACACCCCTGGCACCCGCATTATAAAATAGGGTTCATTCCGCTGAATACCACTTGTCGACCCTAGCGAAACCAAACTCATAGTTCTACAGGGAAATGCTAGGCTGTTGAGCCTGACCTGTGGTAAGCTGCGAGTGCCAAGCGTGAAAGTTTGCACAAGACCATGCGAATACGAAGCCTCCTTTTCCATCTTTTTTTTTTTTTTTGGGGGGGAGGGGGCATTCTACATGTTTTTTATCTTTGTGCTATTATTCCTTTGACCTCAATTATATTTGTAGTATAAAATTAAACAATTATTTGTCAAATTTTGGTGTGTTTTGGGGTTTTTTGTTTTTTTTGGTGGGGGGTCCACCCAATTGTTTCAATACAGGACATCTGTTAATGAAACAGGGATAAATTAATTAGTTTAACCAAAAATTAAATCCACGATCTTACCCACCCAAGGCAGCATCCACCTTCAGTGAAAGATGAGAAAGGCTTCACCTCACCTGCCCACCCTGTTCGGATAATCTTCCGCACGTCGCCATCAAAGCTATCGCCATATATCTATGAATGCTGGTCATCTCGCCACCTGACAAGCTTGCCACCAACAAAGTCGCCCCCTGCAAAGACGCCCCCTACCCGGCTCGCCCTGGGTTGAAACAAAGTCGCCCACTGGCAATGTCGCCCCAAACAATGTCGCCCCCTAGAAAAGTCGCCCCCTGACAATGTCGCCCCCAGCCAATGTCGCCCCCTAGCAAAGTCGCCCCCAGATGTTGTTCAGAAAATAATTACGGCTACAATAATTGTGGTAAAAAATATAGTTAAAACATTTTCAGAAAAAAATTCCGTATGAAGTAATGTGCTTGTGGAAGGTCTAACCCTCACCCTAACCATAACCCTAACCCTAACTTGCCTAACCCTTAACTATTTTCTGGGGGCGACTTTGCTAGGGGGCGACATTGGCTGGTGGCGACATTGTCAGGGGGGCGACTTTGCTAGAGGCGACATTGTTTGGGGGCGACATTGTCAGGGGGCGACTTTGTAACAACTCGGGGCGAGCAGGTTAGAGGGCGACTTTGCAGGGGGCGACTTTGTTGGTGCATAGAGGAAGTTGGTGGCGAGCTTGCTAGGTGGTGAGATGAATACCGGACACTTCGGCACCTTGCAAACTCGGCACCAGCAAACTCGGCACCTCTCAAACTCGGCACCCACAACCTCGGCACCTTGCAAACTCGGCACCCACAAACTCAGCACAAGTTTGCTGGTGCCGAGTTTGCAAGGTGCCGAAGTGTCCGGTACCCGGTGAGATGACCAGCCCCCTTTTTGAGCAATAAAATATAATAACATCCTTCCTCCAAACTTGCCAGTTCTTCTACATCAGTGACATGGCCAATTGCCTCAGCAATAAAGCAGACTTTAATGCAATTACTTACCGGATTGGAGGTGTTTTTGCGACATTGTTGACGTTTTACATTCCCCTACAACCAGTCAGCTAGTTCTTGCCAAAAGATTGTAAAATTGCTGAGTCAAGATACGCTTCATTTCATTCAACCTTCATCCTTGGTCCAACACGACGTCCATACGAAGCTATACCACGAATGGTTGTGATTAAAATACGCATGCGCAAGTTGTGATTCAGTTAATATCTCCAACTACTCTCTAAACAAAGCTAGTCTTTGATACAATTCGCTTGATCCCACAAACAGCGCGCCCCATCGAAAGTATTTGGATTGCCAATGTTAAAAAAAAGCTCATCTGCCGCGGCTATTGACTCGAAAAGCACGAGACCCGACCTGAACCAAGTCTACCGACGGGGTAGCAGATAGCCTTTAGTCAGTACTGCCTTTAGTCAAGGCGCACGCGGCACACCGGATAGCACGCACAGTCCCAAAAATGTAACGCACGAAAAAAGACTATCACCGCGATATTAAAGGGGTGTTTTTGTCTAACTTAGTAAATAGTGATACATGTATTCAGGTTTACTACAACCTATAGACAACTGTTATTAGTTTGCATACCGGTACCTCATTCAAGTGTTTTGAATGTTTTTGAACGATTCGACAAATAACAACATTATACTCTCTCAAAAGGTTTAACTTAATGTTAAAATTAATTAGGTGGCGGGGGAACTGCTGAGTTGATTGAAATTTCAAGTAATGTTCTTTATTTTACAACCATTCAACAGCACAGCTAAACGTAAACCTAATGCTTAGAACTTACTTTAAAATTATTATTAGTTAAATATTGATATTGGGATGCATTTCATTAGCCTTACCATAATTATGTCAACGTAATGTTAAATAATGTACCACTACTTGAATCTTAAGATCCAAGCATGGAGGTAGGATTGATCCAAGCAAAGATACTAATAAAATAAATAAAAATGATAAAGTGATGTGACCAATCAAAAGCAATGATTCAAACTTTCTGGTGAATATGCTACTCATTGCTAGTGCCATTTGTGGCATAGGGGATGGGGGAATGGTGAATCTAGTTAGAAATAAGACTTACACTAGTTATACTAAATGTTACTTTTAATTTTCTTTAAAGAATTACATGTATAATGTTTGATTTATTGGTTAACCTTTTCTGCATTGTCCATTTAAAACTAATTTGTTTTTGAAATAAAATTATAATTTTGTAACACTCTGCTGTTCTATATTTTGTGCTTCGATTTGACATTCCCCACCAATTTTTAAAATAGAAGCTATTATTTAGATATATTGATAGATAGACACTTTATTAAACACTCGTTGTGGAAATTATAATGGCTTTGACAAAGAACTGTATGCAAATACAATACAAACGATCAGTAACTATATAAAAATACAACCATCAAAATTGAAACTACAGCTATAGTTACAGATGATCTCTGACAAATGTGTCAAATTTCACTAACATAGGGGAAATTTTCAAGCTCATTTACTGTGGTAAATGACGTGAGTAGTTGCATAAATTATTGGTGAACTGTTCGTCTGACAGCTAGGGCCCAAATATCAGAGGTGCTATTTATAAGCTAAAAAAACTAAGCAAAAACGAATAATGTTAACCTGGTTACCAGTCAAATATGTCACTCGTACAATATCTGTGACTGGCATCCTGATCTATATTGCTAAGCAGGGATTTGTCAGCAGGGCCCAATTTCGTAGAGCTGCTAAGCACAAAAATTTGCTTAGCATGATATATTTTTGCTTTGATAAAAACAGGATTTTGCAACAAAATTTCCATGTGGTTTTCAGGATAAGCAAACAACAGCTGAATACCAGTACCAAGCAATATTCAACAAATGGAAATTTGGTTGTTATCCTGTTTTTATCAAGGAAGAAATTTCATGCTAAGCACATTTTTGTGCTAAGCAGCTCTATGAAATTGGGTCCTGATGATTTTCTGCTTATATAATAAGCACCTCTATGAAATTGGGCCCTGCTGGTATTTTTAGCTAAAGTGATGTAATTAGGCACTACTAGTTAATTAGCAGTGTCCAACCAAAAACAAAGCCCACAAAATACTGGCAGTCCCTAGTGTGGTCATGTTGCTTAAAAGCCCACAGTAGTATATTGTGAACATTTTAAACCCATCTAAATAAATCTTTCAAAAATTAAACAAAATAGGTTTTTTTTAAACATTGGTTTTGTATGTTGAAAGATATGAGGAAAAGTATACGTTTTCACATGTTCAAAGACACCCACATTTTACTTGGTTTCTTATAATCAAACTTCTGACAATTTCGTAATTCATGCAATTACTCATCACACCCGGACCCCAAATCCCATTATCTTTCCCATTGCATGATCATTGCCTCATGGCCAAACTTTAAAAGTAAACAATGGTCACACGTGATCAAGGTCACATGATGGTCGATGACGTAGTGCAGTGGCTGGCGTTTTGTTAATAAAGTTGAAACCAAGATGGCGGACTCGCGCAAGGAAGAAAGCGAACCTCTGCTCAGTAACTCGGATAACAGCGAGAATGAGTTGATTGCTCCATCAGCCCCGTCTCTACCTCCAATAAATTCAACAGGTAAACATTTGATCTTACTCCTGTGGAGTTATTTTGTAACTGGTTGTTTTTAAAGCGGCGCAAACATTGCCTTTTTGTGTGATCCATTTGTTGTTCTATTTCTTCCTCTTCGTTTTGCATTGAATTCTAGGTGAGTGAGACAAGTCGACCTACTTTTTGGATAAACCCACCGATTTTTTTGACAGTTAGTTACACTTACAAGTTACAGTGCTGACATTTATTAAAATAAATGTTTTCATATAATTAAAGTGTCATTGTTGGGCGCGATCGGTCAATCTGCGCGATCAACCGATCGCGCTGCGCTATTGAACGATCAAATTATGATCAATTGGTCGCACAGCAATCGGTCGATCGCGCAACAATCGGTCGATCGCGCAACAATCGGTCGATCGCGCAATGACATCTTTGCGCGATTGACCGATTGCGCTACGAGTATTTTTTCCCGTTATCAGCGGATCGCGCAGGAAAGGCTTTGCGCGATCTACCGATCGTGCAGGAATGGGTTTGCGCGATCGACCGATTGTGCAGGAAAAGTTTTGCGCGATCAACTGATCGTGCAGGAAAAGTTTTGCGCGATCTACCGATCGTGCAGGAATGGGTTTGCGCGTTCGACCGATCGTGCAGGTAAACTATTCCTTGGGGCAATTTCTCAAAGCAATAAAATTCATAGCAGGACAAATTTTTAGTATCACCATAGTGATTTATATAGTGACGTAATACTACGATTGATTTGCAGTTACAAACAATGTTACATCTTTGTTAATTCGGCCCCTGAACATCAGCCGATCGCGCCAAACAATTCCTGCACAATCGGCCGATCGCGCAAAACCATTCCTGCACAATCGGCCGATCACTCATAACCATTCCTGCACAATCGGCCGATCGCGCAAAATCATTCCTGCACAATCGGCCGATCGCGCCGAGCCATTCCCGCACGATCGGTTGATCGCGCATGTTCGTTGCCGAATGTTGCGCGATCGACCGATTGTTGCGCGATCGACCAATTGTTGCACGATCGATCGATTGCTGCGCGATCGACCGATTGCTGCGCGACCAATAGATATTTCAATAGCGCAGCGCGATCGGTCGATAGCGCAGCGCGATCGGTCGATAGCGCAGCGCGATCGGTTGATCGCGCAGATTGACCGATCGCGCCCATCATCATCATCATTTAATTCATTTACCATTTTGGCCTTTTTGGTTGGCCTGGCTGGGTGTCCATCCTATTTTTATTAGTAAAAAATAGTTTCTAGATTCTAGGTAGGCCTAGGTAGTATATGTAGCCTATTACACCACTAGACCTATTTTAATTTATTATAAATAAATAAAAAGTAAAATCATGTCAGTTTGTTGAAAGTTGAAACCAAAATGTTATTGTCATGTCGAATGGTTGATAATTGTTAATGTAATTTGTATTATCATGAATATTTAATTTGATTGAATCATTTCAACAAATTTAGGGCCTACAGCTTATTGATAGAACTACAAAAATTACCCAAGCAACTTTCCTTGCTTCTCGTTTTGAAACCTCGTCTCATCCTGCACCAACATCTACAACAACTCTTTTTTTCCCCAAGAATTACCCCTGCATGGAACAATCTTCCTCTGCCTGTTGTCACTGCCCAGCTCTCCCAGTTCAAATCCACTCTTAATCTACCCTAGGTTGCTTCATCGGTCAAACGCGTGTGTAATCTTGGTGTGATATCCCATTCCCATCATGGGACTTTGCTGAGTAGTAAAGTAGAAGTAGAAGAAACAGAGTACTCTACTCTAGCTTCCCAACCTGAGCAAGCGGTGTTTGTACTTTGTTTCATGCGATTTAAAATGTTTTTCCGAGCATAATATGGTTTCTCTATCAGATCAGGATCATGCATGTTGATAATGGGTGCCTTCGATTAGCGGTGCTCATTCGGGTGAGCCCCTGACAAAAGCAAATTGAACTATCACTCGCCCTCTCGTGGTGATGTCATGCACCTCGTGCCAGCCCCAAGTGACCCGTTCCACAAGCAGGGCACTTGGGGCTGACCCGGATGAGCCCCTGGAATGATTTCAAAGCTATTCGAACATACCGGGGGCAGATCGGGGTCGACCCGGGGAAGCTAATCGAACACACCCATTAATATCTCCTCCCTGATTGTATTATGGAAGAATATGAAAATAGTATTTAATTTTCTTCACTGTCTACATTAAAAATTCAGATAATTGTATTATTAATTGTATTTGATTGTGTATATTTTTATTTTTCCTACCAATTGAAGAACTTGACCCACCAATAGTAGGTGATGTCCCGCCACCCGTTCAACCCGGGGAGTTACCCCCGCCTTACTCCCCTGCGCCGGAGGGCGGGGTGCCCATGATCAACTGCCGAGTGTGTCAGGCTATGATCAACCTGGAGGGACGGATGCACCAACATGTTGTGAAATGCAGCTCTTGTAATGAAGCAACGGTAAGGCAAATATTACCTTTTTTCCCCATTTAAATATCAATTCATGTCAATAACTAATAATAATATCAGTAATTTTATTTTCAAATTGTAATTGTTTTTACTTATTTTATTATATGCAAGTTACTATTATTTGTATTATTATTTATTCAGCCATTTGAACGATTCGTGACAATACATAAATACTTCCAGATGGGCTAGGAGAAACAAAAGCAAAGTAATTGATGTGTTCCATCACCCTGCCTCCCCACATCTGGTTGTAATAATACAAGTAGTAAAACAAATAATAAAATTTATACTCTTGTTAAGGGGCTACAAGAAGAATATATTTAAGATAAAAATAACTCAAGGGAGCTAAAGGTATAGGTTGAAATTCCTTGTAAAACAGTCTACAGATGTGGGAAAGAGGTTGTTACATTGATCCTAACCCTTACGCTTCAACCCTTCACAAAACAAAGAAAGCTCTAGCCTGAACATCTGACGTCACCTTTGTGCTCCGTGGTCATGATGGGTTGATGTGGCTGGCAGCTAAATGCGCCCTTGCATGCCTGCTTCTCGAACACGTTGTAGCCGCGTCCTTCGCAATTCAGCTCTTAGCTACGAGTAAGGATGATTAGCCCCCCAAATTATTATTATTACATTTCGAGGCTCGTGAATAATGCCAGAGACCGGCCATCAAGCCGGCGTGTAAATTCACCTTTGCCCTACATTCTTTTCACATAGAGATACGCAGTCAAATTCTGTTGCGGACGTGACAGGAGTGTACTGTTTAGGCATCTATGGAAAGCTCATGAACTTTCCATAGAAGTCATTGTATCATATGGAATCTAGGACTAATGGAATCACTGGATCTGAGTAGCAGGTACCTGTCTTTATCCCCCAGTCTAAGAAAGCTCAAGCCCAAGAAGTAAATCATCGCAATAATAATGACACCATAACAACATAAATAGCATGCTCACATATTCTACACCTATTATGAATTTCTCTTCAGCCAATCAAAGAAGCACCTGCAGGAAAGAAGTATGTCCGCTGTCCGTGTAACTGTCTGCTCATCTGCAAACTCTCATCAAAGCGTATCGCTTGCCCTCGAGCCAACTGGTAGGTTGTCCTTCCTTAAAGACACTGGACACTATTGGTTATTGTCAAAGACCAGTCTTCTCACTTGGTGTATCTCAACATATGCACACAATATAAAACCTTTGAAACTTTGCACTCAATTACTCTAGCAATGCAAAGGTTGTGGGTTTGAATCCCAATTGAGTGTTTTTTCTTTGGTGCTTCGGATAAAAAACAAATTAAATACAAGGGTTTGAGGATTGGTATTGTGTTTTCTTCCATTGTGTTACAGTAAGAGAGTCATCAATCTTTCACCGACGGTCTCAATTGCGAGTCCATCCTCTACCAACGTGACTCGATCTGCTAGCTACCGAGTCATATGTGGACATTGCAACGAGGGTTTCAGAGTAAGTAATTGTCTCGGTTGTTGGTTAAGGGTATATATTAATAGTGCAGCATTTGTAAGGCACACTTTCGGTCTGGTAGAAATTAAGTTAAAAGACTTTCAAATTGTCGGGAAAGCAAGCATGAACAAGTGTGAAGGAAAGGGCAAGGGCACCAAGGCATTATCTCCTTGGAAAAGGGACCCCATGAGGAAATTGTACATTAAGAGCATTTCAAGGGCGCCAAGGCAATGACCAGGGGGCATATAGGCTCGCCTTTGTTGGCCCAAAGAAGTATCAGGCCTGAGTGTGTTTTGAAAATGATGTGGTGCAATTGTCTGAGGTTTTCAAGAAGTGAATTCCAGAGTCTTGGTGCTATGTTCATTGGAAAAGCCCTGTCCCCGGAACTAGCCAAGCTGGAGGAACATGAAGCGTATGTCTGATAGATCTCAGGCCTTGTCTAGTTGTGCGGGGTGTCAACATATGTTGTGTGTAGGGTGGAGCAAAAAATAAATAGAGCAGGGGGTTGGTAAAAAGAAAGAACAAAAAAAGACCAAGGAGGAAAATATTTAAGTGAGAATAAACGAAATAATGTACATTATAACGGGAAAATAGGAAAAACTTTTTTAGAAGTCATAAAAAACCGAGATTGATAACACTAGTTTAACCTGGAATCTTTTAAAACTGTTTTCCTCTGCAGTTTCCACACAAATCAGCATTAGCCAGGTGTCCCTACTGTCGAAGAGTGTAAGTTGAATTTTTGTCTTGAAATGCTTTTTTGTTTTTAGAAATGTAGATATTATGGTAAACATTGGAGTATGTGTTAATGACATGATGTTTAGCATGACCTCTAATAATAATAAACCACATTTGTATATCAATATCACAGCTAAGTCCCTATGCGCTTGAGTGTAATAAGGTAGAATAAAAATAATAATAGTACATATTTAGACTTGTAATGCGCACATATCCACCCTGCTGGGTGTTCAAGGCGCAGTAAAAACCCTAAAACAAAACAAAACAAAGAAATACAGACACAACAAAATTAGTCCTTGAAAACCTGTGGCATGAGATAAGTTTTTAGAAGAGATTTGAATTATGTGGTACAAAAATGTTGCAGCCGTGTGCTTTTTGGAACCAACACTTGTGGTCTTTATGATTTTATAAAGCTTACACTCATTGTTTCTTATGTCTTGTTCATTTTGTTTTGAATTTGTAATGCGTAGATCATCCGTTGGTTCAGCCTATGCCAAGAATAGATGTCTCATCTACATTGTGGTTGGACTTATTTTCCTTGGAGCTGGAGTCGGCGTTACGGTAAGAAAAAACAAACATTTGCTTGTGATAGTTTCCAAAGATCAGAAGCAGGGAATTTTGCGCTAACGTCAAGCGTATTTCACGGGTTAGCAGGAAATATTTGCTTGTGCGCTTGCATACGCCATGTTACTAAGCTAAGCTTGCAGAGTAAGCGGATAATGGTGATCATAAGCGCAGAATACGGTGGTACACAGAGCCATGAAAGTAGGCCCTAATTATATTTGTTGCTGTGGCCTGCCAGAGTTCTTCAAAATTAATTTTAGTTTACAAAGTTTTTGGAGACGTCAACTAATTTGGCAAAAAAATATCTTCACCGAAGTAAATGTGACATATTTGAACATCATTTTGACCGATGTAAGAGTTATGAAATGTAAAACCTACCATGTTTTTGTTTCACTCTTCAGCTCGGGACCTATTCCATGGCTGAAAATCAAGGTGGGATTTACGTCGTATGGATTGGTAAGTACAATTCAATACACAATGGGGTACCCACAGTTGGAGTAGACAAGGGTACCCATTTGGACCCCTCCATCCCCCATTTATACCCAGTTGACACCCTGGTGTACCCATTTTTGACGGTTCTAGACTCCCCTGTTTGTAGAGTATACCCATTTATTAGAAGTACCCATCGGTTGTTTTTTTAACCTATTTAATCCCTGTTTGTACCAACAACTGTGCTTAGTGTACCAACTTGATCCTGTAGTTATCCCATTCAACCTGTTTTGTTCCTAGATCTTCCACTAAACTGTGCATATTTGGTTCTTATTGATCCTACACCCCTGATTCTACCTGGATAAACATTAATTTAGCCTATTTTGTACCCATTTGTACCCATTTTACCCTACTGACCGTGTGTGCTTCTCATTTATCTTACAACACCACTGATTTGACCCCTTATTTGTACCCATTTTACCCCAGGTGCCTTTATTGTTGGGATCTTAAACCTGATGCGAGGGATTTATTACGGCGTCATGACTGTCAGCAACTTCGAAACCGGTGAAACCTAAGAACCGACTTGGGATTAGCACCACCACATCACAAAACCCTCTGAAGCTTGACTGACAAAGACGGGCAGTGGGTAACCAAAGATGAGAGATTATTATACAATTTTTGTTTCAGATGAAGTGATTGAAACTAAGTTGCGAGATCTTGGTCAGCTGGTTTTTTTTTTAAAGAGTTTGTACAATTGAACATATAGATCACTAACATTTCCCCTAAAATATTCTCTGGGGATTATTTTACTAGAAAGGTTCCTCAGACTCATTCCATTGCAATACGCGTCATCGGCCGCCATATTTGATGAATTGTACATGGGTAAAGAGCTACCATTGGCTAAGAGAGTGACACGCAGCGTGTACACGCGTGCACTTTTCCAGTGTTAATACATCAAAGATGGCTGTCAATGACACATACTACCATATATATGTGAATGGTGTATCATATTACACAGACTCAGTTAGTGGTATGGGTGTAGGCGCTTTAAAGAAATTTGATGTAATAATTATAAACCATTAGGTTAAACAAAGAAAAATTACCAGAGCGGAATTTGAACCAATAAAATCCTGCTCCAGTAGATTTTGCTGAATTAAACCTCAAGTTTCTACATAACTTACATGATGAGTTATTAATGCTACTAGTCAATTAAAAAAACACCAGGCTTGTCCAGGCTTATTTTACTGCCCCAAAGGCTAAGAGTACAAGCCTTGGGCCTGCGGTCCAGTATTAATTTCGAGCCCTGAAAGTGCAGTCGCCATTCAAAATATGAGGACTGACGTTGAACTAAGCAATTACAAGGCATTTTACTCTCTGAGACTGTTTCCTCTCTGACAACGGTTGATTTTTTTACTGTGTTTGAAAATTGGAAGAAAAGATTGAGTGCGTTTCCAAACATCATGCTGTTTCATTCATTTTATCAATTCATTTGAGAACCTTTTGGTTGGTGAGTAGTTTGCAACATCTCAATGTATGTTCTGGTGTTTAATATTCCGAATCTTCTTGTCTTTATTAAAGACACTGGACACTATTGGTAATTGTCAAAGACCAGTCTTCTCTCTGGGTGTATTTCAACATATGCATGAAAAAACAAACCTGTGTGAAAATTTGAACTAAATTGGTCGTTGAAGTTGCGAGTAAGAAAAAACACCCCTGTCACACGAAGTTGTGTGCTTTCAGATGCTTGATTTCGGGAACTCAAAATCTTATTCTGAGGTCTCTAAATCAAATTCGCGGCTCAAAAACTATGTGACTTCAGAGGGAGCCGTTTCTCACAATGTTTGACACTATCAAGAGCTCTCCATTGCTTGTTACCAAGTAAGTTTGTATGCTAACAATTATTTTCAGTAATTACCAATAGTGTCCAATGCCTGTAAGTACCATAAATATGATGAATAAATATAGATGTATGAATGCTTCTCATGTATATGATTGTAAATAACATTTTTCCTCAACTTTGCTTGTAATGTATCAGCAGATTATACTAAAATATAAAAAGGATATTTCCAGATTCTTATTATTGATCTTGAAATGCATCAGGCTGCTTTAAAAAACATAATAACAGCATTTTGTAATCAATGAAAATGCTAGATTTGCACACCAAGATTAGTTTACTTAATGTTTAATTAATCTCTATAACAAAGCACTTCTTGTTGAAGGGCACAGTAGTGACCCTTAATAACATGGTTTTGCTGTTGACCAAAAATAATACTAGTCAAGTTAAAATGCGCACTTTATATAATATTGATGCAAAATGGAAAAAGTTACTGCAATGGTTATATTGGAAAGCTCAAGTTTAAAAAACATGTCTAGTCGCCAAAATATAGGTTTTTTTTCTTTGTATTCTTAGCTACAGCCTCACCTTTTAAAAACAAAGAATTGTGAAATGTAGACAAATTTGAACTCCGAGGTGAATTATTTGAGAGTTTTAACCCAAACTTTTAATGCTGTTTGCTAACTTTTTGTCAGACAGGATTTGCTAAATTTTGTCAGGATTGATCGATCTGCCTCTTGCTTTTTAAAAGCAGTCGATGAAGTCGTTTTTAGCAAGAGGTAAACACCCTTAAGTGCAAATGGTGTCATGAACTTCTGCTGTTGTCAAATCATTTTGCGGTCAGTAAATTTCAACTGTATGAAGTAGTTTTCAGATACTGGGTGTCGAGCGTTCAAAATTACTCAACGTGGATATTTGACTTGAAAAATCTTTCAATGTATAGCTACGCAACATTAATTTTTCTAGGATTGAAATTTCAAAGAGGAATTTTTTATAATATTTGAGTCCTAGCTTGGGTTCCCCCGATTGTTTTAGTTTTCATTTTAAACAAGAAATGTCTTTCTGGAAAATACGCTGCTTTTATAAAAGCTTCAACTCAAAGCCTAAGTGAGTGCATTAAGTATCACAGAAAACCAATTTAGTCGCAGGATTTAGCGTTTACGATTTTGGCTTACTGTCACCATATCCCTGATAGTGTTAAAAATTTAAACTATGCTGCTCTAAATCTGTGAAATTTCTTTCTCTCTGGTCATTGTATAATGCTTATTGTTAGAATGGTATACCATTCAAAAGATATAAAATAAATACATATATTCTGGGTGAAACAGTTCTATAATTGTGAAGTTAAAAAATTATGCTTTATTTTTTTGAGTTTGCGAACTTGTGTTGAAGAAGCTGTACAATTTTGGAATACGGCAAAATCCCCTTGTCGTTTCATATACAATACACCAAGTTGTTTAAGTTACAAAATCACCCCATAGTCTAATAAGGTGAAACTCATTTAAAATCCGAGTATCAAAAATTAAATGTTTTTGTTCTTTCCAGTAAACAAAAATTTGACTGAAGAAAAAAGCCCACAAAAACTTTTGAAAATGGCAAGTTCCCATCAAGCAACTCATTTTTCGTTTTAATTTTTACCCAGTGTAAAGATACTTGTTTAATCTTAATCAGACGTAGTAAAAAAAATGAGAGAAAGTAGACTTTGCAAAAAACAATTTAAAGGTGAAATTACTGTAAATATGCAAATACGCAGATTGTTAAACACAGGTGATAAACAAATCTTTACGATTCAAAAGCTGTGTATGTATACATAATTTTCTTTTGTATTAAACTTAAGATATAACGTAGAGTAGAGGTTTAACTAATATCAATGCGTGAGATTGGCGGTGGGATCATGAAATGAGATCATGAAGTTCTGTTTAAGTGATGGGTTAACATTCTGAAAGCAATGCACACTTTACATGTATTTCATGCAGTGTGTGTGGGTGACTGTTCTATACTCCAACACACCTATGTTCAAACAACCCTATGTTCTGACACCCCTATGTTCCAAAGAAGAAAAAACTGATGATTTACACGCTAGGGTAAGGGTTAGGAAAATGCTAGACTTGGTTCCAAGTCTGTGATTGTGGCTTTCAGTCTACCTGATAGACAACACATCATTGCCTGAAATAGGGCCCTCTTGCAGATTAACCTCCGTCATTGGCCTACGATCACAGAGATTGCGAGTTAGAGCGTGTGATAGCAAATCTGCGGGGGCATTTTGCGTGGCTGATGCAGAGAAATAACAACAGTCTCAGACTTGAAATCAAGTCTTGGGAAAATACACTTTGGGTGTCGGAATATAGGGATGTCGGAACTCGGGGGTGTAACCAGTTGTGCTGTCAAAACTACAATGGACACATTTTAAGTCCGTACATTTCCTCTGGGTTGAAGGGCAGGGTAAATACGAAACAAAGGTTCCATCAAAGTGTAGAGGACTGTTAAATTTGCACCATGCTGTGATTTTCAAATAACACCCCTACTCCCTCATTCCCCACCCACCCATGCCCAATAACATGTCCAGAAAGAGGCATGGTTGGACTATTCCACTGAGGACTAGGGGACAGTAATTGATGAGTAACATGACATTCTTTCCGTAGATTTAAAAATGGTCTTTTTTAAAAGTTTACAACTTTCCATGTTTTTCTTCAGAAATCTGGCTTATTGCTCATGAGTAAAACTAATACGCAGAAGTATATATTTTGTAAACACCATTTAAAAAATTCCTTATCATACCAGGTGATTTGCAGGGAATCATATGTTATAAGGGAATCATATGTTATAAGAATTAAAATATTGTATTATGTTTTACCAAATATGGATTACCTTGGTGACAAGACCACTATCACATTTAACAGGTAGTTTAATTCACAGTTCTTTCCTTGACAAAAGCGGACTACTCTCAATATTGAAAACAGGTTTGGTTTTTTTCCTCTTCTGCGCTTTTTTTGTTTTGTTTATTAATTTATTGGTATTTTGCTTACACATTTTCATAAGTTTTTAGTTGATACTGGGAAATTTATAAATTCTGTAATTATATGACTGTTATTGAAAATACAGTATGTAACAATGAACATTTTGTGAAGTTTTGTTTCTTTGGTGTCTTCACTTTTTATTCATGTGTTTAAGGGGCAGGCGAAATGCATGCTGCAGATTAAGATTTGGTAGCTGAGGCATTTGATTGTGGGTTCGAATACTAGTTATGGCAGTTGTGTAATTGAGCAAGACACTCGACAACTATGATTGTATATCTCACCAACTTTAAATGAATGGATGGTATTTGAAATATTTTGCTTATTTTGGGGAATGAAACTCGACAAACAAAACAAGACAAATTAAAGTGTACTTTTGTATTTATTGATGAACAGTCTTTGCAAATAACAACATATTAGTTGCTTTTACAAATTAACACGTTTCTCATGATTATTGTGTTTTGCCTTCTTTAAAAAAGACTGCAGCACCACAGTGAAAAGAGGTACCATAAAGTTTTGACTTCACCAAACCAAAACAAAGCATTATCGGTGGAGCCTATGACATGTTTCATGCGTAATATAACTAACAAAATAAAATTTCAATATAATTTTTGTTAAACACCTGACCACAAAACTTGAAGAGCTCTCATCATGAACTAGAAATACATTTTATGTTATTCATACAAAAATAGGAAATTCTTAAATACTATGCTATTATTAGTTTTTGCAGTCTACAGGCCTTGTCACACGAGGTAATTTTTACAGGCAACTTGGAGGCAACCAACTGCACCTCGCATGTAAAAAATAAACACTTCTGCAGTACAGCGGACATTTTTATATTAGTATTTTAATGTTCCCTAGACAAATATGTGGAAATATGGGTTTTTCCTCTTGGATACTGCCTGGGACGGATTGCCAGTAAATTGCCTCATTTGACTTGGCCCTAGAGGTACCAAGAGATAATTTCTGAAACAGATATTCACATACTTTAATATATTGCTTTCTTAAAATCTTTCAGAAGGATAACCTGCACTTGACATCAAAGAGCAACATAAATCTGCAACACAAAACAAAAATTATACAAATAAATTGCTTGTAGCAACATTGTGTAGGTTTCTTCTAGAAGTCGTACACATTTGTGTAACTACATGTCAATGGCAGTTTTAACCACTGGTAAAATATAATTCAATAACAACTTCATCTTTTTAAGAGTACATTTGTTAAAATTGCTAGAATTTCTAAGTACTTCATTTTTAAACAAGTTTCCGCAGAATTAAACTGAAACTTTCATAGGTGACTTTTATTGTATCTTTCTAGAAATTGTTGCCTATAAATCAACATTACGTTGACAAAAACAAAACAATGACCATACCTCTGAGATTTTAAATCCTAACGCTATCCAAGAAAGAAAAAATAATGCGCACAAAATGGATGGAGAAAAATGGTATAATGAGAATATTTATTTCCTTCCCAAATAATGCAATAATTCAGACTACCTTATCTCAGAAGCAACAATGCTCCATTTCATTTCAACCACTCAAAAGAAACCGACAAACCTTAACTATCAGTTGACGACTAAATATTAAATGGGTTCACCTTTAAATTCAATACACTCATAGACACACAGAGAAAAAACATCAGCGTTGGTTGAAGGTAATGAAATGTTATGCAGAGAGTTGTTTGATGAATGCTTGGATGAACTCATGCAAAGATTTGGGTTATGCTTTGTAATTCGGAGAGAGGGGTGGGGTTGAAAATGACAATTCAGAATCCTTGAAATTATTGCCAATATGGAACAATCCAAAGCCCAAAATGCCCAAACATACATATTCCTACTGTCACCCAACATTTGTTAGTAAGTAACGTTTGCGATGACACCAAGAAAAAATCTATCATCACAATGGAGATTTTTAAATGAGGTCACCACAAACCTCACTTACTTAGCACTTTTCCACCATGCATATAATATGACCTTAATTCTTGTCTTACCATCTGTTAGATTAGAAAACACACACCAGACTTTACTACCACTATCCCTAATGACTTGACTAGAAGAGACCTCTAGCCTATTGACATCTTGACCTTTGGCCTCTTGACCTTTGACCTGGGTACGACTGACCCCTTGCTCTCCAACCCCTATCCCTTGCATGTCACCATTTCTAGATGCAGGCCCATCACATCACTTCTTGCGGTGGGTCTTGATGAAGTTAATCAGACCATTGGTCGAAGCGTCGTGGCTGGCGACTGGTTTATCATCCTTCAGCTCAGGTTGGATCACTTTAGCAAGCTGCTTGCCGAGCTCAACCCTGGAGGAGGAATCAGTTCTAGAGTCAACTGTGGTGTATGGAGTTAGCATGTCTAGTTAAGTAACCACTACAGCACACATTTAACATACTCTTTCGTTAACCGTTGGTAAGTAGAACAACATAACTTACCCCCACTGGTCATAGGAGCAGATATCCCAAATAATACCCTGAGTAAAGATCTTATGCTCATACATCGCAAGAAGCGCCCCTAGGGTGAAGGGGTTCAGCTTCTGAAATAGAATCGAGTTGGTGGGTCGGTTTCCTTCAAAGACCTGGTTCATAGAAAGAAACAAAAAAACATCGTTGATAAAGAAGACAAGGGTAAATTAACCCAAACTACGTCTCTCCTAATTGTAACTGAACGTACACATCTCCTGCAACAAAACTAGTCATGCAACTCAACACAAACGTTTTCATACCAAACTAAACATAACAACTTACGCAAAACTGAACAATGCCCTGTACATTATACCTGTGCTTTTCAAAATATATCTCAGAATTATTCTAAGAAAGTTTGATGTCAGGAGGATCTGGATGTAGTTACCTTCACTCTTGTCATTGAAATACTAAAACTTCCAATATTTCAAAGGAATCATACTTTCATGTTGATGTCATGTGTACAAAACATAAAACATACAAAAACCAAGTCTGTGAACAAAGATTTATCAGCTAAAAATAGCCTGATGTTTCGCCCCTAGCAGAGTCTTTCACAAGGGCTAAAACATTTATCAGGTCAAAAACTATCTTTTGTACTGGCAGTTGAGGGTCCTCTAAACCACGGAACAATGCTGTCCCGGAGAGGAATTCTTAAAAAGGGAACAATAGGATAACAATGGAAGGACTAAGGTTGTGTGTGATTGAGAGGGGTGGGGAGGGGGCTAAGAAGACCCCCCCCCCCTCATTTTCTGCTCTCCAGCCTGGCTGTAGGTCTGTGATGGTTGTATGACTACCTTGTGTGGAAGGATGCGTTTCTTAGTCTCTTCCGGCATCTTATCTGCTTTCAGCTCTTCCTCGGCTTGGGCTAGAGTCTTGCCTTTCATCAGAGCTTCGGTCTGAGCAAGGAAATTAGCTAGAAGGATCTAGAGGAAACATAAATGTTTTTACACTTATACAGTTTTCAAACCTTTGGAGAAAATGCACTTTAGAAATCTGCATTTATTATTGAATTCATTAATAAATATAATTGGTATGAATGAAACTTTAAATATTATTTGGTTTTTACCCTTACACCGATGTGTATTTAGTACTACATGTATATATTCAGTACTTTCCCCGAGTTCTGTGAAAAAACTCCCCAGGCAAATCACTCAGGTGGGATTTAAAAAAAAAAAAAAAATTAACATCCATTAATAATAACTGATTGATCTTACCTCATGATGAATTCCCTCTGCAATGGGATTATGTGTATCTACAGGTGCTAGGAAGTCCGCTGGGACAATGCGAGTACCTATGTGGAAAAAAAACAAAAATTGTGATTTTCCAGTTATTTCTTTCGACCCACCCCCAATTTTTGAATGTTTTTACAATGACCATTCTAAATGACCCCAAGTGAGCAAAAGTTGACGTTATTGAAATCATTAGTTATACTTCTCCTACACAAACCAAGAAGTATATATTCCTACAGTTTACCAATTAACAATACTTAATAGTTTTAAAAAAACATTGCAACAAAATATCAACTTGTGTGTCATTTGAAAAGTGGAGTATTTGTGCCATGATATTCCAAAAAAGGTGACGCTACAACATTAGGGCCTTTACCTTGATGTATCAGCTGATAGAATGCATGCTGTCCGTTGGTGCCTGGCTCTCCCCATACTATGGGTCCTGTAGTGTACTCAACACGGCGACCGGACGATGCCGTGATGTATTTACCGTTAGATTCCATGTCACCTTGCTGGAAGTAAGCTGCGAAGCGGTGCATGTACTGAAACAAAACATGAGGATTTTAATCAATACAGCTTTCGGAAATAATCCTGAATCTACATTAAACAGAAATGCTACCCTAATCAAATTCAATACCTAAACCTAACCATTAATCTTCTATGTTTTCTACTATAATAGTGTCTTTGTTTCTTGGGGATTTTCTCAAACCTTGGCTTGAGCTCCAGGCTCTGTCTGCTGATGTTCGAACCACCGCGTGCAATACGCGCTGCTAAAAAAATGCAGGTTAAAGGCCGAGCTGCGTTTGCAGTGCGCAGAGCCTTAGCCTTAGCCGTAGCCCAAGCCGGGTTTGAGAAAGGCTCTTCGTTCTAGTCTAATGTGTGATCTTGGGTCCCCATGATTTTCAGCGATATCTCAAAAACGCGACCACCTTTTGAAATAAATATGTCACAGGTTAGTTTTATTGTATATATCTACACTCATAACGGATTAAAAAAAAAAAAACAAACAATTCCAAAAACCAAAGGTACTCTTTCCCTTCAAACAGTGACATAAGATAGAGGCACCAGTTCATCTTTAAAAACCAACCTGATCATACGGAAGAAGTGCATGAGTTTCACATCCAAAGAAGTTGTGGTACCAGACTCCCAACACGGCTAGCACAACTGGCAGATTCTTTTCCAGAGGGGTGTTGCAGAAATGGTTATCCATAAAGTGGGCACCAGACAGAAGCTGCTCGTAGTTGTCCATTCCAATGTACAAGGCAATGGAGAGGCCGATCGCAGACCAGAGGGAGTAACGCCCACCTACCCACTGGAGAGAAATTCAACAGCAACAAAAACCGATCCATTATTTTTATGATCTCAAATAATTTTAGACAAATGTAATTATTTAATTGTCACTTTAGGTTTAAATAAACTATGATTCAAGTTTACACCTACAGCTCTTCCCCCTTCCCTCGCTGAGTCCTTCACAAGGAACTCAAATAGATTTTATTCTCAACCCGAATAAAAGGGGAACAACAGAACACGTTCTTTTACTTACATCCCAAAAGGGGAACATGTTTTTGCCATCAATGCCAAATTCTGTCACCTTGACCTGAAACAGAAAAGAAGAAACACAATATTAAGTGAACAAACACTGCTACTTTTATTCCATTTCATAGAGCTGCTTAAGCGGCCTAACAATTTCCTGCACAGCAGAAACAAGCAGGATGCCTCTAGCTACCGCGCAACCTCGGTAGTCTAGTTGGTAAGACACTGCTCTAGAATCGCAAGGGTCGTGGGTTTGAATCCCACACGAGAAAATATGCCTGTGATAGTTTTTCACAGGACTCGGGGAAAGTACTGAGTATACAGTGCTAACACACATTGGTGTACAGACGGAAAAGGCACGTCACCATTTATGGGACATTTAAGAGGAAGAAGAACAAAGTGTGCGTGAGAGGGGTGTGGGGTACAAGAAGATTTGTAGTGTAAGGTGGGGCTAAGCCAATCTGTGATTAAAAAGTAATCGTTTTTATTAGGAATTCTCTGTCGGATGGGACGCCAATGGAGTTTCTCTAATTATAGGTGTGATATGGTCATGTTTCTTAGACCTTGTCTCATTTGAACATTAGGGGGAAATTGGCTGGTCTTTCCTCAGGTAAAGAGACGTTAACACTAGATGACTTACAGCATTGGTTGAGAGAGCTACAAAGTGCTTAGCAACATGAGCTGGGTCCTTAGCGGAGGAGAGGAGCCAGTTCTTGGCTGACGTTGCGTTGGTAATCGTCTCTTGAGTGGTAAACGTCTGCAAGGAGGAAATGAAAGATACATGTAGAGCTGAGTTACCATACGCACCTTCTGGGGTGAGAGTCATTGTTGAAAACAAAATCTGAAAACTAGGATCAAAGTTTTCGAAAGGAACGTTGAAAGGATGACATTTTCACCTTTTAGTAACTGCTGGAATATAGACTTCACAGTGCTTTTAGGAACAGTGTCCTCAGCACTAGAGAAGTAGATCAAAGAGCAGGTTTTCTTTATATGTGGAAAAGATAACAGCTTATTGTCTTCACCAGACTGACTTAATAAGTCTTAGTTCAGTTAAAGTTTGAAAGTTCTCATTCATGAAAGTGAGTAGCTATACACACAGTACTTCTATGCTCCATAGCAAGTAGTACTATTTTAATAATTCAGCTCTACTCACAGTTTTGAAGAGGCCATACCATCACAATAAACTTTCTGCTTGATTTAGATGGTATAGGGTAGAAGGGGTGAGCAGGCACTATGACAAAATCCTACCTTTGATGCTACAAGAAACAAAGCCGTTTCTGGATTCAGCTTTTTCAGAATTGTCGCCAGGTGAGTACCATCGATGTTGGAAACAAAATGCACACGAAGGTCACCGCTGTAGGGCTTCAGTGCCTCTGTTACCATCACAGGGCCCTGGAGTATGGATTAAGAAAAAGGCTTTTAATTAGAGGGCCCTTGAAAATGAATAAGAAAAAAAGGGTAATAATTACAGGACCCTGCACCATGGATTAAAACAAGACTTTAGGCCATGGATAGGGTCCTGCAAAAGAACTGCTATCACTGCAGATCAAACAATAGGAATGGACGAAACTCTCAGCCAATGACAGATCTTTCTTTGACCTCTGTGAGGGCGCTGTTTGAGCGTGTAAGAATTCAAACCAGGGTCCTAGAGGTTTAAGGCGAGTCAAGATACCACTACGTCTTTGCGATTTTATATTTGTTTTGTTAAGGTGACTTTATTAACCATCCACTCACCAGGTCAGATCCTCCAATGCCGATATTGACGATGTCTGTGATGGATTTTCCTGTGTAGCCCTTCCACTCGCCACTTCGCACCGCCTGAAATAAAGAAAGTAAAACCCTATTAAGGTTATAAGTTCCCAAATCTGATTGAATGTCCCTGAAAAGTTTGTCAAAGAGAAGAAATTGTAAAAAAAAATCCAGGTAAGTTTCAACTTTATCATAGAGTTGTTAGCACATGATACAATTTAGGACCTTTGCTGTGAAAATAAATATACCATGCCAACAAAAAGCTCATTTTCTTACTGTAAAAATGGGAAGTCAGAGGGGCATATGGGAAAATGAAAAAAACCAACGGTAAGGGGTATATATTTCTCTTTCTCATTACACCCCGGAAGAGGTTGTCTCAAACTAACCTGAGTAAAAGTCTTCATCTGCGCTAAGACCTTGTTGACCTCTGGCATGACATCTTTACCGTCCACCATGATGGGTGTGTTGGAGCGATTACGCAGGGCGACGTGAAGCACGGCACGCTGCTCAGTAATGTTGATCTTGTCTCCCTTGAACATGCCATCGCGTGCTGCTTCAATGTTACGAGACTTTGCCTACATTCAAGTAGAATGAACCTTGTAAAAGATGACTTAAATTGACTTCTGGGCTCAATTTCATAGAGCTGCTTACGCAGACAATTTTTCATTTCAAGTTGTGTGCTTAGCAACACCTAGCAGAATACCAGTGAAAATTTCCATGTGACATGGTATTTTGGCTGGTAACCTTTATTTTGCTGTGCTTAGCTACTTCTTTGTGCAAAAGTGTCTCTATGAAATTGGTCCCTGGCTTGTCTGTGTAGAATCAGTCAAACCCGAGACAATATAGGGGATGGTTTCTGATTTTTGAAGGGGCAAAATTTTACTTTCCGTACTTAGACCATGAAAGCATAGCCTATGTGAACCGAATTCACATGATCCAAAAAAAAAAAAAAAACTGTTGTTATTAACATACAGACAGTAAAATAAGATAAAACTGTAATTGTGACGCAAGGAAACTCCCTGTTGAAAGCGCCCTCATTAGGTCAAACATGGTCAATTGATCCCTTATTCCCTACCAGATTGATAAGCAGTTTGAAGGTTTCCTCGTTTATAAGATTCTTAGAGAAGTCCAGGAGCAGATCCCCACTGCCGTCTCCTAACGGTAACCTGGAAATGACATTAAAAAAAGGAAATGGTCAACATTTCAGTCTTGACTTCAGCTTCCAGAATTGAGGTGTCAGGTTCAAATCCTGATCTAGTCAATTTGTCTTATAGTTCAACCTCAAATCATTTAAAATAATACCCAGTCAGATTCCCTTGTAATCTTATTGATATCCTAAATAAAAAGTTGATATCCTTAATGATACCTGATCCCTGGCAACACGGCTTCTGACTGGCACCCCCGATGAAAGATATTGACAAAATAAGGAGACAGCCAACATAGGGCTCAATAGCACGTTGTAGGTTTGTTGGTTCAAATCAAGCTCTCAGCAATTTTATTTTTTGTTCAACACTAAAATCCTTTAAAATTTACCCAGTCAGTTTCCCTTGAGCTTTACAAATGATCCTGCAAATTATATTGCCTAGCTGACTGAAATTATTTGTTATTAACTTTCATTACTTATTCAAGTTATATCAAAAGTTCACATCAGTTCCCAAGTTTATTAGTTGAGCTAGACCATGGAATTCACCAAAGTTATTTCAGTATGCTGCTTTTAAATTACAATGTATGCTGGAGACTACACTCTATATGCAAAAGTTCAATATGGACACTTGAAAACTGTTAAATTACAATGTATGCTGGAGACTACACTCTATACGCAAAAGTTCAATATGGACACTTGAAAACTGTTAAGTTTTAACAACTAAAAGTAAAATGCATATTTGCATTGGATTTTATGCAAACACACAACAGGAAGCTTTAGTTCAACAAACAGGGTTAAATCCTGGATAGTCAATAAAATGGTGAAGGTTAAAAACATCAACACGTCTGGGTCACACAACAAGGAAATAAATGTACCAAATTCTGCAAATGGAGTGAATTAACATGCAGTGTTGGAAGGGAATATTCGGAAAAGTTTCCGTATGGCGCCACCACTTTTTCATTCGATATGAAATAATATAGTTTCTAATTTACCTGATTGATATTATATCCCTTTTTATAAAAATGAGTGAAAAAGTGGTGGCACCATATGGAAAGTTATCCGAATATTCCTTCAGAATATTCTTGACAAAATAAGGAGACTGCCAACATAGGGCTAAAAGTAGCTTAGTTGGTAGAGCGCCGAGTCTCACACACCTTACTCAAGAGGTCATTGGTTAAAGGGATCTCGACGTAAAATGAATTGCGTGTACGCCTCCTTCAATTTGCGATAACGTAACCCTCCTCAGCGAACCGTCGGGAGGAGGGTTACGATATCGCAACTACCTTCAATGAGCAAGTTTATTGAGATAATTTTAAAAGTTCATTCTCAAAAATTAATGCTTTTCAACTGAAACATGTGATCAGATGTTTTTAAAAAATCCCCAAAACTGGCTATTTTAATTTACAAGTATATTGGCATGTGTCCATTGGCATTCGATCAGTGATGCAGTTCGCAGAAGAAAAATCGGAAAAGTTTCCGTATGGCGCCACCACTTTTTCATTCGATATGATATAATATAGTATCTAATTTACCTCAATGAGGTATCCCTTTTTGTAAAAATGAGTGAAAAAGTGGTGGCGCCATACGGAAAGTTATCCGAAAAATCCAAGAGGGCACAACATTATATTTGCAATGGTGCTGAGGCCAAGGATACAGAGACAATTGGACCCAAATGGGGCTACAGGAGGGGTAGTAACTAAGGGTAGAGCTAACTCAGCATTAAATAAGGAAGTATTAACAAACCATTTAACCAGCCTGTTAAAAAAGAAAAATACAAAAAACACTTAGGCCTGCAATAAAATAGTACATTTTTAGCTCAATTTGTTATTTATAAATTATTGAGAATTACAACATTTACAACAAAGAGAAACATATAATTGTATGGCAATTATTTTGTTGATTCGGCATGACTTTGCGAAAACACAGCCACTTCAACTTAAGTTAAAGTTACAAATGTTTGGCTAAATACACAGTGTTAACTCAGTCGGAAATACTCACGCGAGACTAAATTTCTTGAATCGTTCGGGGTCATTTTTGAACATCTCCAGAACGTTGATTTTCTTCCCACTCGCATCGTAGTACTTCTGCAGAGCCTGCCATGCCTGGTCGTCAGTTAAAAACGTAGAAGCCATTTTCTACTTGAAGCCTGGTGAAATTCTGGAAGGTGTTTTTAGAAGCTCTATCACGGAAGTTCGCGATGGATGGTACTGGTGGAGGTGTGTGAATTTTGCCGGTACCTGGCCGGCCAGTCAGAAACTGTTTGACGTGTCTTTATTTCAAATCATGCAACAGTCGTTGACTATTTCACTGACCTTTAAATCTGCACGTAGTGTATGTGTTATGTACTATTTAACAAATAATAGTAAGGCTTGAACTTGTTTTGAAATACTGGCGATGGTTCTGCCTCAGTGGTGTGTAAATAACATTTAGGTAATTGGCTGGGACTTGCTTTTGTTTAAGAACACACTGGAGGTTGGAAGCAGTCTACAGAGCTGTGAATTGACTCTGAGAGAGTTGCGACAAATTGCAATTAGAAGCAATTTTTTTTACAAAAAAAAGCTCTAGGGGTTTACCATACGAGGGCAGAAGAGATAACCCCCCCCCCCCCCCAAAAAAAAAAGTTACATTTTCCTAGCATACAGAAGTACCCCCCCCCCCCCAACTAAAATCCTCTACAGAATTCCACACAAAGACACAATAGGTGGGGGGGGGGCCACAATTTGGGGTTGGAGAGCTGAATTTCTTCATGATGGAGTAACTCAACATTAATGAGATACAGTTGTAAATTCTTATAAATTAGCAGAAGCAAACCGGGAAAATGACATTTTAAATCAGCCCTCACCACAAGACAATGTATCCAGTTATTTGTGGAAACCACATCATAAAAAATGTGAATCAAATGACAAGAAAAAAGAACACCCAAGTGAAACTAAGTTAAGTTTCCCAGCAAAGTATTGCACAAACACAAAGCATTTATTTGTTATTATTTATTTACACCATACACATCCTCGTCAAACTTGTACAAAAGCTTACTATAATATTTGGCTCTGTCAAGTTTGAATAAACTTTACAAAAAATGAAGTATAACTTCAACACTACATCTGTAACCCTTCTAATGTTGAATATGCAATGTTCACCTTTGGTAATTTGGCGCTATATAAATCCAGTTATTATTATGATAGATAATTTATGCCAGCCTGCAATACAATATTGTGTGACTTAAAGTCATATGCAGTTGGTTCTCAATATGAAGAGCACTATTAAGAATGGGTTCTGCTTACAAAGAGTACATTCTAAAGTCCTGAATCTCATTTCTGCTTTGTGTTTCTTTGTTTTGGTTTTGCTATCCTCTTATAACAATTATACTTTAAAAAGGTAATTTGGCCAGTCTCTAAGACCTTGTTATACAACAAGAGTGGACTGTACACAATAACAAATGTGCGTAGTTCTGCGTGATAAATTGCTACAAAATGCTACGCCTGTAGACAGCTAATTGGTTATAACTGGTTGGTCAACTCGCTGGAAAATAGCACAAAGAGTAGGAGGGTTAATCAAGGAAATAAAATGAGGCAGTGGAAATGGATGATGAAATGCCCCAAGCGACGTATGGCCCTTTTAGCCTTGCGTTAAGGATTATAAGCTGGGCTCTATTTTATATTATAGAGTTGCTTTAAGCAGAAAACATTGCTTAACATGTTTGTGCCAAGCACAACTATGCAGGATACCACCTACATTTTGTACAGGAAGATGATATTTTAGCTGGTAACCTTATTCTGGTAAGCATAATTTTGTTGTGCTTAGCAACTTTTTATGTATAAGCAGCTTTATGAAATTGGGCCCATGTAAGTTCTATTCTCTTTGGGCCAACATGGAAAAAATCCATTTATGTTTAACAAAAATTTAAAAACAACAAACTTCACACCAATGATTTAATCAGTGGAAACAACAGTTTCAAAAGCAACAAATCAAACCGATAAAGTGTCTTGAAATTTTGTAGGGGTTGAGTGTGGAAGATAAACTTCCATTCTTATGAGAATTCCTGGATCACAGGGACTGTCTGAGCACAAGGTAGTTATCATCGGTGTTTGACCATGAAAAGAATGGTCCAAGGTTCAGCTTCCGACTTGGGTGTGATAACTCGTTTAGTGTGTAAAGCACTGGTCCAGCTGTACTCTCAATTTCCGACAGGTACCTCAGTTTAGCTACACCACTTGAGGTAGTAGGTTCATCTTCAACAAAGATTATCTGAGTTTATAGCAAACCGCTTGACCAGATATCAAGTTGACGCAGATTTAAGTTCAGCTCAGTTTGTCAAGTTCAGGTCAGACTTTGACCTCTGACTGGCTTCAAATGGAGAAGAGGTCACCAGCAGAGGGCAGGGGTGCTAACCCCCCAGTGACGTCTGGCAGTAGCGTCAGATCTGGTAGATTCTGTATATGAGATTCAAGGTCTTTGCGCACCATGGTCACGTTGGTCAGTTTGGCTTCAAAGTCCTGGAAGAGGTTTTGACAAGGAAGAAGGCGAAGCGTTAAACAAAAAATTAGTTGAAAAATTTAACTGATTATGCAAATTGATAAAAAAATGCAATCCATGCTTCATACAATAATGTATTTTGATACAATAATTTAATAGTCATAAATGGCAGCTGGTCAAAATTTTGAACAAAACATTCTTCTGGCAGGAGAGTGTTTGTTGCTAGGGTGCAAAATTTTAAAAAAAGTCATTAAAAGTCTTATTATTATCTTATTAAGTCTTAAAAAGTCTTTAAAAAAAAGTCTTATTATTATGTAATTGAAAGAAACTGAGTGTTTCTGACCTTAAGTTTCTCTTCCGATGCTTTGAGTTTCTGTTGCTGTGATATTCTGTAGTTTTTCAGCATCTTCATGACGTGTTGTCTGTCTTCCAACTCTAGGGATAATCTAACGTTGTAGTCATCGAGGAGGGAGCAGGCATCATTCACCAACGCTGACAGTCGGTCCGCACCTTCTGTGTCTGAATAGCAATTATTAAATTTACAAAAATTAATTTTAAAAGAAATTCCATCATGTGACACAAGGCAATTGACATTCATATGTTGAGATACACAAAGTGAGAAGACTGGTCTTTGACAATTACCAATAGTGTCCAGTGTCTTTAACTTTTTATAATAAAACCCCTCGGCCAATAAGACAAACCTTCGATCTTTTCCAGCAGGCTGGTATCCTGAACTTCGGGGGGCAATTTTGCGATCTGTTCCCTCACAACGGCATCACTTGAAGCTGAGTTATCCATATCCTGAAGAGCTTGTACTATCTCATCAGCCTTCAAGAAAACGAGGAACACTTTAGTTACTTAAAAAAAAAAAACCTATTGCAACAGTTTTGGGGTAAAACCAGCTGTATATATACAGTTTGTTTTACCCCAAAACTGTTGCAATCGTTTTTCTGTCATATGTGACAGTGTGCATGTGATGGTAATACCTGGGCCACAGGTATATTTCAGGGCAGATCAGGGGTGAGAGTTATTACTGAAAAATGGGTTTGAACAAACTTTAGGATGTATGTTAGTACGATGGATTTCCACCTTATGGTACCCCTAGAGTTATTGATTTCAATGAGCTTCTTGGAAAGGTAAGCTCATTGCTAGAGAAGCAGGTCAAAGAGCAGGATTTCATTCTATCTGAAAAAATATCTGAATTCTGATGGAAGTCTAACATTTCTCATTCTAGTAAGATATTCTGATTTGCTTTGATTTTGATTTGGAGCAGGGTTCACTTCCCTATATCCATTATCTTTATCAACATTATTGGCCGTCCTTGATCATCTTTCTTAAAGGGGCACAGCATTTTTCCTCTGGTTAAAGGAGCACTTCAATTGGAAAATTTTAATTTGCTTTGGAACTTTGCAAAGGGCACTACAGCAATTGCTGTGGGTGCTGTGGGTTATTTCGAGTTATCTTCTCCTTCCAATATTAAAATGAGACGGCCCAAGACTTACATCTGGGACTTCTTCCGGGTCTACATGTTCTTCCTCCTCCTCATCTCCCTCTCCATCAAGTAACTCGTGCAAGGCCTCAAACTTCTCTCCGAATGAGCCTTCAAATTGTTGCTCCTTCTTAGGGGCTTCTTCATTGAGGCTCTCCGAATCCGACTGAGGCGGGGCGGTGGCTGGCGAAGGTTTACGCTGAGAGTGATGGTGGCGTGATTCACCTCGGCGCCCATCTCTGTGTCGAGGCTCGCTGTGTCGCGATTTCTTCACTACCGGTTCTCCACCTGCAAGAAATTACGCCAGCCCATTAGAATTAACAATCTCTACCGAAAAGTCAACCTATCTGCATGCAAGCGTGTAAAGCCCAAATGAACAAGAGACCAAATGAACAACAGAAAAATGTTTAGTAACCCAATTTGACAAAATCAAGCACTTCATCAATGACATTGTTAATTGATATACAAAGAGCACTGAAATAACTGCTGAATCAGTGGTTTTCATACTGTTGTTCATAAAATGGACAGGAACAAAAATGTGTAGCCATAGATTGTGGCTTTACACAATCAGCAAATGCTGAATGCTGAACAGTTAAACTCACGAGGCCGTATAAAGCAGACCAGCATTTGGCCATAAAGAAAGAAAAATATATGTCTGATATATGATGTGCTTATCCTACAGTTGGATTTGATGCATTGGGGTATTTATGGAGAAGGGGTCAACATTTGAATTTTCAGTTGGGTAGTTTGGGAAGTATGTATTTATTTAGAGTACACTATGTTAAATCATTGGAACCCTGTTCTATTCTGCTCAGCAGAACATTTCTGTTAAGCAGCTCTATGAAATTGGGCCCTGGCATGGAGTAGAATGATAAGTGACAGAAAAGACAATGGAGATTGCTGAAGGAGGGCTTTATCCTACCATGGATGAAGACATCCTGATGGTAATGATGATTTTGTTTGACGATTTAAACCTACCTGAGAGAGTTGATGTCATTTTAAGCAGCAAGTGGGAATGGAACACACATCTCTCTGCCCACACACTTAGCACTCTTGCTAGTGCCTTTTTCGTTTTCTCATCTTCTGCGGTTCTATTAAAGAGGAGAAATTTAAATGAAAAATAGTTTGAAAAATATGATTATCACTGTTGTTAACCCTCCACCTCTTTGTACAATTTTTGAGCGAGTTGTCGACCAACCATTTGAAACAGTTGTGCAGGCATCGAAATAACCCACAGCACCTGCATGAATTGCTGTGGTACCCTGTGGTTTTCCTGTGGCGCCCTCTGCAAAGTTCCAATAAAATTTTCCTCATAGAGTGCCCCTTACCAGAGGAAAATTGCTGTGCCCCTGAGCGAAGTTCAAGGTCTTTAAATTTATATTGTACTATGTATGCACTCACCAATTGATATCATAGTTATGTATATGTTACAGACTGGCATAGTGTCCATTATTTAAAAGCACAGTGGGTGGTATTGGGTGGTCTGACAGTAGAAGGGTTGACTGTGTACTGTGTAGATGTAGATCCAGCAACTGGGCACTGTACTTAACAAATACAAAATTGACCTTTGCAGTTCATACAAAAATGCAAAATTAACTTTGTACTGTGTACATAGATGCATTCCCTCACACAAGATGATGATTCAAAGCATAAGTCATATTGTTGAAGGGCATACTTAAATCTGAAATTTAACACCAATGGATGATATTCAAGGGTCAGACAGTTGGAGGGTTGTCCATGGGGGTTAATTGATTTTTTTTTCTTTTTTTTCTGGCAAATGTTGATTATATTATTGACTTACTCCATAACATGGATGAATGCGTTGTGGATGGCTGTGCTGAATTCCTTAGTGAACTCTCCCCCCTTCTTCTTGCCATTTTGCACCACATCATTTGCGAGATAGATGAACACAAGTTTGTGACGTGTCTTGGCTTTAAAAAAACGAAAATGCAAGTTAACGAAAAAAATAAGAAAATTAACAGCTAAACAGCATCAGAAATAACCCACGATAAATTAGACAGAAACCAGTCCCAAGTGCCAACATTGCTTTTTTAACATAGACATTACTGGTGTACAGGCTACAAAATGCCATAGTTGCAAAACCCCTAACCCTCCTCCCTACGCCGTTGGGAAGAGGGCAAGTTACGATTATCACAACAACAACTACATATGCCATTGCCAGATATATTATTCAAACTTTGAAAACCGCATCGGACATCTTTGGGTCGAGTAACTTGGAATTGGACAAGAGACAGACCCCCTGTCTATTCAATATTCAATTCTAAGTTTGTATAACAAACAATTAACTAATCTCCATTTTTATCATAAAATCTGCATTTCAAAATCGACTTTGAGTATTAATTACTATTATTTTTATATTTTTATTTTTACTTACAACATTTACAATACCTTTTTTACTATAGCCCTATATTACACATTTAACATAATAATAGCTCGATATCACGATCAAACAGAAGTAAGTATTTTTTAACAAATTCACTGGTCGGAGATGCATACAAAACATTGTCTAAAAAATCCATTAATAATATCATTTAACCCCCCACCCCCCACCCCCACCCCCGCAATCCACACCTGCCGGAAAATGAACAGCCAGACATGACACTCCATTCATTTCACTAGCATTCAATACTAAAAATTACCTTTCATTAGACCCAGTAACTGGGGCGCTGTACTCCTTTTCAACAATTTTTTACTTTATCTGTCGTACTAGCGCCCCAGGGAATGGCACAGAATTTTAACGAATACCCAGTTTTTCGCGACACCCAGCCACAAAAAATGCCTCAAAATGACAAAAAGACCAAACAAACTAGCTCAAAAATCGCCTACTCTATTCTCGATACGTCTAGGATGTAACATCAGGCATTTAATTGTACTCACGATCATTTTTTAAACTCCAAATCGATGATTTTTAACTCCGCATCGTGGAGCGATTGACAAGTCTGCGATTTTCGGATGTGTATGGTAACGAAACATGGCGTCGCGTTGTGGGTGGATGTCCATCAACGGCTGTTTAATGCTACACTTGTTAGAGGCGTTGCAGCGAATGCTATACATTGTACACGGGGATGGGTACAGGCGCTGCAGCTAGCGAGTGCCCACGTGCGTTCAATCATGGGCAACGTAACTTACACGGTGCCGGGTTGTTGGAAAATTATCAGAAAGGGGGTGAAAGGTTCTCAGAAAGGGAATATTGTCTGAAAGAGGGGATTTTTCTGGTCATCGCCCCCCCCAAAAAAGAAGAAAAAAAAAAGGGGGAAAAATATGATAAATAAAATATAAAAACCGCTGTACTTCATCTAGGCCTACGATTTTTGTGCATGGTTAAATTGCTTCTTATAATGTTTAGTGCTGCCAGTGTCACTGTAGAATTTTTTTTTATTTATTTATCATCTTTTTTCCCCTTTTTTTCGTTTTTTCCTTCTTTTTTTTGGGGGGGGGAGGGCGATGACCAGAAAAATCCAGACCAGCAGACTTCATCCAGAACCATCCAGCTTCATCCAGCAGACTTCAGACCAGAAAAATCCCCTCTTTCAGACAATATTCCCTTTCTGAGAACCTTTCACCCCCTTTCTGATAATTTTCCAACAACCCGGCACCGTGTAAGTTACGTTGCCCATGATTGAACGCACGTGGGCACTCGCTAGCTGCAGCGCCTGTACCCATCCCCGTGTACAATGTATAGCATTCGCTGCAACGCCTCTAACAAGTGTAGCATTAAACAGCCGTTGATGGACATCCACCCACAACGCGACGCCATGTTTCGTTACCATACACATCCGAAAATCGCAGACTTGTCAATCGCTCCACGATGCGGAGTTAAAAATCATCGATTTGGAGTTTAAAAAATGATCGTGAGTACAATTAAATGCCTGATGTTACATCCTAGACGTATCGAGAATAGAGTAGGCGATTTTTGAGCTAGTTTGTTTGGTCTTTTTGTCATTTTGAGGCATTTTTTGTGGCTGGGTGTCGCGAAAAACTGGGTATTCGTTAAAATTCTGTGCCATTCCCTGGGGCGCTAGTACGACAGATAAAGTAAAAAATTGTTGAAAAGGAGTACAGCGCCCCAGTTACTGGGTCTAACCTTTCATGAGTTCTCCAAACCAAATTTTAACAATCTTCTTGGCGTGTTTCCTGTGGTGAATCAGCCATAGGGACATTGTCTGGATACTCTGCTGAGAGTTGGTTAGGCCAGAAAGCTTTTCAATCAACGCACTGTCTGAAAAAGAGCTCATTTTGGATGATTCTCGAGCTAAAAATTCAGTACTAAAAATTCACTTATCCTGAGACCAAAAGAAAGTGTCAGTCTCTTTCAGATTGTTTGATTTATATGTATTTTTGTAACAATCAATTTAAAGTTTGAGTAAACAATATTCTATTAATAATAAATCAAATGTACAAAACGGTATTTAATAATTGTATTTTAGAATTATGTTATATGGTAATTTTTGTTTTGTTGTGTAATCTTTACAAATTACCAACGAGGATGGTGTTAATTCCAGGCTTCATACCGCGGTATGTGAATGAGTAATGTTTGGGTACCAGTCTGTTTGTTGTTATTTTCTGATTTTGCTGCAAAACATGTGTGTTGTTTGTATGTGTTCGGCATACGACGTGAAGTTTTTGTGCCTAAAGTAACACTTTACGTTGATGAAGAGTTTCTACAATGCCGTACGCCAATCAACCAACAATTAGTATTACGGAATTAAAAGAAGACAACGTAAAATTTGTCATTGAGGACACTGATTTGAGGTAAAAAAACAACAGTTCATGCGGTGTCAAAACTTTCTTGTGAGTCACAATGTGACAACTCCGCCACATGAGGGCGCTATTTCTGTAGTCTATTATTTTGACCATTATTTTAATTGGTCAAAAACTTATAAAGCAATGAAAGAAAACCAAAAAAACTCAAATTGTTCCTGTAACAAAGCTTCCTCAATAACATAATAACCTTCATGATACTTGTATTTTGTATTGTATTAATTGTTGTTATACTTTTATTAATAAAAATAATAATGTAATTGTAACGTAAGTTGCATTCATCCTGGTGCTGAGTAGGCCTAACTAAAAGTTAAAATAGGGAGTAAGTTTATTTTTTCGATTGTATGTTCTTCATTTGTAAAAGTAAGCCTCTGTCGTCTGCAATGCAAGTTTATGGCATCCTGGTAAGCCGATCTTCACGGATGAAACGTACGTGAGGCTTCGTTCAAGCGCAGAGACTGGAACTGGAACGACTGTTCAAAGTGAAGAATCTGATTGTGTTATTTAAATAAAGACATCTGGTGCATCATTGATGTCATTCTGACGAAAGCCCTCATTGAATATTGAAATTCTACTATACTATTGGAAACATAACATTGAATTATTATACTGCTAATTTTGTTTTTAAATCATGAATGAAACAAGTTATGAACAGATTGGAAATGTTGTCCATTTCATTTTATTTTTGTTTTGTGGTTGACTTGGTTATCAATCAATTACTTAGTTGCGATAACGTAACCCTCCTGCCGACCAATTACTTAGGTGTTCTTTGTGTTTGTTTTATTTTATGTTACAGTGTTGCAAACAGTCTTCGTCGAGTATTCATCGCAGAAACACCAACAATCGCCATTGACTGGATCCAGATTGAGGCAAATAGCTCAGTGCTCCACGATGAGTTCATTTCACAACGAGTGGGTGAGTGGGTAAAATCCATAGTTAGGTACTGGCATAGGTTGCAATAGTTTGCGATTAACGTGACCCTACAATCAACAGCAAAGCTGAAGGGTTACGAGCAGGTTTTGTTGCAAAATAGGAATTGGTCCAACACATACAATTTTGACAGCTAGTTCCTAGATTTGTCTCATTTTTGCTACTTTCGAAAATCATGATGCAAATTTTAAGAACATGAGCTTGATACTCAATGTCTAATGAATCCTTTCATAACACTCAAAACACCCTTGAGAAAATATTTTGAAGAAAAAAAAGAGAGCCCGGAGCAAGAATTTGTCCTCGGGAGGAGGGTTGCGTTATCGCAACTAAGGTTGCAAATGGTGGGCCCAGGAGTGGTGGAAAGATAGGGTGGAAGATGACCGAGCTTATTACTGTTATAACAACCCAACTTGATAAACAAGGGACAATTATTGTGGTTATAGTTCAATTTGCCACGAGTTAAATGGAGAGTCATAATTTGGTTTTTGTCAGCAAATGCTGATAAGGCAAATTAGCAAGAAAGAAACAATAAAGGTCATTCGTTGAAGTTTCAGCTGAACAGTGTCTACTGAAAACAGCAAACAATTGTCACAAGAATGTTTTGTCCATGCTCTGTTCAGCTGCAATTTAAGATCTAATTTTTATACTTTTTTGTTTTGTTTTATTTTCAGGTTTGATTCCCTTAACAAGTGATGATGTCGTTGATGGGATGAACTATAATAGGGTAAGCTATAAATGGAAATACCCCAAAGGAAGAAAACAAAAGAAACTAAAAACAAACATCACCAATAAGTTCCACAAAAAGGAAGAACATCACATAATTCCATCAACCAGTAATGAGTTGACAGGGAGAGAGGCGAAAAGAAGCATTCTTGACTCCTGTGAATTATCATGTTTGTTGAAATATAATCTGCTTGGTTTAAAGCAAGGCTACAAACCCTCCTACCGTCTGACCATTTAATATAATCCCTGTGATTTTGATTTATCGATGCCAGCCTGCTGTGTGATATCATGTGGTGAGTGCATCGACTACACAGTCAACCCTCCTACTGTCTGACCATTCAATATCATCCCTTGTGGTTCTGAATGATAAATACACTATGCGAGTCAGCAATGTTACATCATTGGTAAATGTATCGCTCCACATAACACATAGTCAACCCTCCTACCATCTGACCATTCAATATCATCCACTGTGGTTTTCAGTGATAGATAAACTATGCCAACCTGCAATATTATATCACTACACATGACACGTACGAACCACAGTTCTTTGCACAGTTGTGCCACCATACACAATCTGTCGAGTTGAATGGTCTAAAACAGTTGGTCCACTCGCTGGAAAATGTTTCCAAGAGTAGTAGTGTTAAGACTACTTTGAATAAAATAAGATTTACTTTCCATCTTGCCTTCTTCAATAACCTACATGTACCTCATCTTCTCCCACATCTCTCTTGAAGGATTGTAATTGTGAGGAATTTTGCGCAGACTGCTCTGTAGAGTTCATCCTCGATGTCAAATGCACGGACGATCAGACGCGGCATGTTACGTCCAGAGATCTCATCTCAAACAACCCAAAAGTAGTACCGGTAAGTTGCCTAACCGAGTTTTCACCTATAGTATAGCTACAAATGTACTCTTATTTGATATTGTCTTTATTTTTGGGGGCTTATTTACAATGCCAGTACAATGCCGGTTTAGTGGTTGTGAAAACATTAGTTGTGAACTCTGTCTCACTGTGAGTATTGGGAAGTTTTTACCCAGTTTTAGATAACCACAAAATTGACCTTTGACATTTGACTTCAGGTGACCTCAAGACACAGGGAGGATGAATCAAGCGAGTATGGTGAAACAGACGGTAAGTGTTCAATTGCAAAGTATTTTGTTTTTGCACCTAAGGGAATCGTTGCAATAACAGAGGTGAGAAATTGCAGACTTTTATCTGAATTCAGACTTTCTAAACCAGCCTTGTGTAGACAATTAGTGATTAATTTTTAGAAATGTAAATAAATCTGCTCTTTGATCTTCTTCTCTAGGGCTCAGGACACTGTTCCTAAAAGCTCTGTGAAATCTAAACTCCACGGTTAACCAAAAGGTAGAAATGCCTCCTAAAAATTTGAATCCTAGTTTCGGACTTTTTTTGTCACCAATGACTGAGACTCTCACCCCTTAATAATCAACTTTGAAAATGTTTTGTTTAAAACTATATGATGCTTCTTTATTGTGCGTTTTTGTTATTTTCATTGTGTAGATATCCTAATTGTCAAGCTCCGCAAAGGGCAGGAGTTGAAATTCCACGCCTTTGCGAGAAAAGGCTTCGGTAAAGAGCATGCCAAATGGATCCCCACAGCTGCTGTTGCTTTTGAATACGATCCAGACAATGCTTTCAGAAACACAGTGTACCCTAAACCAGAAGAATGGCCGAAAAGTGAATTCACAGAGCTGGATGAAGACACACGTAAGTTCCAACTAACCATGTATCTATCAGAATACGCCCACGCTCCTTCAACCAATTAAGGGTGTGCACTTTTATTGTTATCGTTTTCGTTCTCGTTATCGTTCCTTAAGGCACCTTCCAAATGTTGTCCCCATATTTCTTGTTTTTTGTTTTTTTGTTTTCTTCCTTCAGCCTGTTTAGAGTGCATCAAGCTTTTCTTCAGATTTAATAATTTGTGCTGTAAAAGTTCTACCTACCAATTATTTTTTACACAAAATTTACAAAACATTTGGTGCTTATTTATCATTCCATGTGCAGTTTGATTTTTTCCCCATTTTTTTTTTCAAGAAAACATTATACTGTGTAGTCCAATTCAGAAATATTCGTAGTAAATTTTTTGAGAAAATGTTGTTGTTTTTTCCCCTTTGTAGCTGAGGCCCCTTTCGACCCCACCAGTAACCCAAGGAAGTTCTGGGTCAACGTTGAGTCGTGCGGCGCCCTCAAACCAGAGACGATCGTTCTCACAGGTCTGTCAGTTCTCAAGAAAAAGTTGAGTGACTTACAAACACAGCACAGCCACGAAACACAGAGTGAAGGATTGGCAATTAATTAGTTTGTTTAGGGGGAAATATACTTTTAGATATTTTTACTGTTGGAAGTAAAAACGAAGATGTCAAGACTTTTGGGGGGGGGGGTTGCGGTTAGAGGAGGATGTTTATGTGATGCGTTCAAGCAATATTAGTTGTTTGCCGGCCCAGGGGTCGATTTCACAAAGAGTTAGGACTCGTCTTATCTCCAGTTAAGACAAGTAACTTGTCCTAACTTAGGATTAATCTTAAGGTCTGCATGCTACAGTGCAGGGTTGGGACTCATCCTAAGTCCTAAGATACGTCTTATGTTAGGAAAAGTTTTGTGAAAACGACGGCTGGTCATTTAAAAAACTGTATACATTTTAATTTTAAACTTTAATTACCAGTGTGCATCTAAATTGACTTTGATAAAGTTGTTTAAAAAGTGTCACAGCTGAGTTTCGCAGCTTTAAGAAGATAATTTTGCTAGAGAAAGTTCTGTGTTGAGCAAAATTCAACAGGGGACCTGACTCTTATAAGCAACTTTATGAAGACTTCGCTTTCTAAAATAGGGCTTTTACAACTACTTGGATAAAAAGAACTTACAAATGACAACGCCATCTGGGTATTCTAATTCTGAATATGAATATTTTGTTTTTCTCAGTTCTCCCTCCAACCTTATCATACCACTATCCATTTTTTTAATAACTTTGTTATCATGAAGTGTTTCAGAAAACTGCTGTAATTTTGATTAAAGTCAAGTACTAAGAGAGCTTTTTTTGTCTTGAGTAAGTGAGGTCTTTGCCAGCAACACCTTTTTCGTCTTTATTTCTTATACTTTTATTAAATGTATTATTAAGCCTCCAATGCTTTGATTATTGTTTTGTTTTTATGGTTTTGTGGTTTTTTTTCTAATGTAGTTTTCAAGTTAAAAACACTGATCTGTTCCTGTAGGAGGCTTCAGTTAAAAATCTAAAAAGTCGTGGGGAGCCAGGTAATTGCAGAGAGGACAATAAAATGTAGCACTTTTATGACTAACTAGTAGTTAGTAAACAAATGCATAAATTGTAGTTATTTATTTAATATTAGTATGTCTTAAAAGTGCTACATTCTGTTTTCCCTCTCTGCAATTACAGGACAGTGTCCCAAAAACCACTACACCGTCAATTTTGTTAAGTTTTCAAATAACGACCAACAGAGGGCGTCCTAACATTAGACCGTTTTAAGTTGTGTCTCCTTTTTGCCTTGTTAAAATGTGATCATTATTGAAGGCAGTGACACTATTGGTAATTACTCAAAATAATTATTAGCATAAAACCTTACTTGGTAACGAGTAATGGGGAGAGGTTGATAGTAAAAAACATTGTGAGAAACGGCTCCCTCTGAAAAGTAATTTTCCACAAATTTGATTTCGAGACCTCGGATTTAGAACTTGAGGTCTCGAAATCAACCATCTAAAAATAATTCATTATTATCTCGCAACTTTGATGACCGATTGAGCTCAAATTTTCACAGGTTAGTTATTTTATGCATATGTTGAGATACACCAACTGTGAAGACTAGTCTTTGACAATTACCAATAGTGCACAAAGCTGAAATACTGATCAGCAGGTAAAAATTGGGTCTTTTACACTAGACCATAAAAATAAAAACGGGAAAGGGGAAAAAATATTAATGGGCTAGAGTAGAGAAACTTTCGACGAGCTTCCAAGTTCCAGAACTATCCGGGCCAATAATTTTGGAATGGAAAATTTTGCAAACTATCGGCACTCTTGTTCACAATTGTACCGCATTGCCACATGCATGAATTTCATTTTTTTGTCCGAAATACATTTATTAAACCTTTTCAAGAAAGGGTGATATATCGAGGGTTCTCTTTCGAACTAAAGAGGGCGCTCTAACAGACTAAACTAAAGTTAAAAGTGAGCAGACGACATTCACCTTTTATTTCGAGGCGCTGCACAACTAAATTTTTCCTGTAAACTTTAGGAGATTTTGCCCTCAAGTTCAAGGCAGAACATTCGGGAGAAAAGAGGAGTTGTGCGTGTAAGTATAAAGTAATGCTTATTTTATTACAAAAATAACATTTAGGCTACGCTAAGCCACATTTCAAAAAGTTTTTAAAACTTTTAAGAACTTGTAATTTATATTGTCAATTTTTTCAAGTTTAAACTAAAGAAACACAATAAGGAACATTTTGGTTTCTTTATTTGTCAAGTCATGATCATAAAGTAGTATAAAAGTTTCATTGAATTTCAGCTTTGTGAAAACAATACCACTGCCCTTCCCATTTGTTAAAATATATACAATTAATTTGTTAGTATAATTTTTACTCAGTTATTCAATTCAAAACAAAAAGCTTATCTTTGAAGTCCAACTTGTATCCTGGTAAACTAAGTGATGCTGTACTGATGTATTTCTAAACAACATGCATTAATAACATAAATAAAGGAAGATTTTCCCCATACATAAATAAGTGGTTTATCTTATTAATCAGGCTGCATGGTCTCCTCCCTCAGTAAAAAATGTTATTAAAGAATAGGATATCTTTATTTAGACTCAACTTTCTTTTGCTTCCAAAGAATAGCTCATTCATTTAGTTTCAGCAAATAAAAGTGACAATCTTTTAAAGACCTTTTTATCATTTTGTTGAAAAGGACTTGCAGACAATCAAAGCCTTGGGTTGCAAATACACAAATTTATTAGCCTTATATACAAGCACTCATCAAGTTGGCCTACACAAATATTTAGAACTTGTGCACCATAGAGAACAAATTCCCACTCTCTTCCCTAAAATTAGAGTTTAAAAAATGTCTGCCTGAGGAAAAATTTCACCTGGGGCAAGCATTGGGTACATTTTTAGATTGTTTCAAAAAATTATCCCTTTTATTTTAGATTGCTAAATGCTATTGAGGCTACAGAGTAGTTGTAATCAATACTGAAGATATTTTTGGAAACAATAATTAAATTGCCTTCAATATTTCTTTATAACTATCACAGATAATAGAAGTAGTTCATTTGCTTCAGTTCAATGTGTTGCAATTTGTAATTTCCATAAATTACAATCATACCAAACTGATGTCATGACAAGTGCCTCAAATTTGTGGACATATATTAATAAATAAAAATTACAAATTGAGTTAAAAAGCTGTGCAATAAGTTTGTTATTATTCCTGTGTATAAAAATACACTTCTTTTTATCCAATTTCTTCCTCCATGGATAATCAATCACAAATAGAACCAGAACATCACATCCAGGGTGATCAGTGTCTAGACAGCTAGGTCATGTTACAAACACATCAGTGTGCACGTACACTGCCTTTGGATCTCATTGATGTGTATTATTGTAAAGTTCACGAGCATCAGCTGCACTGTGTGAATGCTTTTATAATAGCTTTTCTAAATCACATAAACATGACATGATGTTTGTAATGTAGGCATCACGACTGATCATGTATGATCGAGTTTATCGACCAAGCGCGAAATTTGAAATGATCACATGGTACATCTTGAAATATATTGTGTGTTTTTTTAAACAAAATAGCTTTTAAAATTACTCAATTAGCAGTTCATTTTAACAATTTGGAATGGACGGGTTATCATATGTTTTCATATGTACATGTATTAAGTATATGTATAATTGAAAATGAGGGAGCTTGAGGTCACAAAAGTAGGCTAAAATAGGCCCTACACTTCAATTTCTCAATTCAATTCAATTCAATTCAATTCAATATGGTTAGAGAGGTCTGTAGGCATAAATGCATACAAAATTATAAAAATTGACCCAACCTGCAAACCCCCAAATTAATTGATCTTAACTGTCACTGACTTTTGAGCCAACTTTTCTTAGGTTTGCTCACTCACAAGTTTTGACTTAATACTTCCAATGAATGGATGGATGGTGTTTAAAAATCTATTGACAGGTCTCATGTTGATGTTTTTTTTATTGTCTTTATAACTATGAGACTAAAACCTAGACAGACTTCCATAATTATTGCCACACAATGCATCCTTTCGTGGAAGTCTTCCTGCTAAATTATGACAAGGATCTGGCAAAAAAAAAAATCACTCAGCTGTCAACAAAATGAATTGTACAGACTTGATCATGTCTAAACCATAGGATCACAGCATTGGTCATTTTGAAGAGGGTTGGGGCGTGGCTGGGGGGGATTGCATCCTGTTACATAACCAGCAACCATGACCCATGATCATAGAGGAATGCCATGATGTAACACAACCTAAGTACATGTATCAGCATCCACCATATTAGTAGGCCTTCAACAACTTCCTGTCCTTTGGCTAATAATGACCTTGATCTCAAATGAGTTCCAGATCATGTTCTCTTTGTTGTCAGCTTTCAGCCTTTGGTCTTGTTTGGAACATGGAAACATACAGATGAAGGAAATACAGAAGGAATCAGAACAAAGAGCTTGCATGGAGGAGGAAAAATTACAAACCAAGGCCTTCAATTTTGTTTTTGAAGGGGGCACAGCAATTATTTTCCTTTAGTAGGCCCTTTGAAGGGGCACTTCTGAGGAAATTTAAATTGGAACTTTGCTGAGGGCACCAAAGCAAAAGCACACATGGCACTACGGCAATTGCGGTGATTCCACGGGTTATTTCGAAGCCTGCAAACACTTGCTCTATGATCAAGAACCTTATCACTTAACCTGGAGTGAAACTGGTGGAGAAAAAATAGCCTAAATCGCCCTTTGGATGTTGTGGCAACAAGCTTACTCTTATTTAGGGCTTAAAGTGAGTTCAAGCTATGGGTATATTGACTATTGTGACAACCACAGAGTTTAATGAATATGAAGTAGATATCCTAGCTACATGTATATATAGTTTACTTCTCCAAGCTAAAAACATCTTATCTTTCAATTCAAAGTCATGACAAATTTATGCTAATCTTTAAGTTTACACAATATTGGTATCTTACTTGAAACCTTGTATCAGATCCATGACAAACAGAGTGTGTTTACACAAAGCAGGAGGTATCTTTGATCAGTTTGTTTTAAGTCCACTGGTAATTCAAAACAACTTAAAGATTTTCTCAGGATAGTTTAGTTACTGGAAACAGTGGGTTGAGATTATGATTTGATCTGTGTTTACCGATAGGCTAATCACAGCATATCACACTCCCATGGTTGGAGACCAATTCCTACTTAGCTACCTGCATGGTCTAATCATGGTTAAACTTTTTAGCCTTCTTTTGCCCCAAGTATAGACTCTCTATAAGTGCATTTTTCTCTCTCAAAAATAGTTTTTTTTTTAACAGGTGGTAAGAATGACACCCCAGACATTTTACCATATAATGTTGTTTTTATATTACTTCTATTAGCTAATGTAATATTAATATTTCTACCTCCAAGGTAATATATTAATAATAATTAAGTGAGCTTGTTATCTCTCAACCACTATAACAACATCCATTATGACATGCAAAACAAAGCTGTGTGTAAATTGCTATGATAACACACAAACACACAGCAAGAACTAGTGGATACCTTTTGTCTGATTTTTAAAACCATTTCTTTCCTTTGACTTAGTCCACTTAAAAGAAACGTTTGAGAAACTCATCTGTGCCAAATGCTTGTTACCCTCTGTCAGTTTAGAATTTAACAGATGCCTTTGCCTTTTCTGTTGGGGCAAGTCCTTTTGAAAATAAGTACCACTCAGAAGAACAATTTCAGTTCATCCATAGAAAAAGTGATTTTCTTATAATTTTCTTTTATATAGAATCTGCAAAGCAGTCTTCAATCCATGAGACATAAAGCCATGTTGTTGTATTGGCAACAGCTATGCAGTAAACCTGTAGCCTACTTCCACCATGAAAATGAAAACCCAATTATTGGGCCAAATAAATTAAGTCTTCTTTTTATTGCTAAAAGAAATACTGGTATCCACAAAGACCATCAACTTCATACAATGTTATATACTAGTTCTACCTTACTCTATGGTTCTACATCCTTGCTTGATGCATGAAGGAAGGACTCCATGTTTGAAACCATAAGCATAAAAATTAAAATCTGCAAACTGAAGGTTACATAAATAGTTGTATGAGCAACAAAGCGTGTGAAGTTCCTTCCCCTAACTTTTAAGTACAACATCATGTGTATGTTTGGGGAAAATCCAGGAACCTTTATCATGGAACAATGCTATTTATAATGTATCTTGTTCTGTATTTGGTCTGTCCTGACCATATGTAAGGACAAACCTCTATGGTCCGACCCACTCAAGTAATTCATAGTGTGAATTGCACTTAAAAGAGCAAGTTGCTCTATGACTGAACTGCCTATAAAGTAAATCTATAGAGAGCATACAAGGACCAGATGAACCATACTTTGAATTGTTTTCAAAAAGCTAATTGTAAAGCTAGGTCCACCATGTGAGTTGGAGCCTGCATAGAGCATTGGCTACCTCCATGCATATTGCATGTATAGCAATGGTTGGAGTTGGCCAGAAATCCTTGACCCTAATGGAATTACTCAGTTACAAGAATGGCCTTTATTTGGCATGAAGGCACTTCTGAGAAACAGAACAAAACAATCCTTAGAAAACCAAATTGATGGGCTATAACAAGCATGCACGGTTACTCTTTGACCAGTGAGTGTAGTTATGCAAGCCAATCATGTAATGGTAAGCACAGCCTTATTATGTAATGTTATGTAACAGCTCTTGAACAATGTTATCTATAAGGAGTATGTGGTACATAAAGGCTCAATGTACATGTACATGTACATACACATGTACAATCTTCTTTGACAATGGTGCACTACTATTAGTACACACTGTGAACCACACACATAAACCTGAACCAGTACCCTTGATAGGCTGGACTCCAATTATTGTAGCATTTACCCCTGGCTCTATGATTTATCTTGGCCATTGGCTAAATCATCCAAAAGATGTAATTGTGGTCACAAGGCATGATTGTTTTAGAGGTGTCGACCCGAAGGTTCGATAGTCCGAATGCACAAATTTCCCATAACAGGGGGTTCATTAGTTCGAATATGAAATAGGGTTCATTAATCCGAACATTTGATGCGATAGTCCAAAGGTTCATTCGTCCGAAGGTTCATTGATAGGTTTCGGTAGTCCAAATCGACGATATAGTCCGAATCGACGATTGAACCTTATTGTCGATTCGGACTATTGAACCTTTGGACTATTGAACCTTCAGAGGCCATGCACCAAACATAGAGCAAGGAACAGACCAAGTAACATCTTAATAAAGACTGAACTTCCTGTTTATTAATATTGGTGTACCCCCTGCCCATTGCATAGAAACAATAGCATCATAAACAGGAAATGACTATTATTTATGTTGATGTAAACATTTATCAGAGCTGCATATTCAACAGCACTTCATGTGGCTGCTGTGTGGCCATGATTAACATGCTGAGACAGTTGGGCCTGGAATTTCATTCTTGTAAGGAGAATGCAACTTCCTCCATGATGCAACCATTCAAAATCAAAGTATTTAAAATCCTTGTTGATTGGAATTTGTTAAGGGGCACTAACAAGATAAGGAGAGAAAAGGAGGCAATGGTCTCCTTGGTATCACCTCATTGGCATCCAAGAAATTCCAAACCAGGACTTAATTTGAATCTCACACCCAATCCGAATTAACTTGTCATCAGGGAGAAATGAGGAAAGTACAAATACTCATTTTGGTAAATCTTTCTCACATGGTGGTACTGGTGGTAAATCTACTCCACGGTTGTAGAATAAAGAAAGACAGTTCTCTCAACTCTACATGGCAAGTAGATACACACATGGTGTTACCGCAAACCAAATATATATTGATACCTCACCATGCAATGCCTCAAATCCTATATGGAAAACATTTACTATGAACAACAACAAAAATCAGCACATATTTTTTTTTGCAATCTGCAATCTTTGCTTGTCAAGTAAATAGCAAATGTACACCCTTTATTTTCTCAGAACTGATATAACGTTCAGGTGTACAATTCACTTAGAAACTAACATCATTTTAAAACGCGCAAAATTCTGAGTGGTCCAAACACTGTAACCATGGAGCTACTATTTCTACCTCCATGGTGTAACCAAAGAGTGAAAAGTTGGTGTAACCATGGAGCTCCATAATTGTAATCCTTCATTTAATAACCTTGACTTCATAATGACCAGAAATCTGCCCCGAGGGTCTCTTTTTTTACTTTGTCCGCCACAGAGACAAACACAATCTACAAACAAATTTTGTCCATACAGTGACACAAATACATCAAAACACACTCATACTTTTTTTGGCCTTTATTTTATTTGCTAAAACAAAAAAGAAACATTACATTTTGATGCGTGAGGTAAGCTTGGCTATTAAAGATTATATGACATTGAATGTCACAATAAAGCATTTAAACACTCTTTAAGTGCTTGTTAAACTTTTTAAAGATTTCCAAGCTGTCAAATATGTATCACTGTATTTGTCGACTTCTTGTACTACCAACAAACACAGACTGAGACAATTTCAATATTCAAATTCATCATTCGAACATTCTGCACCAAAACGAGGTAGTTTAAAAACACTAAATACAACATAATAAAATGAGTATGAACTGAACTTGGTTACAGTCAGGTTTGGCATTTTACAAAAGCAAACTTTGGAATATTTAAGCAAGTGAAAAAAATGTGTTTTCTTATTGTATTTGGGACAAAACACTTCTTTGTAAAAAAAAAGGGCATAACACTTGCAGTTTAATTTGATGTTCAGCACCTAGCAATGTATTCTGATAATATATCTTAATGCACGAACCATTTTCTGTCGCCATAAGAACACAAACATTATCTTCAGGTTAATTGCAACTAAAATGCAGTGCGACAACTTGTAAAAGCTATCCAACAATGGGAACTCAATGTTGGGGGCTACCCTCATACAAGGTGCGTATACAAATGTGGGTTGTAACGCTGCAATAATTCTAAATATTTTAAGCATTCCATCCTAATCAAACATTTTCTCTTTGTACATGTATTCAAACATCATCAATGTCAGCAAGAGCCGACCACGAAAGTAACACATTTTCCCTGATATTTTTTTAAACCATCTCTCCCTTCCCCACCCAAGGCCACATCAAATTACTGGAAACATTTATACTAAACTACTACAACACGATAAACAACACTTTTTTACTAGTTACTCATTGATAGTAGTATACACAGAGTCATCACTATAAGCTAACAATCACATACTCAAAATGACCAAGCTGCAGCAAATTGTCCCCACTTCAAAGGGGTTTGGATAATTATGTGTGCACTAGGCACCTTTACGTTTAGAGTTATTTTCTGAAAAAGTGTCTTTTTTGAAAGTTTTTTTAAACTAGCTCTTGTTAAGGGAATGGTTACCAAACATTTATTGGACTACACCGAGTAGCTTACTTTGCTTAAACTGGACACACTTTTCAGTCACATTGACAAGCCAAACATGTTTCAGTTACTCTTGAGAAAACATTGAACTTTTAATTTAGGCTGTCAATGATGACAATTCCCCACAAATAGGAGGACTTGGATGAACAATATATGAGTATTGGTTCAACGATAAAAACCTGATCAACAGAGAATCAGTACCTTACTGTACCAATTTGACTGGCAGTGGTATTAAATCTGGGATTTGTTAATATTTTACATTCAAAGCTTTGCTTACTATGGCACATATGAATATTTAACATACAACATGAAGGGGCCTAAATGTTATTTCATCATATTATCTGCAGGTATTTCATGCCGCTTGGCAACATTTAATGCTTCGATGGTCTATTATGAATTTAATCCATCACACAAATTCAATAGGATAACACTACTCAAAGTCAAAACCAAAATCTTAATTTGGAAAAAAAAAGTGTAATCTTCAGACATCTGATGGAAATTCAAACGGGTCGAGTTGTGATGTGTTTTCAAGAAAAAATTGTTGTACTCGTTTGTTAGGTCCCAGTTCATACAAAGTATATTTTGAAGTCAGAAACTCGCAACGAACAATTCAAAACAGTTCAGCTATTCTCAATTTCTGCAAAACAATCACAGAGAAAACAAGAGCTGTGAAGTGAAATTCTTATTCTTTTGGCCTGTCGCCTTAGCAAGTAGCGTGAACTGGGCTTACAGGATCACATGGGAGAAGCTTGTCTTAATTTGATCACTGTTTATACTCAACAGAAATGAACATGTCAAAGATTTCAAGGCCCCATATCACTGTCATGCAAATCAGTAGAGCTTGAAAAGTGTATTGTATAAAAAGTAGAAAGATAGTTCTTAAAATTTACTTTTTAAAAGTAAACACAGCAAAACTGAACCCTTGTGAACACCCGGCAGCATTTTTTGCAATACATCTTTTGTACATTTTCTAGGCTAACATATTTATTCACTTGTTTCCATTATAAACCAATATCTAAACACTAAATAATTACAGACACATGCAGCATTTTAAATGATCTTTCTAATCACATACATATTAAGGAACAGTAATTTCTGTGGCAACAATTCATCAGAAATCTGTTGGTTTTCAATCACCTTTTTACACGATCAAAGTAAGAGAGATTCATTTTCATGGATTGAAAATCTTCATATTAGTGTATAAAATTGTGTAAAGAAAATTTATTTTTATATTTCATTTTATAGAACATTAATACTCGACTCATCTACTACAGGTACAATTCTAACATCAAATTATTTACTTTTACATCATTTAATTCAAGGTTTAATACACACCAAACATAAATCTCAAAATAAAAATTATCCTTAACATCTATGACAACAAAATGTGGATTTGATCCGTATATGATCAAAAAATATATATTGATAACAAGAAATCATACAATTACAAAACAAAATCAAAATGGATGAAAAAGGTCTCAATTTGGCGATTTGACTGAAACAATGTGCCAGTAAACCAGCATGAAATTAAGACAGGCTTTTATTTTGCTGCTTTACAATTTACAGTGGTAAAATTGAGTTAGGATTTTACTTCAGGTGATTCTTTCACTCAGTGAATAACAAGTATATGTATACACCTCAATAGCAATTGACAAACGTGTGTGTAAACATGTGAGGTGTTTGCAACAAATTGCATACAGTTCTTGCAGATCTACACATCACCTGACCACACATGTTTAACTGCACGCCTGTGCTGTCTCTTTGTTCCACCTACTAGGTCCTTTTCACACAACAGCAGTTTAGCAGGGGTCCCTTAATAATTTAAGCATGGTTGTGAAATTGTACAAATTGCACTTGGTGTGTAAGAAGAGCTTTAGAACAAGTATGTTTGGACTGTCCTGAGTACATTGTACCTAGTGAAATCTTCAAAAATTGACCATCCTTTATGGCCAGATAAACATGGTTGTTCTTTCATACCAGGTCCATTTGGTAAAATTTCACAACCATGCTAAAACTAAGCAAGGGACCCATGTTAATATTATGTCATGTAAAAAGGGCTAAAGCAAACCCACAATAGATGTGTATATTGAACCAAAGCAAAAAAATCATCTCAAACGCAGGTATTTTGGCTGCCCTCAAACTCACAATTACCCTCCAGACATGTTTGCGCAAAAGAGGCGTATTTGATTAAGTTATACATTTCTTAGAATAAAGAGCCAAGTATAATTTTCAGACAGCACAAAACATTTCTAATGTAACAGTCTTAATACTCCAACCAATTTAACAAACATTTGTTGAGCAAAATGTAACACACCTTATCTAATTTACATGTGGAGACAAGTTACTGGCACATTGTCGGTCAGATGTGGAAAAATCGCAAGTCTTAAGCTTCTCTGAAACAGGGAGGAATAACTTATGGCATTTGGGCCTCCAAAATGGAAACTTTTCAACCATGATACCAAAAAAAAAAAAAAGAAGATGCTTGGCATTTTAGGATTTTCATCCTGAACTCAACTCAGCTGCAAATAAACATTCTCAATAATGACCTAAATTATTTCTAGTCATGCACTTGACCATATCATTTAGCGCTCTCCACAAAAAACAAAAAATCACTATGTTTATACAGTACCTGAGATAAAACACGTAGAAGATCCAGCTCTTGATTAAACAGAGCCAACTTTTACTACTATATTGAGGTAGATGCGACTTGCAAAGCATTATTATATTTGTCGACATTTAAGATGGGACTGAAAAAAGCCTTCTGTGGGATCTTAGAGATACACCACAAACAAGGCTACCCGTAATTCAAATTTGTTATAGCTACACACCTAAGGCCTTGCTTTGCAATCCGTTTTTCCTGTTATAGTAATTTTTCACGCAGCACAAACATGTAGCCAGCAGCGTGGCTGCAACAGTTAAGCAGTATGTACAGCGCATTAGTTATCATCATAACAAAGGCTTACACTTTATTTAAACTTAATAATAATATCCCATTGGCTGTTAACACTTACAATATACACCTACTGTACACTTACTTGAAACATGCAAAGAGTTCAGCAGACGATTTTTACGAAACTTTACGCAACTGCGTAAGTCCACTTGCCAATGTTTATGGCACAGCATAAAGTTTCTTGAAATCAGCTGCTGACCCTATTTTCCACACATTGCCTGACACACAACTTAGCCAAGCACATGACATCCTTAGAGCTAAACTTGTGTTGTAAACTTGCACAGCATTCATTTCAAGAACAGCTCTATGAAAATGAACCCTGGCCACATCCAATTGTAAAATCACTTTCCTAACAACTTTGAACATTTAAAAACAATTAATGCATTATTCTGAAGCTTCAATTAAATTTTCACCTCAGTTCTTTCTTCAGCCCAACATCTAAATAACATTTTTGATCCAATTAAGCATGACCCCCCCCCCTCCCTCAGACCAACATGTTTTTACCAAGATCTTGCTATCATCATCCAAAACCAATAAGCACATTCATGGCATCGCAACACCAAAACTCAAGAAAATTTTAACAGAATGGTTTAGTTTGGCTATGCAGCACAGAGTCAATAAACCTCAAGTCAAACTTGTTGTATTTAAAAAGGTTTCGGTAATTTGAGTAATATGCTACAGCCTAAAAATGTTATTGACCAGTGATTTCCATGGGAAAACTGACAAATTTAAAACATCAACTTAAGTTTGAGCAGTACATTTATGCTGTGAAAACGATAAGCTAATAATGCCACTTGAATTCCCCTGTAAACATGAAAACTAAATTACAATCTTTGTTTTTCAAAGTATGTCACAAAGTACATGTAATAGAATTAGTGTACATTCCAATATCTACACGACCTCAAACTCCTCATACTGATTAAGCCAGTTTATGTAAATTGATTTTTATCATCATTTTAAAAATGTACAGTTAAAAATGCTGGCAGGAACACTTGTTCATTGTATTTACACGTACCAATTTCAATCATAAGTGATTGTTCCAAACTTTGAGACCATAGGTTTTAGAGATCAACTGTGCTATTTTTGTTATTTATCTGGGCTGACTGAAATGAAGGAACAAACATATTTTACTTAGATTTAGATCTTCCAGTGTGACGAAAAAGATCTTTACTTCAGCTACAAAAACTAATAATCTGATTCAACTTTTATAGTTATTTACAACTTATTCCATAGAGTGAAACAAATTGGAATAATAACATTTATCGCAGCATAATTGTGTATTTAAATTTTTCATGTAATTTTTATTTATTGCAGAAATCAAAAGTTCAGAATCAGCAGAGAAGTTGTTATCTGCGTGTTTTGTTATTTCTGCAAACGGAGTACGTTTAACAACTCTTTTGCCTCCAAACATGCATCTCCTCTTCCTGTGTACAACATAGTATACCATGAATCACACACAGTCATTGATTATTATAAACCAGTAAAAAGCACACATTTCATTTGACTCATGTTTACTAATTCCAATCTAATCCGACAGCAAATTCATTGACTTTAAACTTTTCCAATGGAAGTTCTCTTTTCAAATTAAAAACGACCTTGCCCTTCCAATGACCAAATTCCAGGCCTGTTATAGTTTGAAAAAACACGCAATATATACCAGGACATAAAAATGCAGTGTAAGTTACTGATGATAGCCTTTATGTCCACTATGACTTTTGATCCAAAGCACGTTGATTATTTATAAATTATTACCTCTACATGCAGCCTATTTTTCTAATTATTTCCAACAACAAAATTGTGATTCTGTTCCAGGTCAAACACAAGCTGGCTTGTGGTTTAATATTAATGGGTCAAGGTTTACACCACACAAAGTCCCACAATCCGCTTGGTTGAGAATAGAGTTGTACGCAGTCACGCCCAGTCACAGAGTCAGTCAACCTTACATGTAAATGTTTGATTTTTCTTCTTCTTTTAAAGAAGGTTTGAATGTCATCACTTGATAAGTAATTAAAAAATATTCTATCATCAACCACTAAGGAACATTTTTATCCAAAATAGGATAAATGCGTCATGTTCTTTGAGCTTGATACTTTGCTCTGAAAGCTCTTAGAAGGGCAAGGCAGTTTTTCCTTCTAGATGGTACCTCTATGATGGATATTTCAAGGGGCACCAAGGCAATGCCCAAGGGGCATAGAGGCCATTGCCTATGTAGCCTCTTTGTATAGAAAGCTACAATACTGATAGAAATATCATGAAACAATAGCAACTCATTAACATTCCTACTCTAAGTCCATTTTTGTCAATGAATCTTTTTGTCAATGAATCTCCTTTTTAGTTGTTTGGCCAGGCAAAATTGAACTTTAAATCACATGCAAAGAACAACCTTTATGCCATGACCCGCAGGAGGTACTGCATTAATTTGTTGTGTTGTTTTGTTTGGCAGCAATTAGAAACAACTTTTACAGCTGGAGAAAACAATTAACAAGCAAAATACACTGTATTAAGGACAATTGAATAACCCTTAATAACATTTGTGTCAGTACTAACAACTCAGATATTAAAATCAAACCTAGGCAGTTTTCAAACTGGAAGAGTAAACATGGCATGAGAGTAACTGTTCCTTACAAAGCTATTCCTTACAAAAAAACTCGGCTATTTGTGATCAGTTTTCAGAGTACAAGTGTTTTACTATTTTCGATGACAATCAATCATTTTCACCAATATTTTACCCCTTACCCCTACCCCAAAACTAAATATGTGATTGGTAGTAAAAATGGTACCTGTGTTTTTTTTATAAGAATGCAACATTAACGATACATTTATTTATAAACTTAATATTTCGTTGGGCAATTTAATTCATAGTCATTACAAAAATGTCTCTGAGTTTGAGGTAACGTCAGCAATGAAACTTAGATTTTTATAAAATGCTCATGAAGTAAAATCATTGAACTCACTTTTTATCTAAGAAATAAATCTTTTTAAAGAATTTCTTAGGTTAAAGGAGTAGAGTAAATAATAATCTTAGTATACAGATGGTTTTTACATGAGACTTGGTCCAGTTAGTCCCTTTAACCATTCAGTGTACTGCACTCAGGGCCAACATCAGAAGAAAGTGACCTGGTGCATAATCAGTGTGGTTAGATTAAAATTTTCCAGTGACCCACACAACACATGTACTGTGTAGTAGTACAGCAGTGATAGCTTGAGGTCGCCATATTGGATTTAACACTGTATGACATTTACACCCAGCTTGTGGTACTTTTTGTTCTCAGTGTGACTCGTGCTTTCTTATCTCACAATTATTAATCCACATTCAGTTAAAATTTGGATTGTTAATCAGATAGCTAAGCTTAGTTGGTCTTTGTTGTATTTACAAGATCTTACATTATTAAATAATTTCTTAAATTTGTCTTATTTAAATCACAATTACTTATAATGTTACAAGGGCAACTAAATATAAGGAGTAACAATTCCTTCTTGTGGTTGATTTGTAATTATGCCCCTTTAGATTCAGTAAGCTGATGTACGGGTATCTTAGCGCATTATGCTGTACTGAACTGTTAGTAATGCATTGCAAGCAGCGAGGAACATTTCAAAGTGAGTCATGGCGATGCGTTTGGTAAACCGTTACATTTAAGTCAGCACTTTGCATAATTATATTGCATATGATACAGATCTATACATGTACATCTCGGTAACATATGAAGACCTAAACCGAGACAACACGCAGTACGACTTGGCTGAACAAATCTTGCGGACAATTCTTCTTGCAGCAATGCGGCAATTGCTTGGTATTTGTGAAAGAGCGAGCTGCAACCACGTGACAGCCCGAATGAAAATACTCCTGAGTCTTCAAAGTAAAAATATATATTGGAAGTCATCTATGTTGGCACAAAAACTGTCATTCTTGAAACGATGATGTTTTTGAATTTTTACATGTGGCATGTGATTAAATCATTTAGCAAATCAACATAAATGGAAAAACAACAAAACAACTTACAAAATACAACGTGATTAATTGGAGGGGAAAAAAGGGCATAAAAACAAGCCCACATAACATTTTCTAGACACTGAAATATGAAATTATAAAGAGCAGAAGCTCGAACAAAACTAGAATTAACATACAAAAGAACAAGGCACTGCTTTAAATATGTAAAACTAACTCTACGTAATACATTTATAATGAGGTGCAAAACTTAAATGAGGTAGAATTTTAAAAGGTGCTGTTTAAAACTTACAAACTCACAACATTTTCACTACTTTTAAGAACAATGAATCACCATTCACAGAACGATTTATCACACAAAAAGCGGAGTAAGCTTTCACTGCTTGTGTTTTGGTCAGAAACAGTAGCATTTGCAATTTGCATACTTACTATTTTTGTATAGCAATTACTTAGTGATGGTTTCGGGGACACAGCCCTTTGGCTTTGACTACTGGTGGTAAGACAACCATTTCAAGAAGTCTTTGAATTTAGTGTTCTGTCCAAAACATGTTTGTTCATAAGCATGTCGGTTGTAAATGGAGAAATTGTGTTTTTTTGAAAGTCATGTAAACATTTGTCACTTCCTAACGATTTCAATTTCTACTCTCTAGTAAACTTGCTAAAAATACTTGTTGTATCAATTCTTTTTTTTAGTCATCTGAGGGACAGTTTTATTCACTTCTGAATTAAAACAGCAAAAACAATACTTAAGAAGAATTAGCAAACCCTGAATTGCTTTATAAGCATTTGTCTCGAGTATAAAATCATAAAATTGGTGCAAGGCATGTTAGCACCTTGCTGCACGGTTTGACCTGCAAAAAAGCAGCCTTGGGCTGTCCTCCTGCTAAAACTCTAAATATTTTGACAATTTAAAAATCTTTGGTGGTGGAAGAGTAATATTTTAATGTGGCATTATTTCAACACCACAAATCAGTGACAAAAGTCGCAATGAGTTGACACAACTACTTTACAAAACTTTTTTGTTTTTCCTTTTTTCTTTTCTTTTAAAACTTGCCAGGCAATTGTTCACGAAGTTGGCCAACCTTGGTAATCATTCTAAATGCTTTAAATGCGATAGCTAGCATGAGGTTTTGTTTTTCTTAAAGTTGGCTTAGAATTTGTACCACACAGAAAGAGTCCGATTTGAAATCTCATTTCTTTTTTACAACAAAGTTCATAGCTGACTCTGCATTTCAAACAAAACAAACTGACAGTTTTCATTTGAAAAAGTTACAATTATACAGCATCATCAAGTGAAAAGGTATTCAAACAAGTGCTTTGCTCTGAACAACAGCCTGCTATATTAAATATTATTCCCTGCTGTTGCACCCTTGAGACGTTTGCATTTAAAACCTGCATCACAGAATCTCCTGAGAAAGCACATCAGATAAAATATAAATTGTATCTTTACATTATACATCACATGCAAGCATCATTTCATTCTATACAAAATCCTGGAGGAAGAAACACAATTTAAAAAATTAAAAATTGCATTTTTGTTTAGGGCTTTAAGGGTACGTGTATCACGACTTGTCACAAGTACTGAAAAGCACTGCTGAGTTTAAAATGCTTTGAGCACTGCGAAGCAAAACTTTTCAACACAAACAAAGAAAGAGCAAATTTTTATATACAATTTTTTGTTTAATGTGATGTGGTCAAAATGCAAACAACTTAAAGGTACGAACCTTTCTGACTCACCAGCCGTCCACCTCTGACAGCTTATATAATACCCGTAAATTACAATAAAATTCAGAAACCTTGTACTCTATTGTTGCCGAAGTCCACAACGAGGATGACACCATCTGGAGTGACGCATATTCCGGAGGGGCGGTCCAGCTGGCCTTCCTGTACTCCCTGAATTCCGAACTTGCAGAGGAAGTTGCCGTTTGGCTGAAACACTTGGATGCGGTGGTTTCTTGAGTCGGCCACGATGATGTTTCCCTCTTGATCGATGGCTACTCCTTGAGGTCTGAGAAATTGCCCGTTATTACTGCCCTCCGAGCCGAGATAGCGAGCGGATGTAAACTCAGGAGTGATGACAAGCAGCCGGTGATTGTTGAAGTCGGTGACGACGGCATGGCCCTCATTGTTGAAAGCAACTCCTCTTGGTGAATCAAAATGCTTCCAAAGAGCGCCCTCAAAGCCATACTTATTGCAGAAGGTGCCATCTTGATGGAAGACTTGGATACGATGGTTGCGTGTATCGGACACCAGAATCTTTCCCTCGTTGTTCACAGCCACGTCCCATGGATAGTTGAACTGGCCGTTCTTACTGCCTTTCTCGCCGAACTTGAAAAGGAACTGCCCCTCGAATGTGAATACCTGTATACGATGGTTATCTTTATCCGCAACGATAATGTTTCCACGGCTATCCATGGCGATTCCAGCCGGACGGTCAAACTGGCCATTTCGAGATCCTGCCGAGCCAAACTTGTGATGAAATATTCCTTTCGGAGTGAAGACCTGAATGCGATTGTTACTGCGATCTGCTATGATGATGAAGTTGTCTTTATTTACAGCGATTCCCCACGGACGACAAAGCTGACCATCACCTTCACCCTCATTGCCAAAGTTGAGTTGAACTTTAGCAATTTTGGCATAATTCCGACCGGTCCGAGCTGTAACGATGAAAGGGCTGTCTAGGATGTTTTTTCCGCGGATGGTTACTGACACCACATGTTGGCCCTCAAGCTGTGGTCGGTAGCTGACAGCGTAGGTACCATTCTGACGATCAACAACTTCAGCTGGGTAGAGTCCACCTTCAGGTCCTTGGATGACGACCTCAACAGCTTCGCCTCCAATGCAGCGGGACTCAGCATTGTGGTCCTTGGCGTGTACCATAAAAGTTGTGACTTTACCCTGTAGCGCACGCTTCAGCCCATCACCAGTGGCATACGAGGTTGGCGCATAGGCACTACTACTAATGAAACCAAGAGAGCTGATAGCAGTATGAAGGGCAGCATCAGGGGGTGTAAATACAACCTGGTCGTCTTCATGTGGTTGAAGGTGTCCTCTTAAACCTCGCAGGGCCTGCACCTGATTCACAATCAAGTCCTTGGTCTTAAGGACATCTAAATCGGTTCCGGTCTGCAAAGCGTTCTCTACTGTCCCAATACAGTTGGACACACTCTCCAACCCTTGCTTCAAGTCTTCCATCTGCATGTGCAATGCCCGACCTTTGACCTGTCTGATTTTTTCAACTTTTCGCAGCAAATCACGTTCCCGTTCCTCCAGAGCTGTTAGATGATGACGCATGACCGATTGGACCTCTTTCACGACAAGCTGTGTTCTCTTTTCAACTTGCTCAGCCATCAATCGAGTGTGGGATAAACTGTCCTCTAATGCATGCATGCCATTTTTAGCATCACTGAGAAGACGGAGTGTGATGACTTTACTGTCCTCGATAGCATTTTGGAGGTACACACAACTGTGCCCACGATGATCCATCATGGTACAATCCCGACATATTGCTTTACTACATGAATCACAATAAAGTCTCAAGACTTCATCTGTGTGGATTTCACAGTAGCTTGGGGGTCTATCGGAAACTGGCTGTATCTGTGCTTGGTAGGACTGATGATGTGGATTTCTGTGTCGACCACTGGAATTATTTGGCCCTTGGGATTGCAGCATAACAATGTGATGATCTTTAGTCAATCTGACACGCAGGTGAGCCTGAACACAGCTTTCACATAATCTCTCATTACAGTCTCTACACAGCCTTGAAGCAATTTGCCCCTCATCACAAGAATTGCAATTTCGCCGGTCGGGCGGCAACGACACCCCGTCACCATCATCTTCATGACTGCCCACAACATCGAGAATATTACTGATGAAAAGATCGGTCGGCAGCCCATCCACCCCCAAGTCGCCTAGCTGACTTTCCTGATAGCAAGTTGGACACCGGATGCGATCTGGCTCGGCAATTCGCATCTCTAAACACGGCCGGCAGAACTTGTGAAAACAGGACAGGATTTTGGGTTCCGTGCCCTGCAAACGTTCTGAACAGAGCGCACACCATTGCTGTTCGTTGAATTCTTCGGCTACTGCAGCAGCGAAGGCGGCCATGAGTGGTGCGTGGAGTGGAGTGTTGCATTTGGCGGTGTGGAGGTCAGTGCAGCACGCCAGCCTGTTTTGAAAATGCAAAGCACTGTTACGTAAAAGTCACTGTGAATTAGCGGCTGTTGTGTGCTCAGTCAACATGATAATGTTCTTTTGTGCATTGTGGTTAGGGTATTAAAAAGGTTACTATTTAAATAAATGCAAAAGACGAACACTGAGGACGCAACCGACGAACGCACTCAATCGCCAAAACCAATTCACACCACCACGGGCCACACAGCATTTCCCACCCATCTTTTTCAAAAAAGAATTTCAAACATTCATCTGATTTAAGTACCAACCATTCACTCTTAATCTTCACCATTATGGGAATCACTTTAAAGATGCATTTAAATGTACATACCTCCTCCATGATGACTAGGTTTGGCGAGTTGCTTCTTTTTTTGAAAAACTGCTATCTTAAGACACATATTCTTGTTCCTCAATACAGTACATCCGTACTAGTATAGTATAACATGTATACTGTGCGAATTACTATGGTGTACATGTACATGACCACAATACATGTACGAATGTACTATACATGTTACACTACTACTACAGGGCCATACGCGCGTGTACCATACCACCCGCTGTGTATTGAGGGCTAGGAGCTTGCGCCCTACAAAGTGGGCGGTGTTTCTGATAAGCGTAGTTTGTTATTGGCCATTCACACACAGCCAGATCGGAAGTACGGTCATGGTTCAAGGATAATTTGCATAAGTCATACCAAATCTAGCCAGTCCCGGTGCTCAGATCGCAAGATATGACCGGATGCCACCCCCACAATTTGGATAAGTTTTTTTCTTCGAAAATAAAGTTTTATAAACCCAATTTTGAGAGACCCAAAAGGGTGTAGGTGTTGGTTTAGTTGAGTGTCAACTATAAAATTGTTCTGAATCTGAATGTTAATTTATTGCGTGCCATGGACGTTTTGGTTCATGGCCCAAGCTTGTCAGGCATTTTGTGGGCACACGCCATTGCATGGTCAATATTCGAGTGACTTGATTATGAGTTTCATATTTTTCGCGCGAATCATAACAGTGAGAGAAAAACTCTTCTTCTAAGTGGTAGAAAAACAAAATTTATTTTGTCACAAAAAAATACATCTTTGCAGGACCCGGGGCTTTAAAATATTTCAGATTTTGATAGAAAGTTTCTCAAATGACTTCACCCACTTTAGCTGCGATGGAATGCCCACCTCTCAGCTATTTTTGAAGGAAAGTGCTCGTAAAAAGCTTGGTAGTGATCGATGACTGTGTGTGTAGTTGGGGGCGGGGGGGGGGGGGTAGCTATGCCTTTCTCTTCAAAGGAGGGAACACCCTACCGGCTTAAAATGTCTGCATACAAATAATATTTTTGGTTCGTGGTGGCATCTGATTTTCTCAGACGGCTCAGTGCACACTACTGATGAGACATCACTGGCAAAGTTTCATAGCTGCTTAAAGCACAACATCGCAGTTGAGCACAACAGACTTTTACCAGAATGGTTACTAGCCAAACTACCATGAGACATATACAGTTTGTGCCTGGTATATACTGCTCATTTATATGCTAAGCAGACAAAAGAAAATAAGCGATATTTTATGCTCTAAATCCGAATGCCAAGCGGCTGAGTAGTTATGTTTATTTTCACACACAGGACCGTGGAGGTTGAAATTTCATGGAATCTAAAGATGGAAGGAAAGCAAAAACAGCTTTCGTTCATCAACAAAAATGTGTTTTTATAGTTTTGTGGTTCCTCCCATGGAGATAGAAATAACCTCCATGTTCCTCCAGAATGGCAAGTGTTCAAACCGCTACAACTTTTGCCGACGAGAGTGTTGGGGCTCGTCCTCTAACAGATAGAGGGCGCTCTGATAGATACTGTAGTGGGAAGATTGAGACTGGTAGATGAGGGGGATTAGACTAAATTGATAATGAAACGTGAGACAGACGCTGTATTATTTTCAACAGTCGTGCGTGTTTGTTTTTTTATTACTCGGAGAGAACGGAACGGAGTTAAAAAATTATCTCTTGCAATTGTTCCAATATCTGAAAGTGAGTTTCTTCAAAATGAAAGAAACCGACAAAAGAAGGCACAGAGCGACCGAAGCCAGCTCTCAACCACGACTCCGATTGCTCAGTTCAAACCTTGGCGCTATTAAAGAGACACGTGCTCTAGCAATGCTTGCACATGAGATGAGATAATGTGTATAGCTCCCCCATGCTTGCACATTCACCCCAAACCAGCATTGGGTCATTCATGTTCTACCAGCCGTCACGTGGTAGTCTAGACTCTAGTCCATTGTTGTCAGCTGTTGCGAGAATGTGATCAATCATAATATGACATGGATTGTGCATAGCAGAGCTCCTCTAAATAATCGTAGTTTACTTTCGCACAGACCATCAACAAACTAGATGTTTCAAGTGCATACATTATTTAAGATCTTCAGTGTCCGAGTTAGAGAAAGGGTATTTCCAGCAAATTTGTTGCTAAAAACCCTTAGAAAGTAGAGCCTGATAGTGGTCACCGGTAGTGGGCGATACAGCAAATAATAATAATGAAGTCGAAAAATTACCGCAATATTTTTCCAAAACCTCGATGGACGCATGGGTTGGACGTAAGTAATTAGATATAAATGTAGCCATGTGTGTATAGTGGTGTATAATGTTCCTGAGAAGTTAATCAGTTGTTTTCATAAAACTAATCAGTTGTTTACAACTGAGCGCATGATGCAAAGTTTACCAAAAGGGGTCGAGTAAGAAATCAATAAAAACAGGCCCCACCCCACCCAATTTCATGTACATAATTGGCGGTTCGTTCTCCGTTTTTTGGGGGACAACAAACGAAATACAAAACATTACTCTTAAAAAAGAAGAAGTGTGCATTAAGTGACAAAAAATCAGAGTGAACAAAAACACTGTGACACACACCCCCAGGTTGAAATAACGTTCACACCGAGTTCTTTTTCCGGTCATTAATTATTTTGTTTTAAAGGTGTAGGCCTAACCTTGGCCTAACCCTCACCCGAAGAAAACATAAATTTGAAATGTTTGGGCGGCAAAAGTCGTGCGTTTTACTTATATGCTCAATAATAAAAACTTTAATTTTAACTGTAAAACCAAATTTTTTGTTTGTAATTTTTCAGGAAGAAAAAACAAAATCAGTCCAACACTTTATTGTAAGTAATGCAAAACTTGAACAAAACACGTTCGCTTCATCAACTAATTTATGTTTTCAAAGCTTTGTCCTTCCTCTATTGCAGATGTAATAACCCACTTAAAACCAAACCATCTATATCAACCAACAAACCGACAAAACAAAACAAAGCATTTTAAACTTTTACTTGTGGTTTATTTTATTAATTTTTCGCTTTACACAATCAACTAAAGGATACAAAAAGTACATTGTAAACCAAATGCCAAGAAAACCCCCAGGAAGTGCCAAAATAATATAAATTTACAAATCAGTAAATCAAAGTTACATTTTATGATATCGAAATTACCTTTCGATTGGGTATGAATTTTTCAGCAGTTTAAAATTTGTTTGTGCCTTCAGAGCTTAACACGAAATCGTTATAAACATACATGCAAATATTGGTCAAATAGTAAGGTACACATTTCCCAATAATTTGCCTTGTCACTAAATTATTTGTTATTTTGGCGACTTACCCTATCCCATCCAGCTCATACAAGAAGCAAAACGGTACAAGTAAATAAACTTAATGACCATGTAGCTATATTAAAATTTTCATTTCAACCTGTATCATTTACAGCTTACTGTCACACAGTTCCATATTTATTTCTACAGCAACAACAATGTAAAGTTAACCCTTTCTTTATTAATATCATGAATGTTTTAAAATAAATGATTTATTTAGAATACTGGACTTAGATTATATATTTTATGAAAGGTCTGACCTTTTCAATTCCTTCGTCTTTTGTCTACTCTGGAGGAAGTGTTCATACCTCCTTGGCCTTGTTTTGGTACTCTACATGTGGCATGGTGTACCCCCCCCTTAGTGTTTTCATTGTGTTCTGAGAATCTCAGGAATATTTTAGAGAGGGGGGGGGGTTCTTCTGTACAAGAGGAAAAGAGGGTTATAAAGTATGTGAAGATTTGGGAGCCAGCCTCTGCCACCTATTGGGCACGGTAAAAGACTTTTTTGTTTTCCAAGTTCCGATCCACACATGGAAAACTATCAAGATTGAAAAATATTTACAACTTCTAACTTTTAACTCCTCATATTTTTGTCATCAAAAGGAAAAACACTTTGTGTTTGTGCTTTTGAATATTGGTCCAAATTATCACACTATGTATTCCGAGTCCCTAGCATGCTCTCAAAAAAATAATATATTGTAAACTAACGCTTTCAAAGAAAAAAGAAGAAAAAAAAACCCAAATGCAGCACCTCCTTATAAAAATACAAATCACTTTGCATTAGGGCCCAACACTTTGATCTTAAAAAAATGACAACAGTGTATTTGTTTTAATACCTCCTTTACTTTCTGGAAAGTATGAAAGTTAAAAGTAGTATATTCCAGATGCTTTCATATGATGGTCTACTTCATAAGACGGATGTTCTTGCCGAGCCAAATAAGGACATCTTCATCCTGTAGCTCTCTCAAAGCACCGTCAAACATCTCTTTGGTGATTGGCTGAGGGAAAGTAAAAATGTTAATATATTGTTAAGTTTGATTATTTACCACACATTGTGCATTGGTTTTACAGGTTACTAAGCTGTTTGAATTCCCACTTATCCCAAGCAAGCTGAATAGATCAAATAAATGTTCATTGAATACAATTGTTGTACCCAAGTTTATTTGTCAAATCCTGTATATTACTGACTGTAAAACTTTACATTTCCTAGGTTCAGTATCATTTTAGCCCTTTTCAAACCACTCTAAACCCTGGGGAATAAAGGCCGGCCTTTTCACACAATGATCACTTGACACCTGATCTGCCCTGGCAAATGGGCATACCCGGAGTAGCCACCCCTGCTCTGGAGTAGGGGGGTAAGAAACGTGCAACCAGAACCCTTTGGAATAGGGACACAGCGTGAAAGTGTGCGGGGGTAAAGTCCGGTTCATACTTCCTGCGAATGTGAATGCGAAGCTGTTGCCCTCTGCTCTACTCCCTTGCGAATAATCGCTGCGAAAGGAGGGCGTGACATCAAATTCGCTTCGCATTCGCAGGAAGTCTGAACCGGGCTTAACAGTGGGGGTTAACAAATTCCTGGGGTGTCCGCAGGGCTATGTTTCACGATAAGAGATACAGTGTGAAAAGGGCCTTTTATTTATTTATATGAAGTGTATAAACAGACTGGAAAAGAACTACAACTTCAACTTCAATAGAACATTTGTTTCCACATTTGCACCGGTATCATCCCAAAACAAGATAAACAACACTAATTGTAGAATTTAGAAATAATAACAGTAATTAAATAAAGAATTGTTAAACAAAGCAGACAGCTGCGAGACAAAGTAGACAGAGAGACAAACAACTCAAATTTTAGAGCTCAAGTAACTCACCACTTCTGATTGTTGTCTGACCTCCTCGAATGTCATCTGGTATTTAACGGTGGCCACTTTACCCTTGCCTTCGATGTTCTTCTTGATAGCCCCTTTAACTTCCATTCGTTGTTTACGAGCCGATGTGCTCAGTCCAGTGGCCAAGATGTCAATGTTGATTGTTCCATCGCGGGGATCGAAGGCAGACTGCTTCAAGGCTTCATAATGCAATCTACAAAAAAAAAATATATATCAATCAAACTTTTGTAAAAACAATCTCAACAATGCCAAACAACCGGTGGCTTCCGACTGGCACCCCCGAACAAAGATATTGACAAAATAGGGACACTGCCAATATAGGGCTAGATAGCTCAGTTGGTAGAGCGCCGGCACGTTAATCCGGAGGTCATTGGTTCGAATCCCCTAGTCAATTCTTTGTTCAACCCCAAAAATAATTTTTATTAAAATACAAAAACCAAGTAACCAACTGTTTCTTACCTCTTTGCCTCATCCACATCCACGATCTCCACAACATTAGAAAATCTCATCCTTGCATGGGCCTCAGCCAAGCGAATCAAAGACTCTAGTTGTCTTGGGTAGGCGGAAACCATCCCCCTAGCGCTGCCGATCTTCCGCATCTCTACATAGGCCTGAATGAGAAGCTGTCCTGCCTCCTCGCTGAGTTTGGGGTGGACGTAGGAACGGGCGTAAGAAAGGTAATCTCTCATAAGATTCAGGTCCTGGTAAAAAACAAAATTGTCAAATATAATTGCATGAAAAATTTTATAGTCTTTTGAAATTTGAATTGAAGGAAATTAGAGGCAGTTTGAATCCTATGAGTTATTAGTGATTAAACTTTAGATAGCTCAGTTGGTAGAGCGCCGGCACGTTAATCCGGAGGTCGTTGGTTCAAATCACACTCTAGTCAATTCTTTGTTCAATCCCCCAAAAAAATAATTTCAAAATTTACCAAGTCACTTTCCCTTGTGGTTTATATTGATTAAACTTTGTTAAATTTCTGAGTATATTCTTACAACTCACCATGTGTTCATTAGTCGACAACTCCCCACCCTGGTGGTAGAGTGACACTAAGTGATTGGCCAAACGACGATCGAAAATCTCATCTTGTGGATCCAGAATCAGAAAGATCAAATCAAATCTACAAGAGAAGAGAACACAATACAAAAAGGTTTATCGCGAATACAAAATATCAAGAGAGGGCGCTGTTGAACCCACACAAAGGTAAAGGCAGAGCGTGCGCGAGTCGTAGAAACTGCATAGAAACCGCCCCATATTCCTTCCCACAATGCATTGCGTTTCTGAATCGCGATAAACCTTATGGATGAGCTGGACATTATTGAAATCAGTGTTGTATCTAGACCAATTCCAGTGGTGGGCTCTAAGTCCAATTTAGTCCCCCAAGGGCGAGTGGTTCAACAACATTATTCATGTTTAGATATGGGGCCATCATTGCTCATCAAGTGCAAACTGCTGGGCAGCACAATGTATTTTGCTCAGAGTGCTGGGCGAAATGTGTTAGTTCTGGGCAGGCATGCCCAGCACTGCCCCCTACAACACTGATTGGAATCTTGAGAATAAGATTTTGTACCTTCCCTCTAACCCCAACCTCCCTAGCGTTCTGGTTAGAAACGGTATTCATATTCAGCAGAATCCATCAATATGTGGTAAATCGACACCCGAACATTTCAGATCTGAAGAAATTGGCATGAACGACCAACTCACTAACGGCCCTCGAATTAACCCATGGCATCACATCAGTAAGCTTTTTTGAGATATGGCGGACACAATGCTACAACACTACAAGGTTTGGGTAAATTTGTGTGTATACACCCAAACCAAACAGTACACTCCTATCACGTCCACCATACCTCAAAAAGGCTTATTGCCGAGTGCCAATACAATTTTACATTTTCCTCTAAAAGTGCTGCATACCAGAGAGGTGTTAAGGGGTGGATTTCACAAAGGTAGTCCTAACTTAGGACTAGTCCTAGGCAATGCTAAGAGATAGGACCAGTCCTAAGTTAGGATGAGTTACTGGTCCTAACTTAGGACTAGTCCTAGGCAATGCTAAGAGATAGGACCAGTCCTAACTTAGGATGAGTTACTGGTCCTAACTTAGGACTAGTCCTAGGCAATGCTAAGAGATAGGACCAGTCCTAACTTAGGATGAGTTACTGGTCCTAACTTAGGACTAGTCCTATCTCTTAGCATTGCCTAGGACTAGTCCTAAGTTAGGACTACCTTTGTGAAATCCACCCAAGGCCTTTTACTAAGCTTGTTTGATTTCATTGTTATAATAAATCAATGTGAATCCAGTAAAACAAGGAATCGAGGGCAGGGGGGGGGGGGGGATTCGAGGGTCGTCTTTCTCTCCTGGGAGAGAGGAGTGATTTGAACTATTCTAGAATGAGGAACAAACCTTGAGAGTAGAGTGTGTGGAAGCTGGATGTTATCGATGATGGTCTTCTTCGGGTTCCACTGGGAATCTACAGGATTGGCGGCAGCAAGGATGGATGTACGAGCATTCAAGGAGCAAATAATACCAGCCTTAGCGATTGAGAGGGTCTGCTGCTCCTGATGAGGGAAATGGAGAAGATAAAACTTTTAAACCTGGTACTGGATCTCTAGCTTAAAGGGAGTTGTACATTTTTGTAAATTAATCCAAAAATTAACGACCTTTATAACTTACGCGGTAAAGATCGCTGGAGAGCTGTTGGTATTTTAAAATATATTTTTTTATAGAAACGACACCCTTTGAAGTAATGTAGTTTCAGAGAAAGAGGTAATTTATTCACCGCAAAATTTGAATATGAGTTTCAGGCCTGAAGCCCTTTTTTCAGGTTTGCATTTTGATGACCAATTCAGCCCAAATTTTCACAGGTTTGGTATTTTAAAAATAACCAAAAGTATACCCTGCCCCCCTAAACTTCTATCCAAAAACATAAGGTGAATAAATTGTACATTGTTGGAAGTAAAAACACTGCACTGAAAAGGAATTAAATATTTACAGAAACTAATGGATTTAGTGTCGGTACTTACCATCACTTCATGAAGAACAGAACGTGTGCTATCATTCATCTTATCAAACTCATCAATGCAGCAAATACCATTGTCACTGAGTACAAGCGCACCCCTGTATATACAAAGAACAACACTTTATCTGTTATTTAAGGTATTACGCATTCATGAAGTGGTACATCTGGCTTTGGTTTCCAATCTAAATGTACAGTAACGGTCATAAAGCATCAGGTGTTCAGCCTGGGTAGAATTCAAACTCACAGTCTAATAAAAAAACAACTGGAAATCTGTGCGCTTGACCATTTGCCATTGTGAATCTCGTTAGCGTTTCCTTAGGTTTACACTAAGTCCAAGTCACAAGAAATGCAATGCTCAACAGGGGCAAGCTCCTTTACTTTTTGGCATTTACTTCAAGTATTTGTTTTGCAAGACTTTTAAACAAAATATATCCTTTAAACTAAAAAATATCCGACTTACGTTTGTAGAACCAGCTGCCTGGTTTCCGGATCTTTGGTTACATAAGCTGTCAGACCGACAGCGCTGGAACCTTTGCCTGATGTATACTGCCCTCTTGGGACCAGACTATTCACATACTGCAGAAGTTGAGACTTGCTTGTGCCGGGGTCACCACATAATAAGATGTTAAGCTCAGACCTGGGGAAAGAGGATGCCACAGGCTTTAATGAAGGCGTATTTCTTATTTCAAAATGCATTCAGGTATGATGCCTTCATGGAGGCATTTGCCTTTGGCCATTGCCTTGGTGCCCCTTAAGGCGTTCAACTAGAAATTTACAATATCCTCATGGAGGTGCCCTTTATCAAAAGGAAAACAAGCCTTGGTGCCTTTACCCTTTCAAAAGAGAAGCATCAAGATTATGCATCAAAATCTACAAGTCTCCTAAACATTGTAAAAAGAATCAGGGGAGATAGTAAAACCCAGAACAGTTAACATTTTAGTTTAGATAACAAAAACACAACTTACTGAACACAAACTATCCAAAACTCACCAAAAAAAAAAAAAAAAAAATTATCATGTTGAATCAAACACAAGTTTGAAAATATAATCTTGGGTCAATGTGAAATCACAAAAAAAAATCATTATTTTATCAAATTTACCTGAAATGGCTGCGTCCTGCTGCAGAGAAATCTTTCTTGGTGGATCCAAAAAGCTGGCATAGAATTCCCTTCTTGATGTCCTCATTTTCAAAGATGCTTGGAGCTATAAAACAAAAACATTCACAGGTTGTCACAAACATCCAGCAAAAACTTGAATTATGCTGCTCTATTAAAAGGTTTTTTGATACCTTTTGTAGTTTTTGGCCATGACATGAATCCCCACTGGCTGTGAATGAAATTGAATGTAATATAGTTTACTTGTAGATGTTTCAGCTTCACAGAGCATTGTTTTCAGGAGAGTTTGGTAAATCCGTTGTAAAAACGGATCCGTACATCCATCTACCACCATTATCTTCAAACCATATAATGTAAATCTGTAGCGTTTGTGTTTTGTGTCATACAAAAAGCACCAAAAACCCTTTAAGAATTAAAAACATGAAAAGGTTACAAACTGGATGAAATGTCAATTACCTAAGGCTCTGGCCAGTCTCTCATAGATGTCTTCTTTTTGTGATAAGTCGATCAATTCCTGCTTGCGCTCATCTGTGAAGATCCTCTGGTCATCTCTGAGGAAGAACAAATCATAAAGAGGACGAGGGTGAACGAAGGGGACAACATTTTATAAGCTGTAGAATTCTTGATGGAGTAAAGCTTTGGTCAACTTTAATAAAATGTTTGAAATTACAATGCAAGATAACTTAATTAAAGCGAGTGTATACCTTTTTTTTTTTTTTAACTGTTTGATTGTTTCAATCCAATATAAATGTAGATTATACAATAAAAGTAGCCTATGAAAATTTCATTTTCAAAACATGGTAGCGTTTTTGAAATATTGCTGAAAATCCGGAGCAGTTATGTCCATGCAAGAAGAAAAGTATGTAATTGGAAAACAATCTGAGAACAGATCGGACAGCTAGTTTCTCAGATTCAAATTTTTGGGGATAAAAACCTATATATTTTTCTATAACCACTTTACTTTGAAGTGAAATGATTCTAAAAATGCTTCAAACTATCGAAAGCTGCTGTACGGTCTAACCAAGTAAGTTTTTATTCTCATTAATGTTTTGATTGATAACCAATTGCAGGCTTTGAACACCGCTCTTGAAAGGGCACAGCAACTTTCCTATGGTAAGGGGCAGTTCTGTAGGGAAAATGTAAGTTTGTTTTGAAACCTTGCAGAGGGCACCAAAACAAAAGCGCAGGGCACCACGGCAAATGCTGAAGGTGCCATGGGTTAATCGTAAACCTACACCACTCACCCATCATCCTTCTGTTCATGCAATCTACTTGCGTCGCTTTTGCAGAACTGAATCACATCTATGTACGTCTTATACACAGCCTTCACATTACGTTGGCGCGGGTTGACACGCAGCGGAGTGGCGCGGTAGATCCCGGTCACAGTCAAGCGATCACCAGGTTGAACCGAATCAACGAGGTCGTTGTGCGCGTACAGAATGACGGTGTGTGGGGTTTGACCCGCTGGCATATCATCTAAACAAAGAAAAGTAACATTATATTACAATCGTTTTTCCCTGGGAAAAAAAAAAAAAAAAATATTACACAGTTTGTGTCATATTCTTTGTCTTTACATATCTAGAAATAAACCACAAGGGAAACTGACTCGGTAAGTATACCTTGTGGTCTATTACTTGAGATCTAAGTTGCATCCACTTGAGGTGATCCCATGGCTGCCGCTTACCAGGTTGTATTGTTAACTTGGGTGTGATCCCTGGCAACATGCAGCAAACAGTTACATTGCTTCTGACTGGCACCCCTGAACAAAGATATTGACTAAAAGAGGGACCACTAACATAGGGTTAGATAGCTCAGTTGGTCGAGAGCCAGTACAGTAATCTGGAGGTCTTTGGTTCAAGTCCTACTCCAGTCAATTTTTCCTTGTTCAAACTCAATCTCTTTTTCTTTACAATGGATTCTCTTCTTACCAGGGGATTCTTGCAGCTTGACCATCTGTTTGTCTGAGAACTGTGAGCGGTTGTGAATCAGAGCCATGCTATGTTTGGTCTGACAGGAGCGACACACTGCAGGCTCGGCAATACGCCCTCTGTCGATCTCCACCGTCATGGTGAATGCGCAAACGTGACAGCGGAAGAAAGCCTCTCTCATCTCTGGCATGAGCTGAGAGGTACGGATCACCATGCCACTGATCGTCACTAGCTGATCAATGTCTGTCGGAGGATGAATAAGATGAAAGTATGAGGTAATGGATAAGTACATGGGGGAGAGTAGGGATGGAGAATTGAAGAGATTTTACATGACTCTAGAAGGAACACATTGCTTAGGTTTTTTTTTAACCATTCGATTGGTCGGGTCAATTCATATACCATTCGAGTGGTCAAAACATATATAAATAAAGATATAAAGCTAACCTGTGAAAATAACATTTCAAAAGGTGGTAGCGTTTTAAAAAATATATATCGCCAAAAATCAGGAGCGGTTATGTCAACCCAGGTAGAATAGTTCGTAATTGGAATACACAATCTGAGAACGTATCAGACAGTCTTCTCAGATTCAACTTTTTGGGGTTAAACACTAATATCTTTCTCAATAGCCACATTACTTCCAAATGTTTCTGAAAATTATTTAAACTATCGAAAGCTGATTGCCATTATTTTTAAGACTGATTACCACACATATATACCTTCCCTTTAAGAGTTTGAGCAGCTTCAACAGGAATTGCAAAAACAACAAAAACCCACAAATGTTCGTTTTACCTTCTGGATTGAGTGAGCGCATATTCTTGGTTTTATCGGCATTGTAGGTCCGCACTTGTATCTGATGCTCCAGCATTGTGTCAGGATAACGCTCAAAGAACATTTCATTGACCGCCATGTCAAAGGTTGGTATGACTTCTTGAGGGTAGCAGACAAGTTGACGGTAGAGGTCATTGTCAAACTGGCCAAGATGCTGGCAGTTAATGTTGAGAAACGGTAACTCAAGGGTGTGGATCTGTGGTGAGAGAAATACAAATATAAGCATGTTGGTCCTAACCAATGTCTAAATGTATGGCACTTCCTCCAGCTGAATCGGGTTTCTGCTAAAGATTAAGATTTCTCTGAGCAGAAACTGGCTCAGACAGTGGCATTTGAGCGCAAAGCAATGTCCAAATATATTTTTTTGCTGGCTGAAGCAGGTTTATGCTAAAGATAAGATTTCTCTGAGCCAAGCAAGATTTGCTTTGTTGTGTGTTTGACCTTCCACATGATGACCTATGACCTTTGATCACCTCATCAAGTTTCTGCAGATACAAGGGCTCGTTGGGGTCAATTCCTTCCGCTTCATCCGCCTCGGGGTCAATGAACCTTTGAATGAAGCGAGTGAATTTCTCCTTGGCCTCACTGACCACTACGTTGGTTCCCCAGATGACCAGTTGTGGACCACCGGGCTGTTCACTGGTGACTGCTGCAGTTGGCTCAGTGGCATCTCCCTATAAATTGAAAATAAAACACTTGTATGAGTCACAGCCGACTGGTTTACTGCCACTTCACCACAAGCAGGACTTGAATTTCTTTCTTGAAGAGGCAAAGCAATAAACCTTTTAGATGTATGGCGGACGTTATAGGAGTGTACTGTTTGGTTTGGGTGTATACACACAAATTAACCCAAACCTTATAATATTGTAGCATAGTGTCCGCTATATCTCAAAAAGGCATACTTCCTCTAGTAAGGGGCACTTCTATGAGGAAAACTTAAATTTGTACAGGAACTTTGCAGAGGGCAAAACAGCACAAGCACCGGGAAGCACTGCAATCGCTGTGGGTGCCGTGGGTTACTTAGAGACTACACAAGAATTGCATTCCTCTCAGTAAGTCTGTGAAGATGGACCCAAGTGGCACAACCTGATTATTGGATTGGTGAAACACATAGTTATCGGTCATTCAAAGGCTTCTTACGTCGATCAAAAGATTGTTAAAGAAGTTTAAAGGAACACGTTGCCTTGGATCGGTCGAGTTGGTCTTTGAAAAGCGTTTGTTATAAAATGTATATAGGTAGAAAGATGCTATAAAAGTAGAATACAATGATCCACACAAACATGCCTCGAAATTGTACGGTTTTCCTTTTACCTCGTCGACTACAGAGTCGGCCATTTATGGGAGTCAAATTTTTGACTCCCATAAATGGCCGACCGTGTTAGTTCGCACAGTAAAAGGAAAACCACGCAATTTCGAGGCAAACTTGTGTGGATCATTGTATTCTACTTTTAAAACATCTTTCCAACCATATGCTTTTTATAACAAACGGTTAAAAACGCTTTTTTATAGATCAACTCGTCCGATCCAAGGCAACGTGTTCCTTTAACATTACTCACGGGAGGGTCAGATTGCAGGTTGACCTGGCGTAGCTTGCGATTACTGGTGATGTCATTACGAGGTCGCACAGGTGTCCCACTTTAGATATCAATGGTCAAGGTTAATTATTTAATCAAACTACTAAAACCACAGCAAATACGATTAGTGCACTGAAATTTAAAAATCTTATTTTTTGTTCTTTCTTTTTTATACAAAAGTACCATTTTGAAGAGCAGAGGATAGTAAACAAGATTAAAACTGTATTGATAATTAAAATTAGTAGTCCCTTGTGTAAAAACAGGAGGAAAAAGAAAAAACGAAAACAAAGTTGCAAGAAGCAAATATGAGAAAGGATACGCCATTCTTCCTGGTGTACCACTCATCCTTGAGCTTGGGGTTCCGTAGTTCAGAGGTGAACTCATCGCAATTTCACTAGTTCCTGTAAACATAATGATATCATTTGTGATAACTGAGAACAAACACCCAAATGGAACAATGAAAGAAATTACAAACAAGAAATCTCAAAGGATGACTTGAGAGAAATATGACTGCACTTGGGTAGAGGGCTTGAGGCAAAAGTAAGCTTAGAATTTTTTTTCTAAGACTCAGGCCTTTTTCACTTTGCAAAAAAAATCTAAACATTTATAGAAACATTTTGAAAGTTCACCAACGCCAAAATTCAAGACCATCAGCGGCGATGAGCACCATTCAGTTTTAAGGAGCTACCATTCCTTTGCATTTTCTTTTGCATTCTCAATTTGGTTACACCCCTGTGTAAGGAATAATGGAATAGTCTCTGCCCTACCTGCTCTTGAGAGTCCTGGGCTAGAGAACACCGAGGTGTCCTGGATCCCTTGGAAGCCTCCAGAAGGCGGAGATGAGGGCAAAGGTCGTAGGTCACCATCTGGGGAGGAGTCAATCGGTCGACCGTTCAACTGAGAGCCAGGAGAAGATGCTGCACTTCCACGTTTACCAGCCGGACGCGTTGCTGTAGAAAATAAACAAACAAAATCGCTAGAAGTGTCACAACCTTTTTGTTGATGGGATATACATTTGCAAAAAATCGTTTGATAAAACATAAACTCAATGCATGCAATAAATCTTGACACCGTGGCCTAGTGGTTAGACTGCAGGACTTGCAATCGCAAGGTTGTGGGTTCGAATCCCCAAGCTAACCGCTGATTTCACAATGACTAGAATAAATTATGTCGTCTAGTTACTGAATCACAATTTCTTAATTTGTGTAGTTCATAATCATAGGCCTTAAACCAATGTTTCTATGAGAGAGATCGGCTGTTGCCAGCTTGGCGTTTATATCCCGCTGTGGGAGTTTGCAGAGTTCCCTTGACGGAAGATCATCTAAACAAACAAAATCAAATCTTTCTGACTTATTCCTTTATCAGGAATGCAGTCAATCTTCAATCTTCAATCTTAACCAATATAAACCCTTCACCCCCTCCCTCCCCCAAAAAGAACAAAGAAAAAGGGGTTTCTAAACCCTAGCCCACCTTGTTGGGCTGTTAAGGCTCTCTTTGATAAGACTGATGTTCAAAGAGTAGCCATAACAGCCCAACAAATTGCGCTAACCAAAACCCTGCCTAAAAAGCTTCTTACGTGTTCTTGTTTCTGAAGCTCCAGCCGCCCCTCTTGCACTCCTCCTAGAAGGTGTATCACTTTGTTGTGAAGCTTTGCGCCCTTTCTTGCTGGGTGTTTTATCAACGCTTGGGTCATCATCCTCAACGCGATTTCTCTTACCACGGCGACTACCCGGGCTACTTGCGGCACTACCTGGAGAAGACATTCTTTCCTCCTAATTCTGTGGAGAAAGTTGTTTGATTCGTAAAATTAAGATTTTTAAAATCTTTTATAAAACAAAATCAATAATTCCTAGTGTTTGGTTAATGAGTGAGGCATGCAACTGAGTTTGCAAAACCAAAAGGTAAATGCCAGGGAGTAGCTTGGGTTAACTACAGCCTGTTTCATGGCTTTGTCAAAAATGTTAAATGTTTTTAAATGTTCAATAAATAAAAGGTGCAGGATAACTTTCCGTATGGCACCACCACTTTTTAACTCATTTTAACAAAAAGGGATATCGCATTGAGGTAAATCAGATCCTATATTATTTCATATCGAATGAAAAAGTGGTGGCGCCATACGGAAACTTTTCCAAGGTGCAACGACGACAAATAAAAAAAACTAAAAAAAACTATCAAAAATCATTTAAATTAAATTACACTGCAGTGTACAGCACAGGACAGCCACAGATCTTGAATGGAATGTAGGCCTAAAGAAACCCCATTGCTATCATGTGCTATGGAATTGTAATGTTAGTTTGCTGTTTAAATTTGTTTTCAACTTTAATTTAAGAATTAAAAAAAAGTCATATAGGCCCTATTTATTATTTAACAAACATTATTTGAAAATTATTTTGAGGAGTTCATTTCAATTCATTTCTGTATTAGAAGACACTTTTATAAATATAATGTATTCTGGACTGAAAAACCAACAAAGGAATTACATCTGGAGTGAATTCACCACATTGTGAATGTGAATGTTGTTTTGTCTGATGACGATCTACCATTTTTAAAGTCCCCCAAATCAACATGATCAAATTCAAGTGGCATTTAAAAAACAATAAACAGTTTCGGAATTTTGTGTCCATTAATACACTTTAAATGTGAACACTTGCAGGTTTAACAGATCAACATGGTTAGCAGTAATACATCAAATGTTTTCTTACCAACAATAAATGAATACTGGATCTTGATGAACTTCTTGCTGCAATTTTGTGACTTTCCCGCAATTTTGCTTGCAGTCGACGGCAGTGTTGTCTGCTATCACGTGTTAAATTCAGCGCGCGAAAGGAATGACCTACTTTTGGCAATATTCAACATCGTTAACAAAATCAAACTGTAAGTTTTATTACTTTTTATTTTGGTCTTTATTTAACAATCAATAAAATTAAACATACATCAAAAATGTTTTACTTGATGCGGTGTTAAAATGATGTTTATATATTATTTTGTTATTTATTTAGAATATTTAATTTGAAGAATGTTATAAAAAGTTGAGTATTAGAACTAATTCTGGACGCTGGAGGGCGCAGATCAAAACAAAAATCTCCCGCGAAATGCCTCAAAATAGATTGACGTGTCACTGATCAAAAGTCAACAAACTATTTAAACTACACGAAAACTTCAGGGGACGTTGACAGATTGCACATTTCGGTCAGTAAGTATTACTCTTAGAACTATGTGGGGACAATATTTACTTCCTGAAATGTGGGTCATATGGTCATACTTAGGAAAAGTTTCCGTATGGCGCCACCACTTTTTCATTCGAAATAAAATAATATAGTATCTAATTTCAAGTACCTGATTGATTGATATATCCCTTTTTGTAAAAATGAGTGAAAAAGTGGTGGCGCCATACGGAAAGTTATCCAAATAGATATTTCTCTGTATAATTTAAATTTACATCTTTGTTACCACCACGTCCACAGTAACACTAACACTACATGCAGTTGAGTTATTAAATATTTTTGTTACAGCATGCCATGATGGGCATGATTGACAAGATTATTGATAACTGATTTTGTAATAAGGGAATACATTGATAACCAGTTTATTTATTCAATTATTGCATTAACACTAACAGTAATGTCGGCAGGAGGGTTACTTTATCGCAACTAACAGTAATACTGATGAAGTGTAAATTAGCGGCAAGCGTTAATATTAAAAGACACGCCTATGTTTAACAAACACTTGAAAGAAATTAAGCATGTTAAGTTCTAGTCGTGTTTATATCACACTCAGAGTCACACATTTATAATTATAAACACCCCCATGTGGGGATGTGACTGGCTCTCCACAAATAGAAATGGGATGGCGAAACTCTGGAAATAACAATTGCTGACCAGTTAAGTTTACGACATGTTCAGTCGGCTCATACTAGCCCAATCAATCAAGTCAATCAGTGAATCAGTCAATCAATCAATTAATCAATCAATCAATCAATCAATCAATCAATCAATCAATCAATCAATCAATTAATCAATCAAACAATCAATCATTTAATCAGTTTAATCACAATCAAAATCAAATCAAAGGCAATGTAAATTGGAAGTTTAAGAAATAAATAGTTGTTTTTGATAAGATTAATTAAATTAATGGAAAGGGTCTTGACTGTTGACATCTGCTCCTATTACAGGTTGCTGATATAGTTCGATTGGAATTGGTGGAAATGTTGGAGCGGTTGAACGATCACAAGTTCCGCTTAACTGTTCAGGAAAATAAACAGAATCAGATGCACAACCCTACAACTCCCTATCCAATGGCATAATGACATCATCATCAATGAGGTCTGGTGACCTGTCTCAGATCCCATGCACTCCTGTGAATGAAGGCGGTCGGGTCCCACCAGGATGTATCGTCACAAGCCAAAGATGGAAAGGCTCCGAACTAGTCAAAACACTGAAAGGTTAAACTGAAATGTTGTACAGAATCGGTAGTCTATTGAAGAGATTTTATAAAGTTATTTGAATTATAAAATTTCCAGGCAATCTAAAAAAATAAGAGAATCCATTCACATTTGACGTTGTCCAAATTTTTCTTGGGAATCATCAGACATTGTTTGAAAATATACCCATGTGCTACCAGATTAGTCCTGTATTATGCACTGCAGTTGGTTGCCTGTTAAAGTTGCCCAGAGGTGACAAGGCCCTTAATATCACAGTAAAAAAACAAAATGTATATTAAAATGAGGTTCGAATCCCACTCAAATAATATGCCTTAGATTTTTTTTCACAGAGCTTGGGTAAGTACTGATTATACAGTACTAACACACATAAGTGTTTATGGGTAAAACCAAAAATTTATATTGTATTATGCTCTTAAACATTCTTGTTTTTTCCATATTGAACTGTCCTCTACCCACACAAATTTGCAGTGTTGTTTTACAAATGTAAATCTAGTTCTGTTGACAGAAGTTGATTTTCTTTTGTTGTGTTCAGGCCGACTAAAGGTAGTGATTGAAGATAACCTTGGAGTGATTGACTTCCATCCTTCCAACGAGGCTGGGGTGATCTACGTCTCAGAGACAGATCTCGTTGCTGGCAGCAACTTCAAACAGAAAATAGCAAAACTCAGGAAGGTTAGATTTTATGCAAAATAATAATAATAACAACAATATTAATACTAACATTTATTGCTGATGGTCAATGGGCCAATAGTATTCCTGTAATCTTTCTCAGCTACCTTTGCTTCTTTGCATGTACCCATTAATACCCCTGGGTGAAGACAAGTAATTATAGTGAAGTGTCGATCTTGACCGGGATTCGAACCAACACCCAGATGAATAAACCACTAGAACTTAAATTCAACAATTACAGTGTCATAAATTGTGTACAAACCAAAATAACTTGTTAAAGGGTGATGTTTCAGTCAAATAGATTGTTGAATTGGTGATTACTTCATGGAGCTGTCGTAATATCCGTTAAAGTTTTCACAAAATCCTTAGATGTTTACACACAAGCTTGGAGGAAAAGAAAAAACAACACTTTATCTTTAATCAGCCAGGGGAAAAATAAAGCTCAGGATTGATGCAAATTTTAATTTATTACACCCTGGAGGAGCATATTGTCCATACTTGGGCAACAGAATTTCCTGCAGTTCCGAAAGACCCAAATTTGTAATTTTGAATCAGTTTCATTGTGGTCCCAACAAAACATGAATAAAACCTTTCCCCCGTGAACATTTAAGATGCATTATCATCATTTGTTGTTATAAAAGTAACTTTCTATGCCTTTTTAAACTTTGTCTTGTTTTTACCTACCTATATATTTAGGCTAACAGTCTAAGGGGGATCGTGATAGCTGAGCTCACCCCAGTCAGCAACCAGTACTACTGTGAACTACAGAAGTTTGTTATCTTAGAGTTGGGGCTGAGGCTACTCTTTGTCTCATCTCAAACAGAGGCTGCGAACCTTCTTATCCAAATGGTAAATTCCCATCTTGCTTCCCCAAATACCCATAGATGTTGATTCTTCACCGGGTCGACCCCCAATCCGCCCCCGTTGCGTTCGAATAGCTTTGACGTCATTCCAGGGGCTCACCCGGGTCAGCCCCAAGTGCCCCACTTTTGGAACGGGTCACTTTGGGGCTGGCCTGAGGTGCATGACGTCACCACGAGAGGGCGAGTGGGATCGCTCGATTAGCTCTTGTCAGGGGCTCACCCGAGTGAGCACCGTGGGGTTGACACAGGGAAGCTAATCGAACGCACCCACTATAAATTTATGATGGGTGATGATTCTTGTAGCAATGTGGTGAGAACACTGGATGAGCGCACTGGAGAAGATATAGTTGTGTTTGAAAGCACTCTTACACGTTCCGTGAAGAAAGAAAAAGAGTATTTTCAGATAGAAGAGAGTCTTATGTGACTCTTATGGTCACCGTGGTCCAGTGGTAAGACTGCAAGACTTGCAATCACAAGGTTGTGGGTTTGAATCCCCAAACTAACACTGATTTAACAATGATCAGAATAAGTATTGTCGTCTAATTACTGAATCACAATTTTGTGATTTGTGCAGTTCATAATCATAGATTTTCAACCAATGTTTGTCTGAGAAATATTGGCTGTTGTTTCCAATGTTTGTACCACAGAGATCGACTGTTCGCTGCCAGCTTAGGGAAGTAAGCGGAGTTCCCTTGACGGGAAAATCATCTAAACAAATGTAAACAAACAACCTTTCATTTTACATTGAATCTCAGGTGAATGAGGAGCACAAACCCCACGCCAACCCTTTTCTTGTAAAGAGACGTAAACAACCTATTGATGCAGTGGTCCTGACGTTAGTGCAACTCATCCCGAATGTGGGTCCAGTCAAAGCCAAACACCTGCTACAGAAGTTTGGTAGTATCAGAGGAATCAGTAATGCCAGTGAAGAGGTAAATATTGAACAACGTTTTTATTACTACCCCCATCTCAAAAATCATTGGATTTTTTAATTTATCTCTACTGTGTATTATTACAACCATTAGAGAACCAATCAACTACCTTTGGGTAGGTTAAAGGGATTGTACACGTTTGGGGAGTTTGAACCCACTGTTTCAAACCTATATTGGGTGTGTTCGTTTAGCTTCCCTGGGTCTACCCTGCGGTGCTCACTCGGGTGAGCCCCTGACAAGAGCTAAACGAACGATCACACTCGCCCTCTCGTGGTGACGGCATGCACCTCAGGTCACCCCCAAGTGACCCACTCCGCAAACAGGGCACTGGGGGCTGACCCGGGTGAGCCCCGTCAAAGCTATTCGAATGCACCGGGGTCTACCCAGGGAAGCTAAACGAACGCACCCATAGTTGTAGATTTATACAATAGAACCAACCTGTGAACATTTAATTTCTAAAGGTGGTAGCGTTTTTGAGATGTCAAAAATCGGAGTGATTATGAAACTGGAATAGACAATCGTTGAAATGTTACTGTCAGTACACTTCTCAGATTCAAAAATTTGTGTATAAACGGTGATATCTTTAGTGAAAAAGTTTCTCAAAAAGCTTAATACTATCCAAATCTGCTGTACTTCTTACCCTCTTGCTTGACGCTTTGACCCTAGCAGAGTCTTTCTCGCAAAGTCTCTTTTAGGGTCGAAACGCCAGACCAATAACTATATTTTTGCATTTATACCTTCGGTAAGCGGTTTCTAACAGCTAATACTATTTTCCATTTTATATTTCAGGCAATAGCTGAAGTGGTTGGCAAGAGCAAGGCGAGTCATATCAGGTCATTCTTCCAGCACAAGACCTCATCATTTGCAAATCAACAACCATCAGTGACTTGAACCCTCCCAGGCAGTGGGCTTCATTTGGAATTGAGTTTAAATCCAAGAGTCTTTGGCTACGCTTGTTGGCTACAGCTACATTGTTGAGGAGTAGGCCTATTCAGCGAATCAGTCATAGCCATATCAATGCAGACATGGCATACATATACGTGTGTTTTAATTCCACTGTAAGCCACAGGCCTGGAATTTCATCTTCGAGAGGGCAAGGCCATTTGCTTTTTGCAAAGGGCAATTCAATTGGACAATCTTAAAGTCAATGGGAAACTTCTGAAGGGGCACCAAGGCCATGACTGGGGTCAACATTGCATCGATGTGTACTCGGAACTTTCCCAATTTCTGTGAAAACAAATCACAGGCATATTACTCGGGTGGGATTTAAACCCACGACCTTTGCAATTCTAGATCAGTGTTATACCGACTAAGTACACATTGAGGTGGTCGGCTTCTTGGTATCAGCTTCAAGTGCTCACCCTCCTTGTTCAATCACAAGAGAGTTTACGAATATTTCTGAATTACTGTCGGCCAGGGGATGTTTTTATTTCCAACTACCTTTAAAATAAATAAAATGTGCAATTTACCTGCTTGTTATGAGGCTAACAAGGACATTATACATGCGATATGTTTACATACATGAACACTTTAAAATGAATGAATGAATGAACAGTACAATTAAAATGATATAAAATAACATTACAAACCACAAGGTAAACTTACTGGGTAAATTTTAGTTAATTTGGGGTTGAACAAAGAAAAAATGTTCAACCCAGAATTCAGAATTAAAAGGACTGACAAGAATATATGCACTAACCACAGTGTATAACCAGTTTATAAACCCAATGATAAACCCAGTATTTTGTAAGTACAAAGTGGCAATAATTGCACTTTGAAATGTTGGGGTCAAATGTGCAAAACTTCTGTTTATTTATTTATTGTTTGTACCATATTGTAAATAAAATGTACTTTGCACATGACATTTGTGACATGATATCGATTGAAGTTTTGTTTGTTTTGTTTTTGTCAAGTCCATCAAATAATTATGAGCAGAAAAAAAGTGGGAGAAACATCAAGCTTTCATCTGGCATGCCCCATCTTTTTATTTTTGTATATTCGGAGGCTCAAAATTAAGATTTTTAATTGGGGGGGGGGGGAGTTGCGGGTTGGGGGGGGTTGAACTGTATCAGTGCCACAATGTGGGGTGTATCATTCATGTCCTTAGCCCCGCCCCCTCCTCTCCTGCTAGCTAGCTAGCCTGTCACTCTGCTGATATTCAAAATGCAAGTCACTCCCCCAGATCTGTGATTTGCAAGGACTTGAACCAAGTCTACTTCCAACTGTCATAAATGTATTTTGTACGCAGCATGCGCATTCGTCACAGGAATCAGTCAATCGACTGTGTGCAACTCTAATCTAATGAATATTCATTGCAGTTATTCATCTGCGGTCGCCATCTTGAAAATTCGAAAGGTGAAGAACATCTGCCTGTCTGCTGAATGGAAAATTAGGAAAAGGTCTGCGAAACCGTCGCCGAATTTGCTTTGTAGTTACTTTTTGGTTAGCCTCCGAGAGGATATTTGGATGGATCCAAGAAGCACTTGGTATCAGCCCGAGCAACTTGGACCAGCAACAGAACTTTGGACGAGAATTTTCAACAGCGCTACCCAGAATTTTCGGGACCTTCAAATGGGCGACAGTAAAGCAGGCGACCGCAATGGACTGAACGAATATGAATCCAGAAACCGAACACTCCCCCCTCGGGACTCGCAGGATTTTATCCCGTTACACGGCGATTCTGGGACCGATTTGGCCACAAAACGATCAGCCATAAATGGTTATCAAAATGGCGAGAGAACTAGCAGCAATAATATTTTCAATAAGAGGAGAAAAGACAACCTTGCCAGTACTTACGACTGGAACAGTTCAGGAAAGCTTCGTGACGGTGGAACGCCGTGGTGGTCAAGGCGAAATGCAGGCAGCCATCATGGCTTGCCTTATCCGGACTTAACCAATCACAATGTGGAACTTGGGTACGGTTTGCTGGCCTGACGAGGCTCTTTCTTTTGGAGATTTATTCTATTTTTTTGAAACTAGGATCTTTAATTTAAACAAATTCTGTATGGGATGGTGGTCCCTTTTCAATTCTAAATCTAAGTTTTGTCTGGACAAAAAAAAGTAGGCCTAATCGTGCTTTTGTTTTTGTCTAATATAATTTGGATTTAGAATATTTTAAGTTGGATTATGCCATTTTAAAACTGGCGACGTTCCAGAGTTTTCACAAAATCACTTTAATTAATAGGAATGTACAATTATATTTATAGCCTTGTTGTAGCTGTCAAAGCAAGAAAAATGGACTTGCCTATAGGCAGATAGGCCTACACCAATCCGGGCGCGCAATTGATGAGCACCGCGCGCCATTTGCTGCGGTGTCTTCAGTGCTAGATTATGCACAAAGACACTGCAGTTGTTAATGTTTTTCAATAGAGGGCGCTACCAATTTTGTTCCATCGTATTGTTTTATTTTTTAGGCTTATTAATCATTATATTTTTTGGATAACTTTCCGTATGGCGCCACCACTTTTTCACTCATTTTTACAAAAAGGGATATATCAATCAGGTAAATTAGATACTATATTATTTTATTTCGAATGAAAAAGTGGTGGCGCCATACGGAAACTTTTCCTATTTTTTTTAAGCCTTTCTTTAAGTTAGAGATTCTGTCTTTATCTTTATTCTTAGTTACGTCACTAAAAATGAAGTTAAAAAATGAAGTTTTCACAACCAGGCCCGGAAAGATTATTACAAAGAGATAGGCCTATATGATGTGGGAATTTATAAACATTTTTAATAGAACTTTAACAAATTCAAAAGTTTTCATCTCAAAGGTCTTTACTTATAAAATTAAATACTGATAAACCTGTAAGTGTAAGCTATAAACTGAAATTTTGAACTTAAACAGAAGAACGGTTTTAAAACTTTGAAGTGGAATCTAGGTTCAGGTGTGACAGTATTTCAATTAAGTAGTTGCTTGCTTGCACAAGACTAAAGCTTGCGCATACAAAGCCAAATTGTGCACTGCACTTAAGACGGAATATGCTCGACTTCAGATAAATTTCAGCAATTAGGGTTGGTTACTGACAAATATGTGTCAGTAATGGACTGTTTTGCTGTAGAACATTTGCTGTAGAACACCTTTTAGACTTGCCCTTTTTGACTGAATGTCAAGACCCTTAAATTTTGTACAACTGTTTGTGGTCAAATTTAATAAGCTAATGGAAGATCTAGTTGAAACGATGAGTTTACCAATATGACCTAGCGAGCTCTAATTACTGCCTGAAAGTACAATATAGCGCTTCATTTTGAACATATAATGCTTCACTTGCAAGGTTGTTTACTAATTATCTTTGTATCCCATTCCATGAAAATCTGGCTTTCCTTTTTTACTTTCCATCCCCTCATGAAATGGAATAGTCCAGATTTTATCTTGTCATCATATTCTTCAGCAGTACACAAATGAAATGCATTTAAAAATATGTTTTATGTAACTCACACATATTATTCATAATGTAGATCATTATCATTTAAATTTTGTTCACAGAATCACAAAACTGTCACAAAATAGAGACAGGAACTTGTCAACCTAGACTCTTAAAATTCTTTTAAAAACCTTCTAAATAATAACAAGTATGTAATTACCTTGTTCTCCGTGACATATGCCTCGTTTAGATAAACTGGCTTGGAACGATTATTTTTGAAACAACGCTGTGAAGCATTTGAAGCATCCTAAAATAATCCATATTGGAGTCCTTTAGTGTTGAGGCAGTAAAAATTATTCCACCAATCTAAGAAATGACACGGTTCTGTACCTGTGTAGTATTTATAATGGTTCTTCGGGAAGTAAATTTAAACATCAAGACAAAAACACGAAAAGCTTATCCTAAATTATTTTTGTTTGTGTTTTCTTGTCTGCAGACTCAGTCGTGAGATTGAAGATTTCTACTACTTCATGTATCCACGCGCTGAGGAGCATTGGATGCGTAGAGAAGTCGTCCAAAGAATAGAGGGCATCGTCAAGAACATCTGGCCTGAAGCTCGGGTAAATCTTTCTTTGCTTTTGTTTTTATTCACACAAAAATGATTCTTAGAGTCAATGAATAAGCAGTCATTGGAATTGGTAAGTGTTTAAAGGATTACATTGGTAAGTGTTGTGATTGTTTTATGGGACAGGTTTCAAGGAGAGTTAATTTTGTTAAGGTCTTTAGTTTTCAAGATTTTTAAATTCCAGGTGGATAACACAAAAAGAAAAGGTTACACCTGGCATTGGAACAGCAGTTTGGTTAGAGTTTGGTTTAAAGGCAGTGGACGCTATTGGTAATTACTCAAAATAATTGTTGGCATAAAACCTTACTTGGTAACGATCATTGGTCGAGCTGTTGATAGTATAAATCATTGTGAGAAACGGCTCCTCTGAAGTGACGTAGTTTTCGAGAAAGAGGATTTAGATTTTGAGATCCCGAAATCAAGCATCTGAAAGCACTTAATAATCGCTGTACTAGGCTGTGTAAGCACAGAATTATGTGGTAAAAGCACCATGAAATTGACCCCTGATCTATGAAAGTGCATTGAATATTTGCTTATAATTATAAGAAAATGGGACATGTAAGGGTTCAAATGGATAAACACTTTATTTAAAACCAACCATACAATATTTTGTCAAGCTAAGGAAAAATGATAAGTAAAGAGACTGAATGAGGTCAGGCCTGATACTTCACGGAGGCAACGAAGAAATGCTCCAGTACAAGTTTGCAATTTCATCATAGGGTGCCCTATACCAAGAAGAAAATGCCTTGGTGCCCTTGCCCTTTCAAAAACGAAGCATACAGCCCTGTGAGGTGGTGCACAATATGTATGTTGACACTTCATGTTTTGTATTTTCATAATAAGCACCCAACCCTTTTTAACATAATGGCACTTGGCAAAACTGGATTTCACGAAAAGCACACAGGAATTGGGAAATCCCCAGCGATGAGAAATCCAGATGGTGTGACATCACAAGCCTTGTTTGGTTAAATGGGTCCAGTATGCAAATAATGTTTACTACAGGTACATGTAAACTCTGAGCTTTACAATAACAATGGCTGGGAAATATGTACACATTTATTATGTTTTGTTACATGCAGTGGAAACGATGGTTTTGATACGTCATACAAGAAAAATTTGAAATGATATTGACTGTTCAGACATTCTCCCCAACAAATTTGTCAGCTATTCAGAATTTTCGAACATAACGCATCGAAAGGGAGAGGTTATTTGAATTAAAACAACTACCTTCTAATAAACAATAAACACACAAAGACAAATTTCTGTAACTTCCATCAAATAGTGTTGTCACATTCTGTGAAAATAACCCCAAAATGTTGTTTTGTGAGGGATATTTTGCGTGTTTACATCAGGCTTATTTTGATATTGGCAATCGGCATACATGTAACCTACATGTACTGTACATGTACTGTACATGTACTGAAATTTGCAGGGTATTCAAGTGCTTCTCCCTCATGAGTATGAGTCTCTGTATTATCAGTGAGCTTTCAGATTGATTGAAATTGGTAATTTTGCCAAGTTAAATTTATAATATAGGCTAATCACTGGCAGTTTATTCCTAATCAACTTGTCAACAAATTGTTTGCCTTGGACTAGTACAAGTTTATTTTTAGTTTTATGAGAAAATAGAAGCTGTTGCAAACTGTTTACCAACCAAAAGGACATTTTGTATAAATGCAAAAAATTGTCTGGAGGTTTCAAACACTAGTAAATCTTTCTGGAAGGCCTTTTTATTTTTGTCTAATACATGTAGCCTGGGAATATTTGATTTGCAAAGCATCAACAAAGAATGTGTGTGGGCGGAACATTAAGGATTGGCCAGCTATTGATGGTAGACTCCATTTAGAAACCAATTCAGAACTGACTCCGGGGCAGTACAGTTAATTACGGTCCTATAAGCTAAAGTAGTAGTCTATTTTCTATACCATCCGCCCTGGTAATAGTTAAAAAGCAGGACAGTTCTTTTCAGAACTGAGAAGTCTCCTGAACCTCCGATTATCTACTCCGCGGCAGTAGAATAAAGCAAGACAGTTCTCTAAGAACAAACTCTACCTGGCAAGTAGATACACACATGGTGTTACCGCAAACCAAACATACATTGATACCTCACCATGCAATGCCTCAAATCCTATAGACTCCATTTCGCTTTGAAATTGTTGTTGAAGGGTTGGAGTTACATGGAGGTCATGACCCTGTGTTATAATAGTTCTGGCCTTGGTGCCCTCTTCAAGAATGCTCACAAATATAGTGTCATTTGCTAATGAGAATGCCCTTTGCTCAATTAGAAGTGGCCTTGTCCCTCTAGGAGTGGGAATTGCATGCCTCGGTAGTTTGTGAAAGTGACATTGAGTTGTTATAAGCAGAACTTTAAAGATTCGGAAGCAAGCGTGTTTTGTGACGATCTTGTCAGGATCTTGTACTTCTTGATAGTGCAAGTTTTGTGCCGATTTTGTGCTTTGTGATAATGCAAGTTTGGTGCCGATCTTGTGAAACACATTCAGGTATTCATTTTTTTCCATTTCAGTGATTGAAATTAACACTGGACCGCAGACCCAAGGTCAGTGACGTGTATTTAGCATTGGGTCAGTAAACTCTTGACTGGACAAGTCGAGTAGTTTTGTGTGATGGAATAATAATACCTCACCTCATCCTTTTATAACAAAAATTATGTTCAAATGTTGTGATCAGATCGGATATCATTCAATTCTGTTGAGTATTTATGAAAGTCGTACCCTTAAAAACAGTTCTATAGTGATACTGCATTCTGGACCCAATTTTATACTGCTGCTTAAGCACAAAAAAGTAGCTGAGCACAACAAAATTATGCTTACCAGAACAGGGTTACCAGCCAAAATACCATGTCACATGTACAATTTTTGAATGGTACCCTGCTCATTTCTGCTAAGCAAAAAACTATTAAGCAATATTTTCTGCTTAAGCAGCTCTATGAAATTGGGCCCTGGTCTTGTAAACAATTTTCTTGCAAATGTTTGAGCTACAAGCCATACATGTCTTGTAGATTTTGTCCCCAAAATTGGAGCCCTGCATTTGAAACCCAAGTACATGTACAACCTCCACTTGCATCAAATACATTCTTGAGTCCTGTCATGGCTGTGTACATATCGTATGTGGGTTTTATGATTAACATGGCCTCGGCTGACCTTCTCATGACCTTTGAGCTTCTTATATATAAATCTCTGATACAAAAGTCCCATAGACCTTAAGTTAAGATTATCTAGTGGAGTGCTTTTCGTTTCAGGCATGATAGTCTTCCTACTTTTATCTGATTTCCCTTTTCTTTTTTTTTCATCAGAAGAATCTGAAGGATTTTTCTTCTTCTTGAAATAATCTTAAAAGTCTATTACTGCATTTCTGTCTGTCTGTCTGTCTGTCTGTCTGTCTGTCTGTCTGTCTGTCTGTCTGTCTGTCTGTCTGTCTGTCTTAATGATCTTCCCATAGAGGGAACTCGGCAAACTCCCACAAGCTGGCAACACCCAATCCCTCTCATACAAACGTTGGTTTAATCGTCTATAATTATAAGTTGCACAAATCAAGAAATTGTGATTCAGTAACGAGACGACAATATTCATTCAAGTCATTGTTAAATCAGTGGTTAGCTTGGGGGGATTCGAACCCACAACCTTGTGATTGCAGTCCTGTAGTCTACTTTGTACCACTGAACCACAGTGCCCATTTACATGTACATGTAGGCCAACCAGTGTTTTCAATAAAAATGTTCCTACTCTATTCCAAGGGCCAAATATAATTCCTGTCATTTACATTGAGTTGTGAGTAGTGATAGATATTCCAAAGGAAATAAATGAAATATTAGCTTTCTGTTTTAAATGTCTCTTTACTTTGTTTTTTTTTACAGGTGGATATCTATGGCAGCTATCGGACAATGCTGTACCTTCCAACAAGGTGAGGACATTTTGTTCAAATTTGTTAATCAAAAACTGCATATTTGAAAATAAAAATATTAATAATAATAAATAATAATAAAGGAACATTTTTAAAGCACGTTATGCAAAGCCTCAAAGCGCTCTACACAAATATAAAAATCAGCTGCATACAAAATACAAAGAGAAAACACTCATACAATCTTACAAGCAGATTTATAAGCAAATTGCATACTAATAACAAATAGGAATTTAAAAAGAGTCGATAAAAAAAATAGTCGGTATATAATTACATTGCTCTCGAAGACATGAATATGTGTGCAAAGCTCAACTTTTGCAAGCCTCAGAAAGTTTAAACTTAGACAGTCCAACCAATCCCCAAGTTTGCAGTATTAAAAGCCCTTTTCTTACTGACGTAATGTCCATTTTAAGAACGCATGGATTTATGCATTAGAGTGAATCAAATCATTAAGTTGTAAAATTGATGAGGAGTGTTTAAGGAAGTACATGTAGCTTTATTGTGGTCAGATTTTCCATGGTTGGTAACTGGATTTAGACAGGTGACATGTACGTCATATTATGTGTACATGGATGGCGTTCAAAGTCAGAATTGCATGTTGATTCTGACCAAAAATCATTATCATTCTCAAGTTTTCTAAGTATTTTTTGTTTTGTTGTAAAAACAGCAACAAACTTTCTTTTAAGATATTTACTGTTAACAAAAGATCGTTAGATCATATAAAGAATAAAATAAAAATTCCGGTACAAGTTTGGCAGGTAATTGAGTTTCCATGTTTGCCCAAAATTGTGGAGGTGTAAAACCTGGTGTCAACAAACTTCCCAAGTTTCAAATCAGGGTGTCCAAAAGGCTGTCAGACATCCTAGTGGTGCAAACCATGGTGGTCTGTGTTGGTTAACAGTTGTCTAGTGTTTTCCAGATGGTATGATTATTTTGCTACCAGGATGTTAGTAGTCTTGGCCAAACAGAAGCTAGTGGGCATTTCCTGTTCACATAATGATTATGGGTTTACCTGGATCTCAAAAGGAAGTGTACACCTTTAATCCTAGATGTAACTGTATGATTTATTGACCCAATTCACCTGAAGTCATCATCAAAATAATCTTGGATGCGCCATATTGGTGGGCATAGTCACTGTGCGATATTCAGTGAAGAGCGCATTTTAGGCGACTCGACGTTTACACTTAAACCAAACGCCCACCAAAATGATGAGCGTGGCAGAGTCACCGCGTGTGACATGTGTTCAGGGTCAACACACTGTGTTTACCATATTTGAGAAGACTGAAGAGTATGCAGACATGGCGGGGAACTTAGCTTCATCCCCACCTTCTTAAAAGTTGTTGCTTTTCCAACTATTTGTAAAAGAAACTGCCCCAAGACGCTGGCCGCAGGCTCATTCTAATGTTTTTGAAAACTAAGGTTGAGACTGTAGCGCCTTTATTCAACCTAGTCAAGTTTCTAATTTGTAACTTTAACAGTACCTTAGCCACAATTCTATTCTCAGCTGATGTTATTATTAACGATGCAAAGAAACCAAATTGCACCTGAGTAAGTTTTTGGGTAATATGGGACCAGTCTTCAAGGAGCACAAAGGCCAAGATCGGGACCCTTTAACCCTGGGCGTTTAACAACAGTTGACATGTATAATACATGTTTCTCATTACATATCATTCGCCATATTAACTCTTGTTGCACTTGTTATAATTTAAACCAAAGTTATAGCCCCTCCCATGGCAATTCCATAATGCAACGCACATTGTACGCCTTGAAACACTTTTATGATGCACTGTGAACACAGAGCCTTCATGACACTGAGAAAACCCAGTGAAACATACATTTGTCGTGATCCACAAAGTATGCACGTCCACAAGATTAGCAGAAAGGTTGATGTTGTACTGAATTGGTTGGGACTGACAGAAGTTGTACAGCAACAAACTGTGCTCTTCATAGATACTGGTGACATTTTTTCTTAAAGTAGAGCCAATGAGACTAACGTCATTTTTGGTTTTTGTTTGACAGTGACATTGACCTTGTGGTGTTTGGAGACCTAGGGGATTGCCCCTACTTCAGGATCGGCAACGAGCTAGAGAAGAGCAACATAGCTGAGATGGGTTCCATCAAAGTATTGGATAAAGCATCGGTGAGTACAGCTTTGTGTACGGCTGATCTAGTTCTGGATATCTAAGTGCGCTAACCCTTGAAAAATGGGTCAGTCGTGACTGACTGGTTTCGCGGTTGCCAAATGAAATGTCAAGACTAGTTAAAGGGTGTTGTGCAACACAAGTCTAACCTCTTGGCTTGTTTTGTTGATTTTCTTTTTTTCTGGAGGGGTATTAAGTAAAGTCTGGTTTGTGTTATTGTCATTTGAGAACGTGCGGGGGTGGGGGGGGGGGTTACTATAATCCAATGTATTGTTTACCTTCCCATGGATTTTGCACCTGAATTTGTTTTGTGGTGTTCCTAAAAAAATGTTTTAAAGGTTTGATCTAGATAAGGATTATGACTTCCAAATGTTTAGGAAAACCCTTTCAGAATTTTCAGATCAACCCACTGTTTTTACGTTTTAAGAATGTCCCAACCTTTGAACACTTTCTCTAGTAATTACATTCTCTAAATAAATATGTATTAATAAGTGTTTCCAAAACCCTTTATGTATCTATATCAGAATCCCACAATAAATAGTAACTCATCACTCAAATCTGTTGAATCTTATAGAGTTGTTATCTTACTCATGCTGAGAAACAAAGTCACTCAAAAACTCACCGGACTTTTTTTCATGAGAAATTTGAGGTTAACTGTCTGTTCACTTCTATATCCCAAAGGTTCCGATTGTGAAGCTGACCGACGACCTGACTAAGGTAAAAGTGGACATCAGCTTCAACATGCGAACCGGTACCGCCTGCGCCAAACTGATTGAGGACTTCATCAAGCAGTTTCCACGTCTCCCATATCTAGTCTTCGTCTTGAAACAGTTCCTACTGCAGCGAGATCTGAATGAAGTATGGACGGGAGGTATCAGTTCATACAGCCTCATCTTAATGGCAGTCAGCTTCCTACAGGTGAGCCCTCTTGTGATGAAAATAAACCCAATACTTAAAATAATGGCACGAGGGCAAGGCCGTTTACATTTTGCAATGGGCACTTTATGGAAAATCATGGGCAAGTCTATGGGAAACTTTGAAGGGGCACCAAGGCCAAGAACAGGGGGCAACAGAGGCCGTGGCTTGTGTGGTCTCCGTGTAAGTAGAGGGCTGAACAGAGGTTTTTTAAAGAATAATAGTATGGTGATTGTAAATACTTGGTTTTGAGAAACATAACTTGTAAAATTTAGTTTTTCAGTAAAGAGTGCTTGATAGGATTTGTTTGTTTTGTTTTAGGGTTTTGTTTCATTTTTGTTTGTTTTTTGGAACGGATGATAACAGATTGGGCGATTGCGAATATTCAGACTCTGAGACCCGTTTAAGTGCACAAGTTTGATTGCTTTCGTTCGATTGCTTTCGTTCGATTGCTTTCGTTCGATTGCTTTCTGCGTTGAAGCAATGTGCAGAAAACCAAAGTGGTCCAAAAAAATTTCAATTGGAAGTGAAATTTCAAAAGTTACCAACACTGATTGCTGAGAAGCCTGTCTTGGAATGGACTTTTTAAAATGTTGAGTACGTTTTTTATTTCTCAGATGCACGTTCGACCAGAACCTACCAATCTTGGTGTCCAGCTCATTGAGTTCTTTGAGCTCTATGGAGTCAATTTCAACTACTTCAAGACTGGAATCAGCGTCACGGACGGTGGGCGTTACTTCTCCAAGGAAGACGCCAGAGAGAAGATGGCTCAAGGGTATCGTACATCGCTGCTGTGCATCGAGGATCCCTTAAACCCAGGTCAGTAAGGAGCAGGAGTTAGAGGTTTAGGAGAGGGGAGGAGGGAAAGGGATGGAAGATGGGTCAGTCGTGACTGACTGGTTTCGCGGTTGCCAAAGGAAATGTCAAGGCTGGTTTAAGGGTGTTGTGCACCCATAGTCCAACCTCTGTTCCACCAGGAAAACAAAATTTAAGTTTGAGAAATCTACAAGGAGATTTGTTTTCAAATTTTCAAAGTTTTAAGGCCTTGATGGGGCATAGCAATTTTCCTCCGTTAAGGGGCACTTTAATGAGGAAATTAAAAATTTATATTGGAACTTTGCAAAGGGCACCATGGCAAAAGCACAGGGCACTACGGCAATTGCTGTGGGTGCTGTGGGTTATTTGGAGAACTGTGTTAGTTTTGTTTTTCCAAATGTGTAACTGCAGATGTATCTATGCCCTTGTATGAAGCTGTTGGCCATGAGAGTTAATGCAGTTAATCGGCCGTTAATTCTGGATCAGTGTCCAAGTCCTTCCTGTTTCTCCTATGTCTCTTACCATGGGAATGCTCTTGGTAATCGATACTAATTACTTAAGCCACCTGTTCATTAGGCATAAGTGCATAGCAGATTAGACTGAAGCTAGGTCACGGAAAGGGCATGAATGAGACTATTAAAGGTACTGGACACGTTTAGTAACTGTCAAAGACCAGTATGCTCAATTGGTCATCAAAGTTGCAAGAAAATAATGAAAGAAAAAACACCCTTGTCGCACAAACTTGTGTGCAGGCCTGAAGTCTTATTGTAAAGCCTGGTTCATACTTTGCGCGTAAGCAAAATTTTTGTGTCACAATTGGGAAAACAGCACGTACACCAATTATTGCGTCAAAAAAATTTGCTTCACATTCGCTTTCGCATGAAGTATTCAGCCAGCTTAAAGGTTTATTTGATCATTTAAAGTTGTAATTGCTACATTAACTGTGCAAGCCTGCAATATGATATAATAAGATAATGCATCTTCACAGCACACACATAGTTCTGTGAACAATTTTACACAATCTGAGCAGTTGAATAATTTGTATATGATAGGTAAACTAACTGGAAATGTTCCCAAGAGTAGGGGGAATAAGTTATGTTTTTAGTTTTTACTGTAGAATTTCACTCAAGCAAAGATTGTTCTAAAAGATTATTTGTTCTCATGTAGGAATGGATATCTGCAAGAGTTCTTACGGGTTTATGGAAGTACGGAAGGCATTTGGCTACGCTTATAGCGTCCTGAAACAGGGTCTGCTGACGAGACTGGATCAAGAAAACTACATCGACAGGTCAGTAAGAGCTTCATGCTCAGAAAGAAATTCTCAGCTGCAACATTTATTTCATGAAAGATTGACTGATAGGTTGATGTCCTCTGGCTGTTAAGGGGGTTTAATTGCCATGTAGTGAAAGTCATGGATTCCTACCAATCTCACATCCAAGTGAGCAACCTTACCATTTTTGTAGAGAAATCACATCCAGGCCGTTCACAGTGTAATACATTCTGCTGTTTTGTATTTTCAAGCTTAAATACGGGAATAAAAGGGTAGCGACAAGTTATTAAACTGCCATATAAAACTGGCATGGTCGTAGGTTCTAAACGGCAGTTAAAATGCGTAATAAAGTATGAAACTAATCCGTTTTCCGATGCCCTTGAGCTCTGTACGTGTGTTGCATTTTTATGACTGAGGCAGTTTTCGGATATGCATTCGTAGTAGTAGTATGCATCTAAACGTAGCTTTAAAACAACCGGTTATAAACAGCTCCAGCTGGTCATTATCAACCGTTAAACACCCCAACATGACGCGCTCTCCACCAATAGGAATAGCGAAACTGTCGGGTATTTATGAATTCCTGATTCAACAGTTTCTAAATTTAATTCCAACTATTCTTAACCAGTATAAATGTCATTGTCCCTTGACGCAGTATTCTTGGTCGCATTGTACGAATCACCGATGAGGTGATTGAGTACCGGCAATGGATCCACGTCAACTGGGCTCACAAGGTCCCCCCACCGATGATCTACACCAGGAACTGTATGATGAGTATACCCCCACCCCAGAACATCATGCGGTTAGGGGGCAGCAACAACACCACCCAGCTTATCGGCAATACTGTGAACACTACTCTGGATAATAACATGGACAATATCGCAGAAGGACGGAACAGGGAAGCGTCTGAGGATACCAGTAACGCTAACACGGACGTTGCAGTCAATGTTCAGGGTACTGAGTCAGAGGTGAATTCTCTGGCATCGTTACCATCAACGCCTGATGCCTTGTCATGTGCCAGTGATACGGTAAGTGTCTAAGAGTACGATATACATGTAGTTTTTGGAGAAAGAAAGCAAGCGTCCAATGGTAAGGTGCATCTCTCAGGTGCACATCTTTGAGAGGACCAAACATGGTAGAGAGAAAAATCAAACGGTCCTAGCCATTTTCATTTTGCAAAGGGAGCTTCCATTGTAAAACTTGAAAGTCTATGGAACACTTTTGAAAGGGCACCGAGACCAGGGGCGACGGAGGCCATGCCCTACTTAGAATTCCAGGCCTGACCTCTTGAAGTAAGAAATCAAGACTTATTGAATATCTAAAAGTCAACCAAGGATGGCCAGAGAGTGTAACACCTTGTGTTTTGATCAAAATTTCTTTTCTGATAACGAACCCAACTGTGTTCTGTGGTGTAATATAACCTACAAGTTTTTCATGATTTGTGTTTCAGGATTCGGATTTGTCGTCACAAGCATCTGGCTCATCAAAGGACAGCGTTGATAACACTCCAGAGCGTCAGAAGCCCTCAAGCTCAACTCCTTCATCACCAACAGAAGACTTAACTCAAACACATGGCAGTTTAGATGCCAAGGTTCAGAAATCAGGCTCTGCAAACACTCCAAAAGACCTGGAAGTGAGAACAGTGAAGACTTTGCAAGCTGTGTCTGATTCTAAACCTCTTAAGGAAGACGTTCCGTCCAAGAGCACTGCTGCTAAAGAGAAGCCTAGTGTTAAGGAGGAGTTGGCAAAGCCATCCCAAAGTCCTCCCCAGCAAGCGGTTAGAACTGCCACTCATATGGTAACATCACGGACGTATCGTAATAGCAACCATCAACAGAGCAGTAAATTCCGTAGCAGTAGTGTCGGTGGCAGTGGTGCTTTGCACGGTAGCAGCGGTGGGATCAGTAATACAGGAAACGGCTCTGGCAGCAGTAGCGGCAACAACGGTCGAGGCGGCAGCAACAACAACAACATCAACAAGAAGATGAAGCGCAAGCACAAAAAGGACAACAATTCTAACCCTGTCCGTTGAACATTGCCAGGTCTGATACGACAAACTCCAGCTCCGCGAGGATTGAATGTTGAAAAAAGCCAGCAGTGATTCTTTAAAGTCTTCGTTAGCACCACCTCACAAAATCAGGCATTCCTGAAAGTGTTAATGTTAAGTGTAAAGATCACGTAATCCTGATTGGTAAGACTAACTTACTGGAAGTGAGTTCCGTAATCTTCACTTTTAAACCCTGCATTTGGGTAAAAAAAAATGAGAAAAAGAGAGGATTAAATGGCGTATGAGTTACCCTTGTATCATTTTAAAAGCTACTTCACCGCCTTAACCATTTCATTATGACGATTTTTCTTCTCTGTGTATAGACATCTCAACACCCGATCTGGAACAACTTAATTGACCGACGACAACTTGAACCATATCATACTGTATATTTTTGTAACTGGGTGCAATAAGCTGGGTGTACATTAACGTTGTCTGACTTTATTTATGCATCACTGTCTATGCAACACTTGAAGTACCTGTTGCGCTAGTAAAAAAAAAAAAAAACATTGTTGAAAAAAAAAATTAAAGAAAGAAAAAAAAAAACAGTGGATACAAAAAAAGTCAAAGAGGTGCTGCCATTTTGTAGATAGAAAAGAGAATGGCGAAGATAAATTGGACACAAGGTGTCCGGTAATGTTGTTTTGATGGTTTTCAATTTGAACAAGAGTATGTGGGCACAGGTTCAATCAGTGTAGATCAAGATAATATATTTTTTAAAAAGGTTGATTTTACTTTCCAATTATTTTTTTTTAAACTGTAAAAACAGTGAACGTGACGCATATGGTTGGTACTTGTCCGATGCTGCTTCGCCCGGCAAATTTTACATTGAAGTTTTTTCCTTTTTGTTGTTTTGTGAGCTGTAACATTGGCATGTAGTGATCTATGTTTGGTCTTATTTTTTTATATTATTTAAATTTTGATGAGAGGTAATTGTAGCTTGGTTTTAATTTGATAAGTTAAGCCAGACAGTCCATATGCATCTTTCTTCTAAGGATAAGCAGGAAAATAAGTTAACATGAACTGACTTGATGTAGTTGATTCCCTTACTAATGGCCAGACTTTCAGCCACACTTTCAATAGAGTTAGCTTCCTGCACAAGCAGGAGTGAGTTCCCTTGTTGGGATTATTATAAGTAGGATTTGAAACTTTGCATGGTGGAAATACGATATGGAAAGGTTTGCGGTAACACCATGTAATGACTATCTCCAATGAGTTTGGGTGGTTCTGAAAAGAACCATTGGTTTCAACTCGACATTTCGATCGGTATGCTCTGATCGTCTTCTGGAGAAAGCTGGACTGTGATGCTGCATGCTATAGTTTTTGTAGCATTTTGCTATGCTATACAAGAGAAATAGTTCACCCGAAGACACACTGGGCTCTTCATGAAGTAAAATCCTGTGATGTGGATTTTTTGGTGTTAAAAGAAGAATTTTAGATACGGAGAAGTTCAAGGGATATTTTAAATCGTTGGCAGATGGAGATTAATGTCCGCTGGCTAAAACAATGAAGATTATGTGCTGGTGTTTAAATACAGTGTAGAGAGTTTGGTTTAGAAAGATATTTGGATTTCTGGATCTGTATCTCCAGCTACATTGTCTTTGATATTATATACATATCGCCATGGGAACGTGACACGCCTATTATCTGGGTGTTAACACACATCTTGGTTTATTCCAAGCAGGAATACCAAGTAGACTTACAAACTTTTAAATTGACTCAAAGTAATTATAACATTTAGCATATAATGTTCACCAGTTATCGTTTGAACCGGCGCTCATAGCAAAAAATGAATAATTCCACTAAAGAAGTCTTTTTATATTTTTGTTGTTGCCATTACTGAATAATACTTTGTGCTTTGCGTCAAGTTATACTAAAAACTCAGGTATGAACAAAAATTAGTTAGGCAGCATAATAACATTGCTAAAACATGCACATTTAAATAGAAAGTAGTTGCAGTTAACCAAGCCGCAGTCTTAGGAACAGATTCTCACATGTAATTGAATACAGGCATGATGTTCTTCCTACTTTAGTCCGATTTCTAAATTTTGCTTCGCTCTTGGAAAATCAGACAAAAATGTGATTAAATAGCCTGCTAAGTGTATTAAAGCCTAAACCATGTAGGTTAGTTCTTGGACTCGATCAATTGTTCCAAATTTTGTCCAAGAACCAAAATTTGTCTGTGGATATAAATTTCATTAGTAGTTTTTCGGAAACAGGTTGCAAAACTTATTTCAAATAAAGTTAGTAAATCAAATATACTGTTAACAAAACACAACCTGCTTGAAACAATAACATTGCGAACAGATGTTACAAAGGGGTGGGGCTTTTTAAGCTTTTAAACTCACATTTTTTCTTGATAATTTTTTGTAATGAAGCTTTGAAATTTTTCAGGAACAAGATGCTTTGTCTTCTCAAAAGTTTTGCTTGCAATAAGATTTCCAGCAATAGAAACAGCATAGGGTGAAATACATCATTGATTTGGGGAATGTATACTCACTACAATGCTGTAGTCTTCAGTCACTGCCATGGAAGATTTAAACAAACGGCAATGGGTTTTTGTTGAAGCCATGGCTAAGGCTTCAATTGCGGCTATGGCTATGTCTGGCTGTGAGGTCTTGTACTTACAGGAAAAGTTTCAAACCTACTGACGGAGCCCAAGCAGGAGGTTAAGCCCAAGCCGTGGTTTTGAAAAGGACCTCAACATTTGGCAAGGGTCGTTAAGCACAGAAAATTCTCGCTAAGCAGATATATGGTTACCAGCCAAGTTATCATACCTTATCTGTGACCTGCTACTCGCTCAGCTTTGCTGGGTAGTCAATATTTTCTGCTAAATCTCTTTTGAAAATGGGTCCAGATTGATAACAATGTTGTAGCTTGCCCATCATTCACAGACCAACCATAGCTAAGTAAGCTAAATGCTTCCAGTGAATAAATTGCATTTAAACCAAAAAAAAAGTAACAATTTAAAAATATTCAAACGTACCAATGTCATTTTTGTTATTGTATGTGTCGTTGTAAATTTCAAAGTCAGTGTACATAGTGAAGTTCTCAACATTTTTAAGTTTATCAAGTAAAAAAAGAGTTTTGTTTTTTCCTCAAACGATATTTTATTATACCTGTACATGCACTCCTGTGTCGTTTTTTGTTTCTCCCAACAATTTTATTAAAATAAATTTGCGGACATTTCATCTTATGATGCTTAATAACTATTTCACTTTCTAATTCCATCATGGATTGGCTATTTATTGTATCAAGCTCTCCATCAAAGATTGTTGTTGTTTGTGTTTATCGTAAACAATTGTCAGAAAAACAAATGTGCCTTTTTTATAACAGTGAAAGCATATGTACTTTTCATTTCAAATTCATTTGGGAGAATCTTGTAAGCCATGTCAGGTTTGTTTAGTATTCAGATTACAGAGGAAAAAACAACATTTAAATGGCGAAAAATGTTGGATAGTTTGCAAATGGAAGTTGACTGTGTTTTGAGAATGTGTGTGTGTATATTAATAAACAATTCAAATACATTTTGTTGAGTTAAATCCAAACAGAAATCCCTACCTTTTTGCTCATAATTTCCAGTATTTTTTTACCACATGAGGGCGTATGTGAACCAAATTTTCATGATGTGAAACAATTATAACTAATTTATTGGTGATTGTTGTTATTATTTGTTCGGCCAATGATACAGGTAAACAACGTAATGGCTGTCAAAATAGGATAAATACTTCCGCAGTGATGCAAAGAAATTTGCTGTTGAAAACACCCTTGTGTTTTCAAACATACACTACAAATATATCTCAACAAACACTTTCAACCAAAGAGACATCTTAGTGAAAACACCTGTAGACATTTAAGATTTTTTCGTATTGTAAAGAAAGTGTGTATAAAAAGTGTATATTTTTTGCTTTAGTTTTGTTAACAAACTTTCTGAGGACATTTTATTTTAAAACGTCTAAATGGAGTGAATTTGACATCTCAACAACGAACGATGCAGGGGAGGCAGAGTTAAAACAATGAACATCTACTACGATGTAGTATACATATATTTAGCCGCATTTAAAAGTATAAAAAATTGCTTTCAAAGTAAGTTGTAAAAAGAGAAATGTACAGGTTTTTTGTTTAAGAGATGTTTGGACCCACAGTAAGCTTAGCTGTGAAACGCATTCTTGGTTATAAATATTTGTGATTAAGATCTGCTCCTTGGGTATCACAGCCCTACAAATTGTACAATTTGTCATTTTCCAACTCAAAGACTAGATGTCTGATATTAGTATGGAAGGAACTCAACTCACTAACACATGCTGATGTTTAAGGCGAAACTAGCATTCTTATAACTCTTTGTTAAAGTTTAACTCTGATAGGCTGTGTTCAAAACGGTGACTTCTGCTACAGCTACGGCTAGATCGTGCGTGTAGCCGTAGCTTTAGCCGAAGTCGCTGTTTCGGACACAGCCTAAAGGCAGTTTGTTCTCTAGCCGTTTTACCACCAAAGCCTTATCATGTAGGAGCAGGTCTTGTTTCACAGCAAAACACCAAAACAAATTCTGTTTGACGTCCATCTGCTGAATCTCTGAGGGATGAGCAGCCTTACTTGTAAAATAGTTTGTAAAATATTACTATTTCTGATTAAAATTACTAGTCAAATCAGCTTGGACATTTACACGAATGTTCATTGATGAAACTAGAACAGACTCCTTGATGAAAAAAAAACGATCTTTGTAGTTTGACTAAACTCTGATAAATTAACAAAACATCAGAGTCTTAGTTTTATTTCCCAAAGGTAGCTCCTAAAAAGTGGCATTCGGAAGAAGCAATTCATCTGGAGGATTGTTGATCGCATTTGGTTGTCATTGTAGACTTTTAATTTTTTAAACCATGATGTAAGATTTTGTTGATGTTGTAAATTTCTCGGGAATATGTTTCTCATTGGATATAACTATTATTTGTTTTTGTTTCTCGCCCAAGATGGACTTTTAATGAATTTTAGGAAATCTGTTGTGTTTTGTGGTGTACATGTGCCATGTACACACACACTTTGTATGCTTGTGTGACTATGCAGATGAGAGAGTGTTGACAATCTGTCCTATAAATATTTCAGTTTGACTAACGAGAAATGGAGAGAGAGGGAGTGAAAAAAAAATTACAAAAATAGCAAAAAAAACAAGATGTACCATTTTCATGTATGAATATTTATATATTCTTGTATTACAGTATGTATACATATTCAAGTTATTGCAGGTAAACAAATTGTTTAATCAACTTATTTAGAAAAAGACACCACCATCGTTTAAAAACTGTCTTAGACTTCCTTAAATAGCCACCAGGCAGTTCCAAGGTGAACTTTTAATTTTTGTCATTTACACAAATGAACAGTTGTTGAAATTAATGATTGTTATACACATGACGTCATTGCAGTTGGGCGCCTTTATGTAGAGATCAAAGGTGATAGGTAATTGGCCCACCTTGTGCGCATGTAGCACGTACTTGGCTTTGCATATACATCATTTCATCATTGTTTTACTTAACTTGTAATATGGTAGCAGGATGGCGTCAATGCGTATGGTTGGTTAAATTGAACAAGCTTTTGAAACTTTATGGTATGCTCCATCTGTTATCATATGGATTGGACAAATGGTGTAAGTTACGTACTGTGTACAGCCCAGGAGCTATTATATTTCAGCTTGTTGATCCTGTTGCTTTGGACAGGTTTGGCATTGTACTGTTTTGAAACGCCTTGAGGGGCTAGGCACCCTTGTACTGTATATTTAACACTAGGTATAACATTGGCGCATAGACTTCTACAAAAACAGGATTGCTTGACTATTGTTACAAAGAATTTTTAGGAAAATGGTTGAAGCTCGCTCAATTCCCTTGTATGTAATTCTGTTTTTATGAAGCGGAACAAAGTTGTATCAGGGATGGGTTGTGGGTACGATAGAGTTGTGATAAATTGGGGTCTGTGAGAATAGTTTCTAAAAAAGGTATTTAAAACTATTTCGCTTGTTGATTTATGACATTTCAAGAAATGAAGGTATTTAATGCAGGGTACGGGGTGGAATAAGAGTTAGTAGCGACTAACGCCTTTTTGCTGTTCAGTTTTCCCGATTGTTGTACATACAGTACCATATCTCTTGTGTACATTATATACATAGTAACGAGTAATTATTATAAATATTATGTGAATAGTGTTATTTTTTCCTGATGGACTATTTTGAAATGCTTTCCAATTTTATAGTGAAGAGATGGGACGTGTTTAGTTTTTTCAAAAGAGGAGCGTTTAATTACAACCCTTGTAAATCATGAGCCTGGATAGCCATATACTACATAATTTTATAGGCCTCAATCTAGTGCTATGTATTAACGATATCTGTTAACGTTTATTCTAAAGCAAGACTGGTTAGGTTTTGGGAAATAGTGTGGATTGTTAAAGTACTTGGATAGTATGCATTGGTAAGGAGGGTGTTTTAAGCTGGATACAATCTTTGAGCTTTAATCCACGTAACAAAAATTGTAATAGATTTGGTTGTTCTGAATGGAAGGGACACATGACTGAAGCCCGGTTCATACTTCCTGCGAATGCGAAGTGAATTTTGTCGACGCGATAATTCATTGTTCGCTGCATGAAAATTTGTTTCGCATGAAGCATGCGCAGGAAGTATGAACCCAGCTTAAGGCCCAGTCTGAATTGGCAGCTGTGGCTACACCTAATGCTACAACTAGATTACTGTGTCATCATGCATTGATACATAGGATGTCCTTATTAAGCAACACTCTTAGCAACAGTCGTAGCCGTAGCCAGCAGTTTAAGCAGGTATGACAAAATGAGTAATCGCTCTACAGATCTCAACACCAGTTGAGTTGGCAGATAAAAATCTCTCCATCAATTTGTGGGTTGTTTTTTTGTAAAATTGCCGCTCTTCATAATTATCTCTAGTCCTTGTGTTCTACAACACCCAGTTCGCTGTTTAACGTTTCTAACAAGAGACATCATTAATGAACAAAGGGAACCAGTTGTGGTTAAGATAGAGTACAGTTTGCATTTTGGCTGGTAATCAGTAAAACCTTTCCCGATACTTGGCAAATTTTTGTCAATGGCGACTTTCTGTCTTTGGCAACTTTCTGTCTTTGGCAATCCTGTGAAATGGAACCATTGTGTTGAAGTCATATAACTCATTTTGTATACGTTTTTATGAAATACTTTGTAGTCCAGACAATGATATTCAAGGATGATGCCTGTAAACTCATAATCAAGTCAATTTTTGTACGAATCCTTAACTAGAACTCTCAAACTAGTGTTATCCAATCCATTTAAAGTATACTTCAACAGATATCAGACTTCTTAATTCAATGTTGGATACTTTGTGACTTTTTAAAACACATTTTATTTTGTTTTGCAATGTACAAATTTAAGTGAAAAAAAAAGGTGGAGAAAAAAAAAATTTAAAACACACAAAAATATATATTTTATTGCATGTAAAAACCCCTCTGTCATAAGTTACATTTATGTTGCAAATTATTTTAAGTGTTTGTAAACTAGAAACTTATAACAAACAAACAAAAAACATTAAAAATCGACCCAAAATTGTTTCATTAAATGTGAAATTACTTGGAAAGTACTGTATACAACCCATTATAGATTTTTGCCAAAATTTTGAAATAAAGGATACCATTTGATTCCCCAAGTGTGAGTGAGTATTATTTTATTTTGTGTTGCCATCATCTTGGTTCCCTGCAGGCTTGTCAATTAGTAGACACTGATTTCCATTATACACCAAAGGGACCAGACTAATTTGCACTTCAGCTTGAGTTTGAACCATAGAGTTATATATAAGAACTAGAGGGCGCACTGGCCTATACATGCGCCCGGGCATGCACGCAGGCGGCCATTTTCTAAGTTGACAAAACTGGCATCCCACAGCGTGTGTTTGTGCGGCCATTTTGTAAGTTGAACAAAACGGCATCGCGTAGCGTTTAATAAACACAAACTCCAACGTGTGATTCATATTCAATGCGCGTACAGAATGGCACACGCGTGTCTCCTTGCGGTTCCGTGGCGTTTGTGCACGAAGCATCACCCGTGCGCCCTCTAGTTCTTATATATAACTCTATGGTTTGAACACATTGAATTGAATGAGAGTTACTCAAGATGGTAATGCACCGATAAAGCTATGGTACTTTGTGAGTCAGAGTCATCAAATAAAATTAGAAAATAGGACCTATGGTATAACGCAAAAAATAGTTAATGGCCTGTCGTTCAACCCTAGCAGAGTCTGTCTCTAAGCCTTTGAGAAAGAATCGGCTTGGGTCGAAACGTCTGCCAATTAACTTTTTGCACAAAAACATTAGCTGTTGTTGGTGATCAGCTGTTATAACTTGCAAACTAAATCTGTGCGTGAATTACACATAATACTTGCATCGTTAAGAAAGCTAAACATGACTTAAAAAATATTAGCCTTGATATTATAATCTTAAATTCAACCTTACTTGACACAGTGGCCATGCAATAAATTTCAGTATTCTGTTACTTTTAATACGAATACAAACATTGTCATTTTTATATATGCATTCTTTAAATAATTTTTGGTCCAGCAGCATACATTTATTCTAGACTATGCCCAGAGAAAAAGCAAGGAGTTTAATTAGCTCACTGAAGTTGGACTTGAATCTCCCTGCCATGAATAAAATTACCCGCATTTTAAAAAATTTCGAAACAGTTTCTGTGCCAAAGCTGTACTCTGAGAACGATGGTCAAAGCCCTAAAAATGCCCTGGTAAGTGGCGTAAGTGGAGGAAACAAAAATAACAAGTTTTTAGCTTTGGTGCTGGAGACAAATGCTAAATACCAAATGGCAAGACCATACAACTAGCGTCGGTGTTTTTAAGAAAACTTGAGTATTTTGGGCATATTACAAGGAGAGATGGGGGAAATCTTGAGAAGCAGTGTATAGAAGGATTTATAGACATCTGAAAGCACACAAACAAAATGCAGCATAATGAATATTGTAAATGTTTGTTGGTGTTAGGTACAAGTTGATGAATTTTGGCTATCAACTAAGGTAGATCACAACAAGTGTATGTTTCATGGTATATTAAACCACGACCATAAATAACATGCTGCATCATCGTATATAGACCTCATGCACATGATGTCATTTTAGTAGGGCGCCCTCTAGGAGGTTGTTCATTGGCCAATCCTGTGCACCGCGCGTACATATCTGTGCGTTTCGTCTGTTTTGATTGTTTCGTAACCGTTTTACCTCTAAGATGGTGGCTGGATGACGTCAATGCATATGGTCTATTGAACCTTTCAAACTTCAACTTTTTCATACGAGTGGTATGCTTTGGCATTATTCCTTCGTAGAAATGCACCAAGTTGTTTTCCTGGTCCGACCTCAAGAGTTTTAGGGAAATGGTCTCCCTTATTACGCTGGTAAACCTCGTGCATCGTCTGCTCCCAGTGAACTGGTTCTAGAATATGCCGTTTCAGAAGGGAGCGGATATGCTTTGAGTGGCGGTACTTCTTGCCATTGACATTGGAGTGGACAGAGATGACCGGGGTTTCGAAGGCGACCTTTTCAATGGCAGAGGAGAAGATTTCCTGAGCTGGTGCCATGAGTGGAGAATGAAATGCACCGCTGACTGCGACACGCTTAGCAGACCGAAGGGAATAGTGATGAGACATCTCTTGGATGTAGTTCAGTGCCTGGAGAGGTTAATAATTATAATAGTAATATAATAATACACAACATTTATATACCGCTTCATACAAAGTTGAAGCAAAAATTTAAGTGTCCTGCTTAAGAAAAAGTTAATCTATAATAATAAAAAACAGATTTCATACAAGCGCTTTATCTACAAGTGTCTCAAAGCACTTTATTACTATATGTTTGAATGATGAAAACCATTTATGTCGCATTTTGGGTTTACCAGGTGCTGTGGTGCATTCAGCAACCACCCCCAGAAAAAGCAGGACAAACTCCTTTTCTTAGAAATAAGTGTAACTTGGTTCTTTTTACGTGCAACACACAGGACCTACGGATTAACACCTCCTTTGAATGACCCAGCAATAACGGTCAAGTGTCTTGCCGTAGGACACTGTAATATATCAACAATAGAGGGCGCTATTCACATAACCCTTACTATACCCTTGTAAACCTAGTCATGAATTACTCTGATGAATAAACGTGTATCTGGAAGTTACACTCTGTGAAGTTATCCACTCATTTCAGACACAAGTATCAAAGCAGGACTGAAACCAACACTCTGTTGATCAGACACTTTATAAATAATCACATGCTGAACAGTTCTGATGGGAGTCAAAATGGTTCTAAGCGACTCCTACACTTACCTCTTCATTCCCTGCCACAACCTTAGCCTCTGGGTATACATGGCTTGCTATCATACACATAGCATTAGTCTGGCCATTGATTAAACAGGAATCGGCCGCTTCTCGACACATCATCTTAAATCTAGTCGACGCACGACCAATCACGTGCAGCATACCACTAGGAACCACATCTGATGCTCGCTGCATCGCCTCAGCACGAATTTTGATCAATTGAATAGCTGTGAAGAAAAAAATAAATTAGTTCATCTTTAAATCCTACTTTCACAATATTATTTTAAAATAAATTAATACCTAGGCCTGAACATCTGAAGTCACACTTCTAGGCTCGCGAATAACACCAAATACCAGCCTGACTGGATGTTACCTTTGACCTCCCACTTGTTTCACAAGGAGATTCGCAGTCAAATCACACTTACATGTACACATATCACATAGTGAATAGAACACCACTGCACGTTGATATACACAACATTATGCACTCGCAGCATGCAGGCGATAGAAAGTGCAAGCTGACAAACTACATCACCTTGGACCAATCACAACACAGATATGGAAAGCTTACGCCACTGCACGTTCATCCAATGAAATCATTGTATCCAATGAAATCTTTGGATCAAATGAAATAATTGTATCCAATGAAATAATTGTATCCAATGACATCATTGTATCCAATGAAATTATTGGGTCTGTACGACCAGTGCCTGTCTTTAAGACAGGGGACCAGTCTAGAGTCTTCTTACTGTCATTATCATTGGGATTTATAAGACAGGAGACCAGTCCAATGTCTTCTTACCATCTTCAAAGTCGAGGGCGCCAGAGAAGACTAAAGCGGAGAATTCCCCAACACTGAAGCCAGCTGCCGACACACAATTCTCCACCAGCTAAAAAGATGACCAAAATAAAAACCAACAACAGTATTAATCTTTCTTCAAAAGTTGATCTGAAAATGATGGCCATGACACCCTATCATGACAACACAGCCCCGCCCCTACAAAGACACTGGACACTATTGGTAATTGTCAAAGACCAGTATTCTTACATGGTGTATCCCAACATATGCACAAAATAACAAACCTGTGAAAATTCAATTGGTCGTCGAAGTTGAGAGAGAATAATGGAAGAAAAAACACCCTTGTAGCACAAGTTGCGGCTTTCAGATGCTTGATTTCGAGACCTCAAAATCTAATTCTCTAAATCAAATTCAAATATTTTAGTGAGATATCACTCTTTTCTCAAAAACTACTTTACTTCAGTCCTTGCTCCATGTTCAGAGGGAGCCATTTCTCACAATTTTGTAAACTATCAACAGCTCTCCATTGCTTGTTACCAAGTAAGTTTTTATGCTAACAATTATTTTGAGTAGTTACCAATAGTGTCCAGTGTCTTTAAATGAAGATAACAATTGTTTTAAAAGTACCTTGGGCTGTTCTTCTTTTAGTTTTTCCACAGCGGCGAGAGAACACACGACAACGGCTGGCTGGGAATGTATTGTTCGATTCAATTCCTCTTGTGTTCCGTTCAGACACAAGTCCAGCAGATCGTACCCAAGGATGTCTGATGCGATGCTAAACATGTCCTTTACGTTTGGATACTTTAGAAGATCACGACCCATACCTACAAACTGACTCCCTGCATTGTAAGGAAGAATCAGGACAGAAATTATAATAATATAAATAAAGCACACATATCCCAGACACAAGAACTCGGCAAACTCCCACAAAGGAATATAAGCGCCAAGCTAGCAACAGCCAATCTCTCTCTTACAAACATTGGTAATGATTATGAATTACACAAATCAAGAAATTGTGATTCAGTAACTAGAGAACAATATTTATTCTAGTCGTTGTGAAATCAGCAATTAGCTGGGGGATTCGAAATCAATAGGGATTGCTTTAATACAGGAACAACAGAAAGTACAATGGTGTCCTCGAATGTAATTGTCAAACACGACTGGGTGTGTCGATGGAGTGTTAGTGGAGCACAACTTAAGCAAAAAATGTTGCACGAGTGGACTAAATACATTTGCATAAGTTTCGTAACAATTGGCAGCCTCTACCCTCATAGGTAACTCAAGGACTCAAGTGTCATGATGGGGATTCGAACCCATACTCCCATCACTTAACCACCAGAACCTGAGTCCAGTACACCATACTACTCAGCCATGACATGCTAAGGATACAACCTGATTAAGATTATTGTTCACCTTGACCAGGGAAAAGAAAAGTCGACATCTCTCGAGGATCTTGTTTTGATTTGCGACCACTAGACGTCTTGTGGTTCTCTGTTACTAAATTGGTGCGTTGTGGAACATCAGAAAAGTCAAATGGATCCCTTCTTTTGTTCTGTAGACTGGCTTCATCCAGTAATATCTTGACGCTCTGGAATCGCTCCTTGGCTGGTTGTGGACTGGAATGCTGATCAGGACTGTTGCTCTCTGAATGAGAATCAATTATTTTTAAGATATCATAAAAATTCATTGAACAATAATAACTTAATAACCCTTTTGTGCCTTTGTTATTTTTATTGTCTGGATCGCCTTTAGATAGTGATTATTTTCGCTTTTTGGTATCTGCAGGCTTGTTCTCTGTGTAGTCTTATTTTTATTGCCTATTCTTTGTATGAACTGTTTGCCTGGAAATAAATAAATAATAAATAAATTAAACAAATTGTGAGAATTAAAACATACATTTCAAAGTTACATTTGATAAGTGTCAACAAAATCTGCCAAAACATTTCACTATGTCATCAATTTTTGATTCAATCAGGAATTCCTTTGAATCAGGGATCTCAAAAGGAGTCCATCGCCTTTAACCTTTGACCTCAACTTTCTTAGATGTTAAGGTTGTGTCCAAAACGGCGACTTCGGCTACAGCAACGGCTAGATCGGGCTCATCTGAGTCATCTGCCTATTTTTCAACACTGGCAGGCGCTGATCTAGCCGTAGCTGTAGCCATAGTCGTTGTTTCGGACACGGCCTTTTCCTCTCTCACCATCCTCATCATTACTCCCAGATGATAGCTGTCTTGTTTGGAGGTAGACCCTCTTTCCCATCAATTCCGTCCTGTCAAGATGCAATCCATTCTTAGGGGAAAGGTCTGTTAATGAGGTTTGAAAACTCTGTGTTGTTGTCGTGATGGATCTGTGGATGATTGGAGCAGTCCTTTGGCTGAGTCTTGTGAGTAAGACGCCAAGTCTCGTCCGCCGTGACAGATCCATCGTAGTCTTAAAGATAACCTTGGCCATGATGTCTCTCCAACGATTATCCGCATTCAAGTCATTATGTCTGGCCTGAGATGCTGCTGAAGTGTCGTCACATGATCCATGTGTAAATCTGAGAAAAATTTCAACATTTGAGTAGAAACATCAAAAATTTCTTCTTTTTTGTATGGGGGGCGGGGGTCAACTTTAAAACAGTCAGACTACAGAAACACTGCCAGTGGTGTGCACTATTCATTAACAATAACAATACAATAACATACAGAAATTTCAATTAAATCATAGAACTGAACTTGGCAAAGTGAAACTAAGTTTATGATTCTTGTATAAAATGTCCCCATCAGTGAAAATTATAGGTCTAAGAATTATTTAAACCACTTTCATTGTTTTTAATTAATTACTTGAAAACAAATAAATACTCACGCGCGAAACTCATGTCATGTTGTGATTTCTGCCCCCAAAAATACACATGTTTGATCAACAGCGCCACCAATCGCTCTGGCATGGTTTATGGATATCAGAGATTGTGTGTGTGTGTAGTTGGAACAGGGTACCAGACCACATCAAACGAGGGAGATATTGCTTGTTTATTTACTGTTCTAGCCATCAGTAAGCAATGTTGGATCCGGATGCACAGTAGGATTTTTAAGTAGATGTTTTTTAACAAAACTGGTGTGCCGAAATTTTGTCAACATGATGGCTGCCGCCGGCGTCGGAAAATCAGGTCTTTTGGAGGTTCTTGCAAGGGATCAATGGTGTCGAGTGTTGGCTACCCTGGAAGAAGAAACATTGACCATCAGTTTAGAGGATGGATATGAGCCTAATGGTGTTGCCAACGGAGGGGGAACGGGGCCCACCGAACAGAACAACAACCCCGGTAAAAATGATTCGCTACGCCATTCGGATTACATGCACGGAGTCCAAGGCCCGGACAACATTCCAGATGCTATTGCCAACCAAAAACGTGTTGTTAAAGTCATCAAACATGAAGTTGGCGGCCTTGGTGTCAGCATTAAAGGTGGGAAAGAGAACAAAATGCCGATTATCATCAGTAAAATCTTCAAGGGACTTGCCGCTGATCACACCGAGAGTTTGTATGTTGGAGATGCTATCTTGTCCGTGAATGGAGAGGACTTGCGGGACGCTACCCACGATGAGGCCGTACGAGCGCTCAAAAAGGCGGGGAAGGAGGTGGTCCTTGAAGGTAAGAATGTGGTAGAACGGTACCTGGGAGTTGGGAGTGAGGGTTTGTTTACTTTTTGGGTGTGTTTGGGTGTTGGGGTGGGCGGGGCAGGGCAGGGGAGCTGTATGTATCTTATTTGTAAGGGTTTTACTTTTTAAAGGATTTTATCTTGGATAACTTTCCGTATGGCGCCAGCCCTTTTTCACTCATTTTTACAAAAAGGGATATCTCATAGTCATTGAGGTATCGTTGGGGTAAATAAGATACTATATTATTTCAAATCGAATGAAAAAGTGGTGGCGCCATACGGAAACTTTTCCTTTATCTTTACCCAGTAATGGTTCCAAAGAAGAAGAATTTTTGTAATTATTTTTAAAACTTTATTACTATTACATATTTAATATTAGAGTTATTACTCTTTAAAAGTGGCTAACCCATGTTCGTTACATCTGTGAATGTGGGCCACTTAATTATATTCAATAACTGTGAATGTGACAAAGGGGAAAATCATCCAAATACCACGCTAGTGTTCTTGTTTGCAAACTTTAAAACTTGAGAGCTGATGGTTTTTAGGATGAGATAAAACCCAAAATGAATAAATCATTTTTTCAGTATAATTTGTTCGAAACGTCATTCAAAGGCAAAGCATAGATTTTAGTATTTGTGTACTTAACTTGTTTTATTATAGGGCTACTTCAGTTTTCAAAGCCAGAAATTTGTGTACACTCATGGCCATTGTTAGCCCAAACAACCAGTGTAAAATTTTGGTGTTGTGACATTTATTTCCAAAAGTAATAGCTCATCAGGCGGGTGTTTATATCCGGTTTCCTTTGGCATTAATTAAACGACTTAGAATATTTCTATTCCCCCTGGATAGGGGATGCCAGTCCATCGCAGGTTACTCCCCAGCTCTCACCGATACCCATGTTGTATTCGGATATTTAATCATACTTGAAAGAAATTGAAGGCAAATTTATTCAAAGCCCGATGGAATAAAAAGGATTGTGTACAGTGATTATTTGAGAATAATTATGCACTCTTTAACACCACAAGAATGCTGTCGAGGCCTGACTTATTAACTTGTCAAGTTTTACCTTGGACTTTAACCAGACTCTGGCTTAGCTCTGACAGTCAGCGTGCTGCGGTTTAAGAGCTCAGTATTTGAAGAGCTCAGTATTTGAGATAAAATAAACGTTTCACCTTCATTGGATGAAACTTATGTAATCAATCATTGTCAGTTAAGACAAAGTGTAATTAAGGATAGCGCTGTCAACCCTGGTGCCTGATCAAGCAGCAAGTTCCTCTAAAGGTAGGGTATACTTAAAGTTATAGTCAAAGATACACAGTCTACAATACACAGTCTGTCTGGCATTCAGGTTAATTTTACCCAACTGTGCAGAAAGGGCCAGAAAACTCCAGTAAACATATAGTGCAGTATGATGCATTTTAAAACAAGTTTTTAGCTACATTTCTTTTCTTTTTTTTCAATTTTAATTTTTTCTACAAGCCATTTTGAAAGAGAGCATTTTTGAAGTATGTTGCCATACTACTTTCTCTAAGGTGTTTTCCCAACCTTGTTTTTCTCGGATAGATAAGAACCTGAAGTCTTTTGACATGAAACCATTTGTAGAAGTCATCTCTGTTATTGGTGATTAACAGCAGTGTTGCAGCCAAGGTGGGCGGTGCTGGGCAGGCCTGCCTAGGACTTGCAATTTTTGCCCAGCACTCTGAGAACATTGTGTTGCTATGCAAATTGTTCAAAATATTGTCTACTGTGTACTGATATCAGACACAGCTAATGATAAGAAGTATCAAATGTCACAGAGAAAGAACAATAGTCAAAAAGGCATTCAACTTAAATAACATGAACAGTTTGGAAACCTGGCAGTAGGCCTTGAAGCTTGCACTTCAGCAATGATAGCCCCCACAATTAAACATGAATAATTTTGTTGATCCACTCACCCTTGGTGGACTTCGAATAAGTTTTTTAACCCATAGAGATATATATAAGAACTAGAGGGCACACTGGCCTATATGGGCGCCCCGCATGCGCACATGCGGCCATTTTGTAAGTTGACAAAACAGTAACGCGTAGCGTTCAATAAACACAAACTCAAACGTGTGTCGCGTACAGAATGGCGCGCGTGTGTCTCCTTGTGGTCCCGTCCCGATTGTACAAGCAGCATCACCTGTGCGCCCTCTAGTTTTTATATATAACTCTATGATTTAACCTCTAAAATAAATTGGTCTAGCTACAACCATGATAAACAGTTCCTTCGATTAGCAAATAACTGTGGTTTACCTTTGCATTTAATATCCTGTCTGTCATGATGTGACAGACTGTGATTTATAAAGACCATTGACTGCATAATAGCACTTCACCCTTCTTGCATCACTATCCCTATTCACCCCAATGTACTCATTCCCACACAAGAGACCAGATAATCTCCTCAGTGGAAGAGGCTAAACAATAGACAAGGAATTGAGTAAAGGAAAGTTTTGCTTTTCTTCTGACCTCAGGAATGTGCCTGGGTGATTTGAAGAGAGAGCTTAACTTTGTGGTGATGGATGTGTATTGTAGGCTACTTTTTAGTCTGGCAGTAAAACCTTCATCAATGGGGTTTGGATGGATCAAGTACTGTTATGATGATCTGTCCAATACATTTTGTTTTCCCTTAATAGAAGCAAAGTATGCTACTTTCTTTTTATTATTTTAATTCCTAGTTTATGAATTATTGATAGTATGGTGCAATTAAACATCACTCAGTTGCCATACTGTTTATTCCATGTTTTTATTTGAGTATGAAATAAACCAATAATAGTAATAATATTAAATAATAAATATTATGTTTGTTTTTTTAAACTGTTCGGATAAAACCAACCTGTGAAAATTTCATTTAAAAAGGTGGTATTGTTTCTGAGATATCAAACCGAGCACGCTTTTATGATCATTGGTCATTAACTTTGGAAATAATTGCCAAAGGTATCCCTTTAAATCCATAGAGTCTTTGCCATACATTGTGTGTTTACTAAGTTAAAAAGAGGAACTTTGTTTACCAAGTAAACAATTGTATCTTTGGGTGTTGTGTACTGTTCACATGATTCAAGATTGTAATACAAAGATTGTGAAGTCCACAGTATATGGGTAGGGGTCATTGTGTCGATGATATAGGTGAAAGGTCACATGGCCACGCTTATGGGTCGTCTTGACTTCTGCAGTGGAAGTTTGAACATTGCAGATATGATTTTATTTTACAACAAATTTCCTGTGGGAAGATGGCAATTATAATAGTCCGGAAATTAGCTCTATTTACGTTCATGTCATACTTCTCCTTTGCATTGGATTTTCTGTGTGATGAGGAAATGGTTCAACTTGTAAGCACATTCACAGTTGGCATTCTGCCAACATTTAAATTATGTTCTAGTTTCATACTCACTAGCAGGTCTCAAAATAACCCATGGCACCCACAACAACTGCGTCATATGCTTTGTAATTAAGCATTCATGCGCACAATGAATATTGCATCAGTTACGCCATCTTAAAATTCATAATCCCAATTTTCAAAGGTCACTTTTGGAAATGATACTTTGCAAGTGTCAAGCGACCTCTAGGATGACTTTCTGATCTCAATGTATATTTTAAATGTCATACTTTACGGCTGGTATCCTTGCTTTAAATGATGGTTGCATTCAGTGGAATAACAAGGGGCCAATTTCATGGCTCTGCTTACCGCCGAATTCTTTGCTTACGATCAAGATTCTCTGCTAGCTGTAGCTGTGTACTGTGTTAGCAAAGAATGCCTAGTAATGTTCAGTACGCACAAGCCAAAATTCCCTGCTAACTCATGAAATGCGCTTGACTTAGTAAGCCCTGCTTCCGCAAGTGCCAATTCTTTGCTTACGGTAAGCAGGGCAATGAAATTGGGCCCTGGTTTTCACGGTGCTTGGTTCAATCATTGGGTTAGCCGGCATGAACAAATTCCCTTCCAGTAGATAAGCTTTGTGTATATGATCCCTTGGCACATTAGCTTCGTCCGACCAAAATGTCAAACTGCCACATCGTAAACCTCATAAGATGTACCTAAACTGCATAAGTAAAGTTTCAGGTGAAAATTTGAAGATTTTTAGTAAGGCCAAGTAAAAAAAGAAACATGTTTAGTGTCCCCGCCCGCTTCCTTTTTACAGGCTGCTTCCTTGTTTATTTTATTTTTTTATGCACATTTTTAAAAAAAATTTTAAAATAGGGTTATTTTAAATGATCTCAGCAAAAACAATCTGAATGTCTTGTCTGAATGCCTCGACTAAATTGTTTCATTTATGTTTTGTGTATTTCAGCAGTAGAAAAAACAATGGATATTTGACATTTAACAAAGAATGGCGGCCATCTTGAAATAAAAAATAAAAAATAAAAAGCCCCTCTTCCTCCTTTTTTTGAAAAACCCGGACGTGAAACATGTTTTTTTTATTACTCGGCCAAACTTACACTAGTGCAGCTATTTTTTGTTTTCCAATTGTCTTTTACCCTTACACCAATGTGTATGAAGCACTGATACATATTCCTGAGCTCTGTGAAAAAAAAGAAAATAAAAAAAATTGTCAAAGTCAATATTTGAACATCATACAAAAATACATTGAATTGAAAAACAAAAGAGACTACTGACTGGCCTGGCACTAAAATCACTGGGCTCTTGCCTGTCTTTCTGGTGTAAAATTTTAGCCCTGACTGTCAAAGTTCGTTGAAAACAAAATTTAATAAAAAGTTTTAATGAAAAGGGTAAACAATGCTATGCAGCAATTCATTCCATATCTTCTGGAGCATATTATACAACTTGCAATAAATTTTATCAGGTTTCATTATACAATTTTAAAGTTTTGTAATGAGTTAGAGAGGAGTTAGAGTGGCTTGTCATATATCTGAATTTGATTAATTTTTCGCCCTGATTTATTTTATTTTCAAATGTTAGTCATGATTTGTGTCCTGGAGCAATGCTTTAATGCCTCAGTTGACCTATATGCTGTTACCCCCACCCCCCCCCCCCCCCCCCCCCCCCCCCCCCCCCCCCGGTTGAGTACTGTATATTTGTACATTTTATGAAACATTTTGTTTTTACTACTGAAGGGAATTCATTCACTGCGGAAAGGCTGTAGAGTTCCAAATCATAATAATATTTAATACAAACTCATAACCATTCTTCAGTTCATTACTTATTTCTAGAATTGGATTCCAAAATCATGAGATGATTTTTTTCTTCTCCGACGAGAGAGAGTGGCTCTAATACTAGCGCAGCGATGAGATTGGAGCAGGCCTGAAGTGGCGTTAACAGACGCTTTTCATGGAGGGGTTACTGTAGGTAGAAAGGACTGGATTCTGTCATGTTGCCTAGAGGCAATGGAGACAGCTCAAGATTGATGGCTTTTTGTATATTTATTTGGCTGTTAGTTGAGCTAAATTTCAGTAAATAAACACTTCAAAACAGTTCCAAAACGGTTATTTACTGAAGGGTTTGGGAAATTGTGATTGTTTTTGCCGACATCTGTGAGAATATAAAAAAAATGTAATACTTTGTTGTCGTGAAAACAGGGTGTTAATTTTTTTTGCTGTGATGCATTTTTTTATCTGTTTGTAAACTGTAAATGTAATTATTTTGTACTCTCTTTTTGTTAATAGCTGTTTACCACTGTTGGTTGGTGATAACATTAATAATAAACAAATAAAAATAACTAAGATTTAGATAAAATTATTTTTATTTGTTCTAGAATTATTTTACAATAATTAATGTATCATTTATTATGTAAATTGGCTTCAAAAATATTATTTAACGATTTTGAAGTACAACTTATTTATAACTGGAATGTGTTTTTAAGACATTCAATTTTCTTCTTTAAATATATCCAAATTAGTCTTAACTCAAACAAAATTATATGTTTTTAATGAATATTATTAAATTAAAATAAAAAATACTTTATTACATTTGAAAACAATAACAACAACAAAAACAACAACATGATCATATCATGCAAAACAGTAGTCACACCAGCAATTGAATCAAAGTAAAATAATCGACAATACAAACACATACCAATGGCTTCATTAGAAAAACAAGGGGTGTATCATTTTTATGAGTGTATTATCTATGGCCTGATGATCACAAATGTAATATTGCGTTTGCATTTCCCACGCTGAACATGTGGCGCAGTTCTCATTAAAACATCTCATGCATACATACCATGTATCATAGATTTAGTTTCACATATGACTGTGTTCTAAAAACGCATTCCAAGGGTACAAGCAGGCAGCAGGTCACCGTAGGGCATTAGTGTAGTGGTGTGTAGGCTTTAAAGGCTCTAGTACATTACCATTATATGCACTTGAAGTATTCGTTTGAGAAGTTGTTTGTCATCTTCAAATCTTTCCACTTGAAGAGGGCACTGCCATGAGGATGCTATGGAGTCCATTTGTTCGGAATGGGAATGTTTTTTGAGGGGAGTTGTGACATATCGCCCCAATTTCATTGAGCTACGTTTAGCAGAGAATACTGTTTAACCCGTATCTGCTTAGCAAAATTAGCAGGATACCAGTTATAGATAGTACATGTGACATAGTATTATGGCTGCTAACTTTATTCTGGTAAGCAAGATTTTGTTTCAAATGCTGTTCGGCCGAAGCATGCTGAATTGAAATGAGGTCTTCAGAATGTTTCTAGTTCTCTTGGTTTAAGAATAAGAAGTCCTACTGTGCAATCTGAAGCATTCTATATCATGGTTTTCTCTTCATGTGTTTTGTAAAAACAAAAAATAAAATTATATAAAAATTAAAAATGTATCGGCACGCAAATCATGCGTAACAGCCAGTATGTTAGCTTGTGGCATGTGAGAACCCTGTTTGCTGTGATTATTTGTCTGTCAGTCTGGCCGTGGTCTGACAAAGCTGAAGCCATCCAACAGCTTCCAAAGCCTAGTATAGGATCAATTGCTTTATGCAGATTTGTGTTTACAGCCTACATAGTGTGTAACAATAATGTAGCTGGATTGTTATAAAATATGTATGCATCTTGTGACAGTCCACCCAAGGTGTGTGAGACCTTTAATGGTCGTAACGCACTACACAAGACTCATGTAGGGCCTGTGCAATAGTGCTGGATTTGTCACCGTGGTAATAACCGAAGGGGAGGGGGCAGATGGTGTGTGACTGAAGACCATAAGTAGAATTCCGTGGAAGTGTGGACTTGAAATTGGATTGATTGTCGAGATTGGAACACAATCTTGAAGACCTCGTCAAATCAGAAGTGTCAAGAATCAAAAATATATAAAAAAGCAGAGCAAGACAGGAATGCGGAATTAAGGAGAAAAACAATACTGCGGAATTCTTTCATTTTGTCGGCGTCAAGTACATCGTGGTCAGATTAAAACATGTGTACCTATTCGTCAGAGGTTCTTGTACTTGATCTGTCGTGACAGGATTGCATAAACAGGTTAATGAAAAACTGTCCGCTGCAATTACTTGGAACTAAGCGTGGAATCTGAGAACAAGTACACCGCAACACGGGGGTCAAGGGAATCGCATGGCAAAAGGGGTTTTAGGAGTATGTGTGAATGCATGTTTTAATTAATTCTAAAAGCAGTATTATAAGGAAATTTACACCATACAAAGTACAGTATAGTGTTGCCATACAGTTTGTGAATATTAATTTACCATTTTGTTCAACTGTAATGTATTGTATTGTGTTGTATTTTATTCTGAAATTGGAACATAACCACATGGGGAAAAAGGATATTTTAAAGCAACAGAATTAACAATAGCTTCATCAAGATGGTCCATCAAAAGCTTACATCTATCTTCCTTGCCTAGGAGTTCAAATCCATTGATTGATAATATAATCGAACAAAATATTCCCAAGATTGTTGTATAATGGGCAATCTATCCCTACTGATCTTTGTGTTTACAAATAATTGTTGTTTTATAGACAATTGATAGATCTTCAGAATTGCTTTCCTGTGAGTTTCAGTTGTGGAATTTTGTCATTAAAAAAAAAGAAGGAAGATAATAAAAAGGGAAGGTTACTGAGAAATCCTTGATGGTTTTCGTCAGTGTGATGGTGATTTTATTATGGAATGTCCATCCACGCTGTGTCATCAGGGACACACACTGAGACAATAATTTTGAGCTCACGCCCGGCCGCGGATGTGGAAAGGAAAAATGAATGGAATACCTCACTATCTATTCTAATAATATGAATATCAAGAATAGTTGTGTCAAAAGAAGATGGTACAATGTCGCTGAAGGATGAATTCCTGATAGTGCAGATCATCCACACAGCAGGCTCCTGGCACTCAGCTTTAAAGGACGTGAGTGAAAGCGCTTCCAAACAAGTCAATTATGAATATTGCTGTGTCAAATAACCATTGCACACTTTTAGTACAAAATAGCATGAAAATTTGCATAAATATAAAGCAAGTTTTCATCTCGATATTTCAGCAATTCAACTCTACCTTATCCCCAACAGTCTTTATTTTATTGTATCGAATAATAAACCACAGTTATTATATGCCTTTTGACTTGCATCCTCGATTAAAGAAATCGACAAAATAGGGAGATCGCCAAAAAACATGTAGGGCGAGATAGCTCAATTGGAGATCACGGGTTCAAGTCCCATTTCAGGTACATTATAGTTTTTCTGTGTTCAACCCAAAAGAAACTTATTCAGTGGCTTGCCAGTGATGACCGGGAAGCTTGTCAGTTTGTTTGTTGGCCAGCTTTTTTTACTTGTCCATACTTCATAAATAGCATTCGTAAACAGGGATGCTTTTAAACACTATATTAGGCAGCTAGACCACTTAGATTTTTAAATGCCATTTCGGCCAGTGGACCGCTATTAATTGAATACACTACTCCGATACAGTACTTCAGAAACAAAAAAGGAATTTAATTATGTTTATACAACTAGAAAAAGTGTAATGGTTAATGCAGTTGCCCTTTCAGTAACCCACTTGACTGATAAGATATCGTTATGGTATCGTTAACTAAAACCAAGAGTATATCATTTTTATGAGTCATTCTCTGAGCTCATTTGCATATCATTTGTCATACCGTACTAATTATACTCTTGGAATGGAAGCTAACGAGTTCTAATAAATTTATAATTTTACCCCATACCGATCATGAGCTATTTGTATACCATTCCAACAGTACACCAGGCAAAGTATACCTTTAGTTTTTTTAACCGTTTGATTATTTAAATCCTTTACATGTAGGTCTATGCAATCAAACTAACATCAAATTAACCTGTGAAAATTTAATTTCAAAAGACGTTCATGTTTTTGAGATATCACTGGAAATAACAAATATATCCTGAAAGAAAGAATAATCCCTTATAGGCAGACACAATCTGAATAAACTTACTGACACAGGAACGCTACTCAGATTCAAATTTTGGGGCATAAAAACTTTTTATAAAATACCTTTTATACATACATAACCTCAAAACGTTTTTGTTTCCCACTGAGCGCAACTAATAGTTTTATTTTGCCATGTTTTTTACTTATGTTATTTCGTTTTTCTTGTGAGGCGCTGTGTTCATTGTAGAGTGCCATAGAAATGTTTACTATTACTATTATTATTATTACTCTGAAGTGAACTGATTCTCAAAGTGCTTTATAATGTATTTTGCGAAAGCTGCTGTAGGCATCTTACCAAAAGTTGTTGTTGCAATTAATTTTAAAGCCATTGGACCCTTTCGGTAAACAGTGTTGTCCATGGCCCACACTTTGTGTACCACAACTTCTATATTAAATAACAAACCTGTGAAAATTTAGGCTCAATCGGTCATCGGAGTCGGGAGAAAACAACGAAAAAACCCACCCTTGTTTCTGCGCGTTTCGCCGTGTCATGACATGTGTTTAAAATAAATCCGTAATTCTCGTTAACGAGAATTTATATTGTTTTGCTGTTTTCTCAAAAAGTAAAGCATTTCATGGAATAATATTTCAAGAGAAGTCTTTCACCACTGCCTTCTGTAAACCGTGTAAGTTATTTGTAAATCTGAGAACTTTTTTTTTTTTTTTTCTGAACCGAAAGGGTCCAATGGCTTTAAGAGTGATTACCAAACGTATATCTCCCCTTTAAATCGATTTTAATTTGACCAAGTTCAGTTCAGCGTAGTTCATGTCATCTCAATCCAATTGAATTTATTAATTTTCTAATTGGATTTTCCTCTAATTCAGACCATTTCAAAACTGATTAACTTTTACTCCATTACCTTTTAGATAACAGGTGACCTTTTAAGAAATTGTGAACTATTTTAAAAGTCAAATTTTGCTTTCCTTGATGAAACCTTAAATCGGTTGGTTTTCTCTGTTGACCTGTTTACAAGACACTGTTTTCTCAGAGCTTGTAATAGTTCTGTCGAAGGAAGACATAAATCATCGCAAACAGATTGTATTTAAACTCAATTTAATTTGTTTTTTCTTTAAATTCATCTGCCTATTACAGTGTGGGAATAATACATATTTATAAAAGTCTTATCTGTAATAGGAATTATTCATAGAAATTTAAGGTGAGTTTCTTTCAGCAATAAAAAGAGTTATTTAGTTTGTTTTGAGGAATATATATGAGAAAGGATTTGGTTTAATTCCCACATAAAAAAAACCCATCATTGTTCTTGAACTCCACAGTCCACACATAAATGTTTGTACATTTACAAATGCACTACATGTACATGGTGTGTACAAGCATGGAGGAATAAGCAGTCCTCATCATGCATTTATACACGTACTTCTTCAATCCCGTCATAATGTTGGGTCATTCCAGTATTTTGTTCGCATTTCCAATGAGCGGCCGTTGTGCCAAGCATCTCGACTATGCATTCATTGAAAGCGCGGAAGATGGCTTGACGCTGTGGGTGTAGAACACAACTTGGCCTGCAGTGATAGACTTTGTGTCCCCTTCAGTATGAGGGAGTAGTGAATATGGAACAGTCTTCTTTTGAAGACAGTTAGAAGAAGAGGGGCTGAGGGGAAAAATGGACAGGTCTGTGTCATGCTAAAGGACCCTGGATTGTTTTGCTGAAAACTCACTTTAAAACCCTTTTCACACAACATCATTTTAGTAGGTGTCTCTTGCTAAGTTTGAGCAAGGTTGTGAAACTTCACAATTGCACTTTGTGCGAAAGGAGGACTGTTCAAGATTCCTAGTGAAATATCAAATTTGCTGTTCTTTATATGGACAAGATGAATATTGTTTTCCTTTCACATGAGGTGCATTGTCTAAATTAGCAACCATGCTAAAAAATAAGCAAGGGAGCCTTGCTAAATGGCTGTCGTCTGAAAGGGTTTCAGGTCATCTTATGTCAAAACCCTACCACTTGATTAAGTACAATTGTAAGTTGTGCTCGGAATCTGGTTATTGTGTATTTTTAAATTTTTTTTAAGGAGGGGCTACTTCTATCAAGATATTTTCTCTGTAATAACTTTTCTACTCCTTCTGCGCTTGCTTTTAGGGGACTTCCACCACTTAATCATTACGTTGTTTATAAAGTACCATAATGTTTATCATTGTGTAAGCAAACTGATTGAGTGGAAATAAACTGACCTGAAACCAAACTCTTCTGGCACAAATAAAAGTGAAGAACTATTTTTCTTCCTTCGCAATGTGAGGTCTTAAGTAACTGGAGGTCACTGCACTATGAGACATTTATAAGGTTTCCTCAAGTCTGGAAGAAAGGCATCTTTGCTTTGCTTTGGAAAAAAGAGAGTCTGGAGTCTGATTTCTGATCCTGCAAAGTAGACGGATTTCAATCGCCACCTGCACTCAAAATACAGTATTACATTTAAAGATATAGTAATATTGTTATTGCAAAGAGAATCTGTAATTTATTTGTTTGTTTGTTTGTTTGTTTGTTTGTTGTTTGTTTCTGTAAAAGCCTAGAGGTTTTAAGTTTGAGATTGTGGGCGTTTTCATCCGAGAGACTGTCATAAAGGAATTTGTTTTGGATCTGGTTGTGTTTCTCTTACCAGGTTTACTAGAAATAAACAGGGTAATGTTCTGATTTCAAAATATTGAAACATCACCTCATGATGTAGACTCTCCATTGTGTTTGAAAAAGTACACAAGTTGTCCTTGCTGTATGTCATCTTTGGAGAAGCTTTTGTCATCATCTCACCACGGAGGAAGGTTTCTTTGATTGAAAGATCCCTTTAAACCTAGTGCCCTTGGAGGACCAGAAGCCCCCTACCTGAGCTGGGAAACAATCAATGTACTGGGACTGCTGGGTTCTGAGTAGAGTCAGATGAGGGCATTACCTAGCGGGTAACCTCAGGCAAGGTGAACTGTCTATTGGGCCATGGAATGAGGCAGGGGGTTCGGAACAGAGACTTCAGATCATGTCTCTGGAAAGAGTGGGATTAAAATCAGTTCGGTCACTGAGAGGGATGTAGGGTTTTGCAAAATAAACGTTGAGAAAAATGTAACGAGACAAAGCAGCAATAGGAGTTCAAACACTTTTAGTACATGGTTTTTCCTCCTTGTTTGTTTTCATCTTCATTTATGTTTATCTGTTTATAATTTGCTCATTTCTTTAGCGTAGTTTTAAAATTTCTTCCGGTCTTGTAAATGAAGTTTACAGTGTTTCATTTTGTTTTGTACCTCAAGTGTTTTTAAGTCAAATTTTTATTGAATTTTTTGTTTATTATAATCGCATTTATTGTCGCATTTAAACATTTTAATCGCATTTAAAGACAAAGGCGACTATGGAAATAGCTCTTTTTATTTTTAAGATTCATTTTGACAGCATTTCAAGAGAGAAAGAGTTCCTTTGTACAAGTTTTTGTTGCTCTCTTTTACTAACAAGGACACACAACTTTCAAATTTGTTTTGTTCCAATTTTATGCACGTTAAAAAAGCGCGTCAACACAGAGGCATAGTCTTAATACAATAGTGCCTAATATGCAAATTGGCAATTATGTAAATGTAAGTGTTTATTAAAGCTGCGCAAGATTTCGTAACGAGAAAGTGTTTGACATGATGAGTTCATTCAGGACAACTTGATTAACTTAAGTAGAGGACTGGAGTGTTGGATTGAGTAATACGTCAATGGTGACCTGGAATTACATGTAGGCACGGAGGCTCGGCCTCTGTTGCCCCATACTTGGCCCATGGTGCCCTTGGACTTTAAGATTTTTCAATGGACGGGCCCTTTGCAAAATGAAAATTGCAGTACCTTCCCCTTCACAAAGATTTAACTCCAGCCATGTCAATGACTTTTGAAGGTCATCAGAATTTAAAGAGAAAGAATTGTACAAATTTACATTTTGAAATTCAAGAAGCAGTGTTTTATTTTATTTGTTTGAAGAAGTGAAAGAACAACTTCCAGAAAGCGCAAAAAAGGTTGTGTCAAAATCTCCAGCTATTGTGCAACAAATATGGGTCAGCGGTGACATTAAAATTCCCCAGGAATTCCCCAGGAATTACCTTCCCAATGCGAACTGGGCTGAAGGGAAAACTCACGGCTGGGTGGCTGTGCATATTTTTTTCATACAAATCAATGAGGGTCACTGGGGCTTCATCTTCTACATGTAGACCATGCCGAGATGTGAATCCGACCACCTATTTTTTTCTCTAGAGTGTAACACCCAGGAGGTCCAGGGCGCCTCATCTTCCTTTTCTAGACTACTAGAAGACACAGACCCTGCTAAACAATTTCCAAATCACAACCATGACGGAGAGATTTGAAAATGATCATACAGTGTTTTGATGATATACCAGGCTCCTAGAAGAACACCTGGTCTGACTCAGTAATGGCCTCTTGTACAGTTGATGCGGTCCCATCGGACACACTTGTAATATGCTTATCTGCTCCGACGCTTTCTAACATTCACATTATGAGTTATTTGAAAGTGTGAGACCGTTTTTTTTCTCTCTCAGCGTTAAGAAACACTGTTAAAGGTGTATTTCAGGAACACAGGGCGATAGTCAGAGGGGTGTTTGGGTGTTTTTTGGACACCCTTTTACAAATGTTGACACCCTGTTTTATCTGTCATTTATATGTAAATGTATTGTAAGTGAACAATTTGAACGCCCAGTTTTTAAGTTCCCAGCAAATTTGGACACCCTTTTGACCAAAATCTCGCTAAAAGCTTGCTCAAGAATATATCAATCAAATTTTTTTTGAAGTGTATATAATGTTTTTTGTTACAAAACCAAAAAGCAAAACAATAATAAGTTTTTCACTATTGTTTTTAGCTCTAAATATTTTCAAGAAAAATAATTAAGTAAAGCCCGATTTTTTCATACTTCCTGCGAATGCAAATGCGAATGCGATACAAATGTTGACCTCACTAATTCACAAAAATAATTTGTAGCAGTTGAATTGTGCTCAACTCTCCTGCGAATATTGAAGTGAAAACAGAGTTGTGATGTCAAATTAATGTCAAATTTGCATTGCATTCGCATTCGCAGGAAGTATAAACCAGTTTTAAAATTGTAAAAAAAACCATAATTCAAGGTAGTTGAAATTGAATCCATCAGAGGACACCCTTGCGTCCATTCTGTTGCACCTTAAGGACTTCATTTCTAAATGGCGTAAAAATGTTTTGCTGCGGGAAACGAGGCAGAAAATGAGAAAATAAAAGCTTGTCCATCAGTAAGACGCTGAGTGATGGGTAATGCAGCTGGGGCCGCTTAGGCTATCTGAACAATGCTGGGTGTTTAGAACACATCAACGAGGGTTAGCGAGGAGTGTATTTTATCATATTGATGATGGGGTTTCTCCATGACTACGGTTTATTCTGTCAAATGGTTTTGGCATGTTGTAAAACTTTTGACGGAAATTTTGCATAAATGTCCCCTTAAACTGTTTAAACGCATGATATACTTTTGGTGAGTGTCAAAGACCAGTCTCACTTGGTGTATCCCATCATACATAAAATAACAAACCTGTGAAAATTTGGGCTCAATTTGTCATCAAAGTGCAAGAAAATAATAAAAGAAAAACCACCCTTGTTGCATAGAATTGTGTACTTTCAAATACCTGAGAAAGACTTCATGCCTGAAGCTTTTCTCCTGAAGATTTTGGGGCAAACAAATTACCTTCTTCTCTTAAACTACATTACTTCAAAGGGGGGCTTTCTAACAAGATTTTGTATAATATCAACAGCTCTCCAGTGCTTGTTACCAAGTTAGTTTTCCTAGTCATAGGTTTCATGAGTTACTACTAAAGGTATACCCTCTTTTTAATTATACCAAACAAAAATGGAATGTCCACACAGTCATGTAGCATGCATGTTCCCGATATACTTGAGTCGTTAGTGCACAAAACATCACATCACCGATGACAATGCATCGGATGGCATTGAGAACAAGTTTTTATAGTCATTAAAATTTGCAGTAATTACCAAAGGTTCATCTCCCTTTAACTATATATATACCATAACAAAAATGAAATATCCACAGAGCCTGTATCTGTACTGTACGTGATGTACTTGCGTCGACAGTGCACAAAACGTCAGATCACCAATGACAGTATGCAACGAATGGCATTGAGAACAATCAGTGATGGTCAGAGCAGATAGTATGATGAGTCAGGTAGTGAGAAATCAAGCATGAACTCGCATCGATTTCCATCCTGAGAATCTCAACACACCTCGAATCGTTCCTTCAATAATGAGCTCCTTCATCTTCCGAGGGAGCTTCACAGGAGAGGAAGACATAAATTCTAATCTTGTCCCATCCGTGTTCGGTAATTCGGATCTGTGAAAATAACGATGGAGCAGACCTTAGTTTTAGGTCAATAAATGTTTAAGTATCACACTCATGCATGTTAAATGTATGTTTACTTAATTGGAGATTGGTTTTGCAGGCAAAGCTTGCTGCTTGAACTTTAAAGAGGCGCGTTGTGTTGATTTATTATTCAAGCTCTAATTTGAATCGATGCTTTTCTGATAAACATCAGGAGAGTATAAGAAGACTTCAGCTCTTTTGTGAATAGCTTTCACATTTGAAATTTGTTTTGTTCTCATTGCTTTTTTACCAAAGGTTTACATAGTGTCAGCCAGAAGGGTTTTTGGGTGTCTTTTGGACGCTGTTTTAAATTTGGACACCTTCTTTTATCTGTCACCTAGTTTTTACATTTCCGACAACTTTACCAAATCCTGGCTTAAATCGTCCATCAGGCATAATATTCATCCAATGATTTTTTTACCCTTGGAAAAATAAGAAAGATTGTGATTAAATTGCCTGAAAAGCCTTCTAAAGCTTACACCATGCGAACATGTTCATCTAGGTCAACCCTTTTACTCCATTAAATTTCCCCCATTTCTCTCGCAAGGACCAAATATCATATATATGATATATGTAGGCATCATCAGAGGTTTATCGCCTAGTTGTGGTCAATAATATAAGCAACTGTGATATATCTGTATATGGCCCAGTTGTACTCAGCACGTCATAACCGTATGACCAGTCAATATAAGCAGCTTGAATATAGTGCCTATAGTTGAACAAGTGTAGATATCCAATCAATATACAGTAAGCAGCAGAGACTAATGCCTTGTCTTTGTCATCCAGTCAGTTTATTGCCTGCATTCCTCCGGTCAATATATTTCCCAGTTGTAGAAATCTAGTCGATGTAAGCATCAGATATGGTCATAGTCCCCCAGTCAATATTACCATCCTGGATGTTACATGTAATGCACAGTTGTAGTAAACCGGTAAATATATTGCCTGGTTGTATACCTCCAGTAAATATATTGCCCAGTTGTACTCATCCAGTCAATATAAGCACCAGGAATAATGCGAGGTCATAGTCCTCCAGTCAATATACAAGTATAAGGAATAGAAAACTCACTAATTGATATTGTAATCAACCCTGTATTTGTCAAGTTAGAAGAATTGTAGGCAGGATTGTGTGAACTGGTCAACATAATAAACGGGGTCCCCGTACACTGGAGTAGTGTGAATGCGAGTGTGTCCCATCATTAAATTACCGTGATCATGGCTTCTCGTTCGGCCTATCTTCAATCTGCCTCCCTGAGGACAGATGAGACCAACCGGCAAGATGAAAACAACAAGGATGCTGAAGATTCCATCAGAGATTGTAAAGTCAAAATAAGATGCATTTGTTTGAGTATGATGGGGGTGGAAGGGTGGGGGGAGGAGGAGGTCAGACTTTGGCGGCAGCAGACATAAGGTTGCTTTTGTGCGCACACATGCTCAGTATTGCGCGTGTAGGTCTGAGTGAGGGCACTACTGGCGAGAACTGTGAAAAAGAATCGTCCAAAAGTCTCAAATTCAGAAGTTAAGAACATGGGACCAACAGCATTGGTTTATCTACATGTGTTCAAATGTTTATGTACTTTTGGTTATCACTCTTTAAAGCCACTTTCGGTAAACAGTATTGTCCAAGGCCCACACTTCGTGTACCACAACTGATATGAAAAAATAACAAACCTGTGAAAATTTAGGCTCAATTGGTCATCGGAGTCGGGAGAAAATAACGGGAAAACCCACCCTTGTATCCGCACGTTTCGTCGTGTCATGACATGTGTTTAAAATAAATCCGTAATTCTCGGTATCTAGAATTCATATTGTTTTAATGTTTTATGGAATAATATTTCAAGAGAAGTCTTTCACCATTACCTTCTGTAAACCCTGTAAGTTATTTGTAAATCTGTGAAGTTTTAATTTTTTTTCTGTTCCGAAAGTGTCCAAACTCGTGGCATTAAAAGCTTACTTGGTAAGGAGTACAGCTGCTCGGCTTTTTGATTGTATAAAGTATTTTGAGAACCATTTCACTGCAAAGTAATGTGGTTACGTGGTTACGTAATGTGGTAATGTGGTCTTGTGGTTTTGGGGCAAAAAAAAAAAATCAATTTTTATTCCCCTAAATTTGAATCTGAGAAACAATACTGTCAGATACTTTTCTCAAAAATTGTGTATATATTTCCAATTATAGATTTTGCTTCCTGAGTGTGTGGACAACACCGCTCCGGTTTTGTAGTGTATGTACTTTGCCTTTTAGATTGAAAAATGCAATATTCATTGTACAATACATGTAAGTGTATTTTTAAAAATGCCTACTATTTTCTCTCTTTTTCAGTGAAATACCTCCGTGAAGTGACGCCCTACTTCCGTCGTAGCACCGTTATCGGAGAGGTGGGATGGGACACGCCTTCACCGTATGTCATCAAGGAGCCAGGAGCAAACCCTCGTGCCACCCGTAACAACTTCACCGAGATGCGCACCATACCGCTTAAACTGTGCTATGTAACATCGAACTTGACCGTTAACGATCCCGAACAACGGACGATCGAGCTGCACTCCCCGGATGGGAGGAGCTCATGTATATTGAGGTGTAAAGACGCAACGAGTGCGAGTGAGTGGTTCAGTGCGTTGCAGGCCAACGTCTCGCTGCTGACGATCCAAGCAATCTCCGAAGCCAACGACATCTTGAGAGCTACGCCAGGGAGTAGAGAGATTAAACACATGGGTTGGCTCTGTGAACAGGTACTGCTAAAAAGAAATACTGAGTTAGGTCTGGAGTTGAATTGTGCCCCAAAAGTTGAGGCCTATGATGCTATTAATTTTTCCTCAGTTTGAGTTGGGCCTGGCACAGAATTGTGCCCACAAATTGTATGTTGCCATTATCTAGCTTGCCCATTTTAAAACAAATTCTCAAATGCTTCTGAATATTTCATTGGAGAGGTTCTTTGCAAAAAATCTTTGCTAAAAAAAAATATATATAAATAAATAAACAATGACCTCCTATATCACTGGGTTTGTCACTAACTTTGTCAGTGACTAACCAGCTGATCCAGTTAGCTTGCCAATTGACTGGTCATCTAGCTTTGAACATTAGTCCATATTTCATATTATGTAGAATGATTTTCAACACTGCACTAGCCAGTTGGCATTGCGAAGTTTTTTACTTTTCCTCAGGTTTTTAGAATTACAATTCGTCTAGTGGTCCATTGTTTGAAAGGGAGAACGCTGTTCACCCCCCCCCCTCTTCCCGATCCTTAAACCTTTTTGAGGAATCATTTTAAAAGGGAAGGTATATCTCACCCCCCTCCCCCACCCACCCCCTCCCCCTCTTTGCCTCCACTCATCTTTAACATTTGCAATCAGACCCATACAGATACCGGTGGCTCAGCGTGGAAACCGGTCTTTGTTGCAATCACGGACAAAGACATCTTGATGTACGACAGCGTCCCGTTTACGAGAGAGGAGTGGGGCAAAGCATTTCTCGTCCATGGGCTTCTTGCAACGAGGTAAAAAGGGAAAGAAAAAATTCTAAATATGTGTATTTTTCTCCATGTCATAAAATAACTTTGTGCATCTTTTTCTTACCTGATGACTACTGATGCAGGGTGCTATCATACAAGCAGATATTGGATTAATGTTGCAGTTTGGGGTAGGGCCGCTCAGCATTCATTTGATCTGTGTATCGCACTGTATAAGAACTAGTTATTTTCAAAATGTTTCTTGATAACAAAATGGATGTGATCTTTGGAAATAATGGCCGCCGCTTAATGGACGATGTCCATCTAAGATTGATGTTATTTAATCTTATTGTGCCCCTGTGTAATTCAAATTTGCTTAAGTTAGTCCTCCTGAAGACGATCAGAGCATCCTGATTGAAATGTTGAGTTGTCAACACCGGTTCTTTTCAGAACCAACACTGCTTGAAAGAGATTTACACATGGTGCTACGGCAAAGCTCACCTAATTAGAAATGTTTCTTGAAAACATCTTGAAAACTAGATGGATCTTTGAAAATGATGACTTCTCTTTAATGGACAATGTCCATCTAAGATTGATGAATGCAGAGGTGCTTCAAGACGCCTTGTCTCGATCCGTCTTTGTCCTCCCTTCCCTTCAATCGTTTCCTCCAACTACCGAGACATTGAGTTAAGATCACGCCATGATGTCTTGGCTGATTGGAATGTTCAATGGTGGAGAGAGATGCAAGCAGACCATTCATTATCTTTATTGGATTGATTACGGAATACCCGTCCACCGGCGATGCGTTCAAGGCAGATGGTTTATGGTCTCAGTTTTAATGAATATTTTCATCGCTGCTGTTGTACCATATCATGTTGAAGAGGTGTCATATCATAGGGATGGACTACGGCATAAAAGCAGTGTTCCCACTTTTTATGCATAAATCAACAAGTGGTTGAACTTGTATGATGATGACAAGAAAGTACAAACAAGCAAAAATTTACTCTTTAAAGGGTGGGTATACTTTGGTAATTTCTCCAAAAGTTAATGAGCATAAAAATTGACTTGGCAAAGAGCAGTGGAGAGCTGTTGATGTTGTAAAACATTGTTTGAAATGGGCCCCTTATGTAGAGTAAATTTCGCTCTTTTGATCTACTTCCAAGGAGACTTTTCCCAGAAACTCCTTGAAATCTCTAACTTCAGGGGTTACCAAATTGTGAAAATACCATCATAGAAGGAATGTAGCTTTAGAGAAAGACTAAGAGGTAAATGTTCTGCTTGTTTATTCAATGGAATCATTGCGCCTATAAGGCCAGTGTCTGTCTTTATCATTGCGGATAAAGATGGGAGACCAGTCTACTTGGGCACCATCTCTGGCTTGGGTCCCATATTAATTTTGGAACAGTGTACATTTTGGATGGTATTTCTAACACAAAGTCCTGGGTGGAAAAATCCAAAAAGAAGAAATGCCATCATTTCAGCATACATGTACCTCATGATATTTGGATCCTAGTTTCAGACATTTTAACTCCCGATAACCGCCCCCTCTCCTCTGATTATGAAGGCTGCTATGCATATCAATTGACAATAGACCAAGTTATTTATACATGTAGTTCATAATACCATCATTTACAAAGGATCTCTACTTCTTGCAAGGTAAAACCTGATCCTTGCGATGTTGTGATACTTTTGAGTCATGGCTGGTCATGTTGCAAACAAGACCGGATTTCAGCCAAATATCTCTCATTGTGCATGACGTCAAGGATGCCTCATCTGTTAAAGGTACTGCAGACGACATGCTAGGATTAATCATATCTCAATTTAGGACGAGCAACTCATCCTAACGTCTATGGTTACATAATTTAACTCGTCCTAAGTCCTAAAATTAATCCTACTCATTTGATAATTAGCAAACAAACTTACTTGGTAACGAGCAACGGAGAGCTGTTGATGCTTAAAAAATTGTGAGAAAGGACTCCCTCTGAAGTTTTGTAGTTTTAGAGAAAGAGGTAATTCCTCACTAACATTTTCAAATCTGAGAAAGACTTAAAGCCTGAAGCTTTTCTCGAGCATCTGAAAGCACAGATATTTGTGCTACAAGGGTGGTTTTTCCACAGAGGTCATGACCTCCGTTGCCCCCAGTCTTAGCATTGGTGCCCCTTCAAAGTTTCTCCTTGACTTTAAGATTTTGCAAGGGAAGTGCTCTTTGCAAAATTAAAATGGTCTTGCTTTTTCGAAGATGAAGTTTCAGGCCTGATATACAGACACAATAAAGATAACCGAGAGAAATATTAATAACTGAGAGATGTTGAAAAATGTACAGCGATAACACTGGATACGAATATTAAATTCTGAAACCAGATATTTTAGATAAGTTCCTCTCTGAAAAGAAAAAAAAATCATCGCGTTAAACGATGCAGAATATGCTCATGTTGAGCAGCTGAGTTGAGTAGGTTTAGTGTTCTGGCTCAAAAAACACTGGCTGGTAAAACACCAGCCGGGGGAACATGAGGAGGAAATAACTGCCATAGAGTGCAGACACTCAGCTGGAATTTCATCTGTGTGGATGCCACCAGGGAAGGGAGACAAGTTGAGGTTAGGTGAAAAGACATTCAAGGAATGAGTAGAGGGCATGAAGGCCTGGAGCTAAGTAAGAATCGGTAATTGACGTTGGTCGGTCTTTGATTCCTGAGTGTGGCTGGAATTGGCAATTGGGGTATTGTCTGAGTAATTAGAATTAAATATGTGAAGTAGGACGGCCTAAACTTAAATGTTCTTTGGGCCGTCAATGCATATGATTTTTTTAACAAAATCTACATATGATGGAGACTTTTTTTGTTTTCCTTTTGTATTTTTTGTTTAAAGAACTTCACCTTACATAACCCCCAGTTGGAATCCAGCAGTCTCCTGACAACGGACAGAGTATACTGTCCGAAACAACAAACCCTTTGGTTTGTCTCAGAACCACAATCACTCAAAAGAGATTTACTACATCTATGTCTGTTAATCTATGTCTGTTAGTTCTTTACTTGTTGTAGAAAACAAAATCATGGTTTATTTTAGATTTGCGTTAACACCATGTGTGTATGTAGGTAGATTATGTTCTTTTGAGAACCCTGGAGTAGATTTGTCGGAATTCGGGAGACTTCTCAGTTCTGAACAGAACTGTCTTGCTTTTTTAACTACTACCTGGGCGCAAGGTAGAAAATCGAGCGGGACTACTACTTTTGCTTTAGTGGATCAAGGGGACATTGTTATTCTAGTCACAACTAAAGTGTGAAATCTGCTTTTGCACTTTAGCAGGGTAGACCTTCTTGAAATGAAGGGGGGGGGGGTACTTGAAATTAAGAATTGAAATTGGAAGGACTTGGCAGAGGGATTGATTTTTGTTATAAGGCATTGCCCCAAGGCTTGTAATAGTGCCACATGTGGATCCCATAACAAATGATTACAGAACTGAGTTGAAATGAGTTGAACAGAACTCTTTTAAAGGGAAGGTCTACGTTTGGTAATCACTAATGGCAATACAAAGATACTTGGTTAGAAGTACAGCAGCTTTTAATAGCATTTTGAGAATCATTTCACTTCAAAGTAATGTGATTATGGAAAAAGATATCAGAATCTGAGAATCGTTACTCACAGATTGTGTATTCCAATTACGGATTATTCTTCCTGCGTGGACATTTATCATTTTCAACTTTCGGCGAAATCTTAAAAACTGATCACTTTTTGACTTTTTGTTACAGGTCAGTTCAATCAACATTAATATAGCTTTAAAACAATCAAACAGTTCCAATAACCAAAAGTCTGTTTTCCCTTTAACAGAAAAGTACTTTGGGTTCATTGTACGGAAGCACATTGGAAGAGAAAAGTACAAGGTTCTCCTTCTTGGGAATTATTGTTAAAGTGTCGCTGGAAATCTGAGCTAGCTTTGAAGAATTCTGTGTTGTAGGAAAAAGAGTAGCCAACAAGGCGAAAAAGCTGACCATTTATTTAATGGTATGTTCTGGCCTAGCGAATAATAACACAAGATTTAAGCTATGGTACTTCTGAGCAGAGTGTGGGTTCGAGTCCTGGTTGTGATACTTGTGTCCCAAAGCAAGACATATTATTGTTGCTGTGTCTTCAGACGGGATGTTAAGCCATAGGTCATGTGGAGTGTGTAATGCATGTAAAAGAACCAAGTGCACTTATCAAAAAGAAATGGGGTTTCACCTGGTGTACCTGATTTGATCGGCTGCATATTGCGCCACAGCACCTTGTAAACCATTACGTGGTGCTATGTGAAGGAATTGGTTTCAAAAAATTGTCCAAAACATAGCTCCGCATACAGTTCGGGAAAGGAACATTGATCGCTTTGATTTGCCCATCGGTTGTGATAAAGCCCTTTATAAAGAACTCGGTGTTATTACTACTCAGGAGACCACTCTTAATCAATAAATTTCACTTACCAGGAGATTGAAAATATGCTAAAACAATTTTATGAAATCCTTGCAAGCTGCTCTTCTGACTTTTTGGTTTTGAGCTGATGATATCAAGTCTTCTAATTCATGTTGAAAGCACTTTGGAAGTTTTCCACTGCTTTGGTAATTTCACTTCTCTTTGAAACATCCTGTTGCAAACATAATCTTCTCTTGGTCAAGATTCCAGTCAAAGTTATCAATCAGTAGGAAGACATTTTTCATTTCAAATACCTCTTTTTGTTTATTGAGAGATGACCCTCGCTAACCCGGTAAGAAAATAAAGAGAAACCACATGTTTATGGTCACAAGAAACACTGTCTGCTTGAAATAGAAACAGTTAGTCCTATCTGTTTATCATTCATCATGAGTCTGACGGCGGATTTATTTTCCCTCCACTGGTCCATGGTTTTGTTTAAAAAGTTGAAGTCATGTAATAATCAAGAAAATTCCTATAAAGCTTGGTTTATACTTATACTGCAAATGCGAATGCAATACAAATTTTGACGTCACATGGCTATTTTCGCTGGGAATGTTTCGCAGTAGTTGAGCACAAGTCAACTGACACGAATTAGTTGCTGCAATTTTGTGTTTTTGTGACGTCAGCATTCTTATCGCATTCACTGGAAGTATGAACCATAGGTCTTTCTCTCTAACTTACTATGAGATTCAGATCTTCTAAATGATGTCTGAAAAATAAAACATTTAAAAAGTGTTTCGTTTTACTCTTTCTTTAAAACTCAGGCATGCAACTTTTCCTTGGATCAGCTGATTTCCTCTTTTTTAAAATGTCAGTTTTACCATTGAAAATTGAGAAATACTATACAAAATCATTGGAATTTTGCAATTTCCTCTTTTTGGGGTGGTGAAGTTGCAGTTGTATGCCTGAAAACTGGGTCCAAATAATAAGTTTTGTTCACTTTTGTCTTTTTCAATATTTTCCAACCTATACCTTTACCTTACTTGTTTCCAACTTAACCCCCAAACTTCTCTTTTTTCCCCCAGGCTTTTATACTCAGGTAGCCCTAAAGGCCTTGGACCACGTCACCAAGTGGAGCTTACATTTGGTACTCGGACAGGTACCCGTAACGGGATCGAAGCACACCTATTCAGAGTGGATACCCGGCGGGATCTCGCTGCATGGACTCGCCATCTGGTCCAGGGTTCCCATAATGCAGCTGTGCTGATGAAAGAGATTGCATGTTGTGAGTACCGTCAGGTTCCTTAATCTAGATATTCTCACGAAACTTTGCTCCCAAGAACATTAGGTTTGGATAAGAGCCAATCTTCATCTTTGCTCATGAGAATTGCTAACACAGTCCACCCCCCCCCCCCCTTAACAACTCCATGCTTGGGATACCATCATGAATGACTTCTCAAGATGTTCTGCTGAACCAATTTCTTTTTCTTTTTTTTTACAATTTCATAGATGTTTATTTCACATCAGGGATACAGAATATTGTATGTTTTTTATCCATACATCGATGTTTCTTAAGCAGTGTATATTCAGTACTTCCCTGATTTCTGTGAAAACAAATTTCCACTGCTTTACCACTCGGGGTGGGTTTCAAACCCACAGCCTTTGCTAATTGTGGGGTGTCGTGGCTGAGTGGATAAGAGCACCGAACTAAAGCTCTGATGCTTCTGTTCAGCAGAGTGTGAGTTCGAATCCCGGTCGTGACACTTGTGTCCCTGAGCAAGACACTTAACTATAATTGCTTCTCTCCACCCAGGGGTAAATGGGTACCTGTGAGGGCAGAGGTGGTTCTTGTGATTGGTTTAGCCGAGTAGCGCATGTATTTGTCGCACAGGCTGTATACTCCCCAGGGAGCTGAGATGGTTTAAAGAATGATTTAAGGCCCGGTGACCAGGGGTAATATTGTCGGAAGCGCTTTGAGACGCCCTCTGGCGTGAAAAGCGCTATATAAAAACGGTCTATTATTATTATTATTAATCCAGAGCAGAAGTCTTGCCACCAGACAAACGAGCTAGCTGATAGATAGAGGCATTCCGAGTTCTATATTTTATTGGAACTTCTTCTATCACCAGGCAAGCTTGGTGCTCTAGTATGGAGAAGGTCGTGGGTTCGAATCCCACCTTACTAATATGCCTGTGGATTTTTTCTCACAGAACTTTGGAATGTATTGAACAGTACTTAATACTCATCACTGTAATATTTTTATTTGTATCAATTTTTGTGATATACCCCAAAAAATTTATTTTTAATCTGAGAAATATTTTCGCTGACCTTTTATTTGTTAAATAAGAGGATACAGAATTTCAGACAGATCTAATTTCTAAGATGTTGCAGATTCTTTGAAGGCTCACTCAGTCAGAGTGTTTCTGAAATGTTGCCGTCTTGAAAAACAATTGAGCTGGATTTTTTACTTCAAGAGGCTTCAGAAAATTGCATCCAAAGCATTTAAACATAAGACTGTTGAAATCGTTTTCTCTGAAAGCCTGCTAGAAGATGTACTAGGATATTTCAGCAGACTGTGTTTAAGAATACGGGTCTGTAAAGTTTTAGTCAACTAGTCACCGAAAAAAGCAATGTTTTTTTAACCTCACTTTAAGTTTATCAGTGGGGTCATAGGGGATCAAGATATTGAATTTGTTGGATGGGAATGCGATTATCTACGACCTCCATCAACATCTGATGGTGATCAAATCTTGATCCAAAGTCTGTCTACACTGAGAGTTATGGATCCTTAGGGATCATCGAGGGATGGTTTCTTACAGTTTGTCGCGTTATTCAACCATGCAACTACATGAAACACATTTTTTGTGATTTATATTTGCCCCAAATTGTGCTTGGACACTTTCGGAACAGAAACAAAATTAAAACTTCACAGATTTACAAATAACTTACAGGGTTTACAGAAGGTAATGGTGAAAGACTTCTCTTGAAATATTATTCCATGAAATGCTTTACCTTTTGAGATAACATTAAAACAATATTAATTCTCGTTATCGTGAATTACGGATTTATTTTAAACACATGTCATGACACGGTGAAACATGCGGATACAAGAGTGGGTTTTCCCATTATTTTCTCCCGACTCCGATGACCGATTGAGCCTAAATTTTCACAGGTTTGTTATTTTATATAGAAGTTGTGATACACGAAGTGTGGGCCTTGGGCAATACTGTTTACCGAAAGTGTCCAATGGCTTTAAAGAAAGAGTATAACACTGGCTTTGGGAAAGCATTGTCTATCCATGTCTTTAACAGAATTTTGTTGTTTAAGCCAACCTGTGTAAATATAATCACAATTGGTTCTGACTTGGTAGTTATTGAAATATAAATTGATATTTAAGTTTCAGTCACAAAGTTCAATGATCATAAAGTTCATACCAGTACCAATCATCCAAGAAATGTTCCTGTTTAAAATTAAGCTTATTTCAAAAACTGCCAAAGTCAAAGAAAATAGCATTTGAAGACCCCCCTCCTCCCTCCCTCATCATTGCTTATTTGAATCTTAGCCACAAATTAGACTGTTTCTCTTTGAGATTTATATTTGCTTCTGTGTTTTCTTTCCAAATCTTTCTGTAGCTTCAACTTGGCAAGGCAAGGAAACAAAGCTCACCCTCCACTATGAGAATGGATTCACGCTCACAAGCAACCCACAGGAGGGCCAGATCAGCAGTAGTACAAAAGAAGTTTACTGGGTCTATCCCTACGAGAAGTTACGTTATTCATCAGACGACGGCAAGAGACTCCTCTGGCTGGACTTTGGGGCAGGAGAAGGAGAATTTGTAAGTAATATGTCTTCAAAGAATCATAAACTCTCAAGATATTACATATAGGTAGAGAGTTGGTGAGAGGATTGGTTTTATGATAAAACCTTGTTGCCTTTACTTCTTCAAATTTTCGTCTTCTCCTGAAGACCGCAGTAGAAACCATACAACCTGAACCTGTATATAGCCAGGGATCAAACCCAAGTTTACGATACAAACTGGGAAGCAAAGGGATCACCAGATATAAGAAGATGTGACATTCTATTTTAAATATCAAGTGATTTTTGGGGTTAAACAAAGAATTGACTAGAGTGGGATTTGAACCAACGACCTCCGGATTGTGCCGGCGCTCTACCAACTGAGCTATCTAGCCCTATGTTGGCGGTGTCCCTTTTTTATCAATATCTTTGTTCGGGGGTGTAAATGAAGTAAAATGACTGGATTAGTTTTTAAATAATTTTGGGATAAACAAAGACAAATTTACTAGATCAGGACTTGAACCTATGACCTCTGGATAAGAAAGCTGGGGCTCTACCAACTGAGCTATCTAGCCCCATCTTGGTGAATCTTTGATCTGGGGTTTTATTTCCATGATCGTTTTCAGTACACTTTGCTTGGGTTTGTTTGATTCAGTATGTGCAGCCAACAAAACACAACACATGGGTCAATCTTATCTTTCATAACTTTAAGGTGTTGAGTTCTGCCATATTATGGTGTGGTTCTGTGCCCATTTTAGTAAGTTTCTTCTTCCTGTTCTAGGGGAAATGGTCTTTAATTTTCTTGTTGTTGACTTTTGCTTTTGTTTTCTTTGTTTCAGGAATTGGACCTACATACCTGCCCCAAACCCATCGTTTTTATCATTCACACTTTCCTCAGTGCCAAGGTCACACGGATGGGACTCTTTGCATGATGGGATATATGCAGTGCATTGTGGGAGATAATCCAGTAGGACAATTGATGCACATAAAGATTATTCCGTGCCCTAGGAATTCAGGCTGCAAAGTATTTTCATCGCCTCAAAAACTTGATAGCGTCCTAAGCTTCGGACTCCTTAGTGACAAATCGTCACTGGAATCGTCGTATGGAGGATACATTTGGTGATGACATCACACTCTTTAGACTTGCTGTTGGCACAAGACGCATACATCAACTCTATATTTATAAATATGGCACGCATCTGCAACTCGGCAACAGAAACTATTTGGAGCAAGGGTGTACTTTGTGTAATTATCGGCAAAAGGTTGGAGCTGGCTCCTGAGTATTTTTAAATTAAAGCAGGATTACCAACCAAATTTCCATTTGTTGAAAATTGCTTTGTTACTGGTATTCAGCTGTTGTTTGCTTATCCTGAAAATCACGTAGAAATTTGGTTGGTACTCCTGTTTTTAATCAAGGCAAAAATTTCATGCTAAGCAAATTTTTGTGCTTAGCAGCTCTATGAAATTGGGCCCTGATACTTGACATCGAGGGAAAGGATTAGGATACCAGACTGCTCCTCGAGGGAGCACCCCACAGCCTTTTCAAAAACTGACCCATTTTTGTAAACATAGCCTGGAGTGTTCAGTATACGGATTGGGATTTGTATCCTGAGGCAAGACAAAGCTAACAACACAAGTAGTCAGGATGCCTTATTCATATGTCTTGGATCCTGACTTAAATGGAGTTGTATAAAGTGACTTGTGAATATTATAAATGTATATAACCAAATCAGTTGTTGAGCAAAACAGACTCACTTTTTCAACCTTTATCTTTTAACACCTATAATAAAGCAACAACTCAGAAAAAAAGTTGACAAACAAAAATAACTCAAATTAAAAAGATGAAGAGAACATTGAATGAACAAAACTAAATTTCATGGAAACTCAGTTCTTATTGTTTAACTCTTGAAACAATGTGGCATGTTTTATGAAAATTAACAAACTATTGACTAACGTTGACAACACTTGATTTATTACTGCAATATTTTGCTGTAAAACTGTCCAGTTTACTTCTAAACAAAAACTTTGATACGTTATATCTCTGTTTGTTATGGATATGTATAAGTTCTCTCTTGTTTAAGTTCTACCTTGTGTGCATGATTTACTAGGTTCTACTTGTAAGATAAACAGTATATCTTAGTTATATCCCAATATATCTTAGTTATATCATCTATGATATGTATCTCAAATATAACTCTTACTATCTATTTTAGAACATAACTGTGACAGCAGAAAACTCAATTTTAACAATTAACTTTATTTAAGTACTGGAAAATGTCACACTTTAAAGTATTGTTTCATGTAAACTTTTGTTTTTTGTTTGTGATTTGTCTTTTTTTTATCGGGACAACAACACTTACAGGACGATTTGGGGGGATTTTTGTCTTCAAGATTGTCTGTAAAAACAAGCTATCAGTGCATCTCATTATGCATAAAATATGCGCATATTTAGACGGTCCTCCAGGGCTGTAATTGGTTGTTGGGAATGATGGTGTCAGAAAGATCTATGCAAATTATGCATCGCTATTATAATGCATGTGTAATTTAAATACTTTTCCTTTGATCCCATCACGTTGCCCTTGATAATTCGACCAATCTTTTTCTTAGTTGGGGGGAATTTATATTTTTTTATTTATAAGCACCCAACGCATTTAGGCATTTCATTTTTGTTTACAGCTCCATATTTCTTTTTATAGAGAAAATTACAGTGAACACTTTTAAAGCTAAAAACAATACATTAGGTTGCCAATACAAACTGCCTGTAAGTTTGCTATTGTTTGTAGTAATTTTAACGTTGATTTTACCATTGGTTTGCAAGTCCACTACCAAAATTGTATTATGTGTACACTATGCAAATGAGGGTATTTCTATTGGTTAAAAGTAAAAACCTAATTTGAATATTTTAGTGGCACCATGAATTGAGTTTTGGCACAATTTTTAAAACGGTTATCAATGACTCTGCTACCTCATTTGGTAACTTTAAATGTTTTCCTAATTTTAAACACATAACAAAGGCACATTTTTTTGGGTGAAAAATTGTACTTACTTTTCATCATGTATCAATAAAGCATTTATAGGTTGGATTCTTAAATTGAGAGAACTTTTTAACAGCATTTGTACAACCTAGAAAATATATTCTGTTTAATGATTTGCTTCAGCTTATAAAGCTTTTACTTTCATGTATTCAAAGTGAATTGTATTCAGAAAAATTCTGAGAAATAGTTGTAACCTTGAAATGTCAGCCTTGTTTTTGTGTTTTACCATAGGCTGACGGGCCCAGTCTGATGACACTTCTGCAAATTAATTACTATAGATTCAGAACCTTCTGCAGTTATAGACATAAAGAGTGTCACTTCTTGACAAGGAAGATGAGCTTTTATTCATTTTTACGTCAATTCATTATTTGCTAAAATACAAACCAACCTTGTCAATGTATTATGCTGTGGGAAACTGTATGATGTAACGAATTGGGTTCAACTTCATAGAGCTCATAAGCAGCAAGTTTGAGCAAATCCAAGCAGGAAACCAGTTAAAGATCGTACACATAATATAGTATTTTGGCTGGTAACCCTATTAAGCAAAATTGGTTTGTGCTTGGCTACTTTTTGTGCTTTTAAAAAGCATCTGTATGGAATTGGGCCCTTCTCTGATGCATTTTTGATAATATAATTTCTATAATTCTTGAAATGCATGCATATTATAACAGGACTCGTGTTTTGAGGATACTTTGCTGACTTGAAGATGTACTGAAATATGTCTTTAATGGTCCGAAATGAAATGATCGATTATAGTTGGAAAGAATTAAATTGAGCCTTGAGTCAGATGACCCTTCTGTGACCTTGATATTATAGCATTATCACTTTGAGGTGTCGTCCAGTTGGAGAGATTGTTTTCCCCTTAAAAGATCAAAACATCCATGTTTTGGGTTTTGTTTTAGACAAGGGGATATAAACAACAAGCTACCAACAGCAGCGTAGAATAAATATTAAATTTGGTTCAAATATATGTTGACACGATTCCATGCCAACCAAAGGTCGATTTTACAAAGAGTTAGGACTAGTCCTTAGCACTAGTAACTCGTCTTAACTCGAGATAAAACTAGTTTTAACTCTTTGTGAAACCATGGTGAAACCCACCCAAGCTTTGTTTATCAGCAAATGGAATGGTCTACAAAGACGGGTTGTAAAATATGTTGGTATCAGATCACTGAGGTGTCACTCTGTAAGTAAAATATAATAAAAAACAGAATTGTTTACTATTTTCTATGATGTTTGTATGTTAGCATCGACCAGCAGTTGAGTTATACAATGTATTCCGTATTTGTTTGTGCTGTTGTTGCACCGATACTTAACTTTGTAGTGTAACTAAACTGGGGGCCAGAAGATAAAATAGTCTGGTACCTTTCTGATATAATGCAAATCAGTATTAATGATCATTATTTGAACACAGGGAATCCTTACAAAGTTGGTCACAACAAGATAAAACTCTATTTAGCTAGTGTCAATACTTTGGTTTACCACAGGTAGCCAAAGAGGGCGCTATTCATGATAGATAGGGATTATTATGCTTTTGCTCGGTTCTTTTACTGTTAATGCAAATGGACCAAAGCAAATTTCTTTCAAATCTTTGCTATTAGGTTTTGTTCTTCGATAGATAGGTCTCACCACAAAATAATTGTTTAAGGTGTTTGTAGTTATCAATCTCCAATTAATATTAACATAAAAAGTTAGTGAAAAGAGAGTGCAGTCTTGAATTCAGTTGGCTTTTGTGCAAACATGCTGTGTGCTTAACTGCAAAGTATTATTATTATTTCTGTATATAACAAAAAACAACAAAAACATAACAAGCATGAATTTAGTTTTATTTATTGATATCGATATAATTAATATTGTTTAACATGTAATTTTACCAGCATTTTTGTCCAATATTTGCAATGTAATTGATTCTTTAAAAAAGTGCAGATATTTTGTGTAAGAAGTGCATAAATGTCTTTTCAGTTATCTTTCAAATACCTTTGGATTGAGTTTGAAATGTGATGTAATCATGAGTTATTAATAGCCACCCAAAAACATTTATTTTAAAATCTTTTAAGGTAAACAAATATATTTAATTGAATACTTTAAAACAAATATTATACAGCAAACAAACTATTATGGTACTGTTTCTTTTGGTGTCGAGCTTCAACTGAACACCTGTTGTTATTTTGTTGTTGTTGTTTTGTTTTTTTCCGATTTGAGGGTTGAACAATGAACAATTTAATAGATCAGGATTTGAACCATTGACCTCTGGTTTAACGTGCCGGTCCCTATTTTGTCAAAATTTTTGGTTCAATGTTTTTTGTTTTTGTAAAAACAGGTTGAATTTTAACAGCAGGGGCTTATAGCTCGTTTTACTCTGAAAGACAAAGAGTTAAAGCACACCTTCAAAAATAAAGTGTAGGCCTAGATACAATTATTTTGAAAGACTTCAGCCACATGTTCCTCATTTTCAAAACAATTCAAAGTACAAAACTAAGTTGGGAATGAAAGTTTTAGTTTTTTGCCGAAACGCCAGCTTGCCAGCATTTTGATCTTTCTCAGGGAAATTTAACTGGCTTGAGCATTTGGGGTTTCTTTTTTTGACAGGTTTTGTGATTAGTTTTTTTCAAAGAAAAAAGGAACGAGAAAAGATTCAGTGCCTGTTGTTACTTGCTTTTTATGTACCAAGTCGGATCACATACAAATGGACTATGATGAAGAAGTGCACAGAATTAAGCTATTAAGACTTAAAAGTTTAATATTTTATTATTCATAAAGATATATAAAACAAAAACCATGGCTTGATAATATAAAACGTTGATGTTTGCAAGTACTGGCAAGTATGTAAAAACAAATTTAATCATTTACAAAAAAACCCAAGTTCTAACAATTTCAAAAACAAGTTCTACTTAATATTAAAATCGTTAATGGCAATTTGCCGTTTGCAGGCATTTTTCTAGAAGAAACCTTGGAATTATCATTGAAATTTCTTGAAGTAAAATGGATCTATATGCGTTCCTTTTGGGCAATGTGTACACCGTCACAAGTCTACTCATTGGCCAAAAGGAATGCATGTGAACAAGTTGAATGTTTGTTGTGGTGCATGCTTTTATGTGACTATCTTCCTACTGTTACTGCTGGCTCCTGACTTTCTGCAGTAGTTGCAAGAGAGTAGTCTGGTACTGAACAGCAGTTCTCGTGACAGTATAGTTGTGGGAGAGCCATTATGCAAAACTGCGACAAACATTTAACGACGTGTCCACAAGCAACAACTTGCAGGTTGCCTCTAAATTGCCTGTCAATTGCCGTATACTTAGATGACAATTGTTCTTAAAAGTGTTATATTGGTGTCGGGAGGGAAACTTTAATGGGCATTTTTTTGTAATAGTTGGAGGGAATCCACTCATTGTTTGATGATATCCCTTGTTTATTTGTATGTACTTAACCGGTGAATTAACAAATTATATACTCATATACTATGTAATCAAAGTCATTTGGTCACTCAAATCATTTTATTTAATTATAACCAGTCATTTGTTTTACCTTGATTTACAGACTTAAATAATAAAATAGACATTGATACAAGAGGAAGCATGAGACAGCTGACATTACTTGTGTTTGTTGTTGTTTCTAAAAATCCCCATTTTTCAATCCAAATCCCAGGCCTGATCCCATGCCCCCCTGGTCATTGCCTTGGTGCCCTTAAAATGCTCAAGGCCTGGTGCCCTTGGCCTTTCAAGGCCTTGTGAACTTTTCGAAAAAAAATCATAAGGCTTGTGAACTTTTCGGAAAAAATCATATAGCCTTGTAAACTTTTTTGAAAAAATCAAAAGGCTATATAGCCTTGTGAACTTCTCGGAAAAAATCATAAGGCTATATCCTTGTTAACTTCTTGGAAAAAATCATAAGGCCTTTTCGAACTTTTTTTAAAAATCATGAACTTTTTTGAAAAAATCATAAGGCTAGCCTTGTGAACTTTTCGGAGAAAATCATAAGGCGATATATAGCCTTGTGAACTTTTCGGAAAAAATCATAAGGCTACATACAGCCTTGTGAACTTTTTTGAAAAAATCATAAGGCCTTTTCGAACTTTTTTTTAAAAATCATGAACTTTTTTGAAAAAATCATAAGGCTATAGCCATGTGAACTTTTCGAAAAGAAAATCATAAGCCTTGTGAACTTTTCGAAAAAAATCATAAGCCTTGTGAACATTTTTGAAAAAATTATAAGCCTTGTGAACTTTTCGGAAAAAATCATAAGGCTACAGCCTTGTGAACTTTTTTGAACTTTTCCTAAAAAATCATTAGGCTATAGCCTTGTGAACTTTTTTGAAAAAAAACATTAGGCTATAGCCTTGTGAACTTTTCGAAAAAAAATCATAAGCCTTGTGAACTTTTCGGAAAAAATCATAAGGCTATAGCCTTGTGAACTTTTTTGAAAAAAATCATAAGGCTATAGCCATGTGAACTTTTCGAAAAGAAAATCATAAGCCTTGTGAACTTTTCGAAAAAAATCATAAGGCTACAGCTTTGTGAACTTTTTTGAACTTTTCCGAGAAAATTATTAGGCTATAGCCTTGTGAACTTTTCGAAAAAAAATTATAAGCCTTGTGAACATTTTTGAAAAATTATAAGCATATAGCCTTGTGAACTTTTCGAAAAAAATCATAAGGCTTGTGAACTTTTTTGAAAAAAATAATAAGGCCTTGTGAACTTTTCGGAAAAAAACATATAGCCTTGTGAACTTTTCTGAAAAAATCATAAGGCTATAGCCTTGTGAACTTTTTTGAAAAAAATCATAAGGCTATAGCCATGTGAACTTTTCGAAAAGAAAATCATAAGCCTTGTGAACTTTTCGAAAAAAATCATAAGGCTACAGCTTTGTGAACTTTTTTGAACTTTTCCGAGAAAATCATTAGGCTATAGCCTTGTGAACTTTTCGAAAAAAAATCATAAGCCTTGTGAACATTTTTGAAAAATTATAAGCATATAGCCTTGTGAACTTTTCGAAAAAAATCATAAGGCTTGTGAACTTTTTTGAAAAAAATAATAAGGCCTTGTGAACTTTTCGGAAAAAAACATATAGCCTTGTGAACTTTTCTGAAAAAATCATAAGGCTATAGCCTTGTGAACTTTTCGAAAAAAAATCATAAGCCTTGTGAACATTTTTGAAAAATTATAAGCATATAGCCTTGTGAACTTTTCGGAAAAAATCATAAGGCTATATCCTTGTTAACTTCTTGGAAAAAATCATAAGGCCTTTTCGAACTTTTTTTAAAAATCATGAACTTTTTTGAAAAAATCATAAGGCTAGCCTTGTGAACTTTTCGGAGAAAATCATAAGGCGATATATAGCCTTGTGAACTTTTCGGAAAAAATCATAAGGCTACATACAGCCTTGTGAACTTTTTTGAAAAAATCATAAGGCCTTTTCGAACTTTTTTTTTAAAATCATGAACTTTTTTGAAAAAATCATAAGGCTATAGCCATGTGAACTTTTCGAAAAGAAAATCATAAGCCTTGTGAACTTTTCGAAAAAAATCATAAGCCTTGTGAACATTTTTGAAAAAATTATAAGCCTTGTGAACTTTTCGGAAAAAATCATAAGGCTACAGCCTTGTGAACTTTTTTGAACTTTTCCTAAAAAATCATTAGGCTATAGCCTTGTGAACTTTTTTGAAAAAAATCATTAGGCTATAGCCTTGTGAACTTTTCGAAAAAAAATCATAAGCCTTGTGAACTTTTCGGAAAAAATCATAAGGCCTTGTGAACTTTTTTGAAAAAAATCATAAGGCTATAGCCATGTGAACTTTTCGAAAAGAAAATCATAAGCCTTGTGAACTTTTCGAAAAAAATCATAAGGCTACAGCTTTGTGAACTTTTTTGAACTTTTCCGAGAAAATCAATAGGCTATAGCCTTGTGAACTTTTCGAAAAAAAATCATAAGCCTTGTGAACATTTTTGAAAAATTATAAGCATATAGCCTTGTGAACTTTTCGAAAAAAATCATAAGGCTTGTGAACTTTTTTGAAAAAAATAATAAGGCCTTGTGAACTTTTCGGAAAAAAACATATAGCCTTGTGAACTTTTCTGAAAAAATCATAAGCCTTGTGAACATTTTTGAAAAATTATAAGCATATAGCCTTGTGAACTTTTCGGAAAAAATCATAAGGCTATATCCTTGTTAACTTCTTGGAAAAAATCATAAGGCCTTTTCGAACTTTTTTTAAAAATCATGAACTTTTTTGAAAAAATCATAAGGCTAGCCTTGTGAACTTTTCGGAGAAAATCATAAGGCGATATATAGCCTTGTGAACTTTTCGGAAAAAATCATAAGGCTACATACAGCCTTGTGAACTTTTTTGAAAAAATCATAAGGCCTTTTCGAACTTTTTTTTAAAAAGGCTACAGCTTTGTGAACTTTTTTGAACTTTTCCGAGAAAATCATTAGGCTATAGCCTTGTGAACTTTTCGAAAAAAAATCATAAGCCTTGTGAACATTTTTGAAAAATTATAAGCATATAGCCTTGTGAACTTTTCGAAAAAAATCATAAGGCTTGTGAACTTTTTTGAAAAAAATAATAAGGCCTTGTGAACTTTTCGGAAAAAAACATATAGCCTTGTGAACTTTTCTGAAAAAATCATAAGGCTATAGCCTTGTGAACTTTTCGAACTTTTTTTAAAAAATCATGAACTTTTTGGAAAAAATCATAAGCCTTGTGAACTTTTCGAAAAAAATCATAAGGCTAAAGCCATGTGAACTTTTCGAAAAGAAAATCATAAGCCTTGTGAACTTTTCGAAAAAAATCATAAGGCTACAGCCTTGTGAACTTTTTTGAACTTTTCCGAAAAAATCATTAGGCTTGTGAACTTTTCGAAAAAAAATCATAAGCCTTGTGAACTTTTCGGAAAAAATCATAAGGCTATATAGCCTTGTGAACTTTTCGGAAAAAATCGTAAGGCTATATATAGCCTTGTGAACTTTTCGAAAAAAATCATAAGGCTTATTATAAGCCTTGTGAACTTTTCGGAAAAAATCATAAGGCTATATAGCCTTGTGAACTTATCGAAAAAAATCATAAGGCTTGGTTGCCTTGTGAACTTTTCGAAAAAATCATAAGGCTTATTATAAGCCTTGTGAACTTTTCGGAAAAAATCATAAGGTTATATATAGCCTTGTGAATCATAAGGCTATAGCCTTGTGAACTTATCGAAAAAAATCATAAGGCTTGGTTGCCTTGTGAACTTTTCGAAAAAATCATAAGGCTTATTTTAAGCCTTGTGAACTTTTCGGAAAAAATCATAAGGTTATATATAGCCTTGTGAATCATAAGGCTATAGCCTTGTGAACTTATCGAAAAAAATCATAAGGCTTGGTTGCCTTGTGAACTTTTCGAAAAAATCATAAGGCTTATTTTAAGCCTTGTGAACTTTTCGGGAAAAATCATAAGGTTATATATAGCCTTGTGAATCATAAGGCTATAGCCTTGTGAACTTATCGAAAAAAATCATAAGGCTTGGTTGCCTTGTGAACTTTTCGAAAAAATCATAAGGCGCCTTGTGAACTTTTCGAAAAAAAAAATCATAAGCCATGTGAATAATACATGACCATTACTGGGGCTCAAGCTTTCGCAAGACTGTGTACAAACATGGGTACAAATAGTCCGTCATAAAACACCATCCACTCTAGGCCCTATAAAATAGGTTGTTATTTGAGAGGTAGCGTTTCATCGGACAACATGGTGCATATGTATTCTCAGTACATTAAAATTTTAATATTTTTATGGAAATATAACTTTTATATTATTTTGGGGCTCAGATTTGTTTGATTTAGTGTTTGTAAACAAACCGCACGTGGAAAAGAATGGGAGCGGGCGCACCCACAAAAACAAACAAAACTGTGACGAAAAAGTACGGATCAAGTCTGGTACCTAAGAGCATTCACGTTTAAATGTGCAGGCGTAAATGATATGGACCAGGATGATTTTATGTAAGCTGCGTAATGTGTATAATTATATGGTAAGGTGCAATGTCAGGTGACTTTGTTTGATTTTCTTCTCGTCATTAGTCACGTAACTGGAGGAAATTGTGTATTTGAAAAGGAACAAGTTTCAAGTGCATTGCGATGTGAGTATCATTAGCCAGCACATTGTTTGGATAACTTTCCGTATGGCGCCACCACTTTTTCACTTATTTTTACAAAAAGGGATATCTCATTGAGGTAAATTAGATACTATCCTCTGCTTACCAGTTATCACGCTATTATGCCTTTTTCTTTGAATTGGGAAAAAAATAATGATGCCTTATATCAACCGATGCCCTAATTATCTTCATTTGTTAATACGAAGTATGCAAACATGTATTAAAACTTGATGGACATTGAAATGTTCACACCACACACCGATCTTGGATGACTTCAACTGGCCCCATTTGTTTTGAGTTTTTCCTGTTTTCACGGCAAACGAGAAAGTATGGTTTCCCGGTGAAGCCATACATGGAAGAAACATCTGCAGTGACTACAAGTGTTCTTTGAGACTCTGTGTATGACTGAATAGCCAGCAGTTGCCTTCATTTTATTCAAAATATTTTTTTATTAAATTTTTAAAATTACCATGGTAACTTGCACAAAATAAAAAAAAATAAAAAAAATATAAAAAGTGTGAATAATTACTGGCTTCAAAATTTGATTTCTATTTATTTTTGTTCTATTTTTTTTCTTAATATTTATAATAAAGTATATACATAAACAGTGATAATTGAATCAACAAGCTGATGTTTAAATTTTGATATAAATAATAGTATTGATACGAGGGTTACAAAATAAAAATCTCCAAAAATATTAGAAAATGATATAAGGCACATGGGTTCTTTAAGCCTCGGTATTTTTTTTCTAGAATGCTCAGCAAAACATTCTGTCACATGATTTTGATCATCATGAATTGTGAATTGAAATAGCGTTTGATGAAACTTTTTCGGTGGGCAAATATTTTTATATGGCCTCAACATTATGACATATTTTTGTACCTTGTAGAAATGCCTAAAATACCAAACTTTTTGCATTTACAAGTGCAAATGACCAGTGGAGCCTTACATGTTTCTAAGTTTTTGTCAAAGAAGAGGAGACTCTTTGCTTGGCATATAAAACCACACAATTTTTATCTTGGGACTGTTTACATCGCGCACAGAGAGGTAAAAGATTTGCAACGATAATAGGGACACCGCGAAAACAGGACCTCCTACGATATATTATATATCACTAGCGGGATGCCGCGTTTCGCGCGGCACCCCGCTAGGCTATAAAAATCCTTTACACAAATATTTCGAAATGTGGGTGAGGGTGTTATACGCCTCTCTCAATATTTATGCATGGCGTCATAATTCTAACCCAAAATGAAGCTATTTCGCACGTCCACCACTACTTGCAGTGGCTGTACCCACCTCGTTTTGGGTTAGACAACGTACCTTATGCATCTAGAAACTATAAGGCTCCCCCGTGATCCTTATAGGGGTCTAATATGTTGGGCCTCCCTAACGTTACACGTTTTTCAAATCAGTTTTTTGATAGGTGAAACTGACCGTTAGCCAGCATAAACTAAAGTTTCTTTTGTACTACACTACCAAAACTTTCTCCACACACTCAATATACATTCATAATGCTTGCATTTCCTTTTTAAAAAACATCGTCAAAAATGACATGTTTACGTCCCACGATACATAGCGTTGCTACAGCACTATAAGTAAAGCGAGTTTTTGGAACATGCTGTGTGCCACAAATCTAATTTATCTACTGTTTTTTTTCGGGGGGGGGCGGGAGTGGTAAGAGCGTAGGCCTCTTTTTTAGTTTATTCTCATCTGAATTGGTCTTGTAAACTTTCTGGTCAATAGGCTGCATGTATAACGGGAGCACTTAACGTGAACGTCAAAAAAGTGTTTTGCAGGCAGAGATGCCAAGTCCAGAGGCTAGCTATGTGTGAGATTTTTCAAAGCTCAACCCCCATCCCCCCGGAAAAAAAATTGCCAGTTTAAGAAGGCCTTTTTAAATCGCCGCCCAACTTTTTTTTTTTATTTTTTTTTTTTTTTTTTTATAAACAAATAAAACAATGTGAAATTTAATGGTGGACAAAAAGTGTTTCAAAAGGCATCAAAAGCCTCCTCAGAATAATTAAAACTCACTTGAGGTACACAGGAGATGTTGATGGTTAATGTGGAGGTTCGATTGTGTCAGATTATATCCTTCCAAACTTGAAAAAAATAGACTAAAAATGATGTCCAAAATCAATCGCTCACTTCTTCTGCCTGTTGTGTCTTCGCTAGTGGAGCGCATTTCAACGAATTTGCTAAAAGAATCGGAACAAACTTGTGCGCAATAAGCGTTTTGCGCTCTGCCGAATTTGAGCTGAACCTACTGGATGAGCAAAAGCGTGCGCAATCTGCAAATTTGCGCTCTGTTTGTACAAATTTTGTACAAAAAATGTCGTTAATTTTTTTCCCGATCTCGCCCCAATAATGGTTGATGTGCGTGTGAGCGTGAGACAGAGCCCAAATGCGTGAGTCTCACGCCTAATGCGTGAGACTTGGCAGGTCTGGTTTTGTTTTATTATCACTTTGGGCTTATTGCATCTCGCGAAATTTGAACGACAAACGACACAATTTCTGACCGCGTTCATGTTCACGCTGCTCTAGGAACAAACCTCCATACATCCCATATCTCTGGAACCCTATATCGTACAAACTAAATAAAAACGATACACTCGTCCCCACTCCTTAATTTTCTCTAACTTATTTCACTTTCAGAAAGCATGTCAAGTCATGTTTAGGGTTTGTTACGTCCAGTTTGGGTCAATAGACAAACTCCTAAAAATGTACCCCATTCAGCCGCACGAGGTCTCTTTTGTTAATATTATCTCCATCAGTAACCAACCCGACGGGCCGATGGCTAAATTAATCTTCATAATGGATTTGGCAAAATGTACATTCTGAGACCTGACCAACACACTGCTCTAACCAATTTTGTGAATGGACTTATTCAAAAGGAAACTTAATGTCGTTTTGCTTAACAACTTTGACCAAATGCAAAGCAAAGTTCTTTTTTTTTACAGCTTCAAAACAGCCTTTGACGTGTGTGTATAAGTTTCACCATAGAGTAAGGAATGGTTTCACAATTCTACCGCCATGGTTAAACTCTGAAACTGCAACATTATACCTCCATGAACAGACCGTATTCTAAAACGGTATTCATGTACCCATTTGAGTTTACTGGCAAAAGGTCCAAGGTCGCAACCCACTGTCAACCTAAAGTGGTCCCACGGCGACCTTCTTCACCAAGCAACAGGTGGCCTGTCTCAAACCAGACAACACACCACTCACAATACACTGACCAGAATGGCTCTTTGTGTAAGGCCCCCCCTCACCCCCAAAATGTTATTAATTGTAAAGTTCCCTTAGACACCTTCCAACCTATAGCCGGCCCTACCCAATGTTTCCAAATTATTAAGCTTCCGTTTGATCCCATCCTTGTTCATCATGATAATTCTCATGCCGTTTGGAAGTGAATGTTTTTTTTATAAATATTCTCCATTTAATCTTTTCAACAAATGAGTCACCCGCAGAAGGATTTCTAGGAAGTCTGATAACAACGTCGACCGGTGGTTGACACATGGTCACCTGCGAAACATCAATCTACGGTACTTAATCCATTCAATGCAAATTCGGTCAAATTCGTGAGATTGGTTTCGGATTTGTCCTGGCACCCAGCCTCTTCGACCCTTTCGACCCTGCGCGGCAATGAATGGACCAATCCGGAGAACCATGCTTAGTACAACACGAAAGTAACCTGACCAAAAAGGGCGGATCGAACGGCGGGTGGGCGTTCAAGGGGCAATGAATGAACCAATCCGGAGCACCATCTGTGAAACACTGTCCAATGAGTCACCTGTCAGAAAGATTTCTAGGAAGTCTGGTAACAACATCGACCAGTGGTTGACGCACGGTCGCCGCCCAAACTTCCTCCAATCACATGACTTGTAAGTGCGAGTTTGGATCCGGGTTTTGCAGACTTGCAACCCGACGTCTGAAACCACACAAACGTATTGAATTCCACACAAACAACCGTGTTGGATTCCACAAGGATGCCATACCACTGGACCTTCTAATTTTCAATCCAAGATGGCGCAGGTTACGCTTTTAATAGTATAGATATCGAATGAAAAAGTGGTGGCGCCATACGGAAACTTTTCCCTTATGGATCCTACCGAGTATTCAAGTAGAAGTAGAAGTTTTGTTGTTTTGTTTTATTAATTTTTTTAAAAGTCTACTGTCACTGCCAATTAATTAATTATGACAATGACATGTGACTGCAGGGGTCGAAATTAAGTGTATTCCATGGTAGTCAGCAGGGCTAGTGACCAATAATTTTTAGTAGCCCTGATTAGATTTTGGTAGCCCGAAAGACACATTATGTCTCGCGTCACGGCTCAAACTTTACAATACACAAATAACATAGTTCTTTATTGTTTGTGATGATGATTTTTGCATTATTTTTCCACTAGCCCGTCGGGCTATCAAACTGGAAAAATGAGTAGCCCGGCTGTAAATCTGGTAGTCCCGGGCTAGCGGGCTAGTGGCAATTTCGACCCCTGGACTGGAGAAAAACAATGATACACTGACAAGGAGATTCACTGACAACACTGACAGTACACTCTGCATTCTTTCTCCCTCCGCTCCCTCCCACCATGGAGGAATAAATTCTAATTTATTCCTCCATGCTCCCACTAACCTGGCATTGATTATTATTGAATAACATCCTAGCTAGGTTTGTTTGATTGTGTCTTTGTGATACTGGTAAATCAGTGTAGGACTTTGCCATAAATTGTAACCCTCTACTCCTGCGCTAGTAGAACTATTCGCTATCGCCTCCCGTAATGGGAGACGAACATGAGACAATAGCGAAGCGAAACCAACCACATAGTTCTAGGAGTAGTAACCCTCCATTCATCTTCTATTAATTGCAGATTGTTTGGGGGTATAGAAGTACACCTATGATGACATGTTGTATGAGGTTCGTTACGCTATCGTCTCCACTATATTGCAACTATATTTAGTGGTGTGATTATTTCTTGAGAATCTTTTTCATTGTTTTCCCCTCTTAAAGTAAGTTTGGGTTGAGATCTTCACATTGTCATCATGGCACTGACATTCTATGTCATTGATCAGTATAACTTGGCACTTTGTGCCATCGTTACCCTTGTCATGCAAAGTACCTTCTTCGTCATCGCGGCAACCTGCAAGTTTGATAAAGTCACAGACTTCGCTGGAGGGAGCAACTTTGTTATCCTCGCTCTGCTGACATTCTTCATCCCAAGGGTGAGTTCTGTCTTTGTATTGCAACGTTGCAGAAATGCAACGCAGTTGGTAAATTTCAGTGCATTAATCACAAGTACTAGGATTAAAAAATGTGAGAAAAACTCACAGTGAAAAGCAGCAACAAAATAATAAGTAAAAAATACATTGTTCTAGGTAAATATTTAAAATAAGGAAATGGACCATGTTGAAAATGAGTGGTTCCGACACAGATCTGGTAATTTTGGATGATTAACGAAGGCATCTGCATTCTGCAACGACTAACACACCTGGATGGAGGGATTAGATCATTGGTACGGTCTGATTTAGACAATCCCCAAACCATGGCAGTTATCCACCCTTCCGTTAGATGGAGAGTCAAGTTCAAGGCATCAGTGAGGGATCAGAACACCCCCTTAATACTGTTTGTTTATTAATATTAGTTCCATTCCTTACACCCATCTGCTGACTTCAATTATATTTTACCCTCTTCTTTGTAATGCTTATTTGTAAACCTAGTCATAGCGCTCTCATAGATGCACTCCATGTTCACAGAGGGCTCGACCTTTAGTGAGTAAACATGGTGTTTAATCCTTCCAATGTTTCAGGTAATTACATCTTAATAAGACAAATCTGAAAGACCAAATACTTTTTTTAATTGAATTCCATTTTTTTAATTTTTTTATTTTTTTTTTACAGACGTATGGTGCCAGACAGATTGCAGTGACTGTTTGTATTGTACTCTGGGGGCTCCGACTCTCAGGATACCTCCTGTATCGAATCATCAAGATCGGCGAAGATAAACGCTTTGATGAGATCAGGGGCAACTTGCTGAAGTTTGGTGCCTTTTGGTTATTCCAGGCAAGTGGATCGTACACATCTTATCTTTGAAGGAATGATGGTTGGTACAGCTTGCATCATTGACTTCAAAAAAATCTTGTCTTCATTTCACTTTAAATTGTTAATATCAAGTAATAAAACACTAGGGAAACTGACCTAAGTTCGAAATAGTTTGGGTTTGAACAAAGAAATACTTGAACCAACGACCTCCAGATACACGAACCTGCTAAATTTTTCATAGTTACAATGTTAACACTTACTTGCTATAAACCATTGTTAAGAGCTCAGGGGTACAACCTTACCTCTACCTATTTCAGTTTTTCACTCATGGACTTAATTCTCTTTTCCTTGCCTACCTTTCTGATTATTTTCCCCCAATATCCTCAATCATGTCCCTCTAATACCCTCTCGTGCCTCCTTCCAAGCAGGCTGTGTGGGTCTACACTGTCAGTCTTCCAGTTATCTTCATCAACGCTGGTAAAAACGACGATGGCAGGTATTTTGGTCCTGGTGAAATCATCGGCACTGTGCTCTTCGTCTTTGGTCTCATCATTGAGGCTGTGTCTGATCAACAGAAATTCAACTTCCGGAATAATAAGGAAAACAAGGGAAAGTTTTGCAACGCTGGTAAGAAAAAAGTTTCTAAAATGTAAAATCTGACCTGAGCAAATATGGCCAGTGTTTTTATCCGGTTTCATTGGCATTAAACTTGCATTATGCTTGTGGGTCACCTCGGCATTCATATTCATGGAGTAGAAGATAGTCCACATTTAATTTTGTAAAATTGTCTTGAGAAATTAACATCTTCCCTTTACGTATTTTAGGAGTGAACACAGTCTTTGACAATTACCAAAAGTGTCCACTGTCTTAACAGGTCTTTGGCAATGGTCTCGTCATCCCAACTATTTTGGTGAGATCACTTTGTGGCTTGGGATCTTCATCATGAGCTGTTCTACACTGACTTGTGGTGAGTGGGTAGCAGTGCTTAGTCCTGTCTTCATTACTTCCGTTCTTCTATTTGGGAGTGGTGTACCGCTGCTGGAACAGAAAGCTGTCGACAGATATGGGTGGTAGGACAACCTTTGGTGTTCTTTACTAAGGGAATAAAAGAGTGGCCACGAGTTCTTTAATGGTGGTTGAAAACCGCCAGAGTCGTGGCCGTGCGATAAAAGGTCCTCGCCGACAACCGGCAGGGTAGTGACCCTGCGATAAAGGGCCAAGCCGAAGACCCGAATCTATGAGGTGGTGAAGGGCCATTTTAGAACGAGTCACTACTCTTTTATTCCCATTCTTAAATGCCCTTTTGTTAAAAAGCACAAATTTCTCACAATTGTAGACAATAAGTGACATCTGTTTTCCTTAGCAAATGATGGTGGCAAAATGTTTGTGAAATTCTTTTGTGTTTATGCACATGTACAAATAGATTATGCGCTGGTGCTTATTATAGCTATGAATTGCGTTCTATGTAAGTAAATTGGCGTACATGAGCTTGTGCACCAAAAAGGCATAGCCAGCCGGTCTCAAACAGCTCCAGCTAGGTCTTTATCAGCCGTTTAAAAACCCCCACATGACGTGTTCTCCACCAATGGGCAGAGCAAAAACTGTCTGGTTTGTTTATCTCTTTTGAGTAGTGATGGTTCTAAAAAGAACCGGTGGTTAAAAACTCTTTTGTTTTTAGAACCAACACTTCTCAATAGAGATATTCACATGGTCTTTTTGCAAACCTCTGTTATACTTCCACCATGCAAAGTTTCAAATCCTATTTCAAACAATTTTGGAAGTGCAAACAACATTACTGATGCCTGATAATCGTTTTTTTCCCTATCTTCAGCCAAGATGCCTACAAGGAGTACAGGAACCAGACTAGCCCCTTAATTCTCTGCCCACCGAGCCTGTACAAAGCCCTTAATCCTAGACTCAAATGTCTGTTCCTGTGTGAGTTCCCATTCTACAGTCGTGGTGGTACGGCCTCTGACCAACCTACATGTACAGTGAAGCCTAATGAACACACAAGTATGGTCAGAGCATAGGAAAGTAGCGCGTTCTGCTCTACCAGCCAGGCTCCTAGTGGATGATACCCATGCCTACATCCTGACAGACTGTGAAGGGGGTAACCCTCCTAATCGATAGCGTAAATCGGTTAAAGCCATTGGACACTTTCGGTAAACAGTATTGTCCAAGGCCCACACTTTGTGTATCACAACTTATATATAAAAAAACAAACCTGTGAAAATTTAGGCTCAATCGGTCATTGGAGTCGGGAGAAAATAACGGGAAAACCCACCCTTGTTTCCGCACGTTTCGCCGTGTCATGACATGTGTTTAAAATAAATCCGTAATTCGGATTGACAATTGATCATTGTTTTAATAATTTCTCAAAAAGTAAAGCATTTCATGGAATAATATTTCAAGAGAAGTCTTTCACCACTACCTTCTGTAAACCCTGCAAGTTATTTGTAAATCTGTGAACTTTTTTTGTTTTTTCCCCGAAAGTGTCCAATGGCTTTAAGTGAAGTGGCCTTGTGATATCAGGCGATCTCTCATAAAAAATAAATATATATAAACAAATTTTAAATACATAGGAACACGCGCTTTTATGAGAGCTACATGTAGATTACTGTTTTTAACTACTGTTTAAAAAATGTATCGCTTATCAAAGAACAGTTGCTGTGTTGCTGCAATCCGAATCATGTTCCCTGTGTACTGTACAGGGACAATTTAATAGAGCATACAAGGGACCAGACTGTTTCTGTTTACACAGACTATTTCTGTCTAACTGCCTATAAACTAGAAACCTTAGAAATAAAGAAAAGATGCTAAGCTCAGTTGTCGTCTGTGTCTGTACACAACCAAGTCAGTGGTGGACATAGCTTATCAAAAGCTAGTGATGTGTATCTATGAAAACATAGCAGCGCACAAATGTCTCGTAGTAAATACGCACATATATCGTTGTATGTCGGGAATAAGGGTGTAAGGCTCTACACCCTTCTCCTAGGAACACAAACCTTTTTTTCAGTAGCAAAAGGCCCTAAGCAATCAAATGGCTCCTGACTAAAAGAAATATTGCTCCTTGTTACATTTTTTGGTTGCTAAAATGACCACAGAAAACTGACCAAACTTTAACTGTTTTCTGAAACACAATTTTGCACAGTAATTGCGAACGCCCGTTCTACGGTGAGTTTTCATTCCTCCACGCACACGACAACATCTACATTGTACAATATTACACACACATTGCATTTTTCATAGTTTTCTTTCTTTGGTAGACACTTAGGTACGCAGAATTTTATGTACATATTTTCCTTCTAAAAAAACAAGGTGTGTACATGTAAACTTAAATGGCAATTAATGTTGTAAAATACTGTAAAATAGTTCATTCCGAAAGTGCTAAAGGGAGCGTATACCTGTAGTAAATACTCCCAAAGTTAATAATGGCCATAAAAAGTTACTTGATTAGAACAATTGCAGCTGTTGATAATGTTAAACATTTTGAGTAACGAAGCCCTTACTAGGATTTTGTTTTTTTTCAATTTGAGAAACGTTTCTGCATGAAACTTTTCTCATACTGCACATGCCAGTGGGGGACTTTTGGACGCTAGGTGGCAGTAGACTTACCAGGTAAATCCATAATGTGCGCAACTACACAAACAATGGAAAGTTACCTAGTCTGTCTGCTGCCACCTACTGTTCCAAAGTCTCCCGTTACAAATTATTCTTTGTGTGTGGACATAACCACTCCAGATTTTAGGTGATATCTCAATAGCGCTACAACCTTTTGAAATGAAATTATCACAGGTTAGGTTTACTGTATACATCTACATTCGTAAAGGATCAAACAAATTCGAATGGTTCCACATACCAAGGGTTTACTTTTAATTTATGCATCAAAACTATTAATACACCTTGTCTTTCCATGTTCAATATTTGAAAATTATTTTAAAACTTAAATAATACTAATAAATTTGAAGCATGATTTTTCAAGTTAAAATGAAGTTTTTGAAAGATAATTTTGTAGGATAAGAAGTAACCATTGTTTAATGTTTTCTACGCACATTAAAATAATTGTTTTAATTTAGGATTGTTGTGATTGTTGTGCAAGTAGTTATAAAGTAAATACTTGATCAAATTTGAAACTATTTTGTATATTGATTGGAATATATAAAGTAAGTTTTCTAGTTTGTTAAAATTTTTGAGTATTTGCAAATATCGTTTAAGTCCATATGCTCCAATTTGTGTATATAAGTGATTTACAGCTATGTTTGTTGTTCCAAAAAAGCAAATTTTAGCCTAGAGTTTAACTAGAAATGTTCATTTTACTTCCTTGTGGTTTAGAGTTTAAAATCATGCTGCTCTATCTATTTAAGCACTAAACCGTTATATTATTGTGCCCAGATTTTCTGTAACCTGCCTATTTGTTTTTTTCACGTTATGAATTGTATTAAATCTATAATCAAACTGATTTTGTTATGATCAATACACTGGAATCCATTTTGTTCCTTTCCTTTAGTACCGGAAATGGAACATCCTAACAATTATGGATTATTATTTTAATTTGCTATATTTTTTACTGTAATGGCTAGATGCTGAAGATTGGTTGCTGTGGGTGAATGTGCTGGTAACCTCTCCCCTAACTCATTGGTGAATAAATTTTTACTGTTGTGTTTTGGGTGAATACTCTATATTCGGACAAATGATGAAAAAACCTTGAAAAATTAGATTACAGGATCCAACTTGGCTAGAAATAAAACCCCAAATAAATAGAATTTTACATCCAAGAGATTTGCAGACACTTAAGTTCACCTCAAAATACAAATTTAGACGTTTGTCAAAACAAGATTCTCCCACCTCAAAAATGGAAATTTTGTCTCTTTTAAGAAAATAGAGATCAGTGACATTTCAGAAATTGGCAAAAATATTGACACATAACAGGGTTGGACAGACACTCTGACCACAAAATAAGTAAATTTGACACAAGTTTTTTATTTGATGTTAATCGCATTTTTTTTTTTATTCTCTACACCTTGGCAGTAGGGATTCTGACTGGACATTACTTTTCTGTACAATAATTTTTTTCTTTAAATCACACCAAATAACAGCAACAGTACAGGTTTTTAATTTTCATAAACTTTCATTTTAAACATTTGGTTTTATTTGTGCAATAACTTTGTTGTTGGTAATATTAACACTAGACAAAGATGACAATACACGACCATGAAATGGAACAGGAAAGGTTGAACAAAACAAAACTGGTTCAAGAAAAGCGTAATCGGGAAAAACATGTACAATTGCACAGCGAATAAGTGATGGTAAAATCACCAGGAAAAGAATTGATAAAAAAGTCTGTATCATATCTTTGTCTCAGGGAAAAAGTTCCATGGCTCTGCTTACTCTAAGCAAAGAATCGGTGCTAATGGAAGTAGGGAATTCCACGCTAATATGTCAAGCGCATTTCACAGGCTAGCATTGAATTTTTGCTTGTGAGGACTCCATGTTACTAGGCATTATTCTCTTACACAGCTAGCCCAGAAATTCAGCGCTTGCAAAGTAAGCAGAGAAAGGTGATCACAAGTTCAGAATTCAGCGGTAAGCAGAGCCATGAAATTGGGGCTTGAGTAATTGGGAACGAAGCAATCACAGGACCATTCAAAATCACTTGATTGAGCCAAAGTGAATTTATGATGGTAGTAAATTTAAAGTGGAATATTGATAACATTTTCAATAAGTAACTGAGTGCTCACCTAGACCTTGGCTTTTAAAAAATTCAAATTTTCTTGAGGGTAATTTTCTTTCAAGATGGTTTCATCTTCTTTTCATTTTGAGTGATGATTAATTAAATAACAATGAAAAAATGGTTATCCAAACCATATTGACAATATCCGTTGCAAAGATATTTCTTTTGAGGCCTATAGCAAACAAAGGAGGTGCTCGACTCTCTCATCAATGACCAAAGTTTTAGGATAATCATTTTGTCAATAATTGGTGTGCATCACAGCAGAATATCCTGGCAGTGTTTCAAATTAAACATTTTAAGGAGAAGTGATTTTCTTCTTCAATATGTAAAAAGATGAAAGGAGGGCAAAGGCTTTTTTAACAAGTCTTTTAGCCAAGATGAGTAATGGCATATTGTTATCTGGTTGTATGATAATCATGAATTAATGACCTTTTACCACCGGACAACTGCGGACTTATTTTGTAAAATTGCATTACAAAAACCAGCATAACGTATCACGCATTGCAATTTGATGCCAGATTGTGAAAGATACACCACAAAATCATACAGATGACGTGAAATTAAACTGAACAGGCATATAACTGCAGTTTGTCAAAAAACAGAGAGGAAACTTCCAGGCACAGAAAGATTTTGTTATGAAATTTAAACGGCACAGCTGAGAAACCAAATAAGGAGGAATTTGCACGGTCTGAAGGACATCACGATACATGACAAACACGTTGGTAAATGATATCACAGATCACGCACTAGTCAAGAAAGAACTCTTTCAAAAACTGTGGCCCTTTCAACCCTTTAACTAGGAGAATTCAGTCATTCTTAAAGAAACAACAACAACAACAGTAAAATGTCAAACAGTAAATGACGGCGAAACGCGCACGAAACTCATGAACAGGTGCAACAGTTAAAAGGAAATGAGTTCCCCCCTGGAGAACAACTGAACAAGTTTGATTTGGGATTTTATAACTGCAGCACGTGCATCCTGACGGATAAGTTTTTAATTTCCTTTTGTGACTTCACTTTCAAGTGAATAAAAATGGTATGAACATTTCAAACATCTCTCTTTCAAATATATCCATTCATCGAAGACATGACTATTTCCAAAAGTTCTTTTACTTGTATAAAAGTTTTTGAACAAGAGCAAAGATATTGACATAATGGGGAGACTGCAACATTATGGCTACATAGCTAACTTAGTAGAACACCTAATCCGCAGGTGGAAGGTTCTTGTCCCGCTCTAGTAAGTTTGTTTTTGTTCAGCCCAAATTATTAATGTTTTGCAAACATTTAAAATACAACTGGCAGGCCATAACAGTTGTGGCGCCAATTTGGTCGGCGAGTTTTGTAAGGAGATCTCTGTGAAAAGTGGAGTCACAATAGAAATACAAGTAAGCCAACCCATTTTAGTATTACAATCATTTGTTTGTTCCCAATAAGTATTTCTTTAATTTAATAAAAGGGTATTCTACAGGATTGGTAAAGATAAAAAACATAATTGTTTGAATGCGAGTCTGAAAGCTTCCTGATTGTGAAGTTAATACCAGAACCATTTTATTTGTGAAATATTTCCTTCTGAAATAAAGTCTCTTTAGAGAAAACTTGATCTGAAAACCTAACAAAAAACCCACCCGGTTTCAGATGTTACAACCAAAGTTAAAGACACTGGACACCTTTTGTAATTGTCAAAGACCAGTCTTCTCACCTGGTGTATACCAACAAATGCATAAAATAACAAACCTGAGAAAATTTGAACTCAATTGGTCGTTGAAGTTGCGAGATAATAATGGAAGTAAAAACACCCTTGTCACACGAAGTTGTGTGCTTTCAGATGCTTGATTTTGAGACCTCAAAATCTAACGATTAGGTCTCGAAATCAAATTTGTGGAAAATTACTACTTTCTCAAAAACTACGTTATTTTCAGAGGGAGCTGTTTCTTACAATGTTTTATACGACCAACAGCTCTACATTGCTTGTTACCAAGTAAGTTTTTATGGCAACAATTATTTTGAGTGATTACCAATAGTGTCCAGTGCCTGTAAGGACAATGTGTTTACATGCTGAACTTTGCGCATGGTTACTAGTTTGTCTTGTCTCACATTATGGATTCAGCCAAAATGTTCACGGGTTTGTCGTTTCATGACAGACCACACCAAACATGACCACTGTCTGTGACTATTTTGTTTTCTCAACCAATCCAGTATATTACCTTCAATTACATCATCATGTTTGGTTTGGAGTCAATGGCGGATGTAGTTTTACGCCCCACAGAACGTTATAAGGAACCTACAGTTTAAGAAGGATGTGATTTTATTTTGCAGAAGAATTTGAAGTTGTCATAACATCCCATGTCATAATACACACTACATGTACCTATGCTATTGTGCATTGTCTATGGGAACAGGGTTTATCTTTAGGAACAATTATGGACTTACTGTTCATTAGTAGATTATCTATACTTGAACATTAATTGTGGACAATTGTTTATACTGGTTAGTTAAATAACTAGTTAACCTAGCAGAAACCCGAGTTACTAGTCAACAATTTAACTAGTTATTCAACCTAAACTGTTTAACATTAAACAGGTCAACGATAATTTCATTGAAGTATCTCATACAGACTTTGTCAAAAATAAAAACAAACCCATCAAAACTATGTGAAACCATCAAACCAAAGAACGCCAAATACAGAACAATTGTTTGTTAAACTCAAAATTATTATTCAAACATCCCTCCCAAATAAAAAAGTAATTCCCACGACTAAACCAAGAATTTTTTAAATCAAAACACTTGTGAAAATAAACCCATTTAGGTCCAAAATGTTGTGTAACAATAAAATTTCTATCTGTACTGATTCAGTTAGTTTTTCTGGTAAAACTAAAACAGAGATGTTCGCCGGTAAATCCTCCGAACCTTCTGGAACTTCTGTCTGAGATTTTTCTCTTTTTAATAAGTAACAAATCGGCGTCAAAACTGACTTTCCAGATTTGCTGGAAAAAAATCAATCAATTTTTGTTAATGACTCTCTGTACAAGTGTAAATTTTCATTTTTTTAATTACAAACAACATTTATATATGTACACGGTACCACTAATAATACAGTCACATTTTTTTCTTAACAATATTTTCCTCAAATGTTTAGTTTATCCTTTTTTTCTGATAAGAAACAATAAAAACGAGTAATGACCGCTACCTCTCGTCTATTACTGGAGAACGATTTCCCAAGTTGGAATCATTGACCAATTCAAAACATATTCAGGAGCTGCGTCGTTCACTTGACCACAGGACAACATGTGCCCGTTTAAAAATCAAATGACAATTCAGAATTGGAGGAGCCACTGATCTCAAGTCCTGGGTTCACTTTTCCATTCCAACCTCTCTATCTGGTTTGAATAAACCGTTAACTTGCAACTTATCAAATAAACGATGAACACTTTGGATAAAATCCTCATGTCTTAGAGAGACGCTTACAGTAACACTACGTGAAAATCTTGATTCACAATCAACCACCAGTTCTGTTCAGAACCAACACTACTCAAAAGAGATTTCCAAACCGTGTTACCGCAAACAAGTCTTGGTTTTACTTCCACCATGCAAAGTTTTCAAATCCTACTTTAAATCCTCACGGGTTCTTTGTATCTTAACGTATTTACTTCTTTCTTTCTTAAATCCACACTCTGGCGATGATCGAGGGGGTGATGGATTCCAACCAAAGCCCCGCCAATCAGTCCATATTCACAACATCCTTCACCATAAACCTTTTTGCGTCTACCACCAAAACCTTCTGGGACCTGAACACCTGAAACCATCAAGACAGTCTCAAAACTCTTCAATTAAAAAACTTTAACTAAACGGGAATCTTATAAAGAAGGAGGAGGAGGGAATCCTCCTTGAGACGCTACGCTGGAAGTAAGTCTAGATCTCTATCGACTTCTACCATCGGTACATGACATGATGGCACCTGCGGCCGATTCTTAGGATCCCATAACTTCAGCTCTTGTAGCTTCAACTCCCATTCTAGTTTCTGGATGGCGTACAGAGACGCTGCTTCATGTTGGTGACGTTGAAGTAGATCCTCCTGGAAAGAAAGAAACAAGAAATCAAAATTAATTTCATCATTTAAAACAAATTTTTGATATCAACTCCAGGCAGGTGGTGGCCGAGTGGTCTGAGTGTGGGTTTAATCCCGGTCATGACACCTGTTCCCTTGAGCAAAACACACTTAACCATAATTGCTTTGTAAAAAGTTGGGAAGGTAGTGAATTATTCTGCCTTACAAGCCAGGCTCCTAGTGAATGATAACCCTGCCTACCTCCTTACGGACTGTAGGTGGCAACGGGCCCTAGGTGACAGTTGACTTAAATTTAAATTTCATGTAGCAATCAGTTTTTAGACTTCTTGAGAATAATATTTGATACATCTGAAGCAAACGCACCTTTATTTTTTCATATTTGTCGTCAACGTCTTGAAGCCATGATAATAACTGCCTTCCGTTATATCTCTGTCTTATGCTTCCCTTGCTGTCTTCATTTGGCTGGGAACAAAACAAATCGATACAAAATGACAAACATGTTCAAACTTTATAGATCCGGATAAAGAATATCATTTGGATTTACCCTGACACTGATTTGAGCAATACTTTCCCTGACTCCTGTGAAAAAAATATCATAGGCATATTACTCGGGTAGGATTAAAACCCACGAACTTTACCAATCTAGAGGCAGTGTTTCACCAACTAGACCACTGAGATTGCCCGGTGGCTAGAGGCAGTTGAAATCCTATATATTAGCAGCAGGTACCGCAATGATTGAAGGTACAATATTGTTGGCAAAGAGCACGATGAAGGTAAATTTAAAATCCAGAAAGGCTACACAAAAATTTGAACTGGAATGTCAAACTTCACGGTAAAAAACAAAAAGCATTAATCAAGCAGCATTTACATTAAAATAAGCAGAAGGAAAAGTGAGAATTACCTGAACTAGAAACTAGACTTACCATTGGTTCAGGCATGTTGTACACTTCTTGGTTCTTCAGCACGGTGCATACGCTGAATGGGACGTTCTGATTGGCTAATGCCCTAGCTGCTCGACCATACACTCTGACTATATCCTGCTCAGCTGCTAGCATCAGTTTCTCCTGTGGGATGGAAAAAAACAAAACTTAATAATAATAGCGGCCATCTTGGGTTGGCTCAAGACCTCTTGGATAATATGGAACTCCATCATTTGCCTTGACCCAGGTTCATACTTTCAATACATTTGAATCCAATTTGACGCCACAAATCTTTAACAAAACGATTCGCTCAAGTTGAAATAGACTAAAATTTGTCAAAATATTCACTGCGATGGTAGTTTTGGCATCAAATTAGCTTTATATTCACACTGGCATAACCTACATTGTAATAACCAGGGTTTATACACAAATTTGCCAAGCACTATTGATGTCAGCAGCAGAGTGTTGGTTTGAATCCCGGTCATGACATTTGTACCATTGAGAAAGGTACTTAACCATTATTTCTTTGTAAAACATTGGGAAGGTAGTGCATTCTGCTCTACCACTCCTGGCTACAAGTGGATGATACCCATGCTTAAATCCTTATGGACTGTGCCAGTCCAAACCCCAGGAGTAGGTGGCATTGTGCCTCTGGTGACAGTTGATTTGGGTGGACGGGTCTTGGCTGCCGGGTCTTGTAATGTTGGTATCTCATAAATATAGGTATAAACTTTTTTCCGAGCAGTGCTCTTAGTCTCGTAGTCCATGCTTACCCTTTCTATACAGTGTCTACACCTTAACTCATGACGTTTCTTCTCTTGTTCTTGAAACTGTGTTGCTAGCACATTGTGAAGCTCGGTTGGTGCTTCCATCTGTAATATGATAAAAGTAGATTCTACTGGTTGGGTTGGTAAACACAACAATATAATAAATAAATAATGCTGGCCTATAGACTGTGGCACAGGGAACACTAGTTTTTCAATAACATACCACAAAATTGACCACTCAAAACAAACTCCTCGGAGAGAATTCAACGGAGAATATGTTTTAGAATTATGCCTTGTTTTTTAAAACACCTCTTCAAAGTCCAAAAAGAAATCTTTTAAGAAACCAAGTTCTTTATGATTTGTGATGTTGAAATGTTTATTGATTAAAAATCATTATGTTACCAGTGGGACTTATCTCGGTTCAGAAAGTGGTCAAACTCTTAAACCTTACAGCCAGGCATTTAGATGTCATAAAAAGAAAAAGAAAGAAGAAGGAAATGAGGACTACTTACGTTGGGTATAGCTATGCTGATCTTGGTGTCTGGATCACTAGCTAGAAGGTATGTCTTCCTATGCATGAGGTACTCACTATACCCACTAGGCTGCTTAGGTTGTACATTAGCAACCATCGTCCTCTGTCGAGCCTCAATCCTCTGGCGGATATTTAGATACATCTCCATGGCATTAATTCTCTCCATCGGAACTGGTGGCGTCTGTCTCTCAATAATGGATCCATCTCCGTTAGCTTGTTGCTGCTGGCGGTGACGTGCCATCTTACGTTTACGCGGGTGTGAGGATTCCAAGTTTGGCTCTGGCGTCGAGGTGGCAGATGATGACTCGACTTGCGTCCGCCGACTCCGCGTCATGGGGAGTGAGGTTGCCGCTTCTTTGTCACTACCGTTAGTCTCAGATGGAGGGTTTGAGTTTGAGTTCACCATTCCGGAGTTGGAACGTAGCGTCCGCACTGGTTTGGGAGGTTGCGGCTTCTCGCTTGATTGTTCTTGAGTTTTGGGGGATCCTTTGCCAGACTGCGCACTGCCAGACTGATTTGCCTGGTTAGATGTGGGCACAGATGACGTCACATCTGGGCTACCCCTCGCTGGCGATCTCCGTCTTTCTAGATCTCGTAAGACAGGACTTTTCCGGTTAGTGGAGTCAGTGCTTGATGAGGTACTGACTGCCTCAGTGTTGCAGACGACATCAGACGTGGTGGTAGATTCCTTTTCGACGACTTGTTTTTGGTTGGTTTCTGTGACAGGCAGAGAGGCACTTGTGGAAGAGACAGATGTTGGAGAGGAGTTGACTTCTTTTTGACGAGGTTGTGAGATCATACTCGGATCTCTAGGTCTTAATAACAAGGCTTTAATCTCACCGGCGTTATCAGCTGACGAAGAGGGAGGTGACACGATATAATACTCCCTAGCAACAGGGAACGGTGACACTCTCTGCTGAGGGTCTGATTTATGTCCATCAGGACAGTTCTCGGCCACCTCAACCCTTCCATTCTCAACGGCTTTAACCTCCGGTGAGGGGGATTTAGATGAGGTACTTGCTTCCTCGCTGGGATGGCGTTCATCTTTGGATGAACGTGATCCCTGACTTGATTGACTTTGATGCCTGTGGTGTTTCCGATGTGATTTTTGATGGGAGCGATCTTTATGTCTCTTCGGTCGGTCACGCCTTTCATGTTGTTGTTGTTGTTGTTGTTGTTGTTGTTGTTGTAGTTGTAATTGTTTATCCACATTGGAATCAGATTCAGTCTCTAAACGATTATTGACCAACGGTCTGGATTCTGTCCTCCATTCTGACACATTGTTTGCCTGAGATTCAGCACCGGGCACCGGTCTATCCGTCGGCTGTTCCGTTTCATGATTGGTACTGCTGAGACTTGCGGAGGTAGCTGACAAAGATCGGGGAGCATGTGGAGACTGTGGGAGGTGCATCGACGCTGATTCCTGCCCAACACCACGACTAGAAACAAACGTGGTATGCTGCAGAGAGTCAACAGACTCTGTTAACGTGTCCGGAGCGGCGTGATGTTGTTGCACCTGCTTCTTGGGTGTACCCGGTAAAGATGACAGAGATGAAGTACTGAATGGAGCCAGTGGGTTCACTGATGATACTTTACTGTTCAAAGTCAAAATCGTAGAGTCAAGCTTACTGGAAGAGTTCTCCTTGAATATGGAGCTTGATAAACTACTGGCATTGCTGGTGTGCTGATGAGCACTAGAATCTACAGTTGGTATCATGGCGCTGCTACCAAAGTCTGACGGCGGTAAAGTTCTTGCGTTTGTCTGATTCCAGAGAAACGCTGACTGGGCTGCCGAAGATTCGACAGTCGTCGTGCTGTCTGCTTTACCTGAGGATCCTTTGGTCTCTGTTGCTGTATTAGAGTCATCTGATGACAGCATGTTGGAATCGCTCAGACTGCTGTCTGAGTCTTCCTTGGCACACGCTACTCTCGGAACTCCGACATCGCACGCTGGGACAGTGTTTGATTCCTTGGGCGACGACTGCGACGCATTATTACACACCTCATTGGACAACTTTACCTCCTCATGTGAATTCCGACACTCGGGTAAGACAACGTGCATGGGCTGCTGATGTTGTTGCAGCTGCTGATGTTGTTGTTGCTGCTGCTGTTGTTGCTGTTGTTTTTGAAGGTGTTGCTGCTGCTGCGTTTGTTGCTGAAGGTGTTGCTGTTGCTTGAGTGTAGCAGCCAGACCAGAAGTAATATTATTCAAGGGTTTCGTGCTTAAGTGAGGATCAAACAAGTCACTATCGGATGTAGTTGTTGAGGTCATAGAGTTTGGTGTGGCACGGTCATTCAGTTTCGGGATAGTTCTGGTTATTTCCATGATTGCCCCTTTGCCGCATTTATCTGGTGATGCCCAGTGTATCGTTATTTTCTGCTCATTCGGACTCCGATCCTGATGATCAAATTCATACGGATCAGCTGGAAACAAAAACAAACGGAAAAACAGTTGTTAATATTCATGAAAAGAGGGAAAAGATGGGAAGGGCTGAAAGGGAAACAAAGTTTATCTCTGAGCAAGTTCGGGCGATGACGAGACTTGACGAGAATGACCAGACTAACCAGAACCCATAGAGCACAGGGAGAGCGACTACATCAAACCATGCACTGGAGCATGAGCGATGTGGTCCATTCGAGAGCTACATCACAGAGTCTGGTCAAGACTAGTCGCTCAACCAAACTTGCTCACTGCTGTCACATACAACCAACATGATCAAAAAGACAGCCAAGACCAAATTTTATAGAGCTGCTTAAGCAGAAAATATTGCTTAAACATTTTCTGCTAAGCAAAAACAAGCAGGATACCAGTCACAAATTGTACATGATACATGGTATGTTGGCTGGAACCTTTTTCTGGTAAGCACATATGTGTTGTGCTTAGTTACTTAGTGTGCTTAAGCAGCTCTGTGAAATTAGGGCCTGATAGCATTGCAAACAAATAAGCCAGTGGCCTCTGCAGAGAGAAAAGCCGTAGGACTTACGTCTCGCTTCGCCATTCCTGAGTTCTTGGGTATCTACAGAGTCCACACTCTCTGGGGAGGTTGGAGGCCGTGCCTCGGCTAGTGACGTGTCACTACTCGTCTCGATAATCTCATTCTTCATGAGGCTACGGATCTCTGCTGAGCAGGCTAGATCGATAGGGGCCTTGCCTCGCTTGTTGACCTGGAGAGGGTTGGCTCCGTGCTTCAGCAACAGCTCAACAACCTTAGGAGGAAAGAACGATAGTAGATTCATGAGGATTACGTCGTAGAAGAACAAAGTGCAGTGACGGATGCCACTAACACAACATTCATACAGCACTCAAATAGTTGTGTTTTCCAGCAATTTGAATTCAATTCTTAACATTTTAAGAGATTTTTTTTTGGCGTGATGGACAAAATGTCTGCAATTCAGCCTATGGCCTGCCATGGAATATGTTTAATGAATAAACCATCAATGAATGAATGAAGAAGATATTGAGAGGACAACCCACAGCAGCTTGAAGTAAGGGTCTTAGAGAATCTCTAATAATTGACCCCTGACCCCCAGCATGACCTTTGAGGTCATTACCTGCCCCTTTACACTAAGACTCCCTATTTTGATTCCTCACCTTAACATGTCCGTTAACAGCAGCATCATGTAGTGGGGTATCGTCCTCCAGGCCTTGCGTATTGACATAAGCTCCTGCTTTTAGCAGCAGCTTCGCTACCTCAAAGTAACCATGGTTACATGCCTCATGAAGCGGCGTCCAACCTAACGAGTAAAGATCAAGGTTTAAAAACTGTACATCTTTGTAATAGAATTTTTTGTTGTAGCTTTGAGAACTTTTCACCTCAGGGCCCCAATGTCATACAATTACATGTAAGTTGAGCCAATGCTTTAGCTCAGGGGAAATTTGACGCAAACCAGTTGCAAACAATTTACATTACTTTTTACTTTAGCTGACCTCAGTTTTTGCAAGCAAGATTCTTCCATTATAACAATTTATTATTGATGACATGCATACAGCTTTATAAAATCGGGCCAAGAAAAATTGGAGGGAAGGGGAATGAGTACGCTGGACTTCTCGCATTTTTTTTAGCTTAGGGTCTGCAAATATTTGCAAATAGAATGATGCTCAGAAATCATCCTTTAAACTAAAATCGAATACAAACTTGGATATATCGTTTTATCACACACTCGTAAACCCCCCAAAAACTTTCAACAAGAGGGGTAGGAAAACTCCAAATCTTAAAAAAAATCTGTTCATGTGATCTAATCTCTGGTCTAATTTCAAACATGTTTTTAATTCAACTCAGCCTCGATCAATTTTACTGAGCAGATACTGGTTAACCAGATAGAATGTTGCCATGTGATGTATGCAATGATTTTGACTGGTTCATCTGAACTCATGCTTAGGTTTTAATTTCTTCAACCGGCTCTAAGGCATTTTTGATGTTATTTAATTGTACGGTTCAGTGTTCATTCACTTCAGCTCTAGGCCCTACACCTGCAGGGCTCCAAATTAACACTAGACCACAGGCCAGTGATTTTAGCGTCGAGCAAGTAAATACCTCACAAGACAAGCCCAACAATCTTGTGTTTCTCAATTGAATATTATTAGGCTACCTCATTGTGAACAAATATCCTTCAACACTCTTGAAGACATGTGAAGACAATTGAGATCTTCACGTATCTAGATAGATCTTCTCTTAGAGTTTGTTCAACTCATTATGATTCTGGGGTGGATTTTACAAAGAGTTAAGACTAGTCATAACTTGAGTTAAGCCCGGTTCATACTTCCTGCGAATGCGAATGCGATACGAATGTTGACGTCACAAATTCACAACGAAATTCGCACTGAGTTGAGTTGTGTTCAACTCTCTTGCAAATATCGCAGCGAAACAAGGGTTGTGACGTCAAATTCACATCAAATTCGCATCGCATTCGCAGGAAGTATGAACTAGGCTTTAGGATGAGCTTCTCGTACTAACTTAGGACGAGCCATGCATTTGATATATATCCTAGGACTAGTCCTACATGTGACTCTTTGTGAAATCGACCCCTGGTCTTGTTAAACAAACTCTTGTCTAGTCAACATTTTTAGCTTCATGCCCTGCAGTCAGGTGGTTTTTACTCCCCAAATTCAAGCCCTGGCAAGACAGGACTGTATGTACAGTGGATTATATCATCATAATTTAAAGGTGGGGAGGTGAAGGGGGGGGGGAGGGGGTTCTGGGGATGTGTGTCCCAGCGGAGAAGGGAGACCTAGAGGGTAGCTTGAGGGGTCCTCCCTTCATGGATGGATGCCAAAACCGCAGCGTGAGTCACATAACAGCATTTCTGGTTATGTCTATCAAGTATAATGTGTCATCCAAACAGCCATCACATTCTAGACTGTAGTTTATTATTAATAAGTGGGGAAAGGGAGGGGGGGGGGGGGGTACGGAGCTTTGACCTGAGGATCCATCCACATAGATTGAGTACAGGTGCAGCAGGGTAAAACTTAATAACCACTTGATCTGCGAGTCCAATGAGAATCAAGGATCAAGGGAGGACATCATAAAATAAAGTAGCAACATTTTGTGCAAAGTCATGATTTTACAAACAAGCCAGAATTCCCATGGCAGGAACTAATACTATTATATAAACAATGTCAATGTTGGTCGTGTCTTTAAGAGTGATTACCTAAAGTATACCTTCCTTTAAAGCAAATGTGCAATTTATGTGGATGGAGCCTCAAGTCAAAGCTATGAAATATTGCTGAGTTGATTTATTTATTAAAAAACAAAGTAAAATGGATACAGTGTTTGTAATTCAAACAAAGACTTGGGATTGTCAAAGCGTTTAGACTATCAGATCAAGACTGACAGATCCTGTCTGAAATGTTAAGTATTTTTCCCCCTGAACTCAATTCAGACTACATCTAGGAATCAATGTTACTGTGACCCGGCACACTTTATAATAATTATCAAACATGTACCTCCACATGTACCTTGTTGCCTACCTGAGAAATTATGTCTGAAATGTTTAGGTTTTTTCCCTCCAACATAACCCAGACAACATGGTCCAAGATTCAATGTTGCTGTGACCCGACACAGTTAATTATAACTAGCAATCTACCTTCAAACTTATCTGCAAAATCCTGTCTGAAAGGTTTTTAACAAAAATTCCCCAAACTAAGTCTATAAATGTTGCTGTGACCCGGCACGGTTGATTATATTCAAGAAAAAACATCAGGGGGTGTGGGATGATTCAAGCACTTGAGACTTACCAGCGAAATCTTGAACGTTGACCTCTGCCCCCTGTTTGATTAGATTCTTGGTGGCTTGGACGTCCCCTCGTATGGAAGCAAGATGAAGGGGCGCTTCCCCTCTCTCATTCCGCTTGTTGGCCTTGTTCTTGACCCCACCCACTGACCCGGGGGTCGGCATGGCTTTTGGAGGATGACTGATAACTGCAAATGAAACAGGAGGAGGGGGGGGGGGGGGTTATTCTCAACTTCAAAATTTCTCACATCATAAATCACTTTGGGGTTGGATGATACACTCAGAAACATAAACTTTGGTCATACTTATACTGCCCCAATGATCTCTGCAAAATAAATTTCCAAACAAAGACACCAAGAGGAATATATCATGTATCTAACCTGCTGTGATAAAGCTACAATTCACAAGAAATGTTTCTCAAAGTTACACGCAAAGCAACACTTCATAGGTTATGTAAACTTTATTCTCTGAAACAAAAAAAATGAATAAATCTCTGAAGAAATCTTTGTACCTTTTTACCTGCCTGGGACATTGTTTTCCTCACAATTCATCTACAGAGTATGTACATGTACATCCCAACCTACCTAGGGCTTTGTTTTACTCATTAAGCAATCCACATGTACCTCGTTACCTACACCGGACATTGTTCACCTCATTAGTAGTCTATATGTACCTCGCTACCTACCTGGGACATTGTTTTCCTCATTAGCAGTCATCTGCATAAGGAGAGCCAACTGTTGTCGTTCAGACAGCGGGATAGAGCGTCCAGGCGTCCCAAGTAACGTTGGACTGCCGGGTTGGGACGTGGGCTTTTTGCGCTTAGGGGCTGGTTTAGGTGGCTTCTTCTCTGTAAGGATTAAGATAATGATAAGGGGAAAAATATTAGTAATCGTAATAATGACATCCATGTATAGATGTGGCATTGAGGAATAGTACTAACTACTTGTGTCTTTCCTTGTAACAAGTAGATTGTCTACTCTCAGGTTTAATCAGTGAATAATGTATTGCCACATTTGTAGTTTAGTTCATGCGTATAATACTGCCTCCTTCGTGACTAATCCCATATCAACTTTTATAATGGCAAAATATGTTAGTTGTAGAACAATTTGAACAGATTTGAATTGTACACTGAAGGAAGGAAATGAAACAGAAACATCTATAATATGAAAAGGGCTGTATTGTGTGTGGTCCACACACACCCTTCCCAAACTGTGTTTAGTGTAGAGAAACAGGAAACGCTACAAGTCCGTAACTGTGTAATCAAGATGGAGGTCCATTTACAAATCTATGAATGTTGTTTTGCAACTGATTTGATTCAGGTGACACGCTAGTTCCTGCCTGATTACAATCCGAATCACCTGTTCACCAACAACAACAAAACATTTAGCGTCTTGAGAAGCGCATCTCGTGCACTTGTCACACGCCGAGAAAGCCAGCCAGAGAGAAGGGCTGGGCAATTATAAATAACACACAAGTATCGTATTGCTAGACAGTACTATCGTCTTCTGACGTCAGTAACAAACTACTCCAAGTGTTCAATGCTGTTGTCGTATGGCTACTTGGGTTCCCCAAGATTGTTCAAGGATTACACTGTACGTCCTCAGAAAATCTAGGCTTATCTTGTTTTGCTAACGGATTTGTTTTCTTCCATTTGATGCATTGTAAAACATAGGGGATTTTTTTTTCTAAATGCCCAATTCCTGAGATAATTGAGAAACAAAAACCCATTTACTTTTGTGTCCTCAATTCTCTTGAGTTAACCATTAAGTTTATTCAGGCTGTTGAAACAGTTTACACAAACATTTCTATTACCCTGAATTTTGGCAACGAACATCCATTTATTCTCAAATAACAGGTCAAGCTGATAAACTGTGATAGCACGATAGTACAGGGTAATTTGTCTTCCAGTTCCAGACAGATATTTAAAGGAAGGGTAAGTTTTGTTAAATTCTAAATGTTAAATATCGGTAAAATAACAAACCTAAGAAAAGTTTGGCTCAATTGGTCATTGAAAATATGAGAAAATAATGAAAAATCCCAACAGTACACCCCTTGTTGGATAGAATTGTAAGCTTTATTATGTTTTTTCTTAATTACCTCTTTCTCTAAAAATGTGTTATATATCAACAGCTCTCCATTACTCTTTAACGTTTTTAATTGTAATTACCCAAGGTATACCCTCCCTTCAATGAGCAAATCATCAAAAAGTAAGCATTTACAATAGTAGGTTTTTAGTAATCAGATATTTACTAGACTGCCTTTTCACGCCACAACCAGAATCAGTTCTTACGAAAGAAGCTGATTCCGTCACTCATCACAATCAAAATTAAAATGGATTTATCCAGACTACATTATGCTTTCTGGTCCTTAAGGGTGAAGTAGTGACTGTCATGGCAATCTTCCCAGTTCCTGAGCACCATTGCTAAAAAATTCATCACAGTATTCAACATCCAAATAAGGCAGTACAGTGTACATGTATCTGGGGTGACCTCTCAGGCTCTGGGCTCAGTTAGTTCCAGAGCTGCTTAGGCACAACAAAATATGCTTAGCACAGCAAAATTATGCTTACCAGAATAAGTTTACCAACTCCATAACAATGTTAAAAAATTCATCACAGTATTTAACATCCAAATAAGGCAGTATATAATATGGCGGCGAACTCTCAGGCTCTTGGACCAGTTTTATAGAGCTGCTTAAAAGCACAAACAAATATGCTAAGCACAGCAAAATTATGCTTACCAGAATAAGGTTACCAGCAAAAATACAATGTCGCCATTTGTAACTGGTATCCAACTCATTTCTGCTAAGCAGGAAAATGTTAAACAATATTTTCTCCAAAGCAGCTCTACGAGATTGGACCTAAATTCATAGAGCTGCTTAAACGATCAAAAGCAGCTAAGCAGAAGAAAATGTTGCTGACCAGAATAAGGTTATCAGCCCAAGTACAATGTCACATATAAAAATCTGTAACTGGTATCAAGCTTAATTATTGCTAAGCAAAAAGGTAGTAAACATAATTCTCTGCATCAACAGAGCTATGAAACTTGCCCCCGACTAGAACATAGTACATGTCCATGTACGTAACTACCTATTTACTTCACAATCAAGAAGCCAAGCCAAAGAGATGCTGATCTCCAATTGAAAGATAGGGTTGACAGCCGATAGATAGTGTCCCTTTAAAATTTAATTTACAAGTGAAATCAGGTCAGGCAGACTCTGCAGGGAAGGGATGATCCATCATCATGCTGTCGTGGTTATTGGAAAAAAAAAAAAAACCTGCGCAACCAAATTAATTGGAAAGTATACCAGCTATAAGGATTATGTACATGATGTACTAGCATCCTGCAACACTGTGGATGTACTTTCCTCTCAACTCATCAATAAAACAAAAAAGAAAGAGCTTGGATTGATGACAAAGGTCAAGGTTGTATAGTGGTCATTACAAAAAATAAATTATTCATTTTTTTTAACAAGCTTCATGATACTGACTAACTCTTTCCGAAAAACTATAAAGCTTGAATCAAGTAGGCCTATTCTTATGATATAACAAAATCTAAAACAAATCTTTAACAACTAAAAAACCTTTGCAAGTCCGTGTCTTCATGTATTTGTAACTTGTAACTGACATTTCATTTACACATCTAAAGACAATGCAGAGGTGGCTATAAAATATACACTGAATTTGATTGCCAATTCTTTTACATCAACTACATATCAATTACATCAACTACATGTTCCTAAACAATAACCATGCATGTCAGATGAAGGCCTGCGCTACGTAATTAGGAATTGCAGTTTGGGGCATAAATTCTAAGACGAACAAAAATAAATACTACAGAAAATGTACAGCTGTTCACATGGAAAATGAAATTATTGGTGATCATCTGAGCATGTTTGTTTGTGCGAGTTGCCGATGCCTGGTCCAGGGCCTGCAGCCTTAATTACAGCGTGTATCCCCCCCCCCCCTCTTCAACTAGTCACAAGCAAAGGTCAGCCGTGTTTTTAACCCACCAGTGCATTTTTAAACCACAGAGCAGATTTATTTTTCTTCGAAAAATGAAACATCTATCCATCAATTACAACCGAAAAGCCGGGTTTCCAAAATGGCCTCTGGATACGAGGATGGGAAATGGTGGTTTTTTACATTAAGTATTCCATCAATCATTTCATTACTCCACACAAGGGCCTTTGTGTTTTTACTTGAGTGGATGTAAAACAACAAATTAAAAAAGACAAATTGCATCGAGCACTTCCAACAGTGCAGTGCCTCACAGGTCCAATTAAGAATTTTAATGAGTTTGTGGAAAATTTTCAAAAACAGGCAGACAATTTTTTTTTTTTTTTACAAAGGCGAAGTATACTTTGGTATTTGGAACTGTATGACGATTTGTAATCCTATATAAAAACAGACATAAAAATATGGTTGCATTTTTGAGATATCGTTAAAAGTCCGGAGCGATTATGTTTACGCAGGAAGGATAATCTGCAAATGGAATACACAATCATGACGTATAAAAGTCGCTCAACGATCAAACAATTATTTATTTAGCGAGATGATTAGAATTTTGTTTTGACAAATTTCCACTCCTGATTAATACTTTTCAAGAAAAACTACGAACTCATGACTGCGGATGCAAGGCCAAATTTAAAGAGCAAATCCTGAAAGGTGCGGACAAGAGCAAATTCACAGCAAGGTTTCTGGAGCTTCGGAGCGAGCATTAAAAAAAGAAAAAAACTTGAAAGGAATTAAAAAGGTCAGGGCGGATCTGTCACGATGAGAACACTGATAATTGAACGGTCAATCCAGATATATCTTAAGATCTGACGTCAAGATTACACAGGGGGATTGCTATAACATCTCTGAAAACTGTTGAATAATTAAATTGGAAAAAAAAGACTGCAGGTTCGTCAACGAAAATTTAGAAGGGGAAAGACCTTTGCAACAGATGTGTTATGCAAGAGCTGCATGCAATTGTTAGATGAGGCTTATCGTAGCAACATGTTAGAACTCTTTAGAGTAGTGTACTAAGGTTCTGAAAAGAAGATCGGAGCACACATGTACTGAGATCAAAACATTGAGTTAACAACCATCGGTTCTTTTCAGAACCAATACTACTCAAAAGAGATTTAAACATGGTGCTACCGCAAACCTCACCAAATTATACTCCCACCGTGCAGAGTTTCATATCCTATCCTACTGCATGTAATTGTGTCACCACAATAAAAAAAATCTCCTCAACTGTAATGATTAGGCACATCACCGCAAAGTCGTTTGCGAACATGTAGAAGGGGAAGGACTTTGGCAATTTATGAGTTTCTCAATATCTGAGTGTAATTGTCAGGCGTGGTTTGCGGTAGCGCCTTGTTAAATCTCTTTTGAGAGGTGTAGGTTCTGAACAGAAGATTTTCAGAGCATACATGTATTGTGATCGAAAAGTTGTGTTGTCCACCACCAGTTTTTTTCAGAACACAGGATTTTTCAGAACCAAGTTCTTTTCAGAACCAACACTACATGTTCCAAAGGAGATTTAAACATAGTGCTACATGTACTGTAAACTTCACTTAGTTACAAATACTCCCTACATGCAAAGTTTCAGTTCCTACTGCATGTAATGTGTTGATGCTTAATGGATACACAATATCCCAAAACCACAAGGTCTGGGATTATTACCCCCCCCCCCAAAAAAAAGAAGAGCTTGTATCTTTGTTAACAAACCCTTTTTATTGTGTGTCTCTAATTTTAAACATCTCCAGTTATTTATCCCCTATACTTTAACTTTCAGGTTTTAAATACTTCCTGCCGTTGACGACTTTAAGGACCCTGCCCGATCAACTTCAATTCCCCTCAAGAAACTTGCAGTAAAAATACGCCTCGTCTTACCATCATGCTATCTGGGTCAAACTCAAAATGAGTCACCGTAGAGAACTCAACATAATCAAATCACACCCTAAATTCACTGCAAATAGAATCTCTACAACATACTTTGTGTTTTATATTGGAGTAATGCAACAGCAGGCCTCAGTATAACCCACGGCACCAACAGCAATTGCCGTGGTGCCCTGTGCTTTTGCCGTGGTGCCCTGTGCTTTTGCCGTGGTGCCCTGTGCTTTTGCCGTGGTGCCCTGCGCTTTTGCCCTGGTGCCCTGTGCTTTTGCCCTGGTGCCCTGTGCTTTTGCCCTGGTGCCCTGTGCTTTTGCTGTGGTGCCCTGTGCTTTTGCTGTGGTGCCCATTGCAAAGTTCCAATACAAATTTTAATTTTTCGTCATAGCAGTGTGTTTTAAAAAAGAAAAATGTTGCGCCCTTTCAAAAACAAATTTAAGACCTGTAACAGCTAGGTACTACTTGAAGAAACCAAATATCAAGTCATTTCTGTATTTAATATTGTGCAATTCAAACTCACAATATGTTTGTTTGTTTGTTTAGATGATATCCCCTCAAGGGAACTCAGCAAACTCCAACAAGGGGATAAATGACAAGCTTGAAATAGCCAATCTCTCTCATACAACATAATGTGATTATGAATTGCACAATTCAAAATAGTGTATCAATATTTTAAAACAAATTAAAATTATGGGTGGGTGAGTCAAAACACAAATCAACATTTGTCAGCTTGATTATTCTGACTGGCACCCTAAGTGTGGACATTCTGTGGGAATAAGTGCAGTAAAAATTGGGCCCAGCTTTTTTCTCCAGTAGTACCTGAAATATCATGTAGGTGGTAAAATGTAAGCTACCAATGTTTTTCTTATTTATTTATGGAAACCAAATAAAACAACAAACTGCTACTACATAGTATGTCATAACATTCTGATAACAACCTTTAAAATGTAGAGAAAACAAACAAACAAACCAACATTCTCTTCAAGGCAACTGACAAATCAATAACATTCTGTTTACAAATCCAATGACCATTCCAGTGGGGTATATTAATAATCAACCTATTTCCATGGAATATTTTTAATGACAACCCGAAAAAAAGAAAATCAAACAATTTACGCTGACCTACAAACATGAAATCACTTCCACCTGCATGTACATGGCGCCTTTGTGTCAGGCGCAGCACAATAAAAGACTGACGTAGAAAATGGCCTCGAAAACAATCACATACTATATGCTGGCACAGGATGCATTACCTTCAAATTAAAGGGATGATGTAATAAATGGATTCGATTGTTGGTTTGTTTGTTTGGATGAACTTCCCATCAAGGGAGCTCGGCAAACTCCCACAAGAGGGTATAAACACCAAGCTGGCAACAGCCAATCTCTCTCATACAAACATTGGTTTAACGTCTTTGATTATGAGTTGCACAAATCAAGAAATTGTGATCACGTAACTAGACGACACTACGTTACTTATTCTAGTCATTGTGAAATCAGCAGTAAGCTTAGGGGATTCGAACCCACAACCTCGTGATTGCAAATCCTGCCAATCTGATTGCTTTTAATAATATAAATATTAATGCGCATCAAAGTGCTCAGTATTTTTTCTTGCAAGATACATGCAGAGGATGTGTTTATAAGTGTTATTCCTTTACATAGTACCATGTAGGCCTAATGGTTGACGAGCTGCTGTGGCATAATATGCTGCCAATCAAACCAGGAACGTCAGGGCGAATCCCCCTACACCTAAAAACCCCAAACTTGTCTAAAGAACAATAACTTCAGTTTGTATGCAAAAAGGATCGTCCTGAGAATCTTTGTACTCAAACTGATGATACATGGATAACATGTCTGACTCAAGGACTTGTAGACTACGTACATTGTACATTCACAACATATCGAGCACCAGTAAACTACACTCAAATTAGAAAATTATCTAAGTTTGTTAGTAAAGTATTCCCTCCGGCTAAATTATGACAAAACCCTTGAGGAAGCCTCGCTTGTTAGTCAAGAGAATGGAGAAGGAATAGAGTCCGATAATATCCCTGTGTATTTGCGTCAGTTACGAACGTCACTCTCCGTCAGACACTGACAAAAGGCACATAACTAACGGAGAAAAACAAGACCGGCAAAGTGACCAGAACATCCTGTCAGACAAGCAGGGCCTTGGAAACGCTTAACGTTGCTTGATCCTAACTGACTAACTGAGACCTAGAGTGGTCATTGAAATTCAAACAAACAAATCATCTGCCCACATATATTTATTCTTCTTCTCTTTTTCTTCTCTTGTCAATCTTCGCCAGACTCGGGTTGCTCCCGCAGCGAGATTATTTTTGTCGTCAAAAACACATGAACTGAGTGATATCACAGCGCAAGCCAAGAGCGAGTAGAAAATACACCAAAGCATTGCTCAAAACAAGCCAATTCATTCATCATGGTTTTAATTTTGTTTTGTTTTTGTTTAAATGAGCGATCGAATCTTGTACAGTGAGCAGTCTTTCTCCACAAATAATTTCCAAGAAGAGAGTTTTCAAATTATTTCCTAACAATTAGTAAAATCTCTACCAGCCAACACCTTCTTATACACTATTTATCATCATTCACAATACTGTTATTTTCAGACAGCATCTGCTGGTGCATTTTCATTGCCGATGACACAAGATCAATGAGATACACCAAGATAAACATAACACTCGCACATTGATCCCTTGAAAGGTGCATTTTTCTTTTTTGAGTGAGTCTATTTTGGTTCTTGACGACACAGCGAATGTGTCTTTACATTTTCATGTTTTACTGGAGCTATTGTTTGGGTTGTTGTGACCGAGAGAGAGAGAGAGGACGGAGTTCAGAAGTGTAATCTATTAAGTGCTCCGCAGACACACCAGGCCTAAAATACACCATCCGCATTCTGCTATGTCATACTAGCATTCCATTCCAACCCAGACACCATGGAACCCAATGTCCATTTACTCCAATTAAAGGGAAGGTACACGTTCGGTAATTGCTCTTTCAAAATGAATGGCAACAAAAATGCCTGGTTAGAAAGCCTACAATAGCTTCGACGGTATCAACATTTTTCCTTATCAGGGAGATTTTCAAATGGGTTCATCAGAACATGGAAAGATTGGTTTATTTTCAGGGAACTTTCTGCAGAATCAGGGAGAGTTGGCAGCTCTGACAACTGCCCTGTTAATATTTCACCCCAACATCATTCTTCAAATGCGATAACCAGTAATACATTTGTACTTATTTATCAAGCTGAATCATTTTATTAATAACTTGTCTTTTTGCTATTGAAACCGGTTTCCCTTTCCCAACCAACCCCCTTGAGCTTTGAAACAAAACAGAAGAGTTATAAATCTTTGTTCATAACGGACTGATCAGACAATTATAAAATCCATTTATAGAACGTCAGGGATAGACATGAAGACTCAGCACAAGAGGGGGTCCGCTAAGTGCGTAGCACTCAAGACAATCAGTACCGACTGGACCTGGTTCTCTCCAACTGACGCATGAGATATTTGTGTGAAGGTTGCGATGGAGGTTGAGGGAATTTGCTCAGGCGGTGGCAGACATTCATTGAATGGGTGTCTGACTTCAGCAATAAAATCTGTTTTCTGGCCATGGTTGCAGACAAAGACACGAACTTGGAAAAAACCTTAATCATACTTCAAAATCTTAGGGGGGGGGGGGGGATGTTAGTGATAATTTCTTACCCTCAGCCCCTTCCCCGTTGACGCCGCCGGCGAAGAGCTTCCTCTTCAGGGTCTTGCCACCGTCTCCCTTGGTGGACATCGGCGACTTCACCCCCGCCTGCTTCTCCTGAGAACAAACAAACAAATAATCAACTACGTCAGACAGAAAACTTAGACAGGAGGCATGATTAAAATCTCATCAAATTCACAAACAGAGAGATAAACTGACAAACAAACACATCTTGGTGTACCAATTTTTTGAAACAATCATCAAAATTAACCAACTTCTCCTAAGAAAAAACCCCAAACCAAACAAACCAAATTTTACAGATTTTTAAGATAAAAAATATAAAACAAACAAGTGAACTCAAAGTTGTCAATGAATTTACAGAAACACAGAAACAAACAAACAAATGAATAATTTGTAGGTAAACGCACCGCCCAGAAGTGTGGTATAAAAAACTTGTTATCAATATTCAGTTCAAAGATGGGTGCAATCAGATCAATTTTCTGTATTCTTTTTTTCTGCATTTTTCCTGCATTTTTTACAAGCTTTTCTTTTCACTTCTTTTGACTTGACGTCCAACATCAGCCATAATTCAGCCTTTGGCTACACTATGTTTAATGAATAAACCATCAATGAATGAATGAACAGAAGAATGAAAATTGAGTCACAGATAGACAGAGAGGGCGACAAACTGACCTTCCTCTGAGGAGAGCTCTTCTCAGCCATCCCTGAGTACTGGACCATGTATCTGGCTCGTTGGAAGTAAGGCTCGCTCACTTATACAACAGCAACAAGTGGTCATCAGGATCTTAAAGATTCCTCCTAATCAAAGAGTTTATCCTCATCACGAAAAGCCGGCCATGGTAGCTGCTAATTAGTAGTGACAACCCTGTAAGAGTAGAGAAGGGGAACGGATTAGGTGGGTTGTCTCTTTAAAGGGTTTTAATACCTTTTGTAGATCAAGTTGTTGGCCATGACATGGATCCCTACTCACTGTGAATGAAGATGTATACCTAAAGAAGTTTCAGTTTCATTTGTCGTCAGGTTTTTGAGAAAAAAAAAGTGAAAATCACAGAGCAATGTTTTCAAAAGAGTCGCGCAAATACATTGTCCATGCTAATACTGTTTTTGTGGCATTGTTTTACTCATTTCTCAAAAACTACAGCACCTCAGCAAGTAATATTTTAAGCTTTCTACCATCAATAACTTCAAACCGTGTAATGTAAAATCTGTGGCGGTGTGTTTTGTGTCAAACAAAAAGTACACAAACCCTTTAAACTGAACGCAGGATGTTTGGAAGTCGAAAGGCTGACATTGACCACCTTTTGGATCAATGTAAAAGACAGATAAAACCGGAAACATGAAAATGAGATATGCTGAGTGGCTTGTCACTCTAGCCGGGTAGATTCTTGAGAAAACAAAACCAAAACTAAATAGTCTTATCTTATCGGTAGGATGAAATATTTTACGAAATACTTGTACTTTTGATTGTAATGTGAATAATCATTATAAACAAACACCAGAATGTTCAGTATTGCTGTGAGAATAAGGACAATTGACCACTACAGTTTTAAGTGACACTCACAAGGTTTAACTAAAAATGCAAAAAGAATAAAAACAGGAGGGGGGGGGGGGGAGAAGACAATCGGCAACAACAGGAAAACTTGTGAAGGAACTTGCCTGAGGCATATTTTTATTCAGTCTGTACAATCGTATCGTCATTCAGTTTCCCCTTCAAGGAGTTTTATGACAATTGTTCTTTATTTTGTCACTTTATCCCAATCAAACCGCTTTTCTTTTTCTGTTATTTGTACATAATACAAATAAGCTGACGGATGCAGTTGATGTTTCCTGTTGTAACATTTATAAAAAAAAGCTCAACAAACAATTCCATACAAATCCAATTGAAGGCAAATACAAACACATAAAAACCTCTCCTTCTCCCAGCAATTCAAAGAAACCTCCAGAGAGAGTGGGAGAGAGAGAGGGGTCTATTTCGATTAAACTGAAAAAGCCTGTAAAACCATTTCAAGCCCTATTAACCTCAGGGAGAACCTCAGACAACGAGCAAACAAGCTTCTGACAGAATAAAAAAACTTCCCAACAATGGACCACAATCCACAAGACTACAAAAACCTCAGGGTGAGCTGATTAAAAAACCCACAAACACAAAGTTACTATGTACTATTTTGCGAGTAAATACTGCACCTTGACAAAACCTCAACAATCAGTTGACGCCCCCTTCCCTTTTGCTTCATTGATGTTTAGAAAGAAGTCCACTGTAAATGTACTATTCTGAGGTAGGAACCACTGTATTTATGGGTGACTGCATCACTATAAACCAAAACTTATCAATGCTGTGGCTACTCATGCAGCAATTCAAGCCATTCTTTGAAACTGATTAGAAATACATGTAAATTCCTAGCCATCGTGGCAGTCCAGAGGCATGACTGAGTCATCGTGGTGACCCTTTTGATGATTGAGTTCAACCTCTGCTTGCCCAAAGCTGACCAGAGGCTGAGGTCAGAGGCAAGCCTGTCAGCTCCTCCATTCCGCGGCTTCCTTCAACAATTCCTTGAAGGATAATCTTCTGAAGATTATCCTCTTCTCTTCTTGAGACATGGTCAAATTACTGTAACTTGGTTTTTGTAAATCTTTTGTTTTGTCGTCCCCAATAAAGTTTCTGAAATAATCATCTGTTTTCCGCTCTTTAATTGAAACTCTCAACGAAGTTTGAAACCCAACTTGTCCATTATGTGCATTTATAAATCTGACATGATTTAGCTAGTAGTACTAAGCATTTCCATAACCTTCAACAGTTGGTCTTAAGTCCCTTGAAAATTAGAATACATCAGTCCTTGAAAACACCCTCGCCTTTGATTACTGGTTACTTGTTGTCAACAAATATAAAGAATATAAAGCAGACTTGGGAAAAAAAATTCATGAATTAGGAATCAGTTCCATACTTCCACACTTTAAGCTACTTACAGACCAGATTCAATGTTTACTGAGATTATTTTTCAGTACTTCATCTCTAAAGCCTAAAAAAATACATTTTCATTTTATCGCTTTGTTTTGTTCAATGCAAGTACGTATGCAAAGATAAGAGGCTGCAACTCTCACAACACAAAGAAAGATGTTCAGGTTTGCTAAGTGGTTTCTTTCTCTGCCTTTCATCTCTATAGACCCAAGTTAGAATCCCACCTCATACTAGAACTTTGTATCATGTTGATTGGGTTTTCAGTCCCTACCCGATTGCATCCGTTTCCCCATTTTGGGGTTTTCCTCACACGTCCAAAATTGAAAACGTCTTCTTGTTTCCAATTTGATATTGACACTTGCACTGTCGGATGTGTAACAAACTACCAACAGCACTCGCTTGATACTACGTTGTTGTTAGCGAAACAAGGCAATTTTGTCCTCAGTGAAGGGCACCTTTGTGATCATCAAAGGGCACCAGGGACAAGACCAAAAAAAACCCAGGGGCATATGTGCAAGACCAAGGCCGTGATGTACCATGCCTGATAGTGACTAACACTCTTACCAATCCCAAGCAGACGATGATTACAAAACCCTGTATCATCAGAGCACTCCCGGGTGCATAATCCAGATTGAGAAACCGTAAAACTGAAGTGTGGGCAGAATTGCCAAGTTTAGCACCCTAGGGGACTGGTATGCACTTGACCTTTGCGTGACCTGATTTATGCTGAATGCTGAAGTTCACCAGACCTTCCTTGACCCCCAGCTGCGTTATCTGGGGTCAAGATGATTAAGTTTCCTGTTGGCACGAACTTTTATAAATAAATCTTTTTAAAGGGTTGAATTGTACATCTGTTGAACAAGGTGCCACCCAAAAAGAGCGGACACAGGACAGACATTTTATTGACTGATTGGCAGTCAATTTTGTTAAGCATAAGTTACGGAGGCATCAGTCACGTGAACATAAAAAGTAGCAGGGTTTGCCCTTAGCTTTATATGTGACTGGCCAGCAGGTCATTTCACTAGTCCATTGCCTTCTCACTTGTCCAAATGCCAAATATGGAAGCTTTTCAAACCAAACCAAACAGTCGGACCACTTGAAGTGAATTTTAACTGGTCCTCAAACTGTGTTTTAACTGGCATATTGCCAGCAGACTACTGTTAAGGGGGAGTGCAGTCTAGTAAGTTGGCTGGCTACCAACAGTTTCTCCAGACAAAATCTTCTACTCAACCGCTAAGAACAGAACAAGTCTCTATGAAATTGGCACTTAGGATCGTTCTTTTATTGATCAATTCTCAATAAATAAATGTCAAATCTACACCGCTGAGTTGTGCTAGTGTGTGTTCGACATAAACAAACCTGTAAGCACTGTCTTCAATGTACATAAATCAACTTTAAAGTTGATAATTAATGACTTCTATGAGTAGAATGCATGCACTAGTGCGCAACACATACTGTAGACATTGATTGATGATACTGTCATGAAACTAAACCATTAGAAATGTCGGTTGAGAGACAGCTCGTTAAGGGGGCTCGTTACTGGTTTTTGTTTCAGCTCATCAATACCGGGCACGCCCACAACAAAAGGTTCATCAGCGTTATTTGTCTCATGAGGGTCATAACAAACTAGCAAAATCAGTTCCATTCAATCTGTGTTTTCCCCCCTGTGAACCATGTGACCTTTTATGAACAAAGCTAGTAATTAATATACTGTCAATACTTAACACATGGAACAAAAAGGGGACAAAAGATTTTTTTTTTCACACCCGGACAGTACTGCAAGTTAATCAATATGTCTATTATTTTAGGGATTTCGGAAAACAGTGAACACAAGACTTCAATTGAATCACGTTATGAAAACAATTAAAAAACAACAAAACAGATATCATCTGTTTCCTTACTTAGTCAGGGACAACAGTACAGCAGTTTTTGAACACATTTTGAGAATCATTTCACTCTGAGCAGCTATGGACAAATATATCCGTTTTTATCCCTAAAATTGGAACCTGAGCTAAGCATTACTGACAGTACGACTCTCAGATTGTGTATTCCAATTTTTGCCAATATCTCACAAATGTGACCACCTTTTAAAATAAAATTGTCATAGTTTAGTTTTATCGAATATCTTTACTTACATGTTATAATTATACCATATATAATTTGTTTTTCTTTTTAATAAAAAAGTTCTGAAAACTTGAAATGTCTTTTAGTACACAAAATATACACATGTCATGTACAAAATAAGAACTCAACGGTACAGTTATAGCTACGAGCCAAATTCCGCGCTGTAATTCAGGACATCCCATAATATTCCTTCTGGGAATATTTGTAAGAAGTTATTCCTTTCTGCCTGTGACCTCAACGAGCTACACCCAGCAGATCAATCACTTAATACATGTAACATGGCTTTTTATATTTCTACATTCATTTTACAACAATAAGCAAAATTCCCCGAGAATTAAGAATTGTATGCTACCATTGACAAGGGAATATTTGAATAGAAGCTCCATTGTAGAAGGGTAGATTATTTTTTCTTCTTTAAATTCATTGTTGTTATCGGATCAGGGGATGCATATCGGATAGTATTAATCTGCATTTATTAAATTATATTCTAATTTGAGTGGCTTCACAATACAGCTAAGATACACCAATTCTATTCTTTGTATTAATTGAAAATGAAACTTTACAATATTTCTTTTTTTAAACACAACATGAATGCAATTGCATTCTGTGATTGTAAACTGCACAACGCCATGCCACATCAAACCTGAAGTACGAAGCACACAAATTTATTCAAAGCAGGAGATTTATAGGCATGGCAGGAGTGTGTTGAGAAAACCTTGCAGGGGCCCATGGTATTGTAAATGGAAAAACCGCTGGGGCCCGTTGGTAAATGAAATTGGAAATATTAACATGACTTGATATTTTCACATTTCCATGATTGATTCAGAAGAGGCATGGGGAGGTATCCCACTGTTAGGCACAAGAGCGAATGAGACTAATGAAATAAAACAAAATCAAATACTTTTTTGTGCCGCGGAGTTAGAAATAGAAATGTTTTACATGCACACACCGTAAGATAACAACAATAATAGCTGATATGATCATAGCTGTAAATCAAACAAGGAGGGTTGTGGTAGGAGTACTTTAAGATTAAACTAATAACAAGAAACATCTGCATAATAAGCTTTCAAAGCTGAAGTCTAATCATGGTCTGACCGACATCCCCAAGCTCCCCCCCCCCACACAAACAAAAAACATGCGCTTTGTAGCAACAATTCATCAAATGCACTGAAGGGGACAAATAAATTGTATACTAAATTAGAAAAGAGTTCCGGTGCGTGAGTCCAATAATTACAGTAGGATGAAGCGATTTTCTCATCTGATCAGTTTACAAAAGGCTTAAAATACACAAAACTGTGGGGGAAAAACACTTCATTATCGCCAGGTTTTGTACATGGGATGTGTACGCCTTAAAAAAACACATTACATGTACAGTACGTACACAAAACAAGATCCATAATGTACATGGCACGTACATAAAAACACCCATTCTAACAATATTCAAGTCTACATAAAACGTTTACATAAAACTTTTATGACTTCACTATCACACACCAATTTGAACAATATGATGGATTTAAAACTTTAAAAATAGGGTAAAATAGGAGAGTCTGCTGACAAAAACATCTCATGGGTTAACAACATCTTCAGCTTTTTAAACATCACTTCCAAGAAGATTTCAGTGACAGTATCCTGAGCTCTAGAGAAGCAGATCAAACAGCAAGATTTCTAAACATCTTAAGAAAAAAATTGCCACTTTTTCCACCAGGCAGACAACAAAAAACATCTGAACTCGGATGGTATTCCAAAACTCCTCCTCCATGTTTTAATAAGATCCCTGAATCGGACTGCTGCTGCAGCTGAAATTCAATTACTTGAGATTAAAGATGATCCCTAGGCCTGTCTGGCCATTCTACACATCAAAATCTGTACAACAGCAATTTGATTACCTGTTCAGTTTTTGCTTCACTGCATTTGACCTTAGCATACAGGCTCTGAATTACAATGACGACGGACATTTCACAAAGAGTCATAAAAGAGAGTCTGTATTGTTATTACATGTACCAATATGTTTTGTTTGTTCTGACAACAGGCTGATGTACATAATTAGAGATGTCAATGGTGTATATTTACCGGAAATTGTAAAGGAGACCAAAATTAACGGCGTGTGATTAAATGCTTTGTGTGACCAAATTTGGCATTTTAAAATCAAATTTATTAGTGTGCATTTAGCCCTAGACATTTTTTAAATTTGATTGCACTAGTGCTGGAGTGTGACAATCCTCCTTTTCATTCTAAAAAATAAAATGTGCTTAGTATCCGTGAACTTAGGATTTCATTTTTGTACATATTACACAAAAATTTCCATTCATCGGGAGACTTTGGAACGGTAGTAAGCAGCTGACAAACCCAGGACTATTTTCAAGGTTTCCGTTGTTCTGCGCATGCGCATAATTCAGAGGAGAGATTCATTGCCGACAAAAAGGTCTGAAACTACATGTAGGATCAAATTTTTAGGACGCAATAAATTGACGGCTTAATTCAGCCTTTTGATAACTCCTGGAGTTTGAAGATTTCAAGGAGCTTCTGGGAACAATATCCTCAGCGCTAGAGAAGTAGGCTAAGAGAGCGGGGCTCTTTGATCAGGAGAAAATAAAAGCATTTTTTTTGTCTCCACGAAGCTGATGCTAAAAAAAAAGGTCTCAAGTCAGATGCGAGGGTCTGCAATTTCTATGTAAAGGAGAATCTGAAATTTCTCAACCCTTGATAATTCCAAGAAGCTGACGTTATTATGCTCTGCAAAGGTTATGAATTTAAAAACAGGTGTGTTATTTAATAATTAGATTGCACGAGCAGGTAATAAAATAATAAACTTACGTGCAGCCATCTGAATATCGTAAACAAGGTCCCATACATAATGCACCATGCCCCAGATGCCTGTCAATTCCTGCTGACCTACATCATCCATAGTTTTGAGTGCTGTCCATATTGATAGATGGAGGACCTCGCCCTATGGGATTCAAGTTGCCCACAGACACCGTCCTGGGACCAACTTCATAGAACTGCTTATCATAGCACACAAATTTACTAAGGTACTGACAGGTTAAGGGTTACCAGCTTAAGTATCATGTTATGTGCACCTAGTTTGCGACTGGCTCCCTGCTTATTTTTGCTATAAAAAGCAGAAATCTTTTAAGCGATATTTTTAAGCAGCTCTATGAAATGAGGCCTTGTATACATTACAAGCTAATCCTTTGCATATCAGGGAATAATTTAAAACCAATGTAGTATTTCGGTATGGTGATTTTACAATAGAATATAAATGAGGATCCAAATGTATAGACAAAGCAGCACATTTTGGCGATGCATTGACGTCACACAAATCTGTAGTTTGGATAGTTGAGAAAGAAGCCCCCACGGCTCCCCTCCTCTCTTTGACATTATTAAAATGAGGAACATCTTCAGAGCTAACACAAACCGACATGAATTTTTCAACATCATGAAAGACATTCTGACCTGCCAAAAATGTGTGTAATTTACGAGTTGACTGCTCAACACGGTATGTACTGAATGTTGACTTAATGTATGCTGTGACTGTATGTTTGTATTACGTCCTGCTTTATTCATGGCGGAATATCACTGAACAGGAACGAACGGTCATCATGTTCAATTATTCCACTTGGTTACCAAAGTCTACCGAAACCACTTAATATGGAACAGTTGTATTGCTGACAGTACATATTACTACAGTGCCCAAAATTATCACGAAATGCATACTTATTAATTGAACCAGATGTCTACACAATGAACTTGTAAAGTATTTTGAACCTGAATATATTTAGCCTCTTCTACATATCACAACAGGATAAAGATTAACCGCGATGCCATTTTTAAACCAGAGCAGGTAAACCATTGCAACATGGGCATTGATCAAAATGCACATTTGGTCTCTGAAATTTACAAAGGGCTAAGTGCATCGGCCCAACTGGCTATATTTAAATGTTGTTGAATACATCAGACTGTAGCTCTTCCACTATGGTTTGAACAAACCATTTCAATCTACATGCAAATGATGTAAACCCCACTGAGAACATTCCAAGAACTCATTATTCTTGGAGTCTTCGTATCTTGAATCTCCTACATGTTACAGCAAGCTGTTGCACGTGGTTTGGGGGAGTGACAAAAGTACCCACTGAAGATCTCAAGAAAATTCACAAACTACTTTGTAAAGGCAGTGTCAAAAAATGGCGGGGCTAGAGAATTATGTAGGCTGCCAGACTGACAGCTGACAGACTCGGCAAACAAATTCATTATTGAGGTGCCGTCTTTGTCACGTTTACATAAAATGGGTCAGTCTTATTTCCCTTCCCATGGCTTCAGAATTAAGAAAACATACTACTAGGCTTAAGTTTATGGTGATAAAAATCCCATAACATGAATGGATCACCTAACAATACTTCCAAGAGTTGATGTGTAGGTTGTACATTTAATCAGTCAGTCATGCTGAGGTCACACCACACTCAAACTACCTCTATGCTCAACGATCAACTCAAACTATAAATGCCCTAAACAAGATTTTATCAGGACATTTGTTTTGTCTGCTGAACACACACCACTTTCTCAAAGCCACCATACCACAGTACTGTATCCACCCAATAGACAATACACTTAATAGCTTAAACACACCCCTTCCTCCCCCATGTGTTTGTCAAACTGCCAAGTTGGTGTTTGATAGACAAGCTATGAAATCTCTACAGTTAATCTCCTGAACTTAATTTCTTGGAAACACGACCAAAACCATGTATCATGAATGTTATTAGTGGGTAAAATTTGTAATAACAAGCAAGAAGGATGTCACTTTCTACCTCAATGCGCCTACTATGTACGTGATAGGCCTACATCAAGCCACCATTTTGTCCATATTTCTTGAGTGCCATATATAGCTCCCAGTTAGATGATGGTTAAATTGAATAGAAGGCACGTAGAAAAGAAGGACTGAATATTTTCCCTTCATACAAAAATGTAAAATGATTGCATCTTCACATCTTTAAAACAATCCCCTACATGTTTGTATGCACATTCAACAATTGTGTAACTAGGCTGCATCTATAATAGACCTTATAATGCACATGACGTCATTTCAGTCGGGCGCCCTCACCTGAAGGTCAAAGGGAGGTTGTTCATTGGCCAATCCTGTGCGCCGCGCGTACAAATCTGTGCGTTTCGATTGTTTCGTCACCGTTTTTCCACTAAGATGGCCGCTGGATGACGTCAATGCATAACGTCTATATTAAATTCACAAAGCAAATACCCACACCCACAGAATTTTAAAAATATTTTAATATAAAAGTGATATATTATGTTGCAAAGGAAGCCCTATGTAAGCTTCCAGGAAGACAATTACATTTCATACATGTGTGCCAAACTATTTGGTTGCGGAGTTGCAACCAAGCAGAGTTAGAGAGCCAGCCAAGCACAGCATGGACACCATAGTCGAACCATGGCTGCCCGATTGTATACAGACTATACCATACCATGGGTTGTGTACAGAAGTAGTACCCACCTCTCACTACACAGCGCTCACTATAAATAGTCCTTGCCAGGTGGCACTTGCATGATGGTGACTCATGTTTTTGCGGGTTTAGGGACCGTCTACAAAAGTCAATCAGAAGTGAACTCAAATAAAGCCATCATGGAAGGGTGTGATTTGTAAGTCTGGAGATGGTGTTTTCTACAGTAAGGCGGTATTTTCACACTGACACATGAGGATGTCGAATACCCTCTGGGATTTGTACAGGAGTGGGCCAGTTTGTCACAGCCTCTTTGTATCTATTATGAATCAACATTAAATATGAAACTCAATGCATTCCTTTTTAAGTGAGCTGTCCGCCAGAAATGTTTCTACTAATAATTATCCTTTCCTCTTAGAGAACCAACATACACCTTCAAGAATTTCCTGACAGACTTTCACTTAGGAAAGACACATCATCTACATACATACAATGGGAACTAAATCTATAGTCCACAATGTATAAAAGTAATTTGAACATAGACAGAATCAAAACAGGGCACAATTGTCGCAGGAAGGAAGACACTTTTACAAATCCATCTTTCTTGGATGCTCTGATTTGCGGTAAGATGTGTGAGTAAAGCTACATGAACATTTACATGTATTTGCAGTATAGGCCTAATACGACACGTAGTGGATATCATGTTCACAGCATTTTACATGTGTTTTGCAAAAGCTTTCACAAAAGTGAAATCAACACAAATATTTCACCGCTTTCTGAACCCTTTAATAAACATGTGTCAAGTTTCACATCAATACATTCCTAACACTGACAACCTAGAGCTTCTGAAAAGAGGACCGGCCTGCTTTTTATTTTATAACTTCAGCGGTCTGAAAGATTGCTAAGTGTTTAACGCAATATGCATGAACCGAGCACTCCAGGAATAACGTTTCTTTGTCCTCTCTGATTTCTAATGGAGTCTTGCCTCGCTCCCGCGTTCCCGCTCGACGCCGCAATTTGCATTTCTTTGTTTCTCGGTTAATACGCAGATCCGTGGTTAATATTAATAATACCCATTTTATTCATGAAAGATCTGACTCACAATGGCCACAAGTGGGATAAGATTATGATGTGCAAAATTGAAAGACGTTGACAACCATCTTGTTTCCTTCTATTGGTTGATTTCTCTTCAGTTAAAGCGTACTGCTACGTACATGTACATGATGTATTAAAGGCAGGGTACACTTTTGGTAAATGACAAAGACATGAAAGACCAGTATCCTCACTTGGTATGAATTCATCAAACTTCATGTCATGCACAGCGCAAAATAAAATATTCAGATTTTGATTTCTGAATTTGCCATCTTATTTACTGTTCATCCAACAAAAACAACGGATCTCTTTGTAAATTAGGTTCTAGTAAATTAAGTTACAGCCAATAAATGAAGCTCTCTCTATTGAGCCGTCTCTTTACAGAAAAATTGTACAGGAAAACAATCCGCAACCAGGAAGAAAACCCATCAACTTGAGGACAAAAATACATTTCTGCTTGAACTTTGCCATTTTATCAAATAAAAGCAGTTAAAGGCCTTCCTCGGGGCCCTTTCACAAAATACCTTCAACTCGACAAGCTCGTACATCATTGTCAGATATTCTAAACGCTCAATGAAAAAACATGTATTCAAATATATTTCCGCAAGTAATATCACATTGCAAAGACCCATCGCATTGATGAATTGAATGGCCTGTGTTTGTGAATAGTCTTCTACGAAATCCGAGTGAAAAGATTTTAGCGAGTGATAAATATGTTATGTAGGAATGCGTCAAGCAGCTGGAGGCATACACTGTACAACTAAAAATACAAGCCTTGGAATGTACAATGTATCAGGCTTATGAAAAATACAATTTATATCCCATATTAATATTCTGTCTGTTGCAGATTTTTAATATAATATTTGTTATTGTCTGAGGAAATTAGATTACGCACATGTCTAAACTCATAACACGCCAAAAATGACAAAGACTACCAATAAAATTCATCTAGAATGGTACGTGTACATAAAGCAAGACATTGTCACTGGTCATTTATGAGAAAAGCCAACCTAAAGCTTTAGACTTGCATTTTATTACAAAAAGCAGAGATTGAATAAACACAAATTATGTAATCTCCGATCATATTGCAGCATCAGCGTCAGGACCCCCCCCCCCCTGTACAAGAGATTTTAATCTCCATGAAATCCGTCATCATCTCGGCCCATCCCTATTCCAAGTAACCGACCAATCACTACAGCAGAAGGCCGAAGAAGCTCACTAAGCACGTACTCTAAACAATCACATATTGCTAGAGATGGAAACATGCGTCGTTGTCAGCGATTCTTTCCTTAGTAACCACATGTCATACAAAGCAGCGGAGTTGCTGAGCAAATAGGAATTTTTTCCACCAAGAATAATAAACAATCCCATGTTCTTTTTGATTGGGTGTGCATTTGTACGTGTTTCTTGGTTTGAACACGAGTGTAGGTTTGTACATTGTAGCTCAGTTACGGAAATTATCCGTCAGCTTTCGATTATGTAAAGTAGAGAAAAGCCTGGGTACAATTTTATCAAATTTTTGTTTGGTATTTAGAAATAAATGCTGGCAACATAATGCCTAGTCGAGCATGACAAATTAAACCTTGCACTCTGCTCCTCCTTCGATGACCAATTGAGTTCAAATTTTCACAGGTTTGTTATTTTATGGGTATGTTGAGATACACATAGTGAGAAGCCTGGTCTTTGATAATTACCAAAGGTGTCCAGTGCCTTTAACACTACAGTTAAACATCATCAACAATGTTACGAATGTCGAGCGATGAGAAACATTCATGTGATTTAAGCATGTGATAAGCATGTCACATTCTCAGGTGAAACATGAAAGCCTTTAAGAGACTACATGAAGCTGATGGAACATGCAACCATAGAAGTCACCTGTAACCTGATGACATTGGCGGACACCAGTTTCCTGCTGTTATTAATGGTTGGATCTTGGTCTCTGGCTATTTGCCAAGCTACCCTCACCCCTCCAAACCTTCTCAACCACAACAGGAATTCGGCTGGATCTCAGCAAGGCAGAGGGATCATCTTGTTTTTCATCGTCAATCTCAGACAAATCTACTCCGTGGTAGTAGAGAAGTCTCCCAAATTTTGAAAAAATCTCCATCAGAATTGTTTTAGAATTGTACATGAATTATCAACCCAGCAAGTTGATACAAATATACACACATCATGGTGTTAGTTACCGCAAACCAACATCAATGATACCACACCATGCAATGCCCCAAATCCCATATTGTCCCTCTCAACACTGGCTTTTCAATTTGAATTCCAGAATAACCATGGTTTTTCTAGGCCTATCTGATGTGTACATGTACACCACGATTCATCGTACAGTATGATGCATTATTGCTGCGACCATAACAAAAACGAATTATAAGACTCCATTAGTGATCACGATACATGTACCATGAACAGCACCTCATCAATTAATCAAAGCCACTTCGCCAATATGGCCGCTGCCATCAGAAAAAAATTGATTGCTTGCAGTTTCCTACGCCCAATGTTTGTTCACCACAATTCAAGTACAGAAAGTAAATGTGTAAATTGTGCACTACACACGACATGATGCAAGTTGAAAAGGGGAATATAATAGATGTTAAATTTGCATCGGGGATAAAGAATATTAATTTTGGTTTTTACCCATACACCGATGTGTTTTAGCACTGTATACTCAGTACTTTCCCGAGTCCTGTGAAAAAATATCACAGGCATGTTACTCGGGTGGGATTCGAACCCACGACCCTTGCAATTCTAGAGCAGTGTCTTACCAACTAGACTACCGAGGTTGCCCGGCAGCTAGAGGCAGTTCGAATCCTATTTTTTTGGCAGCGGGTACCGCAACGGGAATATTATACATTTCAAGGCATCACTTTAATGCAAATGAATAATAAAAAAAAAAAACTTGATACTTCACAGAGGCTATAGGGACAACTGCCTACATATTCATTCAATACCTTCTGTCTGTTTCAAATGTTCAACTCCAGTCAAAATTTACATTTTCTTCAATGAAGTACCCACCCAAAGGACAAGCAACTTCCAAAACAGAAGCGCCAGACCTGAGAAAATTTGCCTGTTTTAAATAAAAATAATATCAAGTACACAGAAATGTGTAACACGCTAAACATTCCTGTCTTCATATGTCCATATTTTGATCTCAAATTTTATACCCACATTTCCTTAGACAAAGGCAAGAATGCCACCTGTTTTTCGGACTTAAAAACTAAGGAATGAGTTTGTAAAATTTTATGGATGGGAAGGCTCATGTAAAAAGGCCATCTGGTGAATATTCAGAGCACGTTGCCAACCATAAGAACTTATTAAATGTTTGTTATCATATGATTGATGACTTCAACTTGACTACCTTCTGGTGGTTAGAAAATAAGATATTCAGTGAACTGTCTTACATTTCAAGACAAACATTTTATAACATTCTTCTAGTCTGATAAAGTATACAATGCTTGTTAGAGAAACTCAACTAAATTTTGTTTAAAAAAATAACATGTAGACAATAATTTCTTGTGTGGGTTTTGAGGCATTGCATGGTGTGGTTTCAATTTGTTCAGTTTACGGTGACACCATGCGCCTACTTTGCAGTGTAGACTTTGTTTGTCGAGAAATTTTCTTGTTGTTTATTCTACTGCTTCAGACAGAGTAGATTTCTGAATTTGGGAGACCATTTACATGTTGTTCTGAAAATAACTGTCCTGCTCTTATTAACTAACCCTTGTCCTAACTTTAAAAAAAAAATATTAACACAATATGAGGACTGACACAGCTTTACATCAGACAAATGTACAGTGTATGTACAACTCCACCCCATGCAAAGCTTTCACCTCAGAGGAATTTATATATAAAAATATTATCATTGAAAAGCAGTTATCAAGACAGCGTCATGTTTTTCAAAAACCAAAACCATAACAATAAATGAAGAATATGGCCAGAAATATAGTACGGCATGAAATTATGCATGTAAACATAAGTCACCAAAGGGCATATTTAAAATTTAAAAAATCCTTATTATTTTTTTTCTGTGTATTTTACAATTCCCCTTTATTATGAAGTATTGAAGTGTAACATTTCTCCTGCACTAACTTGAGAAATGAATTGCAAATCCCAACTCTTCACAACAAACACTTTTGAAAGAAAATTGTATAACAACAAAAGCATCCTTGGTGTTTTCCATTATGAGAGGTTGTAAAAGAAATGCATTACCCCTAATCCAATAATGGTACAGGCTGTTGGCAAGCTGCCAGACCCTGAATAAAGGTCAAGGGGCATATCCATGGCTTGGGGACCATCACAACAGTTTGTGTCAATATAGTTGACAACAGAAAACGTATGCAATATCAATGTTACATCACGGACTCCACTACAATGTACATGGTACGTACATGTACAACATGCATGGTATTAAATGAAGGCAAACAAACTAATTACAAGTCGACAATTCCATTAAAAATTATTAATTGCTTTCCGTTTGATGTCCACTATTGGTTTCAACAAAGAGCACTAATTGAAAACATATAGACATACTTGTTTACTTGTGTTTTTCTTGGAAATCCTTAATAAGTAACACTAACAGGAGAAAGATCCTTTAAATACCAATTCAACAAAATGAATTAATCTATCACGTAATCATAAACTTTCAGAGACCAAGCAGGTTTACATAAAATTTGCATCTTGTGTTTTCCAATAGACTATGTGAGGGTGAAAATTTTATAAATCATGTGTACGAAAGGCAAAATCACATGTCATATCTTTGGTTTTTGGATCCGTTTGATTGTTTTAATCCTATTGTAAATATAGTATCTATATCTAGGCCTAGTACAATAAAACCAACCTGTGAAAATTTTATTTCAAAAGTTGGTACATGTAGCTTGTTTTTTTAGATACATGTATCTGCAAAAATCTAAAGCAGTTGTGTTGCTCAGTACGGTTGTCGAGGAAAGTTCACTTAAAATGAGCCTCAAAGAAAATAGTACATTACCAAGAAAGGGCGTAAAACTGATGTTTATTATTCAAGCTATTTTTATAGACCTTATGTAAGGGAACAAACTTCCCTGAAGTTAGCTTGTTGTTTTTCATAACAGTTCCTTATTTCCCAAAGATGAAGTCATATATTTTTAAAACGGGTGCCTTCCTCGGGATAATATTTGTTGGCCAATCATTAAAATGGGAAGCCTTTTAAGGGTTTAACAAACTTGAGGTTTCTTCGGCTTCGTAATGATGGAAAACAACTCATCTGAGAAATCAATTAGAAACTCAAAAACAAGAATAAAATCCTCAAAAGGTCAGCTTAAAACTTGAGGACAACTATCCCTTTAAAAGTTCTTAAGACAAGTCTGCACTTTCTCCAGGTTGTTTCTAATTCATGGCGGATTTCCACCCTTCCTGTGTAACAGTTTTAACACACACATAATGAGGCATTTTCTCTTCGTTTTAAGTACAGTATGCAAAACTCATTTGTGGGATTCCATTTAAGTAACTCCGAAGCTCCTCAGTCATTTCACACATGCGTTAATCATTTTATCTTCAATGTAATGTTTCCGCACTCCCTGCGCAAGAGATCTTTTAGGCTTGGATAATGTAAAACTCCTGCCCATGTTAGGCCAAGAGAAACATAAAACACAGCTTGTGAATTTGTCAACAGTCAAGAAAATCCTACCTCCATAATGAAAGGTTGTACTTCGAAAAAACTCAGATGATTATGTGTCTCCTTTCAAGAAAATACGTCATCAAAATTAATAATTAAAATTGAATTGTTAAATATTGACATTCTTATGACTAGAATTGGTTAAAAATGAACACAAGAACACAAGCTGTCACCCGATTTGTCTTTAGTTCCATGACATTCGTAGAAATACGTTACAATAATTGAACATTTGCAAGTTGAAAGGTAACACAACACTCACAGAAAAACGGTGTTACCGAAAACCATATCGACACTCCATCCATGCCTCAAAACTTATCACAAATATTGTCGAGAACACACTTTTTTCTTTGAATATTACATTTTTTAGTACCGGTAAGAGAATTTGTTTCCACCCTATCCATTACATCACTCTACGTTGACTAATACTGCATCAAACAAATGCAGTCTAATGTTACCTACAGTACAACACAAATACTCAGTCATTAAACATCAAAAACAAAATCCAATGAAAAAAAAAAACACAGCTAGAAACACCTTGCAATATTCTTATGAAAATCGACACCTTTCAGTAAACAACTAAATATAACCACAAATTTCTGTCCCTCTGCGATATTTTTCCCAAAGGCAACTTCGCCATCAATACGACTGACGCCGATCGAATTCCAACACCATAAATACATTTGAATTTGTTTTCCCCTTTCAAACGTTCATTGCCCCGTCCATGTTTTTTTCTTTGATGGATGCGAAAATCCTCAAGCCAATTTATTTCCAAAAGTTTTAAATCCAGCAGGTATAAATGAAACTGCTTCTAAGGCTTAGAGCAGATGAGCAACAAGACAGCTGATCGAATATTTGTAATCCTTCAAACACAATCAGTAAAAACTCTTCGCGCTGTGTGAGTTTTTAAGGAAACCTGAAAGACTGCACAAAATCGCCTGTCTGTTATTAAAATGAAAATTTACTTGCGATTTGGCAGATGATGACACAATTTGTTTATTTTTGTTTAAAAAACATCAGACACTTGTGCACAGTACACTGAACTGAACTGAACATGAAAGACTGCATAATTGTACAGGCATTTTCGATTACATGACTGTTAATACGTATATTTAAAGTAAAAAACTATCACTGTGTAAAATCATAAACATGGCAGGGACAGCTTTTTGCATGCATTTCAAAATCAACCTTTTATCGATTTATTTCGTCGCCTCAACTTATAAATGATTTCACGCTACATGACCTTTACAAACTAAAGCCCAACCAAATAAATTTTTTTTCCAAAAGATGTTTGCTTAGAGAAAAAGCACTCCACACTGATGTATCGCAGCCCCGAGCTGTGCCAGAATATTTATTCAAAATTTGATTTGTTCCCTGGTGACTTCAAAAGAATAATGATTTCTGGATCAAATTTCCACTGGTCATCAAGGACATGGCGCTGAAAAAAGACAATATGTAGAACCTGCTTCTCATATTGAAAATTCAGATTGATTACTGCTTATATGAATATTGGAGTTCCTGCAGCTCCATTTATTTCATCTTGTTACTGGTACACATCATCCGATGCTGAAAATTGCATGACCACATTAATATAGACCGATCCATGCTGCTACACACTGCCATGGCAGTTCAAATGGCAGTGCCGCCATTGCTACATGTAGTTAATGGCATGACGTTTGGATCTAAGCAGGTTCTTTCTCAAAAGCTAAAAAATGTTCTTTCTTGGCACGCTCATGCTCTTGCCAACTGTAATCTATCACAAATGTGTGTATCAACAAAACAAGAGTCGAGCATAATTTCTGTATCCCCAAACCAGCTTCCAAAACATATTTTATTAAATTTCCTCTTTAAATGATTTCTACAAGGAGTGCATACAAGGCTACACACAAACATGGATACTTCGTAAACTATAGCTAAAACATGAACATGAAGTGCAAGATCTTATACATGCATTCAACTTCATAGTCATATTAAATTAAAATACAATTTTGGATAATTTTATACGATTGCACTTGTACCTTTCTTCCCTCCATTTTAATTTCCTCTAATAATTACTTCTTTGCACTTCAAATGAAGTCCCTAACCTTTAGCAGGAAGGGAAAAAATAATTACTTTCAAAACTGTAATTACTTGTTTTTAAAAGCTATATTTTCATTGATTGACATTCAAACGAAAGAGAAAACCATAGCGTTGTACAAGTCTACAAGGAACTGCGATTGTTTCAGAGTTATTACTACAGGTTTTGTATGGAAAAATGGAACAACAAATGATGTAATATTGCATCGGGTATGACGCAAGTCAGTTTACATGGGTAACTCTATACTACAGGATTAAGAATGTCTCTAAAAAATTTTTTAAAGGGACATCGAGGAAATAACCACGGGCATTGGAGGGCGATGGAAGACTTTTGAGATGATAGAGTTCGTTCCACTCTAAAGGCCATTGTTTCCTAGCAACGACAACAATCTATGGAAAACAACTGGACGCCTGCTATACGTGCATTCTCAAAAGTTTTCCATTGCCTCTTGTGGTTTAAAAAAAAGCAGGCTTGGTCATGGGACATCAATTTCGGATCTGCCCTTTATGCATGAATATAATATATGCTCCGTGCATTCCACGTCTGGGGGGGGGGGGGGGAAATGCATGGGAACCTCAGATGGGACTCAAACCCATTAACGACCCGCATTTAAGTGCAGATGTCGTCACCACTAGACATTGCTTTCCATACTAACAAGAAACCAAAATTAATTGAACTAGTTAGGATTATTTGGAGTACAATACATATACTTGTTCACTTTACCAAGAACTGTTGGGAGGCCAAACCTATAACTAAACCCTTCTTATCATCTTATATCAATAGAACCTTTGATATCTCAGGAAGACCTGATAATGGTTTTAGATTCTTCTTCTATTTACACTAGAAAGGAACAACACAAACCTTTGGAATCATATGAACTTGTACAAATAACATCCAAAGGTTATGACCTAATCACTTAGTGTACATGTCATTTAGGCTCATCTTGTAAGGGCTTGCATGTCAATTTATAAACTTTAAAAGAAAAAAGTAGGTACAAATGATACATTTTTATGTCTCTCTAACAAAATAAGCCAAGCAGCCGATTCGACAAAACTTTACCCTCATGCGTACGTCCACTTGCGCAACCATTATGGCGTAAGTTGCGCCATAAACATAGCGCAAATGGACTTACGCAATTGTGTAAAAGTTTGTGAAATCGGCTGCTTGTGTTTCATCTTTGAGAGGGCATAGTCATTTTCATTTTGCAAAGGGCACTTCCATTGGAAAGTCTCTGGCACACTTTTAAAGGGGCAATAAGGCCTAACCAGAGCAACATGGCCTCCATGTGTAAGCCTACACTGTATCATCCCATGAAAGTCAGCAGATAAATATTTGTGGTTTAACACAAACCATTAAGGTGCAGAGCCCACAATAGTGCAACGTTTTGTGGTTTAAAAAAAAGTAATTGATGATTCACTAAAAATTTAGAAACCACTTTTAAGTAGATGGATTAATTTTGATTTGCCCAGAGACATCTACAAATAAAAAAATAAATAAATAAATAAATAAATTATAAACACAAAAATAAAACTTGCAACATGTGTATTTTTGCTTGGGCTAATAAATAGAATGTACGGGTATGAAACTAATCTGAATTAATTGAGAACACAATCGGCAAATTTCCAGACTTTTTTTTTTTTTCACGACAGACACTTAGTGACTTCGCCCTTCTCGCAGTAACTTCTCAGGAAAAGGGGATGATCATGTGTTATTGGCAAAGTATCTATTCTACTTCATGCAAGTGGAGGATACATGCGATACAATACTACAGAGATGGTACTTTCCATTTCCATGGATAGTACCAAAAAAAGAAAACACACTGTATTTTGCTGAGTCATTTGATGATTATACTACACTGTAGTGTAGACCTATCTACATGAGCAGCTGCCAAGATTTGCATCAGGGAAACTTATTACAACAAGCACAGAGATATTAACAATGTGGATATTAAAAAATTCAACTGAACAGATAGGGAACAAGTTTCTGTAATCAGCCTGGAAATTTTCAAGATTGTTCATCAGAACATGTTTATTTTTAGGGACTTTCCGCAGAATCAGAGAGAGTTTCAGCACAGCTACATGATCTGCGAGCATGACATGAGCTATGTGTTCAAAATACAGTACACGTACAGTATGTCTGATGCATGTGAATTCATGGGTAAAAGAGGAATTAATGGGTAGAAGAAACTGGTTGTTGAATCCTACAGTCATTTTGCAATCAGCATGTTTCATGTTGATCCATGGTTACCGCCACATAAATATCAACTGGCATTCGAAGCAATCATGCCCTATACATAAACTACCATGTAGGTTCGGTCTGCCTACACGTACGAAATCAATTCACAAAAATGTTTTCCGAGTATCAGTGTTTGTGTTCAGTTGTGAATCTTAAATACCATTCAATGGCACCAATGAACCATCAATTTAAAACCTGTTTTTAGGGCAAATCATTTCCATAGTTTTCTTTACAAGAATGACCTTTTGAATTGTATCTGATTATTGCTACAGCTTAAACTCATTCATCACTGTCACGGACGGACGAGCCAACAACAAAATGAATACAAAATCATTTGTATGCATCACTGCCATCACTATCAGAGTATTTTTTTTACAGATATGAACACCACAAAGTTAAACCACAAGAGAGGGTGTGTAGTTTCTTTTTAAAGGGACGCGACAGCGCTGTCCCTTTAAACTTCGTTATCAGGGTGTAAACATTCTAAGCATGTTAAGGAACTGAACAAAGGGCATTGTGAAAAGAAAAAGAAGAAAAAAAAACGAGGAAAAAAAACCCACCTAAATCCACAAATTTTGAGCAAAGCTCTTTAGATGGTAGTGTAAACATCTGAGTAGACCCTTAACATGAAACCTTGCCCCAGTTTCAACGGACACAATAACCAGACCATTCAATGGTCAGACAGGGACACAAAAAAACACCAAGCAGGGATCACCTCTATGGTATCCTTTGTTCACAAGTGAACACATTGTGAACACAGCACTGCATCGACTGGCAGTGCAGTGCTGTAACTCTAAAATCCATCCCATCTCAATACGGTTTTTCTTCTTCTTCAAACTTTAGCAGACCTGCTTAAGGAAAGGCTTTTGTCATGATAGATCCAAGACTGAAAGGGTTCCAGTCGCAAACAAAAGGAGGGGATTTGTTCTGATGTGAATTAGCGGTTTTGTGAATGCTGTTTGAGTGGCAGCCATCTTAGCGTATACATAAAACTGTTGTTGTCTGCTGAGTCTTCCTATACCTTAATTGTCACTTGGCTTATTTCATAAGAATGCAAAGGACAATCCATTTATTTTGAAGTGAGGATTCCCAGAACCAATTCAGCTGATGCAACCATAATGCTTTAACCATAGAGAAAGGCTTGAACAAATCATGGTTAAATTATCCATGACATAATTCACTATGTGCATTCAGTGTTATTTTTAACTCAAGGTTATAGGGTTTTTGGTATCCTTTGTTTTAATCCTTCTAAATGTAGATTATACAATAAATTTGACTTGCAGTATCGCCGAAAATCAAGAGTGAATATGTCCACACAGGAAAATGTGTTTTGGATCAAGGTGTTTGTGTATAGTCCACCTACACTATTCACAGGGCAATTTGTGCCCCATAATAAAATAACCATACAAATAAATGATTTCAAAAGGTTGTATGTATACACGTGTTGCCATTCCAAAATATTTCATATGAAACCACAAACCAGTAAAACATTAGTACTTTTGCTAGTCAAACAAGTACGAACTTGCATGATAAAAAAAAACCCATTTCATTACGACAAGAATTTACATAATTTTCTTATGATAAAGTCCTGTATTTTTTCTCAGTGTATAAATTATAATGCAAAAGGCAGCACTACAATTGAGTTAACTCAGACAGGCCAGTAGTGTTTCAAAATGTCACATCATTTGGAAGCTAATTAAATGGAAAATTCCAGACAGTAATGAAGCCCTGCAAGTAGATTGTGCATGTCACGTTACTGGTCGAGTATGAGAAGTCCCATAGGGCGTTAATCAAAGGCTCAAAATTATTTCCAAGAAAACGGGTATCTGGTGTCAACACTCCCTGTTTACAATGGTCAACAAATATTCTGCCAAAAAATGATCTATTAACATGATAGTGGACAGGGGTCATCCGGAATAATGTAAACAAGAAACATGACAACAATAAGTTGTTTTCTGCTTGAATTTTTGCTTATGAAAGCTCTTTCTATGCAGTGTGAATTTTCCATAAAGTGACGACAATGCTAAAACTTTCTCAGTTTGTTTTTAAAACTGAATCTAGTGAACACACTGTACCAATGATCATGACAAATGAATGAATTATATTTCAAACTCAAGAATTGGATTGGTTTTGGGAAGAAACACACAAAAACAATGTGTTTACATTTAGTAATAGGTTTCATAAAAACATGTCATGATGAGAAAACAAAATTGTGTGCTTTCAGATGCTTGAAGTAAGATTCAAATTTTGGGTGAAAATTTACCCTTTTCTCTAAAACTACATCAATCCAAAGGGAGTCTTTTCCAACCCTGCTTTATAATATCAACAGCTCTCCATTGCTCCTTACAAAGTAAGTTTTCATGGTCATTCGAGTAATTACCAAAAGTATAAGCTCTCTTTCATGAAAAATATAGGCCTAGGTACAGATTTGATAAACAAATTAAGTGTACTTCCCAGGATTAGCATTGGCTGATTTTGAGTGTACAGTCGTTGATTTCACCAAACTCTTCCTAACTTAAGATTAATCTTAGGACTTAGGATGAGTCCCAACCCTGCACTGTAGCATGCAGACCTTATAGATTAATCCTAGCATTTTGGGAAATCGGCTGCAGGTACATAGTACATCGTGTTATGCATCCATATTGCAGGAAGCTCACCCACCCAAGCAGAATATACTTCAGTGCTCCATTGCCAGATGTCACCAAGCAATGCAAATTTATTACTGACAATATTGTGCAATACCCATACTCATGGACTTTAAATAACAAATAAGAAAACCGCATTCAAGGTTTTAGAAATAATCTGGTGATGAACTGAATAGCATACTGCAAGTGTTGGAAAATGTACTAACACGTGACAAAATGAATTCCATATCAAGAGTCTGGTACAGATTGAAATATGTTTTCTTAAAAAACATTCTTGTAGTCACTTTGCCTCTTCAAGAAATAACTAATGTTCTAAAATTGGTACAATAAGTCTGCCAACATTTGCATCTTGCAATCAAGAAGATTTAGTCCATCAATCAAATCCCACGGAGATAGAATTAGATTAGAATAGGGGCGAAGTTTCCAAAGATTTGTTCATCATTTACGCACTTTTATGTCATCTTAAAATGGTTGTCTCACAAAATGACGACTCTTGTTATTTCACACAGCAGACCCTTTAGAAATAACATCCCAATGTAAACAGGAACATCAGAGTGAAACTAACAATTTGCACTCGTGAGGAGAACTCTTTTTAAAGGTAACATCAATTGGGTAGTTGTTATGGCATGGAATTATTCAACACTGCCCTTTAAAGCGATCTCTTAAAAAACCACATCCGTTCTCTGGCGGTGGCGGGCATCAATGACATTGGCAGGCATAAACTGACGTTACCAACATTTGCTGGACCAAAGGTGCTGTTTACTTTCACATAAAATTCTATCACAATTTGCCTTCACTGATAAACCAAAAATACGACAAGGTTTGAACTTTAAAGACTTCCAGCTCGACACAACCCATGCCTATTACTCATCGTATCTCACTGGCCAACACGCATGACACATACCACTGGGTTAACGCAGAGTCAATAATTATTTGTTTTCCTGCTTTTCATACAATACAGGTCCTTATGAACGGTTACTTATTATTCATAAAAAGGGCGACGGCATGCGGATATGAAGATTTCATAATAAGTAAACAAATCCAATGTATTTTTATTTAATAATAGACTTTTCATGCTCATCCACATACTTTGTCCGTCATGTATTTTAGTTTCATAATTATTGTCAATGATATTCAACGACAAAGCAGATTGAAAACATAACGTTCTTTTGAATCTGTTTTCCCCAAACAGAATAATGTAGAAATCTTAAATTGACGCACAGAACAGAATGACTTTATGTTGGTAGTTGAAGGAACCAATTATTCAAGGCGTGCACAGTTTTTGACTTACAAGGCGTATCCTGTTAACCACATACCCTTCAGTAGGTTGTGGTTTTATCAGGGAAATTACTGATAATCAATCGAATATTAATCCCTGAATATTGGACAGTTTGATTGACATGTTTTTAGCATCAACTCTTGACCAGAATAACTGCTTTGCTACAACATTCCAAGAATTTAAATTTGCAGGCCGATGTTTTTTTTTTGGGGGGGGGGGGGTGGGGGGAGGAGGGAACTGGAGCATAATGTACAGAGAAGTCAAGAGTTTTATTTTATGGAGATTAGAAATCTAACCCACCTTCCCTGTTTCTCACAAAATACATGTTTTTCTAATATTATACATTTGCCAAATGTCAATTGGAAATATCCTTGACACAAAATGTATTGGTACAACGTACAGTATAGTCCTACAATACTATTCTAACATGCTTCTCACATTAAAAAACCCCCCAGTGAAACTGCCAACTGCATTATTTAAAATACTGTTTGTTTCTGCTTAATATAGAAATATGACAATAAGTGGCCTTCACCAGATACTTAACCTTCATACCAGCATGATTGAATCATATTATAGTTATTAGACAAAATACAAATATGAATGTTATTACACCAAACAAGGACCCATTGAAGAGCTGTCTGTCTCTGTACGTAGTGTACCTCAAACATGTCCAATGACAAAGATAGGCATACTTGTTGTTTATAAAACCCTCCCATACTTTGAAAACCAATGTCAAACAAATTATTAAAAGTAATAACACATTCAATGTCAAATCACATATTTCTAGGCCTTGGAACAGTACCATAAAAAGAAAACACAAGGCCATTACGGAACACATACAATTATCCAACAGAAACAAATTTAAACGCTCAATACTCAAACCTTGTAGATCAATAATTACCAACAGCAAACTAGTCAAATATGCCCATGTGCTTTCCCTAAACACGGTTTATATTTATTGATAATTAGCGGCTTTTATCCAAATGGGAAGAAAACATATTTTAAATGTACTTACCGATTCATAATCGCAGAATGTGTCCACACCAAGAGCTGTCAAATATGTATCTCTCTTTCAGCAGTTCTTTATCTGTTATTACGAAACAGTAGAGGGAAAAAATACGTTGATGTTCAGGTAGTGACAACAATTTTGTCGCAATACATGTAGTCAGTGAAGAGTATAGGATAGAGTGTTGTAGTGCTCTGTCTCCTCGATGTACACAAAACGTATTACAATAATTCGGTACACGGGTATTCAGATTCGTACCATTTTATTTTTGAGCAATACTAGAATACACTCTCCACATCAAACACACACAACAGTATAGAATCTCTATTAAACACATGTACTGCTGAAACGCAGGTGCAAGTGCATGGTACATGGACCCATGTACATGTTTTTAGACCGTTCCATTTTTTTGCCCTCAGAGGTCTGCGAACAAAGTATCATTGTTTTCACCCTTGAAAAGGTTCACCTCGGTATTAAAAGTTCCCTTGACGTTTCCTTATGTAAATTTTAAACCAGTTACAATTTAATGTTTCTGTCCGTCTGGAATGAGTGGTGAAAGAATCATACAAATTTGAAACCATACAAAATCCACCCCTCCGTAACCCCAGAAATAGATTTGTCTCTTGTAGGACAACATTGGAATGGCACGGTCCATTAGCAACCAGGGGGTGTCTGCTTGATAATCCATTCCTTTCACAGGTTTGTGTATGTTTGTGTAGTGATGGCAAGGTCATGTTGACTGTTGCATTACAAACAGGTTGTGCATAATTATGTTCTACAGTGGTTTGAGGGACACTGGAAAGCACTGAATAGGGTAAAGCATGTAATACAAACAGAATGGGAACCCAACCAAATTAAAGTAGGTAATCAATAATCTTAGCATTTCCTGTGAATTTTCCCCCTTGTGTGTTTGTCTTCTGAATAGGGAGTGACAGTTAGTAAGCCACAATGTGAATGATCTTAGACCCTTTATTATATAGATAGCTCCATGGTTGATGCATTCTGCATAATCCCTACATCAACCCCATGTTTGAAAGTCAGACATTCACTGACTGTTATTGTACAAAGAAATCTTGTTTATAGGTCACTGAATGACTGTACTGAAACATGATTTCCTTTGTACAGGGTTGTCAATTTTCAACATGGGATCTTCTATCACTTCACGCATGGTTTATATCCTCGCTCTATGGTTTATGTATGAATGATTAAAACTACATTGTTAGATCATTAAATAAGTTTATCTGGATTGTTGAAGATTATGAATTAAAAGATTCGCTTTTACAAATCCAAAATTATGTATGTTACATCACACATAATTTTTGATATTTAAAAATGAATCTTTTAATTCATTACAAAACATTGTATAAAAGCAATATGACAATCAGTTATGTGGAATACTGAATGCACCTGTAACCATTTATCTTAACTTGGCCTAAGAATGCCATAAAACAAAGCCGTAATAATGCACGTTTTATGCAGACAATGTAAAATGGATCAAGTTTACATCACGATGATTGATGGTATACTCCCATCACCTAAGCCATAAAAATCCTGATAAATTCCGAACGAGGATTTAACAACGAGCCCAACATTCAATGAAAATGACCCGCCAATTCCCGACTCCTCAAATATCCCTAAATTATTGCCTTCCTCGTCTCCTTTCCTCGCAACAGATGGTTGTCCTTCCGTTGGCTTCAATCTCCCACCACGCCTCGTAACAAAGCCACTTAGTAGGCATGCACGTTGCATAGACAACTCTGGCTTCAAAGGAAATTGACTCGTTTGGGCAACGGTCTCATCTCTGCTGTGGATTTTTTTTTTTTTTAGTGGCTGTGAATTTTTTTCAGAAAAAAACAGGAAATCTGGACAAGTGATGACTGGGATGGTCTGTTGAGTAGACAGGGTCAAGAATTTGTTATTCAAGTCGTACAGCATAGTCAGAATATCTCTTACATGGACGTATACATTTAGCAGTCCTCACAGGCCGGAGCTACCAAAATTTGCATTTTGCAAGCAGGGAGATTTTGTACAACTACCAGGGAAATATATTTAGAATTCGGTCAATCGAGCTTCCATAATCAGGGGGTATTCAATTTTTAATCAGAACAAGAAAATGTATTTTTATTTTTTAAGTGAACTTTCTGCAAAAACAGGGAGATTTGGCAATTTAGCAAATACCCAGTCAAAATTTTATTGGAATATTCCCGTGTATTAATATCCAGTGTTATCAATAAATTGATATTGTATTGTTGAACAATACATGAAGCAATACATACACATTTACTATATGACAAATACAATGACAAAAATAATAAACAATCAGACATTTTTTTATGAATGCTAGTTCCCATTCTATTCTATAAATAGATATCGGGAAAAAACATGCCTCGAGCAACATGAAGACTGCAGCATCTGTTTAAAATAAAGCGCATTTACTACAGCATGTTTGTTCTATTGTAGTGTGTTTAAAAAATAACTAACAAAATATAATTATATCGCATGATGAAACATGTGTAAAAGATTCTTCAAATCTGCCGAGTGTGCATCAAGTTTTCAATCCAGAAAATTTTCAAATTATGTCCTTTCTCTATGACAGCAAAGACTCAGTTGTCATTCTTGGTAAACATAACAGTGCACACATTTATAAAAAGCATACATGTGTTCAAATTTACTCAACTAGTATGCATTGCAAAACCAATAGACTTGACTGAATAGAAGCATCGTGTACATAAACCACAACGGAAACTGATGTGGTAACATTTAAAAAAAATTAAGACAGCAGAAATTGACAGAATAAAGACCACCCGAAAATAAGTCATAAAAATACTTGGACCTAGCTAGTAAATGTTGCCATGGAAGTTTTGTTGTTTTTCGCCCACTGAGAATGAAGTCTGTGAACTTCCAAGGCTGTCCCTGAGCTTCCATGCCAAGATGTCCCCTTGGAATAACAAAAGCTAGTTTGTTTACTCAGAATATAAATGCAGAATGCATGCAGCTAAGGAAGGTCACAGGTCACCTTAGGCAAGACAGCCCAGGCTTTTTATTCCTCACTTCTCTTAACACATGTACAACTCGGATTGATTTCTCCTAGGTCTCTCTCTCCATGCTCTGCAAGACTTAAAAATAAACTTGAATCACCAAATGCGTTTTAAAATTAATGGTAAAAAAGTACGCATTTACATGTTCTCATCCATTCTTTGTTGGGCGAGTCTCCATTGAAACTGCGGGGGTAATTATTCCCCTTGTGTGTTAATGGTAAGGTCTGGATTCTTGCATTAGGCTCTCTTTCTCTCTCAGGCAAAGTGCACTGAAGTGAGTGAACCTTTCAAGCTGTTGGAATAATTTTGCCCCGAGGTCACCAAGATGGCTGCTGCGTCTCTGACCACAATATCACCTTTCCGAGAAACACTCTCTCCTGCTAGTCAGTCTGGATTGAGTACAGCTCCTCATAACCACAAATTATTGGCATCGAATTCCAATGTTGACCCCCCCCCCCCCCCCCTCACTGCGAAAATGGAGGCTGGGAATTTGGGTGGATCAATTTTCAAGAGGAACCGCACAGACTATCGTACAAATTAGGCCTACAGTACAACATGTATTACCAGTTAAATGTTATAATTCTAGGTTTTTTAAAAGATGTGCGTCAAGTCTTTCTGATTGTTCTGCTTGCACATGTACATCTACGCCCGGCCTTGAAATAACCCACATCTAAGTGTCCCTTACCGTGCCCCTTACCAAAGGAAAATTGCTATGCCCAAGTGAAATGGCAAGCTGACTGGTCATGTTGGGTAGTCACTTAAACTGAAAAAGTTAAGGGCAAACCTTGCTATAGGATGCTACATGAATATAATAAGTGTAGAATTCTGTGTGAAGAGTGTCACAACAAAAGGCCCAGGGGTCGATTTCACAAAAAGTTAGGACTAGTCCTAACTTAGGACTAGTCCTACGAGATATACAAATTGCATGGTTAGTCCCAAGTTAGGACGAGTAACTGGTCCTAACTCGAGATAAGACTAGTCCTAACTCTTTGTGAAATCCACCCCAGGAGTGCTAGTGAAGGATAATAAAGATAACACATTGTAAAACTTTTGTCTCAAGACAACAGTTCTTAGTACATAAGGCATCTTCTTTGAAATATGGACCATTTTACAACCTCAAATGTAATTTTTCAAAAAACTATTTTTGACCTTTTCAGACACTTTAAATAATTGTATACATATTTAAGGCTTACTAAAATATCCATAGTTCAGAAGTAGATACTTCCAATAAATCAAGACGAGAAACAAAATGTAGATAAAAGGTCAAGTTATGACATAAAACATGGAACTTTGACCGGTGAAACCAAACAGATAAAGTGTCATTATCTGACAAAACATTTTGTAACTCCAAATCTAAAAACAACACACAGTTGTGTATCTAGGTTTATTGACTGAGTAAAGCGGTGTAAAAAAAAGAAGAAAAAGTTTTCATAAAAAAAAAACACAAATTCTCCAGTAAGTCCGTTCATCAGTGCACACGTTGGAGGAATTGCCCAAGAATGTGTACATGTTCACATAATATTCCAGTCACTAATTGCTTCTGACAACACTTGGTCATCACAGCTGGTTATTCATGAATACATAAATTGCACAATTACGCAGTATGGCCACGGTTTAATAAAGGCAGTACACAACGTAATGGAAGTCCCATTGTGCATAACACAAGGACGCTGTTATTACATTGTCCAAGCACTCGATTACATCACAGCTCTGGATTGCATTGTGAGAATTTCATAAATGCATCGTAGGAGAGAGGTTTAGAAGGACCTGAGCCACTAAGCACCACCATCTGTAGAAATGCACTGACTGACCACACACTGTAGCCATCTATGTAACATTAATCATCTACATGATCGCCATTAACAGAGCGCGCACACACATTCAATCTAATTGCGTTCTTGACTGACTTAGTAATTCAATTTTAATTAAAACACGATGTATTATAAACCACTGCAGAAAATTTGCAGCCATCAGGTTTGATGAAACACACAATCTAATAATGTCGTCCAATCTAAAGGCAGAAGTTCCAAAATTCAAATTACATGGAGGCGTTGATTTTACACCATTCCAACCCACTGTAACCAAACTGAGGCTGGACGAAATAATAGTCGGGTGCAATGTTTGCGCAATAATGTTAGTATTCATTACTGTTATGGAAACAGGGAACATGACCAAGATGGTGACAGCATGATAAAGGTCTATACTCCGGGCCGTATCTAGACAGTACAGGAATAAGATGACAAGATAAATTTCTTCAAAAATCTGCAGCGATCACTGATTTGAAAAAAGAGCTCATATTGTACATCATATACGCACAGTGCTCTGCACAATAAATTTAAGCCCCATTTAAACTGGACCACTTTCCTGGGAAATATCTACATGTACCGGTAGTCAAGTTTGGTCAACCTTTTCACAGTTACTAAACCTGGCTGATTCCCAAGGAAACTGCTACTCATTCTTGAAAATTTTTATCAAGCAAGACAACCCTGGGATTGGCATACATAATGTTAACTTATCCAAGAAAAATTGCCTCAAGCATGAAACAAACATGGGCTGGCAGTGGGGTTTATACTGCCTTGGGAATTGGTTTTAGGTTGTGAGGAAGAACAGTAAGGAATCAAAAAGTGTCCTACCTCTTTTAAAAAAATAAACAGAAACCACTTTCAATGTTTGTGCAACACCCAGGACGCATCTCACAAATCATTTAGTATTTTTTTTTTAGTAAGATTACATCCACCTTGAAATAACATGATTGAAGTGAAAATCAATGATTTGATTATTTATGTAAGTAGAGCTGACGTCAAATATTACCAGACACATTGAACGAAATTACGGTACATGTACATGTAGGCATACACAGGATGAATGGTACATGTATCTATTTGTTCAATTGAGGCACGGCACAGCTTAGAAATACCCATTACCCTACTATCTAGTATCCAGAGTCCACTTATTACATTGACAGAATTTTCTTGATAAAAATACAGGTTAGTTTTTTCTGAACAAGTAGACACTCTGGTCAGCTGCTGAAACTTTCACAGGTGACTTTCAAATTGTATCTTTACTTGAGAATGTGCTCAATAAATCAGCATAAAGCCCAGTTCATACTTCCTGTGAATCTGAATGCGATACGAATGTTGATTATTATGAATAATTCGCAGCAGTTGCGTTGTGCTGAACTCTCTTGCGAATATTGCAGCGGAAACAGAGTTGTGACGTCAAATTCACGTCAAATTCATGTCAAATTCGCATCGCATCGCAGGAAGTTTGAACCGAGCTTTGGTTGATAAACACCAAACACTTGATGACCATCCTTTTAAGACCTACATGCAGTTTCAAAAGATATTATTACTTATATCTGGCTCCAGTCTCTCTAAAGATTATCTTTGATGTATTTTACCAGCCAGCCATGTGGTCTGTAGGAGCGTTCCAAGGATCGATTTAGTAACATTTATGTGAACGTATCGATTTCTCTAATTATGGATTTTCTGCTGAGCTCCCACCTGAACAAAAAGCAAACGTTTCCCGGTAATCCCAGCTATTGTCAGCTGGAGGTATCGGAGTCAATGCACTGGGCGTATCCGCAAACCCATAATAGGAACACAATAAAGATGATGTAACTGTGGATAACTATGTACACATAAATGTAACCCACTTTCAGTTGGCACAGTCAGCCCCCCCCCCCCTCAAACTCCCTCCGGCGAAAGACATAATGGAAAAGACAGAGACAAAAATAACATTAAAGATGAAGAATGCACTCGCCGTCCATGAAAGTTTACAGTTTCTGGCACATACAATGTGCACTCCCTCCTCGCACAGCACAAAAGCACCTAAATATGCTCGCCTTCTTGGTCTGTTTGCTGATGCTACACAACTGAGCAATGTTTTCTTATCGGGAAATACAATGCCGACTGTAATTTGCGTGTTTATTTTTGCCTTTTACAAATAGACATGTCACAATGAGACATGAGACCATAGGGTCTAAATGAACAAAGTCATTATGGTTTGATCATGTAGGTAGAAATGTCACATATAGTTTTGCTATCATGTATTGTAATAAAAGAAATCCAAAATTTGGCATACCCCAAATTTAACTGGTGAAATGTCCTGAGCACTGTTTATGAAATATTTCATACATTCATTTCTAGTGGGAAATATAAACAATCGCTTGTACGATTGTGATCAACCGAAAAAACCACTGTAAACAAATAAAAGTAAAATATGATACTCGTAAAAAAAGAAAGGTTTTCACAGACCATATTTATTGACGTATGGATCTTTCTAGCCAAAAACAAAACCCTCACAGTACAATAAAATTTGGACTGAAAAAACTCTCCATGGTTTGATGACATGACCTTGTGCTTTTGCCAATGGGAAATTCTACGTTATTGATTCATGCATAAAGGTTTCTTGTCAAAAAATGGCTGTGCATGTCATTCTGACAGCTGAAAGGGTCAAAGATCAAGGTTGCATTTATGCATATAGATAGTATTACATGTACCTGCATAGTAACTGCATGTATTACTGCATGTATTACTGCACGTAGGTAAACTTGTACATAATAGACATCACGTAGGTTTATCAGGGGTGAGAGTCATTGCTAAAGAAAAAAGTATGTAACTAGGCTCCAAATTTCAGGATGTTGAAATGATGACATTTTCTCCTTTTAGTAAACGTCTGAATTACTCATTCCTGGTTTTGTGTTTCTTGTAGATGAACAGATAGCCTACCCTTCATGCCTGGTTTTCATCTTTGAGAGGACAAGGTCACATTAATTTTTTAAAGGGCACTTTCATTGGAAAAGTCTATCAGGAACTTCTGAAGGGCCATCAAAGGCAAGACCAGGGCAACAGAGGCCTACATGTAGCCCACCCAAGTGTTGGGCTATTACATTGGCTCTCTTTACCATCACTCTTATCGTAGTCACCATTACATGTAAGACCTATGTTAAAGAGAGCCATAACAGCACAACAAAGTGGGTAAACAGAAACCATGGCCTCAATGTAATTCCAGGACAGTTATATTCTTAGAGCAATCTGTACTGTAAATACAATCTATGCATAAATCAACATTACATGTAGCCTAACTATAATGGATCTAGACATGTTCACAAACTTTCACTTTCATGTGCATAAATAAGAATGTGATTTTATTTATTAGGATTTCTGTCTTTATCAGCAATGTAATAAGCATGCACAACAAAAAGTTAAATTGGACAATTATATTATTTGAAATGATATTCCGTCTTAGGGGACATGAGAACTTTGTACAGAATGGTGATCACTTTGTCTTGGGTCCTTGCACTGTCAGCGTTCGTTCGTGTTAGTAACACCATAAAGGAAGGAAACCAATGCGCAAAACAAAACATGCACAAGACCAGTTAATTGACAATTTTACACCAGGGCAAAACCTTGCATCCCGCTGGTGTCAGTTTCCTTGTAAGGTGTTAGGTGCTTTGTTGTCTTGTTCCCGGAGTGGACGTCTCAGGGTCCACATGCTTAAGGTCACCAGGAGTCAGACTATTATGATTGTGACCTCCAAGTTGGAAGCTTGCACCTGTACGTTGCCATGAGCTTGTATATTGTTCACGAGAGAAAATTATATTGCAAGGACTGTGAATGAAAAGTACATTATCGGCGACTAAATGGATTTGTAGCTTGGGTTTTGACAATGGGCGAAGTTAATTCTAGAGTAAAATGTGTGGGTTTGGATTTGGCTATAAAGGAAGGAAGGATGGGAAAGTGATAGAAGGGCACCTCCACTCACCAACACGCTCAAGGACATAACGAAGGTCACTGCCTTCAGGACATTCCAGACCAGCACAGAGTAATAAACAAGAACATCCTGTAGAATGTTTGATGAAAGTAAACAACATTGACTTTGGAACGTTGCCAAAGTATTATTCAATAAAAAACTCCAAGCATTTCGTCATTCCAGAGATTTGTTTCCTTTGCTGTAGTGTAGTCCTACACAAGTCTAGGAACATAACAGATGTCCAGGTCTCCCCCAAAAGACTGGTTAAAATTATTAGTTACCTCCTACATGTACTTTTTACCTTTAAACCCGAGACCTTTGCCAACCAGAATCCACATGTAAAATAACAATTCAAAATGACACTGACTCCATTTATCAATCCAATGGCCTATAAATCATAAGCAAATGTTTTAGACATTTCAATGCTACACTACAGACAACTTTGGCATTAGCATAAGATGTTTGCAAAGCACCTACTGCTAGACTTTCTACCCTCCTCTCCTTCCAGACACTAAGTTCATGTTTTAAAAAGTGCATTTAAGTGGACACCAAACACATTTCAAGTCACCTGAAGGCAAACTTTGGAGATTCAAAGATTTTAGACCTACTTTTATTGATTTCTAATCAAGGAGGACACTTCAAACAAAATCGTTTCCCCAGTTGTTTACTACATTTACCATTACCATCTTTATATGCTTTCACAATGTTCTTGTCAGGGTCATGACCCAGTTCCTCAACACAATACTGTTATTCACTCCACCCTCAAACTGTACTTTAATCCCTAACTAATTAACCCATTACTTTTTACCCAACTTTGAATGATATTTACTCTATTTGGTCCTCTGACCCGTCACTTAATTAACAATCTTCAACCATGTCTGTCGCTGAGTTTATCAAACATTGTACCATCTGTATCTTCATATGGGGTGTTAAAACCAGACATGAAATACAAGAAAAGGTTGTTGAACTCTTCAACATGTAACTGAAAACTTTAATGAGTGGTGGGGGGGGGGGGGGATCTTCTGAAACATAACAATTGAGGGGGTCCTTCAACTGTCAGAATATAGGCTATTATTGGCGGCTCATATGCTGTTGATTTGGTTAATAAATAAATAAATAAACAAACACAATAAATAAAAGGTGTGCTGTAGTAACACTTTAAAACAAAGACCTAAAACTGTCGAGACTTATTTATGCCCTGTTTCTTTTTACAGAATAAATTCAAGTTAAATCAACAACAAAAATGAAGCTTGAAATGTCAAAGGAAAGAAATCCTTATGCATTGATAGATCTTTGAAAGATTTCTTGTAACCTGTGATTTTTAGTACTTATAAAAATAATAAGGGAAATAATATGATTTGCTTCCAAATCGTTCTACATGTACCTAATGGGGACTTGTTCATCTAAGAGCTGGTCGAAATTGCTACGAGCTATACCACATTGATTTAATGCCGAGTTATATCACATTGTTTGTTATGCACATAATCAAAGTTCTTTAATTAAAGATAAACGCATTACACAGGGAGCAATGTGCAACCTCTTGCAAATATACAGCAAACGAATGTCAACACAAACAACAACTTAAAGTCTTGTTACAAAATATCTATTTCTTAATTATTCATGCTTGGTATAAAAAACGAGTGGATTTATTGTCCGGGCATACCCTTGACTAAATCAAAAATTTTAACTGGGTCGTTTTTAACCATAAAACTCTGTTGTGCAAACAGACACTTTGAATAAATTCATGTACGTAAGCCTACCCTTCTTTCTGAATTTTTTTCCGATCATAAACGGAGTTGCCAGCATTTGTAGCCCGGAGGGTTAAACTTGGATTGTGGGCCACTTTAATTATAAGCTGTTTAAAAATTAAAGGGAAGGTATACTATGTTTAGTGACCACTCCCAATATTAACGCCAAACAATAACCTTACTTGGTTAGAAGTAAGTGTAGCTTTCGTAGGCATTTGTGAATCCTTTCACTTAAAAGTAATGTGGTAATTGACAATATCAAATTTTATTCCTCCCCCCACCAAAAAAAAAAAAAAAAAAAAAAAAAATTGAATTTGAGAATGTTTCTCAGATTGTTTATTCCAATAATGGTTATTCTTCTGCATGGAATAAACTGCTCCGGATTTTCAACGGACCATCTTTTAAAATGATTTTTTTACAGGGTCCAGGTAGTTTTGTAATAAATCCAACGGTTAAAAAGAATAAAAGGAATACGTTCCCTTTAATTCAATGGTCATGTCATGCACTGTTCTTACTGAAGGACAGACAGAAATGAACGGGAAGGTGGTACCAGTAAGTTTAGAAAAATAAAAGAGATAAAAGTGTGTCAGCGTGCGAGTATTATTTACATCAATCATTGCTCATACAGGATCTAGCTAATTATAATAAGATTCATCAGTCATTACACAAACTCATCTAGGCCTTATGTTTGTGTGTTGCTATTTACTTACATGGCCTGTTACAATATGTACTTCACGGAAACAATGAAGGAGATTGCCTCCATGCTCATTGCCTTGGTGCCCTTGAAGTGCTGCAGTAGAAATTTATAATTTCTTCGAAGGGTGCCCTTTTTACAAGGAGAAAGTGTCTTGGTGCCTTTGCCCTTTCAACGAAGCATACAAGCCTGCCTACATAATGTGTACACTACACTACAAGTAGCACAAAATGACATGTACTTTACATGTTTACTATTATACGTTGTGTTCAGTTTTGCTCATTGAAATACCCAAGGACTAATATTTGACTAGGACTATCAGCACAATGCTGACGAATCCAATATTGTCATGTAGTCACCAATCTTTGTCGCGTTTCACAATACAGCATCACTCTCACAATACACAGATTCTGATTTATTAACAACAATGAGGCCACATTACTAATTCTTCCTGCCCTAGGCCATCTAGATTGAGTCAATTTACCTAAAGTGCTATTCACGAGACAGCAATTTAACTGGGGTCCCTTGCTTAATTTGAGCATGGTCTATTGCAATGTTAGACAAGATTTTGCAAGAGAACTTGACAGTAGAATTTTTGTTTTGTCCTTTCATTTGCACGAGGTACATTTTGTAATATTTTACAACCATGCTACAATTTAGCAAGGGACCCTTGCTAAATTGCTCTCGTGTGAAAGGGGCTTTAGGCTGTGGTACAGTAGTCAGCTACTGCTGCATAGAATGGAAACTTCATAAAAGCAATTTTCATAGAGCCGCTTTAAGAGGACACAAAGATGCTCTATGAAAACAAGACCCAATTACTTGGAAAAGCCAGACTCAAGCCCGCCTGTGGGTGAGTGAGTGAGCACAACCAAAATATGGTTACCAGAATAACGTTACCAACCAAACTTTACCATGTTACATGTACCATTTGTGACTGGTATGATCCTACAACATTTTCTGCGCAAGCAGCTTCATGAAATAGGCCCCTGATCTCCCAAATCCACAGACGCAAAGAGCTTACTGTACTTTTAAATTTGTAAGCATTTACTTTAATGTTTTTAAAACCCATCAACCTACAGTGATTTCAGAATCCACACATTCTAAATTGGTGCAACATACATTCTTTAAGCCTTGTCCAAGGCTCTTCACGCAAGCACCCCGCTCTAAATAGTGTTGGACGACGAACTGCATCTATACAGTACTTGATACAGTGGGGTCGAAGCATGGATTTTAAAAGTTTTTCAACCTCGAACAAAAGAAGCAGCAACTGTTTCAGCTTTGTTGTACGAAGTTGAAAAACCTTAAAAAAACCATGCTTCCACCCCACGGTATCAAGTACTGTATATCAAGTACGCAGTACAGTGACAAGACATGTGTAGCTCGTCGTCCAACGCTATTCAGAGCTGGGTGCTTGCGTGAAGAGCCTTGGATAAGGCTAGGTTTTTCCAAAAGACTGAATCCATCAACCAACTTTTCATATTGTAATTTTGAGCATTTTACATTGATTCTATGACTTGATGTTCGTTTTTTTTTCTTTCTAAAAAGACTAAATTGATCACCCTACAGTAATTTCAGAGTTCACACATTTTACATCGATTCAAAGTATGAAGTTTACAGGTTTTTCCAAAAGACTGAATCCATCAACCTACTGTGTACAAAGACAGTGATTTTAGTTCCATTTTTTAGGCCTAAATTGATTCAAACATGGGGGTTCAGGTTTTTTCCCAGCTGCATAAACCTTGAAACCGCCAAGGTCTAAGGAAAGGAAATCCGCACAATGAGAGGAACTCTAACTGGAGTCATTCTGAATTCACTCTAATGAAAGTTCATCTGTCCTTACTTACAGTTTATGACCAATGGAAGGAAATACAGGGGAACATCTCACATCCTTTAGTACAGGAAGTGCACAGATCCACCATAACGTTTACAATATTTACAGGGACTGCGCTCACAAATTAATTCAAAAAGTGAATCGTAATCAAAAGCCTGAAAGGTTTTGAAATGGAAACAAACTTCCTGAACAGTTTCATTGTCTGATGTGTGGCATGTAAGCGAGGAAGTCACATTTTCTTCCATGGATTGTTCCCAGCGTTGACCCTAAACAGCGGTCTGCTGGCTAAATGCCAGTTAAAATACCTGAGGGCAAGTCAAAATTACCTAGTGGTCCAACTGGCTTGTTTGGTGTAGGAATGCCTTGTACCACCGAGGTAACAGAGGCAATTTCTTTCATGCCCCCGGCAATTCGCATTGGTGCCCCTTCACATATTCCAGTTAGAAATTTAAATTTCCATCATAGACGTGCCCTAATGAAAGGGAAAACTGTCTTGCCACCAAAAAAGTATGTATACATGTAATTCCACTTTTTAAAGGGAAAACTACCATTTTAAAATGAAATATGGACAAGTGAAATATGGAATGGGCAGGTTCTGCTGGCTTGTCACTGAATAATAATACCAATTCTAAATTTCATGAATCAGAATTTGATCCAGAAATCCCCCTTCATCATGTCGTGTTAACTGCTTTCCTAAATTCAATCCGATTGTTTAGCTTACAATGTCGGTTAAAACAAATAACAAAGTAAATAAAGATACGTGGTTGACAAGAACTAGTACGTGTACAGTACCAGTACGTTTTCACCTATACTAGCGTAAGAATTTTATTGGCGGGAAACAGATTTCTACAGCGAATTCATGGCTGCAGTCTAAGACATAGAAAAACATCCGATACCAACAACAGTCTTCTTTTACAAAACAAGCATTACCAGTGAATGTAATAAGTCCTTGATTTAAAAGCAATAACTTTTTATTGTAATGTAGGTCGACACAATGACCTTATGAACTCAAAACCATCATTGCCATGTTTCCTGGTATGTGTGTGCACAATGAAGAACTCTAATTCTCTTTTTAAAGGGAAGGTATACATTTTGTTATCACTCTTTAAACGAATGGCAATAAAAACTTACTTGGTTAGAAGTACGGCAGCTTTCGATAGTATCAAGCATTTCAGTAAGTAATGTGGTTAAGGAAATATAAGTTTTTATCCCCCAACATTTGAATCTGAAAAGCTTTATCTGACAGTACATCTCTATCAGTGTCGTCCAATTACGGATTAATCTTCCTGCATGGACATAATCGCTCTGGATTTTCCATTTAAACCAAAGAGATGCTATTAATGTTTATTTCAGCCTATACATTTACTTGCATCATCTTTTAAAAAGTGGGTTGGCTATGGTAAAATGTACATGTAGTGTACATTCATAACATTGTGTTGAATGTACTGTTTGGTCATGTATCACACTACATGATGAAGCTTTTCTCTCGGCCCTAATGTGTTTCTAATATTCCTGTATGTCATCACATACACCAGACAGCAATGTGTCATCAAATACCCATCTGCCAACAGAAATCAAATGAACCTGCATGAACACAAATTTTGTAAATGTTGAGTTCACCACTAAAAGAAATGTACAAAACAATTGTACAGTTTTGTAAAAGACATCTCTCTCTCTAAAAAACAACAACAAAAACACAATTTGATTAACAGACATGTCTCTGCTCAATGCATTTAATAACTTTAATATGCCCACAATACTTACATTTAGTCAAGATCTTCTCCAAACGTTTCCTTTCAACTGCTATGTTTATCACCAGTATGATCTCAGTGTGCAGAAATGCATAAAATGGCCGCCCTCATCACAAGTCCACAAACCATACATGGAATTCACACAACCTGCAGAGAGTAATAAATTAAATGAAAATGAATAGATGCACCGTGTGCTGGTGAACTGCAAAGCAAGTCATCTCCATTAAAAAAATGATATTGTACAAAAGAGCAAACTTAAAATTATCCCCACAAATCTCCAAGAAGTCTCAAAAAAGGACTTTTCCAGGGCTAGCATTTCATCTTTAAAAGGGAACTTCCTTTGGAAAATCAAGGCCAAGAACAGGGCAAGGAAGGCCATGACCTCCCTGTAATCCAAGGCCTATCAAAATTCTAGTGCCCGATGCCTCAATTTTGGAAAGGGCAAGGGCACCAAGGCATTTTCTCCTTGGTAAAGAACACTACAATGAGGAAGTTATACAATTCTATTTGAATATTTAAAAGGGCACCAAGGCAATGATCAAGGGGCAACCTCTGTTGCCTGCTAATATAAAATATATTGACAATTTTTAACTATAAAGGACCATTTCCTGGTAGCCTACAGTAAATTGTTTAATACATGTACTAAAAACCAATATCAGTTTTGTTTACACGCTGCCACACAAAAAGAAATGTCATAAAACTGCCTCACGCGTTATCAAATATCTCGCATAAAAAAACCTCACACATGTACGTATGTATGACGGACAGAAATGACCAGCGATCGGACAATATAACTTCATGTCGCGTCAGAGGAGAATAACACACAATCAATCATACTAAGATGAAACCCTTGTGTGGAGAGATGAAAATGAATTTGACATTTAAGAAAGCCCGGGATTTGCTTGAGCATCCTCTACACACAGAGAAAGACAAAGGACATCTAGGAATAGATTGCAGATGGATGAAATGAAAAACCCCTAGGTAATGTTTGTGAAGCTATTAAATTCTCCGATGGAGCCCCTGTTTGCGCCGTGTCAACCAAGACACTCTCAATTTTTTTCCCCCTTTTCTAGGTCATACTCACTAATAAGGAAACTAACAATACTGTATGAAGGCTTTGACGAAGATACAAAGAATGTATTAAATTTCACAAGGCAGACTTTCAAAAGTACGTTTTACGTCTATGTTTACTAAAAAAAGATCTTTACATCATCGGCGGGAAACAGGATTTGAATTCCTCTGGATGGTTTCCAGCGAATATGATATTCTTCAATACAAGGAATTGAAACTGGAAAACATGGTGGAATACCTCCTGCCTCCAGTAGAATGTTTTATTACGCGACTAAAAACAACACAGGTTCTGGAACATGATTCATCAAGAACATTCTACGATAAAACGTGGTCCGTCTTTTAAAAAAAAAAAAACTAATGATGGGTGTACAAAATATTGTAATACAATGGATCACAGCCGAGTTTGCTCTTCAATCATACGGGATGTTGTCATGGCAACCCGCAGGCTGACTCACCCGATGACATCCTTTGCCAATTCTTTGTCGTCTCGCATTTTGTTGACAATAAGCGTGATCAAATATTCTATGGACGTACATTTAGCGAGATCCTTTGTGTCAACTATTCAGAGAAACTGACAGGGACAAAATCCTTTCCACACACACACAAATCCAACTTCAAAAACCCAGCATACAAAAGTGCTATTCACACAACAATTTAACTGGGGTCCCTTGCTTGTTTTTAGCATGGTTGTAAAATGTGGCAATGTTTGACAAGATTTGGCAAGAGAACTTGGACAGTAGAACAAATTGTTGTCCATTAACATGAGGTACATTTTGTAATATTTCACAACCATGCTACAATTTAGCATGGGACCCTTGCTAAATTGCTATCCTGTGAAAGGGACTATAGTGACAACCTCAAATACAATTTTATAATCGTCACAACACACTACTCGTCTCTAACCAATCATTGCAAACACCCACTAAACTTCTATTTCACTTGACATTTCAAATCATCGTACGATGAGGTTCGAGAAGGATACAAGCTCAATACAACAGGATGTGCGACTACAGAAAACAAGGAGCTGTGTACACACGAAGATCGAAAACCCTTCAAGGACTTCTCGGAAAAATAAAACTACTTTTAATAATTCCGTCAGTAACAAAACAGGAAGTAACATTAAGATTCTGTCTCATACATGTATCTCTAACCTTTGTCTGCACTGTATGAACAAAAAACCTAGCCAATTATAGTACTATGTATTGTGTATGCTAAAATAATTGTACAGGTGACTGATAGTGATATTGACTGGCTCTCCATTAGGCCTATGGCCTTGGCCCCTGTCACTTATTATTGGCAAACCAAATGGATTTTTTCCATTAAATTTTCAACCACCCGTGGGACTCCTGATAAAAATTATACACACAAGAAAAAAGGGTCATTGGCAAAAATCAAATTGTAATTAGAGAGTGGTCATTAAAAATGGATAGTGTTTGTTTGACTGATTAAACAAATTCACTCAAGTGAAATGATTATTTAAAAGTGTTGCAGGCTAAAACTGCATTTGAAGCATATTTTTTCCATTTTCCCATTATTTAATTGGTGCTTTGTTCTCTTGCTTTGCTTTTCCATGAGCCATCTTTTTTCTCTGTTATGTCCGTTTTTTTTGTTTTTGTAAGTAATTGGCTTTTTGGGCTATCCTTGGATAATTTTGTGCAGTTTTTCTTTCTTGTTTGCTATCTTGGTTTATTTTATTCCATTGTTTAACCTCCTGTTGTTGTGTACACATGTTTTTTTGTCATGTTCTTGCTGTTTTCTTATCCGAATAAATTCAAGCAATCTATCAACTCATCTTGTCTACGAATGTAACTTTAAAGAAATTCTGTAAGATTAAAGATTTAAAACACATAAAACCATCTTGGCATGACATTGCATTTTTCTATTGCAAGAAAATTCATGGCGCCTTGATACATTGAGCTCACAGTGCTTTCTTGAGATGGCCTGCTTTCTCCAAACCTCAGCATCAGGCTCTGTCTTTGGTTCTGGGCTTTGTTTGTTGTTAGAAACACCAAGCAAAAAAAAATTACACTGCTCCAAAATTAATGACGGTTTGGGAAAAGGGCCGAGTTGAACTCTTTTTAAGTGCCTATTTTATATTCTGAAAGAGCCATATAATATAAGATCTATTTTATGTACTCAAAATTGTCATCAATCGTACATGTACGACCCATTGTAGCCTACATGTTGTCACGAGAGGGCATTATCATGGAAGAAATCCTATTGACTTTGGGATGTACTGTCAGTGCAGCTCAAATCAGCAAGATACATTTTGCTTTGTGAGCCTCGTTTCATTTAGTTTGGTAAAATGTACACAATAAAAAAAAACTGAAAAAATTTGGCATTTAAGGTTAAAAACGCAACAACAATACGGGCACGGAAAGAGTTAATACAATCATAGAGCATGGACTAGCAATTTCTATCTCTATGGTAAAACTAATTGCATTTGCAGTATGGTAAAGGGCAAAGGTCAAATACATGAAGTTACTGGATAACTTTTCCATCCCTGAATTCTATGTATCTAGGCTGCATTGCAGTCCTTGTTATTGAGTTGGGATTTTCAAGGGGCTACATGTAACTAGGGGGGCAGCTGATCTCTTAAAGGAAGTGGAGAGACAAGCTAGACGTTTTTTTTTGTCGCCAACAAATAAAGAAACTAGGCGATGAAAAATTACTAGGGTTGTAGTGATTTCCGTGCTTTGACTGTAAAAATACGAGATTCGTCATGCAACTTTTTAACTTTGGCATATATCACGCCTAGATTTCAATCCCGAGGGACAGGGCCAGGGCAACAGAGGCAGTAGTTGCTTCAACAAAACTCATCATCCGCATTCATTACCTTCTCCAGTATCAAAATCTTCATATAACAGGGAACGATTCTGTCCAGGAATTTTGCATAGTAAAACATTTAGACTGAACTCATTTTGTGCACACTGCATGGAATGCCAATATTGATTAAAGCCAATCCTGATTTTTTAACAACTGCTTCATTTTGTGTAGCATTTATGCAGAGCAAATTGTACACTGTGTAAAAAATAAACAGTTTTCTGCATTGATTTGAATTCCTGTATGCTTTAACAAACTCTGTTTCCGAACCAACACTCCTCACAAGAGATATTCACACTGCGTTCTCCGCAAACTTCTCTTAGGGTGCGTTCGTTTAGCTCCCCCGGGTCGACCCCGGTTTGTGGCGTTTTTTTTTTTTCCCAGGACGAACGTGTGCAGATAATTACCCACGTTCGTCCTGGAAAAAAAAAAACGACACACATCGGGGTCGACCCAGGGAAGCTAAACGAACGCACCCTTAGTTAACCTTCAACCATGCAAACTGTTTGGTCGTCATTGCACTGTCCCTTTAAAGTTGCTATCCCTGGATACTGACTACCCAGGAGGCATTGCCACAATGACCTCATCACAAACAACTGCACCACAGCATTGATCACTATTCACTATTCACAATGCACTCAAGCCTGATCCAATGGTTCAACTGGTTCTATTCAAAGGGATTTTTTTCTTTAGTGAGGCCATACTTTGGGCTTACTTAGGGATCATCTCAGCAATGGATCACATCAAGAAAGTGTTAAGAAAGACCCTGAATCTTAAGCCAATTTTACCAGGGCTCGTCTAGTCTTATGATTAGCCATATGTTTTTTTAATATTTCCCTATTCCTAACCTCTTTGTGAAATCGACCCCAGATAGTTTAGTGTTGTTTCAGTTGAATCATAGAGCAAGGAAAGAGTTGAACTTAAAAACACTGCAATTTTTCAATGCACTGGTTCATGAATAATAGATGTTGGGCCTACTCATGTACGTACTGTGCACGTCAATGTAGATCATTACTTCGATTGTCTCTACTTGCAGTAAGATACTTTCCATATTTTTTATATTATAAGGCCTATAATACTGATGGAGTGGAACTCAGCTATGGTACTAATGTGTATTTTAATGTGATAAACTGTAGTATGATAAAGGCCCTACCACATGTACTGTATGTATGCAAATAACAATTTATTTTTGCAAAGATGAAGTATCCTGAAAAAAAAAAACATTTTTGGACACTGTTATCTGTCACTGTTATCTGTCACTGTTATCTGTAAACATAATTTCTATGTTTTAGCCTGGTTGCATTAAGTACTCTATTTTACCGTCAAGTTACATGCAACTTACAATTCAAAATGTTTTGTTGTCTAAATAACTGTCCTTAGAAAATGGTTTTATCAGGAAAGCCACAATGGACAGAATAAAATAATATAAATTCATGTAATACGCACAATATACAATGATATCAGCGCAAATTCATCCTTCATGTTTAAGTGATGCACATAACTGAAGTAACTAACTGGAGATAGCACACTGCAGTACATGTACGTTACACCATAGAGCTATAAAAAGCTACATAGTTACACGTTAGTAATAAACCAAATATTATAACTGATGAATGATTATTTTGGAAACAGTGGTGCGAAGCGTCCAATAATTATCCATATGGGACGCGGTAGATATTTTGCTGCGTCGTGGCGGTAGGCCTTTACATGGAAAAATAAAGGGTGACACGTGATTTTGGTTCCACCAATCAAATGACAAGGATCCTAATTGCAGTATGCATGTACAATAAATTAATTGCTTTTTCGAATTAGGAATACAAATTGTAAATCCAGCACATGATTGATATTTTATTATCAATCAATACAAGCAAATGAAAACCTTGTAAAGTACCTAGTTCTTGGGAAGGGCAAGGCTGTCTTTCCTTAGTACTAAAGGCCAATACTATCAGGGCACAAATTCATCCTAATAAAAATTACAACTAGTCGAATTGTACTTCAGGGCTAGATTTCACAAAGAGTTTAGATTGATCTAAAATTGCAAATCAATCGTACATTGAAAAGCATAGTGTGATGCCACAATAGTACATGTACATAGTATTTCTTTATTTATGTGTTTATGTCCCTTGTACTGTACATATGACAAAAAAATTCTTTTGGAGGTTTTGAGGAAATAAATAAATTACTGACAACTCATCTTAAGATGAATCTTAGTGCTTTGTGAAAATCAACTCCAGTCTCCTTCCCCAAGAGAGAAGCTTTGCCAAAATGATTTTAGTTGATACATGATACATGTAGATATATGTACGTGTACACATCTTAACAACAGAAATACAGCATAGAGCGAGCCCTGTTGCCAATACAAAGTCTAACCAGTAAAAACCAATGGAAGCCACACCCTAATGGCTTCAACACAAAGAGGCGACAGGCTCCATAATAAAACCAACAATCTGCCGATAGTCAACATGTACCAATTGCCTCGCCATGTACTTGTACTTTATCGAATTTGCTACATGAGCGAATGAATTCAATGTGAAACAATGGCGTCAGGGGGCACATCGCGGTCATTTTTAATAACACGCCATGCGTATGCAAAGAGCGAGAGCGACAAGCGGATGTTGGTATTTCTTTACTCTGTTCAGTTCCATGCATTATGCGATGTTTGTCCAGGCCCATCAGCTGCTTTGGGAGGGGGGGGGGGGGGGGGGGAGAGATGCCAGGCAACTGGACTCGACAGGATTGAATTAATTCCACATATATGGACAAATCTGTCGGTGTTCGCTCCCACAGGTACATTAGCGAGAAACAAAGATAAGCTCAGATGAATATATCATCCATCATTTATGCTGCAAAGATTCCATTTACATTTTTACTCAAATTCTGTTATTCAATAGTTTATTTTGCCATCTTTTATAATTTATTGGATGCAAAATTCACGATCCAACATTGCTCAAGTCCTGTACTGATGTTTAAACATTTATTGGGATATCTTTATTGTAGGATTTAAATAAAAAAATAATCCCTCTGGAAAACCGATCTCTTATAATAAAGACTCAACATGCCATATTGATCAATGTAGTCTGTCCGCAAGTGCTCATAATAAATAATGTCTGCATAATTAAAAACATATTGTTGATAAACGCACGTACACACGTGTTCATGTGTACAATGTATCTGACTTTATACTATAGATGTTCAGTGTACACACAGTTGTTGTATTTTACATACAATGTCACTGTTTCCTAAAATAAATTTGCATTTCATTTCAAAGATTAATTGAAGCATGACCAATCATTTTGTTTCTATTTATAACAAAAAATTCTAATATTTACATTTGTAATTATGGCTTTTTATTACTGGCATTTCTATAACAATTCAATGTGTTTTTCATCACATAAATTTCATGTCTATTTAAAAATTGTTCCTGGATAGTGTTTTTTTTTTATCTTTCACTACAAATTATTAATTATTTGTGTAAACGCCTTGGAGCTCTTTTTTTTCGTCACACAAACATTTTCAACAAAATAGACCCCTACCCTAAGTACTATATTATTATTATAAACATAATTTCCAGGGAAATGAACGATGAACATTGTTGTTACTGTTAATATTGTCACCTTCCATTGATCAATAATAAAAATAAAAAATCAATATTTTGTCTGAATGCTTACATGTACGTGAAAATCAATTCTTGAACAGAAGGACAAAAAAAAACTTTGAAAATAACAAAACAATTTGAGGAAGTACACTGAAATAAAATTAATTGTATGAAAACTGCTGTTTATGTGAATTAGGGTTCCTCATGCGCAAGCAAGCGTATCGGGCTGATATGCACATATTGTGGCCGATACGAGGGACAAAGTTTTGTACCGGGAGCTTCAGTTCAAATTCACAAAACTCATGAAGACCAAACCATTTAGAGAAGTCAGAGCTTTTAAAACCAAAGATAAACAGCAAGTAAAAACATTCGGACGTTAAACGTCATTTCAATTAAAGTTTTTGGGTCAAACTTCCTACATTTTGACCCAGAATAAGTAGTAGTCTTGAGAGAGAAATTCTGAGGAGAACCTGGAGAATAAATTCCACAAATAAATATTACTTCTCTCAAATATCTCAACTTCAAAATTTAGTGTGTAAATTCACAAGCACATGTGGTAGTGGGAAATCTGTTTTAAATTTAATTAAAAAAAAAGAAGAGATCTTTGACATTCAATGTTTCTTTTTCGGGAGAAACAAGTTATAGATTTCCCAAATTCAAAATGAATTTGTATCCCTATCAGTTTCATCACTTTAAATAGGTAATTTTTTATTTTTTTAATGAAGGGAAAATAGTAAAATCTTTTTTAAAAACTAGTAAAACACATCTCTCTACATAGGGTTTGAGGCATTGCATGGTGTGCGGTAACACCATGTGTGTATCTACTTGCCAGGTACAGTATGTTCTTAGAGAAATGTCTTTATTCTTTATTCTAACTGTCTTTCTCTATTCTCTACACCTTAAATATTTATACATGTTTTTATTTTACGCTCATACAAAGAGGATGCCATCACATTTGGGAATTGAAGTAGGGTGGGAGAGTTGAAGCGTGATGACTTCATAAACATGTGACCAAACCTACACTTATAAAAATAGCGTCGAGCCACGCCATTTCTCAATACAGCCAGTCTGTCAAATCCTCTTAATAAAAAAAAAACCTCGTCTGAGAGAGAGAGAGAGAGGGTAAAAGATAGAGCTGGGAAAGTAATACATGTACTCCTTACCCAGTGAGAAGTGAAGCGGAAAACGCATTAAGAAAATGGAATCCTGATTAAAATGGAGAAGTCTCATCTATTGTTACCCGGGGCGACGGGATTATTTCCATCAGAGCAACGGCTTACATTCCTAGGTGAGAGGTTCACGGTGATACGGTTTGATTCGTTGCCAAAGTACGGGAGCTCAACTAAGTGGTTTTGGTTTTGCTTTTGATGATGTAAAGTTGATATTCGTTACCTATTCCTTTGTCATTCTGTATATTTCAAGGACTATTGAAATATTCTTGGGTTGAATAGAACATCACTTCTCTTTCAGACCCCGTCATGTATCTTATAATCTACAAGATCCTTGTGAATTTATTTGGACATTAATAAATACTGGTGTAAAGCAGTGACATAAACAAATTTTGCTCACATGTCATTACATTAATAAATATAAAATTAATAAACAAACAGCGAACTGCTTTTGTCTGTTTGCTAACGCGCTGTGGTCTTAATGAAATGGCATTTGATTGATCCCTAAAACTGGTGTGTTACTTGAAAAAAAAATTAAAAATCTCATTTGTAGCTAAAACATAAATCTTGTTTACTTTTCAAGATGACCTAAAGTAATTTGGTTTTCGCAAGTTCTGCTTCTGACTATTAAAGTTTTCCACGTAATCAAAAATTAAAATACTTTAAATTCAGGTTAACCAACAAGTATGAACATTAAATATATTTGGCTTGGTAAATAATTCTGGTGCCAAATATGTCCAGAGGACTTTGAGTATCATAAAAACAAAAACAACAACAACAGCTTGATTTAGAACACCTTTTGGGTCAAAAGAAAGACAAATTTAGTTAGGGATTTTTTTGCAAAACTTGAACCAGCTTGCCAAGAACACTTTTTAATGTTCACTCCCCATTGACTCATTCAAGCATAGAGAAAGTACTGTGTCTATTTTTAGACGAGGTTGCAACATTCCCAGGATAGTGATCTGGACATAAAGAGGCGTGATCATCTGTGCCATATGTGATGGCATAAATAATAAAAAAAATTAATTTAAAAAAAGTACATGGTATCGAATTATCCAGAAGGTATGACTTCATTCTCCGTTTTGAACCCGACCCAGAAAGAGTTGAAAGGGGCTTTCTAGTAATGAATGCATGGTACAAAGGGAGTTTGTAACAATCATGCACTCAACCCACACAAATAACAAAGGCATTTTGTATGAATAAAAAGCAGGCATTTTTAGCAAACTTCTCAATGTTTTTTTATCCAGCATTTCCTCCCTTTGATGTAGACAACCATTGGATGTCTAATTCATTACAATGCTAGAATGATATTGTACTTTCCCGAAGAATTGGTTTTGCCAAATATTTCAGATATATGAACTTTTTCTGATGGAAAAACACATAAATTGATTTCAAATCTAAGCATCTGAATCAAAAATCTTAGATTTTTTTTAAAAGCAAGCTTCCTAGCCTATCATTTAAATATTTACTATACAATAGTGAATCAAATGAAAGAAGTCTATAAGGATGCATATTTTCCTCAACTTTCACTCAACTTTTAGAATGAAATTTCCCTCAAGATTCTAACATTGATTGCTTTTACTGCACAACTGAAGGATGTAAGTAGTTGCTATGGGCTACCTTCGTTTTCAATTTTAATATTTGGCGGCTGTCCAGTCATACTCGGAATGAATTTAAGTTGAGTGAATCATGTGATTATTTTCATGCATGGTAGATGTTTATTTTGTTACTTTTACACAGTTGGCTGATGTAACCAAGACTTGCATCTCTTTTCTCAAAATTTGATAAGATACTTTTAATCATAAAATCCAAGTTAAAATCAAGTTTCTATTTTTCTAATAATTACTAGAATATATCGTTTTAAATACATAACAACTTTTATCAATACAAAATGTCAATAACCAATGCAATTCATTGGGTGAACTAGAAAACAAGAACATATTTATCTCAAAATTGGTGAGTTGCAATCATTTCACTTGATCACAGCACAATTTTCTCCTTTGGTCTCAACTAGTCAATACAAGGATACGGTCATGATAATTGCACACATAAATCTTGCTCCTCCCCATGGCCGCCTAGTCAGGAGGATTAAGTTGACTCTTGGAAGAGGGTTAGGGTATACAATTAATTGTCGCAACTACATGTACAGAATTTATGAAAAGTATAAAAATCACTGAACAAAATGTCCAACACAGTAAGTATGATGATTGATGACAAGAAAATAACTTTAAATTATAATTCTGTGCCTAAGAAAAATCCTACGCTACCTAGTAGCATGAAGGTAGAAGTAGTAGTACACTTCTCTCGTCAATTAGCCCTCAAGTAAAATCAAATGTATTTCAACAAAAATCTGAACATCCTTTTTTTCAGAAGTACAACTTCAAGTAGCCTAACTTCCAAGTTTAGGTTGTTAAAAATAAGGATAACTTTCAGTATGGCGCCACCACTTTTTCACTTATTTTTACAAAAAGGGATATATCAATCAGGTAAATTAGATACTATATTATTTTATTTCGAATGAAAAAGTGGTGGCTGGCGCCATACAGAAACTTTTCCAAAAATAATAATTGAAGTCGGTTTATCTATAGTAAAAGTTAAGTATATTATTTGTGATAACGTTTCAACGAAGTTAGGAACTGTAGTTTAGCCATGGAGGAAGAAAGCCCAAAATGCAGATTTTAATTTGTGTTATTTATTTATTTGTTTTGGGGTGCTCGATGGGGGCGCTGTTGCAAAAGTTCGACAGAAATTACGCTTGACTTTGGTGGAAACTCTTGTCACAAAAATTGTTGGTTTCTCAGACTGGCTTGAGGGGAAATATACAACAAGATGACACAAAATGACAACTTAACAGTACCAAGAAGTAATGGTTCAACATTTTACCTGGGATACTTGAAGAATGTTCAATATCAGAGCAGATAAATACAAATAAACACTCACCTTTTTGACAACACAAATCCAGCACAACACGCGTGACGTCGCTGATCAATACCCGCCTTAAGTAATCTTTTTACGAAGAATCTGATTGGCTGTTTATTTCCCAGTTGGACGTGCGTTTCAGTAAACTTGTCGTTAATTGGTTACTTTTTTTATAGACTGGCTCCCAGAAAAGCTGACTTTTAAATAAGTCTAAGCATGATTGAGAAGTCAGGGAACATACTGTTTCACTACAATCAAAGATGGCGCTGTCCATAAACGGCGTAATGTGATGTAAACATCGTTGTTGTCTATCGTCTGATTTCCATGGGAGATCGTTCGTTTCAACTGTTGAAATTTCTTGATCACACAGAAAACGTTGATTTGAGTCACCATGTATAGATGTCTTTCTCGATCCAGCCTTCAATTTGGCAAAAAGTATCACTTTTATAATCATCGGTGTTACGAAACTGCACAAACAAATGGTAGACGCAAAACAAGCCGTTTATCTTGCAGTTGCACTACCACCAGTCAAATCAGATCTTCAACAGGGACGAATAATTTATATGCAACCTGTCCGCAGAATATACATTTAAACCTGAGAGACCATCCTTGCCATTCAAGACCCTTTTCAACTTCAAGAAGTTCCTTTGATGTTTCGAAGTGGATAGCGGCAGCGTCCAAACGAATTACAAACATTCAAGATTCAGTGAGTAATAATTGTTTTTTTTCTGGAGTTTTGGCGAGTCGTTTGTAAATTATCCTACTTATTGTCTTAGCCAGTTTGGAAAACATCTTACCACAAGGAATATCTCATTTGAATAAATTAGAAACTATTTAAATTTTATTTCATATTAACGAATGAAAAAGTGGTGGCAAGATAACGGAAACCTTTCCGCCAGTAGTGTATTGATGTTTCTCTAGTAAGTCTTGAGTCTTGAGTGCGGTGGTAGACAAGCAACTGATGCCTGTGATGTCAAATGAATAACAAACATTGAGGAATCAATATGGAAAGGTTTGCGGTAACTCCATGTAATGACCATCTCTAAAACTAATGAGTTGGGGTGGTTCTGAAAATAACCGTTGGTTTCAACTCGGCGTTTCGATCAGTATGCTCTGATCGTCTTCTGGAGAATTGAGGAATCAGTTAGTCGCAAATAAACAAATAGAACTACCTGTAATTTGTGACAACTTATGTGTAATTTTCTTATTTGCGACTTTGTTAAATTACAGATTTCAACAAAATATTTTAAGCGGGAATATTTTGCATTAACCAGAATTCTTGAGCGATCTGGTCTTAACAGCATACCAGCTCTTCAACGTCTGCAAGGATTAGGTCAGTATAGACGATCTCTCTTTTACAATTGAACCATTGTATTTTTTTCTCTCTCTTCTGTGTAATTAAACAATACATCCTAAAGTGTCCATCAAACTCTGCATGAAAAGGTTATAAATAATTTGTTCTTGTCTTTCACAGTTTAGGCTGTATCAGCAGATATAAGCCTCTAATTCCCTAGTTTGTACCTTAGTGCCCATTCAGAATATGTTCCTATAGACTCTGACTTAAAGATTTTCCAAAAAGAAAATGGTCGGCAGAGATGAAAGTCTAGACTTGTCTTAGACTGACAATCTTCAGAGTTTGAAACTGTTTGAAAACAAATCATTGTGCTAATACATGATGGCCTGTATGACATTGCTTGGAACTTTTAGGAGCTACCTTTGTTGCCGAGGTCTTAAGATTAAATTAATTTATCAGACCTGGAACTTCACAGAGGTGGTCTTGAAGACTTGACCTTGCTCCCCTTCAAAAGTTTACCTTTTAGATTTCAAGATTTTCCAAAGGAAGTGCCCTTTTGAAAATGAAAATGGCCTTGCCCTCACAACATGAAATTCCAGAGCTGTTTATGGATGACTTTGTTATGTTGTTCAAAATGTGCCACCTTTATTCCATTGTGTTTTTGATCGATATTTTTATTTTGTTTCATCAGGGAACATCAACTTGTTCAGCTCTTCACGACCCACCAATCAGCAACGAAACCAAAATGAAAATGGAAAGGAAGAAGAAGAAGGTATGGGAAGACTGATGATTGATGATTGAATGTGTTTCTATTAATGAGTAAAGGGCCTTTTCAGACAAGGCAATGTTTAAGGCAACTTGGCGGCAACCAACTGCACTCAAGGAATACCTCCATATTACGCTCTTCTGGCTGTATTTACTATCCCCAGGAAACTAATGAGAAAACTGACATGTGACAGAATTGTTTAACTGGAGATTGCCTGGAATTGGTTGCCTGCAATTTGCTTTGTGTGACATTAAAGACAGTAAAGTTTACATTTAAATTTGAAAAAAGATTATATTTGTATTGCATTTCATCATCTTCCTGTACAGATTCATTTATTGAATATAATTTTTTTTTTTTTTTTAATGAGAAATATATTTATTGGATTTCATCATCTTCCTGTACAGATTCGGCCAAGCGAGGGGGTGAGGGTGATAATATCAGGATGCTTTTGGTCCTCATGCTGATCCTGACTCTGCTCAATTTCTTGTCCAAGGGAGACGAGGCACAGAGTGTGTCTTGGCAGACGTTTGTCAATGAGATGCTGATGAAGGGGGAGGTAATGTCAGATTGATCAGATCATTGATCAGATCATTGATCGATCAATAAATGATTTATCAAATCATTGATCGATCAATAGATGATTGATCAAATCATTGATCGATCGTTAGATAATTGATCAATAACATGTTGATCAAATCATTGTCTGATAAATAAATTATTGATCAAATCATAGATTGGTCAATTAATGATTGTCCAAATCATTGATTGATCAATAAATTGATCAATGTATGAATTTATCCATTCAGTTGATTATTTATCCTTTCAATAATTGATGATCAGTTTGTTTATTCAACATAATAAACTGTTGAGTTTATTTTCAAAAAGTGGTTCCTAGCAGGCCTGGAATGACACTGAGGCTATGACCTCTGCTGCTCTAAGAAGTTCAGAAGTTTCCCATAGACTTAAAGATTTTCCTAAGTAAATGGCCTTGGCCACTCAGAGATGAACGTCTAGACTTGTCTTGGACTGACAATCTTCAGAGTTCAAAAATTTTCAACAAATGATTGTGCTCAAGTGAATAATGCAAGTAGGTGGGTTAGAAATAGCATGAAAGTTCTGCATGAAGCCTCTGCCTCTGTTGCCATGGTTAAGGCTCTCAGCCCCGCTGTTTGTTTCAGAATGTTCTCTTTCTTGAATGGTCTTGTTTTAGGTCAAGTACGTGTCTTTGACGTATTACGACTCGGATGGCAGTGGTCAGAGTTCCAATCCAGAATCTGATGTTGTTCATGTCTATGTTCACGATGGAGCCATCATTATGGGTAGAGAGGTAAGACACAATTTCAATCTCAAAATTCAGTCTCGCCTATTTTAAAATACATTATTTTTTTGAATCCACCAATAAGCCATTTGCAAGTCAGATTCAAAGTCTTGTACAATGACTTGCTTAGTCACAAGGTAACCCTTACTTTTGGTTTTCTCAGACTATAGAAACAGTTGCTTTGTCAAATGGTTCGGGGGAAGCTTGTGTATATGTTGGGCGCGATCGATCAATCTGCGCGATCAACCGATCGCGCTGCGCTATCGACCGATCGCGCTGCGCTATTGAAATATCTATTGGTCGCGCAGCAATCGGTCGATCGCGCAGCAATCGGTCGATCGCGCATCAATCGGTCGATCGCGCAACAATGGGTCGATCGCACAACATTCGGCAACGAACATGCGCGATCAACCGATCGTGCGGGAATGGCTCGGCGCGATCGGCCGATTGTGCAGGAATGATTTTGCGCGATCGGCCGATTGTGCAGGAATGGTTATGAGTGATCGCCGATTGTGCAGGATTTGTTTGGCGCGATCGGCTGATGCTCAGGGGCCGAATTCACAAAGATGTAACATTGATTGTAACTGCAAATCAATCGTAGTGTGACGTCACTATATAAATCACTATGGTGATACTGAAAATTTGTCCTGCTATGAATTTTATTGCTTTGAGAAATCGCCCTAAGGAATAGTTTACCTGCACGATCGGTCGAACGCGCGAAACCATTCCTGCACGATCGGTCGATCGCGCAAACCCATTCCTGCACGGATCGCGCAAAACTTTTCTTGCACGATCGGTTGATCGCGCAAAACTTTTCCTGCACTATCGGTCGATCGCGCAAACCCATTCCTGCACGATCGGTAGATCGCGCAAAGCCTTTCCTGCGCGATCCGCTGATAACGGGAAAAAATACTCGTAGCGCAATCGATCAATCGCGCAAAGATGTCATTGCGCGATCGACCGATTGTTGCGCGATCGACCGATTGTTGCGCGATCGACCGATTGCTGCGCGACCAATTGATCTTTATTTGATCGTTCAATAGCGCAGCGCGATCGGTTGATCGCGCAGATTGACCGATTGCGCCCAACATATATATCAACCTCCAGATAAGCAAACCTTGGTACTCTTGTGCCATACACATTCATTCAGAATTGTGAATGGGTGTTCACCAACTCTTTCGTAGCTACGCAAAAGCTTGCCCCGAACCATGTGACATTACAATTGTCTTTCTGATGAATTCAAATTTTCAAGTTGTAAGTTATGATCAAGCATGTCATTGTACAAGATTCAAATCTAACACGCAAAAAGCTTATTACAGGAAAAAATAGGCGCTAATGTAAAACAGAAAACAGTATTTTTAATCGATGCTTGTATTTTTTTTACAACTGTTTTTTTTTTGCAACAGTGACATGTGCATTCTTGTACTTTAATTTGTTTAAACTCAAAGATCTTGTTTTTTTGTTAAGGTTGGACGCGGTCAGCCCAATCATTTCCGTATGCGAGTTGGAAACATCAATAAGTTTGAAACCAAGTTGAGGAGAATTGAGGATAGCCTGGGTATAGCCATCCATGATAGGGTAAGGCATCATCAAGTTTAATTAAAGCTAGTTTTATTGTAGTGCATTTTACAGTATGCGCTTGGGGAGAGCGGGGAAAGTTGAGCCAAGGGGTAAGTTGATCCACCCCCTATTGCTTGCCCGTAACTTTAGACAGCTCGGTTTTGCTGCCCTCTAGTGATAGCTACCAACATAACTTTCGTTTTGTTCTATGTCATGAATGAATAAAGACAAAGATAAACATGCTGTGACAAAAAGTTTAATTTTAGTGTAAACAAGTGAATCTCGTGGAACCAGATATATGAATGGGTCAATAACAATCCTTTAATCTTTCCCAGTTCCCTGGAGATTATACCACCCAGAAGCTTTTTCAAGCACAATGTCATCCTCTACCCATTGTGGAATATGAATATTCAAGACTATTGTGTTGTGATTGTTAGTATTAAAGACACTGGACACTTTTGGTAATTGTCAAAGACCAGTCTTCTCACTTGGTGTATCTCAACATATGCACAAAATAACAAACCTGTGAAAAATTGAATTCAATTGATAATAATTGAAGACAAAACACCCTTGTCACACGAAGTTGTGTGCTTTCAGATGCTTGATTTTGGGACCTCAAAATCTAATTCTGAGCGGAGGTCTCGAAATCAAATTCAAATATTTAAGTGGAAAATTACTTCTTTCTCAAACTACGTTTCTTCAGAGGGAGCCTTTCCTCACAATGATTTTTTATTATCAACAGCTCTCCATTGCTTGTTGCCAAGTATGTTTTTATGCTAACGATTATTTTGAGAAATTACCAATAGTGTCCAGTGCCTTGAACACAGCAATAGACCTTAACTTGTTGGTTTTTCCTGGCCATTTGACATTTCAGATCCAGGTGAAGTATAAGCACATTACCAGCGATGGTCTGTCGAGTATCATGGGTACTGTGCTAGTCATGGCGGTCTTGTTCTACATCATACGCTCTGCAATGAAGGGCGGTGGTGGGATGAACACCTTCAGTCAGATGAGTAAGTAGTAATCCAAGAAGAACAAATGTAAAGAGCTCTCACTAGATTGGGGTAAAGTCCTTGACACATTCCAAGGGATTTTAACAGGAAACTTTGGAGGCAACCTACTGCTTTGCATTCAAAAGGAACATTTTGGAGCAAGTTCGAGTGTGCACAATGGTTAACTACAGGTTGACCATTTTGACTCGAACCCAGGCTGGTCGACCATTGGTTGACTACTGTGGCCGACCATTTGGAACCAGCCTCGAGCCCATGGTTTCTTCACTGGTCCCAACAGCATGTTCCATTCTAACATGTGTTAAGCGCAGAGTGGAACCAGTGACCTAATGTCCAGTACTTTCCCAACTTCTGGAAAAAAATCCACAGGCAAATTGAGTGTGATTCAAACCAATGACCTTTGCATTGCTAGAGCAGATGTCTTACCACTAGACCACCATGATAGCCCGGTGGCTAGAGGCAGTTCAAATCCTATTATCGGATGCCGCAAAAAAAATTATTTTCCGTTATTGTCTGGATCTGGATGCCTATACATTTCTTTGTGTAGTTTTGCCCTAATTCTTTTGGAATTTTTGTACCAACCGCATTTATTGACTTTTTCCGTTCACAGCTAAGGCAAAGTTTACTCTCGTTGAAGAAGGTGGGTCAAAGGGCGTGACCTTTAGAGATGTCGCTGGCCTCAAGGAAGCAAAGGTGGAGGTCATGGAGTTTGTAGACTACCTCAAGAGACCTGGGAAGTATCAGGCACTCGGAGCACAGGTGAGGGCTTTTCTCAGGATCCTCATCATTCCCAAAAGTGTCGCCTTCTGTAACAGATCTATCCTTACATCATTGGGTGAAAGATTATTTACTTATTATTATTTCTATATATTGAACTGTCTGTTGTCATCTTCTTGGTTCCAAGGTCCCCAAAGGAGCCCTTCTTCTTGGGCCTCCAGGCTGCGGTAAAACCCTCCTAGCTAAGGCTGTAGCTACAGAGGCTAATGTTCCCTTCATGGCTATGGCAGGGTCAGAGTTTGTTGAGATGATCGGCGGACTGGGTGCGGCCAGAGTCAGGAACCTCTTTAAGGAAGCGAGGAAACGATCGCCATGTATCGTCTACATTGATGAACTGGATGCTATCGGTAGAAAGAGGTCAGATAAGTAAGTACTTCTAATAAGAGTTATACTTAACATTTATATCGCACTTAATACTAACTTTTTAAGCGCTACAGTATTTATCCTGTGAGGTATGTGAAGCTATGTTTTGAAGTTGTGACCTATTCCTTAACATAGCACCATGTATACTGCAGTTACAGGTTGAATGGCTTCTGACTGGCACCCACGAACAAAGATATATTGACAAAATAGGGAGACTGCCAACATTTGCTCAGTTGGTAGAGCGTAGGCATGTTAATCCGGAGGACGCAGGTTCAAGTTTTGCTCTAGTAAATTTGTCTCTGTTCAATCCAAAATTAGAAAAAAATATATTAATTGCATCACAGCTCTGTAACGCCTCGCATGTATATTCATTTTGGTTTTTACCCTTACATGTGTGTTAGCACTGTATACTCGGTACTTACCTGAGTTCTGTGAAAAAAAAATCGCAGGCATATTACTCGGGTGGGATTCGAACCCACGACCTTCTAGAGCAGTGTCAAACCAACTAGACCACCGAGATTGCCCGGTGGCTAGAGGCAGTTCAAATCCTATGTTTTAGCAGCGGTACTGCAAACAATTTAATAGATGTTAAATTTTCATCGAGGATAAAGAATATTCATTTTGGTTTTAACCTATATACACTGATGTGTGTTATACAGTACTTACCTGAGTTCTGTGGAAAAAATATGACATCTAAGTGTTAATCTTTTGCTTCCAGTGCTTCAGTTGGAAGTTCAGGAGAAGAAGAACAGACTCTAAACCAACTACTGGTTGAGATGGATGGAATGGGAACTCAGAAAGGTGTCATCATGTTGGCTTCTACTAATAGAGCTGACATTCTGGATAGAGTAAGTGGCAAGGATCAAAGGAATCCTCTTACATTTAATAGTCGTTAGTTTTGCATCGGGGATTAAGAATATAATTTGTTTTTTTCCTAACACCCATGTGTATGAAGCACTGTACTAAATACATTTCCCCATTTATACCAAATTGGCGACCGTCGTCGTCAAGCCTGTTTCGCTCAACTGCAGGAGGAAAACCTCTTCACCAATTCTCCATCTCATTCTATCTCAAATGGAAGTGCCCTTTGTAAATTGAAAATGGCCCCGCCTTTCAAAGGTGAAATTCCAGGCATTGACATTTTTATTAATTGTTTTTATGCAAGTTGGCCCCATGCTAAAAGCCACTCTAGGTAAGGGCCTACAAGAAGAAACTGATAAACATGAAAATAACTCTAGAGAGCTGGAGGCAGGAATTGATATTTCTCTTGAAACAGTCCCTTGCTTTCTAACAATTAAAATATTTACCATGGTTAAACTCTCTCCCATCCCAGGCTCTCCCTAGGCCCGGGAGATTTGACCGCAACATCACTGATTACTAGTGTATTTATTGCATAACGCATGCCATGCCTATGTTTAAACACTTCTAGCAGTGCTTAAATCACACTTTTAAACACCCTCATGTGATGTGCTCTCCAACAATAGGAATAGTGGAACTGTCTGGGGTATTTATGAATAACAATTAAAATAGTTACCAAATTCCCTCTCATCCCAGGCTCTCCTTAGGCCCGGGAGATTTGACCGCCACATCATGATTGATTCCCCAACCCTGATAGAGAGGAAGGAGATATTTGAGGTGCACCTCAAGAAGCTAACACTGGAGCTGAAACCCGAGGCATACTCTACAAGACTCGCTCAGCTAACACCAGGCATGAGTGGTAAGGAAAAGTAACAAGCTAACATTCATGTTGTTTAAGAGTGTGACGTCATACATGTATGCAAGGGTCAATAGCCAGGGCCCAATGAAGCTGTTAAAGGGTCTGGGTACATTTTGTAGGACACAGAACACAATGTCCACAGATTTACATTAAACTCGCACCGTTTGAAGATAAAGATTCTAGAAAGCTTCCTTTAAAATATTACTTGCTGAGGTGCTTTATTTTTTGAGAGTTAGTAAAAACAAGTCACAAAAATAATTTTTGTCTCAGTGAGAAGAAATTTATTTTAGACATTGTTTTACTCATTTCTCATTTGAAGGTAAGCTTTCTACTATTATTATCTTTAAACGTTGTAAGTTTAATGTAAATCTGTGGACATTGTGTTTTGTGCTACAAAAAGTACCCAAATCCTTTAAGCAGGTGGAGAACAAGGTAAAGTTAATGGTGTTTTCATAACGAACATAATTCTGCTAAGCAAGATTCTTTTGTGCTGAGCAAATGTTTGAGTTTGCAGGATTGATGTCATTGTGCACAGTTTTAAGACAAGTTCTCCCTTATTCTTGTTGTATCACAGGTGCAGATATAGCAAATGTCTGCAACGAAGCAGCTCTTCACGCAGCGCGTGAAAGCAAGAAGGTAGTTGGTGCTGCGGACTTTGAGAGCGCTATCGAGCGTGTCATCGCAGGTGCCACAAAGGTCAACCGGGTCATGTCTGAAGAGGAGCGTCGGGTCGTTGCTTTCCATGAATCAGGTCACGCTCTGACGGGTTGGTTGCTTGAACACACCGATGCTTTGATGAAGGTTTCCATCTTACCCCGTGCCAGCGCAGCCTTAGGATTTGCTCAGTATCTACCTTCGGACCAGAAACTCTACTCAACTGAACAGGTAGTTCAATTGTTATCCCTAGCCAACCTCAAATCCATAATAGATGTGCTCCGTACCCAGTCTTAAATATTTTTTTATAGGGTTAAATCATTTTTCTTCTTTCTTTAAAGTGCTGCTTCAGAAAATTTGAAGATTACCGCACTGTGGCTGGGCGCACGCGTGAAACCATGGGACCGTAAGCCAATCAGGTGCAAAAATATGCATGGAGCAAGTAAAAACTGGCCAGCAAGATTACTAACTAGGTGAGACCCTCAGTGCATTCTTGAATGCATCTAGAAAGGGTGAGAGTGCGGGGCCGTCTTCAAGCAGTTCCAGTCCCTAATTGTGCGAGGAAAGAATGATGATACATAGACCTGATTGATATTCTGACCACTTTTTTATGTTTCATCTGTTGTGTGGCGTATTTTTTTAACAGCCCACCTGTAGACAATTAACTAGCCAAGTTCACGTAAGGACTATCATAGGCTAAAGTTTGGCTAAGTTAGCCTGATCTACTCAAGGATAGTTGGACTACGCTAGTTGACTATTTGGAACCAGCCTACTGGGCATGGTCACATGGCAGGTTATCAATAGCTGTATTAGTAGCACAGTGCAGAGTGGACTAGCTATAAGATAATGATAACGCACGTTAAGTAGCCGGTCGCGTTGACGTGACGTGGCCAGAGTCATTCGAACTACAACTTCTGTACGCATGCCACTAGTTAACTATTGGTCCTTGTGCGAACATGGCCACTGCAGTGGGATCTCATTAGAATTTGCTCATGATAAGGTGATTGTTTCCTCTTTCTACAGCTCTTTGATCGTATGTGTATGGCCCTAGGAGGAAGGGCAGCTGAGGCGCTCATATTCAACAAAATCACCACAGGTAGGAATGAGCTTCCAGCTACTGTTGATAAACCTACCATATACTCACTAAGATCTGAAATTTTAAAAAGTTAGACTTTTGTTTTTCCTTTTAAAGGCAGTGGACACTATTGGTAATTGCTCAAAATAATTATTAGCACGAAACCTTACTTGGTGACGAGTAATGGGGAGAGGTGATGGTAAAAAACATTGTGAGAAACGGCTCCCTCTGAAGTGACATAGTTTTCGAGAAAGAAGTAATTTTCCACGAATTTCATTTCGAAACCTCAAGTTTAGAATTTGAAGTCTCAAAATCAACCATCTAAACGCACACAACTTCGTGTGGCAAGGGTGTTTTTTCTTTCATTATTATCTCGCAACTTCGACGACCAATTGAGCTCAAATTTTCACAGGTTTGTTATTTCATGCATATGTTGAGATACACCAAGTCAGGAGACTGGTTTTGACAATTACCAATAGTGTCCACTGTCTTTAATTATGTGCAATCCTTAAGTCCAAATTTCATTTTCTCCTCATTTTGTTTTTGTTGTATGGTTGTAAAGTATTGTATGTTTTTCAACATTTTCATTCTGAGCTGATTTTCTACCAAGTAAAAATAAAAGAATAAATATATAAAATAAAAAAGTCCCAGCCATATCCGACGTGACTTCATTGAGGCATGGCCTATAACACTCATTGATTCGTCTCCACAGGTGCTCAAGACGACCTTAACAAGGTGACCAAGATGGCGTACTCCCAGATCCAGTCTTACGGAATGAATGAGAGAGTCGGTCAGGTGTCATTCGCTGAAGGCAAATCAAGTGAACTTGGGAAGAGACCTTACAGTCAAAGACTACAGAGTGTGATTGATGAGGTAGGTTTAGAGAGTCATTTCTCGAAATAAATTACAGTTAACAGCTGCTGTGCTTCTCACAAAGTAAGCAGCCTCTCACATAGTAGGTTTTTGTGGTCATTCATTTACCAGTATTTACCAATCTATGACCTTACCAGGATGCCGCCTTTGGATTTTGGATGGGCACACTTGTCAAAATTCTCAATTAACCTGTGGTGCTTTTTGTTTGTTGTAGGAAGCGCGTCAACTTGTAACGAAGGCTTACAGAACGACAGAGAAACTGTTACGGGACAACTCGGACAAACTGAAAAAGGTAAGTTGTTGTCTTGCAAGGTTTGTAAATCGTGGCATGGCATGGACTTCAAACAGTTTTCATTTCAGTCTTACATTGCCAAGTTTATTTTGTGGTAGGATGGAACCCAACAAATCTTGCGCTAGTTGTATAATTTGAGCTATAATCAACTATAGTTCTTGCGCGAACTTGGCCTTAATTAGCAAGAGCTGAGTGATACTTCTTCATTTGATGAATTTGTTTCTCATAAGTAAATTTATTGCAAGTTGTTGAAATATACAAGCAAGAATCCACTTCCCAGCCCTACCTCAAGTACTCAGTATATTGGTTTTTCCTGTTGCAGTTGTCTCATGAACTTCTCAAGACTGAAGTTCTGAATTATGTAGATGTGGAGGCCATCCTTGGCCCGCCTCCTTTCGGTGAAAAGAAACAACTAAATATTGATGAGTTTGATGTCTTCGCTGAGGAGGAGAACGGAGACGATGGAAACAACAATGGAGATGGTGCTTCAAGGAATAAGAAGAAGGAACAAGATAATGAATATTCGTAGTCATTTGCATAATTTATTCTTGTATAATCATATGTTATTAAGAAATGGAATAGGCTTTGAGAGTGATACTTAAAGAAAATCTTTTTGCTGAACAAAATTCATACAACCAACTGAATCTCAAAAGATGTTTTGAGTCTTTCTCAAAAGCTAAATCTCATCACACAACATTTTGTTTGTTCAAGTTGAAATCAATGAAACCACAGCTACATGTTTCTCTGACGGCATGCAATAGGAATAGAAATCATTAATGATTAACTTATTAATTTTCAATTTGATAAATGATGTGATATTAAGCCAGTGCAAAGTCCAATCATCCCGAGGAAATATTGAAATATGAAAAATTGATTTAAGAAATCTTTGAGTTTCAAGTATTCTTTACATGCTCACACATGTGTCTGGCATTTGTTGAACACTTTTTCTCTACAGTCTTATTGACTGATATGTCTGTGTGTAACTTGATTTTGTTTACTCATTTCATCATTTGGAGGCATTTTTTTTATGGCAAAGATGTACTGGTATATATACATATATGTCTAGTGAGACTGCGTTTTTTTTCCTCAAAAGTTGTGTGAAGCAAATTATGCTTCTTATATGAGTCCACAGAAAAACTAGCTCAGTGAATTTCCTCTGGGCTTTTGGTAATAATTTGAGCCAGTTTATGTTATAAATCAAGGACAGAGAAAACTACCTGGAAAAATGCCAGCGTTGCCTTAAAGGAACGTTACAGAATTGGTAAGAAAAAAAATTGTGAAGATCACAGATTTACATCAAACTTACACGGTCTAATGATGATGATATTAAAAACATTTCTTGAAATATTTCTGCCTGAACTGTCATATTTGGTAAGAAATAAACAATTTAACTTTGCGTTTGGAGTTTACCGCTCAGTGAGTGTTTTATTCCTCTTTTTTTGTCAGCATCAATGTCATGCAAAATGTGTAATCAGTTTTTCACTATTTTCTCGTGACCCAGATTGCAGATCGATCTCAAACTTTTACAGGTTTTGCAATTTATGTATATGGTGGATTACATAACTTTATATGCTTACACTGCCATCAACTGTTTTGTTAGCTAAACCAATTCTGTAATGTTCCTTTAATAGTAGGGCAGGCAGGTGATTGTGCCTTTGATGGTAAGCTTGTAGTTTGCCACACTGTCGGAGTACATGTATGTAATGAGATAAGATATTTCACCATAGGACCATTGCAGAAATATAAGTAAAATAACAAGCAATAGCAAAATTTGCTTTTTATTCTACCAAGGTTTCTGCAAAAGACAAATCTTCAAGTGCCTATCAGCTGAATATATTTCTTATGTTACATCCTGTGTGCCATATTTAATTTTCTCAACATTAATCCCATTATCTGCACCACTGTCACATCGTCTTGTTCCCTGTTTGTAGGTTATATCATTTAAATAACTCCTGTTATACCAAAAAGGGTCCTGACCATTTCCCTTCTGGCCTCAGTCTGAGTACATTGATTTTAAATGCACAAGTTCAAAATGGCTGCCTAGCACAGAGCTCAATTTGTTCATCAAATTTAATAAAAATATGTTTTGTAAATATTGTAAGTACAATAAAAAGAGTTTGAAAAGAAAATGTTTTGTTTTGTTTTCTCAGTTTTGTGTGGTATTTTAATTTTAATGAAAGCTTTCACAATTTGTATGTCGGGAAGACGCCTTATAAATTTTCCCAAAATTTTGATGGCAAGTTATTTTGACAATTCCTATGTCATCTTGTTTCAAATTATTTCATTAAATAAGGTATCTGGAAATAGATAATAGTTGAAGCATGGAGGAAGGAAATAATACATTTGAAGCTTAGTGACATTTAATAATTTCAAAAAAATTATATGGTTTACCTGTTGGTTAAAATGCTTGTGGTATTCTAGAACTGCTTGCATATAAATTATGATAATGATATACATGTATTCTAAAAGAAGGTATGCTCGAACAAGAAGTTGTGTCCCCCCCCCCAGCTAAACTCCAGTTTGGAGCGGCTGGATTGACGCCTACGCATTGGTGCCCATATAAGGGTTACGAACTTATGCAAATTAGTTCAGGAGGACTACTTCCGGGTCAACTTGCTTGGATTGCTTGACCTCTGTCAACAACATGAAACACGGCTTCGGAAAAATTGTAATTGTATCTTCAACATTGGGCGTAAATTGTGGCTTTATCCGCGTGGAACAACAGGATCTAAACATTGGAACTGGATTTGGGGAAGTTTAGAGACCTGTGTGGCGAAGCAAAGTGATGTGGTGTCTAGATAAAGTGAGTTATTTTCTTTATTTATTTACAGCTAGTTAAAAATCTTGGCGTGGGTGGTTTGTGTGTGTGCACTTTGTACACGAACCAACGGTAACGGTGCAGTTAACTGTGTGTATGCCCATCTCTGAATACATTTTATAAAATGCATGGTTTTAAAATGGACCTTGTCTGTTTGCTGTACCTATAATCTTGTTTGTACTTTTATGAAATAAAAATATTTATAAATTAAACACAGCTAGGCTTGTACAATAATTATAAAATTTTGAATGGTTGTTTTTTTTGTTAGATTTATTTTGACCATGCATTTGGACTTTGTTTGGTGTTTAGAAATTAGACCCAGTTACTGGGGGCTGTACTATTTTTGGAAATGTTGGCATTATCGGTAGTAGTAGCAATAATGACAACACTTGAAAAAAAAGAAGATCACATTACATTCAGTTCATATCACAAATCAATCACAATAAATAGACCCAGCAGGGGTTGAAATTAAGTGTATTTTCATGGTAGTCAGCAGGGCTAGTGACCAATAATTTTTAGTAGCCCTGATGAGATTTTGGTAGCTCAAAAAACAAAACCATGTCTTGAGTCACGGTACAAAGTTTACAATACACCATCAGCACAGTTCATTGCTGTTTGTGGTAATGATTTTTGCATTATTTTCCCACCAGCCCGCTGGGCTATCAAACTGGAAAAATGAGTAGCCCGGTTGTAAATCTAGTAGTCCTGGGCTAGCGGGCTAGTGGCAATTTCGACCCCTGCCCAGTGACTGGGGCGCTAGATTAATGTCAACATTTCGAAAAAAGGAATCTAGCGCCCCAGACACTGGGTCTAACTCGCTGCAATGCCTCCATTAATGAATGACTGGCCCTCACTAATCATGGAATCCTTTTCTACTGTAAACAAAAGGAGTCTGTGATTAGGGTAATGGTGAAAGACTAGTACAGTAGCGATCACGTAACCCTCCTCCCGACGGCCGAGAGGAGGAGGTTTGCGTTATCGCAACTAATGAAAGACGTATTAATTCTCATTGGGTTTTTTTCTTCACATTAAACTAATCAACACTTTTTTAATGTTTTAAGAACACTATGTTCAAGGACAAATAAAATCGCATGCACTTACATAATGGACTAACTTTATCAACAGAAAATTAGTCTTTTATGTTATTGCATGCGATTTTTTGTAGACAGCCAAACAGTTACTTGTAAAGGCCTAATCATCCAGTTGTCAAGAGGTCCAGAGGGTGCAAGAATTCATGCTTTAAATCTCCCTTTTTCTTGAGGTTTTGTGAAATCCTCAATTCTAGACCATTGTCCTACACATCTGAGAAACGTTTCATGCAGAAAAAATGCTGAGATTGAATGTTTTTGAATCCCTCCCTCCACTCTAGCTGATAGCATGTTTTCTCCAAATATTAAATTATCAACAGAAATTTAGGCATTTCTTACTAAGTAAGCTTTTATGGTCCTTCATTTTTGAAGTAATTAACCTCCCTTTTAAGTCACACTCAACATTTTCAGCGATACTCTTGAATTTCCTTGGTTTAAAAAGAAAGAAGAAATTCCCTATTTATAATAGGCCTAGTTGCAGTGGAATATTAATGACTCTCACCTCTTCTGTAAGCAGAGATGGACGATCAGGGCACAATTTCATAAAGCCTGTAAGCATACAAATTTGACGAATCTTGCTCAAAATAGAAATAGTCTTGTCACAAGACGTTAGTGCTCAATATTGGATAGTGTACTGCGCTCAGTTGTTAATCGCTAAAGCGCGCCCTCCTTTGACTGGAAAGCTTGACTGGCGAACTACGTCAAGCTTTCCAGTCAAAGGAGGGCGCGCTTTAGCGATTTACAACTGAGCGCAGAACACTATCAAATATCGAGCACTATCGTCTTGTGACAAGACTAAAATAGAAACTGCTTACCATCCAAAATCCCGTAAAGTTTCATTGTTGCAATTGGTGGCAAACTTATTTTTTGCTTAAAAAAGAAGAAGAAGTTTGCTAGCTTTGAAAACAGCTTTATGAAATTGGGCCCATGTAGAGAACCCCTTGAGAAGCCTCTCAGAAAACAGTAGGTCCTGTATTGATGTAAATGACATGATACGACTGTCCCAACCCGCTTCAGTCCCCATAAAACACAGGAAGTTCTTGGTTGTTTTGGCTGAAATTCAAAGCTGTTTGGTGCATTTGACTAGATAAATCTCTTGGGGACTGGCATACAGAATGTATGTTGGTCATTGACCGACTCAATCTTAACATTTACACAAAGTCATCATAGTTGGATTCAGTCTTGTTTTGTAATGTCTTTCAACTCCTTGAACTCGTCGTTAAATTAATGTATTCTGTTTTGAAGCATTGTTTACATTTTCTATTACGCTTTGTAAACACTAAAATGTGTGTCTTTACAAACTCTTGGCGAGTAAATAAACAAAATGTATTAAAAGTTTATAAAAGATATTAACATGGTTTGAGTTCAAGAAATAGAAATGTGTTGAATTCTTTACTAGATTTTTGTCAAAAACAATCGTACGGTACAATATTTGTAGAGGTTTTATTTTTTAAGAGTAGAGATATAAATTGTTGACAGATGATGTCATAACCTCCCTGAAACTTTTCATATTTTTTTGTTTTGTAGTTAGCCTATAAACCATTTTGTGAATGTGTTTTACAATGTACACATTTAAACTTGACCAGTTCATTCGATTCAATTTGATTTGATTCAATTAAATTAATTTCCTCTTTGTTCTCAAAAAGGAAAATTCAAATGCTCGCATACAGTAAAAACATTTTACATTCAAGACAGTTCTAGGGCTACACATGTACCATTTATTGTATGGTACAATTTTAAGAAAAACTAAGAAAATACATGGTGACTGGTTGATACAATTTATAACTACTGTCTAAAAGTGAGATTGTGATAAAGGAGGATGGCTGATCCGGGTAAGCCTACTGATTTGTCGCAGCATATGGCACTCAAACACGATCAGACTTCTATTATGTAACTCCATACCAAGAATTCACAGAATATAGGCTCGACACCACTCAATGACATCTGGCTTTTCTATTTTCATAAATAATCCAAATTTCACCCAATCATTATCTGCGACAATGCACTAACAGTAAAAACACAGTCCATATTTGTAATTCAAAGACACTGGACACTATTGGTAATTGTCAAAGACCAGTCTTCTCACTTGCTGTATTTCAACATTATGCATTTGAAATAACAAACCTGTGAAAATTTGAGCTCAATCGATAATCAAAGTTGTGAGATAATAATGAAAGAAAAAACACCCTGGTCACACGAAGTTGTGTGCTTTCAGATGATTGATTTCGAGACCTCAAATTCTGAATCTGAGGTCTTAAAATAAAATTTGTTGAAAAATACTTCTTTCTCAAAAACTCAGTACTTCAGAGGGAGCCGTTTCTTACAATGTTTTATACTATCAACCTCTCTCCATTACTTGTTACCAAGTAAGGTTTTATGCTAATAATTATTTTGAGTAATTTCCAATAGTGTCCACTGCCTTTAAAACACGCCCCAGTGTCTATAAACACTTTACAATAATATCACTCATGTACAGTGGCTAAACCCAGCTGTGTCCTTGTAGTGTTTTGAACTTTTGGTTTCATCGTTTTCAGAGAAAAATACTGAAATAGTTTCAGGGGAAATTCATTTTAGCAGGGGATGATTTTTCTGTCTCTCACAGAAAAAGGTGAGTACAGCACATTCAGTGCAAAATGCTTACTCATGAAAATGTCATTTTTAATTCATGTGATTGACTTAGGAATGTTTACTGAGTTAGTAACACGCATGCAATTCACTAAATTCTTAACTAAAACGCTTCAAGCATCCTTCACAATATACAAAGTGCTTTATCAAACTCCATTATGATTTACGTATTGTTATTACCCAACTGCTTTGTGGGAACTTTTTGATCCCTTACTCAACAAATACGTGTACCAGTGCGTATACAATAAAGGTGAACACCCGGATAGAAGTATGTATGGCTATGTTCTTGCCAATGCCGTCAATGCTCTTGTGTATTGCCGCTCAAATATTGGATTACTCTTACTACTCTTGTGGATTCAACTTGGCTGTATTTAGACATTTCTAGCTTCAGTACACGTCAAGCACAATGAGCCTCGTACGTAATTTTGTTATATTGAGAATGATAACTTGAGCCAGAGTATAGCACACAATGTGATTGCTATTTTAAAAACTAAAAATAGAGCGTTGACAGGCAAACATGTTTGTCCGCTAGTTTTTGGACAGCTACAATTGCTCCTTTGTGAAGAACTGACTGCACTAATCATCTATTTTGCAATTGCAACAAGCAACTTAAAAAAACCAAGTCAGAAGATTAAGTCTTGAGTCCAGTAAATCTTTGCCTTGATAAAGGAGCCTATTTAAAGACTTTACCTCTTACATTATTTACATTTTCACTTGTGTTTCTCAGACAGAGCGGTCGCACCGTGTGAGCTGTCCGGAGCAACTGAGATGGCAACAGTAAGGAACTGGGAGTAGAGTGACCTACCAAGTTGTTTTGATCTAACCTCAATGTTTTGATACGACCTCAATGCCAATCATGAAGTCTGATGGATCGGGAGACGGTCGGAGTCGCTCCCACTTCCATCGGAGCTTCCCGAACAGTTACCACGCCCATGTCGAAGACGTCAAAACTCAAAGTGAGGACTGCCTCATGGCAATGAACGCGCTCTGCAGGTCAAGCACGCTCCTTGCCGAGACCTTTGTCACCCTCTTCCAGGACACGCCCTTTGTGGAGCTTGCGCTGAGGGTCAAGCAAGTGTCCCAAGACCTGGCGGCCAGGACGCTTAATGCTAGTGAACACATTCAGGAGGACGGTATCGCCATGGTTACAAGACTGATTGGCCGTGACTCAAAGGAAAAGTCAGATGAGGGAGTTCAGGTAAGATTTATCTATAATGAAGATCTATATTTAAACAAAAATATTTCTATGGTATTGCTGTGGTAACTTCATGTAGTTGGTTGCTAGTGACCAATTAACCTTTCAATATTTTTTTTCACTTTGAGTCTTCACAATGAGGTGGTAATATCCAGGATTTCCTTGTCACTTTTTGTCGCTTGCCTGCTGGACTAGTACTACTATATTTGTTAGTGTCTGCAAGCTGTTTGACTAGTTCACATGTGTTGCCAGGGCTTGCTACTTTCTCGGTGACTAGTCAGCAGGGCCAGTTAGCTTGACATTTAACTAATAATAATAACATTTATATAAAAAAAACTTAAAAAAAACTAGAACCTGCATTTTCACTTAGTCAATATTCAAATGAAATATGGATGCCTTTCAGTACTGAACTGGCCAGCCGGACCACTTGAAAAGATATAGAAGAGTTTGCGGTAACACCATGTAATAACAATCTCTAAATGAGTTGGGGTGGTTCTGAAAAGAACCGTTGGGTTAACTCCCAACTTCAGAACCACCCCAACTCATTTAGAGATTGTTATTACATGGTGTTACCGCAAACTCTTCTATATCTTATCTCCACCATGCAAAGTTTCAAATCCTACTCACTTGAAAAGAGTTGTAGCTGGTCCTCTGATGTTTTAACTGGCAGTTGGCTTGCGGACCGCTGTTAATTGAGAACACTGGATGTAGAACTCTTATGTTTGTGAAAAGGGCCCAATTTCATAGAGCTGCTAAACACAAAAATTTCCTTAGTATGAATTTTTTGCCTTGATAGAAATAGGATTACCAACCAAATTTCCACGTGATTTTTTAGGATAAGCAAACAACTGAATACCAGTAACAAGATTTGCAACAAATGGAAATTTGGCTATTATCCTGTTTTTATCAAGGAAGAAATTTCATGCTAAGGAATATTTTTGTGCTTAGCAGCTCTATGAAATTGGGCCCTGGTAAGGCTCAGTTCAAACTTTGAACATTTACAGAAAATGAAAGAGCTGGTTCACCTCAGATTTATTATGGAAATCAGAGTCATATATAATGAATGAAATCGTCTGCTCAGGATTATTTAAGGTCATAAGTGCAATTTGTATGGATTTCATCAAATTGGTTTTTGAACTCCTGCTAAATAGGAAAAGAATCTTCATTTTCTAAGTAAAACAACAATAAATTATTTTTTATTTCCAAATTTATACAAATTGTTCATTAAAAAACAACTTTTTGATTATTATGAGTTACAATTAATAACCTTGTCCCAACCTTCAGGAGAGATGTATCTAATGGGAAATGAGCGCAATCAAACCACTTAATTTGACCAAAGATTTTTGCAGCTCCTCTTTTAAGATTTTATAATAAATATAGGTGCATGTCCAGACTGAAATTCATTTCCACACAAAAAAAATTAGTAGGAATATATGAATTCACAGATATTGGTGTGTTTAATCGCAGAAGTTGATTTCATGTTTTAATGGTTGGCCACATATGGTATTAAAAGATTTATAATGAGGGTTTAAAAAAAAAAAAATGATTTTCACATTTTGTCCAATTTCCCATACAATAATTTTGCCTTTAAAATTGACAAGATTTGAAAGAGACTAAACTTACTAGTCCTTCTATGGATTTGTACAAATTGGAATCAAGTACTTTACATCCCATATAATGCAAATTAGGTTTCGGAATAATGAATGTCCACTTTGTGAATTCATGCTCAAAGTATTCACAAGGAGTAGGTAATGATTGGTTCTTGGAAACCCTAGCTTAGTTTGCCCCGTGGGTGTAAGTGGGTGTTTAACTTGTTAAAGGGAAGGTACACGTTTGGTAATTACTCAAAACTATAAACTTAAAAACTTACTTGGTAACGAGCATTGGAGAGCTCTTGATGATATAAGACAGTTTGGGAAATGACTTCCTTTGAAGTAACACATTTTTTGAGAACGAGGTAGTTTCTCACTAAAATATTAAAAGACTTCTAGCTAGGAAGTATTTTATTCCTATCCTGAAAGCCCCCCAAAAATTGTCCAACAAGGGTGTCTTCGATGACCAATTGAGTAAAACAACTTACAGATTTGTTATTTTATGCACATGTTGGAATTCACTAAGTAAGAATACTGTTTTTTGAAAATTACCTAAGGTGTCCAGTGCCTTTAATTAAAATTTACATCCAATATGTAAGATTCAGTGGAAACATGTGTTAAATCACACACGTGTATGCACACTGAAGGAGTAGAGTCCGTAGAATAACGTGTGTTGATACGCATGACTACGTGGGCCTCTGCAGTATTCTTTTTGTCACCTGCCAGTAACACGTGAACATTGAACATCTTTAAATAGACTTGCAACAGTAGACCTACTGTTAAATATTCCATAGTTAGAGCAAATATACTCACTTTTTTTTGTACATGTGACACAGAACTTAAACTGAAGGTGGGTGGGGGGGGGGGGGTGGTCATCATAATGGGAAAACTTTGCGTTTTAAGTTCTGAAACATCAGTATTTTTTTTCTTTTCTTCAAAAGTTAAGGTCAAGCCTGGGTCGGGTGCACTACAATTCTTAAAAATGGTTATATTTAAAATTGGATTTAAAACTGTATACATGTACAGGAGGGAGGGGGGGGGGGTACATAAACACGCGAGTTGTGCCATACCTATTATGTATTTTAATGATTTAAATGGCACAGTCCTGTAAAATGAACTCTGGGTGCTTGTATTAAAATCACAATGGAAGAAAGGAACAGTAATGCCTCGGTACAATGGATTTCACTTCTTTCATGGCTCAAATTTAGGGGGAAATTCTACGAGACCCTAGGGCTGATACAGTAGGTAACAATATTTACATTTATGTCACAAGATCAGAAAGTTTAAAATGTACATATGTAGGCCTATGTAATAAACAAAAATTAATTGAACAATCAATGTAAACTCTTTCAAGTTAGATGAAAGTTGTCAAGGTTCCTTGAATGGAATGTTTGCTGTAGGAAAGCATCGGAAGTAAAAAATTCCTCAATTCCATAAACCAATACATTCCCTTGAAAACCATGACTACAGTACCAAACAGATTTTGGAATGTTCTCATGGTTGAAGCCATCACTGGTTACTATGCTTTCCAGACTGGTTGACACTCCTGACCCTACGGCAACCAGGCCACAGGAAATGAATGGTGTGGTAATTGTTGATGTTTGAAGGTAGAGGCAAATCAAGTAGTAGGTTCAATAGTTTGTCAAGGTTGCAAACCTGTGGCTGATTGGTTTCCCAGCCTTTCATGGAATCATCACTGTAAAGTTCTTCTATTCCATGTCCTACCAGTTGACAAATTGTTTGGGAATTGTAAAACACATTTTCACAGAATCACTGGTAAAGTTTCTTCTACATGTATTCTACTGATTGACAACATGTTTCAAAAGAATTTTGAAACCAATTTCATAGGAATGTCTTCATCTAAAAAAGAATTTTATTTCTAGTAGCACAGCAACATTATGCAAGTACCAGAATAAGGTTGCCATTGAAAAATACCATGTCAGTTGTCACATGTACATACAGTTGGTGACTGGTATTCTGCTCATTTGTACTAAGCAGAACGCTTAGCATTACTTTCTGCCTAAGCAACTCTATGAAACTTGGCCCAGTTTATCCATAGAGTAAGGACAGACTCTATGGTTTATCACAGTGGCATGGCAGCAGAAGGTTTGGGGTTCGAACCCCCACCCCACCCAACCCAAAACCCCCTCCTAACCCAAAACAGAAACAACGAAACGGTGGGCAGGCAATAGCAAATGAAGACAGACTTGTAAGTGGGTTTTTTTCCTTCACACACTTTGAAATCATTATTTTGATGCATATCTCAGCTTGGATGATTTTCAATACCCCCCCCCCCCCCTTCCCTGGGCCCACCTCACCCCAAACTATTTCCTACTATATGCCATTGGTTTTAAACAGAAGTGTTTAAAGGCAGTGGACACTATTGGTAATTACCCAAAATAATTATTAGCATAAAACATTTCTAATGTGTAATGGAGAGCTGTTGATAGTATACAACATTGTGAGAAACGGCTCTCTCTGAAGTATTTTTCGAGAAAGAATTAATTTTCCATGATTTTGAGACCTCAGAATTAGATTTTGAGGTCTCAAAATCAAGCATTTAAAAGCACACAACTTCGTTTAACAAGGGTGTTTTTTCTTTCATTATTTTCTCGCAACTTCAACTTCAAATTTTTTAAGGTTTGTTATTTTATGCATATGTTCAGATGCACCAAGTTATAGAAGACTTGTCTGTGACAATTACCAATAGTGTCTACATAGTGTCTTTAAATTTGGTTTTTACTTGTATTAAATAATCAAGAGACAGAGATGTAAAAGCAACATGTAGGCCTACTATCAATTTGTAAAATCTACACAAAGTAAAATTCTCAATTTGAGAGATGCTGTGTTTACAGGATGTACTTTGCATATATTGTTTGACCACAAAGATTGTATTTCCGCCATACATTTTAAAAACTACTTAAAATGTAAAACAAGAATTGAAAATTGATTCACAGTTTACAGGAAGTCCCAGCAGTGGACACTATTGGTAATCTCTCAAAATAATTATATTAGCATAAAACCTTACTTGGTAACGAGTAATGTGGAGAGGGTGATAGTGAGAAATGGCTCCCTCTGAAGTGACGTAGTTTTCGAGAAAGAAGTAATTTTCTGCGAATTTGATTTTGAGACCTCAGATTTAGAATTTAAGGTCTCGAAATCAAGCATCTGAAAGCACACAACTTCGTGTGACAGGGTGTTTTTTCCTTTCATTATTATCTCGCAAATTTCAACGACCAATTGAGCTCAAATTTTCACAGGTTTGTTATTTTATGCATATATGTTAAGATACACCAACTAGTCTTTGACAATTACCAATAGTGTCCAGGGTCTTTAAAGGCACCGCTGGACACAGTCAAAGACCACAATTCTCACTTTGTGAATCTCATGCATAAAATAACAAACCTGTGAAAATTTGGTCTCAAATTGGTCATTAAAGTTTTAAAAAAACAATAAAGGAAAAACACCCATTTTGCAAAAAATGTATTGCTTTCTTCAGATGCCTAAAAAAGTCTTTTAATATTTGAGTGAAAAATTACCTCTGTCTCAAAAACTAAGTTACTTCAGAGGGAGCCGTTTCTCACAGTTCCCCATTGCTCATCACCAACATGTTTTTATGCTATCAATTATTTCAGTAATTACCAATAGTGTCCAGTACCACAGGACTTGATTTTCTTCACATGTATGGAAACTTCTCAACATGTTACATCAGCCTCCCCCAAAACCCTGTGATTTCATCTTCCACCTCCCCATGGGATTATATCCCCTTTTTCTTATAATGATCCGAACCTAATTACTATGGCAGTACTCATTGCACATGACAGGCTGAAATCCCCAGGAGCCTTCTAGCTGGGTAGGAGGCCAAGGGGGAGGGTGAGCTTGACAAGGGAGCAATGAAGCGGCAGGACAGTGTTTACAACACTCCAGGCTAATTAGATTGCAGGAGATTTGGAGATGGCACAAATCTTCAGTTGCGAGCATGCCCGTAGAAATTTGGGAAGTGGGGGATTATTATGGTATTATTTGTACAGATTTGCTGCCACAAAATTTGCCCGTTTTGCAATTTCCTCCATGAATAGGGATCATGGTTTGTTGTCACACGACAGCACAGACTTATATTACCATCCTTTGTTTATAATACCTTAAAGTTGTTTTTCTTCAATGCATCTGATGAAGTAGTTGTTGTTACGAAAGCTCAAATGGAGATATATTAATTTATTACTAGTCACTAAAATACTACAGTATAATGTTTTTTGGCAATTTTATTGCAATTTTGTTAAATTCCTCTAAGTACCTAACTTTGTGCTTATCAGCAATAATGAATTTCCAAGTAAGCAATTTCATCAAAATAGTCAGACTTTTTTTTGAACATATTTTTTTTTATTAATTGGAGAAAACAAGATGGTTGCTCCATTATGAATGGCTCACAGATGTTGAGTCTAGTCATTTGGAGTCATCTTCAGAATAACAGAGAGGATATTTTTTGTTGTAATAATTTAATTTTATGAAAGTATTTTTTTCTTCGGACAATGTCTTACATAATGTGTACTGTTATGAGGTGCTCTGAAGTTAGGGTTGTGAAATCAGTCACCATTGGAAAGTTTGTGTGTGACGTTTGTTTTGTCTTGTCTTTTTGAGGGGGGGGGGATGGTTGATTGCTGTTCACCGTCATTGGGTTGTTGTTGTTATCTAAAGGATGTTTTTGTTGTAAATGTACGTCATGTATGATCTGTGTAAATTAACTGCAAATTAAACAAAAATAACCACAATGCTAAAAACATGAATCAGGAATTATGACATTTTACATTCATGATCTACACGTATTCAAAGAGTATGTCTACATGTACGTGATGGATGTAATGTTCATTAAATTAATTCACTATGCGAAGTTGTTTGTATAGATGCGCAGTACGTGTTTGTGCCACTCGTACTATTCTAGTCGTACCTGCCGGGAACACTCTCTTACCCAACCATCTTTAATTCATCACTCCTTTTATCCGAGCTACGCCATGTTCACAACTTCACACTATCAAACCTGGCCTCTAGTAATTCAATCTTGAGGTAATGCATGTACACATACAAGGTAGAAACTTGTAGGCCATACAAGGTGTTGAAAGAAACCAGACCTTGTATTGTACAGCACAGGACTACAGGACGACTACGTATGTTTCTTCACAGAATGTCCATCACTGTCGGTTTTTTTTAGAAGACTATTTCCACAAAAACACGCACAACACTTATCAGGGTCCAATTTCATGGAGCTGCTCATAACAAGTTATGCTTACTACACTAGGGTTACCAGCCAAAATATCATGTCATGTACAAATTGTGTCGGATGACTTTTGCTTTGCAGCTAATTGTTTTAAAAGCACAATTTTCTCCTTTAAAGACACTGGACACTATTAGTAATTGTCAAAGACCAGTCTTCTCACTTGGTGCATCTCAACATAAATGCATTAGATGACAAGTCTGTGAAAATTTGAGCTCAATTGGTCGTCGAAGTTGCGAGATAATAATGAAATAAAAAAACACAATTTTTACACGAAGTTGTGTGCTTTCAGAAGCTTGATTTCAAGATTTTAAAATCTAATTCTGAGGTCTCGAAATCAAATTCTTGGAAAATTACTTCTTTCTCGAAAACTACGGCACTTCAGAGGGAGCCGTTTCTCACAATTTTTTATACTATCAACCTCTCCCCATTACTTATTACCAAGTAATTTTTTATGCTAATAATTATTTTGAGTAATTACCAATAGTGTCCACTGCCTTTAAACAGCTCTATGAAGTTGGGTCCTATCACTGAATGATCGTGCTCACATAAAGTACTCACTTGTAAATAATACTGCACTTTCAAAGTTTGTCTTGCATTTTGCATGAACAACAACTGAGCTATTTAGACAGTACTCAACACCTAACAGCAATCTCATGTATGAACTTATGAACAAGTGGAAAGTCAGGTATCTTGGCAAGGGGGGATGCTAATGAAATTATGTTTGACAACTGTGACATGTACTTTGTACACAGTTAGAATACAAAATAAAGGAAGTAAGGCTTTTGTAAAAAATTGACATTCATAGAATTGCATGAATTATGTTGGGTGTATTTATAACACAATAGCTCTATGGTTTCCTCATGGTTTCCTGCTTCACGGAGTGACTGTTAACAATCTTGGTTTTTCCCACATTCGAGGTGCCAGGACACACACTTTCATTCCTCCACAGACAACAATATTTGTCGCTAAGAAGTGTCGCATTTCTAGATCACTTTCATTCCAAGAAAAATCTATTGCAATTTCCTGACATTGTCACAAGCGTTGGTGTCAGGTTTCTCTCGTGAAAGATTAATTTTCTTAAGGTGTCTGTAAGGATTGCCCTACTTAGAGTAGGTTTCTTAGAATCTCGTTTCTAAATTGATTAAATTTGTTCGTCCCTTGTTGGTCCTGACGCGTCTAGGATTGTGTTCACTGTTTTTTCAGGATGTGTCACTATTCTGTTAATGGATTTCGAAGTGATTAATTTTCGTCGCGTTGAATCAATAAATTCAAAGAAATAATACCATAATTCGTTCTTGAGAGAGCTCGGTAGTTCCTTCTTGGTTGAGGGTATTGAGGAGAGAAAATACTTCATGGACATCAGGGGGCATCTAGGCAATGACCAGGGACCATTGAGCTGCTTGAGCACAGAATGTTGCTAAACACAACAAAATTAAGCCCACATGTACAAGAGAGTAGAGTTAACAGCCAAACTACCAAGGCCCAATTTCATAAAGCCTGTAAGCACAAAAATTTGCTTAGCATGAAACTTCTTCCTTAATAAAAACAGGATTACCAACCAAATTTCCATGTGATTTTCAGGATAAGCAAACAACAGCTGAATGCCAGTAACAAGCAATATATGCAACAAATGGAAATTTGGTTGGTAATCTTGTTTTTATCAAGGAAGAAATTTCATGCTAAGCAAATTGTTGTGCTTACAGGCTTTATGAAATTTGGCCCATGTCACACCCTGCTCATTTCTGTAGAGCAGAAAGTTATGTGAGCAATAATTTCTGCTTTAAAAGCATTATTGATTATTGTTTCTTCTTTCTTTATAAGGAGAGCACCAACACTTTATGATTTCTCAAAAGACTAAAAATAAAGATGTATTTTCTCCTTTCCTCAGGTCTTAGCGAGATGTTTTCTCCTGATGTTACAGACCCAGTGTCATTTCTTTCGATCAGCGACTGATGCCTTCACCCCACTGGGTTGCTATGAAGAGGTGGAAGACGTCTTAATCGGAGAACAATGTGAAGATGGGGTCAGGGAGGCGTGCAGTTCATGGATCGCTGCCTCACAGGTCAGATGTCATTTATGGGTTGGATGTATATGAGAGACAACGGAAGGCACTTTTCAGTCCCACCCAAATTTGTATGAAACTTTTTAAACTTCTTCAATTCATTTTTTCAGGGTCAAATTTTTGTTTGTTATTATCAGGGATCACTGCTTTACAGGTCAGGGGTCAGTTATGAGTTGATGTATAAGAGACAATAGGGGGCACTGTTCAGTATGTCCCCTCACCCCCCCAAAAAAAAACCCAAAACCCCCAAAACATTGTGTTAATTAAGTGCTTGGCTGTTAATCTACAGGTCATTTGTTTCAAAGCCCGCTCTAGTAATGTTTTCTTTGTTCAACCCCAATCATTTGAATATTGTTTCATAATAACGGATTTTCTTTCATTTCAGGCGACAAAATCTCTTCGGAAGGGCTATTCTTTGACGGACAATGAGAGACAGCTTTTACAGGATGCTCAATCACATCAGGGTCAGCAGGTTGACCTCAAGATGTCAGAGGTCAAACAAAAGCTTGACCTCCAACTATCGGTATGTACTTACACAGAGTACTTGTACTGACAACGTTATATAAATATACTTTTCCTTTAAACTATTGAGATCACTTAAAAACACTTTTGATTAAATTAATTTAACTTTATTGAATGTTTTGTTTGAAAAGGTGTACAAACAGGATTTGTCCGAGCTTCCAAAGACGGAGTTGTGTCTGAGTGGAGGATTTCATCTTCACCCACAATGTACCTCACTCCTCATGCAAGGTTGCTGTGGCAACAGAGAATCACAAGAAATCAACACCTACCAATCAAATAAACTCTTGCATCAGACTGTGGCTGCAGCTGGAGAAACCGGCCAATCACAACGACTGTCTGTTAGTGAGCAGAGGGCTACATTGCAGGCTGACCTTCAGGATGTGTCACTGCAGGTTGAGGGGACAATGTGTCAAAGATCGCCAAATCAAGAAGAAAACTTTCAGGCTAAACTGGTGGGTAAAGACAAAGAAAGTGGATCGTTTGTTTATCCTTGCTAAAAAATGAACTACTGATTTTCAGGCTGTAGTTTTGAATAACACCTTTCATTTGTTAAAGTGCTGCTGTATCTACTGCTAAAATGTAGAACTGGAACTGCTTATAGCTACCAGGCAAGCTCGGTAGTCTAGTAGTAAGACATTTGCTCTAGAATGGCAAAGGTCATGGGTTCGAATCTCACTCAAGTAAAATGCCTGTGGATTTATTTTACAAGAATCGTATACAGTGCCAGACCTTGAATTTCATCTTTGAGAGGGCCGTTTTCATTTTGAAAAGGGCACTTCCATGGACAAATCTTATAAGTTTATAGAAAATTGCTAAAGGGGCACTAAGGCCAACTCTAGGGGCAATCGAGTCCATGACCTCCATTGCCTTTATTTAATTCCAGGACTGCATGGCTAAAATATGCATCGGTGTAAAAGGGAAAAACGCAAATATCATTAGCCTCCACAATATCCAACACTTCACTTTATAGATTTAAAAAATTTAATTTCACCATGAGAAAGCCTTGAGAAAGTCTCACATTCTTATCTTAACAGTCCAAACTGTATAAACCTTAATCATGCTGCCTCCATCTTGGTCACGTTCCTCGAATCGAATAACAAAAATGAATGCCTAAAATCATTTTTCAATATGGAACCAGACTATTTTGTTTTTCCAGCCTCGGTTTGAAAACATCGCTATCAATGAGAGAAATTCAAGATGGCTGCACCGTGATAAAGGTCTATAGTGATTAAGTTCACTTATCTTAGAGTCATTGCCTTCACCACAAGAATAAACAAATTGAAATGAAATCATATTTTTAATCTTACAGCAAGCGGTAGAAGCCTTAGTGAAGGAAACATCCAGACAGTTAGGTGTACCCATCAACCAGGAGCAGGTATCTCTAAACCTCCTATGTGAGGTGTGTCCATCGGTAGCAGTAGGGCAGAGCAGGCTGGCTGTACAGCTACTGTTTGGCAGGGAAGACCTGGTAAGATATCGTTGTCCGAGGCACGGGGATGTAGCTATTAGCCCCTTGCATAATGCAAAATGCTACATGGACGCTACATGGACGCTACATGGATGCTACATGGACGCTACATGGACGCTACATGGACACTGAGGTGCACGTTTGTATGCACAAAGAACAGCTACATGTATCGTCCAATGATTTGCCTCCTTTGGCCTCTGTGAGGACGCTTTTTTGCCTCGGCGAGGACGCTATGGCCTCATTTAGGGCACTTTTTGGCCTCTGTGAGGGCACTTTTTGGCCTCATTTAGGGCACTTTTTGGCCTCATTGAGGGCACTTTTTGGCCTCAGTGAGTGTGTCCTCATTTGCAAGGGGTCTATTTGGAATATTGAAAATTATGTTGTCAGTCAATGTAGGGGTCGTGGGATACTAAAAGACTGTCAGATTAAGGTTTTCTTTGGGGAATAAATATTACGTAATTCTTAGCATGGTGACAGGCATGCTGGTCGGGGCCCAACTTGTAACGTGGAGTACGCACACACATTTTTCAAACATTCCCTGATAACCCGAGAGATATGGTTGACGTAAGGGGAGAATTCCAAGCTCCCATAAGCGCTGATACTTTGCCTACGGTAAGCAGAGCCATGAAATTGGGCTCAAGTTTGTACAAAACAAAAGTAATAATATGAGATTTTGTCAATTTACACACAGGTTGACATTAAAGCCTCGAATCTCCATGGAAACCTACAGAAGTATGCCCAGATTTCATCTCATGATGGTGATTTCGTCGTGGAAGTGCCGACTGTTTGGATTTTGGATCAGTGCCTGTGGGGCAAAGCAGCGACGGGTCAGGAGACTAGACTTGGTACTGTGGAGGTTGTTTACCTTAGAAGAATTGAGCTGAGTGCTCTACTAGACGGGAGGTAAGACTTCTCTTTCCTAATGGACCCCCCCCCTCTCCTTGAGAGGCTGAAAGCCACTTGAGGTAGGAGGGTAAAGATAAGGAGATAAAAACAGAAGATGAAGGGAGAGGGGGGAAAAGAAGAAATATAACAGAGAGACAGAAATGAAGAGGAGATATTCAGTTGAAACAAAAATATCTGAAAGAAAAACCTAATGGGGATAATGGAGTTGAAGATTTAATTCAAACTTCAAGAGAGAAGGGGAGAGAGGGAAAGTGGAGAATAGAAACTGAACAAATAAATAAATGTGTTTTTCTAGAAATAGAAGTATATAAGAACAACAACAATTTATTATGTTTTAAATTTTCAAAACTCTGCTGCTTCCATTTGCATTCTAAATTTTATTTACTGTTCATAGTATGAAACATTAATGTACTCATTAGTGTAGACAGACCCAGGTACAGACAGGGAAAATTTATTCAATGCATAAAGAGACAGGAAAGAGTACAGCGCTAGATTAAATAATTACATATTAAATATTCACGGTTTATTAAAATTTAAACTTGTTGCCAGAGGCAAAATTGCAGCGAATTGCAAGTACAAAATTACATGATTATAAAAATGGTAAAACTCGCAATTCCAATGCAACACAAGAGTACATTAAGGGCACTGGACACATTGGTAATTACTCAAAATAATTTTTAGAATAAAACTTACTTGGTAAGGAGTAATGGGGAACTGTTGATAGTATAAAACATTGTCAGAATTGGCTCCCTCTGAAGTATTGTAGTTTTCAAGAAAGAAGTGATTTTCCACAAATTAGATTTTGAGGTCTCGAAATCAAACATCTGAAGGCACACAACTTCGTGTGACAGGGTTTTTTTCCTTTTATTATTATCTCGCAACTTCGACGACCAATTGAGCTCAAGTTTTCACAGGTTTGTTATTTTATGCATATGTTGAAATACAATAAGTGAGAAGACTGGTCTTTGACAATTACCAGTAGTGTCCAGTGTCTTTAAAAATAAATATATATACAATTATTGTATAAAAAACATGACAACTATATACAGGCAGAATGCTTAGAATTAAAACAGCAATGTGGCAAATCTGGTATTGAATCTTCTTCTATAAAAGTTTCAAACCAGATTGATTGGGAAAATGACCAATCATCAGGCACAATTACAAATCTAAATTTAAAGAGACTCACAAGAATCAGAATCAGTTGCACTTTCATGTGTACCAAAAAGAGGAAAAATTACTAATAATTTCCAATTAAAACAAAAAATGCATTTCTTGTGTTATCTTTAAAGTAGAAACTGAAATGAATCACTCGTGCTTGTGTACATTATAATGATGATATTCCTTCTATATTTGTCGAGCGTTCTCTAACTTTCAAATCTGTAATATTACTGATAACAATTCTCAGTTTCTCTTTTGTAGTTTTATTAAGGATTTGAAAGCCTTTATCTTGTTTGTTTCCTCGTTTACTTTAAACTATTTTGCTCTGCTTGGATTAGTTTCGTTCTCTATGGAAAGCCTTTGTTCTTTTATCATGAATTTTCCCATAATATAATCCTGTGTGGAGGTTAAGTTGACAAAAGCTATATAAATATTTATAGAATTTGTGACAACATTTTCAAGGCAGTTAATGGCTATAAGGTTTCTGACTGGAACTTATGAACAAAGATATTGACAAAATAGGAAGACAGCCAACGGAGGGCTAGATATCTCAGTCGGTAGAGTGTTGACACATTAGTCTGGAGGTCATTGGTAAAATTTTCTTTGTTCAACCACAAATCAATATTTTCAAGGAAAACCTTTTGCAAGGTGGTCCCTTAACAGTAAATCTGTTTTAATCTGTTTCATTTTCCCTCGTAATTGTTTACTTATGATTAATTTCTATTTACTTCTACAATAAAATGATTTAAGATAGTGTACCCATCCGCTTGGTATCCCTAATAATTTAAAACATTTTTGTATGCAAAGCTTGAAATCCTAGAAACAGGAAATATTAGCAAAAGCATTGGCACGTTTATGAAACATCGTCATTAAATCTGTTTCATATTTTCCGTCTTTACTTGAAGGAAACCTTCCTTGCCTTTGATTAAAGTCAAGCTCCGTCAGACAGAGCAAGTCTCCTCCTTCCCCACCCTCAAGGGGAGCAGCAAACCGGTGGACAGTACCCCCGGATCCCCCCAGGGTAAGGGCTTCCGACATACCATGGAGAAACTGGCATCAAAGTTTGGGATCGGCTCAGGTCAATTGAGCAAAGCCCCGAGTAGTGAATTCTACGTGCCCATGGATCTGGATCAGGATGCTGAAGCGACCAATCACAGATCAGATGACTCGAGCAGTGGCCAATCAGGAATGAGTCAGGAGGCTCCCAATCAGCATAAAGTAAGAATTTCTTCATGAAATGTATGGTTGGTGATAACCACACGAGGGCGCTGTTTGGAGTGTGATTGATCGATTTTTCATCAAGCTGTTTAACCAGGAAATATTCCAAACAAACATTGTAGATGACATAGCATTTAAGCTGGTTATATATTTGTACATTTCAACAGCTGTTTATCACAACTTGGTGGGCAAATTGAAAGTGTCAAAAGAAAACTTTTACACTTTTCAACAGCGTTGGCTGGATAAATGTTTGACCAATTTTAAACTACCGGTAGTACATTATTCAAGCTGCATTTGTATATATAAAATGGTTACAGATTTTTAAGGGAGTTCTAATATGACTGACATTAAAGGCCTTAATGACATAACATTTATCTCTTTGAATTTAGTATATTTCTTAGAAGAGTATTGCAGCATTTGAATCAAATCAATTATTTTTTTATTTTACCTCTAGACTCCAGTTGGCAGCAGTACTCCTAAACGGGACGTAACTATGGAAACCATTGGCATAGCAAGCCAGCGCCCAACCATGATCAGCCCGACAGTGACTATCACATCACACCCGAGCCCAACGGAGGAACACGCTCCTTGGAATAAGAATGTCATCAACTTCAAAGGTTTGTCTTGAAGAAGATTAGTCGACTGGCAGGAGATTCTGCCCCCCCCCCCACATTTGGCTTACGATGTACAAACTTTTTCTTATAGCCCCTCTTTTGAATCAACCTCCTTCATCTCGTGCTAAATTTCCCACATGGGGGGGGGGGACAAGTTTCCATATGACACCTGCATTTCTTTAGTGCTGGTTGCAAACTCACCCAAACCCCAACCCCTACCCCTCTCCCTCAAAAAAACAAAAAAGAAGTAGCTGTTGACCTGTTATGATAGAAAATTTGCCTGAGTGAAAGAACTGAAAAGTCCCCCGAAATTTCGGAAATCTACTCCACGGTAGTAAAGGAGTCACTTGAGTTCTGAAAAATCTACTCTACGGTAGAAAAATATATTGCAAGACTAGTTCTCATAAGAACATAATCTATCCAGCCAGTAAGATCTACACACTGTGTTACCGCAAATCATATATTTCATATTTGTTTTCTGTTCTTCAGGACCTGTTTTGAATCGGAAGGGTTTTGCATCAGATGCCGAGATCCAAGACGTTGTTGACATGCTGTCTGGAATCACCAGGCCCTCCCAGACCGTTATCGGACAACATCTCGACACCTTCTCACAAGGATCACCTCGGAACACCACTCCAACACCTGGCACAAACAGCGGGAACACCCAAAGCAACGTCGGAGGAAACTGGGGTAATATCGACCCCAACCCAGCCAAATACGGCAATTTTAACCCCACTTTTCAGGAAGCTGAAGCTCAAGATAGAATCACCGAGATCCCGACCACAATGATCTCACGGTCCTGGACGTCCCAGCCGCAGCAGCTGAATCAACTTGCTCGACAACCTCCCGTCCAAGGAGTCCGTCCTTTCCCAACCAGAAATGCAGAGAGGGACATCGTATCAATGTACGATAACTCCAGTACAGATGCCGAGTTCGCCCAGTACATCGCTACGAATTTCCTAGGGAAGCGAACAAAGGGGTACGCTAAGGACCTTGATATGGCAGAGAACCAGGGTCAGTGGGTGTATCCGGACAGTAGACTGAATAGAACGTGGCCATTACCCCCAGAGGGTAATCCTGAAGGGTAAGTCAAGTTTTGAACTTTTGTTTTAATGCGAGTTTGCCCCAAACGAGGCTAAAAGCCACTCTTGGTAAAGAGCTGTAAGAAGACAAATTATAAAATGCAGCAAATAATTTTGGGGAAGCTAACGGTAGGAATTGATATTCCTCTTAAAATAGTCTATATTGTAGGATGGAGGGGGAAATGCACTAGGGAGGGAGTTCCACAGAGATGCAGTACGTGGAATAAAGCTGTTGGAATGACTCTTTGTTCTACATCTCAACAAATCAAAAGTGTATGGGTGAGAAGAATAGCCAGGTTTCATGCTCAAACATTCTGATTGGGTGAACCAGGTCGGTCACACTGCTGTCGTATTTACCACAAAAATATCTGTAGAGAAGACAGATGCTGGCTACATACCTCTGGCGGGAAAGAGGTTGTAAGGTTGATCTAAGCCCTTCACCAATAAGATTAACTCATCTATTAAAAGGATGGAAGGCAAATAGAGAAATTATCTCGATGCATCTTCAAACGTTTCATCGACGAAATAAAAACCTTCCGCCTACAATGTACCACTGAAGCATGTTTTGATCAGTATGCTCTGATCGTCTTCTGGAGAAAGCCAGAAGACGATCAGGGCATACTGAAACATGGAGTGAAACCAACGGTTCTTTTCAGAACACCCAACTCATTGAGAGATAGTCATTACATGGTGTTACCGCAAACCTTTCCATATCGTATTTCCACCATGCAAAGTTTCAAATCCTACTTAAATTCTAATTTGTGATTTCTTGTTGACCCTACGTAGGGTGCCTGATCATCTGAGCCACAGTTTCTCTGGACAGCATGATTCAGGAAGTTCCAGTGATGAGTCTGCAGAGAATGGAGATATTGCGTTCGCTACGGGGCTTGGACTGACTGGACCCAACTTTGTTGCCTCGGTAAACAGAAGGTCAGTATTATTATTACTATTATGGTTTGAAAAAATAGAATCAGCTGTTGCAAACAACTTACCAACCAAAAGGACCAAGAGGATATATGTAACAAATTGTTAACGGCCTGACGTTTTGACCCTAACAGAGTCTTTCTTAAAGACTAAATGACAACACAACAAACATGAACAGGTAACTTAGTGTAATATCTTTAATTACTGAACAGTTTACATAATAAAAAAAGGAATACAAACAGGTTTTTAAGTGAACAGCTTAAGGAATATAATGGACCAAATGAAAAGGCATTTAGGAAACCAAGAAACATACACTAAACCACATTAAAAAATAACCTAAAACGCACACAAGTAAATAGTCTGCTGAAGCAGGGAACCAGACTGTTATTAAGGAGGGAAGTTTTCCATGGAATTTCATGGAGAGTTCTTTTGTAAAATGTTGAAACCAAGTGAGAATCTTTGTGCGACTTGATATCTTGTTCGTGTTTATTGGATGTTTTTCTTTTTTCTTTTTTACAGGAGACACAGTAGTGGAGGAGAGGAGGTGATTCATGGGCGTGGTTTTGATCCCAGTGCTCAGATAGCAATGAAGTACCTAGAGGTAGCTCAAATGGTACGTACTCAATCTAGTTTTGGTTTATGTTTCTTTATGAGAAATCGCCCAACATCACAAGGCAGGGCTTAGCTGATTTGGGCAATGGACCCAAATCAACTGTCACCAGGGAAACGTTGTCACCAGGGAAACGTTGCCACCTACTTCTGGGGCTGAAACAGGGTAACCCCTTTCATAGTCTATAAGGATGTTGGCATGGGTACCATGGAGCCTGGCTGGTACAGCAGAATGCACATCCTTACCAACTTTTTATGAAGCAATTATTGTTCAGTGCCTTGCTCAAGGGCACAAGTGTTATGACCAGGATTCGAACCCATACTCTTCTGCTGCAACTCCAGAGCTTGGGTCCAGTGAACTAGACCACACACCCAAGATACGCTTATGGGTCTAGTTTCTAAGCCCTCGGTTATTTCTGTTCTCAAGTTTATCACTTAAAGGCAGTGGACACTATTGGTAATTACTCAATAATTATTAGCATAAAACCTTACTCGGTAACGAGTAATGGGGAGCTGTTGATAGTATAAAACATTGTGAGAAACGGCTACCTCTGAAGTAATGTAGTTTTTGAGAAAGAAGTAATTTTCCACGAATTTGATTTTGAGACTTCAAGTTTAGAATTTGAGGTCTTGAAATCAAGCATCTGAAAGCACACTGCTTCATTTGACAAGGGTGTTTTTTCTTAGTATCTCGCAACTTCGACAACCGATTGAGCTCAAATTTCCACAGGTTTGTTATTTTATGCATGTGTTGAGATACACCAAGTGAGAAGACTGGTCTTTGACAATTACCAATAGTGTCCTCTGTCTTTAATACTAGGAGTTAAAGAGGTAAACACTGCAAACATAATCACACTGTTTTTTACAAAGCCAATGTTGTGAAGGATTATAGGCTGGTTACTTTTATGCACTCATTGTCAGATCATTCTAGAACATGGGAAACTTGACGAAATTGGGCGCACTGTATCAAGGATTGCTGCATTTAAAATACTTGTTGGTTTAGGTTTTTTTTCTTTGGTTAAATTTATTGTTACAGGAACTAAAGGGGTCAACAAAGACATGGCCACCCAAGGTGTTATGGCAACGCCCCGTTACTCCTAATGACGGTGCCTCCCCAACCCCTGGCCCGTACCCCCTCCCAGCCCAAGAACAACTCCACGTCCATGCACCCCTAACACCACAATGGAGTGATCCAGTGACTCTACGACAGTCATCAATGTGGCCCCCTACTGGAGGATCAACGCCAGTGTCACCAGCTGGGTCTATGACAAGACTAGCGCAGTCGCAGCCGGTCCTAGCGCAGTCACAGCCGGTGTTACGGGGTGGTGGCGCCGTGGGTGGGATCCAGGGAGGGGAACACCCGAGGGGACACCCTAAGCTGGATCGTAAATATGCTTACAGTCAGTACTAAACGTTTAAAATCTTTGTTCGTACTTTGTTAAGATTCACACACAGAATCTTTCAGCCTTAAAGACGCCATCTTCCTTAACCTTCCAATTCAGAACTGTTACCAAGCAACGATTCAGCCAAAAGTCCATGCTTTGAAAAATCACATGCATTAAGTACATTATGTACGTCAAGAATTTACTCAAACAAACAAATTATGATTTTTGACACATCTGTTGCTTCGTAAAAAACTGACATTTGAAATGCTAAATAAAAACATGCAGATAAGCACATGCTTTCTGTTTTGTAAACAAACAGGCCGTCTTAAAATAAATGTTCACATCAATTTCAGGGAAAGAAATTCCTGTTTTAGCTATGATTAATTTTTATGAGAGACACCTTTTCTTGAATTGATGATTTTTCTGTTTTATTCTTGATAGTTCTGAACAAAAATTCCAAAATGTATTTGAATGAAATGTGTTTTAAAAAGCCTTGACATTTTTAACAGCTACACAGTTTCTGAACAATTGTAATGACTTTATGCAAATTTGTTTATTTTTGTTAGTTTCTTTCTCTATCAGTTCCTGATTTAACATAAACACATAAATGAATGATTAAGAAAATTAAATTGTAGTCGATTGAAAATAAAATGATGTTATGCCAGCATTATGGTAAAAAGTGCCAAGTTCATAATTAACTTTAAATGACAAAGGCCTGGTGCTCTTTGTACTTGCAGACGTTTGTACTAAAAAGAAAGAAAATATTAAGTACATGTAAATAAAGTTACATTCAATGAAATTACTAACACTGAGATGGCTCTGTATAAAACTCTTGCTTGAACTTTGCTGTACTTTAGTCAGGACTGATGGCTTGCCGCATTCCTAAACAGTTACTAGCAATTTCATTATTAGCTTATTTTCTGACTCGTCAGCAAAGATTTCTTTGCTTAAAAAATAATCTTGACTTGAAATGTCAGTAAAGTTTGTTGACTACTTTATGTTAATTTCTTGCTTGTAATTTGCAAACTGAGCATGGCATTTCATATGATTTTACATATATACTTTGAACAGGGTGCAGTCTACCTATACTACCCCAAAAAAGTTACAATATCTTGTTCGACACACTTTAGACTTTTCAGACTAAAGCCGTGTTCTCATTGGACTTTTTGGGGGTTTAAAGTACTGCGACTTGTCTGTAGAATGACAAAATTAAATCCAATGGAAACGCGTAGTAAACTGACCCCCCTGTCAACTTACTGCGACCACGATGTCATACTAACAGGCCGAAAGAGGTCAAAGAAGACTTCCGCGCAGCCATGGTAACTTAACAGGGACACTAAAAAATCCAATGGAAAAAGCTCCGCACTGTGAACCTACCGCGACCAGGCTGTTAAACGGAGAGTCCAGGTGGGAACGCACGGCAGAATTACACCAAAGCCAGTTCTGGTAATTTTCTGCATGGCAGAGGAAGAAAAAGGCCAATGGGAACAAAGCTTAAGAACAGTTTTAGAATCTCACATTGTTTGAGACAAACATTTGGGAAGTAAATTAAAAGACAATTAAGTCCCATTCACATTTTCTTTCCCGATGTGAACGGCTCAAAGTCCAGCAACAAATGTCTGTCAACAAAGTCCTGAAAGCTACAAAAGTACAGGGAACCATCTACAAGCGCAAGATGTCTCCTGACATCTTGGCCGGTAACCAGTTAGTCCTGTTACCTTTTTTAAATGTTGAGCAACTTTATCTTGCCAGAAATACGGTATGTTTCATAGCATTCTTTAGTCAGGGGAATCAAAATTGTGATTTTTATCCTGTTTGCCATTCTCTTCGTTCAATGAGGATATATCTGGTCCAAACGGAATACTTTGAATGACAATGACAATAATTATACACTCATGGGGGTATAATTACCTTACTCCCCCAAATTCTTTCTTATTTAAATCATAAACAGCATAATTTAGTGTAAATATGATTTCAGATATTGGAATTTTACGTTTTTACCTGTTCCACGTCGTGATTCTTCTTATTTGATTTTGCTGCTGCATATAGCCTTGATGAAAATGGCTGCTAATTTGTGATTGTTAACAAATATTTAGATTTTGTCTAACTATAAGCTTTAAGAGGCTATACTGTGAGTGGATATTGTATGTTATATCTGTGAAGGTGAGTATTGGAAAGACACTTTGGTGTCTGTCTCTTTGTTTGTAAAACGTATAAAGTTGTGAAGTTTATACTAAAAATTGTAACAGTACTTTGATTCAAAAAAGCACCTCTTATCTTCACATCTTCTGGCTGGTCCAGAATTTTTTGACCCTTTTTTTGTATAATGAAGGAAAACAAACTTTGGTATTTTTTTCATGGAATGCGAAGGTGCTGCTCACATGACTAAAATTACTCTTTTGGCTTGCACAAATTTAATTTTTAAAAAAGAGTAAAGAATTTTCACTAAGTGATTCATATTGTAATGTAATTCACTTATAGGTGATTGTTTTGGGTGCACTGGTTGAATGCATGTTTGTGTGTATACCGGTGATGGATTTGATTGGTACTCATCAGGTCGCAGGCATAATTAGTGTTATTGGGACAGCTGGGAACCAGTTATGTAACATTTGCTTGGTACTCCGTGTTACAGGGTCTCATTTGCTGCAGCCATGTTGATCTTATTTCCTACATGCACTAATAGTAATAGTTGTTACTTTTTGTTTTATAAAAAGGAACCAGGCTTTTTTCCCAACAAATCTCACTGTGGTTATATAGATCTTTCTATTGCAACGTCACAGCCCAAGTTTGTGCCAACCGGGCCTGGTGCCCATGGTAGCTAACTGGAAAATAATCAATACAAGGGTCTTGGAACCAGACTATAAGATTATTCTAGATCATGAGATTGTCACACCTTGATCGTTAAATGAACTGAGTTATTTCAATTTAACAAATAAAAAAATGAAAGGTGCTTCGTAAAAGAAAAGACAACAAAAATGCTGAAATATAAATTTGTTTGACTCAACAAATGGCAAGAATGCTTCCTTTTGTACTGACCTCAAGAAGACATGTTTAACTGGACTTGAATAGAACTGTATGAATTTAGAGAGAATTATTTTGGTGGGAGACAAATTGTATGGATGTTTTGTAGAGTTTTACACACACACACACACATTTGAAATGAAGCAGTACTATATTATGAACTAGTCTTTGAACGTTTACTACTTCAAAGACGCTCACTTGCTGTGATTTTTTGTAGATTATTCTCACGTAATGCTTAATGTGCTTTATGGCTCGTTTTCACCATAAATTGGACTATAATTATTATAACTCTGATTGGAACAGTCTTCTACAAATGAAGGGATTATTAGTCAACATTAGAGAATCTTATGGTTTTTTTCACATGAGGCAAAATGCCATTTCGAAGTTAGATTTGAAGAATTTATGCAATGACTTGCTTAGACACAAGTTTTGTAGATTTTAAATTTGCTTTGGGGACAAAGAATATTATTTGGTTTTAACTTACACCGATGTGTACGTGTAAGCACTGTTTACTCAGTACTAGTCAGAAGTTACCGCTTAAAGTTGAATCCCTCGGACTATGGAGACAGTTGCTATGTCACATGATTAGGGGCAAGCTTTTGCGTAGTTGCGTAAGAGACGTTGAACACCAATACACCATTCTAAATGGATGTGTATAGCACAATAATACCAGGGTTTTCTCATCTCAAGTTTGCTATACAAAAGCTTGCCCAGAATCGTTTGTCATAGCAACTGTCTCTACAGTCTGAGGAATTCAGATTTAAGGGGTAAATTGTGATCAAGCAATTTATTGTAAAAGAAAAATCGAAAATGGATTTCTATTTATTCAATTTCATTTGAAGAATATACTTTTCCTCAAACAAAAAAGCTTTAATTTTAAAACCTTTGACTATGACAACTGAACATTTCTGAAGACAAAGAAGAAACCACATTTAATGACGCTGATTGTGTTTTTTTTTAGTACAGACCGGTTTTGTTTGTTTAAAAAAAAGATTTGTATTTTATTCAGTTGAATCGTCACTGACAAATAACACTGTATTTTGGAGAATTTTTGATCAATAAAAATTAATGTTGGATGTGATAAAACTTTGTCGCCTTGTTCGTTGTTTATCCCTTGCTTTTTTCCGTGTGCTTTCTGACTGTTTCTCTCTCTATTCATGTATTTTCACTAAACTGCTGGACTTGTATACACTTATATACCTTTCTCCTGAAGACGAGCAGAGTATACTGTTCGAAAAGTCGAGACCAAACTGGCTCTTTTCAGAGCCACCACTCCTTCAAAAGAGATTTTACTCATGGTTGCCCGCAAGTTAACTATTCATATTTATATTTATAGTTGCTCTTATTCTCCACACCATGCAAAGCTTCAAACACCATTTACTTATATACCTGTTCGTGTGTTTTGTGTTGCCATTTAGCCTTCAAGAGAGACTCTACCAGGGTTGAAACATCAGGCCCTGAAAATTGTTTGCATTTATACCATGGGTCCATTTGGTTAGTAAGCAGTTTGCAACATCCAATTTTTTTTCTCAGTGATGAAAACTTTGCAACTTCTTTCTCGACCTACTTACATTTACTTCTTTCGGTTACTAAGTTTGTTCTTTATTCTGTTCAATTATCACCAACAAAATGTAAATAATATGTTCACTGGGAGACTTTTGAGTTGCTTGGTAGCAGCTGGTTTTCATTGTTCTGTAGTTCTGAGCATGTGTACATTTTCTTAAAAGATGATGGATTTACCTGGTAAGTCCGCTTCCCCCTAACATCCCAAACCGAAAGTCTCTAATAATTTGTTTTTGGATTCTGTAGACATCAATCAGATGGTGTTTTCGAATCGTACATAAGTAAAGGGCAAGACTTAGATGAATCATACATTTTACTCTGAACTTGAAAAAACGTTTTATAAAATGTGGGCATGCCTACCACAAGCTTTGGCTATTCTGGTTATGATCCCATTTCCTCAATATTGTACTTTGTTATATTGATTTTGATTATCTGGTGGAATTGAAATAAATGTCTTGTAATAATAATGAGCATTTACCTGGTAAAAAAACCAAAAAAAAACCCAGAAAAGCCTAAGCTTCAATGTGCCCCGCTTGTGGAGTGGGTCACCTGAGGTGCGTGCCGTCACCACGAAAGGGCCAGTGTGATCGTTCGATTAGCTCGTCAGGGGCTCACCCGAGTGAGCACTGCGAGGTCGACCCAGGGAAGCTAAATGAACGCACCCATTAAGTAGAAAGTGTGCCATTTGTTTTCCTGTACTTTATCATCGAGAAGAAAACTTTGGTGACCTTTAAGTTTGGAGGAAGGACGGAGGATAAATGTGATGCTTCATCTCCTGTTATTTCAAGCTGTTTTTCAGGGTGACATGTAATCAAGTGTGAGATTTATAGTAATTCATTGACACCAATTAACTAAAAATTAAGTGTATTAGGGTGAGATACTCCCTGAGGCGCTCACCAGTCACTTAAAAGGGTTGTAAGTCAGGAAACATCAATCCTAATTTAATTAAAATGTGTGATGTCGTTCTTCAATAGTCTACATTTCTGTAAAAACATTTTTGTTCTCCATTTTGTGCATGAGGTGATATCAGGCATGACATTTTGGTCTTTTTTTTTAAGTACAAGGGCTGACTGACCTACCAGGATAACATGGTGTGATTTTGGCAAAACATAAATCATTTTGAAATAGTTCAAAGATATCACTTTTGCCTCTAGCTAACGGACAACCTTGGTAGTCTAGTTGGTATGACACTGCTCTAAAATTGCAAGGGTCGTGGGTTCGAATCCCACCCGAGTAACATGCCTGTGATATTTTGTTCACAAGACTCGGGGGGAAAGTATCGAGTATTCAGTGCTAACACACATCAGTGTATGGGTAAAAACCAAAATTAATATAACTTATCACTTACTAATTAAATTAGGAAACTAACTCAGAAATGTTTTAGCTAGTTTTCATTTTATTTCTCTTCTTAAAAATGGAAGCACAAATGATGTTCCAAAATGCCAACACATAGGATATTTCCATCAAAACACATTTGGCAATACATAGGTAGAACTTTAAAAAATAATAATAATGACATCCACTACATACAGAGCTCTGACAATCTGGCAGTCTATATTGATGCGACATAATTATGCGATATGTTTTTAAATGAGACATGTTTGCTTCAAGGCACGCTGACTCTTCTTGTGACCCGACCTCAAAGATGGCAGACACGGCGGCTGCTTCACAAATCTACAAGATGTTCAAGAGTGTACCCCACTACATAAACTCCAATAGAATACAGTGCAAAATGCTAAATATTCAAAAATACATGAAAAATACAAGGAATTCTCACAGCTTTTTACAGAAAAAGTGTACTTATTCATTGACTCTTCCACTATTATCCTCTGCTTATTTGGGGAGTTCCAAACCCCGTAGAGTTATTCTCCCTCTAAATACAAACACCCCTACCCAGGGTGTAAGTTTCCAAATGTACGATCAACAGTCTTGAAAAATTTTCTTACACCTCTCGGCAAATTTGACCACAAAATTTGTTCTATATGTTTCTCAGATTGTGTTTATCAATTACGGATTATAACCGCTCTGGATTTTTGGGAATATCTCAAAAACGCTACCACCTTTTGAAATGAAATTTTTTACAGGTTAGTTTTATTGTATTTATCTACATTTGTATAGGATTAAAACAATCAAAAGGTTCCAAAACCCAAAGGTGTACATTCCCTTTAAAATGTCTTCCATTAATCTCTGTTTTCTTCGCCAAAATAAGCTGCAAATTCTACTTTAATATATACATGTACAAAACTGAACCAATTTCTGTCAATATTTTCAGAAAAGTGCCGACTGCTGACGGTAATGCAAGGAGTTTGCTAGGACGAATCAAACATATCTTGGAAATGTGAATTCGTTAACTGACATAATAGGAAATTATTGCTGAAAAATACTTATTAGCTAAGGGAAAAAGGGGGGGTTTTGAAATTGAATTCTCCCTGCCTTGCCTTCAAGCTTTTGACAGGATTGGACATCCCCCTTGTCTACATTTGTTAGAGTACATTCAGTCAAAATATGTTGTAAAAGGTTAAAAAGACAAGGTTACAAAAACAACTTACAAGAGCATGACAAGTAAATATGACACTATAATGAGGCATGTTTGCAGGCTGGTTTTAATATAACATCTAAATTTGGCAAACTCATAATGAATGTCACGCATCGTTAAGCGGAAATGGGCTGAAACGAAGCCTTAGAGATCTGTGAGAGTAAACCACCCCTTTCCTACCCCTCCCTTGGGGGAATCACTGCGGACATCTTGTCTTCAGGTCCTTTCCTAAACTGCCACTGTTTCCTTCCTTCGTTTCCCGAAACACTTTAACACAGATTCAACTTCCTTGTTTTTCAATTTTTAGTTTGAAACGTCTTGTTTGTTTTACCTTTATACATTATGTAAACCTCCATGATGCTTAAAACCATAGTATTTGGTCATGTCCCCTGTGTTCAGCTACGGTAATGAATACAAATGCTCATGATATCAAATGCGACCAGATCATTTGCACTTCTTGCCTCGATCTGGTTGAAATGGTTTGAATGATAAAAACAAAAATGTCTGCATTCTCAAATGTCTTTTAACCAAGCTTCTGTGCTTCTTCTAACTATATATATGAAATTTAAATATCACTGATGTTGAGAAGTATTTTAAAGAATACAAAAACCTTTGAATGTAAAATGTAAAACAAATATTACAGTTAAATTACTACAAAAAGAAACATTCAAATTTAATTTTTACATTTTGGATAACAAAAACTAGCAATTGTTTACATAAAGATATTTCGTGACTTTATCTAAATGTTCACTGAAAACAATATCTACGTTAATATAATCCTGAGGCGCCTACGGGTCTAACTTATCAACTTAACCTTTCCTTGTTGCGTTTTGTCAAATATCTCTTTCCAAACGGTGCTTCTTTTTTTTTAAATGGTGACTAAAATGGTTAGTGTTCCCCAGCACCGACACAAAAAGGAAATATCTATAATATGCCACAAATATACAAAGCAAAGTCATACAACTTGTTGGTAGTTTACAAAATACTTTATGCATGCATTACTCCTACAGAATGCTTTGCTAGCGTATTCTGGGAACTGTTAGTTCTGTACAGTTTTGAAGGTAGAGTCATACTTTGGTTAAAGCGCCCCCCTCCCCCCCCCAAAAAAAAAAAAAAAAAATGTGTGTAATTTTTGTCTGAAGCTTTAACTTGTGATAAAGATGGTAACGGCAGTAAGCAGCCTGTAAATTATTTCATCTGAAATGTTCAGCCATGACACTTGTGTCCTTTAGTGTCACTTAACTGTTGCTTCGTCCTTCGGATGGGATGTAAAGCCGTTGGTCCCATGTGTTGTGTAACGCATGTAAAAGAACCAAGTGCACTTATCGAGAGGAGAAGGGGTACGCCCCGGTGTTCCTGGCTGTGGCTGCTAAATGCGCCGTAGCACATTGTAAACCCTTATAAAGTGCTAAATAATTGGGTCTTATAATTCATCACTTCAATAACATATCTTTCTGAAAGTTTGTATATACTCAACGCATTGAGTACCTTGTTTGGTAGATACGTGTGCTATATAAGACTTCGATATTATTATTATATTTGAATTTGAGAACCGATTCATGCATGAATCATTTTCACAGATTTCTGAGGGGTTGGTGTCCATTCACAATTGCTGCAGTCAGCTTGCCAAATGTGGATCGACTCAACTTTCTACATTGTATCATTTATTGTATCTTTCTTGATAATTTTGGTGATAAATGAGCAATAAATTGACGAAAAAACAATGTATGACCCTACCTTAAACATAATCAAATCACAATCGTGGATATAAAACTACATAATATTTATAACTCCCATTCAAGCATTCTGCCTTGTCATGTTTTTGTTCAAAATGTGCTTGATACTGTCCGACCAGACGAAAATGTCAGTGCAGGTTTTGGAGTCCGATCAACTTTTCTGTACTCAACGCTCGTTTCATCTAACTGAACTCAAAGACTGCCGAGTGCCACACAGCTGCTCCTTTCAATAAATACTCATTCAGTCAATCACTCATTGTAACTCAGTAGTCTTCAATGGGGCACTCCTTACACTGCGGTTCGTTCTTGCCATAACTCAAACAGGATGAGCCAACGCACTCGCAGCAGCCGTTATGAAACCAACGCTGTCTAGCGGCACCCATGGAACGGCATGTATTCTCGCATTTACCAAGGGATGTACAGTCGTCCATGTAAGCAACGACGCATTCCTCCAATCCGGTGGAGTTGACGCTGCTGAAGATGGGTGACTCTTCCTCCTCCATTGTCTTCCCTGGTGAATTCAAACCAATACAAACAGAAACATTAAGACGAGTAACAATTTTGTTTGTAAGATTTCAAACTTTGTATGGTTGGAGTATAGTTAGGTGAGGTATGTGGTAGCACCATGTGCAAATCTCTTTTGAGAAGTGTTAACAACTCAATGTTTCGATCAGTATGCTCTAATTGTCTTCAGGAGAATAGAGAAATGTCTTTTCAGAACCAACACTACTCTTAAGAGATGTTCACCTCTTATGACCTCTGTGAGACCGGGGTGTCATGGCCGAAACGGTCTTGACTTTTGAAAGTGCCTTTTGCAAAAGGAAAATGGCCCTGCCCTTTCAACATGTTCAAAAATGAAATTCCTGGTCTGAGGGTGGTGGACTCAAGTTCTGTAGTTTACAGGATGTAGGTTTGAATCCTGGCCTGGTCAGTTGTGACACATGTGTCCTTGAGCAAGACACTTTGTCATAATTGCTTCTCTCCACCAAGGAGTACAAATGGGTACCGGCGAGAGCTGGGGGAGTAAGTCAGTATTGGCTTTGATGGACTGGCATCCAGTCGTTTAATGACAATGAAACCGGATATAAACACCGGCCTGATGAGCCATATTGGCTGATGAGCCATATTCCAGATATATCCTTAAGATCTTTCAAGAGGACATCTTACCAGGAGGCATAATAAGTAGCCCTTGTTCTTTCAGGGTGAGTGGCATCGCTATCCATCTCAGGTTAGGGTCCTGTGAAGCTTCTAAGCTGGTCAGAGCTTGGAAGAGAGACGGTAGCGGAGTCAGCTCAAGAAGAGTGCTCAGACGCCATTCTGGAATTGGACTTTGACCTTGAGCTCTACACAGACCTGTTGACAAACAATTAAACAAATAATCAATGACTCAATTCATCCATCCAATCAATCAATCAATCCAATAAAGTTGAGTTATTTGTTGAAAATACATCAGCACATTTTACCTGCAATACTAATTTTAACCCTTTTTTGATGTTATTTTTCATGGACGAAATTGTAAAATAAAATTAAAATTTGCCATATAAATTTACAAAAAAATGCTTTTACCGTTTGTGTGTTTTGGCTTGTTTCCTCAATCCATACTGATATTTTTAACAAAAAGCTCTATTACCTGATTTAAATGGGCCCAATGTCATGGCTCTGCTTATCCCCGAATTCTGCGCTGACAATCACCATTCTCCGCTTACTGTGCAAGCACCCAATTTCTGCGCAAGCTGTGTTGGCATAAACGTAGAATGCCTAGTAACATGGGGTACGCACGCACAGAAGCCAATCTCCCTGCTAACCCATGAAATGTGCTTGAAGTAAGCACAGAATTCTCTGCTCCGTTAGCGCAGATTATTTGCAGTTTACAGTGGACTTATCTGACAACTCACCAGTACAACTGCAGCACTCCTCCCAGTAATCAGCCAAGCAACGTGAGCAGTTTAAACAGCAGCTGCAGTTTTCAGCCTCGTACCTGCAGCCGCAGGAGCCGATGAGTTGACACTTACTGACCTCTGAAGCGCAGCGGTTCTCATTGCAACCGATGATGTGACCAATCGCGCAAGCCCAGAGGATGGCCAGGAGGGCAAGGGTCAAATAGTGTCTGTCGATCATGGTGATGACGATGTCTCCAACTCTTCCTAAACATCAACAGAAAATTATACGATTAAGTTTTATAATTCAATTCAAGTTAACATTTATTTCCATATTTATTTCCGGAAGATCTTTCTTTGTGTTTATGTGTATGTGTATACTTTGACACTCTTGAAAGATAATTAAAAATAACAATCACTATCATTACTTTTTCTAAAAGATATTACACCATAAGGCTTTTTATTTAAATGAAAACCACATGATCCCTGGGCTGTCCCATTGGTGGGCTGTCCCATTGGTGTGCTGGCCCAATGTTAAAATTACAGGTCTCCGATGGCCTGTGGTCCAGTGTTAACTTTGAACCTTTACTTCTAGGGAAGCCAAGGGGATAGCTTATGATAAAACGCTTTAGTAAAATGATGACTGTAAAACAAGGAATAATCCAGGTTTTCAGGATGAGCAAACAAATGGCACATGATATTTTAGTAAGACATTTATGGCGTGTCATCGAGCACTGGTGTTTCTGATCAGCACAGTGAGGGTTTGAATCCTGGTTTTGACACTTGTTGACACAATTACTGCTTCGTCATGCCGATGGGAGCCAAAGCAGTAGGTCCCAAGTGAAGTGTAATCATTGAGCTATAAAAAGAATAATTTCATGGTGCAGAAATAAAGTGTCAAGACTGAGAATCAAACCCACACTGCACTGATCAGAAACACCGGCGCTCAATGACAAGCCATAAATGTCTTACAAAAATATCATGTTTTTCAAAGGATAAATTGATCCCAAGCCAAAACTTTTTTGCAACTTCAAAGTCAACTTAAATCAGGAATATTTCATGACTGAAAGCAATGAGAAACATTTAACTTCACTTAATTCCAAATTAAATATTTCCAAGTGGCCTGTGACACAGTGGACTTCCAACATGCGGACTCTACACCATTCCACAGTTTAAAGGCAGTGGACACTATTGGTAATTGTCAAAGACTAGCCTTCACAGTTGGTGGGTCTCAACATATGCATAAAATAACAAACCTGTGAAAATTTGAGCTCAATCGGTCGTGGAACTTGCGAGATATGAATGAAAGAAAAAAACATTCTTGTCACACGAAGGTGTGTGCGTTTAGATGGTTGATTTCGAGACCTCAAGTTCTAAATCCGAGGTCTCGAAATCAAATTCGTGGAAAACTACTGATTTCTCAAAAACTATGGCACTTCAGAGGGAGCCGTTTCTCACAATGTGTTATACCATCAACCTCTCCCCATTACTCATCACCAAGAAAGGTTTTATGCTAATAATTATTTTGAGTAATTACCAATAGTGTCCACTGCCTTTAAACACTGGATTCTCATCAAGCTGTGATTGATAGATTCTTCCAAACACTCCTGCAACTCCTGCAATCTACATCAGTGATTCACACACTCCTTGTTTACCAGTTTGTCACGCTTGCCCTCACCACACCAGTCATACTGATGACTGAACTTGAACCGAAGTCCCCCCCCCTCGCCCCGTGCCAGCATGGCCTGGCCGGGGCTTGCCAGTTCACAGCACCATGAGGGGAAATGATGAAAATTGGTTGAATGCCATGAGCGGAAGTTATCTTACCCATGAATTAGAGTATGGCCTTATTGGAGAACTACTCCTGAATCACACTGTGGAATCGTAGAGTATCGAATCTTGATGGCAGTAGTAGCGTAACAATACATGTAACATGTAGTTTAACAAGACTTTAATAATGGAGGGTGGGTACCATCTAACACTTTAGCATTGGTAAAGCCTTAAGCCTTTGGATAGGAAATGACTGTCTACAGTTGTGGTTCGGCTGGCTTTGGTTATTGGCTTTAACCACAACGCTGAAACTTTACACAAAGGTAGCGGACTAGAAAATCAGTACACTTGGCTTTCTGGATGTGAAACTTATTCAGTTCTCAAGGAACATTCCAACACCTCTGCTAAACATCCACAACACATGGCCATACACTGAGCATAAATCCTCCTTAATTTCTCGCCTCATCAATTTCAGCACTGCACCTGCCCTAACACCTGTTGTTCAAGATTAAGAGGGGAGGTCAAAGGTTGGGGTCGGAGGTCAAGCATGCTCTTCCTCTTAGTCACACAAAGCCAGAGAGATTGATCGCTCTTTGGGATGGTGTTAAAGTTCTTGGTCTGTTTAGGTTTCCCTGTCTGTATATTTATTTACAATTCGTCACATACTTCTTTCTTTCACCCCTAATCTTCAGTGTTTGCGGACAGACTAGAAACACCTGGGAAATTGTACTAAACTGACACTTTAAACCTTACAAAGTACAAGTACAATCTTGTCTAATTTCCCTCCGTGGCTTTACAGTTAGATTTGTTTCACACCATTGCACACCGACAAATTGCTATTTTGAAATGGCATTGTGGTAAAGAGATTAAGGTTTCCCACTGAACCACTCCAGTCTTACAGGTATAAGTGTTCCGAAGGACCATAGACCCTGGTAGGACCTAGGCCCCAGGGCCTATTTAGAAGAGTTCCGAGAAGCATGAGTGCTGGGTTTTAACACAGAGTAAGGTTTTAATCACAATATCTTCGGGGTGATAGTCATTGCTGACAAAAGTGTCTGAAATTAATCAAATTCTTAGGAGGTATGTCAAAATAATGACATTTCCGTCTGTTGGAAACCTCTGGGGTTTAGATTTCACAGAACTTTTGGGTACAGTGTCTTCGCACTACAGAAGTAGACTAAAGAGCAGAATTGGACAAAATTGTGGACAAAATTACAGCTGATTTTCTTCACTAGGCTGAGTTAATAAGTCTAAATTCAAATAAAAGTCTGAAGTGTCTCAAACCTGGATATTACACAATGTATTGAGGTTCATGGTAAGCTTTGTACTAGTCTGAAGCTCTCCCAAAGGGGTGGAAAGACGTTTGAAAATTTCTTTTAAAAATAACATCATCACAATTTTTGTGTTGGGGAAAGTACATGTGAATAAATTTCAATCTACTTGTTTTTATAATTACAAACGTACAAACAAAGTGTGCAAATTTCATGTTTGGATGTCAACATTTTGAGAAAACAACAAAAAACATTTATAGGTATGACTTGAGGCATTACTGCATGGTGAAGTATTGAGATTTATTTGGTTTGACATTATTTGGTTTGTGGTTCTACCATGTGTTAATAAATAGTGCTCTTTGTTGTGTAGATTGTTCTTACAAGAACAGTTGTCTATATTTTCAGGGGTTGTGTCTTTCTTGTTCATATTCTTTCTTATTTCGATTGCTATAATCGAAATAAGCAGTCGTGATTGCTACGGTCTCTGAAGACTATTTTCTCAAAAGGACTGGTTAATCTCAAGTACAACTAGTCGTTTTTGGTTCTCAATAATTACAAATCCTGGACTTTGACGTTAAACAGACAGCCCCATTTGTCATATTTGTGGGTTTGTAAACAGAGAAATGAATTTGCCTCTTCTCCTTGCACTTTTTGAAGTGTACAAATCCTCACGGAGCAACTCTTTACCTTGGCAACACTTCCTGACTAAGCACAGTTTTCCAGCACTATCCACTCCAAAAGTCCATCCATATTCTCTATTGACACCCCATAACACTGTCATCATAAAACATTGGCTGGATGTTCTTTCCGTCCTTCTCAAAAAATGAAAAATAACTTGGCACAGTCAGCTTGATGTGATTTATGATCGACTCACACCCGACCACCAATTATAATTGCACTTTGCGAGAGTTTATTTGAGTTCAGTAATTTATCTCCTCACCAGAGTGAGTGGGAACTGTCTCCAAGGTATGGCCTGGTTCAAAATCAAACTCCCAGTGTAAAACTTAGGCTTCAACCTGACTCAATAGTCAAGTACGTTTATTCCTCTCCATTTAACTTAAAGTGGTGGTACATCATTGATTTTAAGAAGAGCAACTGAAGCCAACCCGAGTCTCCGTCAGTCTACCAACAGCTTTTTTATTCATGAACTAAAGGAAAACTTGACTTGCACCCTCAAACAAAGATTGATCACCAACGTTTGGGCTGAAAAGTTGGTAAAGCCCCAGTTCGTTTATCAAAAAACTAAAATCCCGCTCTAGTCAATTTTTCTCTTTTCAACCCCTAATTATTTAAAAATTTACCCAGTTAGTTTCCCTTCTGGTTTACTACCTGGGCCCGATTTCATAACGCTGCTTAGCGGTCGATTTTGTGCTTACTGAGCAATTTCATAGCGCTGCTAACCATAAGCACACGAAAGGCATGCTATTCCGGTGCTTACCACTTTAAAATAAATGATGTCACAATGCAAATCCACGGTAAACACGCAATATGGCCGCCCAATTTTTCTGCTAACCAGTGAAATACGCTAAGGATTAAGCAAAATTTTCTGCTACAGTAAGCACGCAAATTTGCTTACCGTTAAGCAGCGCTATGAAATTGGGCCCTGAGCTTGACTAAGCACATGAAAGCTTCAGACCTGGAATTACACAGTGCCATGGCCTTGATGTCCCATCAAAAACTTTCTATAGACTTAAAGATTTTCAAATGGATGCCCTTTACAAAATAAAAAATGACCTTGCCCGCTCAAAGATGAAATCCAGGCCTAAAACTTAAAACAGGCACAGGAAAACTTTAATAGGCAAAGAAAAAAACGAAAATAGTTGTCGACCAAAACCGCAAAAAATTTCCAAGCAGAGAGCTGGATCCCCTCTAAGATGTATTGATGTTTTTCAGTTTCACTCAAATGTCAGCTCCATGTCCCAATGACATCTTGACGTACACAAGGTATTTGTAGGTCTTACTCCTAGAGTGCAGGCATGGGGTCAGTATTGCTCATCCTGCGCTAGCGCTATTATTAATAACTAACTAGCAATAGGGCAAAGCAGCCATTGGGAAAACACACAAGATATGACGGTATGAGTGGAATTAGACCTCCATGGTATGAGATTGCAGAACAGCCTACAGTTTGGTTTCTTACAAGATAATTTCTGGGTAATTTTTTTTCCATTTCAAAGTTTCAATGGCATACTATGAATGGATGTGAATAAAACATGTCCTATCTCAGCCTCCTTTTTACACTTTTTATGGCAAAACAGGTTTTATCTGAACTAACTTGCTTTTCTCAAAATGTCATTTTTCGAGTTCAGGCCATTTTGCACAGCTACAGAATGTATCTGAGTTCTGGAAAACCAGGTTTACTCCCTGGGTTTTGTAAACAGACTTCCCAGTAGATCCCTCGTTCACATTTGTATCAATCTCAGTTTACATTGTAAAATTCTTCCCATTCTTGAGTTAATTCACTTCCAGATGTTTTAGGTACAACCATTACACAATACAATTGAGATGGTTGAGTCAGGCAGATTACATGACTGAGCAATTTGCAATTTATACCAATTTTACTTCCATTCCAAACTGAATTTGTTTTTAAACTACAAGCAAGAAGTCATCCAATTTAAAGGTCGGGTCATAGATTGCTTTTTGTCAACGTAATGCTGATTTATAGGCACAATTATAAAGGAAGCTACAGTAAAAATCACATGTGAACGATTGAGCTGGATATACATGTGTAGTGTCTAGGTTGAGAAAAGAACAAAAAAAACAAGTTATTTTCACAAAAAAAAGTTGAATCCATTCTCATTTAGCTAAGTGACAGTGGGTACCAACTGCCTCTCAGGCTGCAGTATTTGCGAAACGCGGACACCAACCCTTACAAATCTGAGAAACGATCCAAGCATGAATTGTTACTCGGAATCAAAATCAAATGCTTTGAAGTGAAGATTTTACAAAACCTCATTACTTCAAAGGGAATCCGTTCTCAAAATAGTTTATGATATCATTAGCTGCAGTGCCTCTTATTTGAAGAGCAAGGACAGAAACTTTCCAAGTAAGTTTGGAGTATCTCAAGATATACCAAAGATAACAAAAACAAACCTGTTAAAATTTGGGCTGGATGGTCATCCGGCTTCAGGCATGAAGCCGTTCTCAGATTCAATTATTTTGTGAAAAATTACCTTTCTCTGAAAATGCATTACAAAGTGTGTCGTTTCTAACAATGTTTTATAGTAATGTAACACAGCTCTCCAGTAATCTTTACCAAGTAAGTTTATATGGTCATTAGTTTTTGTAACAATTACTAAAAGTGTTCACTCCCTTTAAATCTTTGACACACAAATGTCTCAATACAGAAGGTTACCAGAGAAAGTTCCAAGCATTTTACAAAACTTGTGACTTGTTCCCTGCCTGCAATTTTTTTTTAAAGATATTGTCTACGCTTTATCAACACCCTGCTCAGATTCAAGATGTTCCTCAAAGGTTATTTTTTGTATTTTGGAAAAGGAATCTTGTTAGGGTCAGGGAAACTTGAACAAATAAACAAATGTGTGAACTGATCATTTACAATGAGAATTAGACCTGCCAGTTTGAGTGAAAAATGTATGTTTGATGTGTGAGAATTATGAAGAGTTGTTGTTCAATTGTTTATGCTTTGAAGTACAAACGCTTTCTCCTATCAACAAATCACATAACCCTCTGTCTACATCACAACTTTCCTATTAAACCAATATTGACAATACAGGTTTTATTTACGTGATCTGCTCGCCCACTTCAAATTGCCTCCAGCCTTAAGGTCATCAATGTTAACCTATGACCTTAAAGGTCGCATTTATACATGGAATAACTCTGCAAGAAGTTATGGACCTCAGATTATACCCCTAGGGTTTGTATTGCACATTATGCAGTCAGAGTTTAAGAGCTTATAAATACAGCACTCAGCAGCTAGTAGGATACTCGTGTTACAACTTTAGCAGGCTGATTGGTAACTTTGTTTACAGTATTATGTACATACACTGGCTGAAATTGACCAGACCTGCCCTTTTCTGTACTGCTGCAGTGATTGTTTTTGTAAAGTCTTAGAACACTTGTCTAAGAATAGTAGTAAAAGAGAACCTGTACTGATAAACAATTGGTTTTCAGAAGAAATAATTGTTGTTGTTGTTGCGATTTCATAAAAATCAGAACAAAACTTGTATAAAAGTTTGTTCTTGCTTACTACAATGTCACTTTAGAGTTCAGACAGAATTAACCCAACAATGAACAATTGGTTTTCAGAAGAAATAATTGTTGTTGTTACGATTTCATAAAAAGCAGAATAAAACTTGTATAAAAGTTTGTTCTTGCTTACTACAATGTCACTTTAGAGTTCAGACAGAATTAACCCAACAATGAACAATTGGTTTTCAGAAAAAAATAATTGTTGTAGTTACGATTTCATAAAAAGCAGAACAAAACTTGTATAAAAGTTTATGCTTGCTTATATGTCACTTTCAGACAGAATTAACCTAGCAATGAAAAATTGGTTTTCAGAAGTATAAACTTTTGTTTTTGGTACAAAATTTATTTCAAAAAAAGTTTGAGAATGTTTTTTAATAATAGTTTGTGATATTTTAAAGTAAATTCTTAATTTTGTTGTTTTAACGTGTAAATTACTCCTATTGCTACAAATGGGCTTTTGAACTAACAACATTCAATTTATTTTATCGCTGATAGACAAAGAATGGAACAATTTCTGTGGCCTGTCAGTGTCACCACTTTTTCACTCATTATTACCAAATGGAATATCTCATTTTTTAGATACAATTTATTTCATAATGACTAAGAAGGTGGCGGCTGGATACAACACAAACAATTTCCCAAAATATCAGAAATTACTACATTAAGAGCATAAAGCTTTCTATAGGCATTTCAATCAATTATTTTGCTAACATTGACATGTTTATAATGTAACCTTTTTAATTCACTTTAATTGCCTTACTACTTCACCATGACCTTGAAGTTATTAATATTTACAAAGTTCAGATTTCCAAGGTATTCCAAAATAAAAAGAAATGCAGTGTCAGACCGCTAGTTTTTCATACATTGATGACCAAAAACATCATTAAAAAAGAATGAAACAGTGGGGTGTTTAGCACATCTTCCTAAAAAATACATTTATGAAAAACGTGAAATGAATACTATAAAAACTCACACAAAGTATCAACTTTAATAATGATATTTTCAATGGGAAATTAACATTTTAAATCAATGATGTTCTTTAAAGCTGACAAACTTGTAAACAAAACAGTGCAGTTTGGTAAAACTTCTTCCATGATTTAGATGTAACTACTAAGTTAGAAGAATATTATCTTTAATTTTAAAGGAAAAGCAGAAAAACAATGGCATCCGGACGATCACTGCGAGTCAACGATCTGGGGTTATATCTTAAAGTTTGCTATGCTTTCTGATCTCCCTCTGGCTATGGGGTTTTTGCAAGTCTCAATCGCACAATACCTGATCCCACAAAACGTGTTCATTAAAACTTACCTCAATTCGTAAAAACCTTCCAGCAACAGCTATCTCCACTTCAAGAATGCTAGTGAAAGAATCAGTCTTTTGTCTGGTTGTAAAATGACTGGTAAGCCCCACACAGAAGATCTATTGAAGTCTTCACCAATGCAGCGGGCGCCTTGTGGTTGCCGCACCGTGCGGTGAAACCTAAACACGGCAGGCCTTCTTCGATATCTTCGTGGGCGACCTTCCGTCAAATTGCTCACTCGATCGTGACGAATTCACCCTAAAATGCGTGAATTTCGGGGCGATGTATCCAACAGGAAGGGGGTCTGAGTGTGCTAGGTTGACTTATACAATTGTTGATCAACATCTTATGACAATCAGTGAAGAATTCAAGAGAAACTTAAAGACATTTCCGTTAGTAAACAGGGATCCGCAAGTCACGAAGTGTAAGTGTAGGCTATGGTAACAATTCTTATTTTATTCCTACGATCGAATTGGACCGGGCTGACCGCAGTCTATACAACGTTTTCTTATTCCGCTATGGTCTTATGTGCTGGCAGTGAGTACAGTCATGTATTTTCGCATTATATTGAAACAATAAGTGTGAATGTAATGTGAAACTATGATTATAAAAACCTGTTTATGGTTTATCGTACGCTTCGAGTTTTAAACAACAACAAATCGTGGGAAACGAAAACATAGGCAGTACTTCTTTATGCATTATTCATGACACTTCAGAGACAAAACTTCAGTGCGCGATAGACTCGTTGATTGGCTCATTAATTGATGGGATTTTCCCATGGAATGACTGAAAGGGAATTCCGAAACAATGTCTCAATATTGTTATCTTATTATGGCCCGCCGGAAGGGACGGGTAAGTGTTTAAAATTGTGAGGAATTGTCAAAAAAACATTGCATTGGAAAACTTAATTAGACACTAATTTTCTCTGCATATAATCAATTAACATCGCATGTATGGTATGCATGCAATCGACCGGGGTATGGTAGGCCTCTGCACATCAAGAACAAGCAAGATACTCGAGACAATAACTCAGTTTCCCCTTTCGTTGTCATTGATATAATTTTTACCGGAAAAGAAAAACGAAATTATCTTCTAAGAAAGTGAGGGCGGTATTTAGAATTAACGGTGTCTCGAAAACGTTGTCCTCTCGTAGCCTTCGATTCGATAATGTACGCGCTCGTCGTGAATAGTAGTAGCGCGCCCTCTTACGGCTTGAAGTGGGCGAACTGTGGCTGGCAAGCGCGGCAATGTTTGTTAGTCATGGAAATAGACGGGTAGCAAAGTAAGTCTCAATTAACAATAATTATTAGCGACGATTAAAATACCACAATTCTCCATATATTGACTATTTAGAATAGCGAAGAATTAATGAAGACTCCCCAGTCAATGCGATGTTCTCCCAAAATAATAAACGCCAAGCTGGCAGCAGCCAATCTCTCTCTCTCAAATTGTTTCACATATAATTCCCCTTCCTTTATTCCCTTTCCTTTAGGTTTCATTTGTTAATCATCAATTGTTTATTTAATAATGGGCAAACCGGTTGGGCTACCTCAGCCAGCCTCCCTCCCCACCTGCTATCTAAGCCCCCTCCCCCACAGCCCCTCACCCCATCCCCACTATGGGCAAGTGCCTGCTCGTGTCTATCTGCACAGTAGCTAGCATAACATTCACAGCACGTAACACCTTTACTCAGGGGGATTTATAAAGAACCGATGAGTTGCTCATCAATATCTTCAAGAATGACGTCTCATCTTGTCAAGAGAGGAGAAGAAAACAACATCAGTGTCCCTAGATAACTCAGCAACCTCCGGTTGTACACTCACCTTTGATAGCACGCATCATTAAGACGTGTCTCACCACGGCCTGATGCATGAGGAACTACCATGAATGATTTAGTAACCCCTTGAGAATTCTACCCTTTCCTCCTCAAGGAAGAGCGACGGTTGTGTCTTTGCTCCTCTTACCGTATCTTTGTTGAGGAGCGTGCCAGACCTCTCATGATCGGTCAGTGATTTGGGGGCGTTGGAACGACAGAGGGCACCCACCTTTACCATTGGTCATCGGCTCAGAGATGTTTGCGTTCGAAAAGCAATGGGGATCAGGTTGGCTCAGTGGTTACTGTCCCTGCCTTTCACCTCTGTGGACCCCGGTTTGAATCCAACCTCAGACTGGAGCATTACTTGTGGATTGGGTTTCAGTCTCTATCTGATTGCGCGGGTTTTTCCCCCACATCTAAAACTGATCATTTCTCGTTGTCTATCCAACCTGTTATTAGCGTTAATATTGTGCTGTTGGATGTGTAATGAAATAAAATAAATTTAAATTAGATTAAATTAAAATAAATAAATGATGCGGGAATAAGTTCGATCTAACCTTCGGTAACATTGAGTGCCTGGCGGTAGGCGAGGTGCCATTTATTATAAAAAACAAAACGGGATCCGTGAAGCACCAGCGTAGCAAGCACGAGCGGCATGGTGTCTTTCGAACACACTGTTTTAAATTTGTAAACCCTACTTTTAAAATAATTGTGTCTGTAATGTACATGTAAAATATAGAACCCCTACATAACGCGAAACGCTGCATGGACGCTGAGCTCTCGTGCACAATATTTACGCTAAAAGAACAGCTTTCGTCCACGCATTCAGTGCCTCCTTATACCCCCAGTGAGGGCGCTGTTTGACCTAGTGAGGGCGCTTTTTGAGCATGTGACGTCACATGCAAGGGATCTACTGTAAGCAAACAATTTGGACACAAACTTTTTAAATTTCCAGTGACTTCTGACTTCCTTTTACCAATCTCTGGTTAAAAAAAATTGCCACTCCTCTTGTCCCCAAGCTTGTCTTCTTTGGAGATAGGCGGGTGACGTGCCTCCTCGTGCCTCTAATGTTCCTTTCTGATAACAATCCTCATCTGCTTCCAATGAAGTGAAACTAATTATTTTACGTGCATCGATGAATATTTATCATTAAATATCGTTCCTATACTCGTCTTCATCAAACAGTTACTGATATTCCACATAATTATCAATACCTACATCCCAAAATCTATTTTTACAAGAACTACTGAAGCTTAGCGATGTTTTCTTGATGCAGTAAGACATTTTTGTCCTGTGATGTAAGAGAAAACCTGATCTAAGATGTATTCGTCCTTCGCGGGTTGCTCAAAGCATGACTTATTGATAGGGGTTGTGTACGCGCCTTTGCCGCCTTGTAGGCTACCGGGCAGTAGTGATGGATGGACACTGATGCAACAGGGCTCTCTGCTCCTTGGTGGTTGAATCTTCAGGGAAACGAGACCAAATATTATCTCCCCGTCTCGAGGCTCTTTATTTCAAGGGTGGAGATCGACTGAAGAGCCCGAGGTGTTCTCCTGCTTCTCGCTTCAGCACGACGGAAGAGTGGTTTCTTTCAGTTTGAAGGAAAACCTTCTTCAAGTCTATAAAACTTAATCCTTTTACTCTTTTGAAGAAACCGTCGTCCGCTATAGTGAACATCTAAAACATCTTCATATCATTGTGAGCAAAGTGGCATTTTTTTGGTTGGATTTATATGCAGTTTTGACTCCGGACTTGTTCCCGTGAGGGTATCGTCAGAGAGACCATGGCGGGTCGATGGAGTGCAGGCATCGGTATGACTGGATGGATTATTTACCTCGGATTGTTGATTTTCACGGAGTGTCATGTTCCGCGTAAGTATCTAGGGAGTTTTACACAAATCAAGTTGTTTTTTATTCTCCGTTATCTTGGAAATTAGTTGAAATATTTGGTTATAATTTGTTTATTAGCTGCCACGATTTCCAGTTGCGCATCTATTGAGGGTGGTTTGGAGCAGCATCCTTAAGCAGCTTTGCATTGTTTAGTTTAATCTTTTAAAGTTTATTTTCATCCTTTAAACTCTTTCCATTGTGGTTTATAATACTTGACATTGTTTAAAGTTTTTAAATATTCTTACGCAATGGAGTTTGCCATTTTAGAATTGAGTGATCTGAATTTTTAAAACCCACAGTCAATCTTGGGAAATATTGAACACCTGTCACCAAAAATTGTACCCAAGGAATGGTGGGAGATAAACTAGCCCGAATCTTTTTACGGGTTGTAAAAGTTCATTAATTAATTTTCGTTTTTAAATTGGGTGAGTTCAATGAAAAATTTAAAACGAGAATTGTTGGATCTTTGGCTGGCTTACAAATATACAACAGAGCATATTTATGCGCCTTTTCATCGAGACCAAAGCGCTGAAAAGAGAATTCATTCAAACCATATTATTAAAAAAAATACCCTAAACGCCATTTGCTTCGGTAAATGATTCAGTGTTAGGCACGCCAACTTTATATCAACTTTTAACATTATTACTTCACAAAATCTAGCTCATAAACTCTTGTTGTTTCCTTTATATTTACCTCTATCTTTAGGTCGATGTTTGAGAAAAAATTGTCGAGGGGATCTGTCCGAAGAGTCCGAAGGACTGCGGGAAGTTGAGTTATTTCGGACCCTTCTAAATGAGTCGGCTTACCCGGAGCACAGCAGACCCTCTAAAAACCCGTCCATACCAACAGTCGTCAAGTTCGGACTGGAATTGAATGCTGTCATTGATATGGTAACTATTTGTATTTTTTAAAAACATTTTTTTTCGAGGAATTCTTTTGAACGCAATGCTCGCAATTATGTTGTGCATTTGTGCGATGCCGCAAAAACTGATGGGTGTTATACTTGGTAACGTTTTGTGGCTGAGCGGATGATAAGAACACTGGACTCGAGCACTTGTGTTTCTGATCAGCAGAGCGTGGGTTCGAGTCCCGGTCGCACTTGTGTACTTAAGCAAACGCTGAACCATTGTTGCTGCGTCCTTCGGATGGAACGTAAAGCCGTTGGTCCTGTGTGTTGTGCAATACACGTAGAAGAACCCAGTGCACTAATCAAAAAGAGAAAGGGGGTTCGCCCCGGTATTCCTGGTCTGGTCGGCAGCATACTGTAAACCATCGTGGTGCTAGATGTTAATTTGTTTCATAAGGGACAAGATGCTTCAATCTATAAAAAAAACAGCAACAAATATTTAAGTCTGATTGTTTGGCATTTTATTTTGTTTTCTATTTAGGATGAGCCAAGCCAAGTTATCAAGACACAAGTTTCCATCATCTTGGTAAGTGTAACTTTCCTTCAAATAAACCATGAGGGGAAAATATTTTTGAAATATCCTTGAAACAGCCTCACAGAAGATGACAGGGCATTTATTTTGCATAAGACACGTCTAAGCACCGGTCGGTAATGTGTACCGACGTACATTATTAATTCATTATATATTGAGAGAATCATTATTAGTACGGGTAACGCATCAATGGTGTCCCGGCCACACTCTTAAAGGAACACGTTGCCTATTATCGGTCGTGTTGGTCTTTGAAAAGCGTTTGTAACCGTTTTTTTATAAAATGCATATGGGTAGAAAGATGTTGTAAAAGTAGAATACAATGATCCACACAAACATGCCTCGAAATTACGTGGTTTTCCTTTTACCTCGTCGACTAACACGTCGGCCATTTATGGGGGTCAAAATTTTGACTCCCATAAATGGCCGACCGTGTTAGTTCGCACAGTAGAAGGAAAACTACGCAATTTCGAGGCAAACTTGTGTGGATCATTGTATTCTACTTTTCAAACATCTTTCCAACCATATGCATTATATACAAAACGGTTACAAACGCTTTTGTTTTGACCAACTCGTCCGATCCAAGGCAACGTGTTCCTTTAAGTCACTACTGGAAAGTTCCTCCTTATCAACTTGGTGAACTGGAATTAATGACGTGTCTGCGTAACTGTTATTAAGGTGTGGAAATAGCAAGCCGACTCCAGGCAACTCAACCTGCACCCAATGAACCGAAAGCTAAATAGTTTGACATCAACAAACTCTACAAGAGTTAATTCACATTTTCTGTCTCATTATGATTAGATAAACGCATAACAGGCTGTATACTATTCAGATATTTTCAACAATTAAATAAATTGGAAATTACATTGTAAAATATACTTTTATTTCATCTTTTCTTATGCAAGAATGAAGCTTGCGCCTTGTTAAACTACAATACTGCCCTCTATTGAAATTATGGAATTGAGTCCAATTCCATAATATTATTATTGCTTCACATTTTTTTCTGAAGAGCAGAATTAGCAATACACCAGTCAAAATTGTAAGACATGGTATCTAATTCTGGTAAGCATAATTGCGTTGTGCTTAGCTACTTTTTGTGCTCCAGCGGATCTATGAAATTGGGCTTAAAGAAATGCAGGACGCTCACAGTACTGTCCGAACCTGTAGGCACTTTCCAAACTGTGACTTTGGCATGGGTTCCAAGTTTGAAAGTTTGGTTTTAAGTTTGAAAGCGTGTTCTTTTGTTACGGGCTTCAAACAACCAGACAGAGCTTAAGCCTGAACCCGCGCCCAAACCGTTTCTCGAAAAGGGCCATACATGACTTGAAAATATTTAGCAGTTAGTCTAAAAAAAAAAAGTTAAATTCAAACCGAGAATGGCAGGTAAAGACAATCTGGTCCCTTTCATGATATGAGATAAGAACTGTTTTTGTCACCCGACACAGATGATCATTTGGCTAAATGGATTCTACTTAGAATAATTTAAAATGATCATCTCATGTAATAACAAGTTACTGACTAATTCAAGGCCAAGTTAGAGCCTCTGTCTCAAGGAAATCTATCCGCCAGAGATCCCCCCTTGGGAAATTAACAAGCACTGAATGTTTAAAGATGATTAAAAAGAGGGTGATATCGTTTGTTTGTTTGTTTGTTTGGTTTTTTTTTGGGGGGGGGGGGAGGGGAAATCTCCTGCCACACCTCTACAACGGAATGCGTGTTTTGTTATTGAGCCTTCGAGAACAACTTTGCTAGGGTCGAAACATCAGACCATTAACAATTTGTGCATGTATAACTTACTTAGGTGTTTTTTGTTTTGAACAGCTAATTCTATGTTAACATTTTACTTTGAAATAACTCATCTTTTTGCCATAAACCATAAACACCGCCCTCTGTGGATGAACATTTCAGAGTTGGACAGACAGTTATTTGACTTGGGACCAGGATTACTATGGCGTGCCTGAGGTTAGGATTCCGTCATCGAAAATGTGGATGCCGGATATAACGCTCCTAAATAGGTGAGAATTTGTTGTACTTTTGGCGCTCTATACGTGGTACGGCGCACCTCCTCTCGTTGTCTTCATTGTTTTCTGGGAATTTCAAGAATTCTTAGTCTTAGAGGATTTGTGGGGAGGGGTACTTAATATAAAGATTGGAAGAGTGTCTTCAGAGAATAAGGATCATCGGTATGGGAGTGGCCCCTTTGCCACATAAGAATGTCAATTTGATAGGGTTAAGGAGGAACATGTCTGGTCGTGACATCGAAGATAACGTTGAAGATGAAGACGTTGTCTGG